>NC_086018.1:46982940-48232940 GCF_029281585.2 Gorilla gorilla gorilla
CCCCGCGGCTCGCCCCTCACCTGTGTGCAGCTCTGCACCTGCAGACACAGCCCAGCCCCAGGCCCTGATGAGAACGAAAAGGGGAGAGACAGGCAGCTGTGCACCACCCACGATCCTGGGAGCCAGGCGTCCACCCCAGAGGCTCCTCCCAGACAGGGTCAGCCTAACCCAGCTCCCAGAAGGCCCGGATGTTGCAGGGGCCTGACCACACACACATGCACACCACACACACACATCCCACACCATAATCATACACACATCACACATACACACCACACACACACATCCACCACACACATCACATACACTTACCACACACACAAAGTCACATCGCAACCACACACACACATACACACATCACATACACAACACAACCACACACAGCCTACACAGACACACACTACACCATAAACATACACACACGCCACAACCACATTCACACCACACCCACACACAACCACCACATACCACACACACACAGCATATACAGACACAAACTACAGCATAAACATAGACACACACCACAACCACATTCACACCACACCCACAACCACCACATACCACACAGCACACACCTCTCACAACACACCACAAACCATGCACCACACACCACACACACCAACCAAAACCACACAACCCACCCCCACACACCACACCCCCACACACATCACATACACACACACACACATGCCCATACCCTACAACCACACCATAAACCACACATCACACATACACAAGCATAAACACACTACATCACATACACACATACACCAGAACCATACCCACACCGCACTCACATACAACACCACATACCACGTTACACACACCACTCACAACCACACACCACAAACATCACACCACACACACACCACACAACCCATCCCAACACCACATACCCCCACACACATGCACACACCCTACAACCACACACAAACCACATACCACACACATACACCAAACACCCTACAGCCACATACCACATACACACACACACCACAACCATATACCATAAACCACTCACATACCATACCACACACCACTCACTACACCCACCCACACTCAGGCTTGTAGCTCACCACACACAGGCACCACACTCACACACAGGTACCACACACGGGCACCACACACACCGACACACACACACACCGACACACACAGGCATCACAACATACACACAGCACCCCCCAGCACACTCCTTCCTTTGACTGCTGTCTACACAGCCTCCAACACTAGTGCAGGCCAACCTGGACGTCCCGAGGACACACATCCTTCAGTGTTGGGCCCCAGGCCACTGTGAGGGTCAGTGTGGAGGAAGTGCCTTGCCCCGCTGCTGGACCCTTGGCAGAGAAGGCTTTGGTGGAAGGCCCTGCTCTTGGCTCCTGAGTGACAGCATCCGAGGCTCACCTCCAGCCAGCCCCGTGCGAGGAGCATCCCCACGGTGCCTGGCCGCCTCCTGAGCCTCAGGAGTTCCCACACAAGGTCCCCAAGAAGCAGCCGTGCCATGAGATCCAGAAAGCGGGAGCCGCAGGGACAGGCCTGGGTAGAGACCCCCGACTCCAGGCAGAGGCCGTCTGTCCTCCTCCCACTCCCGGGACCTGGCTGAGGTGCTCCAGCCCTCCTGGGCCCACAGCAGCCTTCAGACCCGACTCAGCTGTGTACTGTCCTTGCACCACGGTGACTGTGCCTCGGTCTCTCCTCCATGATCCCCGACACACACCCAGCACTGCAGCCACCACATTCACCCCATGTGCACACCTGGGGCCCAAAAAGACTGCAGGTTTCTCAAAGATGCCTTGCAGAAGTCATCGGGGAACCTCCAGCTCTGACAGGGCCTGGCCCAGACTGGGTTCTAGAGAGGCACCGCTGAGCTGGCTCCTGCCCTGCATGCATTCTGCCACGTAAGATGACATTGGGGCCTGTGCTTTACATCCTCTGCCAGAAAGAAAAAACATTCAGGGCCAGAACTTGGCCCTCCAGGTCCAAGGCTGGCCTTAGCACCGGGAGGGATGGGGCAGATGGCCCTGGGGAACCACAGCCTGACCCTCCCTGTTGGGACCCCACAGAACTCGAGGTCATTCCCACCGCTCTCCACTCCCACAACCACCCCCAACGATCTCTTCCCACCCCACAGTTGAACACTTTTAGACACTGGCTGCAAAGTGAGAGATGATCGATTCATTCTGAATCTCTTCCAACCTTTGTCTATTGCAGGAACGTGCTACCATGACCTTTGGGGAGTGAGAAGCCTTGCTGTTTGCGTGCTGTTTGCATGCTGGGTGTCTGTGTTAGACCGAGAGGGACCTGTGCAATGAGACATGGGTTTCAGTTTTGGGCACACAAGAGTCAGTAATCCACAACTGAATGATGCTGCCATTCACAAAGATGAACTAAGGTCATTATCTACCCTATTAAGGTATTTGCAACACGTGCCTTCTAAGGAGAATGTGGCTCCTCCCACTGTCCCATTGTCCAGGCCAGGGTGATCTGAGTGTTGGAATCCCAGGGTTGAGGGGAGTCCAGGACTGGCCTCCCTCCTCTGGCTGCTGGGCAGGCTGATTCGCAGAAGATTTGGAAAAGATGAGAGCTCTTAGCTGCTTTCTGGTCTTTGCAGCAAAAACCTGACCTGCAGGCTTTCTTCAGGCTTCTCCAGACTGACCAGGAGGAGGTCATGGTCAAGGTCACGTCTCAGAAGAAGCCTCTTAAAGTCGGAAGGGTGGGTTTTCATAAATATCTTTTGGTGAAGGCAGATGCTACAAGTCTCTTTGAAAATGAAGACTTCTTTTCCTTAGAATTATAAGAAAAGATATGAAAGATATTAGATTAACTTACAATATAGAAGCCCGGAAAAGCCATTGAAATCGACGGGTACGGGCACAAGGAAGTATAGGACAATGAGGTGAAATGAGCTGCGATGATATAAAAACTATAAGAGGGAGAAAAGAAAATCCCAGCCTGCTATCAGCACTGCTATTCCTAGTTTTGACAAGAGAAATATGCCTTCTTCATGGGATGTTGTGTTTTCAGTGAGTCTAGTAATGAAATTTTTAAAAACCCAGTGACGATCCAAATTTTAGCTAGGAAGCCTATTTTTAAAATTGATAACACCAGCCTAATGCATTCTAAGTTATGGGTACAGGAGATGATAAATCTTGAGCATTTGCATTGTATAAAAATGTTTTAGTAGATGGTTTTGTAGTCAGGAAGATTAGCTGACTCTTTGATTGGCTGCTACAGTGCAGGAGAATAAAGATAAATGCTGTATAATGCATATGTACCTCAAGGGAAGTGTTTGAAATGATCAACGGCTTCCTTGTACTGCTCACAAGCATTTACTTCGAATCATTGCATCCCATTTACTATTTGGACCTGAAGTACCTGCAGGAGAGCAGAAGGCAGGCCCAGGAGCACAGCCATGGGCATCTGTCTCTTACCATCTCCTTTGGCCACAGGAGACAGGGTTGAGGGTGAGGGCCGGTGGAGGGTTTCCATCCCAGGATAATGTCACACTCCATGCTTGGGATGTTCACGTCCCCGAGCCCACTCACCTGTCTCTTCTGGGACCTCCTGTCCCTGGGGCCTGGAGTCCGGAGCCCCTCCCTGCAGACCTAATTGGGGATGCTCACGTCCCTGAGCCCATTCACTTGTCTCTTCTCAGACCTCCTGTCCCTGGGGCCTGGAGTCCGGAGCCCCTCCCTGCAGACCTGATTTGGGATGTTCACGTCCCTGAACCCACTCACCTGTCTCTTCTCACACCTCCTGCCCTGGGGCCTGGTGTCCGGAGCCCCTCCCTGCAGACCTGATTTGGGATGTTCACGTCCCCAAGCCCACTCACCTGTCTCTTCTGGGACCTCCTGTCCCTGGGGCCTGGAGTCCGGAGCCCCTCCCTGCAGACCTGATTTGGGATGTTCACGTCCCCAAGCCCACTCACCTGTCTCTTCTGGGACCTCCTGTCCCTGGGGCCTGGAGTCCGGAGCCCCTCCCTGCAGACCTGATTTGGGATGTTCACGTCCCCAAGCCCACTCACCTGTCTCTTCTCGGACCTCCTGCCCTGGGGCCTGGAGTCCGGAGCCCCTCCCTGCAGACCTGGATTTGGGATGTTCACGTCCTTGAGCCCACTCACCTGTCTCTTCTTGGACCTCCTGTCCCTGGGGCCTGGAGTCCAGAGCCCCTCCCTGCAGACCTGATTTGGGATGTTCACCTCCCTGAGCCCACTCACCTGTCTCTTCTCGGACCTCCTGTCCCTGGGGCCTGGGGCCTGGGGCCTGGAGTCCGGAGCCCCTCCCTGCAGACCTGATTTGGGATGTTCACGTCCCCAAGCCCACTCCCCTGTCTCTTCTCGGACCTCCTGTCCCTGGGGCCTGGTGTCCGGAGCCCCTCCCTGCAGACCTGATTTGGGATGTTCACGTCCCCAAGCCCACTCACCTGTCTCTTCTCGGACCTCCTGTCCCTGGGGCCTGGAGTCCGGAGCCCCTCCCTGCAGACCTGATTTGGGATGTTCATGTCCCCGAGCCCATTCACCTGTCTCTTCTCAGACCTCCTGTCCCTGTGACCTGGAGTCTGGAGCCTCTCCCTGCAGACCTGATTTGGGACGTTCATGTCCCGGAGCCCACTCACCTGTCTCTTCTGGGACCTCCTGTCCCTGGGGCCTGGAGTCCGCAGCCCCTCCCTGCAGACCTTATTTGGGATGTTCACGTCCCCAAGCCCACTCACCTGTCTCTTCTCGGACCTCCTGTCCCTGGGGCCTGGTGTCCGGAGCCCCTCCCTGCAGACCTGATTTGGGATGTTCACGTCCCCAAGCCCACTCACCTGTCTCTTCTGGGACCTCCTGTCCCTGGGGCCTGCAGTCCGGAGCCCCTCCCTGCAGACCTGATTTGGGATGTTCACGTCCCTGTGCCCACTCACCTGTCTGTTCTCGGACCTCCTGTCCCTGGGGCCTGGAGTCCAGAGCCCCTCCCTGCAGACCTGATTTGGGATGTTCATGTCCCCAAGCCCACTCACCTGTCTCTTCTCGGACCTCCTGTCCCTGGGGCCTGGAGTCCGGAGCCCCTCCCTACAGACCTGATTTGGGATGTTCACATCCCCGAGCCCACTCACCTGTCTCTTCTCAGACCTCCTGTCCCTGTGACCTGGAGTCTGGAGCCTCTCCCTGCAGACCTGATTTGGGATGTTCACATCCCCGAGCCCACTCACCTGTCTCTTCTCGGACCTCCTGTCTCTGGGGCCTGGAGTCCACAGCCTCTCCCTGCAGACCTGATTGCTGTGGGTGACATTCTCCTGGCTATGATGTAAGTGAAAAGCCCTGAAGTCCCCACTTCCTTAAGTGGTTACAGTTTCTCCCCTTGAACAGACTTTGTTTTCGTTGTCGTCCTTGTTGTTTCCCCCAATCATTGTCACTTGGCCATAAATGTGTATGACATGGCACTCAATGACTCATGTCTGAAACGTAAAGAGGAAAGCCTAGGGTGAGAAGGGAGTCTCCCTTTGTCCAGGTCACAGGCAGTGCTGGGGATAGAGGTAAGAGAGGCACCTAGAGGGAAAACTGTAAGGGTATCCTCACTCTCAGTTTACACCCTGGAGGATGGGCACCTGCATGCACTCTGCCCCTTGGGCACCTCCCCCGCCTCCCTTTAGC
This sequence comes from Gorilla gorilla gorilla, assembly GCF_029281585.2. NCBI lineage: Eukaryota > Metazoa > Chordata > Mammalia > Primates > Hominidae > Gorilla > Gorilla gorilla. Next base: position 46,988,573 of record NC_086018.1, read on the forward strand.
CCTGGCAAAGGATTGCAGGGGATCCCTGTCTTGCTGGCATCAGCCGGGCTGGGAGGCACTCATTTCCCATCCTGGCAGCCACTGCTCACACACTTCTGGGGTTCACCTTTTACAATCTCATTTAATTATGCAGTATTCAGTGGAAACTTGTTAAATCTCTCTTTCCCACCCACCAACTCAATCGTCAATTCCTAGTAGCACAGTATCTTTTCTTATGCTGTGACCTCAGCACGCAGCTCAGAGGCTGAGCTCAGAGAGTTGGGAGTGACTACTAAGAAGTGAGGCATTTCTTTTTCAGTGTGAAAAAAATATTCTGGAATTAATGATAATGGTCACACAATACTGTGAATATACTAAAAACTGTTGAATTGTATATTTTTAAATGGTGAATTTTATGCTATGTACATTATATCTCAACTTCAATAAAAGAATGTTGTATTAGTTTGTTCTCACACTGCTATAAAGATATACCTGAGACTAGGATATTTATAAAGAAAAGAGGTTTAATTGGCTCATAGATCTGTAGGCCATACAGCCTTCTGCTTCTGGGGAGGCCTCAGGAAACTTACAATCATGGCAGAAAGCGAAGGGGAAGCAGGCACATATTCACACGGCCAGCAGGAGAGAGAGAGAGAGAGGGAAGGGGGAAACACTACATACTTTCAAACAACCAGATCTCATGAGATCTCTATCAGGAGACTAGCATGGGGGAGGTCCACTCCCATGATTCAATCACCTCCCACCAGGCCCCTCCTCCAACACTGGGGATTACAATTCAACATGAGATTTGGGTGGGGACACAGAGCCAAACCATATCAACTGTGGAGACATCTGCTCCAGACCAGATGGGATAGCCCCAATTCTCCCTGCTCTTTCTTCTCTGCTAAGCATAGCTATAAATTCTAGAAATCACGCAAGAGACAAATAAGACAACCCTGGAAGATGATAAGAAGAGGCAAGCTGGTTTGGCGCTCCAAGGCTGAAGGAACAGCACAGCATCAGGGTCTCTCATGTTCCCCCTAACCAAGAGAAGGAAACCAAGACCCAGAGATTCCATAACCCTCACTTAGCCCCTCACTTAGCAACACAGGGTGGCCAACCTAGGCCCTTTCCTCCTTTGGACTCTGCAGAAGTACCTCTGACAACACCAGGCAAGGCTGACAACCACCTGTAAGGGGATTGATTTTGGTCCCTGAAGGAAACAAGCAGCTGGGTGGATGGGGGAGGCCCTTCCTTTCCTTGCTGGGCCTGAGATCCCTTATTCCACTGAAAGACAGAGATAAATCAACAAAGCTGGCAGAGGAGACCCAGCTGCAAGGAAAGCCCTAGCCTGGGAAGTTTCTTTCTTCCCACATTCCCAAGGCTCCCCTCCCCACACTGAGACTAAGGCAAGAGCAGTACCAGTGGGGGTGCCTCACCATAACTTTCCCACAGGTAGACACCCAGGGGCCAAGGGAAACTCCTTCTTGCCTCTAAGGTGACAGCAGCAAGAACCAATGTGAGCCTCAATGGAACCAGATAAACCAAGAACACCAAAACAACACGGCAGGTACTCTGACAGTTAAACTGTGATTGGAATTACAGCACAAGAAAGTCGGCCAAGGTCTGCACACGAAACATAAACAGGTGAATGCCTGCTAATGTAAAAGATTTAAGTGGAACCCAGAGTCTCCTCTCATTACAGACAAAATGTCAGGAATACAATGGAAAATCACCCATCCTACTAATAACCAACACAATCCCAATTTGAATGAGAAAAGACAGTCAACTGATAGCAATTCCAAGATAAATCAGATGTTGGAGTTGTCTGACAAGGATTTTAAAGCAGGCATAAAAAAATGCTTCAACCTTCTATCACAAATGCTCTTGAAAGAATAAAAAAAGAAAAATATCAGCAAAGAAATAGAAGTTTAAAAAAGAAACAAAGAAGAAATATTAAACTGAAAATACAGAAAACAAATAAAAATACGTGGTGGATGGGCTTAATAATAGAGTAATAGAGTAGAGATAACAGAGAACAAAACGAACGATCTTGAGGACATAACAATAGAATTCCCCTAATCTGAACGAGAGAGAAAATAGACTGAAAACAGAAGTGGACACAGGCTCTGTCATCTGTGGGAAAGTAAGCAACAGAGCCAGACTGATATCATCACAATCCCAGAGAAAAGGAGACAAAGAGTGGAGCTAGAAAAGCATTTGAAGAAATTATGGTTGAGAGCTTCCAAAATTTGGCAAAAGATACAAACATATAGATCCAAGAATGTGAGTCAAAGCAGAAACAGACTAAACCAAAATAAATTCATACCAAGAGACATCATAAGTAAAATTCTGAAAACTAAAGAAAAAAATTTAAATCAGCCAGTGAGAAGTGACACATCACCATAGGAGAACACCAATTTGAATGACAATTTGCTCATCTGTCACCATGGAGACCAGAAGAAAATGGCACAACACTTTTCAATTGCTGAAACAATTGTTAAACTGTGAATTCTGTATCTGGCAAAACTATCCTTCAGGAACGAAGTACAAATGGAAATGTTATCAAATAAAGAAAAGCTAAAAGAATCTGTCACTAACTAGATCTACCCTCAAAGCTTGGCCAAGTAAGTGCTTCAGACAGAAAGGAAAAGATAAATGAAGGAAACTTAGGCATCAGGAAGGACTTAGGAACAAGGGAAAGAGCAAAAATATGGGTAGAGGCATTTTCCTGATTAATTTCACAAAACACATCTGATGATTAAAACAAAAATAATACCCTCTACTACCCAAGATAATGATATTTTAAAATGAGGAAGACAAAAGGAACTAAATAGAAGAAAGCTTTTCACACTTTCCTTGACATGGTAAAATGCTGAAACCAGTAGACTGTTACTAGTCACTGATATATATTAAAATACCCAGAGCAACTACTACTAAAACAATACCAAAGGATATACTAAAAAAAACACTATATGTAAGTCAAGACAAAATCCTCAAATATGATAAAGTAACTCAGAGGAAGGAAAGAAAAGGGAAATAGAAATCTGACAAAAAGAAATAAATAGAAAACAAAATGGAAGGCAAGTACCAACCTATCAATAATCACCTGAAATGTAGATGGTTTAAATACATAAATGCAACAAGCAATCACACAGGGATTTGCAGAGTGAATGTGGACACACACACACACACACACACACACAATCCAACTATATGTTGCTTACAAGAAACATTTTATAATCAATCATATAATCAACTGAAAATAAAAGGATAGAAAAAGATATACCATACACTATACAGACATTAATACAAAATTAAAAAGTAATGGCTATATTAATATCTGATAAAATACACTCAATGCCAAGAGAATTACTAGAGACAGTGAGAGACCTTATATAATGATAAAGGATCAATCTCTTATAAGACATGCTAATCCTAAATGTGTGCACAACCAAACAATAAAGCCTCAAAATACATAAAACAAAAACTGATGGAGCTTAAAAGAGAAAAGATCAATTCATAAATATAGTTGGGGTGTTTACTATTGTCCTCTCAGCACCTGAGAGAGCTGTATGAAAAATCAACAAGGTTATAGAAAAGCTGAAATATATAATCAAAATGCAGGATCTAATTGACATACACAGAACACTATACAATGACTACAGAACATGCATTATTTTTCAAGTACTCAAGGAACATGCACCAAGATAGGACATATCTTGGGTCATAAACCTCAAAAAATTTAAAAGTATTAATATCATACAGACTGTGTTCTCTGACCATGAAGGTGTCAAACTAGAAATAACAAAAATACCTAGAAATTAAAAAATAACAAAAATACTGTAAACACATGGAAATTAAACAACATTTTTAAATAGATCATAGGTTAAAGTCTCAAATGTTTTATATACATATACATACATATATACATATACATATCTGTATATCTGTATATACACATGTATATCTGTATATACACATGTATATCTGTATATACACATGTATATCTGTATATACACATGTATATCTGTATATACACATGTATATCTGTATATACACATGTATATCTGTATATACACATGTATATCTGTATATACACATGTATATCTGTATATACACATGTATATCTGTATATACACATGTATATCTGTATATACACATGTATATCTGTATATACACATGTATATCTGTATATACACATGTATATCTGTATATACACATGTATATCTGTATATACACATGTATATCTGTATATACACATGTATATCTGTATATACACATGTATATCTGTATATATATATACATGTATATATATACATATATACATGTGTATATAGATATACAGATAGTATATGTATATATGTATATATATGTGTATATACAGATATGTATATATACACATGTGTATATATACAGATGTGTATATATATACAGATATGTATATATATGTGTATATACAGATATACAGATATGTATATATACATGTATATACAGATATACAGATATGTATATATACGTGTATATACAGATATACAGATATGTATATATACGTGTATATACAGATATACAGATATGTATATATACACATGTGTATATATACAGATGTGTATATATATACAGATATGTATATATACATGTGTATATACAGATATACAGATATGTATATATACATCTGTATATACAGATATACAGATATATATACATGTATATACATATATGTATATATACACATATATACATATATATGTGTATATGGAGAGAGAGAGAGAGAGAGAGAGAGTTTGTTTTGTTTCATTTCAAAACAAAATACAATACCAAAGTTTGTGGGATGCTATTGAATTAGTGCTGAGAATGATATTTATAATACTAAATGCTTACATAAGAAATGATAAAAGCTCTCAAATCAGTAATCTAAGTTTCCACCTCAAGGACCTAGGGAAAATAAAGAGCAAAATAAACCCAAAACAAGCAGAAGGAAAGAAATAATCAAGTAAAGAGCAAACATCCATTAAATTGAAAATGGAAAAACATCAGACAAAATCTATAAAACAAAAAGTTGTTTCTTTTAAAAAGTCAATCAATTGATAATGTTCTATTAGAATTGACAAAGGAGTGAAGAAAATATTACTAATATCATAAGTGCGATGAGCATATCACCACAGATCCTGTAGCTTTTAAAAATGTAATTCAGAAATACTACAAACAACTTAATTCTCATACAATGGACAATGTAGAAGACTAAGTTTTAAAAACTTTAAACTACCAAATTCAATCAGATGGAATAGATAGTCGAACTAGTCCTATAATCATTAAATAAATTGAATTTGTAATAGAAAAGCTTCAAAAACAAAATATTCAGGCTTAAACAGTTTCACAGGAGAATTTTACCAAGGACTTGAAAAATTAATGCTAATTTTACACAATATCTTCCAGAAAATAGCCAAAAAGGGTATACTTCCCAAAACAACATGAGGTCAGGATTACCTTCTTACCTTCCTCCTCCAAAAAAGAAAAAAAGAAAAAGAAAACCATGGGGCAATATATCTTATAAACATAGATGTAAAATACTCAACAAAACAGCAAATTGAATTTAAAAACATATAAACATAGTTATACATTATGACCAAGTATAATTTATTCCAGGTATGAGACATCTGAAAATCAACTGATATAATCCAACATATTAACAAGCTATTGAAAAAGATCACATGATTAAATCAATTGATGCAGATAAAGCATTTGACAAAATACAATACCCATTTATAAGAAAAACTCTCAGCAAGTTAGGAATAGTGAGAGAGATTACTTCTTGATAAAGAGCATGTACAAAAAGCTGATAGCTATTATTGTATTCAGTGACGAAAGATGGGATCTGTTTTCTCTAAGATGGAGAACAAAGCAAAGATGCCCACTCTCACTACTTTTTCTTTTTGAGGTGGAGTCTTGCTCTATTGCCCAGGCTGGAGTGCAGTGGCCCAATCTTGGCTCACTGCAACCTCTGCCTCCCAGGTTTAAGCGACTCTCCTGCCTCAGCCTCCCAAGTATCTGGCACTCTCAACACTTCTATTCAACATAGTATTGAAAGTTCTAACCACTGAAATAAGGCAAGAAAAAAGAAAACAAATACAGATTGGAAATAAATAAAAGTATATCTACTTACAGATGACACGATTGCCTCTAAATAGAAAATCCCAAGAAATTCTCACATAAATTCCTAGAACTAATGAGTTTGTCAAAGTGGTAGGATACAAGATCAGCACAAAAAGTATCTGCAAATCTATATACTAACAAAGAGCATGAGCAAACTGAAATCTAAAAACCACAATGCCATTTGTAATCACTCAAAAGAAAATGAAATATTACACTTTGATATACACCAAACAGGATCTATATGCTGAAAATTCTATAAAGTGCTGATGAAAGTATTCAAAGAAGGCCTAAATAAATGAAGAGATATACTATATGCATGAATTGGAATACTTCCTCTAGTAAATATGTTAATTCCCATGAGCCCCCAATTGATCTTTAGGTTTAATTCAATTTCTATCAAAATTCCATAAAGTGTCTTTTGTACATAGACAGTTATTCTTCAATTTATATGGAAAGGCTCAGGCCCTAGAATAGCTAAGACAATATTGACAAAGACTAATAGCAGCAATATTGTGGCTTACTATATAGCTTCAGTAAATAAAACTATATGATATTAGCAACATACAGATCAACAGAATAAAAAAGGAGCGAAGAAAGAGACCCATACGAGTATGCTGGGATGATTTTTGACCAAGGCGCAAGAGAAATTCAGTTGAGGTAGGACAGCGTTTCCACCAACGGTTCTTGAGCAAATGCACATCATATGCAAAAATAACAAATCTCCACTTAAAACTCAAACCTTCCAAAATTAACTCAAAATGGATTAGAGGTTTAAGTGTAAATGATCAAAGTATAACTCTTCTAGAAAATTTGAAAAAAAAAAAAGGTAGAAAATCTTCAGGATCTATATCTAGGCAATTCCTCAGACTCGACATTAAAACGCACTATCTACAAAGAAACAATTGGTAAATTGGACCTCATGAGAATTAAAGTTTTTTCTCCTTGAGAATCTATGTGAAGAAGATGAAAAGATGAGCTATGAACTACAAGCTACATGCAGAAAATATTTGCGAACTACCTGTCTGAAAAAACCCTAGTATCTAGAATATATAAGGAACTCTCAAAATCTAACATAAGCAACAGATGATTCCATTAGAAAATGGGCACAAGACATGAACAAAAGTTTCACTGAAAAGCACTTACAAATGGCAAATAAGCATTGATGAAAAGATGTTCAATATCATTAGCCATGAAGGAAATACAAATTACAACCACAGTGAGATATCACTTGACGCCTACCAGAATGGCTCAATGAACAAAGTCCTGACACCACAGGCGGGCGATCGCTCGTGTATGGCTGGCGTGGTGGTTTCTTAAACACTAAATACGCAATGACCAAACACTCCAGCCATTAAACCTATAAGCATGTGGCCTGTAGAAATGTACACTCAATAGTCATGGCCACTTTGTTTATAACAACCAAACAGTGGGCACAACCCAGGCGCCCTTCAGTGGGGGTAATGATTAAACCAACTGCAGTACATCCATGTCATGAAAAAACACTCAGCAATAAAAAGAAATTGTGTCCACGTGGGTTGAGGAATACCTTTTCCCTGCACTCTGGAGGGTGGGGGCCCATATAACCGACTTGCCAGTCCCGCACAGGTGGTACGGGACCTGGTGTGGAGGGAACCTTTCTAGGTCACAGTCACGAACAGGTCTCAGTTCTGAACGCTGCCAGAACATCTGCAGAGACAGGTATACCCGTGCCTTGACAATGGCCCACCTCACGACTGACCCCCAGTGGCCGCTCTTAGGATGTACCCATATGACAGCCTCCTCCAAAGGGCGCGGGTAAACTGCTGGAACATGACTAAAGTCGTCTGCCTCCTGACTTCCCAGAGGCAACTTGGAGCTGTGTGCATCCCAGAGATGCCCTGTAAGGCAAGCATCCTTCTCTTAACCTGATGTGGACTTCCTGCCACCTGGACATTCCCAAAGGGGCCTGCTCCAAACGTGCCCACTGTCTATGGTCCCTTGGTTGATCCATATGGAAAAGGCTCAACTCCCTGTAGAAGAGGCTGGTGGCCAGGGCTCGTGGGTGACACACATCCAAACTGCCCGAAGCTCAGCCATGGACTGCACTGTCCTGATCCCCGTCCTATCCATATGGTGTTGGTGTCTAGTTGCACCGCAGTTGCTGAGTATTAGGGTTGGGTGCCTTTGCTAGACCCACCAGTGTAAGGTCCTAGCAGTATCAGCAGAGTCCCCTCATATATGGTGGCTGGCTTAGTAAGTGGCTCCACTGCCATGTCGGCCCCCTCCTCTTGTTCAAAGTGGATGGGTCTGAGCACCTCTCGTAGTGGCAGACTTAAAGCACTAGTGGACAAGACACCCCTCTGTTGACAAATGTGTGCCATCTCTCTAGGGTGTGTGATTGTGCCACCATGAAGGTAAGCTTGGCTAGGAGGCCTCCTGCCCACTCTTTTGTGGGTAGGCAGTCTTCACAGTGACGGTAGCTTTCTGGAGACAGCCTCCACTTTGGTGCAGTACCTGATACATGGCCAGTACCTGTTTCTCCAGGATGTGATCATGGGATTCTGCCCCTATCCATAATTGAGACTGAAACCCTGCAGGTACCATTCGGGTTGGTGGCTTTGATCATAAACCCCAGCTCATCCCCATAACATCTCTAGTGGCTTCTAATACAAAAGGGTGCTATGGCCGTGGGGCCCTGAGTGCCTGGGCTCGTCTCACAAACATTCTTGATTTGTCAGGCGCCTCTCAGTCCATGTGTGCTCATGCCCATTTTTTTTTTCTTTATTAGGGTGTATAATGGGTAGAGGGTTTGGGCCATGTGAAGAATCAGTATTCTCCAGCAGCCCAGTAAACCTAGAGAAACCTGGAGTTGCTTTGCTGTCTGGGGAACAGGCCACTGTGCTAGCTTATTGATAACAGCTCTGGGTCTGTTTTGCATCTTACCTGACCAGGTAACTCTCAGGAGTTCGACAGCTATGCCAGGCCCCTGTATCTTTTTGGGATTGACTTCCCATCTCCTGTCCTTTAGGCCATCCAAAACGGTTTCTAGGGTAGCCTCCGAATCGGTAAGATACTCTGAGGTTAGCATGTTATCATTTATCTGGTGAAACCAGGAGACTTAGGCAGGCAAAGAGTTTAGACAGGTCCTGTGCAACCAGACGGTGACTGATGGGGCTGTGCAGGTTCCTTGTGGTAGCACCTGGAAGGTCCATTGTTGGTCCTCCTGAGTGAAGGCAAACTGGTCCTTTGCATCTTCTGCTAAAGGATACTGGAGGATGCAATAGCCAAGTCAATCACAGCAGGGACCCCTCCCAGATTAAAGAGCTCTTGTCCCCACGGTTGAGGATATTGGGCACAGCTGCATGTAAGGTGGTGTCACCTTGTTCAGCACATGGTAGTGCACATTCATTCTCCAGGAGCCATCTGGCTTCTTTGCAGGCCACACAGGGCTGTTGTGGGGGCTGTGGGGGCTGTGGGAGGCCTATTTGTACTTCATGTAATTCCTGAATTGTTTGGGTAGTTTCAGAGTGTCCCCCAGCAGGAGTATTGTCTCACATTCACTGTCTGCCTGGGCTGGGGCAAGTGTACAGCCACCCATGTGGCCCATCCTCTTTTTGTTCCTTGATTACTTTCTGCACTTGGTCCTTGCTTTTATCCAGCTCACTGAGGTCTGCCAAAGATTCCAGACACATTATAACCCTTCTTAAATTGGAAATGACCCAGACATTCAATGAGTACCTGAAATAATTTTAAGATTTTAAGCTATATAATCAGACAAGAGAAAGAAATAAAGGGCGACCAAATCAGAAAAGGGGAAGTCAAAGTGTCATTATGATCATATACCTAAAAAATCCTAAAGACTCATCCAAAAAGCTCCTATAACTGGCAAGTGAGTTCAGTAAAGTTGCAGGATACAAAACTAACGTACACAGATCAGTAGCACTGCTATACACCAACAGCAGCAAGCTGAGAATCAAGTCAAGAACTCAACTGCGTTTATAACAACTGCAAAAAAATAAAATATATAGGAATATACCTAACTAAGGAGGTGAAAGACCTCTGTAAGGAAAACTACAAAACACTGTTGAAAGAAATCACAGATGACACAGACAAATCCTATGCTCATGGATAGTTAGAATCAGTATTGTGAAAATGACCATACTGCCAAAAGCAGTCTACAAATTCAATGCAATTCCCATGAAAATACCATGATCATTCTTCACAGAGCTAGAAAAAACAATCTTAAAATTCATATGGAACTAAAAAAGAGCACACATAGCCAAAGCAAGACTAAACAAAAAGAACAAGTCTGGAGTTATCACATTAGCTGACTTCAAACTATGCTATAAGGCTATGGTCACCTAAGCAGCATGGTACTGGTATGAAAATAGGCACATAGACAAATGGAACAGAATAGAGAACCCAGAAATAAAGCCAAATACTTACAGCCAATTGATCTTTGACAAAGCAAACAAAAACACAAAGTGGGGAAAGCACACCTTGTTCAACAAATGGTGCTGGGATAATTGGCAAGCCACATACAGAAGAATGAAATTGGATCCTCATCTCTCACCTTATACAAAAATCAACTCACGATGGATCAAACACTTAAATCTAAGACCTAAAACTGTAAAAATCCTAGAAGATAACATCAGAAAAACTCTTTTAGAATTGGCTTAAACAAAGACTTCATGACCAAGAACCCAAAAGCAAATGCAACAAAAACAGAGATACATAGATGGGACTTAATTAAACTAAAAAGCTTCTGCACAGCAAAAGAAATAATCAACAGAGTAAATAGACAACCCACAGAGTGGGAGAAAATCTTCTCATACTGTTCATCCAACAAAGAACTAATATCCAGAATCTACAAGAAACTCAAACCAATCAGCACGAAAAAAACCAATCTCATCAAAAAGTGGGCTAAGGACGTGAATAGACAATTCTCAAAAGAAGATACACAAATGGCAAACATATGAAAAGATGCTCAACATCACTAATTATCAGGGAAATACAAATCAAAACCACAACGTAATACCACCTTACTCCTGCAAGAATGGCCATAATCAAAAAATCAAAAAGCAAAAGAGATGTTGGCATGGATGTGGTGAAAGAGGAAAACTTTTACACTGCTGGTGGGGATGTAAACTGGCACAATCACTGTGGAAAACAGTGTGGAGATTCCTTTAAAAACTAAAAGTAGATCTACCCTTTGATTCAGCAATCCCACTACTGGGCATTTACCCAAAGGATAAGAAGTCATACTTGCCCCACATGTTTATAGCAACACAATTCACAATTGCAAAAATATGGAACCAGCCCAAATGCCCATCCATCAACAAGTGTATAAAGAAAACGTGGTATATATATTATATATATTATAATATAATATAAATATAATATATAATATAATATAAATATAATAAATATAATATATAATATAATATAATATATAATATAATATGTATATGTAATATATTATATATTATATATATTATGTATTTATTTTATATATTATATATTAGTTATAATTATACATTATATATTAATTATAATTATACATTATATATTAATTATAATTATACATTATATATTAGTTAATTATAATTATACATTATATATTAGTTAATTATAATTATACATTATAAATTAATTATAATTATACATTATATATTAATTATAATTATACATTATATATTAATTATAATTATATATTATATATTAATTAATTATAATTATATATTATATATTATTATAATTATATATTATATATTATTATAATTATATATTATATATTAATTAATTAATATAATTAATATATTAATATAATTAATATATTGTATTATTAATTAATATAATATATTATTAATTAATATAATTAATAAAATAATATATTAATATATAATTGTGTGTTGTGTTTGTGTTGTGTGTGTTTGTGTTGTGTGTGTGTTTGTGTTGTGTGTTTGTGTTGTGTGTGTGTGTTTGTGTGGTGTGTGTGTTGTGTGTGGTGTGTGTTTGTGTGGTGTGTGTTTGTGTGGTGTGTGTTTGTGTTGTGTGTGTTTGTGTTGTGTGTGTTTGTGTTGTGTGTGTTTGTGTTGTGTGTGTTTGTGTTGTGTGTGTGTGTTATATATTATATTATATACATTATATTATATATTATATATACCACGTTTATATATTATATATTATGTGTGTATATATATGTGTGTCTATATATACACACACACACACACTCACACCATGGTGTATATACACATACCATGACATGCTACTCAGCCATAAAAAGGAATGAATTAACGGCATTCTCAGCAACCTGCAGGGAATTGGAGACTATTATTCTAAGTGAAGTAACTCAAGAATGGAAAATCAAACATCATATATTCTCATAAGTGGGAGCTAAGCTATTAGCACATAAAGGCATAAGAATGATACAATGGACTTTGGGGACCTGAGGGAAAGGGTGGGAGCGGGGTGAGGGATAAAAGACTACACATTGAGTACAGCGTCCACTGCCTGGGTGATACGTGGACCAGAATCTCAGAAACCACCACTAAAGAACACATCCATGTAACCAAACACCACTTGTTCCCCCTAAAACCTATCAAAATAAAAATAAATTTTAAAAAATCAGCAAAAAATATTTTAAGCTACACAGATGTTTTACCTACAAACATTTGTTTCACTTATGTTTACTCAATTTATTCATTTGTTGCAGTTTATCTAGATTACTCATAAGAACATGGCACTAGGCAAAGCCAACCATCATTCCAAGTTGTTTTCCTGTTAACCATTTTTATAGCCTGTGAATATCCGGTGTTCACCAAAGCAAGAACATTAAAGTTAAATGTATGCGTATTTTTACTGATAACCGAGAAGATTCTTCTGTTTTGATTAAACCAGCAGTATCACCTACCCCCTCACAGGTCATGGCATCTCCTCCAGCTTGTCTGTCTTTGTGGGGAAAGCCCAGACAGGACCCACCACCCCGGAAAGCCTTGTGAGACCAGTAGCCACTGAGCAGGTGGGTGTGGGATTCCTGGCCTGGTGAGCCTCCCCTGTCCCTGCCCCAGGTGCCTGACTCGAACCTGGATCTCATGGGGCTGGCCAGGGAGATGGGTACCTGGGCAAGGGAGGCAGTGGGATGCCACAGGACAATTGTGCCCAGGGAACAGAACATCTCACAGGACTTATGACCTTCGAAGCACCTTCCCGGGGGCTGTGTGGCCAGGACAAGCCCCAGAAACAGAACATCTCACAGGACTTACGACCTTCGAAGAACCTGCCCGGGGGCTGGCGCTTGGTTTCAACTCACTTTCCAACACTCTGGGGTCTTGCTGCCTCCTGGGCTGATGGTCTCATTGCTGAACCCATCTTTGCGTGACAGGAGATTCTATTCAGATGCAAGTTTCTCTCTGTTCTTAGCTAAAAGGTGTTCGGTGGCTCACAGGGGCCCCCTCTCTCTAGCTGTGCTGGGTCCTATCCAGTTGGCAGCTGGTGTATTGGAAGCCTCTGTGGACAGACCTCTGCAGCCTCTCTTGGCCTTCCCGTCGACTTGCACCCCCGGGGCAGATATGCTGAGGGGGCTCCCAGCACCAGGGCCTCCCCAGGAGCTGAGTCGTGCCCAGTAGGAGCAGAGTGGGGACGGCTTTACCAAAGGGAGTGGGATACCTTCCCTGCTCTTCCTCACCCTCCCTCCTACTGCTCCTTCCAGCAATTGGCACGTGGGTCCCGGAGCAGCTCCACATCTCCAGCATCCAGCAATCTCGTGGATCCCGCTGTGCCTCCACTCTCCTGCCCTCCACCCCGGCCCTGCAGCTCCTGAGCTGGGATGCTCCTTTCTGCCTAAAACATTTGGAACATATTTGCAGCTGAAAACATGCTGCAAGGAAAATCATGTACTCATTGCACACAAACAACCACGGGATTCTCCCCCACAGAAAAGTAAATTAAAACTTGACAGTCAAATAATTCTCATCTCAAGGGAAAAAAACCACCCCGAGGAGCACACGGGTGAGCTGCCCACCTGGCTGGAAGACGCGGTTTTAGGGGAGTTGCTTCCACCAAGTTCGCAGGGAGGCTTGGGTGACCTGCCTCTGAACGCAGGAATTCCTTTGAGCTGTTTTGGGCTCCAGGGTTTTATTTTACTGTTCACCGCATGCTGTGGAGGTTGTTGATTTGCTGGGGATAACAGTGTTACCTGACGATCCAGGTGCCTCTGCTCCTTCACTAAGTCCTTCTTGAAACCAATAGAAGCGTCTCTGAGGCAGCTCGTGCTCTAAGTCTGGAAGCCAGTGAGGACATGTGGGGAGCCAGCTGTGGGCAAATAACAGCCACCAGGAGAGTGCAGCCCAGGGAGGGGAGGACAGACAGATGAGGGGGCTCGGGGAGGAGAGGACAGACAGGTGAGGGGACTCAGGGAGGGGAGGAGCAGGTGAGGGGACACTGTCCAGGTCAGGGTGCAGACCCCACGTTGCAGGCCTCCTGCCCAGAACCCTGCCCTCATTCCACTCGTCCAGGGCTGGGAGCCTGACCCTGAGTCGGCTTCACCCCCATCACCTTGACCCCTGACCCAGCGCTCTCTGGGTCCCTCCTGACCCTTCTGGCTGAGGCCCCTGCCCAGGGCTCCGCTCCTCCCAACAGCTCCTTCACAGAGTGATGGGTCTCAGAATGATCCTCGTTGTATACACAGGGCCAGGGCCTCTTTTTGTCTTTTTGCATAATTCCTCCTGCAGGGGCCCCACCCCAGCAAGGCCTCACAGCCCAAGGCTCCAGTGGCTGAGCGGCCCCCTTCCAGCTTCCCTGCTCAGGAAACACCCCCTCTTGCGGCTGCCCAGAGACAAAGGGTCCCCTGGGTGTGGCACTTGCTGTCAGGCATATTCTAAGCCCCAGGCAAGCATCCTGAATACGTGGTCAGTGGTTGGTGACAAAGGCTCAAGATAAGGGTTCAGGGCCTTTCACGCCCTGAACAGAAAATGTCCCAGGCCACCTGCAGCCCATGAGGGGCCTACCAAGAGAGGCCCTGGCACCTTGGTCCAGCCAGGGGCTGTGCAGAAGCTGCTGGAACCCCCTTGCTCTGTCGCTGGTGGCTGGTGCAGAGACTGGTCACCCTCTGCAAACCTATGGTCTGAGGAGCCCCCCGGGTGGAAGGCTGCGAGAGCTAATGTCAGGCAGCCTCCGTGATCTGGGTCCCACCCCCTCACCACGTGTCCCCCCAGCTTCCAGGCTCCATGTCTGTGCCAAGGTCAGCTCCTCAGTCCATCTTGCCCAAGCCATGCTCACAGGGATAGCCCTATTGCCAAGGCAACACTGCCCCTCCTGGAATGCACCCCCGGCCCTGCAGGCAGCCTGCAGCACTCACTTCCTCCTTCTCATCTTCAAGTGAGAAACTTCTTCCTCTGCCCCACTCAGACCATCTGTCCTTTTCTCTGGGCAACATCAGAGCCTGCCCCGGATCCCCACAGAGGCTGTGCGAGTCTGTATCCCCAGCCCGGGATCCACGCCCGGACTCCTCTTTTGAACGTTCCCTCCGCCTCCAGCAAGGTGTGGCCCCCACGAGCTGAGCCCCCAGGTGAGGAGCATCTAAGGCTTCAGGACCTGGGCTGTGGTAGCTTTTCCTCCCAAGCTGCTTAGTGAACTTGATGGCAAGTAATTTACCCTTAATATCCTACCAGCTAAATCTCATTATTGTCTTTACAAGAGCCAATATGTACACATTGATAGCCATGCCTATTACATCTTAGCGTTCAGACTAAATGTCTGAAACATATTTTGAGAGAAAGCATAAAATTGCTTATTTTATTGAGCAAACCAATTAGAACAAGTCAGACCCTTTTATGAAGACATAGCACTGAGGGGCTCCGTCAAACCTTCCTCTCATCCCCAGAGGTCCTCACGCTCACAAAATTGGCAGATTGTCAGCATTTGAGATGCTTCTTCAGGAAATTCAAATTTCATTTTCCCCAGTAGGTCAATCTCCCATGATTAGAAAAGAGTGAGGACTATTATTGTAAGTACTTTCCCCTGCCCTTCCACGGGGACAGTAGGAAGAACATATGCTCAAAGCACATGGATATTTTCCCTCCCTAAACATTAAAAAAAGAAGAAGAAGAAGAAAGAGAAACAGGAAAAGACTGGATTTCCTGCCATTTTAGCAAGACTGCAATTTCATTCTTAACCCCTCTGAGAATTCACATTCAGGCTGCAACCTTGAGAGCTGAGGGCCTCCACGTGCCTCAACCCAGGAAAACCAGGCACGCTTGTAAACTCTCTTGGGAACCTCCCAAACACTGGTTTTTATAATTAGGAAAATAATTAGGACAATTTGGAAAAAAGAGTACACAACATGATGAGTTAGAAGCTGCTGCAGGGAGACCGTATATGTTGGGGTTACAGCCGCTTGTTCCTGGGGAGAGGGGCAGCTCTGGGAGAGGCTAGGGGAGAAGCCCCCGTTTCCCTGCTCACCCCACATCAGGCTTCTGCAGAAAAGTCCCAACCAGAGCAGGTGGCAGGAGTTTAGCTGGGAGATCCAGCACAGATGCCAGGGATGAGGCTCTGGAAGTGAGAATCCCAGTGGCAGTGAGGTCCTCTCCTGGGTCCGATGGGTGAGGGGAGTCCGTGGGAAGATGGCTGAGGGAGATCTGGAGGAGGCCAAGCCAAAGGGGAACTCCAAGGCAGTAAAGTGGGACCTCGCAGTCTGGTGGGGCATTGGAGGTCCGTCGCTGGGGATCCCGACGGTCAGGTGGCTCGGATGGCGCTGGACAGGGCCAGCCTCTCTGGTGGGTGGCCTCATCCAGCCCCTTGGTTTCACCTCCTGCCAGGAGCAGGCATCACTGTGTCCTACAGATGCTGAAACCCTGGCCTGTGAGGGCTAAGTGGCCTTGTTCAAGCACATACACCCAGGGCAGGGAAGAAGCTGGCACTCCAGCCTGTGACAAGGCCTTCTTTCAGGCAGCAGGTCTGGTGTGTTTCTCTGCTCCATGATCTGTGTGCCCTGTTCCCTCCAGCAGGGAGTGTTGACACAGTGGCAGCCCGGGAGCCTCCCACGTGCTCCAGAGCTGCCTCCCCTGTGTGGTGATGGAGTCTTCCTCTCCAGCCACAAGCCATCCTCTCTTGGTGCAGCAATGTTCACCCTCTGCCAAATCACATCTACGAGTGGGACACTGTGGAGCCTGCCAGAGCACCGGGCAGCCCCCAGGGACCCTTGAAGGTGGGCGCAGGTCACAGCCACCTATCCAAGCCTCTGCTTCAGCACTGGAAGTGGGTGCGCTGAGAATGTGTTCTGGTGCTGGAGAGACCTCGGGTCCAACATGGGATGCAGACCCAGGACTCAGAGAAAGGGGGAGTCAGGGAGGTGGGAGGCAGCCCCTGCCCTTCCACCATGGACACCGGCGTCTGTTCCCTCCTGTTTTTCTTTAATGCATTTCCTTGTAAATGACAAGGAAGAGCTTAGTGAAGTTTTGCTCACGTTTTCAAATCAAGCAAGGCTGAGGTCACTCATGAGGTCTGCCTGGCTTTGTCCACTCAGGCTTCCTCAGGCCTGGTCCCCATTTTCATCCATTTTAATAGCTCTCGACACCCGTGATGCCCAATGGGAAAATGCAGCAGAGAAACCCCCTTTCCTGTGGCAAGGATCTGTTAGCTCCCCATGCAAGATATGAAAGAAGATACGCGACATCCTTTTTGGGAAAAAGAAAGTACAAACCACCACTGAAGGATGACGAGAAGCCTTAAGGACAGGAAGCATGAAAGTGAAGCCATGACACATAAAATAATCAAGCAGGAGAGGGGCACATCCCAGAGCCCAGGGGAAGAACGGGCCGGGCTGCAGTAAGTGGTGCTGGGGCCATTGGTTTTTCAAATAGAAAAACACTCAGATTGATCTCTAACTTACACCAAATAGGAAGGTAAATCCCAAGTGAGTTGAAGACTAGTTTTTTAAAAGTAAAATTTTAAGGCACTTTGAATAAAATATGGGATTATATCTTTATGACCTTGAGTTAGAAAAGATGTCTTCAATAAGACCCAAAAGCCCAGGTCATAAAGGAAATGATTGATTAATTCAACCACATTAAATTTTAAATTTCTGTGAAATAAAAGCCATCATAAAAGCTGAAAAGACGAGCTGAAGACCTGCAGTAGATCTTGCAATGCATGGATGGATAATGCTGTGATATTCCGGGTATATTTTAAAACCCTGACAAGGAAGTATAATAAAGACAAGCGACTTAACAAAACTCTGCACAAAAGATATGAACAAACATTTCACAGAAACGGGCAAAAGTCATGACCCGTTATGTGACATAACGGTCATAAAAGTGACAGGTTAACAATTCTGAACATAATAGTAATCAGGAAAAATAAACATTCAGGCAATATCATATACAATCACATGCATCCAGTTATCAAAATCTTAAACAGCTGAGCACAGCAAGGCTGGTGAGGATGGACACCGTGGGGACACAAGGGACACAGGGGATCACCATGGGGATCACTGCTGGGGGACAGGGACCAGGAAGTCAGCCATTCACAAGAGCTCCTGCAAATAAAGGCATGTGTCCTGTGACCCAGGAATCTTTCTCCTAGCCTTAAACGAAGGTTTTGGCCAGGCACAGAAAGAAAAAGCAGGAAGGAATGTCAAGTGAAGCATGGCTTTTAATGACACAGAAGGTTTTGAAATGGCCTAAATGTTCATCAGTATGAGGTGAGAATATTACTAGTGAAAATGAATTAGGAAGAGCTGGGTCTATTAACACGGGTAAGTTTCGAAAGCCATGTTGAACGAGAAGGCACAGAATGATTTGTTCTACAAAACACGACTTTATAAAGTGTAAAATGTGATGGATGGTATTAAGTGCTGTGCAGGGACATATGCCCACATGGAAGGCTGATATGAAAGGTGGGAAAGTTTGATGGGAACCTGATTTGGGAGAGTGGCCACTGCCGTTAGGAGTAGCCTCAATGGCATGGCACAGAAGAAGCTTATGTAAAAGCAAGTAAAACAAAATGGGAAATGACTTTGTTCTCATAAAATTATGAGGTCTAGGCCAGGTGTGGTGGCTCATACCTGTAATCCTAGCACTTTGGGAGGCTGAGGTGGGTGGATCACCTGAGGTCAGGAGTTTGAGACCAGCCTGGCCGATGTAGCAAAACCCTGTCTCTACTAAAAATACAAAAATTAGCCAGGCATGGTGGCACTTGCCTGTAATCCCAGCTACTGGGGAGGCTGCGGCGTGGAGAATTGCTTGAACCCAGGAGGTGGAGGTTGCAGTGAGCTGAGATCACTGCACTCCAGTGTGGGCAACAAGAGTAAAAATCAGTCTCAAAAAAAATAAATAAATAAGGTCTAAACCTGGGCTGGTGTGTGGCTCTGTGGCGATGTGAGAACTGTGGGCTTCCCCACTTTCTGCTGCTTTCCCATGCTGCATCCTTTCTGAACAACTGCTGTTCTCACGGTTACCTCATGTTCCAGGGTGGCTGCTGGCATTCCTGCAATCTCATCTCTATTCCAGGCCAATAGCTGAAGGGGTGAAAGAGGATGAAAGGATGCTCCTTTCGCTTTGAGGAGCATTCCCCAAAATCCCACAGGGTGGCTTACATCTCCATCTCTCAAGGCCAAACCTGGCTGCAAGGGTGACTGAGCCAATGCTCTCTAAGTGGAGAGTGCTTTGCTCAGAGTAAACTCCAGGTTTTGTTGCTGAAGAGGAAGGGGTAATGGCTTGGGCAGAAGCCAGGCCCTGCCCCATGGTTACCTCTGGGGAGGGGAGCATCTGAAATGCTGGAGGGGCTGGAGGGTTTTCACTTGTATGTAAGTTTATTTTTCAAAAAGAAATCAGAAACAAGTATGGACAATTTTGAAATTTTATTAAAAAATAGTGAAGAGTGTACACTGTTCTCTATTTTTTATGTTTGAAATAGTTTACAAGAAGAAAGAAGAATGAAATAGAAAATGCATATACATTGATTTTATTAATGATATGCAATGATCCATCAATTTATAACAATAGAAAATACCAAATAAATGTTAAAATTCACTCACGCTGGAAAAAAATCAAGACTTCTTTTTTTGAAAAGATGGAAACCCTCCCAGCTCTACAATGTGTTGAACAATTTGTTTAGCTTCATTCTCAGCCAAATGTGTCTTTCCTTCTTTCTCCTGGTTTCTTACAACTCTTTTCTTGTGCTTTTTCCAATGGAAAGTGACTTTCTCCTGTCCTGTTCATCAGACAATATAACCTTCAATCTCAGGTTGTCCACGGACCTCTGGACACAGGCCTCACTGGCTCTTTGCAGCTGTGCCTGCTTGTCATCTGCTAACCATTAAACAGCAGGACTAGCTTTTATGTCCCTGCTGCCAGGGGTCCACCTGAGCACCTGGGACCTGGCACCCTTGCCCTTTAAGCTGCAGTCATCTCTGCTCACAAGCGTTGTTTGCCCTTCCCACACCAGTCCAACCCAGGCCAATCACGGAGCGGGTCCTCGTCAGACCTGGTTAAGACCTGAGGCTCACGCTGGAGCACATGTCTCCGCTGGAGAGAGTATGACACGGGTGTAGCATAAATCACGGGAATGTAAGGAGCGTGTCTCCACGGAGCTTGTAGAGTGAGGAAGAGACAATCAACCCATGTTAAACGTGTTAACGTTTTGATGTGATGATCACTGGAAACTATTTAGTGGCACGAAAACATAAACACGCCTCTGCTCCTCGTCCTGCCCTACCTCCCGGTACCCGCATCTATTTCCTCTCTCACTGTTCATCCATTATTTGTCTCTGTATCGACCATATTTCCTCCAGATCTGCTGACTGGCCGTTCATTGTGCATTTCTGCCAAAGAGGCTCTTGATTTCTGACTCTTCAAATCATTTCCAAATGTGTTACTGAAAACCAACTGCCTGAAGCCTGAGTGTCTGCAAGGAGGAGTTTATTTCGGGCAGAGGGAGGGTGTGGGGGTGGCCCCGACTCGTCCTGACTCCCACCCATGCCATCTGGGAGGCTGGTGGCCAAGCTACGTGTACTCTGGCCCCAACTCTGCCCCATGGCCCCACGTACCTGGTACCCTTTGCAGGAGTGGAGGTGCCTCCCTGGGGCCGTGAGTGCTATGCAAAAAAGAACCAACGGTTCCCAAGGTTTCTGCACTAAGGCAGGGAAGGGGAGGGCAGAACAATCTTGAGCTGACTGTCCCTGACTGCCACTTCACGGCTTGTCATCCTGGCCTAGTCTCAGGAAAGGGATCCCACAGCCGAGAATTTAGGAAATCAGCAGCTGGCTGTAAATAAGCTGATGATAAACAAGGCGACCTGCCAAATTAAAATGCAAAGCATTTCTCCCAGCTCCCTGATAACCACTGAAAGGTAAAATCGCCAGTCTTTCCATGAAAGAAATTAGCATTAATAAGATGAAACCGTATTTGGGATAACTGACAATTTGATGAATGTGCTGAGAGGATTGGACGTGATGCATTTGATAGATAATATTTTGGGTTGCCTCGGGTTGCATTTAATTGTTCCTTCTTCGTTCTCAGCTTTAGTTAAGTGAAATAGAAAACCCCAGTGATGCTGGAATTTATCTTTCAGGAGGCAGATGCACGGCTTAATTATCAATCCCGGCTGACAGCCTCTCCGTCTGTGCACAGGGCAGTGGGGGACGTGGACTGGGCTCTCTGCGTCTCATTTTTCTCTGCCCCTCTGAACCGCATGTGCTGCCTGAAGGCAGATGTGCTGTCTCCCAGTTGGGCCTCCCTTCCCTTGGCCTGGTGCTGAGGTCGGTCGAGGCCTCCACAGAGATGGAGAGACGAGGTCCCAGGTCCACATGCACCTGCTCACTCTCAGCGGGTGTCCGATTTCCCTTCACAGGAAAAAGCCCGCAGGTCAGCTGGCAGAGAGGACCCCTGAGTTGAGATTCCAGAACTCTGTCCTCAGATATGATCTGGGGTCAAGCTGATGGTCTAAACCCTTTTCCAGATGTCTTCTCAGGCTGGTTTCTCCTTTCCCTGTGGGGATGCAAATGCCCCCACAGGTGGACTACACCAGGCTGTACCCTGCAGGAGCAGTAGCCCCCACCTGATTAACCCTTCCAAACCCTCTTTCCCCTGATGTTCTCACAGGGAGGCTTCTGGAACCCTCCTCTCCATGCTCTTGGGACCACCTATAGCTGCCTCTGACTCACAGCCCTCCTGGTCTGTTTCCTTGTCTTTGCCTCCAGGCTGAGATCACTGACCGCGTGGCTGTGCCCAGACACAGCTCACCGTGCTCAGTAGAACAATGTCACTCACTTCTGTCCCCAGTGCCCCGGCGAGGCCCGACCTGTAGAAGTGACTTCATAAATGTGCATTAAATGCAGTGGAAGCATCCATTTCTTCATCTTTGTCCCTGCCTGAATGTTCAGCTATTTGAAGGAAAGGACCTGTCTACCACCTCTTTGCCCCCGGCACTGGGCACAGGCCCAGCCCAGCCTCACGGTTCCATGGGGGCTTGAAAGAGAGGGGTGAGGGCTGCTTGGGAAAATGAGCCAAGTCTCCCATGGGCAGGCTCTGCCAGGAATAAGGGTCACCCCAAGGGAAAGGCTGACCTGTGCCAAGACAGATGCCAGGCCAAGGGGCACCATGGCACCTGCCTTGCCCTGTAAACATGGCACAGGAATGAGCCCTCACTGGAGAGAAGAGGGCCTGGGAGCTGGAGGCAGGCCTGGGGACTGAGCCTGCAAAAAATCCATTGAAGAGTCATGAAATGCTGGAAGGTGGAAATCAAGATCTGAATGTTTGCAAAGGAATATTTGGATCTTGGATGGAAAGACGTAATAAAAGTAACAGCAAAACTACAGTTACTTTTGCACAACCTATGAAAACATATCAATTCTCCACAAATTAACAGCAAACTCTGAAGTAATTCCAAATGGAATTCCAACGCCTATGCATGTATGTGTGTTTGATTTAGCTAAAATTATCTTAAATTCCTGTAACAAAATATATGTCTAAAGTAATCAAGAAATCTATGAAAAAGAAAATTGAGATGGATCTTGCCCTAGAGAAATTCCAGCTGTTGTAATCAAAATGATTGCAGAGGAATGGATGGAACTGCCCTAAACAGAGAGGCCAGAAAAGACCCAGCAGGCATGGAAACTGAGTATATGAAAACCAAGGTGCTTTGACTCTGTGGGAAAAAACATGCTTTTCATAGTCATCTCTGCTGACCGTAGCACCTAGCCAGGTAGAAGCAAAGAAAATGGGACTTCTGGGCCGGACGCGGTGGCTCATGCCTATAATCCCAGCACTTTGGGAGGCCGAGGCGGGCGAATCACAAGGTCAGGTGTTCAAGACCAGCCCAGACAACATAGTGAAACCCCATCTCTACTAAAAATACAAAAAATTAGCTGGGTGTAGTGGCAGGTGCCTGTAATCCCAGCTGCTCAGGAGGCTGAGGCAGGAGAACCACTGGAACCCGGGAGGTGGAGGTTGCAGTGAGCCGAGATCGCGCCATTGCACTCCAGCCCAGGTGACAGAGCAAGACCCTGTCTCAAAAAAAAAAGAAGAAAGAAAGGAAGGAAGGGAGGGAGGGAGGAAGGAAGGAGAGAGAGAGAGAGAGAGAGGGAAAGAAAGAAAAAGAAAGAAAGAAAAAGAGAAAGAAAGAAAAGAAAGAAAGAGAAAGAAAGAAAGAAAAGAAGGAAAGAGAAAGAGAAAGAAAGAAAGAAAGAAAGAAAGAAAGAAGAAAGAAAGAAAGAAAGAAAGAAAGAAAGAAAGAAAGAGAAAATGGGATTTCTGGTCATGTCATACTCAGAATAAATAGATACATCAAATGTTAATTATCACAAGGTAGGAAAAGAACAAAATCTTAGAAGAAAATCAATATGCATATAGCCTGTGGTTTGCACAAATGTTTTAAATCAATATTAGCTACTAGGAAGCTATTAATTAAAAATACATACACAGAGAAGCATATGTAACTACTTTTAAACTAACATCCAGCAAAAAAGGCCAGAAGCAGAGTCAAAAGTAAAAATGATAGGAAAGCATTTCACAACGTAGGGTGCGATTACAGGGTTAACAGCCACACTGTACAAGGAGCTTATACAAATTGACTTTTTAGAGAGACAAATAACTTGAAAATTAGGCAAAACATATGGATAGGCACTTACTAGAAAATTACCAAATGGCCAAAAATTGTATAAAATTTACATGTAGACAGAAAATGCAAATTATTTTAATAAGGAGATACCAATTTTCACCTCTCAGACAGAGAAATATAAAGGTAACACCTTTTCCCAGAGATACGAAGGAAAGAACATTCTTTTATTATTGCTGGAAATGTGAATTATAACTGCTTTTTGGAAAGCCATTTGGAAAGAGAGATTTGAATTAAAATGCAGTCATCCTTTGGTATCCATGGGGGCCCTGGTTTTAGGACCCCTGCTGTTGCCAAAATCCAAGGATGCCCAAGTGGCCGTTATAGAATGGTGTGGTATTTGCATGTCACCCAGCCACATCCTCCTGTGAGCTTCAAGTCATCTCCAGCTTACTCACAGGACCTGATAGGACATAAATGCTATGGAAATTGTTGTTAGACATTATTGTTAAAACTTGTGTTACTTTTTATTGCCGTATTATTAATTTTTATTGATTTTTTCCTGAATATTTTTTATCCAAGTTTGGTTGAATCATGGATGCAGAAGCCAGAGACTCAGAGGGTGAACAGTACCCAGCACACTGGCCCCGCCTTCCCATCCTGAGTCTCCATCCCTCAGAAATCAGCGCAGCCCTGCAGGAGGCCAGGGGCAGGAGGATCATTGTGGAGGCACAGTTCACAGAGGCAGGAAACGTCCCCAGCCCAGAGCATCCCCCAGCCATGGAGAGAGGATGTCAGGGCCCTTGTGGCCACCTGGGAGCAAGCGGGGTTACACTGTCTGTTGGGTAAGAAGAGAGAGACTCAGAAAAGTGCACACAGGACTCTAACTTTATTACACAATTATAAACAGACCCAAACCATAGTATGTACTTACAACGAAAACATTGCACAATTATGCACAATAAAGTCTAGGCTGTGGGATATTATCCCATTCAGTGTGTGTCTGTGGTGTATGTGATGGTGTGTGTTTGTGGTGTGTGTGTGTGATGTGGGGTGTGCGTGTGTATGTATGGTGTGGTGTGTGTGTATGGTGTATTTTGTGTGTGATGTGTGTGTGATGTGCGGTGTATGTGTGTTTTGGGGGTAGTGTGACGTGTGTGATGTGTATGTGATGTGTGGTGTGTGTGTTTTGTGTGTGGTGTGGTGTGTGTGGTATATTTTGTGTGTGATGTGTGGTGTATGTGTTTTGTGTGTGCTGTGTGGTGTATGTGTATGCTGTGTGGTGTATGTGTGTGGTGTATTTTGTGTGTGGTGTGGTGTGTGGGGTGCAGTTTGTGTGCAATATATGGTGTGTGAGTTTTATGTGTTATTTGTGGTGTGTGTCGTGCGTGATGTGGGGCGTGTTTTGTTTGTGATCTGTGTGGTGTATTTTGTGTGTGGTGTGTGTGGCATGTGTGTTTTGTGTGGTGTGTGTGATATGTGCGTGGTGTGGCATGTGTGATATGTGTGTGATGTGTGGTGTGTGTGGTGTTGTGTATAGTGCATGTGGAGTGTTTTTTGTATGTGATATGTGGTGTGGTGTGTGATGTGTGTATGATGGGTGGTGTGTGTGTGTGTGTGTGTGTGATGTGGGGTTTTTTTCTGTGGTGTGTTGTGTGTGGTATTTTGTGTGTGATATGGGGTGTGTGTGTGCTGTATTTTATATGTGGTGTGTGGTGTGTGTTTTGTGTGTGGTGTGTGTGATGTATGTGTTATGTGTGGTGCGTGTGTTGTGTGTGTGATGTGGTGTGTGCATTTTGTTTGTGGTGTGGTGTGTATTTTGTGTGCGATGTGTGGTGTGTGTGTGTGGTGTGTGATGTGGGGTGTGTGCTGTGTGTGTTGTATTTTGTGTGTGATGTACTGTGTGTGTGGTGATGTGTGTGCTGTGTGTGTTGTATTTTGTGTGTGATGTTGGGTGTGTGTGGTGTGTGTGGTGTGTTTGTGAGAATGTGTACCACACCATGCTCACCCAGGTGCAGGCTGCGTCCAGCTGGGGGTGTTACTCCTGGCACCGTCTGCCCTTCCCTCCGTTCCTCCCTCTGTGCCCCCTGGCTGTGCCCCTTGCCATCCTGGACCATCTTACTGGGCTGGGCCTCCCAACTGGGTCTTGAGTCCACAGCACAAGGACTCCTGCTGTGTGTGGGGCCTGCACTCAGGTGGAAAGGCAGGGGGAGGGAGGCTCAGAGATGGCCTGGAAGTGGCCATAGTCTTGGGCTGATTCAGCAGAGGGTGAAGGATTGGCTTGGAGGGACCTGAGCATGGACATTCCCAGTGCCCTGAGTGGGCCGAGGGCAGAATGCCGTGCCCACAGCCGTTGCTCCCTGGTATGGTCGTGTGGAGGAAGGTGGCAAAGGGGGACATTGTCACAGCCCGCCCACTCAACCCGGCCTTGTTTCCCTCCTTTAAAAATGGTGATGACTTTCCTAAAACATGTAAAACAAGAAGCCTCCTAGGGATACTGGAAAAGATCAACGGAAAGATACTGGAAAAGAGCCAGGGCCGGGCCTGCTCTAGTTTCGGTGACTCCCTAGCCTGAACACTCTTGGACACCAGCCCGTCCCCTGCCCTCATCCTCATCCTCTCTGAGTGTGCCTGACCCCGTCTAAATCCTCCTGCACACACTTCAGACCCCAGTGCATAGGTGGCAAAGGGGAGGCTTCCGGAAGCCAGGACAATTACAAGTCCCCAGGCTGCTGGGAGGTCAGGAGCCAGAGTAAATCCCGGCCCAGGTCAGGAGCCGAGAACACCTCCCAAGGACCCTGGGGATGCAGGGCGAGGTGGCGCGTTTCCAGCCGTCCGTCTTTGCAGAGCTCTCGGCGTGGCGTGACGAAGTTGGGGTCCGGGTGCTGGCTGAGGCACACGGACCTGACACCCCACTTCCTGCCTCCCACCTGGGATACCAGTGTTTGCTTTCAGAGCGTCTGGAAGCTGGAGTGGCTGTGGTGGGAGCCGGAGCTGACCCGGGTCAAATCTGGCCTCCTACAGACACCAGAGGAGCTGTGAGCCTGCCCAGTCCCGTCACCTTTTAGGGTCTCCCCCTAGTGAGGGCCAGTGAGTAAAATGCCGGGATGTCCCTGTTCTTTACCTTGCAAAAACCATTGATCTTTTCCAGTATCCTTAGGAGGCTTTTTGTTTTACATGTTTTGGAAGTCACCACCATTTTTAAAGGAGAGAAACAAGGCCTGGTTGAGTGGGCGGGCTGTGACAATGTCCCCTTTTGCCAGCTCTCTTCTTTCTTCCCCAGCTGCACCCGATGACAATGTGCTTACTCTCTGCAGAGGTTTCAAGCCATCTCAGGCTCTGGCAGGGATGTGGGTGTGCAGATTGGGGCAGGGCAGCAGGCAGGGGAGGGCAAGGCCAGGGCACGTCACTGAGGGCTGAGTGGGAGCACAGGGATGGCACTGGGATGGATGTCCAGGGCACTGAGAGCAGGATGGTGCATGACTTGGAAAGTCCTCCTGACCATTGGTCCATGATTAACTGCTGGGTCCAAGCCCAGGAAGGCCCCCCCAGTTCCTGCCCCTGGCCTGAGACCGGCTGCATCTGTTCCATCTTCAGGGAGTCACAGGAGCGGTGCTGTTGCTCTGTACAGCCTGGACCCGGCTGTGCCTCACAGGCTTCTCTGTAGCCATGTCTCATTTGGAATCTCCACCATAAAATGTGCCCTATGTGCTGGGGTGGGGGATCACAGGCATCACCTGAGACAAGGCGGGGAGACACAGAGTGGCAGTGCCCATGCCTGTGAGGCGCCCAGGGATGCATGTGCCCAGTCCCAGAACATCCACATGGCTCTCTGCTTTCCCTGTCCTCTGATGTGTTCTCACTCTGCAGACACAGACCTGCAGCACCCAGCACTCAGCCAAAAGGCTGCAGCTGGTCATCCTGATTCCAGGACTAGGTGAACCTGCCTGAGACACATACCCTCTCTGAACTTGTAATTCTGTGCCATGACAAATGCCCCAAATAGTCCCATGTGCCTGAGGAGGTTGATTGAGCGAGTATATATTCAGTAGAGAGCTGCACCAATGTTGTTTGTGGGGTACTATTGTTGTTCCACCAAGCAACTCTTAATAAGGGATCTGTGAGAGTTAAAGGAGGTAAAGAATATAAAACCCAAAACCGGCTCTCAGGAAATGTTATCATTACCATCATCATCACCACCATCATCATCACTATCACCACCATCAACATTACTATCACTATCAGCATCATCATCACCTTAATCACCATCACCTTCACCACCATCATTGCCATCACCATCACCATTTTCACCACCATCATCACCATCACCACCGTCACCATCACCATCACCACCACTGTCATCACCATCACCATCACTATCAACATTATCATCACCGTCATCACCACCATCACCATTACTCTCACTATCAACATCATCATCACCTTCATCACCATCACCATCATCACCATCATCAATGACATCACCATCACCATCATCACCACTATCGTTGCCATCACCACCATCGTCATTGCCATCACCATCACCATCACTATCAACATTATCATCACCATCATCACCACCATCACCATTGCCATCATTACCAACATCATCATCACCAACATCATCATCATCATCATCACTGTCATTATCATCACTGTCATCCCTGTAATGGTTAATATTGAGTGTTAACTTGATTGGATTGAAGAATGCAAAGTATTGTTCCTGGGTGTGTCTGTGAGGGTGTTGCCAAAGGAGATTAACATTTGAGTCAGTGGACTAAGAGAGGTGGACCCACCCTCAATCTGGGTGGCCACCATCTAATCAGCTGCCAGAGAGGCTAGAATAAAGCAGGCAGAAGATAGAAAGAGCAGACTTGCTGAGTCTTCCAGCCTTCATCTTTCTCCCATGCTGGATGCTTCCTGCCCTCAAACATCAGACTCCAAGTTCTTCAGCTTTTGGTCTCTTGGACTTAAACCAGTGGTTTGCCAGGGGCTCTTGGGACTTTGGCCACAGACTGAAGGCTGCACAGTTGGCTTCCCTACTTTTGGGGTTTTGGAACTCAGACTGACTTCCTTGCTCCTCAGCTTGCAGATGGCCTATTGTGGCACTTCACTTTGTGATTGTGTGTGAGTCAATACTCCTTAACAAACTCCCCTTCATATATACATCTATCCTATTAGTTCTGTCCCTCTAGAGAACTCTGACTAATACAATCCCCATCCTTATTCCCATTCTTATCCCCATCACCATGGTCACCATCACCACCATTACCATCACCATCACCACCATCATTATAGCCATCAACATCATCACCATCATCACCATCACTACCATTACCATCACTATCAACATCATCATCACCCTCATTGTCATCACCATCATCCCCATCCTCATCCCCATCCCCATCACCATGATCACCATCACTACCAACATCACCATCACCATCACTACCATCATCATAGCCATCACCATCACCATCACTATCAACATCATCATCACCATCACTATCATCACCATCACCACCATCAGCATTACTATCACTATCATCATCACCAACACCACCATCACCATTGCCATCACTATCAACGTCTTCATCACCCTCATTGTAATAACCGTCATTCCCATCCTCATCTCCATCACCATCACCAAGACCATCATCACCACCAACATCACCATCACCACCATTACCATTACCATCACCATCACCACCATCATCATAGCCATCACCATCACCATCAACATCATCATTGCCATCACCATCATCACCATCACTATCAACATCATCATCACCCTCATTGTCATCACCATCATCCCCATCCTCATCCCCATCACCATGATCACCATCACCACCAGCATCACCATCACCATCACCACCATTACCATCACTGTCAACATCATCATCTTCACCCTCATTGTCATCACCATCATCCCCATCCTCATTCCCATCACCACCACCATCATCACCATCATCACCACCATCATCAGCAGCAGCATCACCATTATCAACACCATTACCATCACCATCACCACCATCACCACCATCATCATAGCCATCACCATCTCTATCAACATCATCATCTTCACCCTCATTGTCATCACCACCGTCCCATCCTCATCCCCATCACCGTCACCATCATCACCACGATCATCACCATCAACATCATCACCACTATCATCAGCATCATTGTGTTTATAATTATTTTCTAATAATTCTTTATATGTGCACAGCCTAGGATCTCATCATTTTATTCCCCATTCATAGAAGTGATGTATATAAGTCAAATAAACAACAGTCCAACATATCTTGTAAACCTCAGGCCCACTGCTAAGGTTTTGGTTTATTTACTTCCAGCCATTTTTTTCTTTTTTCTTCTTCTTTTTTTTTCTTTGTAATGCCCACGTCTCCTGGATCCTGAGCTGAAGCCACAGGTGGTGTCCACTCTGATAGATAAGACCTTGCCACTGCTTCTGACCTTGAAATGGCATAAAAACAGTCATCACGCACAGCACCTGAAGGCCAGCATTGCCATCAGCCATTTGTTTTTATATCCTCTGTGTTCATTCTTTCATTTCTTTCCCTCACTCAGCAGATGAGCACTGGGCACCAGCTGCATGCGAGATTATATTCTGCACATAACAGCCTCAGAGAAGCAACCCAGCCCATCCTGTCCTTCCCTGCCTGTGGGGGTGACTGTCATAGTCTCCAGTAAGTCAATGGCCAAATGCAGGTTGAGAAGAGAGGGTCATATAAAGCCCAGGGAGAACCACAGGGCTTTGGGGAGCTGTGCCCAGGTCCACATCCAGCCAGGAGGGAAGGACGGCTGTGCTGATCCCTCTGTGAGAGACTCCAGGTCAGCAGGGGCTCAAGGATCACAGCTGAGTTCTGCTCTCACCCTGGTGACCCAGGGAGACCTGCTTCTCACCCAGCCGCAGCTGTTTATAGCCAATGCTTTGTCCCCTGAACATGATCTCCCCAGGACCCCAGAGTCCGCCAGGCATTGCTCAGTGTCCCTCCAGTGTGGGGTTGGGGTGCTGCTCCTCGGTCCCCGACTCTGCAGCAGACCGTGACAGTCATTCTCTGCTCCTCAGCCACGCTGAGGCAGAGCCCTGAGTGTCCCTGTTGTCTCCTAACAGAGCCCTGAGTGTCCCTGCTGTCTCCTAACATCACCTTCAGGTCCTTGACGTTGCTCCCTTCTCCCACTGCCTCGGCTGTATTGAGTAGGAGGGGCCCCAGACCCGAGGTGCCCTCCTGCCTCACTGTGCTCTCCTTCCAGACCCAGTTACAGTGTGATGCTGCCTGCTCCCCTGCAGAACTTGTCAGCCCCCGAGGCTGAGGGTGCTGTCAGATGTGTTTCTGTGGCCCCAAACCCGGTCCACAGTACATGTGACTCATTAAGGGACCATGCGGGTGCCACTCTTCGGGGGGTCACACCACCACCGTGACCTCTGTCCTCTGCAATGGGGGGACATCCTCAGCTCTGGCCAGTAAGGTCCATTGCCCTGGGGTGGTTGTGAGCTTCGGGGCGGAGATGATCTCAGGAATAGGTTCCCTGCAGCTCCGGCCACCCCGCTCTTTCACCCAGGCGGCCGCCCACTCTCAGGGCCTCAGGGGCCTCCTTCCAACAGAAACCTTGATGTGGAGAGAAATCAAGACTAAAGGGCAGGATCACAAGGAAAGAGGAGAGACCCCAAGGCAGGGGCACTGAGGAAGAGGCCTGCAGAAGGACTCGGGGAGAGGGGCTGGGCGCAGCATCCTGGAGAGGTCGGAAGAGCAGGGACCTAGGCCATGAGGAGAGGAAGGAGCCGCTCTCCAGCGGGGTCACCTCCTGCTGCTCCCAGACCCAGGGGAGGCCCAGGGACAGCCCTGCTGGAGGGCAGCAGGCTGCGTTCTCACAGATAGACCCCTCCTTGGGCTCGGCGGCCCTGCCCCTCCTCCAGGCCAGCCCAGGCCCTCACCAGCCAAATGACAGCCACATGTCCCGGAGCAAGCCTGAGTCTCTCGGTGGCCCCCATCCTGGGCTAAGGCTCTCCCTGAGTTTTGCTCCCACCCATGGGGACCCACCCTTCATGGCTGAGACCCTCAGTTATCAGAACCACAGAGAGGCCCCGTGGGATGGCATGGTGTGGAAGCTCTAGGTGCCTTTTAATTTTACGGCCCCTTCTCAAAGATGTCTCCGAATCTGTGGGCCCTCATGTAGGCTCCTGTGGGACGCAGCTGCACTTTGGGTTAATGGACTCGAATGGATTGTGTCTGAAACCTTTGATGTTGACCCTTCACTGCAAATGAGTGTTAAAGACGGACTTCAGTCACTTGCTCCGAAGCTCAGAAGTGTTCACGATAACACCATTAATCCCTGTTTTCCAGAGCTGGCGGAAAGCTCTAAGTACCTTTAATACTTTCTACATCTGACAGCTTTAATTATTTCCCCTGCGCCATTACTGATCCAGCAAGTCAACCTATGACTTTGAAAGCCTTTGTGAATATCCATTGCCAATACCAGAACCAATCGCTCCTTGGCCGCGACAGGGATCCTGGGGTGGGGTGTGTGGCCCCTGCTCCTCTCACAGCTCCCCACCTGAGAGCTACCCTCCGCCTCTCTCTGCAGCAGGGATCCCACTTTGTGGCCACATTTTCACAGCAGCTCCCCACGAGGGAGGTCCTGGACTGCAATAGGGTCCCCTTTGACACATGACAGGGTCTGTGACTTAAACACCTGAACTCTCTGGGGATGGGGGAGACTCCAGTGGAACAAGGAAAGCTCATTCTGGCCAGGCAGTCTCCCCCCAGGAACCCGAGGGTCTGAGTAAGCGAGAAGGGTACTGTGGTCGAAGGCAGCCACTAAGGCAGAGTTGGGTGCTGACTTCATTCCCTTTGGATAAACACCTGGAAGAGGGGTTGCTGGGTCATATGGCAGTTCCGTTTTTAATTCTTTGAGGCACCTCTGTATGGTTTCCATAAAGGCTTTACTTATTTACATTCCCATCCACTGCCCATAACGGCTCTTCTTTCTCCACAGCCACTCCAGCATTCATTATTTTTTGTCTTTCTGATCATCTGGGTTCCAGTCGAGGTGAGATGGTGCCTCATGATGCTGGTTCTGATTTGCATTTCCCTGGTGATCAGTGATGCCGAGCACTTTTTCATGTACATTCCCATGATTCCTGAAACATTACTCACAGTAGCAGGACATGGGATCAACCTAAGTATCCATCAATGGACAAATGGATAAAGAAAATGGTGATAGATAGATAATAGATAGATAGATAGATAGATAGATAGATAGATAGATAGATAGATAGATAGATGACGATAGATAGATGATAAATAGATATGTAGATGACAGATAGATAGATAATAGATACATGATAGATTATGGATAGATAGATACATGATAGATGATAGATAGATAGATGATAGATGATAGATGATAAACAGATATATAGATGACAGATAGACAGATGATAGATACATGATAGATAGATACATGATAGATAGATGATAGACAGATAGATGATAGATGATAGATAGATAGATACATGATAGATAGATGATAGATAGATAAATGATAGAAGATAGATAGAAGATAGATAAATAGATACATGATAGATGATAGATAGATAGATGACGATAGATAGATGATAAATAGATATATAGATGACAGATAGATGATAGATACATGATAGATAGATTATGGATAGATAGATACATGATAGATAGATGATAGATAGATGATAGATGATAGATAAATAGATAGATAGATGATAGATAGATAGATGATAGAAGATAGATAGAAGATACATAAATAGATAGATGATAGATAGATAAATAGATAGATGACGATAGATAGATGATAAATAGATATATAGATGACAGATAGATGATAGATACATGATAGATAGATGATGGATAGATAGATACATGATAGATAGATGATAGATAGATGATAGATGATAGATAGAAGATAGATAAATAGATACATGATAGATAGATGATAGATAGATAAATAGATAGATGATGATAGATAGATGATAAATAGGTATATAGATGACAGATAGATAGATGATAGATACATGATAGATAGATTATGGATAGATATATACATGATAGATAGATGATAGATAGATGATAGATGATAGATAGATGATAAATAGGTATATAGATGACAGATAGATAGATGATAGATATATGATAGATAGATGATGGATAGATAGATACATGATAGATAGATGATAGATAGATAGATGATAGAAGATAGATAGAAGATAGATAAATAGATACATGATAGATAGATGATAGATACATGATAGATAGATGATGGATAGATAGATACATGATAGATAGATGATAGATAGATGATAGATGATAGATAGATAGATACATGATAGATGATAGATAGATGATAGAAGATAGAAGATAGATAAATAGATACATGATAGATACATGATAGATGATAGATAGGTGATAGGTAGATGATAGACATATAGATGACAGATAGATGATAGATAGGTGATGATAGATAGATGATATATAGATGACAGATAGATGATAGATAGGTGATGATAGATGATAGATAGATGACAGATAGATAGATGATAGATACATAGATAGATAGACGAAGGAATATTACTCAGCAATAAACAAAGAATAGAATCCTGTCATTTGTGGCAATATGTATGGAACTGGAGGTCATAATGTTAAGTGAAATAAGCCAGGCACAGAAAGGCAAATATCAAATGTTCTCACACATATGCGGGAGCTAAAAAAGCTGATCTCGTAGAAGTAGAGAGAAGAATGGTGGTTATCAGAGGCTGGGAAAGGGAGGGGCGGGGAGGTTGTCAATAGGCACAAAGTCACAGTCAGGAGGGATAAATCCTGCCATTCTGTAGCAAGGTAAGGCGACCGCAGTGAACAATATTGCAGTGTTTACTGGAAAATACTCACTAGGAGAGACGAATCTGCATGTTCTCATCACAAATACATGATAAGTATTGAAGGTGATGGATTTGCCAAGTGCCCTGATTTGATCCGTATACAAGGTATGCATCAAAACATCTCCCTGTACCCCATAGAGATGTACAGTCTTTATCTCTCTATTAAAAACACAATTTTAAATGATTTTTTTAAAAGGTAGAGAGAATGAAAACACCAGCATTCTTGGTGAAAGTCATTTCCTCCCTGCTCTTTCTGCCCATGGAGTCCCCTCTCTATTTCCGTTTTTCATCTCCTCCCTGCCGCATCCTCTGCATCCCCCTCCTCCTCTCCTTATTCCCCTCCCTCCTCCCCCTCCTCTTCCCAGGATAACCTTCTCATCTCCTCTCTCTGTTCTCTCCTCCTGCTCCTCCTTCTTCTACTTCAACATATCCTTTATATCTCCACATCAGTTACGATTTTTCCCCTACTTCTTCACTCCATCCACTTTGTATTTTTTAAAATATGAGTAAAACCTCAAGCAATCCCAAATATAGCCTGAAAAGTGAAACCCACCCCAGCCTTGCACACTCTGCTCCCTTGTCCCAGAGGGAAGCAGACACTCGGATGTGGACGCGTGTGCTGCAGCCCTGTGTGCATGTGGGTGGAACACGCACAGGTGGACGGATTTAGGAACCAAGTGACACCAGCCTGCCTTCATGTTTCCGTCGTTCTGCTGATTCCCCACTGATGAATGCCGAAGTGTTTCCCGTCACTTTCGGCACACAAGTGTGGGTCTCCCTCCTTTTTCCAAAGGGATAACTGGAGCACAGACAACGTAAGTTTCAGGTTGGGAGCAGTCTGGTCACACTGGTCTCCACGGTGGCCCCTGGCACCTGACTCCCCGCACCACACCAACACCAGGCAACACCAGGCTTGTCTTTCTGTGCTCAGTTCAGCCGAGTGCACTTGCTCCACATCTTCATTCCCATTTTTCTGGTTCCCCGTGGGGTAATTGGCTTCTCTTTATTGGCCATTTTGTTTGTTTGTTTTATGAGTTACCTATTCATGTTCTTTCCCTTTTTCCTACGGTTGCCTTTCTCTTTGTTGTTGAGTGTATCTCCTTAAACGCTGTGAAAACTGAACTTTGTACACATCCTGCAAATTTTTTGAACTTCGTACACGTCCTGCAAATATTTTTTTGAACTTTGTACACATCCTGCAAAAATTTTTTGAACTCCGTACACATCCTGCAAATTTTTTTGAACTTTGTACACATCCTGCAAATATTTTTTTGAACTTTGTACACATCCTGCAAATATTTTTTTGAACTTTGTACACATCCTGCAAATATTTTTTTGAACTTTGTACACATCCTGCAGATTTTATTTTGAACTTTGTACACATCCTGCAAATATTTTTTTTAACTTTGTACACATCCTGCAAATATTTTTTTAACTTTGTACACATCCTGCAAATATTTTTTTGAACTTCGTACACATCCTGCAAATTTTTTTGAACTTTGTACACATCCTGCAAATACTTTTTTGAACTTTGTACACATCCTGCAGATTTTTTTTGAACTTTGTACACATCCTGCAAATATTTTTTTTGAACTTTGTACACATCCTGCAAATATTTTTTCAACTGTCTCTATTCACGTTGCCTATGGTGCCATTTTTACCAGATATTTTAACTTCCAGGCTAACAAATCTGTCTGTCTTCACAACACCTAAATTCTGTATGTTGTTTAGAAGGTGAATGTGTTTTCTTATGTCTTGCACTGGTCATCTGTCTTTATTTTCCCCGATAGACTGTAATGCTCTCAAAACAATTTATTAAAACTATCATCTCAGTGTTATTTGGCAGCACAATCTTTAGCACATGCCAAATTCCCAGATATTCTTGGGTCTGTAGCTATTGTTCATTTTTCTATTAATCTTTCTATTTACCCTGTGCGAATACTCACTTTTTGATTACATTATTACACAGTTTTTCTTGGGATCTCGTTGGAAGCCTCTCTCTATTGTTCTTTATCTAAATTTTCATGGTTAGGTTTGCCAGTTTTCTACTTCAAATAGGCTTTAATATTAAATTTTGCAAATATAAAATTGAGATTTTGATTGAAATTGCATTGAATTTATAGAGTAATTTGTGAAGAATTTGTATCCTTACAGGGTTAAATCTTCCACACAAAAGCATGGTATTTCTTGCCATTTAGATAGTCATCTTTTATATCTTTTCCATAATCTTTATTACTTTCTTATATTAAATATATACATTGCATTTCTTATATACTTTTTTCAGCTTATGAGTTTTCCACTGCCAATATGATGTAATAGATACACTAAATTTTCCACCTCGTTATTGTAGGCTATAGGTTGATACAGCTATAGGTTGAAGTATTTTGGTCTGCACCTAGCCACCTTTTGCACCCTTGAAATAGTTCTAATAGTTTCCATGTCATTCCATCAGCTTTTTCAGATGCAATCATTCCATCGGTAAATAATTATATCTATTTGCAAAGCTTCTCCCTTTCAATACCTGTATTTCATTTGTCTTCTGCTATTGCACTAAAAACCCCTCCATATGTAAGTAGCAGTGACTATGAATCTTGTTTTCTGTTCATTCATTCCACAACTACTTAAGGAGCACGGATTGTCTGCCTGTTTGCATTCCAGATGCTGGGGAGATCATGTAAACAAAGTCACTCCATACTTAGATTCTGAGGGTGACAGATCATAAAGAGATGGACAATATGCCCACTGTGGTGATAACCCTCAAAATGTTATGATTTTTTTTAAAGCAGCGTAAGAAGAGATTAACAGAAAGTTATCTATTTTAGACACTGGAAATACTATTAATTTTCAATATTAATTAGGGTGTTTACTTCAGGTTTGTGGTAGCAAGCCAAAGAAGATTCTTTGTATTATTGGTTTATTGAAAGTTTTTAAAATTAGGCCTGGTGCAGTGGCTCATGCCTATAATCCTACCACTTTGGGAGGCTGAGGCGGGTGGATCACCTGAGGTCAGGGGTTCGAGACCAGCCTGGCCAACATGGTGAAACCCAGTCTCTACCAAAAATACAAAAAAAATAGCCAGGTGTGGTGGTAGATGCCTGTAATCCCAGCTACTAGGGAGACTGAGGCAGGAGAATCACTTGAAGCCAGGAGGTGAAGGTTGCAGTGAGCCAAGATCACGGCACTGCACTCCAGCCTGGGCTACAAGAGTGAAATTCTATCACACACACACACACACACACACACACACACACACACACACACACACAAACATATAAAATTACAAATGGACATTCAATCTATAGAATGCATTTTGCATTTGTCAATGATATGAGGTTTTATTTCCTCTGTAATCAGCTGATGCATGTGAATAGATTTCCTAACATTGAGATATTATTGTGCTTTTGATATAAGGTCTTTTTTGGTTGTGATGTACTAATTTTTTAAGTACTTTGTTGGAACAACTTTCCATCTTTTATGGACGTTCTAGAAGGTTTTGTCTGTGAAATGAGAGGTTTGTTAGAACATGCTTGTGTGCCATCTGTCTCTGGTGCTATGCAAGGTTGATCGTTGATGGCTTTTATTTTTTCTTTGGAAATCATCCCTTATAGTTACTGTTACTCTCCTTCAGACAACTTTTCTCATTTTCATTTTCTGAAATACATGTTGTTCATTTAGTTTTTAAACCTTACCATTATATATTTTGTATTTTTTATAAAGATTATTCTCTCTCTTTTATATTGAATAAGTTTGTTATTAGCATTTCAAAGACGGAGCTTTGGTTTTTTATCAAGCCAACTTTTAATTTATTTTTACAACTTTAGTGAAATACAATTGATGTACAATAAACTGCTGTATTTAAATTATATAATTTGAGGAATTTTGACATATGCATAAACCTGTGTGCCCGTCACCACCATCAAGAAGTCAACATCCACCAGGCACTGTGGCTCATGCATGTAATCCCAGAACTTTGGGAGGCCAAGGCAGGAGGATCACTTGTGCTCAGGAGTTCCAGGCTACACTGAGCCGTGATAGCACCACTGCACTTTGACCTGGATAGCAGAGTGAGACCCTGTCTCGAAGAAGAAGAGAAGAAGAAGAAGAAGAAGAAGAAGAAGAAGAAGAAGAAGAAGAAGAAGAAGAAGAAGAAGAAGAAGAAGAAACAAAAGCAGGAGGAGGAGGAGAAGAAGGGAATAAGATGAGAGGAAGAAGGAAGAAGAACAGGAGGAAGAAGAAGAAGGAGGAAAAGGAGGAAGAGGAGGAGGAGGAAAATAAGGAGAAGGAGGAAGTTATCAACAAGTCAACATCCATCAGCACTTGAAGTCTCCTCATGCCCCTGTGTACCCCACCCCTTCCTGCCGTGTTTACCCCCAGAAAATAATCTGCTTTTTGTCACTATAGGTTTGTATGCTAAGTCTGTAGCCATATATAAATGAAATCATAGATTATTTTCTTCCTTTATTCAGCATGATTGCTTTGATGCATCTGTGTTGTAGAGTGCATGGATAGTTTGTTTCTTTTCTTTGCTAAAAAGTATTTCATTCGATGGATATACCATGATTAGCTTATCCATTCATTGAGGAAGGGCATTCGCAATGTTTCTGGTTTTGCCTCTCTCATGTAAAGCTGCTATGAACATTTATGTATAAGTCTTTGTGTGAGCATGTCCTTCAATTTACCTTGGGTAAATATCTAGGAGTAATATGGCTGCATCATATAGTAGGTATATAATTAACTTTCCAAGAAACTGACATACTATTTTCCAATGTAGTTGTACCATTTTGCATTCCCACCAGTGGTGGATGAATGTACCAGTTGTTCCATATCCTTGCCAACACTTGATATGGTCAGCCTTGTAAATGTTAATCTTTCTAGTGGGTGGGTAGCAGTATGTCGTGGTTGTTTTAATTTGCATTTCTTTATTGACTAATGATGTTTAGCCTCTTTTCAAGTGCATAATTACCATTTGTATATCTTCTTTAGTAAAATGCTAATTATTTCGTTCATTTATTTTAGTTGTGTTGTTTGCATTATTGAGTTGTAGAAGTCCTTTGTATATAATTCAAATCCTTTGTTACCTACATAAATTTCAAATATTTTTTCTGAGTCTGTGGCTTGCCTTTTCATTTTCATAGTATTGTTATTCAAAGAGCAAACTAAACTATTGATGGCGTCAAATTTACTGCTATTTTACTTAAAAATGTGTCTTATTGTATTGAATTTAATAAATACTTGACTACAAAGTTATAAAGATTTGTCTTCAAAAAGTTGTATAGTTTTTATACCTTCACACTTAGATCTATTATGGGAGATAAGGGTGGGTGCCTATTTCTTGTGCGTGCATGGCCAGTTGTGCATCAATTTTTGATGACTCTTCTTACCCTAAAGACCTGCCTTGGGCCGGGCACGGTGGCTCACGCCTGTAATCCTGGCAATTTGGGAGGCTGAGGCAGGCAGATCACGAAGTCAGGAGATCGAGATCATCCTGGCTAACATGGTGAAACCCCATCTCTACTAAAAATACAAAAAATCAGCCAGGTGTGGTGGCCGGCGCCTGTAGTCCCAGCTACTCAGGAGGCTGAGGTAGGAGAA
The DNA here is from genome assembly GCF_029281585.2 of Gorilla gorilla gorilla. Lineage (NCBI taxonomy): Eukaryota > Metazoa > Chordata > Mammalia > Primates > Hominidae > Gorilla > Gorilla gorilla. The sequence goes on from NC_086018.1 coordinate 47,029,263, forward strand.
TGGCCTGAACCCGGAAGGCAGAGCTTGCAGTGAGCAGAGATCGCGCCACTGCACTCCAGCCTGGGAGAGAGAGCAAGACTCCATCTCAAAAAAAAAGACCTGCCTTGACACCTGTGCCGAAAATGAGCTGGGCCCAAGTGGGTCTGTTTCTGGACTCTCGTGTGCCTTTGATTTTTATTCTGAACTTTGTTCCAGTACACCATTCTCTGGAATACTGCAGCTTCATGGTCAGTCCTGAAATTAGGTAGTATAAATCCTCTTAACTTTTTTTCTTTTTCAAAATTATCTTGACTATTTCCTTGCATTTCCGTATAAACTTCAGAATCAGCCAGGCAATTTCTCAAACTATGGTGATGTTTCCTGAGATGGTATAGACTGGGTAGATGCATTTGGTGGATAGCTGTCTTAACAATACTGAGTCTTCTGAGGCTTGGACACAATGTATCTATTTGTAACTTCTGAAAGTTCAGCACACTTTGTAATTTCCATGTATATTGTGCACATCATTTATCAAATGTGTCCTTAGTACTTAATATGTTTAATGCTATTTTAAATGTGATTGTTTTTCCATGTTAATTTTTGAGTGTCCATTGTTAACATACAGAGACACATTTGATACAACATACAATGATGTGATTGTTAATGTACAGAAATGCAATACATTGGCATTTGATCCAGCAATTTGTTAAATCCACTTGGTAATTCTCATGTTTTTATAGATTCTTTAGGAATTTCCCATGTAGGTTATCATGTAGTCTGAGAATAACATCGCTTATTTATTCTTTTCCAATCTGCATGCCTTTTTTTCCCTTTTCTTGCCAGACTGAACTGGCTAGAACTTCAAGTACAACGTTAAAAAGAGGTGGTGAAACCAGATGTCTTTGCTTGCTCCAAATCACAGGGGGAAAAGATTTTGGTATTTCATCATTAAATGAGATGTTAGCAGGCTTTTTCTGTGTATGCCCTTTTTAAATTTGGAGAAGTTTCATACGATTTCTAGTTTGTTTAGAGTCTTTTTTTAATGAATTTTGGATTTTGTTAAGTGTGTTTACTGCATCTTCTGAAATGATCATATTTTCCCTTATTTTTTAGTCAGCTAATATGATGACTTATAGTGATTGCTTTTCAAAGGTTAAGGCAATCTTGTAGTCTTGAGGTAAGTTCTACTAAAGTTGTGGGTTATTCTTTCTCTGCTCTCTCAACTATATTTCTTTCTTCTCTATAAGAAAATGTCACACACACACACACACACACACAAAACAAAACAAAACAAAAACACGGTGTATTTGTCTGTTTTCATGCTGCTGATAAAGACATACTTGAGACATGCTGCTGATAAAGACATACCTGGGTAGTTTCATAAAGAAAAAGGGGTTTAATGGACTCACAGTTCCACGTGGCTGGGGAGGCCTCACAGCCATGGCAGAAGGTGAACGGCACATCTTACATGGCAGCAGGCAAGGGGGACAATGAGAACCAGGAAAAAGGGAAACCCCTTATGAAACCATCAGATCTCATGACACTTATTTACTACCATGAAAACAGTATGGGGGAAACTGCCCCCATGATTCATTGATCTCCCACAGGGTCCCTCCCACAACACTTGGGAATTATGGGAGCTACATTTGGGTGGTGACACAGTCAAACCATATCACCTGGTTTTTCTTTCCAATTTAAAAATGTGAGTGTGTGTGTGTGTGTGTGTGTGTGTGTAGCCATTTTCTCTTTCTGATATTGGTAATTTATATTTTTTTCTTTGGTAGTCTGGCTGGAAATATAAATTTTATCGAAATTTTCCAAGAACCAAGATACCATGTAAGTTATGTATTTCACGGACTATGGTTTGGTTTGTCCCCACCAGAACTCACGTTGAAATTTATTTATCAATGTTTGGGAGGTAGAACTTAGCAGGAGGTGTTTGAGTCCTAGGGTGCATCCCTCACAAATAAATTAATGCCCTCCTGTGAGAATGAGTGAGCTCTGCTCTCTTGGGACTGAATTGGTTCCTGAGAGAGTGGGTTGTTAAGAGGAGTCTGGATTCCTTGGTTTTGCCCTCTTGCTTCCTCTCTTGCATGGGGTCCCTTGCACACATTGACTCCCCTTCTGCTTTCTGCCAGAGTGGATGCAGCCTGAGCATCTCCCCAGATGCTGATGCCCAACCTTGAACTTTATAGCCACTGGAATCATGAACCAAATAAACCTCTTTTCTTTATAAACTACCCAGTCACAGGTATTCTGTTATAGCAACACTAAATGGATGAATACACCACTCCTAAGTACTTACCCCAAATAAACTAAAGTGTATGTCTAAAGACACGTACACAAAGGTTCGTAGCAACTTTATCTGTTATAGCCAAATCTAGAAAGAGCCCAGATTTCTTCAATATATGAATGTTTAAGCAAACTGAACTGTAGTACATCTCATACCATGAAGTCTGCTCAGTAATTAAAAATGAACAACCGCTGATACATGTAACAACCTGAACAAATCACCAGAAAATTATCCAGAGTGAAAAAAAATCTAATCACACAAGATTGCATACTGTGTGGTTACATTTACATATCAGTTTTGAAAAGACAGCGGGAAGGAAGTGAAGAGCACATTTGTGGTTGCCAATAGCTAGAGAGAGAGTTGGGGAGAGAGGGAAGTGGACATTCCTATGGCAGGCCAATATGAGGAATCTTTATAGTGATGGAAATATTCTGTATCTGAACTGTATCAACGTTATTATCCCGGTTGTGATAACATACTCTTGCTTTGCAAAATGTTACCATAGGGGGAAACTTCCTAAAGACTAAATGGGACCTCTATTATTTCACACAACTGCATGTGAATCTACAATTATTTCAAATAAAAAGTTCAATTTAAAATGTCATTCAACTTCACTTTACCTCCATAATATTTTATTGCTGCTTATCCAGATAAACTTTATATTCAACTCTTTTAACTCTAGGAACAATAACAACAACAACAAAATATGGCTAGAAAACCAGTCATTTAAATCATTATTCCTCTTTATAAAATACATTATTTTTCTCTGCCTACATATGAGATATTTTTGGTCTTGTCATATTATCCCACAAGTTCTTTGGGTTTGCCTATATTTTCCAATCTTTTTATCTTTCTGATGTTCAGAATAAATAATTTCCATTGATCTATTTTTAAGTCAATTTCTCTTTCTACTCTCACCTCCACTGTAGTATGGACTCCATGCTATGAACTTTTTCTAAAAATTGGTTATTGAAAACCTTAGTTTTAAAATTTATGTTTGATTCTTCTTTAGATATTCTACTTCTTTGCTGATACATGAACTTTCTATTTGTTTCCAGAGTGTTCATCTTAGTTCTTAAAGCATGATTATAAAGGCTGCTTTGAAGTCTTTGTGTTATAATTCCAACAGCTGGTTCTTGGGCTTAGTTTCTGATCATTTTTTTCCTTGTTAGGTAAGTTGGTTTGTTTTGTTTCCCTGGTGCTTTTTATGCTACAGCATTTTTGGATTCTATTATGGATGTTTTCAACATTCCCTTTTGAGACTCTGGGTATTTTATGGCCTAAGGAGAATGGTGATTTTTGTTCATTTGTTTTTTAACAAGAAGCCAACCAGATTATGTTCAAGCCTTAAGTTTCAATCTGCCTTCCATGGATTGTAGTTCTAACATCAGTTTAGTTTTTGAGTTTCTGTATGCTGTTTAGATCAATCCCACATGCATGTCCAGTGTGGGGCCTGGGCAGTGGTTTGCCTCACTCATCACTCTGTTCTCAAAGGCTACAGTTTGCTTCTCAGGTGAGATCTGCACATACACAGCTTAGAAGTGAGGCTCAGATTTTGTGCACAATTTATGTGCTCACCCTCTCACTCTGCCTTCTCTCATCATCTCACTAACACCTTCCAGCTCTCTGCAGCTTCCCTTCCTGGTCCTGGACAGAAAGTCAGGACTTTAGCATCCCGGCCCCACCACACACTTGCTGTGACTACTTCTTTGTCTGCACCCAAGCACCAGGAGGATGGAAAAGGAACAAAACAGTGGGGAGTCAGCACATGCTCATGGTTGAGGGTCTCAGCTCGTCCACCCAGAGAGAAAAGCCCAAAGCCCTCTCTCGGGGTCACAGGTGCCTGATGGACTGCCTTCCATCCCCATGCTGCCATGGTCTCCTCTGCTGTATGTCCCAACGGCTGAGCATTAAGATAAGGAAGAAAGACAAAGAGTGGGGTTTCCTCCCACACAGTCTGATACTCAGATGTTCCCTTTCCCACTCCTCAGAGCAGAACGTGACAGCTCCTTTTGGAGTTTCTTCTCTTTGTTATCAGTGTGCGTTTACAGTCATGGGCCCCCTTTGCCTTGAGGCCAGGTGATACTTAGAAAAAAAAAAATGATAAACTCTCTAGCAGTTTGGTAGAACATTTAATTCTGGCCTTTTTCACCAGTCCACATGCTACCGTCTACTTTTCAGACCCTCTGATGCTACTCTGAGCACTCAAGATGTGCAGTTGTGTGAGACGCACAGGGTGCAGCGTGTTCTCTCCATCTTGCCTGGAACCACGTCCAGAGAGGTACAGGTTGAATTTCCATTTCTGTTCTCATGAGAATGGTTGAACATTATTTCTCATTATTAGTGGTTATTTGCATTTATCTTCTGTGTTCATAGCTCCAGCTCATTTATCTGAGGGTATTCAATCTTTTTCTTCATTATTTAAAAATAATTTCTGCATATTAAGGATAATTAATCATAATCTATAATAAGCCATACATATGCCCAGTTCGTTATGCATCATTTTACTTTACTTATGGTATTTTTGCCCTGAAAAGGTGTTTTCATTTTATATATAGTCAAGATAATCCTCCATGTTTCAGCCAAACTCATCATATTTTTCCAGTACTTACTGTTTGGGGTTTTTTTACATTTATCAAATTGGAATTTATCCTTATATATGGTGTGGGAAGTGGCCCCGATATTATCTTTTCATATCATTACCAAGTTACTGAGTACTGCTCATCAAATATTTCTTCTGCTATTAGAAATGTTGTCCTTTACTGCATACTAAACTTTCATATGTAATTGTGTCTATTTCTGGATTTTCTATTTTCTGCCATTAGTCTCTCTTTTCATGCACTGACACCTTACTGTTATATAGAGGACTTATGTGATTTTTAAATATCTGACAAGTTAAACTTCCACTTATTGCACCTTTATTTAAAGCTTTTCTCTGGCTACCTTTGCTTGTTTTTCTGCTGAACTTTGTAATCAGTTTGCCTGCCTCTATAAATAACAACAATAAGAATACGAAAGACAAAAGCAGATATAATTTTATGGGAACTTAAGAAAAAATATATGTAATTGAGATTTTTTTTAATCCCAAGGTAATATATCTTTTTTTAGTTTATTTTGGGGATTTTAAAATTATTTAAAAATTATAATTCATGTTAAATTAACCGATTTAGTCTAGCTTACAGTGGTAGTGGCTGGAGAAACAAGATAGCCCAGCCCCTGGCGAGATACTTCTTGCTCTTAGCAGAGAAGTGGCAAAACACACAGACCCTGGTGTCACGCAGACCTTCTATGAATCTCTGGTTTGCTGCCCCCCAGCTGTGCTGCGCTGGGCAAGTTTCTTAAGCTCTCTGTGCCCCGAGGCCCTCATCTAGAGAGTGGGGCTCATATCCTCCCAGCTGGTTTTCCTCGCTGGGTGAGTCGCAGGATCTAAGCTCTCTCTAGTCGTTTTCATTGTCATGCTCCAGTCGTGAGCCTTTTAAAGTTCCATTTTCAAAGCAGATACACATTTTGGGAAGAACAGTCAAGAGGTAGAGTTCTTTTCCTTCACAGCACAAAATTTATTCTACCTCCACACCAAAAGTTAGAAAGAATAGACACAATTTTAAGTTTGAATTTGATGTTCTATTATTTAGAGGCTTATTTCTGAAGGAGAAAGTGCATGCATTTACATAATTGGATTCTTATCTGGAGGAAAAGGAACCTTCCAAAACTTTTGAGGTTTGCTTACCATTAATAAACCACTTTCCTTTCCCAGTATTTCCAGTAATGACTTCACCAAAGTATGGCCCAGAAAGATATTACAACCTATTTATCCTGTCATTTCCATCCGTTCATTCCCAGATGGTTCCCCTACGTGCAGTTTAGGATGGAAAAGTACCGAAATAATTCTGGGCTTTATTTAGAATACTATTAAAATATTTTCATTAACGATAACTTAATGGAAAACCCTTTACATTTTCATCCGGTGAGTATTTATCAATGGCCAACATGGCATATATTCCTGGCCTAGGTGCTGGGGAGGGGTTCCTTGTCTTAAAGTGAATGCAAAGTCTTCTTGCTGGCCTCCGGATGCTCACATTTTGGTGATTAAGATGGAGCTGTTTCATAACCACGTGGCCGGGTCACTCGTCTGCCTGTTATTTTTTTCAATCATTCACTTCCTATTCTTTCATCGTGTCATTTGTTAGCTGCACACATCTGCGGGAGGCCATCCTAGCCAGGGCGCCTGTGCCCAGCATTCAGAGTCGGCTGTTTTTAAGACGGTCACCTTCGCAGGCGTTCACAGCAGATCTGTGAGCAGAGATGATAACGCCATGCTGAGGGCTCTGTGGAGCTCGTCTGGGGGAGCGGGCGAGGTGAAGCGAGTCTGTGAGCGTGAGGAGGGCCTCATTAAACAGCTGACATGCGGGCCTCAGGGCCAGCTCTGCTGTTCAGACCCACACGAGTGCTAGGCTGCGCTTGATCCGTCTTCCGCATCTATTAACTCATCGCCGACAAACATCTACAGGGGGTACCTTGTCCCAGTCCTCATGCAGACCTGAGGAAGGGCAGGACACCAGTACCCCATGCACTTGATGACAAGGGACAAGGGCCACACCGTCTGGTGTTGATCTGCAGGAGCTCGGCGGAGGCAGGACGCTCTGGCAGACGGGTGGACAGGGTGGCAGACAGGGGAACCTTGGCCTCTCCGGCTTTGCCCCTCCTGGCCTTCGATGTCTGGCAGAGCATCCAGCTGAGATGAACTCCCAGCTTCTCTCCATGAAAGCTCTTTGATCCATTCTGTGAATAGTTACATATGCATAAACATTGGAGATGTAATAATTGCTTTGAAACAGGGATGCTTCATCAACATTTCAGCCCAAATATGGAGAGATACATTTGGACTTGCATCAGGCAGGTGCGCCTTGGGCACGTGAGCACAGACAGCTGCCACCGCAGCAGCTCTTCTGCTCTCATATCCATCACGGAGGGCGCTGTGGCCTCGGGGAAGGCAGTGGCTCTGCCACCCCATGGGCCTGGGGTTGGGTGCCAGCTCCACTCCTTCCCTGCAAATGACCAGACCTCACAGCCCATGTCCTAGTTAAGAAAAAGGCCAAAGGTCAATCATAGCCCAGGTCCTTGAGTTGTGAAAATCCAGTGAACAGATATGAGAAGAGCAGAACACTTCATGAGGAGACGTCCTTAAAGACACCACCGCCGGCTCTGTTGAAAGCTGTCAATCAACCAGCCTCCAGCTCTGTTTGACACCATCAGGGAACTCTGACGCTTGAGACTGAAGAAGGCTGTGAGGTGTGTGTGAATGGGCAGTGTGCATGTATGTTCGTGCCTGCATGTGTGTGTGTGTGCTCGTGTGAATGGGCAGTATGCATGTGTGTTCATGCCTGCATGTGTGCATGTATGTTCGTGCCTGCATGTGTGCATGTATGTTCATGTGTGTGTGTGTGCTTGCGTGCATGGGCAGTGTGCATATGTGTTCATGCCTGCATGTGTGTGTGCTCATGCATGTGTGTTGCAAGTGTGTGTCTGTGTGTGCCTGTACACATGTGCTCACTTGTGCATGTGTGTGTAGTTACCGTGCTGGGTGGGTGGGGGCAGGCAGAATATTCTTTTGATGTCTTTAAGCTCAGAGGTGATGGGATTTGAGACGTGGCTCTCCCTCGGCCCCAGGAGCCCACTCAGCCCATGTGCATACATCAGCCCCCCTGGGCGTCTGCTGCGGTTCTGACATGGCCTCGTCAGGCACTTTACCTGATGTCAAAACTCAGAAATGTCACTTCTCATTGTTGGAAAATGAAGATCAGCTCAGAAGAAGCTCTCCAGCCTATGGAATACTCTGGGGAGGATGGGCCAACAGCATCTTTAATGGGCATAATGGAATCTGGAGCTCTTTGGAAAGAAATGTGAAGAAGTGAGGGTCACTTGCTAAGTGTAGCTGCATCTCCAGGTCCCAGGATATCCTGGCTGCAGCTAATAGCAGAACACGTCTGCAACTAGAAATGCCAGATCAGAAGTGCAGGTGAGAGGAGAGCAGCAGACGCCTGTCCTGGAACAACTTCCAGCAGACGTAGTGCAGTTTCCTAGCTGGAGGCAAGTGTGTGTGTGTGTGTGTGTGTGTGTTTGCATGAACGTGTGCATGTGTGCATGATTATGTGCATGTGTGTGCATGGGTGTGAGTGTGTGATTGTGTGTGCGTGTGTGCATGTGTGAGTGCATGCATGTGATTGTGTGTGAGTGTGTGTGTGCATACATGATTTTGTGTGAGTGAGTGTGTGTGCAGGAGAGAGAGAGAGAGGGGGGCTTGCTATGTTTTCCTTTTGTCTCAGCGAGGTGCAGATCCTGGCCTATGAATCCTGTGCAGACCCACCAGTTGGATTTGAAGCTCCACAGGCAGGTGTCCTCTGCGCTGCCTGAGCTGGGGGCTGTGCTCACCCACCTGAGTTATAACAGAGAAGGGCCTGTGACCCCTGTGCCCATGTCAACCCTGCTCCAGGGCTGGGGGCCGGCGCTGGCTGCATGGTGCCTGCCCCTCTGGGAGGCTATTCTCTTGCTGGGAGAAGATCTGAGTGCAAACACAACCAGCCCCAGCCGCCATGCCCTCCGGACACTCGCTGGCCTCTGTTCTAGTTCCCAGTTGTGCTGGAGGGACAGAGAGCTGCCTTTCTGTGAAAATGGCCCATGGCCACCTGCAGGGTCCTGGCTCTTTCTGTCGTGGTTGGAAGGGACATGGCTACGGCTCATGCTGCAGGAAGTCGTTCAGCACCATCCCCGCAGTGGAGAAGCCAGGCCAGGCAGGCGGGGTTCCAGGAGTCCAGCAGCCCAGGAGGCCACACTGGGGTCAAGTGCAGCTTGGCCACTGGGCAGCGTGGGGAGCCAGGCAGGCCCTTCCTGTCCACCTCTGTCATCTGCAAAGCAGACAGCCGTGGGGCGGGGATGACCCCTATACATCAACCATGAGGGGACTGTGAGTGCAGCGTGAATGTCCTCAAATCCTAGAACCCTAGATAGAGCGGATGGGGTGTGGGCAGCTCTCATCCTTCTCTTAGGAGTTTCCCAGCAAAACCACGGAGGACCTCTGGCCAACACATCCCCTCTGACTCCTCCCTCTCAGTAAGGAGGGCTGGGAGGGGAGTCAGCAGCCCCTGCAGGGGGAGAGAGGACTTGCCGCCCAGAGGACAGCTGCTCCTTCCTCGGGGCCTCTGTGGCCCAGCCAGCCTCAGCCTCAGCCTCAGGACGCAGTGTCCTCTCTGCTGCTCTGGCTGGTCTCAGCAACTATATTCAGGGTCAGGATTTCCGCAGAGCTCCCACATTCCTGGATGTGACAGGCCGGCAGACGTGCTAGGGAAGCAGGAGCCCAGGAGAGCCAGAGCGGCACCATTTTAAAATCAGCTGCACCTTAAAACTAGCAGGGCACATTCCTTGCCAGTCACTACCCATGGTCCTAAGATGTTTACAGTGAAGGAAGCAGCTTGCTGACGGTGGTAAGGACAAACTACTCCAACAACAGGAAGTCCAGATGTCTAATACCCATAACAATATATGCTTTCAAGATATAGTTATGCTTTGATGTACTTACACACTAGAATGTCAAGGAAAGTTTTCTTTAAATCAACAGAATAATACATTTTGTCATGCTGTCTCCCCTTGTGCACATACACACAGCTTAGTTTAGTCTTTACACTGACAAGACCCCTAGGTAAAAAAAAAAATAAAAAATAAAAAATAAACCTTAAAACAGAGATGGGGCATTCTTCCACTGGCTGTCTTAGCACGCCCTCCTCCGAAGTGGAGCAGCTTTCAGTAAACCCTCTCCTCTCACTGCACTTTGTAACTTGCCTTGAATTTCTTCAGATCCAAGACCCTCTCTTGGGGCCTGGATCAAGATCCCTTTTCTGCCAGCAGGTGCCACTTGACCTGTGCGTGGCATAAACCCCGCAAATGGTAGCTGAAAGTTTAAATAAATGTCTCCTGCTGTCTGGAAATGCCTCCTGCTTCTGGGGCTGTGGTCCTCTCTGGTGCTTTTACGGCAGAGTCCCCAACCATTTTTGCTCCAGGGATCGGTTTTCTGGAAGACGATTTTTCCACGGACGGAAGTAGGGGGGATGATGGTTCTGGGATGAAGCTGTTCCACCTCAGACTCAGAACATCAGATACGCAAAAGGAGCGCACAACTTAGATCCTTTTTATTTTATTCATTCTTTTTGAGATGGAGTTTTGCTTTTGTGGTCCAGGCTGGAGTGCAAAGGTGCGGTCTCGGCCCACTGCAAATTCTGCCTCCCAGGTTCAAGCGATTCTTTTGCCTCAGTCCCCTGAGTAGCTGGGATTACAGGCATACGCCACCATGCCTGGCTAATTTTTGTATTTTTAGTAGAGACAAGGTTTCACCATGTCAGCCAGGCTGGTCTCGAACCAGGCTGATCCGCCTGCTTCAGCCTCTCAAAGTGCTGGGATTACAGGTGTGAGCCACCACACCTGGCCAGATCCTTTGCATGTGCAGGTCACAATAGGGTTCATGCTCCTATGAGAATCTAGTGCCACGGCTGATCTGATAGGAGGCGGAGCTCGGGCAGTAATATTTCCTGCCACTCACCTCCCGCAGTACGGCTGGTACCGACCGGGGCCCGGGGGTTGGGAACCCCTGGTTTGTAGGATCCAGGAGAAAGGAGGCTCCCAGGAGAAGGAAGCTTCAACCATGGGCGGATGACCTGGAACCTGGGTTGGGGGACAGGCTACCAGGCCCAGTGTCTGCAGCGGTCAGCCCCTTCTGATCTGTAGGATGCACCTGGCAGAGAAGATGGATGACCTTGGACAGGACCGAGGTTATGCTGTGCCCATGAGTTTCCCGGGGATGCCACGACCAAGTACAACAAACTGGGGTGGGCACAGGCAGGTGTGAAATCCATTCTCTCCCTGTCCTGGGGCCTGAAGCCTGAGACCAAGGTGGGCTGCACTCCCTGCAGGGGCTCTAGGGAGGACCCTTCCTGCCCCCTCGCTCTCCAGGCGGTGGCCGTGACCCTTGGTGCCAACCTGTCTACCTCCATCTTCACTGTCCCTCCCCTGCCTTCTTCTCTGTGTCCATACGTCTTCTAAAGACACCAGTCATTGGACTTAGGGCACATCTGATTAATCCAGGATGACCTCATCCCAAGATCCGTAACTTGATTACACCTGCAAAGACCCTTGTTCCAAGTGAGGCACAGTCCCAGGTTCACAGTGAGCCTGTTCTGGGGGCCCCCATTCAGCCCATTACACAGCCTGTGGGCTGTGCTAAGAGTGAATCAGGCCTGCCTTCCCAGTCTCCCCTGCTTCCTTCTCTGGAAATGGGCATGAACCGTGTGCCAGGCCGGCTTTAGGCTTGCAGGGAGGGTGGGTGGATTCGCGTCTGGTTGCCAGCAGCCCCCGGCAAGGGACTGGTGAATTCTTGAACTGTGGGTCATTCCCAGAGGCTTTTGTACTCCATCCTGTGTACCCCATCCTGCTTGGAATGTCCCTTGTCCCCAGCAAGATTTGGGGTTCGATTAGGAGGGACATTTGTGCTAGGAGTGGTGCTGGCTCCTCAGGATCCTGGGCATAAAAAGGGGAGCTCTGCCAGCTGGGCTGCCTTGCTCCCCGCCGCAGAGAGTCAGCTGGGCCTGGCACCTGGAAGGGGGACTTTGAACAAGTGTGTGTGCCCCGAGACGTGCCTAAGTTGAGGTACCGAATTGGCTCCTCCCTCCCAGGACTCAGAGTGAGGCCCTTTCAGGCCATTCCTGAAAGAATAGTCACCCCCGTGACCCATGTCCACTGCCCGTCCACGCTATGGGTTAGATTGGAAAGAAGTGAGGAAGAAATTACTCAAACTAAGGATGCAACATTAGCATAAGATGCTTTGCATATTTTACAATCTTGTTTTCAAAGAATGATTTCAAGCGCGTCTCTAATTTACTGTCTGAAAGCGTCCCGAGCGCAGCCCGCCGGCTCTGGCCCCAGACGTTTTATTGCTTCTTGCGCTCGCTGCTGTCCTGGGATTCCTACAATTGCATTATGTACCAAGAATGTCGTTTCTGCACCGGTAAGCTTATCGCTCTTTTCTGACTGGGGTGGTCTGGAGGTTTGAGAGGTCCCAGCCCAGGCTGAGGAGGATCTAGTGGCTCAGGGTAGAGAGGGGACCAGAGCTCAAGATCCCTGCCTGGCATAGGCCTCAGTGCACTGTGCACAGGGACCTCCTTGTTGGAGTGTGGACTTAGAAAGGCTCTCCCTGCCTGAATGCTCAGACCAGCATCTCATAAACTGGGTTAGCATGAAGTCAGGGGAATGGGAGATCATTTTCAGTCTCTCCTCAAAGACACAAAGGAGACCGTACTCACCTGGGTGCACACCCTGGCATAACCGTCTTGGCGCGACCCCATCCGAAGTCGGGAGTCTGGGCCTGCCACCAGGGCAGGAGGCAGTGGGAGTTGACCAGATGGGGGCTACTCACTCACCTGGGGTCCCAGGACCCTGAGGCTGGGCTGCTTTTCCCAGACTTTGGGAGTCATTTACCCTTGCGGAGGGGCTTCCGGATTCCGAAGGCTTTGGCGAATGCCATCTTCCTGTGGCTGCGTCTGCGACTGAGCTTAGAAATTGTTAGGGAGGCTTTTTAGAATCTCCCAGGGAATTCTGCAGGCTCCAAAGGGCAGCCTTCAGCACGAGGGCGTCTGCTGGCAGACGGTGGGGTGCAGGCGATGTGCAGGGAAGAGCTGAGCCCTCCCAGATTGGGGGGGCTGGAGTTGCCCAGACAGGGAGAGGCCGGTGGGGCTGCTGCTGTTTTCCACCTTGCCCCAAGGGCTGAACAAAGGAGATTTTCTACGATGGTGAGGGTGCTCCACAGGGACTCGGCACAGGGGGGACGTGTTGTGCCAATCCCGGCCGACTGTCGGCACCAGCTCAGCTGCGTCCTGCCAGGTCGCTGAGGCTTTTACTTGTGTCTTTCTCTGAGCTCCACAGAGGATGGGGAAGTACACGGGGCTCAGAGACCCAGACACAGCTGGGGACATTGGCTTTCCCAGGGTGCCCTTCCTCCAACCTGGGGTGCAATGTGTCCCCTCTGGGGCCTGCCACGCTGGAGCACAGGCAGGTGCTCCCACTGCCTCTCGCTGGACAGTCACAGAAAAGCCCTTTGCTGTGGAACCACCAGCCTATTAGCTGTACACACTGCAGACCCAGAGCATGTAGGGTGTGCACACAAACGTGCACACGCACACTTACACATGAGTCAAGAGGGAAAGGGTCCAAAGCGGGTTGTCCAGAATGTGGGCGGATGTTCACAGAAGAGCAAACACGCAGCCCCACACATGCTGGGCCCTAATTGCCTAAGAGAGGGCGGGTGCCGGCCCCGGGGAGCCTGTAGCTCAGCAGAGCATGCAGCCGGGGAGGAGGGTGAACTAGCCAGCAGGCTGGCCTCTGCTGGCTTCTCCTTGACCTCACCTGGGTTAATGTGGACCTTAGGCCTGGGTGCGTCCCTTCCACACTTGACCCTGGAGTCCCCAGCAACTTAGTGAGTGATCCTGGAACAAAGAAGCCAGACCCATTGTCTTCCTGCTACTCAAGGCCTAGCACCTTCCTCCCAAGAGAAACCTACCCCTTCCCACCCAGGCAGCCTCCTCCCCCCATCCCTCCCACCCTCCTGCAGCCCCAGGCATCTCTCCACCCAGGCAGGCTCCTCTCCCATCCCTCCCATCCTCCCACAGCCCCAGGCATCTCCAACCAGGCAGCCTCCTCTCCCCGTGCCTCTCAACCTCCTGCAGCCCCAGGCATCTCCAACCAGGCAGCCTCCTCTCCCCGTGCCTCTCAACCTCCTGCAGCCCCAGGCATCTCCAACCAGGCAGCCTCCTCTCCCCGTGCCTCTCAACCTCCTGCAGCCCCAGGCATCTCCAACCAGGCAGCCTCCTCTCCCCGTGCCTCTCAACCTCCTGCAGCCCCAGGCATCTCTGGTCGTCAATGTGCCTTCTGGCCTTTGAGCTTGCTGTTCTTTCCCGGGATCCTTCTCCGCTTGGCTCTACGGCTCCCTCCTTCTTCCCCATGTCTTATGGAATGCTGCTATCCACAGTTCAGCCTCACTCCTTCCTTACTTCCCGCCCCGCCTGGCCTGGTTTTTTGCTTCTCTCCTTGCCTTACCCACTCATCATGATGCTCATTTTGAGGTGAAGCTTGTTTATGTCCGTCCAATGCAAGCCCCTGGGGGCAGGGCTCGTGTCTCTCTTTGTTCCGTGCTGCATTCCCAGGAGGCAGCCACCGTCAGGATGGTCTGGTGTCTGCCTTGGAAGGAGGGAGGGAACAAGAGGACTGGATGTCCTGGTGCTCAGACGCCAGTGCCCCAGAGGCTGGCTGCCTGTTGACAGCATGGGTGCCCCAGAGGCTGGCTGCCTGTTGACAGCGTGGGTGCCCCAGAGGCTGGCTGCCTGTTGACAGCATGGGTGCTTGGTACCAGTGCCTCTGGGTCTGCAGCCTTGGCCTTGGCCTTCCCTGACACAAAGCCCAGCCTGGCCCACCGTGGACACACGCAGAGACCCAAGCATCTCTCTCAGCCCAGAGCCTGGGAGGGGGCAGCACAGGGAGCAGTCCCTGGACACCCAGAGTGACTTCAAGGAGCTGAATCTTATTAAAGAACAGACAACATTGAAAAACAATTTGATGTCGATGAATGTTCACCCCCGCCCCCTCCCCGCCACGTATTTTAACAGCCACTGACACTGCACCTTCCAAATCCGTTTTATTCTGGTTTGAACAGCTCTACTCCATGGAAATGGCTTAATCGGATTCCTCTGTTCCTTCCAGGCAGGCAATCCAGGGTGGTGTGTTTACTTTCCAGACTTGCTAGACTGTATGAAAACAGACAGCTTGTACCTGCGCCAATGTGGCGTCTGTATTTTGGGCAGGGATCGAACATAAATAGACTATTTTGAGGGTGCCTGGCCAGACTTTTCTTCCTTCCCCAAACCCCATGTGCCAAATCTTTCTGCATGCAGCTAATTCTATAGTTAGTACTTGCCTCTCTCCTATGATGCTATTATTTAAAGCTTGATTTCTTTGGAGAAAAGGATGCTTAAAAATGCTGCCCGGCTGGGTTGGGAACCTGCCCCATGTGCCAGGCATCATATGACCTATTTTCTAGGTGGGATTGGTTGCTGGGAACTGTGGCCCCGCGGAGGAGCGCTATCGTTTCAGGAGGCCTGGAATGAATGTTTGTACTTGTTGACTCACTAATGCCAGAAACTTGAGAAGCAACTTTTTAAAAAGCAGATGCGAAAACTGCAATTTCAGTGAAGCAAATGGCCCACATGGAAATGGCTGTCAAAGAGAATTTCAGTCTGCCTCCTCTGTTTCCCCAGGACTCAAGTCTCACCCATTTAACTACGTTGTCTCCGAGAAGCAGATGTGGGCTCTATACTGAACGTTTGGTTTGCAATTCTGTTTAAGTGATGCCTTGCTTGCTTACTTCTGAATATGAAAATAAATTATTATTATTATTATTATTATTATTATTATTATTATTATTTTGAGATGGAGTCTCACTCTGTCGCCCAGGCTGGAGTGCAGTGGTGCAATCTCGGCTCACTGCAACTTCCGCCTCCCAGGTTCAAGCAATTCCCCTGCCTCAGCCTCCCAAGTAGCTGGGACTACAGGTGTGCACAACCACGCCCAGCTAATTTTTGTATTTTTAGTAGAGATAGGGTTTCACCATGTTGGCCAGGATGGTCTCATCTCTTGACCCAGTGATCCATCTGCCTCGGCCTCCCAAAGTGCTTGGTCAAGGTGAAAGGAGCCGGGCACTTTCCTCAGCCCCGGGCTCAAAACAAACAAGCCCAGTACAAACACATCCCATCCTCCCATCTCACCACATATCGCCATATATCTCTCAAACTTCCTGAGCCCAGTACAAACACCACCAGGAAAGTCTCCGATAAGGAGACAGCCGTTCAAAGTTTTACTGAAAAAGCGGAAACCAAAAGAATTCCTTTGTTCCCCTGTAACTCTCAGGCTATAAAAAGCAAACACTCGCATTGTTCAGGGCCCTCTTGTATGCTGTGGAATGGAGGGACCAGGTTCGAACTTGTAGTAAAGATCCTTGCCGCTTGGCTTTGACTCTGGACTCTGGTGGTCTTCTTTGGGGAACTAATGGTCTGGGCATAACAAAGGTGTGAGCCACTGCCCTTGACCAATAATAAATTATTAATTGATGCACAGAATGTCAGGTTGTCAGCCATCCTGAGGGTTCCCTTCTCCATCGCTGCTATGAAGAGCCGTGGGTGGTTTGCAGGAGGGAACAGCCATGTGCAGGTGACAGCTTTGGCTCCACTGCACAGGCTGCCCAGGGCGCTCAGAAAGGACAGACCCACGGTGCTAGTAGCAGACGGTGACTGTGCTTAGGAGGCCGGAGCCATGTCTGCCACACAGAAAGCTGAGTATGAACATGGACCCTGATGGGAGGTATCACCTGCAGCAGTGGCCCTAATGCTAAATCTGAGTCTCCTTCAGACATAAGAAATACAGTTTTGTTGGAACATACCCACGTCCATGTGTTTAATGATTGTTTGGGGCTTTGCACCCAGCACAGCAGCAGCTGAGGAGTAACAGGCCACGTGTCCCTAACGCCTAAATTATTCCCAATCTTTTCCCGGTTATAGACAGATCTGACCTTCACAGAATATCCGTTACTATCGCCTACCATTTACCCCGCTGTAAAACAAGTTCACTGACTCCTGGTCTCCACGGAAACTCCAGGAATTCCACATTGGCCTGTCTTGGGTCCTCGGCTATGGAGGCCGCCCCTGGTCAGCAGTCATTGAGAGGAAGTCAAGTTGAACACATGAGTTGAGGAACAAAAGAGTAGAACACATTTTTATGTGGGAAACGGCCTGTTTCCCTTGCACTGGAAGCAAGAACATACTTCCAGAAGGTTCTGTCGGGCCCCAGGCAATGCTGCTGACCCCGGCAGGAATAGGGCAGGGTGCTCCTCCGCGTTGAGCCAAGATAAGCACAGAGCCTGGCTTCTGAGCCTGCCAGGAAGGCCTGTCTGGCCCCCTCTAAGGGGCGGCTGTCCTCTGGCACCTCCCCACCCCTCCATGCTCCTCCCAGAGCTCCCAGCACAGAAGGTGCAGGGGCTGCCCAGGGAGTTTGTTTGGAAGACACCTGGCCAGGCAGCCAGAAGGAGGGAGCCCTGTCTGGTTCGGCACCTCCAGAGCCAACTCTGGTGCCTGGGCCAGTGCCAGGGTCACCATCTGAGGCCAGCCCCGGCCGTCCTCTCCTCACGGACTGTTGGCCCAGTTTCCACCATCCGCTGCCATCACGGCATGCACTTTCCCACTCCTGAAGTAAAGAGCTGGCGCTGAACGCCCGTCCTGAGTCTACGGAGTGAAGGAATGTGGGGCCTCGGTGAACACAGTTCCACGCACTGAGGAGCCTCGCCTGGGAGCAGGTGGTCACACAAATCAGAGCCTGGGCTGGGCGCAGTGGCTCATGCTTGTAATCCCAGCACTTTGGGAGGCCGAGGCTGGCAGATCACCTGAGGTCAGGAGTTTGAGACCAGTCTGGCCAACATATAGTGAAACCCCGTCTGTACTAAAAAATGCAAAAATTAGCTGGGTGTGGTGGTGCACACCTGTAGTCCCAGCTACTTGGGAAGCTGAGGCAGGAGAATTGCTTGAACCTGGGAGGCAGAGGTTGCAGTGAGCCAAGATCGCACCATTGCACTCCAGCCATGGTGACAGAGCCAGACTCCATCTCTCAAAACAAAACAAAACAAAAAAACAAAAACCAAAAAAGCAAATCAGAGGCCGGCAGGGAGAGGGAGACCACCTGGACAGTGCCGGCAGTGCACTCAGCACCTGGTAGCTACCCCGTGCACTGGACAGAGGCAAGACTTCACCAAAGAGGCCCCCGAGGACCCTAGGTTCACTGCCAAGGTGCCAGCCCAGCACAGGGACCATCTGTCTCCAGGCCCTGGCCATCCCTCACCACCAACCTGGCTTTGCTGCTGATAGGTGGGCCTGGGGCCCTGCTCTGCCAGCTGGGACTCAGGTTCAAAGCGGAAAATGACCGGCACTCCCAGGTGGCCTGTGCGGGCCTTGCATGCACCCAGCAAGTCTCTCAGTGACAGGGCCGACATTTAGTCTCCATCTGCCACCAGAAGCCTGGAGCTTTGGCCTGGGGCAGCGAATTCTGCCACACCCTTATTTATTTTTAAACCCCTCTTTGAATTGGACTTTCAGGAACATTCAGGACGGGACTTAGACATCTCTGTTGTTTAATTACTTGATTTTGTTTGATTTTATTCGCAAAATAATTAGCCTACTAAGGATCTAATTATTGCTAAGGCATGCATTACGGAGATCAGCCCCAGGCAGCTGCGGGAGATGAGCAAACACGTTGCCTCTGGCCTCAGTCTCCGGCTGCAATAATCAGTTATTTTCTTTTAATAAAGCAGCCTCTGGTTCGCCCAGGTCTGCAGTGGGCCAGGCATTGTTTGCGCTTTGCTACATTTTCAGGGCTCTGGTTTTCTTTGAAAGACGACAATGTTTCCAATTGAAAGTTGACTCAGAAAACAATGACTGCCAACTCAAGGTCAAAGCTCTTCTCTAATCCAAAGTAAACAGAGTAATTCTTTTATCTCAGGCTGGGGGAGATTAAGGCAGCATCATTCTCTTCCCATTTATTAAAGGTGTGGGATCCGTGTGTCGTGGCAGATACCAGGTCTCACGGAAGTCTAATTAGAGAGATGAACCGATAAATGGAATGGTTTATAATTTATCTAATCATGAAGGCAACTTTGCTCCAAGCGCGGTGTTCACAGGGAGAGATTTCTATCTAGAATGTGTCCGAGAATCCAGGAAACGAAGCCGCCCTTGGCACACTTTTCTTGGCGGATTGCTTCAGGAAGTTTCTGTGGCCAAGAGGGCCGGGTGGGCCTCAGTGAGACCATTCCTGCTTCCACCGAGGCCTGGAGGTGCACTCTGGGCAAATGACCTCCCCGGGCCCCATTTTCACACAAGAGGGGTTCTCCCAAAGCCCTTCATGCCAGCCCTGCTTGGCCTCTTTCCAGACACCCCCACTGTTGCCTGCTGACATCGGGGGGAAACCCTGGGCTCGGGTCCACATCTCCAGGGCAGGAGCAGCAAGGATAGGAGCCCATATCCTGGAAAAAGCCCTTGGTTACCGGAGTGCTGCTGTGGGCTCTGGGTCAAAGCACGGTCACCCTATTGAAATGGGGAAAGTCCCCTTGTCCCCTTCGCAGGACGTGTGATGGGGGAGTGGCTTGATTCTTCATGCCCCACTGCTCAAACTTCTAGGGGAGCAGACAGACGAGCAGGCTGTGGGGCTCCTGACTCCACTGCCGTGTCTAGGGGTGGATGTTTCCAGCTCCTGAAGCCCCAGTGCGTGTGTGTTCCAGGGTGCTCTGTTAGTTTTGCCATCTATAGGCTTGTGTTAACCCCTCCACCATGTCACAAGGACAGAGAGGGCTTTCTGTATCCCGGGTTCTTGCCTTGGTGTACCGGAAGAATCGGATCACACCTGGGCTTGGAGAATGGGTGCAAGGTTTGATTGAGTGGAAGGAGCTCTCAACAGATGGGGGAGCCAGAAGGGGATGGAGTGGGAAGGTTTTCCCCTGGAGTCGGGCTGCTCAGCACCCCTGGCTCTCCTCTGACAGCCCTGGCCAAACTCTGCCTCATTCCGCCAGTTGGTGGCCTCCTGGTGCCTGTCGTGTTCCTCTTGATGTCTGGCCACCTGCGTGTCCGCCTGCTAGGGTCTCAAGGTTTTTATAGGCACAGAATAGGGGCGTAGCAGGCCAGGGTGGTCTTGGGAAATGCAATATTTGGGCAGGAAAACAAAAATGTGTGTACTCATCTAGGTCCCTGGGCACAGGCCCTGGGGTGGAGCCCTAGCCAGGGACCACGCCCTTCCCCCTTCCATATTATTCAAAGGGACCGTGCCCTTCCCCCTTCCATATTATTCAAAGGGACCGCGCCCTCTCCTCTTCCATATTATTCAAAGGGACCGCGCCCTCTCCTCTTCCATATTATTCAAAGGGACCTCGCCCTTCCCCCTTCCATATTATTCAAAGGGACCCCGCCCTTCCCCCTTCCATATTATTCAAAGGGACCGCGCCCTTCCCCCTTCCATATTATTCAAAGGGACCACTCCGTTCCCTTCCCAGCACTTCTGTCTCACGTTGTCCGCGGCTCACCCAGTCCCTCCTCCCAGCGACATCACGTCCACAGGCTCTGGGATGCATTTGTTTTTAATGAGGACGTGCTGTCCAGAGCTACAGGATCTTCAGAGAGAAAGCAGGGTGTGCAAGGGCCTCATAATTGTCCCAGTGTCATCCTCGAAGGAGACCCCTTGGATCTCTGAGTCCCTGAGCCTGGACCCTGAATGTGTGCTCAGCTGTGCCCAGCTGCAGTGCTCTGGGACAGCCCTCTAGCTCCCCATGGGAAGTGCAGGCCCTGGGCCGGCCCAAGCCCCACCAGAGGAGGGTGTTGGGGCAGGGAGAGGTCAGTGTCTGCAAGGAGACCATGCCCCACCCCCATGCCCCAGGCCTCCCTCCACCCCCTGGATAGCCTTGGTTGGGGTCCTGCCCCCAGGGTGGGGTCCTGCTCCCAGCTGCCTTGGGACAACTAACTACAACTTGAGTTCCTGGATTTGGAGGCTGGCTTTCGGGGAGAGGGAACATTCACTCTGTCCTGAAAGAGGATAAAGCAAATCCCGTCCCGTGCATGGTGAGCACAGCTGTGCACCTGTTGATGGTGGGAAGGTCTTTCCCCTTGAGAAGAAAAATTACTTTGATAGACCTATTTTTATAATCTGTCAATTGCATAAAATCCTTTGCATTTTGTGGGTAAAAAAGCCAGAGCTGCTGAAAAATCTATCAGGGGAGGAGGTCTGTGGAAGGAGGAGCTGTCGAGGGTCACCTTTCTGGAGCACTAGGATGGGGGTTGCAGGGCAGTGGAGGGACACACTGACCACCGACCGGAAGCCTTGGTGTCCACAGGCTCAAGGTGCAGCTCTCATTCAAGGCCCAGAGGCCTGAGAGGCAGCAACAGCTGCAATTTAGGAGCTGATTTGTGTGTGGGGTTCTGAAGGAGGCTGTCAACGGGGTTAGAGGTAGTGACTTTTATCAGGATGGGAAAAGGCCGGCCCAGGGCTGCCCTGCAGGCGTGTGTGTTGGGGCATGAACGAGTCCCCCTCCCTGTGCTGATGGACTCTGAGCCATCCTCAGTGGGGTTGGCTTTATCCCTGAGCCTCACGGTGGTGTCAGGCATAGAGTGATGTTCGGTGGTGGACGTGCACAGCCATGCCGCTGCCTTCCCTGATGACACCCAGGCTGTTATGCACGAAAGCAGCACCCAGGGTGAAAGCACAGACCCCAAAGGCCCACTGCCCTGAGCAAGCTGAAACTCCCAGTGCCTCAATTTCCCCTATGTGATAATCCTGGAACCTGCTCCATGGTTTGGCCTTGAGGATTAAATGAGCCAGTGTCTGCTGCACGGGGAGAGGCTGAGAGGTGCCACTAAATGTGCCTGTGTCGATAGTAACACGCTTTGCATGGCCATTTGGGCTGCATGTGTACAGAGATGTATTGGTATTTATGTGCATACATGTAAAGATGCGGCAATTTCAGCATCAAAGAGAATAACTACAATTAATTAAAGCACATTAGATATGTTAAGAATGGGAGTTCATAATGGCCTTCCAAAAACATAGGTCAGTTTAAGAAAAACTAAATAATCAACTGATTCTTCAGAAAACTAGTAAGAGGAAAGGATCACACAGGTATCAGCATTTCCTATGCAGAATGCACCAGGGCACCCAGATGGCTGGTGGAAGGAATGTCTTCTTCATAGGATATGATAGCTAAGGAATCAAGAAAAGATGGCAGAACCAGAATGTCAGCATTTCCACTCCCTAATGAAAAAGCAAATGACGCAGGCTGTGACCAACAAGAGCTAAGAGGGCGCTTTAGATAGAAGAATCTGGTGAGCCGCTGACCAGCGTCTTTATTTATATTCCTTACATATGCATTATGAAATGTGTATGTGCATATATAATAAGATACTAATATATAGTGTTAATATATTTATATATTCTATAAACTTGAAAATAATGCTAACTATTTATCTGAGTTTAAACCATTACTGGGTTGCCCTAACTCCCACTGCTTTACAGAAAATTTTGAAATTGAGGTCACCGATCGGTCTTATCACTAAAGCATTCTGCCTTCCTGTCATGCTGTGGTTCAGGAGGAAAGCCCGGCCTAGGAAGCATTCTTGACCATAAAGCGGGCCCCTCATCCACCCACCCCCTCAGATAGCAGGTCCCTGGGGACAGATGGGAACCCCAAGCCACAGATGTGGAGCAGGGACAGGGCTGGGTCCAGCACCAGTGCCTTTCGGGCCCCATGCTGGGCCTCTCTTTGGCTTCACTAATTGTCCTCTTTTTCTTCATGGCTAAAATGCATCAGCTGTGTATTGTTACCCAATTGTGTGACCTCCTCTTAGGTCCCCTTCCTGGAAGCAAACCCTGAGGTTAGGAATGGGGGTGCAGCACCCTCACCCTTCTTCCTCACCCACACACATGCCCCTGGGACCACCCTCCCTTCACAGAGGACACCAGGCTCTGCACGTGGTTCTGGGCCTCGAGGTGTTCACGGAACAAAACCCAACAGATGTCCCTTCTAGGCAGGATGTGCAGCTCACACCCATTAAACAAGAGCTGCCTGACACGTCCCAGACAAGACTGAGATTCTTACACCCAGCAGTTAAGGGAAAGCGGCCTCTTTTCAGAGTGAGCATGCACAAGTTACTGTTTAAAATTCACTTAAAATAGTTCCTCTGTATGAAGTTAAACTACCAGAATTAGGCATATTGTGATCCCTGTGTTTCCTTTTGCTTCTCATGTTTAGGCTTTGTTACAATGTTGCACAGCACAAGCACGGGTCTCATACCCTCAGCACTTTGCACTGCAATGGCTGGTTCAGTGTTCACTACAACACGCATGTACCCTAGGTGCTTTAAAAAAGTACTGTAAATTGGCCGGGTGCGATGGCTCCTGCCTGTAATCCCAGCACTTTGGGGGGCCGAGGTGGGTGGATCACTTGAGGTCAGGAGTTCAAGACCAGCCTGGTCAACATAGCAAAACCCTGTCTCCACTAAAAAAAAAGTAAAATAAAATAAAATAAATTAAAATTATCTGGGTGTGCACCTGTAATCCCAGCTACTTGGAGGCTGAGGCATAAGACTCACTTGAATCCGGAAGGTGAAGGTTGCAGCGAGACTCCGGCGAGATTCCATCTCAAAAAAAAAAAAAAAAAAAAAAAATATATATATATATATATATAACTGTAAATTGACAAATAGTAGTTGTCTGCATTTGTGGGTTATAAAATGATGTTATGATTTATGAATACAATGTGGAATAATTAAATCAAGCTAATTAACATAGCCATCACTTTAAATGCTTGTCATTGTTTTGTCATTTTTATCATTGTGAGGCTCTCTCTACTCCAACCTCCCTGCTCTGCCTGGCCAGGGGCACAGAACAAGCACAGGCCCTGTGCACAGCAGCAGCCGTGAGGAACCTTCTCCTTCCCACTTTCCACTGCTAGCATGGAGCACAGGGCCCCCCACAGCCCGCTGTTCTCTGCCCCCTCTGCAGGGCCACCATGGAGGCGAGGTCTCTGTGAAGCTGGTCGCTGCATTGCAGGTCCCCAGCAGCCACAAAATGAACATCGGCTGGAGCCTGGACGTGAGGATGGCGGGGCCTCTCCTGCTAGAAATGGAAACTCTGTCCCCATGGCTGCCAGTTGACCTTCTCCTGCTGGGAGGACCCCCATGGCCTCTGCTGTCTGCATGGTGTGGCCTGAAGAGCCCTCCACCCCAGGAGTTGCCACTGGCCCTTCGGGAAGTGAGACTGGGCACAGCGCTAGGTGATGAGGCAGGTCATGCTGGTGAGAAAGGGGTTTTGCTACTCTGGACTGTGTCCTGCGGTCAGCGGCAGAGCAAACGCATCTGCAGAGACAGGCTCATCTTCCTGGGGTCTCCGGAGAACTCCATTACTCAGTTGCCTCCGCCGGCAGCCCTGGGCTTGCCCACTAATCCACTGGCTGTAATCTCCACCCAGGGAAGGGAGTCCCTCTGCTCTGTGGACCCGTTTCCAG
This sequence comes from Gorilla gorilla gorilla, assembly GCF_029281585.2. Classification (NCBI taxonomy): domain Eukaryota; kingdom Metazoa; phylum Chordata; class Mammalia; order Primates; family Hominidae; genus Gorilla; species Gorilla gorilla. The sequence continues at coordinate 47,053,703 of NC_086018.1, forward strand.
GGCAACCAGGAGTATGACCTCCCACAGCAGGGGACAGGTGCAGCCAGGCGTGCTGGCCTGACTGCCAGAGCGCCGGGGAGAAGACTTGGGGTACACGCGGCGTCTTGGTCCTCCTGGCTCTGGCCACCTGGTGACAGCCCCTGCCTGGGACTCGGTGTGTCCTCCTGTTGGTGGATGCAGTGGGGGCTCCAGTTCCTTGGATCCTTAGAGAATCGTCAACCCCTTGGGGAGGTCGGCTGGGCCCCGTCAGGGCAGCTGTGAGCAAGGAAGACTCACAGGGCATCCTGCCTCCGAGGTCCTTCCTCAGTGCCGCATGGTGGAAGCTGTGGCGCCAACCAAATATTTACCGCGGCCTGTGCTCGAAGAGACCTACACCAGCTCCCTCCGAGTGACTGACACCTCCCCGGAGGCGCAAAATGGAGACATCCTCTTCTTTCTGTGTGTGCAAACAGCAAGAAGGCCGGGCGGGCAGACGGCTCGGGAGAACAGATGCCCCGCTTGGCACCTCGCTTGGCAGCCTGTGTTCTCCCAGGCTCTGAGCCTGTCCAGGCTGTGGGGAGCGCAGAGAGTGGAAGCTGGGAGGGGCCTCCCAAAGACCTCACCCCCAGGGATTCTCTGTCTCTGCCAGCAGTGCCGTGCACGGGGTTGGCAGAACATTCAGGCCAGAGGAAGAGGCACCTGCTCCCGACCCCCACGGCACAGCCGCAGAGGCCCTGCCCTACTCCACACTCGTGCTGCACAGCTGAGAAGGGTTCAAACACATTGACATGACCCAGACTGGAGTGGGAAGGCTGTGCAGGTGCTCCTGGAATCCTTGCAGGGAGCCGGGATCTGCTGCTCTCGGCCAGGCCCTGGCTCTGCCGCTCTCTGTTCCTGTGTAACAGATCTGGCAAACCCTCCTGAGTGTGGCCTCTGGATGGTGCAAGGCATAGAGAGAAACACAGGGGAGGGCCTTGGCCTGGTTCCCCCCAGCCACAGCCTTGGTGTGGAGAAAGAGGAGGGGGAGGAGAGGAGCCCCTGAGGGCCAGAGCCTGCGCCGGGCAGAGTGGCCACCATGGGCTCGGTTCTGGTAAGGGCTCCGCTGCAGGGTGGCCAGGGAAGAGCTGAGCTAGGTCCCAGGTGAAAGGGTCCTGGGGTGGCTGCGGTGGTGGCTGCCACAAGCCTTTGTTGGACTCTCCAAGAGGAAGAGAAGAGGACAGAATTGCTCTCCTGGGCCGTGTCCACCTTTGGGTGCTTCTCTCACGGTTCCACCTGCAGGTCAGCCTCTCCTCATCAGTAGGTGATGGGACCCTCTAATGTTACTGATGAGTGGGGAGGCGGCCCCTGAGGACTGCTGTTTCCACAGGCTCACACACAGACCCCACTGCACCCCAAGCCCGGGCAGCCCTTGTTTCCTACCCTCTCCACCCGTCAGTGTGGAACGGCAGGTGAGGAGAGCCAGCCGTGAGGGCTGAAGCAGCCTCTGAATCACTGTGGAAGTCTCTAGGTGTGTGCAGCTCTCCTGCTCGGTGGGCGGGTGCTGCGGAGAAGTGTGAGGACGAGGTAGACATGAGGGGAGAGGTTTGGAAGGAAAGGGGCCCGGCCGCCTGCCAGCTCTCCTGGTGAGTCTCTGCTGTGTAAGGATTTTATGCCCCCAGTTGTTAGGGGAGCACCCTCCAGCTCCACCTGTGGCCACAGCCCCCTCTGCCATGGGCTGGGTTTGCCATGTGCCATGTGCCATGTGCCACGTGCTGGAAGCAGAGGCAGCCGATCCGAGCGGAGCCCTCTCAAGGGACAGGAGGAAGCACCCAGGAGAGGACAGCAGGTGAGCAGCCTCCCAGAGCTCAGCTCAGGTTCTCACTGAAAATCCCACCAAATCCTTTTGCAGGAGCCTGGAGGCGATGTGCTGGTGGGAAGGGCTGTGGAGCCGGGAAACACGGGGTGGAAATGGAATCGGAACGAGCAAGGAGAGTCCAGGCACCACCTGGGCGACAGCCAGGGAGAGGAATCCTGGATCCGGGGTCTGAGCCGGAAGTTGCTCCTCTGCCTGATTCCAAATGAGCTCAAAGCTGGACCCAGCACCCCAGCTGGCATGTGTGAATCTCGGCTGGCATCACCCGCAGGGCCTGATGAGCAGTGTCTGAGCGCGTTTCCGTGTGGACCTAGATGTCCTTTGATTGTCTCCTCAAGTCCTAGTTAAAGAATCCCACTGGGGCTGGTTAGAGCCAGCTTCCTAGACACGTGGGCCCCGGCAGGCAGCCCTGTCGTGGGGCTCAGGCCGCCGGGTGGATCTTTCTGGCCAACAGATCACCTGCGTGGGGCCTGCATCTGTGGCCGGTCACACACTCCAGGCTTCAATGCATGCAGGTAAATTTGGGAGTCTGTTCCTGCCTGTTAGTGATATCGGAGTTCAAATTACTTGAAATAGCACAATTGAAACAGACTCCCGGCGCATTGCTCTGGTGGGGCTCAGGAAGCTCGCAGGAAGCAGAAAGTGTGGCTGCACCATCACCACGCCACCACGAATCTTGACTCTTTATGCATGTGAACCAGGTAACGGGTTTTGTGACGGTTTCATACGCCCTGCGGGACCTGCGTTCTGCCCTGTGCTCAGACCGTGGGTCAGAGGCGCCTGTTGGGGCTTTTGCACCGGGACAGCTGGAAGGTGCCCTGGCCACGTCCACCATGGTGTGCAGTTGCTCTGTGGTCAGGGCAGGGGACTTTCCACTTCTCCTTCCCCGCAAGGCAAGAGCAAAGGGGAACCCGGGCAGAAGCGGTGCCCTCGGGTGCCCTGGGGTGGGCTCCATGCCAGCATCTCCTGGCCGGACCCTTGCAGCCAGTTGGATCAGCCCCTGAGGTCCCATGGCTCTTGCCTGCAGTGCGGGCTCCTTCCGGTGGCCAAGGTGCTTTTCCAGGGAGAGCACCAGGGTGCATGCCCGTGGTGCAGCGTCGGAGCTGATGGATGAGAGAAACCTGCTGTTATGGGCGGGGCCCCAGGTTGGGGCAGAGCAGGGATGTGTGGAGCCTACTCTGTGGCTGAGGCCCAGGCACTTTAGGAAACTTTCCACGGCGCCAGAGCATGAGCCCAGACCCCAAGGGGACCCACATGGAGCAGAGGAGCTGAAGCGCCTGCGTCCTGGGCTCAGGTGACCACCACATCCAGGTGTGCCTGGGGCCTTCCCAACATCCTGGGGATGCTTTAGTCCTGGCAAGCGGGGCGGTGAGTCACCCTGTGCAGGGTTCAGGGAGGCCCCACTCCCCAAGAGACCGCTCCCTCCCTGGCTGAGCCCTGGCTCTTCCACAGGGGAAGGCGTCGGGTTGCACCTCGCTGGAATTCAGCCCTACTCAGCAGGAAGGAGGAGCTCAGGGGTTCCCCAGAGGTAGTGCCGGTGGGGTGCCTCCCTGCTGTTGCTGTGATGTGGGTGACAGACAAGCTGGGAGCTCAGCAGCCCACAGCAGAACACATGCACCCCTGGGCAACCGGGGGGCAGCCCGGGAGTGGGGAGGGTTGGGCAGCCAATGGGGGCAATGGGGTAAGCAAGACTGCTCTTTGCATCCTGTCTGGGCCCGTCTCCCCCAAACCCTGAGGCCAGCTGGTTTCACCTCAGTGCTGAGTGTCTCTCATCCTCCAAGAGCCCAGGCCCAGGACAGGGCAAGAGGAAAGTGGTGGTCAGACACACGGTTGCAGTCCCCTCACCGTCTGATGGAGACACTGGAGTCACACGAAACAAGGGTCCCACGTTTGGCACAGGTGAGCGGTTGGAGCCACACAGGAAAAGGGGGGCTGCCTTTCTGAGGCCGGAACTGCAGAGCAGGACAGACCTCTTGGCAAAGATAAGCGACATAGTCACAAAGACACAGGCCAGCCCTTCCCCTGGGGGATGGATGTGTGGGGAGCCTGGTGGGGCTGAGGCGGGAACGCCCCCCGCTCCGGTCCTTCTGGGATAAAGCTCCACCCTGGAAAACAGTGGAGCTCATCTTGCGGGGGGACCCATGGGATAAGGACACCTACCTGAGTGGGGCCACCGGGGGCAGGGCCATGGTGCAGGGGAGTTGGGAGGGGATACTTGGGTGGAGACACCTCTAGGGGATACCTGCCTGGGGTGGATGGGACACCTGGGCAGGGACACCTGAGTGGGGATACCTGGGGCGGAACACCTTGGGGGGGTACCTGGGGCAGGTGGGAATACCTGGGGAGGACACCTGAGGGGGGTGCCTGGGACGGGACACATGCAGGGACACCTGAGTGGAGCCCCTGCATGGGGTCAGCTGGGTGGGGTCCCTGGGGGGGTCACCTGGGCGGGGCCCGCAACAGGGAAGTCTCTGGCAGGGGCTGTGTTCCCCCACCCTGGCATTAGCGGCAGGTGCCCGCCCTCTTCCTCCTGACTGGAAAGGGTTCCCTTAATGCTACTTTCACTGTTATTTACATATGTTGTGAAGGATGAGGACTTGATCTGTGTTGCTAAGTGGGGATGGTGTTGCTCTGCCACAGAAGGAAGTCTTCAATAAAAATATGACCATAAAGGAAGCGACGGTTCTTTCTCTAATGTATTCGGAATGCCTGCGCCTGGCACGCGGGCCCGCGGCACTCCTCAGCATCTCGCTGCCTGTCTAGCATCAGTACATGTGTGATATTGATTTTTTTTTCCCCAGCAAGTGTAAGAAATACACATTTTATTTACCTTTTAAATTCCCAGCACCCGTTGGCTGCTGGTTTACAGGCTGCAAAGTGCTCAGCAGTTGAAGGCTCAGGCAAGTCCAGGGGAGAAGCAACCCCAGATAGCGAGACTGCAGCTTCCCCGCTGCCCCTGCTTGAGCTGTGAACTGAAGACCAGCCAGGCAGCTGCTGCCCCCTCCCATCTGACTGAGGAGCCAACTGCAGCTCGGTTGGGGGTTCTCTGAGGGCAGCAAGGACTGGGGCAGCTCTTCTCCTGGGTGGTGATTTCTGGTGGTGGTTCTTGGGAAGCACACTGGATGCCCTGTATCTGTTTTCACAGCTAAGAAGACTCTCATGTCACTGAAGTTTCCTGGGAAGCCACCCCATGGGGCACATCCTCCTGACTGCAGGTTTGCCTCTTGCAGGAGCAGCTCAGCCTGCCTGAAGGGGAGGACTCTGTGAGGTCCACAGGGCACCTCATGCACCCACCTCATCTCCAGGGCAAACGTCTGCTGAGTGCCCCAGCAGTGGCGTGCTTCCACCCCCTAGAGGTCGACCTGGCTTGCCAGTGGCTTGCGGGGCTGGAGACAAGGGCAGATGGTTCTGGGCCCAGACGTCTCCTGCACACAGACATGAGTTGCAGACATTTGGGTCTGAGCCCCCAGGCTCTATGGGCTCTGCCTCTGAATGTCAATCAAATGTCCTGCCTCAAAGCTCTCCCCATTTTGAGAGACATCAAACAATGTGAAATGTAACACACAAACACTTCAAAACCAAATCAGAGTAAGACAGCACTGCTCTCATTCTCTGCACTGCTCTTTAGGCGACAGACACTATGCCATCTGCCTCCCTCTCTCCTCCTCCCTTCCCCACTTCTCCAGGGCCTGGAAAGCCACCCTGTGCTGCTTGCTTCCACTCCTCGGCAGCCCTCACAGCCTGGTCTCTGCATCCACCTTGCCAGTAAAACTCTCCAGCCACTGGCCATCCCGGGCGACAGAGAGCCAAGCTCCGGGCCCCGTCTCCCATCCCCTGCATCCCCTGACCTCACTGGCTGCTGGACACCGTCTCGTCGTCTCACTGCACTCTTGCCCCCTTGCTTCCTCAGGACTGCTCCTCCCTCCTCACTGCCCCTTCACTGTCCTGCCGGGTGTCTCCTCTTCCTCTGCCCTGGCACTCCAGTGGCCAATGTCCTGGAACAGTGGCAGCACACCTGCGCCTCCCCTATCCATCCAAGGCTCCCCTCGCCTCCTCTGCACTGTGTTTGGTGGAAGACACAGACCACAAAGGCAAGATGGCTCCGAGGGTGACAAGAGCATGCGTATTGACCACGGTCCTGCCGCAGCCACCAGTGCACACCCTCCTCTAACATGCAGAGCAATCCCATGTAAGGGGTTATCACCGATCCCGTGTTCTAGATGAAGAACCAGAGACGCAGAGATGTCATCCTGACAGCCACTGATAGTGACTGAGCACCTGCTGCCGCTGGCCCTGTTCCACGTGGTTTCCACTTCTTCTACTATTTAAACCTCCTGGTCACCCTATAAGACAGGTCTTCTACTGTTTTACAGAAGCAGAAATGAATCAATAACTTTTCTATTGCCCCAGTTGCTAGAACCCTTGATGGGTCATGGAGCCCAGAGTCGAACCCAGTGCTGTGCCATGGTCTCCTTCCCCTCAATTCATGGAGGTACAGAAGGAAGGAGGGAGGAAGGGGAGGGAAGGGACGGAGGCCTTTGTGCTCTGCACACCAGCTGAGCAGGAGAAGGAGCAGGAGGGGTGTGTCTACACTCGCCCTACCTCACATGTCCTCACCCTGCTGCCCACCCTTGCCCTACCTCACATATCCCCACCCTGCCGCCCACCTCTCATGTCCTCACCCTGCCTGGAGGAGTCCAGAGGGGCAGAGTTGGCAGAGCCAGAGTGGACAAGGCCATGCTGTCAGGGAAGCAAATTTCTCGAAAGCGGCAGCAGCTCCCCCGGTCAGTGCTGGGTCTGCTCCTGACTGGATGGACTCTGTGCCCCAGCACTGTCTGGGTTGGGACCCATCGAGGCAGGGCTTGTGGTGGTCAAAACAGTTCTTATGTGCTCAGTGGGAGTCACCATCCTCCACCCTGGAAGGTGCAGATCTGGAACTTCACAGAGGACAGAGCAGGGGTGAGAAGGGAAGCCTCAAGCCTGTGTGGTGTGGGGTCTCCTCGCAAAACCCTGTGTGACCCGGGCTGTCTGGGGGGCAGGCACCTGGCTCACTGCTTCCTGTTTCTAAGACCTTCCATTTTCATGCCTGAGTCCCCCCTGCTAGAATGTAAGCTCCCTGAGGGCACAGGCTTCATGTTTTCAGACATGTTACTCAGTACACACTTGGTCCATTAAGATTGAAGCTCAGCCAGCTGGCAGCTGTGGAGGAACTTGTTTTCTTTCTTTTCTTTTTCTTTCTCTTTCTTCTTCTCCTCCTGCAGCATTAGCTGAGATCCAGGTCATCAGCTTCACGACTGCTCAGAGCTGCACTATCCTATGCAGTGGCCACACATGACATGTGGCTGTTTAAAATAATTGAAATGAAGTGAAATAAAAACTCTGCACCAGCTACACATCAGGTGTTCAGTAACCACACGTGGCTCATGCCTCCTGAGCTGGACAAGGCAGAGATTGTCCAGAGACGCCTGCAGACATCCTCACCGCGGGCTCTTGTGGAGGAAGGAGCAACTTCGAAATGCAAGAATTATGACTAAAGTGTATTTTAAATAGGGATTGCCAGATGACTTCCAAAGAAAGCTGTTGCAATTCCAAATTTCACCAAGTCAGCAGCACCCGTCACCCTGCAGTTGCCTTCCGATAGTTCTTTGTTTTACCAGCCAAACAGATGAAAGATAGTAAGGCCATCTGTAATATAATTGTTAATAAAAGAAACATGAGTTTGAATATATATTAACATGTCCTCTTCTTTAAATTACCTATTCAAACCCTTTATTAATTGTATATTTTGGTGTTAGGATGTTTCGTGTTCAATGGTAGAAATGCCTTGTCCATTATGAAGACTAACTTTTCATGGTTAAAAGAGAAAAATATATATAAATTATATATAAATATATAAAATAAAAAGATACATTACAGGTGTATGTTATGTTTCAGAATTTTTAGAATGTTTATAGAATTTTTGACGCCCATTCTTTTTTAAAGCTTTGTGTAGTCAAATGTATCTATATTCTCAAATATGGCTTCTTGATTTTCTGTTATAAGTAAACTCCTTGCTCAAAAGCTAGACAAATGTTATTCTAAATTTTGTTTCTTTTCTTTCTTTCTTTCTTTTTTTTTGAGACAGAGTCCTGTGAGTCTTGCTCTATCACCCAGGCTGGGGAGCAGTGGTGTGATCATACTCAATTTAGCCTGGAACTCCTAGGTTCAAGGGATCTTCCTGCCTCAGCCTTCTGTGTAGCTGGGAACATAGACATGCACTAATGCACCCAGCTAATTCTTCTTTTTTGTGTCTTCGTGGAGACAGGATTTCACCAAGTTGCCAAGGCTGAGCTCCATCTACATTTTCTTCTAAGACTTTTTAATGTTTTACTTTCATAGATAGTTGATCAGCGTTGAACTCATTATAACCAGGCGTGAGGAAGAAATGTTTTTTTAATTCCAAGTGGTCAGTTAGGTTAATACCAATAAAATAAATTATCCTTTCTCCATAAGATTAAGAAACCACAATTAGCTGAGTTTCCATAACAAAATGGACCTAGATTTTCTCTTAGACGGGGTCTTGCTTTGTCTCTCAGGCTGGAGCAGTGTGGTGCAGTGATGGCTCACTGTAGCCTCAACCTCCCAGGCTCAAGAGATCCTCTCACCTCAGCCTCCTGAGTAGCTGGGACTACAGGTACACACCACCACACCCGGATAATTTAACTTTTTGTGGAGACAGGGTTTCTCCATGTTGCCCAGGCTGGTCTGAAACTCCTGGGCTCAAGTGATCCTCCTGCCTTGGCCTCCCAAAGTGCTAGAGGTGTGAGCCACCACGCCCAGCTAGATATTTCTGTGACTTGTTCTAGTCATCTAGTCATTGATCCCTGGGCCAAAGCTGCTCTGTATTGAGCTTTTTATCTAATAAGGTGAGTGCCCCCTCACTGTTAGCTCTTTAAAAAAATATTTTCAGATAAAGAGCTGCTGTTCCTTTAGGTGAATTTTAACATCATCTGTACCATATCAAAGAAAACTCCGCTCCGATTCTATTTGGGATTGCTTTTTTTTCATAGTTAGATTAAGTAATAAAATACTGAAGAGAAATCATATTTTTATAGTGTCAAGTTTTCCTAGTAATCCCAAGTTTCCTTCTATTCATTCAGGTCTTTCTCTTAGGCTATCAGCACCATTTCACATTTTTCTTCTTATGAGATCTGTGCCTTTTTCATTTAGTTCCCTGCAGTGTGTATGGCTTATGCTGCCATTTTTGAATAGGAGATTATTATCCAGTTCCATGTCTAACTGTTTGCTGCTAGTGTAGAAAAAGAAAATGGTTTCTTTTTGGTCATTTTATATCCAGTCATCCTAAGAGTCACATTTTGCTAGTGTAATATGCTTACTCTGTGCACTTACTAAAGGCATGAGAAGATGAAAATTCAGAAGCCAGCTGAGAAGAGACCTCTCAAGTGTGTTTGTAACTGTGATCTTCACAGATGCCAACTCTTCCCGGAAATGCTGGCCCAGGCTCTCTGAAATTCGCATCATAGACATCAAGGCATTCAATGCCTTTGGTGTGTGCACATACATGTATGTGTGTGCACGTGGGTGTGTATGAATGTCACACACACCCCAGGGAATACAGTCATCACAGGCGGTAGACAGGCAATCAAGGTCCGAGCACCCCACAACTTCACAGGTGTTCAAAGTGAGGCTGGTCTGGCTCTTGCTGAAGGAAGGGCCTGGGAGCAAGTTCAGAAACCCCGAAGTCAAATGTCCACCATGGGCAAGGCATGCACAGAAACAAACAGGACACGTTCTAACAGCAAAATGCAAAATTAATGAAGGGTGTAAATAGGCAATTTAAAGAAGAGGAACTCTTGATAGAAGTTCAAACTCATTTTTATGAATAATTATGTGTCTGATTGACTTGCTGCCTTTCACATATTTGATTGGCAATGCTTAAAATAATTGTCAGGGGAAATACAAGGCAACAAGAGCTCCTGACATTGATGGTAACAATTAGATTTGCAGCCTTTCTTTGGAAATAAATGGAAAATGTCTATTAATATTAAACAGACACATTCCCTTGGACTCAGAAGCCCCAGAGGGGTGGCCATGTGGGGGATGAGTAGGGTCAGGGTGCCCCTTGCCCAATTCTAAAGCCATGTTTCTCCTTCCCCCTCCAGCTGTCAGCATGGATGCCCAGCCCTTCCCACTGTCATGCCCTCCACTTTTCCTTCCTCCCTGTCTTCCCTCTACCCTTCTCCCCATCAACTCTTCCCCGTTCACCAAGGTGTATCCAAACACCCCCTCCTCCATGAAGCCTTCCCTGCTCCAGCCCTCGAGGCCCCAGTCACCCCCTGCCCTGGTGTCCATGCAGCCATCCGAGGGGGTAGGTCTGCCTGCTGCCTTGATGCCTGATGCCTCGGGGGCATCTTCCCTCAATGAAGGCTTGGGGCCCTGGACAGGGACTCTGCCCCTTCCCCGTGGACCCCTTGGCAGTGCCCATCAGAGGGGTGGGCACATGGGCCTCCATGCCACACACAGGCGGTGGATTCAGCTTGATCCCTAGGCAGATGCTTTCCTGGGCTTGCATATGGGAGCCGGGGTGGGTGTGGAGCAGAGCAGTAGCCTCCGTGGGAGAAGATGCCTGGGGCCTGCAGGCGGGTGGGAGCAGTTCTGAAGGAGGAGGGAAAGCAAGGCCACCTTGGAGATTTCACTGGGGTCTCTGCCCTGGACCTGAGCCAGGGAGGGTGCGTAGGAGCACCCTGGAGAGCCGGGCATGGAGGGAAGTGAGCCCAGGCCAGAGGGTGCTGTGACCACCAGCAGCGTGTTAGCAGGGGCAGGGAGGCCGGGGACGCCCCGTAGCAAGTGAGCAGGCGGACGGAGCAGGCTGCCGGGCTCCTGGTACGCAAAGCCGGGCCACCCCTGCCAGCAGAGCAGGAGAATCCTGCGTCCCCCCCAAACACTGCAGAGCAGGGAGTTTAGAAAATGCCCGGAATCTCAGTAAACTCTCCCTGCCTCCTCATCCCATGATCGTCAGCCAGCAGTTTGGAGCCGTGAGTTTGCATTTTTCAGAAGGCTCAATCCCTGCTGTGGGCATGAATTAAACGGATGCACCGGATGCCGAGGACAGCCTTTGTCTTCTTGGTGCACTGCAAAGGTGAGCGTCCCTGTGACCTTTTGCTAACAAAAGACTCTTCTCCCAAGTCCTCTCCCGGACATCAGACACCCCGGGCCGGCAGAGGACACAGACTTGCCATTGCCGGGCGGACCCGCTGAGCGGTGTAACCTGCCCCAGGGGCCTCAGAGGAAGACGGCTGGTGTGTCCCTGAGACAGGAGAGACGCATTGCCACAGGATCCCCATAAACAAGGTCCCCAGATGCCACTGTCGGCTGCTGAGGTGCAGGGAAGTGCTTGGTGGAGACCATGCTTGCCAGGCTGCCCCGTAGAGCAGGGCAGAGCGCTGAGCAGGAACGCGGCCTCCGCTGAGGGCCACGTGGTGAAGTCAAGCATCTGGGCCTGGGAAAGACATTTCTGGGGAGTCTGTGTGTGGGGGTCTGGCGGGACTGAGTCCGCTGTGTGTGTGGGTCTGGCCGGACCGAGTCCGCTGTGTGCAGGGGGCTGGCAGGACCAAGTCCACTGTGTGCGGGGGTCTGGTAGGATTGGCCTCCTGAAAGGAGGAGAGAGATCAGCGTGCTTGGAGGGAGACCAACTCCCAGAAGGAACAAGGTTGGAGGGGGCAAGGCAGCTTCAGAGCCTGGCTCCAGCCCTGGAGACAGAAAGACCAGTTTAAATTCCCACCCGGCCCACACCCTCTGGGGGGTCGTGGGACTTTGGGGAGCCTCTTTGGTCCTTAGTTTTATCTTTTGTGGAACAGAAGCAATAATCCATATTTAGTTGGGGGTAATTAGAGTCGACTTATGTGGACAGGTGGACACGCAGTACACTTGGTGATGGTGGCCGTCTTCACCCCTCTCTCCCTGGTTTCCCTAAGAGAGGCATCTCTTTCCGCCCTTCTCCCCTGAAACTTGGGGTGTGAAGTGTAAGATGCTGGATCTCACAGACAGGAGCCCACCACCGACCCAGAGACATCGTGGCCAGTTTTGAAATCTTCAGTCTCAGAGGACACTCATGGGCTCTGCGATGCTGGGTGGGTCGTGTGCCCACCCTGAGCTCCTTCCTTTGCTCCTAAAGATGGGAGTGATGCTTCCTGCCTCCCCGTCACACAGGCATCGTGAGGCTGCACGTGACCGCAGCTGCCCAGCTCCAGGTCAGTGGTGGCATGGAAGAGCTCCAGCTCCAAGCTGCACACACCCTACTTGAGACGCCGTTGTTCTGAGCCCACCATGCCAGGTGGAGTCCTTCCGTCCCCAACCCTTGCCCTGGGGCCCTGAGTGCTGGTGGCTCCATGAGGTACTTCTTTCTGTCGTGGGTGTGAGATTCATGAGTGAGATGCCCCCAGCCCTGCTCCAGGGCAGCCTTGCCAGTTTCTGGAATGTTCTCCATTTCCAGTCTGCAGCTTCCTTCTGCCCAGGAGTGGCTTCCCTGTCTGGCTGTCATTCAGCTCAGTTCTGTACTTAACTTCAAAAGGTGCATAAAATCCTAAAATGGGACGTTTCTCAGTTGACCCTCCTCCACTTCCAGCTCCTCTCACATGGAAGCAGGTGGGGGCCTCACGCTGTTCTAGAGTTTGCAGGGGGCAGAGAGCAGCATCCTCACCGCAGGTATCCTGTTACAGGACTATGGGATTAAGAGCTTGAAGTTTAATTTAAATCACAATGAAAACAATTACGGCCTGGTGCGGTGGCTCATGCCTGTAATCCTAGCACTTTGGGAGGCAGAGGAAGGCAGATCGCGAGGGCAAGAGATCGAGACCATCCTGGCCAACATGGTGAAACCCCATCTCTACTAAAAATACAAAACTCAGCTGTGCATGGTGACATGCACCTGTAGTCCCAGCTACTCAGGAGGCTGAGGCAGGAGAATCACTTGAACCTGGGAGGCAGAGGTTGTAGTGAGCCAAGATTGTGCCACTGCACTCCAGCCTGGGCAATAGAGCGAGTCTCAAAAAAAAGAAAAAAAAAAAAAAATTACAAGCCGCAATTCAACGTGCTCCCAGGAGACTGTCTGACTTGGGGCTCTGGAGTTTCTGAGGCCCACGGGGTGAGCAGGGGACCTGGCCAAGCTCTCCCTCCTGGGTCCTTCTCAGGCAGGCCATGGTGACCTGGCCCCAGGCAGACGCTGGCAGCTCAGAGGAGTGTGGGACCTGCAGACCTCAGGGGTTGCTGGACAGTCCTGGGATAGGCCTTGCTTTTGGCCAAGGCACCTGAAGAGTGAAAACGCTCTGTGCATAGAGGAACAGGACGGGGAGAGCGTGGCAGGCCCTTCTCCAGTTCAGGGCCATCCCCTGCAGATCCAGAGCAAGCTCGGGAGGGGAGGAGTCGATGTCCCAGGATTTGTGACTCGGACTTCGGGGTTGGGGGATGTGGGTGATGTTCACCTGCTATGGAAGAGCCCGGAGGATTAGGAGTGGCAGGCGGCAGGGCCCTGAGTCAGGCTTGAAGACGTCGGATTTAGAGGCAGCGGGCAACTTGGATGGAAATGGTGCAGACAGACGCTGGGGTGCCGAGATCAGCACCCCACTCGGCCCCCCACACCTCCATGACTAATCAAAAGGTTCACTTCTCCCAATCTTCCGGAAGAAGTCCCGGCCCCTGGGAGGCTCCTGGTATGGACCCAGCTATGGGACTCACCTTCTGGCGGGCACAAGGGCTGTGTCCCAGCAGGCAGGACCCTAGTTCAACTCCTTCCTAGTCACAGGGGGCCTGGGGTGGCCAGATCAGGGTCTTCTCCTCCCCACGCCCACCCTCCTCAGCAGCCCGCTGCCCCATGGCCTTTCCCTGCCCCTGAGTGGATGCCACACCCTCTCCTAGGTGGTTCTACCAGGACAGTGACTTCTAACGTCAGACATTGTGAAGGCTGCCTGCAGAGAGGATGAAGCCAACAGTCCTGGCGGTCTGTCCGCCCAGCTCCCTCGAAGGCCTCCTCCTGGCTTCCTGGGTGAGGCTTGCTGGGGAGCAACAGTGACATAGAGGCCACTCTTTGGGGACTGCTGCTTGGGGGCCTGGCTCCTGGGTGCGGGTGGGAGGCAGTGACCTCACAGAGAGGACGCTTTCTTGTGGGATCCTGGGAGAGTCTCACTGTAGGCACAGGGCCACTGTCATCGCTCGGTCTGCAGCTCAGAGACCTTTAGGGGCAGCCCTTGTCTCCAGGCTAAAATGCCACCTCTGTGTGTGACATTCCTGCCTGTCCTTCCTGGGTTTTAGTCTATGCAAATTCTGTCCCCTCCCTTCGGTCACATAAGTGTGACCTTCACACGCATCCCCACAGGCCAGCATGGAGTCCCCTCAGGCCGCCAGCCTTCCTGGGCTCAGGGTCTCTGCACTCTGGGGGGCTCCGTACCAGTCCTCACACACGGCCAGGCTCAGGCTCGTACCCATCTCCTCCTTGAAGCCTTCCTGGAGCTGCAGCCAGGCCCAGCGTGTGCAGGCTGAGTGGCAAAGGCCAGACCTTTGATGTACGGGGTGTCCCATCAAGGTTGCCACGTCACAAACAAGGGAACTGAGACGCATGGAGTTTCCTGATGGCCTGAATTCCAGCCCTCCCCTGCAGTCCTGCCTGCCTCACAGGCCTGCCGGCCATGGTGCCCCTGCTGGACAGTAACCAGGCGGAGGCCCCTGCTGCCGGCAAGGCCCCAGGGTTGGAGAGCTTTGTCTGGCAGGCTCCGGGACCAGGGCACAGAACCCATTGATATGGTCCGGAGTCTCTCTGATTTCCCCGCCCGCCCGGGGCCTCTCTCCTATGGCTCCCACTATCAGGGAGGCCAAGGGGACGTGTTTCCTGTGCTCTCCTGCCAGACAGAGAATTGCCTGGATTATGAATATCAGCTCGGGGGTGACAGGTGACAGACGTCACCAACCTTCAGCTCCAGACTGAAATAACATGGTATTGACCTTGCTCAGAAAGGCTACCAAAATAGAATGTTCAATACTCTCTATTTTAACTGACAGTTAAAAATTCAATACATCTTCCTCCTGCCAGACACCTGTATGCAATCAAGCCAAATAAATGCCCTCGGGTTCTTGCAAGAGGCGTAGCTGTTTGTGTGTAAAGCTATCGGCCCTGGCTGGAAGGGACTGATTTTCCACAGTCTAGAGAATGGCCCTTTTGAAAAGTAAACAATGCCTCCACAATCCCAGGCTATTTTGACAAAAGCAAGAAGCGAAGCAGAAGTGGGAGATAAAGGCACGCTCCGTCTCTCCTCGGACCCAACACGGACTCCACAGCCATTGTTCCGTCACGGAAATCAATACCAAAAAATAAAGGTCAAATACGTGTGTGTGTGTGTGTGTGTGTGTGTGTGTGTGTGTGTGTGTGAGCTATAGACACAGAACGTGAGTATCCAGAGGAGATCAGCCGTGGGAGGTACAAACGTTATACCAAGAAAAGACCCAAAGAAAACTGGAATAGTATAAAAAATAAATACGTAACAGGAAAATAAGAAATAATATTAAAGACAAGAAATAAAAAGTATCAACAAGACAAAAACTTGAGTCATCACAAAAGAAATGATGCAAAAAAAGGTTTGCAAGACTGGAGCAAGGAAGGATGGGGTGGGAGAGAGGATGCTGGGAGTGGGAGGGGCCAGAGGGTGGGAGAGAGGATGCTGGCAGTGAGGATGCTGGGAGTGGGAGGGGCCAGAGGGTGGGAGAGAGGATGCTGGGAGTGGGAGGGGCCAGGGGGTGGGAGAGAGGATGCTGGGAGTGAGGATGCTGGGAGTGGGAGGGGCCAGAGGGTGGGAGAGAGGATGCTGGGAGTGGGAGGGGCCAGAGGGTGGGAGAGAGGATGCTGGGAGTGGGAGGGGCCAGGGGGTGGGAGAGAGGATGCTGGGAGTGAGGATGCTGGGAGTGGGAGGGGCCAGAGGGTGGGAGAGAGGATGCTGGGAGTGGGAGGGGCCAGAGGGTGGGAGAGAGGATGCTGGGAGTGGGAGGGGCCAGGGGGTGGGAAGGGGAGGGGAGAGGGAGAAGAGGGGTTCTGGGTGGGAAGGATTGGGGAGCGGGAGGAGGGGAATCCTGCAGCGGGAGAGGCCGCAGCTGTGCACAAGGTGAGCACTTCCCAGGCAGCTCTCTGAAGGCCAAAGGGCGAGCCCCGACGTACCCTGGATGTCTCCGGAATGGCCAGGCGAGCCCAGAGCCAACACGTGTGGTGGGACAGGACCTCCTGCAGCCACAATCACGTCTGAACTTTTCTCTATCAGGAGTGAAGAAGGCAAACACTTGGCAGAGACTCCTGGCCCCAGGTCTCCTCCCGCCTCCACTTCAAACACTTGGCAGAGACTCCTGGCCCCAGGTCTCCTCCTGCCTCCACTTCCAGCTGCAGGGAAGCTGCCAGGATGCAGGTAGTTCTCTGAGACTCATTCAGGAAGAATCTGTTTTCTGGGCTTCTCGAAGTGAACCGGCCACCTCTGAGCCACCCAAGGGTGGGTCAGAGCTCAGCAGGCCCAGGAGCTGAGGACGCCGCTAATGCCTCGGGTCCTCGCCTGCCGCCAGGCAGCTCCCAAATGCTGACCCTGAAGGCCGCTGTCCCGTTTCCTCTGTCTTTCTATAGGAAAACGGGGGTGGACGTGAAATGTTAGGGCCGGTGGGCACTGGCCTTTCAGCATCTCCCAAAGATGAGAAGGGCCCTCTGTCTCTGCCCCACCAGGCCCCACAGTGATGAGGGTGATTATGACTGCTTCTGTGACATGTAAGGCACAAAAATTAGCATGTGAGGTCGGACACGAGAGAAACCAAGGGCACTGGACTATCTGGAGGATGTTTTAAGGTATTTTCTTATAATGTACCGGTGTTGCTTTTTTTTTTCTTATTTAACTTCCCTTTCTTTCTTCTTTTTACTTTTTATTATTATACTTTAAGTTCTGAGGTACACGTGCAGAACGTGCAGGTTTGTTACATAGGTATACATGTGCCATGTTGGTTTGCTGCACCCATCAACCCGTCATTTACATTAGATATTTGTCCTAATGCTCTCCCTCCCCCAGCCCCCCACCTCCGGACAGGCCCCGGTGTGTGACGTTCCCCTCCCTGTGTCCATGTGTTCTCATTGTTCCACTCCCACTTAGGGGTGAGACCATGCGGTTTGGTTTTCTCTCCTTGCCTCACTTTGCGGAGAATCTTTATTTGGGAATTGCATTTCTTTAATCTGATCATGTTTTGCTTTACGCGTGTGTCACTGCAGTTTCTCCACATGTTGCTCTTGCTTTCCCTGGACACTGGCTGGAAGGCGGAGCTGGAGGGACTGGCTAGAGCCCTGGTTTTAGTTCTGGCCCCGCAACTGAGCCACTCGATGACTTTGGAAAAGTGACTGGGCGCTCGCCTCTCAGGTTTCTGACTGAAAAATAAAACGGGCCGTTGCTGGACTCACAGGCGATCGGCAGGATGAAAACACACGCCGTGATCGCCGCATGGTGGCTGCGATGTTAACAAGCATTTGATACCTGGTGAGGATGTGGAGAACCCAAACCTGAGACTAAGTTTGGAAGGAGATGAGAGAGCTGAGTTGTGTGGTCCCACCCCCGAGCCCTGCAGCCACCTGGACTCCTCAGCCCAGCGCCGTGTCGCAGAGGCCCCTCTGTAGTCACCAGGCCAGCAATGGAGATGTCACCTGCACGCTTTGCCCCTGGGGGAGCTCAGCCCCACGCTGTGATCTCGCTCATCCAGCCAGCGGACCTGGGGCTTTGATTGGAGGCCCCTGTGGAATTTAAGACCTATTCATCCCACCTACAGAGGTGCTGGTTGCTGTCTGTATTTCTCTACTGATGGTGGCCACGGGGGCTCCCCGCTGCTCTCCAGACCCTGGTCCCATTTGGGACTCTCCATTGTCCCTCCCACGGGTCTCCACTTTCTCACACCCAGCTCCTCCTCCTCTCCTGCTTCCTTTATCATCTTCACTTGCGGTCCTGGCATCCTCAGGACACCAACCCTCAGCTCTACAGACCAGACAAAAGGGCAGTTGTGGCCTAGGAGAGCTTCTTAATCTGAATTCCATAAAGATTCATTTTTATGCAGTGGTGCATGTGTGCACACACACACGCGCACACACAATGAATCTTTGAAAAGTCTCCAGGCTAGAAGATAGCTGCTCTTGGTGTGTTGAGGGCAAGAGCCGTACAGGGCGGTACAAGGTTTCTCTCCCAAACCCACCATTATCACAGCCACTCCAGTGCAAAACAGTGTAGACTATTCCGGCAGGCACTGCATTCCAGGAGCCAGTCTTCCCCTTAGTGAGAGGCCGAAGTCCATAGCTGGAAGCAACCTCTGCTCCTGGTGCTGGCACAGTTAGAGTGGCGTGGGCCACATTTGCTTTGGGGAGGGAAACAGCTTCTGGAGCCTGCGTCTCTGGTACCCAGGTGACAGCAGACCCGGCCATGTCGCTGCAGCCAGGCCATGCTTGGCAGCTTTAGGGAAGCAAATTAGCAGAAGACTGCAGGGTCCAGGGACTTAGCAAGCTGCCTCCAGGGCAGAGGAATCAAAAGACAGATTTGTTTGTTTATTTATTACTTTTCTGGCCCTGGCTTCAATTCCCATACACAGAACTCGGCTGTGGGATTCTTTACAAAATCATATTCTATTCTTGGATTTTAAGCCATTATTGAAATTCTATTGTAATTTTTTTCATCTGTTTATCATTGACTCATCAATCCATTCAACAGGAATCCTGGCCAAGTGCTGGTCACGGTGAGGGACTTGGAGTTTAAAGTCACCCGGTGCAGAGGGAGAGAGAGACAGTGTGCTGGGAGTGGGTACAGAGCCAGCATCCCCAGCGCCACCGGAAAGCCTCACACACGCCTTGGCAGGTGGAGACAGCGGAGCCCTGGGCAGTGGAATATTCTACAGAGGCATGGGGAGCTGAAGGGGAGCTGTGGACCCAGGACAGCTGGGGAGCAAGGGCCAGGGAAAGACAGTAGAGATAGACCAGCAAGTTGGAGGAAATACTTTTTATACATTCATTCATTTGTTCACACGTTCATTCATTTCTCCACTTATTCACAAATATTCTTTGGGAAACAACTGAGAGCCATGTGACCTTCCAAGCTCAGGGACAGACCAAGTCCCTGCCTGAGTGGCTCCTGTTCTGGTAGTGGACTGAGGTATTGAACAAATGGAGCCAATAATCGCAAGTCGGGGTGACCGATGGTCATTAAAAAATAGAGCCAAGTCCAGAAAGAGGATGCATGAGGTGCTGCGGGAGAAACGGTCGTGGGGGAGGTCCTTCGAGTGGGGCATTGGATTGAGGTCCAATCAACAGTGAAAGTTGTGGGTGTCAGGGGAGGGCTGGGGGCAGATGGAGAAGCCCTCGCAGGTGCTCTGCTGCCTAAGGCTGCTCACTGGGCACCTGAAGGAGCGGAGGCTGAAGGCCGGTGGAAGTTGTCCTGCCCTCTGTGCTCCTAGGTCCCTTCCCCAGGGTGCTCCCTGGATCAAGTCCGACTAGGAGATCCTCCACCATTCCTATGCCATGGCAGATGTGAAACACGGTCATGCTTGTGTCGCATGCTGGGAGGAATGGTGGACAGGTGGAAACTTCCAGTACCCAGAGCCGAGCCCTGGCCCAGTTCTGCTGCCCAGAGGGCTGCAAGGAGGCACTTGGTGTCCTGAGCAGGACTCTGAGAGACAACATGACACTGGAGGAACACTCAGGGAAGGACACACGCAGAAGACAGAAAGAGCCGCCATCTGAGCACTGCCCCCGACTCCGGGCAGATCAGCCCTGGCGAGGATGGGCGGGAGGAGCGGCCAGCCCACCTGTGCAGGGAAACACGCAGGCAAGGCATGCAAAGGAGCTGATGCTCAGCGTCTTCAAAACCAGACGCAAATCTCACCCCAGAGCCAGTGGGCTCCTCGGAAGGTTTGGTGAGGGAGAAGGAATACGCTCTGAGCTAAGAATCAGGAGACATCTCTGGAGCCAGCAGTGGGGTTTCTGTCCACAGTCAGTGGAAGCAGGGCGACTCCCTAGGGCTTTTCAGCAGAGAGAAGCCCAGAACGCCCAGCCTGACTTGATTTTCTCCCCATGCCTAGGTCACAGGCTTAGGATGTTAAAGACTCAAGATGACATTATTCCTACCTCAAAATAACAACAGCTTCTACATTGCACACCCACTGGCTACCAACCTTCCATTAACATGCAGGTAAGAGCAATTCCCGAGAGAGAAGCACAGCGTCAGGTTGTTTTTCTCAACTACTAAGATGGTCAAGGGGGAAGCAGTCCAGGGTGGCCCATTGGCTCTAGGGTGCCATCAGGGACATGGCCTCCTCAAATCTTTCTGCTCAATCATTCCTAGGCTGCCTCAAACATACAAGACAACAGCTGCACCTCCAGCATTGCATCTGCATTCTCCACAGAGGACAGAAAAGGGCAAAGGCAAGGGCCGGCCAAACGTGTTCCCGTGAAAGGGCCTTTCTCAGGGTTCACAGAGGCACTTTCATTGGCACCCCCTGGCAAGGACTGGGTCATGTGACCACACAGCGATAAGAGAACTGGGACGAGGCACCGTTTTTCACCCCATTTCTTTTATTTTGCTTGTTTTTGTGGTGAAATCGGGGTGTAGAGTTTCCACAGCAACCTCTATGAAGTAAATACTGTATCTTCCCTGTGAAGACACTGAGGCTCAGGGAGGCTACAGACCTTCCCCAAATTACCTGACACTCTGGCAGCTTCGAATCCAAGCAGGTGATTCCTCAGGTGTCCTCCTGAGTCCTTTGCCATTCAGCCTTTCCGAGGTGCTTCCAGCTCCCCAGCCATCCCGGCAGGGCCACAGATCCCATGTGGTTGTGGTTAGGACTGATGGTGTCTGAATTAGAACTTATCTATGTGCTCAAAGCAAACACGTAATTTTGCATTAACCTGACACGTGGTGCTTGATTTATGTTAGTGTTTGTGGTCATTGTTTTTGAATTTTTTTTAAGATTAAGGGGGCAGAGAGTGCACGGCAGCAGAACGCCATTGACAGGAAGTGCTTATTATGTAATTATGGACTTTTTAATATGCATATTTTTCTCTGTGGTTGGTAGCAACTAGATACATAATTACTGAATTTTTAAAGAAGAATATTAACTACAAAGCCTTCTGGCTGCTGAAAAGTAGGAAAGATTCTTGCCTGGTTTGTGGCTAAATTCTCTTAACAATTCAAGGCCTGCGGAGGTGAGGGTGGCCTCTGAGAGAGTGATGAGAACCGGTGCCATGGGGGTGAAGCTGGTGCCACTGAGGGTGTTTTTAAGGAGCAAACACACCTTCTGATTCTCCAGCTAGCACGGGAATTGTTTCAGTCTGCCTGGGCTGCTGTAACAAAATACCATGGAAATTCATATCACATAAACCATGGAAATTCATTTCTCACGGTCCTGGAGGCCAGGAAGTCAAGGTGCCAGCAAAGTCAGCGTCAGCTGAGGCCAGTGCCCCATAGAAGCCGGTGCTGTGCATGTCCTCCTGCAGAAAAAGGGGCAAGGGAGCTCTCTGGGCCTCTTCCTTAAGGGCACTAATCCTTTTCATGAGGGCTCTGCCCCATGGCCTCATCACCCCCCAGAGGCCCCACCTCCTAATACCATCACCTTGGGGGCGAGAATTCGACAGATACGTTTTGAGGGGACAGAAACCTTCAGACCACAGCAGGAATGATGGAAAGTGGAGTGATGTCCAGAGAGGGGCTGGGCTTGGTAGTGTCCTGGTGGTAACTTCCAGGAGGAAAAGAACAGTCATTGGGTGGAAACAAAAGGTAGGATAAGAAAGATGCCAGGCGGAAGGGCGGCTGCCAGAGGGCTGGATTCCAGAGGCCAGGGTGGCTGAGGCAACAGGGAGACCAACGCAGAGCAAGGCGGAATCTGGCGGAATCACACAGACTCACACAAGAGCACAGGGCCCAGAAGCAAAGCTACTGGCATCCCAGAAGAGGCTCCCTCTGCTCCCCTCTGTGGGAGATGCCAGGGGCCTCACGCCAGGCCTGGGAGCTGCTTCCCACTCCAGGTCCCTGCACACGTGGCTTCCACACTCAAAGCCTGACGTCCATTCCTGTGCTTTCACGTGAGCAGGGGCCTGACCAGGCAGTGGGGTGAGGGGCCCAAACCCAAGCATCTGCCGGCGGCCACCAGATCTGCCTGGTCACCTCTCAGGAGCCCTCCCCCAGGTTCCTGTGGGCACCCAGGCGCTGGGGCTTGCCCTGCCCCTCCGTGTGAACAAGGGTTCCAGGATGCAGAGGAGCTGGGGCTGGGCAATCTGAAGGGTGGCCTGGGCAGCTGCCCCCTCCCCTTCCTGTCTTCCTTTAGGAGTGGTGGGGCAACCCTGGGCAGGTCTGATATGGGGCAGGCAGACCCGAAAACGGGGGCCTAGCCCAGGTCTGTTACTGGTTTTGCCAAGGAAAGAATTCAAAGGTGAGCAGGTGCTGTTAGCAGCTTTTATTGCAGCGGCAGCAGAGGGGCTGCCCCAGGAGAGCAGAGTGCGCAGAACAGCAGCTCAGAGGCAGCTCCACATCATAATTACACCCACTTTTAACTACATGCTAATTAAGGGTTGGTTTATGCAGAAGTTTCTAGAAAAGGAGCAGAAACCTCAGGGTCATTGGGTTTTTACCGTGGGAAGTGGCAGTAACTTCTGGGTCTTGCCACGACAATGGTAAACTAACAAGGCTCACTGGTTGGCACGTCTCACAGGCGGCTGCTGCCACCGGCCCTGTTTCAGCTGCTCCTCCACATGGTCTGGTGTCTGTGCCCTGCCTCAAAGTCAAGCCCACCTCCTCCCTCAGGTCCTTGGCACTGCCTGTTGGCTTTGCCCTGGCAGGTGCACTGGGGGACGCAGGGGCAGCAAGGCTGCTGCTGGCGCAGGCATCCCCGTCCCTAAGATGCAAATGGAAGGCGAGTGGGGCTGGGTCTGACCTTTCTCACGTGGTTGCCCCGTGTCTGCAGCCAGCGTGGGCTCCTCAGGCAGAGCAAACTCTGTGTATCTCCAGTGGTGACCAGGCGGTGCAGCTTCACACTGCTACTCTCCACATTCCATCTATTCTCCTACCCCATTCGTCACCACCCAGGTGACGCTTGCTGAGGAAATGTCCAATGTCACCTGAGGCCCATGTGGGGGCTCCGCCCACCTTCCACCTTTGTCCTGCTCCTGGTCACTACCCTACATGAGATGCCCACCATGGCTGTGTTTCCTTCTGGACCCACAGGGATCCTGCAGCTTTAAAAGGAAATCCCTCCCCTCTCAAACCTCTGAGCCCTCCCACCAGGCAGGGGAACTTGATTACAGCAGAACCTTCTCTGTACCCTCAGGTCACCCTGCTCCTCTCCTGGCCATGGTGCTAGAGTCACTGGAGACCTGGCGGCTCTTCAGGTGGCAAATTAGGCCAAGTGGCCACTGCGGTGCTGACCAGTCCCTCCTCCGGGCGGTGCTGACCAGTCCATCCTCCGGGCGGTGCTGACCAGTTCCTCCTCCGGGCAGTGCCCGTCCATCTGCTGAGATCAACTCCCACTGCAGGGCTGTGCTGGTGTCTGGGCTGGGCACCAGCCCCTCACCCCAGCCCTGAGGGTTCACGAGGACTCAGCCTTCCTAGACTGGGTTGCACCTTCTCTTCCTGACCTCAGCTGCCTGCCTCCAGCTCCATGGGCTTTTGAAGACAAGGGACAAGAGATTGCTGACTGCTGGAAGACCAGCTGTTGCTGGCGAGGGAATCAGGGAGACCCTCTTCCTTTTTCTTGTCGAGGATCCAGCCTCAGAGAACCTCCTTCAGCCTCTCTGGCAAGTTGTCCTGCCTCCTGGGTCCCACTGTCAAGAAGAGACGGGTTTGCTTTTGACTCTGACTTCACGCAGCTCATATGGTGCCTTCCACAGCAAGGATTCCTCAGCTCCTCTGGGTCCTTCTCCCCCACTCCGTGGTCACGGCCACCCTGCCGTCCAGGCAGTTTCCTTAGCAGCTTCCTGGGCCCCCGGCTGTATGAATTCCCTCCAATGGGCTCTGAAGCCCTTGATCTTTCTTTTCTCAGCATTTATCATGGAGGGTGGAAGTGAACCATCTGCCAACAGTCCTCTGCTCAGGCACACCACGGGGCCAGGCTGGGTGTGTGATGGTCACGGGCCTGTGTAGTGTCCCTGAATAGGTAGCAAATAAAAGAGTGTTCATTCAGGGTGTGCTGAATGAATGAATACATGAAAAAACGGTTGGGGGGTGGGGAGTGAATGGATTTCAAATTCTCAGGCCGCACTTTCGAAATCTGACACAATCACGTTCAGCCGCTTGTCAAGACTATTTGAGAGCCACCCCTTTCCCACATTCCCGGCCCCCTGAGCAGCCACGGCTGCTGTCACATCTGCCTCTTGATGTTGCTGGGCCTGGGGAGTTACCCATGCACACTGAACATCAAGGTCAGTATTTTTAGATGCAATTCTTTAATTTTTGAAAATGCTCCAAAGAGATTTTAGTGATGGGAACATATTTGATAAATATAAATAAATGTAAGAGCTATAGAAATAAACTTCCCTAAAACCTCTCCGTTCTATTAACCATCTCCTGGAGGCCCATGCACCTGTTCTGTGGAGAGGATGGGGTACCCCACAGCCCCTGAGGCTTGGGGAGGGAAGCCCTGGGGAGACCAGTGACAGAGTTGATGCAGGAAGTGCCATGTCCCTCCTGGGGCCTAGAGCCTGCACTACGTCATCAGGCTAAGACCTGAGACTGTGCCCTGCCCTGGACTCAGGGTTCTGAGGAGCTGGCAGAGCCCCCAGGGGTGGGGCAGAGCCAGGAGAGCAAGAATCTCCTTGACAGGTGGGAAGCATGTGCCTGTTCACCCCTATGTCCGGCACAATGCTTGGCCCTGCAGGTCAACAGGAAGGTGAGTGCAAGGGCACTGCCCTCTGTGAGCTCACAAGCCAGAGGTCAAGACCCTCGGACAGTGACATTTTGAGGGGTAACGCTGGGAGGCATTTGCAGAGCCCAGAACTGGGGTTCCCCTTTGGGACCCTGACCCTGGAAGGGGCCTTTGACCTGAGGGCAGAGCTATGAGCAGGTGTGTGGGGCTAGGACAGGAGCCTGCTCCCACAGGGAGACAGCACGCACACATGGCCTGGGCCGGGAGCCTGTGAACCATCTGGGAGCTGGAAGCGTGGATTCAGAACGCCCAGCCATGGAGATTAGGTGGGGAACAGGGGAGCTACTTAGTGGAGCAGGGACCAGGGACACCCAGGAGCCTCAAGTGCTCTGTGCTCTGGGCTTCCTCCAGAGGGTGGTGGGGAGCCACTGATGCATACCCCCTGTAACAGAGCTTGCAAGGGGAGGCTCCTCCTCCTCCCTCCCACCCTGTGGCCTCAGCACCCTCAGAGCATCACCATCTGCCTAGTGGCCGAGGTAAGAAGCCAGGACTGTCCCCGGTGCCTTCCTCTGGGACCCTCCTCTGACACTGTGCCTGCTGGACCTTCCTTTCTCGGCTGACGGCACCCTGGCTGGCATCCCTACGTCTGTCCTCTCTACGTGGCACTGGCTCACACTCTCGCTCCCTTCACCAAAGCCCCCATCTGCGGCCCTGTCTCTGACCTTTCCCAAGCCCACAGAGGGATCTGAATCAGTGGGGTCAGACCCAGCCTGGCTTCTCAGCTCCTGGATGGCTTCCCATGCTCTCAGGCTGAACTCTCAGCTTGGGGGGCTCACTCTCGCCCCAGACTGACTTTCTCTGTGTGGGCCTTTCTTGTGCTGACTGGCACCCAAATCTCTCTCCAGCTCCTTTATGTTCCCATCGCTGTAGTCCAACAACACCTCTCCAGGGAGCCCTCCCAGATCCCTCAACCCAAGGTGGACTTTCCCAATAGCCCCTCAGGCCACTCTGCACCCTTCCTGCACAGCTACCATGAGGAACCTAAAACAACAACTTATTCAACGTGCAACAAGTGCTCAGTAAATATTTAAGGAGACAGTGAATGAGTGAATATATTTCTACCCCCTCAGCTCTCTGAGTTACATAGTGGACAGTCCATAGGACATGAATAATGTATACGTTTTTAATGGAATTAAAGTACACTCCAAGCATTTTTATCCTGAACACTCATGCATACACTTAAATTAAATATTGAAATAACCACATGCACAAAATCTTCTGTGGTCATGGTTCTCATCCTGCATGAATCACTTCTGTCCAGAAGTGGGCATCCCTGTGTAACAGCCTTTGGAGGGCGTGGGAACGGACAGGGTTCATGCTTGGCAAACATCTGAAAGTGGCGTTGACTTCCCTGCCTGCCTGAATGAGTGTGCAATGAAGATAAATCCCCTTTTGACTAACAGGTCTATGCTGGCCCATTAGGATCCACAGGAATGAACAGGAATCCCTTCGGGAATTTTTCAAGGCTTACAGGGTACATTTCCCATTGCTTCCGTAAAAATGTAAAGCTGGTCTTTCTGCAGTCTTTTGCCCGAAGCTATCAGTCTTTTGGGGTTTAGCAACCACCCTGAAAACCTGGACACTCATTTGAATTGTTGCATCTTCACCTTGTGAATATTCTGCGCCTCTCCCTGCAGGTTCAGAAGAGGTCCAAAGGCACCACCTCTACTTCATCGCAGCGAAACTTCCCACCACGGCCCCTCCAGGGAGCTACAGCGTTCATTGCTCACTCACAAATAGTACACAGCACACACGAGAAAAGTTAATTTACTGGTTTACCTGCTTCTTTTTCTTCTCCCGCTTTGCCCTGTTTGATTCCATTTAAAAATGTTTCTACTTCATCCATCAGTGAGCTCCCTGTGTCAGCTAGAAAGTCTCTTTAGAAGCGTGTTTAGCATCTTTCAATACCGATATCTATTTCAGAGACTCTTTGCTCCTCCAATATCTGCCTTATCTCCTTTACTATTTTTCATTATTTGTCCCAGCTATCTACCTCATCACTGTCTGCATTTTTAATATCCTCTTTGTCTCCTCCACTTCTGTATATTCTTGTTTGCTCAGTAAGCCTTATTCAATATTTCATTGTATGTGTTAACTGTTAACTCAGCCCTAATTAATCTCACTTTTCAACTTGGTTCAGTTTAAGGTTCTAGACATGTCAATATGAAGGGTGTATTTGGGGGGAGCGAGAAGTTCAACAGCAAGGGTATTTACAGTGCCACATGCAGTCTCATTTTCTCGCAGAAATCCTAATTGCTTTGCCTCTTCCTTCAGAGAGCATTTTCCTTTGTTTCCGACTTGCCCATTGGGCGCAGCACACCTGTGTGGACACACTGTCGGCACACAACGCTGGCCAGTCCTCCACCGAGGGTCAGGAGCACTGAGGAGGCATCTCCCTGGCCATGGGCAGTGCCACAGGAGCTGCACTCAGGCTCCCAACCTTCACAGGTGCGTAAGGTGCACTGGGGCATGCTCAGAGCCCCCTGTCATCTGTCCACGTGGGTGAGGACATGCTGGGTGGTCTGGTGGCTCAGTACCAGGCAGACCACCTGACAGTGATGGTGTCTTCAGGAAATCCTGGAAACAAGACAGAGGTTTGAAAACCTCACTGCACAGACACAATAAGCTACGTATCCATAGTGGTGTACATATGCACGCACATACATGCATGTCCACAATCCATGTTCCTATGCACCTGTTCCTGCACATGCAGGTTCATGCACACATATTCCCTGCAAATGTTTGTCAAGCACCTGCCAGGTGCCTCATGCTGTTCCAGGTGCTGGGATTGAGCCATGAACACCTGATACAGACAATGTCCCTATTCTTACAGATCTCGTATTCTAGGTGTCCCTATTCTTACAGATCTCATATTCTAGAGACTAGAGATGGACAGATGGTGACAAATGAGCAAACACATGTATACTACATTAGGAGAATGTATGAGTCCATTCTCACACTGCTAATAAAGACATACCCAAGACTGGTAATTTATGGAGGAAAGAGGTTTGATTGACTCACAGTTCAGCATGGCTGGAGGGGTCTCAGGAAACTTACAATCATGGCAGAAGGGGAAGCAAACACATCCTTCTTCACGTGGCAGCAGCGAGAAGTGCCGAGAAAAAGGGGGAAAAGCCCCTTATAAAACCATCAGATCTCACGAGAACTCACTATCACGAGAACCGCAGCATCTGGGTAACCACTCCGATGATTCAATTATCTCCCACGGGGTACCTCGAACAATACGTGGGGATTTATGGGAACTACAATTCAAGATGAGATTTGGGTGGGGACGCCAGCAAACCATATCAGAGGGCTAAGTGCTGAGAAGGAGGGAGGGAGGAGAGCAGATGTGGGCATACAGATGTGAGAGGCATACCTTAACCAAGTGTCAAGAGAAGGCCTGCCGCATCAGAGCTTTCAGTCAGAGCCCTCCAGTAGGAGAGTGAATTCTGTGCACAGCTAGGAAACATCTCAGCGGCAGAGACAGGGAGCACGGGGTCCTGTCCAGATGTACACACTGCACGGATGCCCACACACGGTGAACAAGTGTCTGTGCATGCTCACACAGCGAACCAGCACATCTACCCAGATGCACACATCTGTGCATGTACACTGGGCACAGGACTCTGCATCCAGATACAAGCGTGTGCACAGAGACACACACGAGGCAGATGTACGTGCAGAGGATGAGAACCTGAGCCCACGGACCAGGCCAGCCCAGCCTCCGTGTTGGGCAGCAGCCCCCACGTCCTCAGGTGCTGCTGGGCAGTAACAGAGGCACCAGGTAAATCTTTATCTGGTGGAAAGGCAGCATCTCATTTGACCTTTGAAAAAACGAAACATTCCAAGCCCAGGGAAAAGTGAATAATCTATAAAACAGCGACTCTCTACCACTCAGATTTAGTCATGTTTGAAATATTTGCTTTAAATATTTTCCTAAGCAATAAAACCTTGCAAATGTAGTTGAAGGACTGACCTCATATCCCTGAAGGCTGCCATGGTCTCCATCTGGTGCCCCAGACCCTCAGAGTCTGAGATTTTCCAAAAGTTCACGTGTAGCCGGCCTCCCTCCCTTTCCTTTTTCCAAATTCTAACATATGTGTGTGTTCGTAAGCCAGGCGGAGTTAGATTTTCTGTTTTACTAAACAGACAAATAGTTTCATGTTGCACGTTTCATTGTACACCTTGCTTTAACAAATGTGTCTTTGATATTGATCCAAATTGTTACACAGAGATGCAGCCCATTCATTTTAACTTCTTTGTAACTTTCCATTGGAGGGATAAGCTACATCCAGTCTGGGTTTCTGTTTTCTTTATGACAACCAATTCTTCTTTCGGCACTTGGCTTGATACTCGTGAGTGAGATATTGTCAACTCTTCTCCAAAATGTCCTTGCACGTTTACAATCTCATCTCCTGCAGGCTCCTGCGGTTCCCCTGCTCCGTCAACAAGGGGTATTGTGGAACTTTGTACTTTTAGTAATCTCATGGATACAATGCGGCATCTCATTACAGTTTTAATTTTCTTGATTAACAGTGTGGGGGAACATATTTTCTGTGCTTGTTAACTAGCTCTTCAAGCTCCCTGGTTTATAATGATCTGTCCTTGTCCTTCACTCGGGCTTCTGTAGAGGAGACGAAATCATTTTTCTTAATGATTCATAGCAATGCTGTGTATGTTTTGAATATGAGTTTTTGTTTTTCATATGTGTCACAAATATCTTCTGGATCTGTGGCTTTCATTTTCCTCAGAACATGCTCTGTGATACAGGAGATTTATTTTTCATGTGGTCGTTTTAAAATTGATTTTTGGCCCGGCACGGTGGCTCACGCCTATAATCCCAGCACTTTGGGAGACCGAGGCAGGCGGATCACCTGAGGTCAGGGGTTCAAGACCAGCCTGGTCAACATGGTGAAACCGCGTCTCTACTAAAAATATAAAAATTAGCCAGTCCTGGTGGCGGGCGCTAATAATCCCAGCTACTCGGGAGACTGAGGCAGGAGAATCGCTTGAACCCGGGAGGCGGAGGTTGCAATGAGCCGAGATCAAGCCATTGCACTCTAGCCTGGACGACAGGGTGGGATTCCATCTCAATCAATCAATCAATCAATTTTTACTTTTCAGATTGTGTATAAGAAACTCTTTCTGTTCTTAGGTCGTAAAGACCGTCTCCATCGCTTCTTCCGTTCGTGCGGTGGCCTCTCCTCTCACCATGGTGGCCTGGAGGCACCCACATTTCTCTGGCCACGCGGCGCTCCAAGTCAGGAGTCAGCGAACAAGCCACGCATCGACACCAGAACAGCCTGGAGGAAAAGCAGCCTCGTTCTGTTACCTTCTGCTGGTTACCCAGAGCCCGGTCCCTGCAGCCTGTGGGGAGAGACACAGACCCCCACTCTGCATCCGGGCGGAGTCACGGCGTTTGCCCCTGTGTATTTTAAACTGCCGCAAGGACTACGTTTACTTTTTTCGCCCTGTTTCCGTGTTCTGCCATTTTTGAGGTCTCCACCACGTTCCCCTGGCCCCGGCCTAGACCCGGGCCTTTCCCCAGGGGTCTTGCTCCTCCGTGGCCCTGGACCGCTTGGCCCCTGTGCTCCTCTTTCCCTGGCTCCAGGATGCAGCCAGCTTCTTTTCAAGAAACTCAACCCCGGCTTGTGTTACCCCTGAGGGTGTTTCCAGGGGTGTGACGGGTGGGACTGCACAGCGCGTCCCAGCCTCAGTCCCGGGCCTGGCCCCGGCAGACTCTGGAGAAGCCCAGGAGCGCGTGTCCCCGCCGGCCCCGCTCAGCCTGACCTGCTTTTCCCCACAGAGGTGCCGGGGCTCGGTGCGGTCTGGCCGTGTCCTCCTCTTCTCGCGGTTTCAGATTCCTCTTGCGTGACATTTTATCAGACAAGACCGTGGTCGGGGATGGGGTGTTCTGAGCACGCCCTTACCGAGCCAGGCTCACCCAGTTCCCCATCTGGAGCTCCCCGCTTGCATCTCTCACCTGGGACCCCAGCCTGCAAGACTCCAAAACCCACGCCCTTAGGGTGATGTGGCCGCGCCCAGCCTGCGCTCAGCACCACGGGAAGGAGGGCGGCAGGCGGAAGCCCCGGCCATCTTGGGAAGGGCCTTTTAGGACCGTGTGTTCCGCTGAAAACCACAGACCCACGCTTCAGACGCTACAGATTTCTCTCTCAAATGCCTGGATTCAAAATATAAAAGTGTGTTTGAGCGAACAGCAAAATATTTGGGAAATTCTCCCAGCGAGGCTTCTAATGACCCCGTAGGAAAAGCCAGGCTGCTCCCTGCTGCGCCTCCAGCGAACTTCCCACCGAGCAGGACTCTGGGAAGAAGAGCAAAGAGTTCTATTTTGCGTAGAATTTAAATAAAATTGCTTCACAGACGGGAAACCTCAAGCAGGCAGCACTCTGAGCCCATGCGTGTTTCTAATGCCTGAATGACATCGCAATTCAGTCTGAGTTCCCGCCTGGGCTCAGGGCCTTCTGAACTGCCGGGGGCTGTGAAATGGTTTATAATCAGAAGAGAAGCAGTGAGAGTTTAGATCCAAGATCCAAGGAAGTGTTTTCAGACTCAATGTTAGCACATTTGTGTCTATACCAGTCCAGGCAGGAGGCTGAGGCAGGAGAATCCCTTGAACCCCGGAGGCAGAGGTTGCAGTGAGCCGAGATCGCGCCACTGCACTCCAGCCTGGGCAACAGAGCGAGACTCCATCTCAAAAAAAAAAAAAAAACCACCATCAGATCTCGTGAGAACGTACTGTCAGAAGAATAGCCTGGGGGAAAACCACCCCCATGATTTAGTTACCTCCCACTGGGTCCCTCCCATGACACATGGGGATTATGGGAGCTACAATTCAAGATGAGATTTGGGTGAGGACACGGCCAAACCATATCAGGCTTCCACCCTCATAAACAGATTAATGTCATTATCGAGAGAGTGGGTTTGTTACCTCAAGTGTGCGGTTTCTAAAGTGAGCCTGGCCTCTCCCGCTCGGACTCAGGCCCTGGCTCCTGCCCTCCATCCTTCTCCCACGGGATGACCTTTGCCAGATGCCAGCACCATTGTCCTGGACTTTGTAGTCTCCAGAACTGCAAACCAAATAAATCTCATTTCTTTATAAATTACCCAGCCGGTGGCATTTCATTACAGCAACAGAAAACAGAACAAGACAGTGGTCCTCTCTGTTATTCCTTTGTGTCTGTTTTTATGAATTTAAGGACATAATTATATATTTTCTATTCATTAGCTTCTTTAGGTTTATTTTGTTATTCTCTGATGTTTTAAGTCAAGCTTTATTTTAAAGTTTTTCTTACTTCCTACATATGTTAAAGGTGACACATTTTCATGTAAATGAGGGATTTCTGCTAACCATAGCTTACGGGAACAGAGCCACATCTCTTCATTTTCATACTGCCTGTGGTTGCTTTCTGACCAACCCAGCAGAGAAGAGGAGATGCAACAGAGACTATCCCACAAAGCCAAATATATTTTTATTTTTATTTGTAAAAAATATTAGTAATAATATTTTTAAATGGGAAATGATCATCGTCTGCACTTGTGACATGCCATGTGGTATTTGGATGTATGTGCACAACGTGGAGTGATTAATTCAAGCCAATTAATATATCCATTGATTCTCTTAGTTATTTTGAAATATACAACACATTATTATTAACCAGAGTCACCTGCTTTGCAGTAGGTCTCAAGCATGCTACTACCTGCCCCTCCACAAGACAGTTTGCTAGTCACCTGCTTTGCAATAGGCCTCAAGCACGCTACTACCTGCCCCTCCACAGAGACAGTTTGCTGACCCTTCCTAGGTGAAGCATTCTCTGCACTCACTCCAGAAGTCTCAATATGCAGCATTTGTGTGGTCATTATGTTTCAAATATTTTCAGATTTTGATTGTAATCTTCCTTGATTTACGATTCCTTCAGAAATAGGTTTTTATGGTTCCATATTTATGAGGCTGTTTTTCTAATTATTTCTAATTTCGATATGTGGAGTTCAGAGAATGTAGTCCATAAATACTTATTTTTTAGTAATTGTTGGAATTTTTCTAAATGTCTCATGAATGCTTGATTGTTAGGTTCACAGATTTGAAGCAGCTATTATAGAAAACTTATTAATTATCTTGACAAGAATCCTTCTCTACTAATTTTGGGTCTGTGTAGCCACTTTAGGATTGAGAGTTGTGTCGAACACTCTTATCATGATTTTGTATTCGTGTTTTTCTCCTTGAGATTTTATCCATTGCATCCATTTGAAATTATGTTAATATACTAAGTTTCACAATTATGCTATGACCCTGATAAATAATTTCGTTTCTCGTGATGTAGTGGCTCTCTTTATTCTTGATAATGTGGTTTGATTTAATATCTATTTGTCTGGTATAATCGGGCGATTCCAGCCTTGCTTGGGTTAGTGTTTTTCTCATACTTTCTGTATCTTGCTTTCATTCTTTCCATGTTATGTTCTTTTTGATATGTCTCTTGTCAACAATGCATGTTTTACATATGTGTAGACACCTGGGGAGGTAGATTTCCTATATTTTCTCTAATAAATTTCTTTACTTGCATTTCTTTTAGTTAACAATGTATTAAACTCAGTTATGCAACCTTACTTAGGGCTTTGTACTACCTGTACTTCTAAGACGTCTCTCTCGAGCTTTTTACTGGTTTAGGTAGTATACATCATTTCTATTCTTTAAGCAATTACACCTAAATTTCATAATATCTACACTAAACCTATCAACATCTAAATGTACCTAGTAACTTTAACTCCCTCTACAACTATACAAAACCTACACAACATGTTAACTTCAACAATCTCCTTCCCATTTTACAAGGTTTCTCTGTTGAGGTTTCATAAAGGGCCAATGAAAAACTCCATTCTGACCCGTGCTCAAGCTGAGCCAATTTAAAAATAAGACAAAATTAATGCTTACTAAAAGAAAGCTTGAAGGTAATTCCTGGAGAACTTGTGACACGTTTGGAAAAGGTTGAAGGACTGGAGCTGGGTGGGCTGGTGGCTTTCAGAAAAGGGGTGGGACACGTAAAGTGAGACAGGGCCAGGGACAGGAGAGGAGCCTCCTGCTTCTCTGAAATTCCTTCTCCGTTTCATCCATGTTGAGTAACTGCCATCATGTCTGGGCACTCAGGACACAATGGTGAATGAGAGTGCCCCGGCCCTGTCTCCTGGGAGCTGGGGTTGATGGGGACCTCCCAACTGCAGGCCATCGGTGCCCTGCCCCTGTACTGAGCATAGGGACATGGGGTTCTGGTCTCCTTAGCACACGGGCTGACCCCTCTACAGGAGCCTCTGTGATGAGGACCAGGGACGGCACCTGCATCACTCTCAAAGGGAAATTCATCTCACTCCCTCCATCCCTCCCTTCTCTCTCCTTCCCACCCTCCCTCTCTTCCTTCCTCTCTCTCTCTTCCTCCCTCTCTCTCTCTCTTCCTCCCTCTTCCTTCCTCCCTTCCTCTGCCCCCTCCTCCCTACCCTCCCTCCCTCCCTTTCTTTCTCTCCATCTATTATGGACTGAATGATTGTGAATCCCCAGATCCCTCTGTTGAAGCCCTAATCGCAATGTAACGCTATTTGTGGATGGGGCCTTTGGAAGGTGATGAGGTCATGAACCCTCACGAATAGGATTAGTGCCCTTGGAATAAGAGACACAAGATAAATGATTCCCTTCTGCCACTGAGGACACAACGAGAAGGCGCCATCTCCAAGCCAGGAAGGGGGCCCTCAGCAGACACCGAGTCAGCACTGTGATGATCCTGGGCTTCCCAGACACCACACCTGAGAGAAATAAATGCCTAGTGTTTCAGCCCCCAGTCTATGGTAATTAGTGATTGCAGCTCAAACTAAGACACCCTTCGCCTTGACATAACCATAGCGACAGTTTGGATAAAACTTCCTTCATTTTGGATGTGACACTGGACACTTCTTGGTCTTTGTACACTGCAGACATGAAGTGTCATCCAGCTGCGTGTGCTGGGCTGGGGCACCCTTGGTGTTGTCTTCGTACACTGCAGACATGAAGTGTCATCCAGCTGCGTGTGCTGGGCTGGGGCACCCTTGGTGTTGTCTTCGTACACTGCAGACATGAAGTGTCATCCAGCTGCGTGTGCTGGGCTGGGGCACCCTTGGTGTTGTCTTCGTACACTGCAGACATGAAGTGTCATCCAGCTGCGTGTGCTGGGCTGGGGCACCCTTGGTGTTGTCTTCGTACACTGCAGACATGAAGTGTCATCCAGCTGCGTGTGCTGAGCTGGGGCACCCTTGGTGTTGTCTGCTGT
Source organism: Gorilla gorilla gorilla (assembly GCF_029281585.2). Lineage (NCBI taxonomy): Eukaryota > Metazoa > Chordata > Mammalia > Primates > Hominidae > Gorilla > Gorilla gorilla. Next base: position 47,088,791 of record NC_086018.1, read on the forward strand.
CACACTGGGAGCCTGGACCCTGCGGGCAGGGCTCACAGAGGTTGCAGGGCCATCCTCTCATGGAAAATGTCTCTAGACTGCTTTACTTTTTTGATCCTTAATACAATAAAATACACTTTCTTAGCTCCCTATTCTTGCATACTTTTTCCTGGGGAACCCAAGGACGCAGCAGGTTAGAAACACAGGGTGGTCAGCGTGATGCTCCGGGAGGCAGCCTCCAGGGAGGCTGCTGTGGGCAGTTCCTCCACGGCTCACACTCTGCAGAAGCCGGGTGAGTGCCCCTCCTAAATACTCCGGAGCAGGGTGCTCCTGCCCCTGACCATGGCATCATGGCCCTAGGATTGGGTGAGTGCTCCTCGTCAATGCTCCAGAATAGGGCGCTCCTGCCCCTGACTATGGCATCATGGCCCTAGGATCAGCCTTTCACTCAATCTTGGACAACGAGTTTTTCTTCCAAGGTGGTTTAGCCTTGGTGGTGAATGTTGTTCCTCCAGCAGCCAAAACTGAAGGTGCAAATGCAGGAAGTGTCAGCCCCACCCTGCTGTGTGTGAGGATGATGCTGCCCTGTGCAGTGAAGAAAGCAGGGTGCTGCTGGAAGCCAAGGCTGAAGGTGGCTTTGTGTCTGGATCCAGCTGTTCCCGAAGCTGCCTGTATTCCTCTCTTCCCAAGAGCCTTGCTCTTCTTACTCTGCCCTGGCACATGCAGTCTTTACGCAGAGACTTTCAACATTTCTTTAGATCACATAGAAGCTCTTTGGAAGTTTTAAAACAGCAACCTATAGGCCTGGTGCTGTGGCTCACGCCTGTAATCCCAGCACTTTGGGAGGCCGAGGCGGGTGGATCATGAGGTTAGGAGTTCAAGACCAGCCTGGCCAACATGGCGAAACCCCATCTCTACTAAAAATACAAAAATTAGCCAGGTATGGTGGTGTGTGCCTATAATCCCAGCTACTCGGGAGGCTGAGGCAGGAGAATCACTTGAACCCGGGAGGCGGAGTTTGCAGTGAGCAGAGATCGCACCATTGCACTCCAGCCTGGGCGACAGAGCAAGACTCTGTCTCAAACAAACAAACAAACAAAACAACAACAATCTATAAATACGAGAGATCCAACGCAGGTCTCACGAGCAGATGCTGCTCTTCTGAAGCCTCCACCAGCAGGAGGCCACTTGGTGCCTTTCAGGGGACCAGGGGAAAGGCTTCCTCTCTGCACTAGGGATGGTGATTGCAGCTGCCAGGGGAAATTCACTTCCTCGTTGTTGAGTTGAATTGGATTGAATGTTAAATGATTTCTGAATCCTTACCTCCTGTTTTAAAGGAGAATTTTCTCATTACCAAAGAGCATTTGTTGAGCATATAAAATACTTGGAATGTACTGAAGCTGGGGTTTAAATGTGGAGCTCTCAGCCTGCTTCCCCTTCCTGTATCTCAAAGAAATAAGCCCCGGATGGCTCGCAGCTCCTGTGTTTGGGACCAATGTGTCTTCTTTGAGTCAAATCTTTCATCAGCATCATCCTCTATGGATGTCTCCCCCTGGTCTTCACCCTGCCTGGCCCACGGCCAGTGCTTCTCGCCTGGGCTTGCTCTCATTCAGGCCACTGGAAATGCCTGTGGCTCAAGCACCAGGTATTTTTGAAAGATTTTGAAGACGGGGTTATCTAACTTGGCATAAGAAACTTGAGAAATGAATATGAAAAAACCTTAACATTAACAAAAAATGCATGCTTACAGGGTGGTGGGCTCCCTTGCAGAGGAAGCAGGGTGGCCGTCCTGGGAGCCGGCCACCGTCCTGTGAGTCATCTGAGGATGGCCGTTTCTTTCCACTCCATATTTCTCAGGACCTGGCCAAGGGCAGTGAGTGGAAAACAGGGAAATGCCACATTGGTCGAATGAGTGATATGGGAATAAGTCCTTCTTTGGGTAAAGTCGCCAATGTCACAATCCTGCACATAGGGGAAGTTACCGAGGACTCCTGCTTATGTACATCTGTGCAAGGGTTCAAGATGGTTTCTGTTACAGCCTGGACTTGAACATTCCTCTGTCTCCCTGGAGTGCCGATGTGGGCCCCTCTGACCCTATGCATCCCATCCATGAGCTGCTGCAGGACTGGAAGAACCAGTCCTTGGAGTCAGGAAGGCAGGAGTTCGAGCCTGGCTTTGGTCAGCTACTGAGACACCATGCTGCAAAGCTCGTCAAGACTCAGTCTCCACATCTGTAAAGTTGGCATAAGTTTCCAGTGCTGGAGCCTCTGACGGGATTCCATAACTGACATCCCTCTTCCCTGGCCAAGATCAGAACACCTTGGAAAATGAGACAAAGCTCTAAAGAATGGCACAAACCCAGCCTCTGAGGTCCTGAGGGACCCACTCCCATCCCCAGGGGCTGCCCGGGAATCCTACCACCTCAACCTGGGGCCTCCCAGGGAAGTCTGCAGAGAATGAGGACTCAGAAAGGGTTTTAATCAACATATATATAACTAATAATAAAATTTATTCTTGGACCTTTTTCTTTTGGTATTGAGAGCTTAACTTGAAAAGGTTTTAGTTTCTCCCCACGACTTTGATAATGTGGCCGGGCACTGTAACTCACACCTATAATCCCAGCACTTTGGGAGACCAAGGCAGGTGGATTACTTCAGGTCAGAGGTTCGAGACCAGCCTGGCCAACATGGTGAAACCCTGTCTCTACTAAAAATACAAAAATTAGCCAGGTGTGGTGGTGCATACCTGTAATCCCAGCTACTCAGAAGATTGAGGCAGGAGAATCGCTTGAACCTGGGCAGCAGAGGTTGCACTGAGCTGAGATCGTACCACTGCACTCCAGCTTGAGAGACAGAGCAAGACTCCATCAAAAAAACCAAAACAAACAAACAAAAAAATCCACAAGACTTTGATAATGGGAGTGGGCTTATTAACGTGGACCCTGGTACAGAGTTAGCATTTTCTTATTTGATGACTTTATGCATTCACACTGATGCTGTCATGTAATCCCATTGCAAATCCTCTGCTGGGTTGCAGGGACTCCAGAGATTGACACGGTAAGGACGGAAAGAGAGAAGGGAACACGTTTTCAGCTTTGGCTACAGAGTGTCCACTTGAGTGGACAGCTCTCTGCTTCCCAATGCTTTGCAGAGTTCGCGAGGACAGAGACCACTTACAGAGTCATTTTACACCTCGCGTAGCAGGTAAAATCCCTCTGTGAGGCACTGTGGACTCAGCCAACATCCTCCTTGCTGGGGCTCATGTCTCAGTTCACTTCCTCCATTTTTTTGGGTTGTCCCCCATCATATGTTTATCAAAAGGTGCTGATAAGAGAATTTCCAAGAGATGTCACTGGAGGAAAAGAATATGCATCAAGTCTGTCCTCTCGTTCCACGTGGGCGTAAAGGATCCTGGCTTCATGGGGCGTGGTGGAGAAGGGAGGAGATTTCCTTTGCAGGGGACTTGGCTGGTGGTATGATGCTGTCACCTGCCAAGCGTCTGATGCTTCATAGTGATTTTAATTCCAGCAGCATGGGATGGGAACAGAGCACAGGGCACTGAGTTTGTCTCCCTCAGAGACGGATGACACCCAACCCTTCTTCATTTCCGAGGACAGCGTGGTTGGCAGAGGAGCACCCCGAAGGGCACAGCTGGTATTTTCAGAGGGTTTCCTCTGGACTTGGTCTGTCTTCTGCGGTGGGGAACCATGAAGGCGCCTACCTGTAAGTGGCCTCCGTTTCTCTCCTCTCACTCCGTAGTCGGGTTTTTCTCCTTCTACCCTCCAGCCCTCCTGCCCCAGAGGACAGCGGCACAGTTTGCCCTCTGTCCAGGTGAGCCCTCTTCCCTGCTCTGAAGTAAGCCAAGACTGTCATAGTTCACGTGGATAAAATTTCAGATGTTTGGTTTGTGTGTGTTTGCATGGGTAGATACATAGATAGTTTCACATAAAAATGTCGATTGTATTTTGGGCACAATCTCATAGATCATTTTCCTTTTTACTTGCTGTATGAGACACATGTTCCGATGTCAATGAATATGTGCTCTGCCATTGCCAAGAGCCACGTGGCACTGGATTATGTGGGTGCACCATCATCTGTGTGACCTCTGCACTGTTGTTGCACACATCCTTGCTTGCTAACATTTTTGTGGGGGGGGGGGGGAGCGGGGACGGGGTTTTGCTCTTGTCGCCCAGGCTGGAGTGCAGTGGCGTGATCTTGGCTCACTGCAAACTCCGCCTTCCGGGTTCAAGCCATTCTCCTGCCTCAGCCTCCTGAGTAGCTGGGATTATAGGCACCCACCACCATGCCTGGCTAATTTTTGTTTTTTCAGTAGAGACGGGGTTTCCCCATGTTGGCCAGGCTGATCTCGAACTCCTGATCTCAGGTGATCCACCTGCCTCGGCCTCCCAAAGTGCTGGGATGACAGGAGTGAGCGTGGCCCTTGCTTGCTAACTTTTCAATGAGAAAGCACTGCAAACACACCCCTTCATACTTTTCTGACCACTTCCTTGGGGCAAGTCCATGGGGGTGGAATCGGTTGAGTGGCCTCTCACTTGTAAGCACTGTGTCTGCAATGCCAGTGGTACCTGCAATCTGCCTGCCCAGTTTGCATCCCAGCCAGCAACTGTGGGAACTAGGGAGGCTGGATTCCTGCACACATGGGTTGGGTGGGGGCCAGAGGATGCTTTGTAATCTTTGACAACCTCACATAAGTGGCCAGAAGTCTTTTGTATGCTGCCCTGGCACAAGGACATAATTGATGTGCTTGTTTTCACTTTTATTTCTTATTTGGTAAATGCCGATTTATTTTATTTAAGGATATTCTTGGTAGCCGTTTGTGAGAGCAAAGGCAGTTTGTCCTTAACACTTGCATCTGGCAACAAAGACATTATAGTAATAATAATAATAATGTGTATCTGGCACATAGTAGAGACTCAATGAAGGTTTACTAAGTCTATCCATTAGCACAGCTAGGAGTTTCACTACAGGCTTAGTTTTAGGCTAAGATGTTAACTGTGTGGTTTAACAATGATTTCTATTAATTAAGCTATAAATTTTCTGAACCTAAGCTCTGGGGCAATTTGGAAATGCCTCCTATCCTCAGATAAAGCCAAAGTGCATTGACCTTGAATTTCAGTAAAGTTGAAGGGACAGGAGGACTGATTTCCCTCCAAATGACAATCGCTAAGAGGCAGAATCAGGCTCGATAACCATTAGGAGGTAACGACTGTGAACTTGGTGATTTTAATGATTTCAAATAAATTACTCCAGGAAAAAGAAAATCTTTACTACATTTTACTTTGGGAGTACTCCCCCCACCCTGAAATTGATCACAGACATCCAAATAGCAGCAAAATTAAAAGGAGGTGGATGTGGTGTGTTGCCTTCTTTAACTTGTATTTACAGTCATTTAATAAAGTCATTTAATACTCTAAATGACTCTAAAACTTTATATGCTCTTTATGCTTTAAAGACTCTAAGACTTTATATGCTCAGTGTGTGCACTGAAGAAAAGTTGACTTACAAATAGTATGTTTAAAAAACAATTAGGAATTTTATCATTAATTCCTTTAAATTTGTGAACAGAGAACCCCTGTGCTCCTGAGTCTCAATGCCTACATGGGTCTGGACACCAGGGATGGGAGCAGACGTGTGTGTGCTCCGCGGCCGCCCCAGCTGGCAACTGGGGAAGAAATAGAACCGTGATGAGGTCATTTTGAGCCATGAGGCAGCCCCTCAGGGGACCAGATGGGTGGAGAAGCCCACCTTCCCCTCCTCCCCTGGCTCTGCCGAGGTGGCCTCCCTCTTCCATGAGGCCCATTGCCTGGAGCCCACATCTCAGAGAGGGTGGCACAGGCAGAGAGACCGGGGCCCAAGGCCCCCTTGCAGAGTTCCTACATAGAAATGCAGGTTCTGTGGAGCTGACAGTGCCGTAAACAGCGGCAGGTGCAGAGTGACCGCAGAATTCCGCAACACAGATGGTGATGGAGTGAGGGCCATGGAGACCCGGCTCATGGGAGCTCGTCTTTCAGTGACCTCTGCAGGCAATGGGAAGTGGGAAAAGGGCTCCGCCTTCCACCTGGCCCCAGGTGCAGATGGCAGCTGTGGTTCTCCAGCACCCAGGTATAGACGGGAGAGGCGGAGCCACCGTGGAAGGTCCTGGAAGTGCCACCTTCTGATGGACGCTGGTGGGAGGAGGCCAGGGCCTGGCAAGACCCTTCCCTTGGTCTCCAGCAGACATGAGAGGAAACAGCTCCCACAACACGGGCACACATTCTTCTCATGGTGAAGCAGAGTCATGAGAGCAGAAAACAGACTCAGAAAACAAAACAAAAGTTATTTAAATATGAATCAGAAAACACTGTGTGCAGATGTGGGGGGGAAAGGGAATGACCAGATGCAGGTTCCTGTTGAGTCCGGGAGACAGAGCAGTAGAGGAAATGGGATCAACCACGTGCATGGGCTCCACACCAGCAGGCGGAGGGCACACAGGCGAGGCCCATCAGGGCTCCTGAGGCGGCTCTGCAGGGGGCTCAGAAGCCTCAGGCACCAGGAGGCCAGAGCAGGTGGTGGTTTCTGTCATACCCAAAAGGCCACAGGGAGACACCACGGGGAGGTGCTTTCCCAGGGAGGCCTGAAGAGGAAGAGCTGGAAATGAGGGTGTCTTGGCCCCATGCTGTCTCCTTTCTCACCAGGTTGGGCACCTTTGGGTAAACTTGGTGTCCCAGGGGAGCACACTTGGGGTAGAAGTCCCCAGGCTGGATAGTACACCACTCACCCTGCAGGGACGGCATCCAGAATCATCCTGGGTGTTAGTATTGGAGATTAACATATCCAAGCCAGCTGTGGAGGGAGAATCCTTTCAGGAAATAATAAAATGCAGCAAGATCTGATTCCCCAGCGCAACATTAAGGCTCCAGCGAGGAAGCACTACCAAGAAATCCGGGGGGAAACTCTGGGCTCTGGACACTTCTCCTTCCAGGGTACCTGAAAAGGCTGCTCTCAGGGAAGGGTGTGCAGAGCCCCTGGGGTGGGGAACTGCTGTCAGGGAGGGGAGTTCAGAGCACCTGGGGAGGGAGCTGCTCTCAGAGGGGGATCTACAGAGCCCCGGGGGAGGGAGCTGCTCTCAGGGCAGGGTGTGCAGAGCCCCTGGGGAGGGAGCTGCTCTCAGGGCGGGGTGTGCAGAGCCCCTGGGGAGGGAGCTGCTCTCAGGGCGGGGTGTGCAGAGCTCCTGGGGAGGGAGCTGCTCTCAGGGAGGGGTGTGCAGAGCCCCTGGGGAGGGAGCTGCTCTCAGGGATGGGTGTGCAGAGCTCCTGGGGAGGGAGCTGCTCTCAGGGCAGGGTGTGCAGAGCTCCTGGGGAGGGAGCTGCTCTCAGGGCGGGGTGTGCAGGGCCCCTGGGGAGGAAGCTGCTCTCAGGGCGGGGTGTGCAGGGCCCCTGGGGAGGGAGCTGCTCTCAGGGAGGGGTGTGCAGGGCCCCGGGGGGGGGGAGCTGCTCTCAGGGTGGGGTGTGCAGGGCCCCTGGGGGGGGGAGCTGCTCTCAGGGTGGGGTGTGCAGGGCTCCTGGGGAGGGAGCTGCTCTCAGGAAGGGGTGTGCGGGGCACCTGGGGAGGGAGCTGCTCTCAGGGAGGGGTGTGCGGGGCACCTGGGGAGGAGGGCTGGGATGCGATCCTGCATCTCCTAATGTGACCAACACTGAGACACAGGACCAAGGAAGGGAAAGGTGGAGGAAAGAACCAGTGGGGAGCATTGCTGATATTTTTCTGTGTTCATTTGTAACTTTTCTTCTGTTGGATTTATTTGTCTCTGATAATAACGCCCAGGAGGGGTGCAGACAGGGTGCACTCTGTCCAGAGGGGCTCCCAGGCCAAGGCACCTCCTCTGTCCCAGGTAAACCACCAAGGAATGTGATGTCTGATCATAAATCAGAGTGTACATCTATGAGACATAAGACTCAACAACTGTGCCGTGTGCTTGGACAGTTTAATGCAAATAAAACACTTAAAAAAGAGAGCCTTAACATTAAATAAATCAATCCCAGGTATAGTTAATAATGAGAGAGGGGTGTGAGTAATACAAAACTCAAAATTCCTTAACTTACCTAGGGATGTTACAATAAATACCACCTTATTTGTGAATGTACAAAGGGAAACATTACCTGCAGATTCCAGAACCATAAATGTGGCCCCAAACAGAAATTTTAAATTGATTGTAAATAATCAAAATCATTGCAGTAGATTAAAATAAAACTTTTTATGTATAAAATGGAGAAAACAAAAGAAGAAAGTCAAAAGCCATAAAAACGTAAGAGCAGTTGTCAGCAGGAGTGTGAAAGACAGCAGTTATGCCTAAAATATAATGCTCCAACCACACCTCTCCCACTGAGAAATATTGATGCTGACAGATTTTTTTAAAGAAAGCCTTTTTGGAGTAGAGTTTAGAAAAGATAACATTAAGCCAATGACCCAGTTTGAACATAGAGATGGGCAGTTATAACTCGCACATTCAGGGTGATTATCTTGTATGAAACAAAATCACTAGGCCTGGGTAATGAAGAGTTCACCAGTTGGGAGACACCAGGCATTCATTTTCGATGCTGAAATCAACACAGGGGGCAACTCCCTTGAATCCCACAGAAAGCCTCAACTTCCATTTCAAATACTTATGGACATGGTCAGAGAAGGTGCTAAGATTCTTTTGACTAACAGTTTATGTGAGATTCTATAGATCAACATGGAGTGAGGCTATCCAGGGCTGCAGGATTCATGGTGTGGAGGCAGGACTTGTCGACTGCAACACTCGTGGCATCTGGCTGCAATAATTACTTGTCACGGTTTCTCTTTGGAAACGCCTCGGCCTCCACCCACTGGGTAAGACAGCATCCTCCTGGCTGGGACAGTCCAAACGTTCCCAGTCTTTGTCAAAGCTGCCCTGAGGGGAACCAGGGAAAGAAGCAGTAGATGGCACCAAGCTTGGTACTGACGAGGACTTTTCCACAAGTGCACAGTGAATGCTTGGGAAATATTCATTAAAGGAGTGAATTCATGCATTTTTTCCCAGTGTTGAAAAATGTTTTTAAAAAATCACCAAGAAAACTTCAGCTAATTCAAGAAATAGAAATCAAACAAACAACATTCACCAAGATACAATAAAATTTCAATCACACACTGGAGCTAAGGCTAGAAGGAAACACTCCTATAATAATAATAATAATTTTTAGTAATGAAAATGAACCATGTATAACCAGTGATAGCAGATGTGGGCAAAATGAAAATGAATAGCACGATGCAACTCCAGCAGATGTGGCCAAAGCTGTACCTAGAGGTTAATTACTTTTCTCATGTAACAGAAAGGAAAAAAAAAAAAACTAACTAAACAGCCAACATAGGAAATTGGAAAATGAAAATAAACCTTAATTTCTAAGGCAATTAGAATAAATTCATTTTTTGAGGAAGAAAATAAGTAAATGAATTTCTTGCAAATCCAAGTCCCTTTCAGGCAAAATCCAGGAACTGGGGAGGGAGAATAACACAGAAATTTTAAAGCAAGGAGAGAAAACTTCCCACATCCAAGATTACAGTGGGGTCTCCCATGAAACGGCTGGTTTCTTCGGTGTCTCCTGTCTCTTTATTCCCTTCCTTCTCCTTTCTCTTTCTTTCTCTCTGCATGCCGGTGGGCCCCAGCACACATACAAGGATAGATGGAAAATCACCCCAGATTAAATATTGTGACCACAAGGAGGACATGGAGGACGCAATCGTGGCATTTTTCCCTTAAAAGCACGAGGACCCTATTGAGTCTTTACAAAAAATTAAGCTGCAAATTATTTTCATGTACTTAAGAGCAAACACATCAGGGGTGTCCAACCTTCTGGCTTCCCTGGGCCACACTGGAAGAAGAAGAATTGTCTTGGGCCACACATAAAATACTGTAACACTGATGATAGCTGATGAGCTAAATAAAAATTTTCAAAAAATTCTCATCATGTTTTAAGGAAGTTTACACATTTGCATTGAGCTGTATTCAAAGCCATCCTGGGCCACATGGGGCCCACAGGCTGTGGGTTGAACAAGTTTGTGTTATACATAGTGATGAGAAGAATGGACAGGCGCACAGAATTTCCACTTACTGGCCAGGCGCGGTGGCTCACGCCTGTCATCCCAGCACTTTGGGAGGCCAAGGAGGGTGGATCACCTGAGGTCAGGAGTTCAAGACCAGCCAGGCAAACATGGCAAAACCCCGTCTCTACTACAAAAAAAAAAAAAAAAATTAGCCGGAGGTGGTGGTGCATGCCTGTAATCCCAGCTACTTGGGAGGCTGAGGCAGGATAATCGCTTGAACCCAGGAGGTGGAGGTTGCCGTGAGCCGAGATCGTGCCACTGTACTCCAGCCTGGGTGACAGAGTGAGACTCCTCAAAAACAAACAAACAAAAAAATTTCCACTTGCTTTCATGAACTCAACACAACCATGATTCCAAATTCAGACAAGGAGAATAAAATTAAAATAATTGAGAAGAAACAGATCACCTCATTTGCGAACTCAGACGTGAACATTTCACTTGAAGTAATGGAAAATCAGATTCGGCTGCATTAAGAACATTCTACTACTGCCAAATACACCTCAGTCTTGGGAAGAATATTCCACTGGGGCCAGATAAAGCTTTCTCTTGTAACAGAAATGTCTCGAGATCTAAAAACATGTGCACTGGGACACCGATAAGGTGATGAATAACAGATGGTCTTCTTGATGAACGCTGAAATCGCGTTTTTATGTTTTTTGGTTTTTTTTTTTTTTTGGCCAAATGTGTCTGTTTTTTGTATGTGTATTTTTATTTTTTTCTATTTATTTGTTCTGCTTATTATAATAGTCTTCCACACTACCCCCCAAGATTCTAGAAATTTTTGCCTACACATACTTCTAGGACTTCTGGGCCTTTCTTTTTAACCCAGAGGAAGTTTGCATTGAGGTAAGCTGTGAGTTGATGATCTAAATCATTTGCCAATTAGCTCAAGACAACGTATTGAATTCCTTTTTCTCCTGGAGTAGAAAGCCCTGCGGCAGCCCGTGTGAGTTACGGGTAGATTTGTGTATTTGTTTCTGTTTTCCTTTTATATTTGGGGTTTGATGGTTTGGGAGGTTATAAGTACCTTCTAAAAGCCTCTCTTCCCAATCCATTCCAGGACCCCGAACTTGCTCCGGCCTGCCTATTAAGGCATTTAATTACCAAGGATCTTCAGTCTTGCTTTGTAACTCACTTTTTCTCCAAAATATCCTTCCACATAAATTCTCCCAAATAATCCTTAGAATCATTTTTATTTAGTTTTTTTCTTTAGCTTTTCTGTGTTTCCCATAAGAGATATATATATATTATTTTTTGTAAAGAGGAAAATTTAATAAAACCTGGTTGTAAACAAGATAGAAAACACAATTCCAATTTTAGGGGGACATGATATATTGTTATGGAAAGAAGTCTCTAAGAATGTACGCCAGTTGTTAAGAAAGACTGCGGAATTACTGCTGAGTAATGTCTATTTTGTGTACAATTCTGCACTTTCAAGCTTTCCTGGAATACGTATGTTTCCTTCAATTAGGACACCACCTATTTCTTTGGAATGAAAGTGCAAAGTTCTGTGTATGAGGATGTATCGTGTGAACATGCCATCTGCACAGGTCAGCCAACGGTTCAACGGGAGTAATTGTGTGTGGCTCAGCACACAAGCGTGGGTCAAGTTAGGCAAGATGCTCATCACTCAGTATCTTGCTCTTCACAGTGAGTTCTGTGTGAGTCTTCGGAGCCTCCATATAAATGGCGCTGGCTCTGAAACATAGACGGCTACCACCTGGAAGTCCCAGAGGCCTCCACAGCTCGGGAGTCTGGGTGGGGACCTCCCTGCCCTCTGGGTAACCCGGGTTGATTTTTCAACATTCCTATAAAACATATATTCCTGGAAGGAGGAGGCAGGTGAACTGGAGTTCTAAGGAGGTTGTGTCCCTGAGGCCAGCTCTGGCCCATCTGTGCAGAGCCCGTGGGGTCAGTGGTTGCTGGAGGATGGAGTCCAGATACAACAGATACACAAGAGCTCGCAGACGTGAACAACCACAAGGATGCAGGTCATGGTAAGATGCACTGCAAAGGCAGGAACTGGTGGGATGGGATGACTGCATTTAAACTTAATACGTGTATATGTGTATGTGTGTGTGTGTATACCATATATTTTCTATCTAGCTTTGTGGGTAGACAAAATACTTGTATGTGTGTGTGTGTATATATATATATATCACATTCAATGTATTACATAATGCCAAAAAATATTTAATGAGGAAATCCAGTCATGCTATATTAGGAAGAGAAAAACAGCAGGTTACAGAAAAGCAAATATAGTAATTTTTTGGTATAATTACTTAAGTACAACACATTCTATATGATATATAGTCATATAAATATATAATTTTAAAAGTAATATTACATATAATAAAATATACAATAATATATAATGCAAATTTTGTCATTTAATTTATAATTCAGTGGCATTCAATACATTCCTAATGTGTGTGTGTGCTTTTTTTTTTTTTTTTTTGAGACTAAGTCTCACTCTGCCAGCCCAGGCTGGAGAGCAATGGCGTGATCTGGGCTCACTGCAACCTCCGCCTCCCAGGTTCAAGCAATTCTCCTGCTTCACCCTCCCAAGTAGCTGGGATTACAGGCATGCGCTGCCATGCCCGGCTAATTTTTGTATTTTTAGTAGAGGTGGGGTTTCGCCATGTTGGCCAGGCTGGTCTCGAACTCCTGACCTCAGGTGATCCACCCTCCTCAGCCTCTCAAAGTGCTGGGATGACAGGGGTGAGCCACTGTGCCTGGCTTTTCCTCATGTTGTCTAACTGTGACCATCTTCCATCTCCACAACTTAATTGTCTTCCCAAACTGGAGCTTTGTCCCCATTAAGCACCCACTCTCCACGGCCTCCCTGCGGCAGCCCCTGCACCCACCACTCTCCATCCTGGCTCTGTGAATTGGCCTCTCCTTCCTGTGAGCCTCATGCAGGTGGAATCCTGCCACAGCTGCCCTTATGTGTTGGGCCTTTTTGCTCCACATGTGGAGTGGAAAAGGTTTATCCCTGCTGTCACCTGCTGTCTCGTGCCTGAATACTTCCATGTTGTGTGCTGACCACGTGCTGTTTATCCATTCACCCACTGGTGGACCCCCGGGCTGTCTCCGCCTTTTGGTTATCGTGGCGAATGCTGCTGTGAACATGGGGATACCTTTTTGAGTCCCTGGGCTCGATTCTTTTGGACATGTGCCAAGGAAGGAGTGGGTTGGCCGGGTCGACAGATGACTCTGCCTGTCTTCTGCAGAGGCTGCCGTTTTCCGTCTTCCAGCAAAGCATGAGGGCTCCAACGTCTCCCCGTCCTCACCAACGTGTGCAATTGTCTGTTTTGCTGATGACCATCATCCTGGTAGGTGGAAGTGGTATTTCTTTGAGACTGTGATTTGCATAACAACTACTGAGGCAGAACATGTTTTCAGTATAGTCATGAAAGTCATGTAAGTCATGTCACTTAATGAAAGGGACACATTGTGACAAATGCATCCTCAGGGGATTTTGTCCTCATCTGAACATCACAGTCCTTGTCTGGACTTACACAAACCTGCATGGCACAACCTACTCCATACCTAAGCAACGTGGCACAGCCTGGTGCTCCCAGGGTACACACCTGTGCAGCGTGGACTGTACTGAATGCTGCAGGCGATTCAGACACAAGGGTAAGGATTTGTTATCTAAACCTGGAAAAGGTGCAGTGAAAACAGTATTCTAATTTTTTTTTTTTGACACGGAGTCTCGCTCTGTTGCCCAGGCTGGAGTGCAGTGGTGGGATCTCGGCTCACTGCAAGCTCCGCCTCCTGGGTTCACGCCGTTCTCCTGCCTCAGCTTCCCAAGTAGCTGGGACTACAGGGGCCCGCCACCACGCCCGGCTAATTTTTTGTATCTTTAGTACAGACGGGGTTTCACCATGTCAGCCAGGATGGTCTCGATCTCCTGTCCTCGTGATCTGTCCGCCTCGGCCTCCCAAAGTGCTGGGATTACAGGCGTGAGCCACCGCGCCTGGCCCAGTATTCTAATTTTGTGGGACCACTGCCGTCTATTCAGTCCACGGTTGGCAGAAACATGGTCATGTGATGCCCACCTGCATTTACCCACCCTCTATCTGTAGATCTGCTTTGGAGAAATGTCTGTTCAAGTTCTTGGCCCGTTTTGTTATTGGGTTGTTTGGCTTTTGTTGATGATGAGTTGTAGAAGTTCTTTATAAACTCCATCAGCCTTGTTTTTAGTACAATTTATTTCATTGTAAGCTTATGTGACTTAATGGGCTAAATTCAGCAATCGGCTCACAGAATTCCTGGAAATTCTGCCATTGCTCTCATGGTCCATGTGACCCAGTTCCAGCACGGTGCTGTCTCTCCCTGCCCCGACTGTGGTCCGGATTAAGAAGACAATGTTCATGGCAAGGCTTTGAAAACTCTAAAGTGTTTTCCTAATCTGATGACATACCACTATTATCATTTATGGCCGTTTTTTGACTCAACACGTAGGCCCAAGAAATGCATTTGTATTAAGGTCTCTTTGTTGTGAGTGGAACTGTGGTGGGGAGAGGAGGCTGGAGCCGCAGAGTGAGATGACACCTCAAGCAATCTATGAGCTGCCCCCCTCCTGCCCCCCAATACCCCAACAGCTGATAAATAAGAAAGGCAAAACGGGCTCCCCTCCCACAGCCTTTGAAGAGTCTCAGGGCATTTTAAGCCCTTGAAAAGCACTTAGCTGATAAAAACGCATCCTAATGAGGAAGAGACAGGCTCTTTTCAGCTGCACAGCCCATTTTGACAGTGACAGGCGAGAGCCCTTTCGCTCAGAGCCCCAGGAGTCTTGTTCCTGGGCAGATGGCCGTCAGGAGGACTGTGCTCAGCACTCCTGCTTGCAGGCCACTTCCCTGGGGCTGTGTGTCTTTAGATTTTGTCTCTTGTTCTTGCTCTGAGTGAGAGACCATAGAGGAATTCACGGCAAAACAGAAGGTCTGCTGAAAACCTGATAAACGGAGGCCACCCTCACGCTGCCTGCTGTTGAGGGCAGTCCTATCCCTGCTCCAGCCAGTCTTTGTCTTGTTGTATTATTTTATCTGGAGTTTTTCCTTCCTTCCCTTCCTTCCTTCCTTCCCTTCCTTCATTCCTTCCTTCCTTCCCTCCTTTCTTCCTTCCTTCCTTCCTTTCCTTCCTTCCTTCCCTTCCTTCCTTCATCCCTCCCTCCCTTCCCTTCCCTTTCCTTCCTTCCTTTCCTTCCTTCTTTCCTTCCTTCACTTCTTGCTTCCTTTCCTTCCTTCCTTCCTCTCTCCCTCCCTTCCCTTCCCTTTCATTCCTTCCTTCCTTTCCTTCCTTCCTTCTTTCTTTCCTTCCTTCTTCCTTCCTCTCTTCCTTCTTTCTCCCTCTCTTTGTCTCTTGCTCTCTTATTTTGCTTTTTTCTTTCTTCCCTTTCTCCCTCTTCTCTCCTTCACTCTTCCCACCTCCCTTCCATCCTTCCTTCTTTCCTTCCTTCCTCCCTCTGTCCCTCCCTCCCTCCCTCTTTTCTTCTTTCCTGCCTTTCTTTCTCTTTTTGGTGCATCTCAAGTACAAAGAACAGGATCCATCATTCTGCAGTAATCTAAGAAGAGCCCATAAACACACTTCCCTAAGTCCCTGCTAGGTTCTTGATCGTGACATCTGTCTAAGAATATGGTCCTGTCTAACCCACCCCCTGATTTCTCCATTCCCCCAAGTGCAAACTCTGCCTGAGTGCAGTGTTCATTCTTCCCTTGTATGTACTTTTATTCCATTTATGTGTATTTCTAAATATGTATTCATGTGTTATATTGTTGGACTTGTGCAGTTTTTAACTTTAGGAAAGAGTAACATGTAGTGAGCAATTGTACTTTTTCACTAAATATTTGATTGCTAACATTCATTACATGGCTGTTTTTCATTTGTTTTGACCATTGTGTTCCATACATCACAGGCTGACATGGGACAGCTTGAGGGACAAGCCTGGCTGCCTCCTGTCTTTGTAAACACAGTTGTCTTGGAGCACAGTCTTGCATGCATTATCTCTGGCTGCTTGTGCATTGCAGAGCAGAGTTGAGAGGTTGTGACAGAGCCAACACGACCTGCAAAACCAGAAATATTTTCAATCTGATCCTTTTTAGAAAATGTTTGCAGGTGCCTGAGTGGTTGATCCTGTTTTTGCTACTATGAAGAATAGGGGGCCAGGAGCAGTGGTTGACGCCTATAATCCCAGCACTTTGGGAGGCTGCGGCGGGTGGATCTCTTGAGGTCAGGAATCCGAGACCAACCCGGCCAACATGGTGAAATGCCGTCTCTACTAATAAAACAAAAGCCAGTTGGGCATGGTGGTGAGTGCCTGTAATCTCAGCTACTCGGGAGGATGAGGCAGGAGAATTGCTGGAATCTGGGAGGCAGAAGTTGCTGTGAGCCAAGATCACACCGCTGCATTCCAGCCTGGGTGACAGAGTGAGACTCCGCCTCAAAAAAAAAAAAAAAAAAAAAAAAAGAAGAAGAAGAAAAGAAAGAAAAAAGAAAAGAAAAGCACAGGGGAAGGTTCTTGTACACATCCCGCAGTTCACGTTCAAGAGTCTACTTTGCCTAGAAATGCAATTGGCAGTCATGTGGCAGGGAGTGCTCACCTTTGGGGAATGATGCTTAAGAGTTTCCCAAAGCTTTGTGCCAGTTTATGATTCTACCAATAAAATCAGAGACCCTGGGAACGTTCATTGTCTCCACCACCCGCTATTGTCAGTCTGTTTATTTTACTGACAATTATAGACACGTTTTCCTGGGGAGCCATGGAGGACATTTTATCGGGGGGCTAACACCATGGGTCTCCTGTAAAATGTGGGTTCTCCTAGGAAACTGAATGGGAAATCTGTTCATTCCGGCTTTATGGGTGTGTAGCAGCTCCTAAGAAGGCGTTTCTGACATGGTTTCTGGGAGGCTTGGCGGGCTCGGGGGTGGGGGTTCCTTATGGTGAAGCAGGGCAGGCAAATAGTTACCTACCACCTGTTCTGGGCGAACAGCCCTGGATCTGCTGGAGTGTCAGGTCAGCCTTACAGGCATTGGGCTTCCTCAGCAGTGTCCCTGAGCATATGGAAGGTGTGTGTTTGTGGGTAGACTTCAATATGGATCACTTTTTGTTCAGAGGGGAAGAGCATTGAGGCCTCAAGCTCTGCAAGCTGTTACCTATTGGGGGTCTGCAGAGGGCCCTAAACAGCTGGCCAGCCCCGTAACATGGGGATGTCATGGCTCTGCTGCTGTTCAGCTCTAGGGGAGCCTTGAGCAAAGGCTGGCCTCAAAGTCCAAACCGTTACCCATGCCACATGGTCACTCCACAGTGGTCTTGCCGTGGATAGGACCATCACAGCTGGGCCAGGGAGGCCACATGTGCCTAAGCCCTGGCCTGCCCACACCTGCCCTGGGGCCTCGCCTGCTCTACCCGCTCTCCTCTGACCAACTGAATGAATGAATGAATGAATGTGAGAAGGAGCTTGGAGTGAAGCTTGCTCTGAGGAGGGCGACCAATGTAGTGGCAGGACCAGGCCACCCAGGGCTAGTGGGGACAGTGGGACACAGGGATGTGGGGACCAGGGGAGCTTCAGGTGGGTGAAGATCACCACTGTGAACCTCAGAAGAGCTGCCGAGGGGAAGAGGGCCCAGTCTGTGCCTTGTGTTCTTATGTGGGAGAATGTGTCCACCTGGGGCATGCTACGGGGAGGGATTGGATGTGGTATAAGAAGTACTTGATGAAGATTGAGCTCTCTATGGCTATTAAAGGCTGGCTCAGTACTATTACTGCTATACTATCATTACCATCATCATCATTACCACCACCGTCATTAACATCACCGTGATTACTAACACCACCACCATCATCACCATGCTCACCATCACCATCACCACTATCATCACCATCCCTACCATAATCACCACCATCATCACCATGATTACCATTATCATCACCATCATTACCATCACCATTATCACCATCATCATTACCATCACCATCATCACCATTGCCATCATTACCATCACCATTATCACCATCAACACCACCATCAACACCGTGATCACCATTATCATCACCACCATCATCACCGTTATCACTGTCAACATCAACATCACCATGATCTCCATCATCATCACCATCATCATCATCATCACCAACACTATCATCATTACCATCACCATGATTACTATCACCACCACCATCACCATGATTACCATTACCATCACCATTATCATCACCATCATCATCCTTACCATGATCACCACCATCATCACCATGATCACCACCATCATCACCATGATCACCATCATCACCACCATCACCATGATCACTATCACTATCACCATCATCACCACCATCAGCAGCAGCACCATCATCACCATGATCACCATCATCACCACCATCACCATGATCACTATCACTATCACCATCATCACCACCATCAGCAGCAGCACCATCATCACCATGATCACCATCATCACCACCATCACCATGATCACTATCACTATCACCATCATCACCACCATCAGCAGCAGCACCATCATCACCATGATCACCATCATCACCACCATCACCATGATCACTATCACTATCACCATCATCACCACCATCATCAGCAGCACCATCATCACCATGATCACCATCATTATCACTATAATCACCGTCATCATTACCATCACCATTACTTTTATCACTGTCACCACCACCATCATCACCATCACCATCAACACCAACAACATCATTATTGTCTTTCAACTAGGTAGCAGTGACCATTAATTTTATGTGTCAACTTGACTGGGCCCTGGAGTGCTCAGATGACTGGTGAAACATCATTTCTGGGTATGTCTGTGAGCGGGTTTCTGATGAGATTAATGTTTGATTGGATGGACTTAGTAAAGCAATGGCTGTCCCCAGTGTGGGGAGGTATCGCCTAATACTTCGGGGGCCTGCATAGAATACAAAGCACAGGAGGAGAGATTTTGCTCCTCTGCCTGATTGCTTGATCTGGGACATCAGTCTCTTCCTGCCCTCAGACTAGAACTCACACCACCAGCTCCCCTTGTTCTCAAGCTTTCAGTCTCACCCTGAATTACGCCAGGGCTTTCCTGGGTCTTCAGCTTGTGGATAGCAGGTGGTGAGCCTGCTAAGCCTTCATAATTGTATAAGCCAATTCCTTGAAAAAAATTTCCTTCTGGTCAGGTGCAGTGGCTCACACCTGTAATCCCAGCACTTTGGGAGGCTGAGGCGGGGGGATCACGAGGTTAGGAGATTGAGACCATCCTGGCTAACACGGTGCAACCCTGTCTCTACTAAAAAAACTACAAAAAATTAGCCAGGCTTGGTGGCAGGTGCCTGTAATCCCAGCTACTTGGGAGGCTGAGATGGGAGAATGGTGTGAACCCGGGAGGCGGAGCTTGCAGTGAGCCGAGATTGCACCACTGCACTCTAGCCTGGGTGACAGACTGAGACTCCATCTCAAAAAAAAAAAATCTCCTTCTATATATACATCCTATTGGTTCAGTTTCCCTGAAGAACCCTCATACAGTGACTGAGGCACACTTTGGCTAAACCCACTGAGCAGAATCAGGGTCCTGGGAAAACACCAGGCTGTGGTCAAGGGTCTCAGGCTTCAGCCCCAGTCCAGCCACGGGCCAGTGGGGAGGCTGGGAGTCAAGCATCGTACTGGCTGCTTCTCCCTGACTCTGTGCTCCTTTCTGGCACTAGGCTAGAATCCAGTGAGCCTTACCCATCCTGGTATTTTGCTCACAAAGGTGAGCAAGTCCAAAGGCACCAAGTCCACGTAAGCCCTAGGTTCCTACAGACTCAGGAGTGTCTCCTGGGGAAAGTTGTCAGAAGGAGGCAACCACACTTCTGAGAGCTGCCTAGCAATCCTGAACTCCCTGTGACCCTCAATCAGAGCGATTTGTTGAGCAAACAATAGCAGATGATTAATAAAAGATGTAAGAGAAGGACCTGTCTTCTCATGGTTAATTGCTTCTCACCTTTCCAAGACAATCCAGCACATTCCCTGTTGTGTCCCCTGAGAAACAGGGCTCCTTCCCAGAGAGGCAGGTGTGAACCCCGGGGCTCCAAGTGTGTTTCCAGCAATGTTAAAATGTTCTAGCCACTCCTTGGTGTTGGTTGGCATGAAAAGGTGCCCTCTCAGATGGTGAGAGCATGTCTGTGTGCATGTGTGAGGCACACAGACAGCTGTGGCATGTCTTATTGCTTCTAATCCTCCCTAATTCTTTTCATGTCAAAGCCCATTTAGGTAGTGCTAGAGGCAGCAGAAGCCATTGTGTGGTTGGAACAAGGAGTGGCTCCAGTCACTGCAGGGAGTGGGCAGGTGTTATGTCCCAGCTGTGGCCGCAGCAGCATCACGAAGGGGCCACCTTCCAAGTCAAACCAGAGATGGGTCTCTGAGAATGGCTGTGACGGCCGCCTTCCCTCATGTCTTCACCCATCCCCAGCCATACTTTGTTATTTTTTACATTCATCTCTCCATGTATTCACAGTTTTACAAAGGAGCACACGGAACCCAACCCAGTCTGTGAAATAGGCGTGATGCCCCGCAGGAGGTGGTGAGGGAAGGTGGGGCCAGGTGCTCCAGGTTAGAGTGGCTGGGGATGGTAAGTGTGGGAGGCAGAGGGGGAGGCACCAGGAGCCTTTCACTTAGAGATGACGAAGGGAGAAGGAAAAGACCCATCCAGAATCCAATTATGTTAACTCATCTCTGCTATCGATCCTACATTCCAGGCCTGGGAAAAAACCCCAAAACCTAATTACTGTACCGCTAATGACTGAGATGACAAATCAAGGAGCCTCCAGGCTGCTGATGGTAAGAATTTAAGGCTCTGAGTCTCTGTGGGGGAGGGTGCCCTGGGCTCTGTCACTTAAGGAGGGCTTCTCTCCTGGCTTTGTGGGTCACTCAGCACACACCAAATGCCTCTGGGCACCTGAAAGCCCATGCACGATTCCTACCGCGTTGGTTTTCTTCGTTTCCACCTGTAGATGTTCCAGCCACTTGATTTCCGAGGTTCTAAGGAAGGGTATTTGCTGGCCTCTTCTCCCAAGCCCAGAGAAAGACGGCAGGCTTTCCATGGAAAAGACGCCAACGAAATCAGTTAGGGCCCCTGTCTTCCGGAAGCCTTGGGAGGTGGTGCCGGCCGTCTGCGGCTGTTGTCCTGAGCACCTCTGGAGAGACAGCTGGAGTGACAGCCGTATCGCCGCTGCGATCTGCTGATATAATTACATAGAGAATGCATTTAATGCTTCAGTGGGCAACTTGGTAGAACAGCTTAATTTTTCACTGAAATCTAAATTTGCTCCCAGACTGTATATTTTTCTATCATATTAGATAATCAATCAGAGCAGAAATCCAATTTTAACTCCATCAACACTCCTCTGGAGAAAGTTACACAGTGAGTGCCCTCTGGTCTAGGTTGCTCGAGGCCGGCGTGTGAGCCCACACTGGGATGTGCAGATGAGGAGTGGTCCCTTGGCTGACCGAGGCCTCTCCAGGAAGAGACTGGCTGTGGTTCCCCAGGAGCTGGGGCCACTGGCTGGGTGGAGGGTGGGGGCTGCCAGCTGTCCACGGTGCTGGGGGTCCACCCCCGGTCCCCTCATGGCCATGAGGAAGAGGCCAGGCTGCAGAGAAGTGGCCAGAGAAAGCAGTGACCTCAGGGTCTTCCAGAGACCTTCCTGCTGCTTCTTGGGCACTGGACGATTCTAGTGTTTTTCACGCTAGGCAGACGGGGCCTTTGGACCTTCTGTGGACAGGGGTTCTGGAAAACCCCTGCCCACATGTAGACAGACTTGTGTCCCCAAACCACGTTCTGATCTTGGCCCTGCTTCTTCCCCGTGGAGTCCGCGAGGTGCTGGGACTTCAGTTCTTCTCTCCTGCCTTCCCTGAGGCACAGGGCAGCCTGCTTCATGGGCACAGGCCTGTGGTTGGTGACTGAAGAGGCAGAAGACAGGGCGTGGGTGGGTGGTCTCTGCCTGGTGACATGCAGGTTGGTGGGAAGGCCATGTCACTCGGGTGGGCTGGGGGGCAGCTGGTCCAGCTGTCTCAGGCAGGGTCACCACACTGGGCAGGCTGTGTTCCTGAGGGGCCAGCTCACCGCCACCATCACCTGCAGACACCAGACAGCATGTGGGAGTCTCCGTCTGCTTCAGAACGAGCCCCTGACAGACGGCAGGGATAAGCCCCCCAGGGTGGGGGCACCCACAAGCACACACAGTCCCCAGCCTCGCGCCAGCCTGGACTTTACTGGAACAGGGCAGCCACGTTTGGAGGCCCCAGGTCTGCACCCTCCTAAGGCTGGGACCGCAATTGCCATACCCAGAAATCACAGACTCCAAAGAGGCATTCCATCCATGAATGGGGGTTTTTATTCTATGAACAGGAAGGACTCACTCACTGGGCCACATGAGAGAGAGCCCGCTGGGATTGGGATTTGCAAAAAAATTTGTTTTTTTGGACAACTGAAAAGCAACCCATCGTTATCACAGGCGGCGTGGGCAGGGCCTGGAGGGCATCAGGGGTCTCCTTGCTCAGGAGGTCCTGAGTGGGCGAGTGGACCTTGCCGTCCATCACCCGCACATCCACCCCACAGGGGGAGGGTGTCAGAAAGAGGACGACGCCAGCGTTCGTGCCTTTAGGATTTCCAGGCCGCGGTTGTCTGCGGAAGGGTCTAGAATGGCGTCTTCTCTGAGGGGTGCACATGTTAGCAGGCGTCTCTCTTGCCTTCCCGGCCAGCAGGCTCTCTGAGGTCACCACCGCAGCTGCACGCCTTGGCATCCTGACCTCGGGCTTGTCTGTGACTTGAGCAGCTCGGCCTCTGCAGATGCACGGGATGAAGGGGAGGTGCGCGGCCCGGCCCCCGCCAACACTGCCCTCCCTACATCTATTTCAGAGGACAATGTGCTCAGCTGTGCGCCAGGTTCAGACCCATGCCTGGGTGGCAGGAGGGGGAGACACAGCCCCCTTGGCCTTAGCCAGGAAGCAAGGTGATCGCCGTTAGGGCTGCGGAAGGAGATCAGAGGAGAGGCCCTCCCCTGGTGAGGTATTAACCATGTTTCCTTGGTTCTGTGTATGATGCATGGACCCGGGGGGATGGGGGCTGCTGATCAGGGAGGGACTGGGCACTCCAGCCCAGGTTAGCCTGTCCCAGAGCTGGCAAAGGACTCTCCTGTTATGCAAACCCCCCAACCCAGAGCCCACAGTCCACCTGCCTCCTGTAGCAGAGCCTACACCAGGTCCCTGCCCTCATCACCAGGGCCAGGTACCAACTAGGGGCAGCCCCCATCCTCTGGAGCCAGCTGGAATCATTCAAACTCCCCAGCTCTGAACCCATTCAGCCTGCTGCCCGGCCTGGTGCTTCTTCCCAGGAAGCCACAGGAAAGGTTCTGCCGCAGCTCCCCAATCTCCCTCTGCCCGTGGCCACCCCGGAGCCTCCCGACGTGGCCTTGCCTGGTGTGGGTGCCGCATTCTCTGGATCTGTGAGTAATAAATGATCTTTTCAGTGACAGCCATCTCCTGACCAGTCGGCCTCACCATACCTGGATACAAATGTAACCTGCAGCCTAAAGCCGCTGCGTGGAGGGCGGTCCACTCTGTACCTGGCAGCCGGCTGTGCGAGTGCTGATGGGGTGGGGCAGGAGGTGGGCACCAGGGTTCTTTCCATCCTGTCCTCCGCAGATGTGCGGGCTTCACTCTTGGCACTCACGGTCCCACTCAGGGCTCTGTAGGACGAGGCTTCCCTGGACTGTTCACCTCTAGTTCCAGCGTGGTGGATATTACATGGGGGCTCAGGCCCAGATGTGCGGTGATGCTGGCACTGCCAGGGGCCACAGGGATGTCCCTGCCCCTCCAGGCTTCACCTCCAGGCAGCGTCCTTCTTGGCTGTGACCCAGGCACCCCCCACCCCGCCCCCGAGCTGAGGTGGGCCAGGCTGTGGTGGGGACTTGCCCGGCAGGGCCTCCAGGCAGGGGGTGGGCTGAAGCAGGCTGTAATGAAGGCTGGTGAGGCTAGTTCATGACCATTAGGGGCCGGCCAGAGGCTCCCCTAGGCAGGCTCCAAGAGGAAGCCCCCCTCTGTGATTTTTGCAGATTTTGATTGACATGGCCAGGTTAGGAGGCAGATGGATTTGTTTCTCTTCTTGCCCTGAAATCTGTCCCCATTAGTCCCTCGCCTCGGCTGAGTGGCGCCGGCATGCACCTGGGCCCGGCTTCCAACCAAGGTCTCCCTGGCTTCTCGGGAGGCTGGGTTGGGGAGGGGAGGAGGGGACATCTGTCAGATGCATGGAGGGCTCCCCCCAGACCTCGGACCTGCAGCACGTGGGGGCAGAAACCTGGACAGGCCAGAAGCTCAGGGTTATACCAGGCTGCAGACCTGGCCATCACTGAGGGGCTGGCCCTGGTCACAGAGACCTCTGTGGACCTCAGTGTTCCCCTCCAGCAAAGGGTCATGGTGCAAGGGGGCCTTCCATTCGTGGTCCCTCCCCAGCCCCAGGCCATCCCGAGGTTCATGGGCAGGAGAAGGGCTGGCACGGCTCCCTCCAGCTCTGCCAGGAATGAGAAGATCCACTGAGCAGTGCCCGCCCTGTGTGCCCGCCCAGGCCCCAGATAGGGAGGGGCTGAGTTCCAGCTGCTCTCGTCCCTGGTCGCCTCCCAGGAAGCCTGCCCTGGCCTAGTGCCTGTGGGGAGGCCTCCTCACATCCCACAGCCCCTTGCATTTCAGCCGTGTGCTCTGCGGACAGGAGTGTGTGCCCTGAAGCAGGGGCCATCAGAATGGCAGGTTAGGCTCCTGTTGGTGCTTGTGGGTTCAGAGTCTCCAGCCCCCTGGGCCTGTGGCCTGCTCCATGAGATGAGGGAGACCCCCTTCCATCCTTCCTTCTCCCAAGTGCCCTGAGTGTAAAGCTGCAAGCAGACGTCAAAGGGACTCAGAAGCAGAAGCTGGAACCCCCAGCTCACTGTGCTCAGGAGGCACCTACTAAGCCCAGCCTGGCTGCTGCTCCCCAAGAGCCAAGGGAGCCCCACGGCCACCCCAGCTGCAGGAACACTGCCTCTGTCTTCCAGTGGGAAGCCTGGCGGTCTAAGAACAGGGTCCGCTGTGGGCCGAACATCGCCAAGTGTCCAAACTACCCGTGGGACTCACCTGGACACTACCTGGCTCAGGCCCACACCCGGCTCAGGTCCACGCCTGGCTCAGATCCACACGTGGCTCCCTGTGCTCCTTCCTTGGGCAGCAAAGCCCAGACAACCAACACAGAACAGTTCGACTGCCTGATCATGCCGCGGGTCTCCATTTCCCCAGCAGCAGGCATGACCACCTCTGCTCAGTATTTCTCTGAGAAGGGGAAACTGAAGCCAAAACCTGTGTTCGTGGACAGATGCACTATGGCTGGGATGCTGCGGGAGGGGGTCTCCCTCGGGTCCTGTGTGTCCACATGCCAGGGCTGGGCCCTCTGTGTCGAGTCTGTGCACCAAGGATGAGACCTGGCACCTTCCTGAACTGAAGGGATGGCAGGGAGGAGAGGGCACAGCCTGGGGAACCTGCTTTTCTCTGCTACCTCCTCCCCCAGTGGACACTGGAGACAGGCCCTCTGTGGCTGTGGCCCCAGCCCTGGCTAGGAGACAGAGCCAGGAAGGATGGAGCCGTGACCAGGCAGGGCTGGGACTCACGCCCTGGAGCCATCCCATCTGCCCTGTAAGTGGGGGCCAGAACCTCCCTCTGGCCAAGCACGCCTAGGAGAGTTGCGGGATCCAGCCACGCATGAAGGGGTGGGTGCCCGGGTGGATGTGAAGGAACTGGACACAGCGAGGCTGTCAGCCATGGAGCTGCAGATGTGGATGATGGTGGTGGGACAGCGGCTCTGCTGAGACCATCTCAGGCCACACAAAGAAGGGGAGAGCCAGAGCCGGTCTCAGGGGCTGGGACTGTGTGGGGGGCACGGTGACCTCAATGCTCTGGACCAGTGAGAGGTCCCCTTCCGGAGCCAGGGCTGCAGTGGATGGACATCCCTGTGCTCAGGGGATCCGGGAGGTGCAGCCTCCATGCCCTCAGCCCCACCTCTGTTTGCAGAAGTCAGTGACACAGACTTCTCTGCTCTAGGCTTTCCATTTGCTTCTGATGAGTCCATCTGAATGGTTTGGGAAAGTAAGAAAAAAGGGGGATTTGTTCTGTTTTGTTTTGTTTTTGAGAGACGGAGTCTTACTCTGTCGCCCAGGCTGGAGTTCAATGGTGCGATCTCGGCTCACCGAAACCTCCACCTCCCAGATTCAAGTAATTCTCCTCCCTCAGTTTCCCAAGTAGCTGGCACCACAGGCACACACCACCACGCCCAGCTAAATTTTGTATTTTTTAGTAGAGATGAGGTTTCACTCTGTGTTGGCCAGGATGATCTTGAACTCCCGACCTTAGGTGATCCGTGCACCTCGGCCTCCCAAAGTGCTGAGATTATAGGCATGAGCCACCGCGCCCAGCCAGAAAAAAGGGTTTTGTGAGCCACTGTCTCCTCATCCATACAGGAGGAAGACCCTCCCTACCTCCCACCCGAGGCTGCCTGAGATAAAGTCAGACATCACCCAAATGGAGCTCAGAGACATGAACGCTCTAAAAGGAACATGAACAAAGTGAACAGTCGTTGGAAGATGTTGAGGAGACTCTCTCATAAATGTGGAGTGGGTTAGGTTTTCTAAATCAAAACTTTAAACCCGGATGTCACAAGCAACATTCGGTTATGTAAAAAGCTTCAACGGTGTTATTAAAAAAGCCACCGTAAACGAAGCAGATGACAGGTTACATGCAGGAGAAAATATTGCAGCATATAAAACAGGAACCAGATTAACACTCAGAATAAATAAAGAACTCCTATAAATCAATGAGGGAAGAGAGACAAATAGGCGATGTGCACGGCTGATTTACAGAAGAAGCTGCACACACGTGGCCGTGAACATCTGAAGGATATGCATCTTCCCGAGAATCGGCAGCTCAAAATGCAATGACACTCTGTCGTTACGCCGTGGCACATTGGCAGTCATTTCTAACCAGGGATAATTTAATTTCAGGGGAGTTTCCAGGGGAACAGAAGCACCAGGAGACATTTGGTATGAGGCTAGATTGGCGAAGTCATTTTGGAAACAATTGCTTGTTGATATAAAAAGTGATAGCACATGAGCTGAGCGATTCCACTTCGAGAAATGGAAATGAAGAGACAGAACGCGGGCTGCAAACCCGCCGCACCGAGCTACCTGTGCAGGTGCATAGAAATGTCCGGGAAGCAACGCTCAGCATGATAATGCTTAGGACGCAAATCTTTTTTTTTTTTTGAGACAGAGTCTCGCTCTGTCACCCAGGCTGGAGTGCAGTAGCGTGATCTTGGCTCACTGCAAGCTCTGCCTCCCAGGTTCACGCCATTCTCCTGCCTCAGCCTCCCGAGTACCTGGGACTATAGGCGCCCGCCACCATGCCTGGCTAATTTTTTGTATTTTTAGTAGAGACAGAGTTTCACTGTGTTAGCCAGGATGGTCTTGATCTCCTGACCTCATGATCCACCCACCTTGGCCTCCCAAAGTGCTGGGATTACAGGTGTGAGTCACCACGCCCGGCTGGACGCAAATCTTAATGCCTACCAGCAAGAAGACACTAAATTATTATACATTCTTGCTAGGGATTTCCGGGCTCATGTTGAAAATAAAGAGAGGGAGAGAATTCTTGTGATGGAAGGAGACCCCTAATGACATTCCTGAGTCCTAAAGAGCCTACGGCAGAGCCCAGTAGAGTTGTCCTGATCAGTTAATTGAAGAGGAAGGCAGTGTGCATCAGCCTGTGTGTGTGTGTGTGTGTGTGTGTGTGTGTGTGTGTTTTGTGTGTGTGAAGATGAAAGATCCTATCAAGCAAGTCTCGTGCAGTGTGGGAATGTGAAGGATGACCTGAGACCGGCTTTGGAAAAGGCCAAGGTTCCAATGAGCAGATCCCAAGACAGAGGAGAGAGTGTGGAGAAGAGGAGTCAGTGGCAGTGCTCCAGGACTGTGAGGAGTCCCCTGGATGATCGGGAGAGGATCCTCGGTGTGGATTTGGGGTGTCGTGATAAAGATGACATAGGTGCCGATGGAGAGAGAAGCAGGGAATCCTTCAGATGGACCGGGGATCCCAGGCATCACACCGCCTTCCCTGGATGCAGGAGGTGCTGGGGGCTCTGAGGGAAGGACCAGCAGCTGCACGTGCCATCTCACTTTGTGCTCTCCCCTCTCCTGACATCGCTGTTGGGTTGTTTAATAAATAGCTGAGCAAATGAATGAAGGAAGGAACAATGCCTGTCACTGGATTTCCTCCACGCTCTGGGAGGACTCCCTGCCCTTTATCACCTGATGGCATCTCAGACCCTGAGGGTTACCAAGACCACTCCCTCTCTGATTTGCTGGAAGGCCTCGACCCATCCTTAGCCTACCCCTTTGCAGCTCAGAGAGCAGGCAGCTGGGCGGCCCAGGAACCTCTGAACTGAGTGGGGGCAAAGGCGGCCCCCCACAGGGGCAGCCTCCTCTCCATCCCCCAGGCAGGGTCTCTTTCTGGACTCAGTATGCAGAGCCCAGCTCTCCTGGAAGACCATTTACAAAGAGCTTTGTATGGACATGGAAACCAAATGAGAATTCCAGAGCCAGGCTCTCCCTAGCCGAATTCTTCCCTCCAGGCCTGTCCTGGGGCTATCGGGCTTGCCTCCTCTCTGCAGTATAGACAACTGGTTCCATGCTGCTCACACCTGCTGGGCCCTCCTTGGTGGTGGCTCTCTGCACCTGCTGAGTCATCCTTCATGGTGGCGCTCTGCACCTGCTGAGTCATCCTTGGTGGTGGCTCTCTGCACCTGCTGAGTCATCCTAGGCGGTGGCTTTCTGCACCTGCTGAGTCATCCTTCATGGTGGCGCTCTGCACCTGCTGAGTCATCCTTGGTAGTGGCTCTCTGCTCCTACTGGATCCTCCTTGGTGGTGTCTGTCTGCACCAACGGCATGGCTTCAGTCATGCCAGCTCTGCCTTTCTTCAAGTGCTAGAGACACATTGAAAAGTTTTACGCAAAGCAATTTCTATCCTTCTATTGATAGGTGCATGATTTTCTGATACCGGATCAGTATCCACTATCACCACCACACCCCGCACTCCCCACCACAGCTTCATCTTCAAGGAATAGATAAATTTTAAATAAATATTTGCACGCACAGGACAGCTGCCTTTGAAGGAAATCTATGAGTGCCCTCTTGAAGATACAGATTTTCTTGCTTCTTTACAAGTTGAATAATGTCCTCTACATGTATCTGCTTTGTTGATCCAGATTTTCATATCTCATGTTTTCCTGTATGGCTTTAAGATAAGTAGTGTTCCTTATTCCTCCTTGAAGATAATGTTCTCAGAAGGAAATACATCTTTGGAAGAAGTGGAATAATTTATAACCAGTTGGACGAGGACTTCAGTGCCTCATCCTCTTATGACCTAGACATGGGCTGAGAAAGAGGGTCTTACTGAGGACACAGTGGCCTCGGTGGGGATCCCTGCTCTGGAGCGCAAGGGACATTTAATAGCAAGCACAATAATTATTCACATCTGCTTTATTTTTTAAAGGCTGTGCCTCATAGGTAACCCTGCCAAGCAAAACACTTGTCACCTCATTCAACCTGTCACCTCATTCAACAGACACATGGAGAGGCCCCACAATGTCCCCCAACTGCCACGTGCTGGAGACCAGACCCTCAGCCTCCCTGCTTCTGCTGGGCATCCCTCTGCTCAGGGGAGCATCTTGAGGCTGTACTGGTCTCAGGTGCAGCTGGCAGCAAAGAGACATAGGAGGAGGTGGTTGAACCCACCCTGCAATGTCCAAGGTCCAGGTTAAACCCTGAGAGTGGGTGAGCGTGTCTGGACCTGTGACTCAGTTTCCCTACCTGTAAAACAGAGCTTCAACGAGATGAACGATAGTCCTGAGCATAACAGTCCACAGGGGCCCGTGAGCTGCTTCTGCGTCCCAAGCCCTCATTTCTGCATCCTGTCTTCACTCTGCTCACCTCTGAATGAACCCCATGGTCCCCTGGAGGACCTGGGTGAAGAAATACCCTAAACACCTCCCCAGGCATCGAGCTCATGCCTCCAGCACAAGGCCTGGGGCTGTAACGCAGGGAGTTGGGCTCCAGCTTGGATGCTGTTCTTTCTTTCTCTCTTTTTTTTCAAAAGGGGTGAAATCCACGTAACACAAAGTGAACAATTTCATGGCGTGTGGTACATTCACAGGTTCGTGGATGCTCGTCTTCTATACCTGAGCTATATCCTGCCTGTCACAATTCCATAGGAAGTAAAAGCCAGCCACTTTCTGTAAATGGGATCTTAAGCAGAACTCTAACACTGTGCACAGAAAGTGTGACTGTGCTGGGTTCCAGGGAGACAGGGTCTGGTCTGTGTCCCCAGCCGAATCTCATGACAAATTGTAATTCCCAGCGTGAAGGGAGGGACCTGGTGGGAGGTGATGGGATCACGGGGAAGGATTTTCCCCTTGCTGTTCTCATGATAGGGAGTGCGTTCTCATGGGATCTAATGGTTTGAAAGTTGTGTAGCACTTCCCCTCCTTTCCCTGTCTCTCTCCCACTCGACCCTGTGAGGGCCTTGCCCACTTCCCCTTCACCTGCGTCATGATTGTAAGTTTCCTGAGGCCTCCCCAGCCATGCCTCCTGCAAAGCCTGTGAACCTTCGAGCCAATTAAACCTCTTTTCTTTATAAACTACGCAGTCTCAACTAAAGAAAGGCAGTTCTTTATAGCAATGTGAGAAGGGACTAATACGGAGAAGGGCCACCTGTCCTTTCAAAGGCCCCGCCCAGGACCCTGGCCACCTTTGAAACCAGCATGTCCGGGTGCCCTCTCGGATGTTTTCTCACCTTGGGAGTCCTGTGATTTTAAGGTTCTTTTACAATCACAGCTCTAGAGAGTGCTGATTCCCTGGATACCACAGGACCTCCCTGAGGCGTCCAGGGCAGAGCAAGCTTAGAGATCAGGCGGAGGATCTAGGAGCTGTGTGCCCCTGGACCTCTGGACCAGAGAGTCTGGGTGAGGAAGTGGGGACGGGATGTGGGGCCTGATCTCTGGGCTGCTGACCACAGAAAGGGCTCACACCAGGAAGTGGACTTGGGCCTGTCCTGGGCAGTTCTGGGGCAGAAATGGGAGCGGGAGATGTTTGTGGCTGTTCCCGTGAGGATGCTCCAGCCCCAGGAGGCCGTGGGGGAGAGGCCAGTGCTGTGTGGAACCGCACATGTGTGAGCCAGTCAGGAGACTGCTGTGTCGGTCAGGAAAGGCCAGCACAGTGCACTGTCCTCACACTGGGAGGACCGGCTTCCCACCCCACTCCAGGGCTTTGTGGTAAGCCTGATACACCCCGCTCCAGGGCTGCCTGGTAAACCTGATACACCCCGCTCCAGGGCTGCCTGGTAAACCTGATGCCTTTGTCAGTCTGGGGAGAGGGGAAGTTCCAGGGTTGCGTGGTAAGCCTGATGCCTTCATCAGTTTGGGGAGAGGGGAAGATTTCTCCTCAATGGTGACTGAAGATGAGTGTCTTTGCTACGGTTTGTGATGTTTTTTGCCATCCCTAGGTCCTCAGCAATGGTGAGTCTACTCTCAGGCCAGACACCATTGTCCCCCCACCCCACAAACCACACAGGCACACACACACACACCAGCACATGCACATACACACAAGAGCACACGCTCACACATGACCACATGCACACACGCACACTAGCACACACACACAAGCACACGCTCACACATGCACACACGTGACCAAACGCTTACAAATGCACACACACACAGGCAGGCATCCACACACATGCACACGCACGCACATGCACACACACACGCCTGGCCCTCAGTCTTGGATAGGGCTGGCTGCCTGCGTGCTTGTGCTGTGAGGACACGCCCCTCTCATTGCTTCCCCTACACTAATCATTTCCACTCCAGGCCTGCGTATCTTGTTCCTAGTGTCTGAAAATCCTATTTACTTCCACAACCCCTGGCTGTATTCCAGGCCCCCATGAAGCATTTACTTCGCTCTTTTCCATGACCTGGATTACACTAGTTTCCAGCACAGAGCTTCAGGGCTGGGGACTCATTTCTGAGTAGGTGCAAGAATCCACATATGCTGAGGTGAGGGGGGCAGAGGCAAAGACCCCTGAATCTCAGGTCACACACCTACCCAGCCAGGGACACCCTCCTGGACCTTAGAGCCAGACTCACCCCGGGTAAGGAGCCCCAGGCTCTGCCTCAGTGTGGTCATACCTGCTTATGCTCTATCCACGATGCCACGAGGAGCCTGTTGCTATGAGCCTGGGAAGCCTGAAGGTTCAGAGGGGATGGCCCAGGCCAGCACGGAGACATCATCTCATCCTGGAGGACCGCCAGGACAGTGCAAAGGGGTCTTGCAGCGCCCATCCCAGGAGGGCCAGGTCGGTGGGCACAGCGAGCTCACCCTCACGCGGGGCCCAGGGCGGCTGGTTCTCCCTGAAGCAGGCTTGTGTGTGTGACCGCAGAATCCTCCACATGGACCCATTTGACATTGGGCAGCTTGCGCTGGAAGGATTCCTTTCCAGGAAGAAACAGAGCGCCGTCCTGCCCTCCTCTGCTTCCCAAAGACAGATGGGAGCCCTGGAAAGGAAGCCGGCATCGCCCCCAACCCTAGGGCTGGTGCAGGGGCCAGCAGCCAGCAGAAGAGCTTGATTGCTGTTCCCTGGATCTAAAAATGGATAAACAACCGTGAATGCCAGCGAGGTCCAAGCCATATTCATCACCATTACAGAGAGTAATTCGGCGTGTGCTTGTTAATCAATCACTGCTCTCACTGGGGCTCCGGCCGGGCTGGGCCCCGAGAGTGGACGGCCATCACCAGCCCACAGGCCGCAGTCCAAGCATGATGGATGGCAGCTGCTGCAGGCTCCAATCTGGAGCTGAGTGCTGGGGCTCAGGCTGGCTGCACACGGGCGTCCCTCTCCCGATGCGGACCTGCAAATGAGAGGGGGGAAACGGAGGCAGGCTCCTGGCAGGGTGTGAGGCATGCCCTCCCTCGTGTGCTCTGTGTGTGACAGAGCAGGGGGTTGGGCAGTGCCACCGGGAGACCCACCTGCTTGGGGGCAGGGGAGGTGAGTGCTGGGAGGCACAGTGTGTGAGCCTCAGCGGCCTCATTCCATGACGTGTTCTTAATTAAAATAATCATGTGCTCCATGGACACAGCAGCGTTTCAACAGGGGGTCACACCCATATGAGAGGTTGGAATTCGCTCAGCAGAGCAGGAGGAGAGGCGAAGAGAGCCAGGCCCAGCAGGTTAAGGAATGTGTCAGTTTGGAAAGTGAGCACGTGAGCCTGCGGCAGGGGCGGCGTGGCCAGGTCACGTCTGGTTCCCGTCTCAAATCCCCTCTGCCCCGTGGCACCTGTGCCATAGACTTCTCGCTTTTCCTCTCCACCCTGATGGCAGAGGTGCTGGGCACCTGCACGAACAGTGGCAGTGAACTCTCCCCTCCTGGTCCTCACGGCCAGGCTGGCCCTTGGTGACCATCACTGGTGCCCCTTGATGACCATCACACACTGCTGTCCCCACGGCCAGGCTGCCCCTCGGTGACCATCACACACTGCTGTCCCCACGGCCAGGCTGCCCCTCGGTGACCATC
Organism: Gorilla gorilla gorilla; assembly: GCF_029281585.2. Taxonomy (NCBI): domain Eukaryota; kingdom Metazoa; phylum Chordata; class Mammalia; order Primates; family Hominidae; genus Gorilla; species Gorilla gorilla. Next base: position 47,122,558 of record NC_086018.1, read on the forward strand.
ACACACTGCTGCCCCCACGGCCAGGCTGCCCCTCGGTGACCATCACACACTGCTGTCCCCACGGCCAGGTTGACCCTCGGTGACCATCAGTGCTGCCCCTCGGTGACCATCACACACTGCTGCCCCCACGGCCAGGCTGCCCCTCGGTGACCATCACACACTGCTGTCCCCACGGCCAGGCTGCCCCTCGGTGACCATCACACACTGCTGTCCCCACGGCCAGGCTGACCCTTGGTGACCATCACACACTGCTGTCCCCACGGCCAGGCTGCCCCTTGGTGACCATCACACACTGCTGTCCCCACGGCCAGGCTGACCCTTGGTGACCATCACACACTGCTGTCCCCACGGCCAGGCTGCCCCTTGGTGACCATCACACACTGCCATCCCCATCATCACTCCGTCCACTCCAGGGTCTGCCCCAGCAGAGGCTCCTATGATGTCACACTCCTGGGTCTGGCACCAAGGCCTCCACACCCTCGACCCCACCTGTCTGTGCAAAGAGAGCCCCTGTGCCTCTGCCCAGGCCCTGGACTCCCCCAGGGTGGGCCCAGCACAGCCCTCTGTGACCACCATGCTGCTGTGAAGGGGCCTCCTTGGGCCGCATCACGTCTGGCCTGGCTCAGTTGCAGCCTGGGACGTGGGCTTGCTCGGAGCCTCCCTGTGCGGCACCCCCAGGGTGCTAACCACAGGTCTTCCCCTCCTGTCAGTCGGTTGTCAGGAGGGCTGGCCCGCCCCTCCCCTGGGATGCGTTTTCAGTCGGGGGCAGAATTGCTGCCGGTGTGAGGCGTCGGGCCCCATCTGCCGTCTGGAGGGCGGGAAGAGAGCACTGCATGTAGAGTTTTGCTTTTCTTGCTTGTCAGCTGAGACCCTGGTAAGCCACTTACAGTGACTGCTCCTCAGTTTCACCCTCTGAAAATTGGGGTTGGGGTGATAGCAACTCTACCAGATGGCCGAGAGAATCCGATACAAATGTGGAGGCAGCTGGCACGCAGGAGGTGCTGACGAGAATAAGGACAATTCAGAAGTCCCCGGCTGTACCCACAGAGCAAATCATTTGGTGCCCAAGACTGGCCTAAAACTCAGCAGAGAGCAGGTGCTTGGAGGGGCAGGTTTCACATGGGAAAGTTGCACATAGAACTTGAAGAGAGGGAACGTGAGAGACTGCTGGGGTTGGAACTCAGGCAGATCCAGGGGGCAGGAGCTGAGCCGGGAAGGGGTCGGAGTCCAAATGCCGGGCTGAAGTCCCCAGGGTGGCCAGCCTTAATTCTGTACATGCCGCAGGGAGACAGCGCTCACAGGACCCCAGCCGGCAGCTGTGCTCCCTGGAAGCCCAGCCCCTGTCCCACCATGAGGATGGAGCTGCAGCCAGTGTCCTACCCTGGTCTTCTCTGCAGCCATCGTGAAAGTGTCCACACTGGCACAACCGCTCCTGCTCCTGCATCCAGTGTGGGCTGCTGCACAGGACACGGCCGTAGCCCCAGGACAGAGCAGGCTGCTCCCAGGTCCATCTCCAGCAGTGCGATTTTCAGTGTGGAGTGCAGCGTAGAAAGTGCTATTTGGTGGGATGGGGCCATTAGCATTTCCCTTGGAAGCCCCTATCAGGGCCCTGGGCTGGACCTGGATGCAGAAGAGCTGCCGTCTTTACTAAGGTGGCCAAGTCCACTGGGCACTGGGCATCTCTGCATGAAGTTGCTGCAGAGTGAGGCTGGGGATGAAGTGCTGCGGAGTGAGGCTGGGGATGAAGGTGCTGCAGAGTGAGGCTGGCTGCATGACGTGCTGCAGAGAGAGGCTGGGGTGCCCGAGAGCAGACCAGCCTGGGGTGCTGGGGCTCAGGGCACCCGGCGGTCACCAGCACCTCTCTTTGCAGCTCCCACTGCTGTAGGTGTCTCCCCTGATGTGGTTGTCACCTTGGCGTCCTCCAGCCTGGCAGAGCCCAGCTCATCAGGGTGGCTTCTGCTGGAACCACGGCCGGTCCAAAAGGCTCTTTAATCACCACTTTATCCATTCATGGAACATCTGCTGAGCCGGGCCTGTCCAGCATCTGCAGGTGACACTGGGAACGGAGGAGAGGGGTCTGCCCTGGTGCTGCCCAGCAGACAGGTGCAGGCGGCCTGCGTTCCCCCCTCCACTCATATGCACACCACACACACAAGCTCGGATGCATGCACACATTCTCTCTCTCTCTCTCTGTCTCTCTCTCTCTCTCTGTCTCTCTCTCTCTCTCTCATTGCCCAGGTGAAGTCCTTCCTGCAGAATCCCCCCTGCTTGCAATTGTGTTTATTTGCTCATTGATTTGCTATTGTCCAGATCTCCAACTGGAACATGTGCCCCAGGAAACAAGAGAAGGATCCCCAAATAAAATACAGGACCCTGGAATTTCAGATAAACAACCCATCCTTGCCGGTGTAAGTATGTCCCAGACATTGCAATTATTGTCTGGGCTGTACTTGTCTAGAAACCTGTCCGTTGTTCACCTGAAGCCCACATTCACCTGGGGACCCTCTGTTCATATTTGTTAACCCTGATGACCGTAGCCCAGGAGGCAAAGGCAGTGGCTGCCTGAGTGCAGCAGGTCCCAGGGCCCCCAGGCCTAGTGCTGGCCGCCACCTCGGGGAGTGGCTTGAGCACCTGGCGTGTCATGCTGGGCCCCAAAAGGGATGCCAGGGGCGTGTTTCTGGTGTTTCTGAATTGGGGGCTTTATTGAGTTAACTGCAGATTCACACGCACCTAGAGGGACCACGCAGGGAGTGCTACTTCCCTCTGTCCACTCGGACGATGCCTCGCAGGGCCGCAGCCCCTGCCACCCGGATACTGGCCTGGTGAGGTGGTCCCCAGGACTCACACTCACTGGTGCAGATCAATGCTGAGCCATATCAGCGCATGTGTGCATTCGTTGACTACCTTGATGCAGGGCAGATGAGCCCCCAAACGGGGGTTTAGTCAGGGAGGGTTCTTGGCTTCACCCAGAAAAGAATTCCAGAGCAAGCTGGTGGTGTTAGACAACTTTATTCAAGCGGCAGCAGAGATGTGTTCCTTGCAGAGCAGGGCCCCCCATAAGCAATGTGCCCAGAGCAGTAGCGAGATTCTGTCTCAAAAAAAAAAAAAAAAAAAAACAGAAATTGCCACACCAGAGCAGAGGCTGGAGTTGGGCAGCCCAGAGACTCCTGGGGCCACCAGAAGCTGGAAGAGGCAGGAAGGGTCATCCCCCAGACCTGGGGATGGGGCGTGGCCCTGGGACACCTCGGTGTCAGGCTCCCGGCATTTGGAACTGTGGAAGCAGGCATCTCTGTTGCTTTAGGTCCCCAGCTTGTGGAATTTCCTGGAGTCCTGAGGCTCGCACAGGCAGTGAGTGAGGAGGCGCTTGGGAAGCTGGGGACCTGGTGACGTGGGGATGGAGGGGTGGGCAGGAGGCCCAGCGAGGCGAGGCTCCTGAGGTTCTGTGGTGTGCCAGGAAGGCCAGGAGGTCGGCCAGGCCGCGGGGGCCCTAAGTCCAGTGACGAATATGTTGAGTGGTGGCGAACTCATAGGTTACTGGGGCTGGACAAGGCTGAGTCTGAGTCAGGTTTAAAGCTAGATCACGGTGGGACCTGGTGACGCACCTGACCTCACTGAGCCTTAGTTTTCTGGCCTGTAAAAGGGGTGGAGGCCACCTGTGTTAAAGGCTGTGGGCACCACGCCTGGCACCCAGGAGCCCCCAGGCTGTTGGGAGTTTTGTGTGGATCCAGCCCACTCTGGGTTGTGGGTAGCTGTGACCCCAACGTAGGCTGGGTTTCAGCATCCTCTGACCTCCCCTCTTCCCGCCCACAGCCATCAGCGAGAGCTTCCTCCCCACCTCTGTGAGTTTAATTGCTAGGAGGCTTCAAGGGAAGTGGAGGAGCGTGTACTGTCACCCGCGTGTTCCACCTCTGGGCATTTGTTAATGTGAGTGAGAGATAATTCCAAGTCTGTCTGAGCCTGCTCTCTAGGGTGACACCCGGGACGGAGATATCAGCTGCATGAGGAGTCTGTCCAAGCCTGGTCTCTGGGGTGACACCTGGGTGGGGATATCGGCTGCTTGGGGAGGGGCGAGTCAGGTGCCGATCTGCCTGTTCCTCAGTTCCCAGGGGCTACTCCAAGGGCTGAGAGGTGCCAAGGAGCTCATGCTTTATTTCCACTGACGATTAGCCCGGGCACGGAGGCTGCCATTCCTCCATGACGGCAATCACGAAATGACAGGACGTGTGGGAAACTGCTTTTTTATCGCATTTCAGGCAGAGAAGACATCAGGTCATATACCAAGCAGAAGGCTGAGAGACGGGAACATAACGGGAATTACTCCAGAAGAAAATAATTCCTCCCTCAAAGTCCTGCACAAATGTCCTGTCCCTCCCACCTGCCTTGTCACCCAGGTGCCCTGCGGGAGAAGTTTCTGGGTGCTTCTGGAGACCGAGATCCAGGGTCCTCGAGGGCCCAGCTTTGCAGGAGAAGTAGACAGGCCCCCACCGGTCCCCACGCCTGGAGACCGTGCCAAATTCCATGCACAGTAAAGTCAGCCCAGGGCGTCAGAGGCCCCCCTTCAGCAGCCTCCTCAGAACCTCCCAGACCCGCTGTGGCTGCAGGCCTGGCCCTGGTGTCCTGGATGGAGGAGCAGAGGCCTGGAGAGCTGACTCTGTGGACACCCCCCGGCCTCACTGCACACCAAGGACAATCACACTAACAGCATCCGTGCAGGGCCGCCCACAGGCCCGGGCAGGGGTGTTACAGTTTCTAGAAACCCCTGCTTGTGTCTGTTGCCTTTTTCACGCAGACCACTGCACACAGCCCGGCGCCAGCCTCGCTCTCAGGACCAGATGGGCTGTGGCACCCACATGCACTTCGTGTTGGGCACCCCCACCCCCCACCCCCAGCACCCTGCCTGGAGACACCTGTGAGCCAGTCAGAGGCCCTCCTGGGCACACCCACCTGTCACTTGGAGCCCGCAGGCAGCGGCTCCCACAGCATGAGCTCACAGACGCAGGGGTGTTTGAGTCATAGCAACCCATGAAGCTCAATTCAGCCCCGGGAGAGCATTTTTATTTTTGTTGAAAATATCCACACCCTTAGTATTTGGGTTCCCAGAGTCTACAACATGAGGTCTCCTGGAAGAAAAGTCAACAAGAATTTAAAAAGAGGAAGGAAGGAAGGAAGGAAGGAAGGAAGGAAGGAAGGGAGGGAGGGAATTAGGAAGCAAGAGAGAGAAATAGAGAGGAAGGATGGAAGAGAGGGAGGGAGGAAGGAAGGAAGGAAGGGAGGGAGGGAGGGAATTAGGAAGGAAGGAATTAGGAAGGAAGAGAGAGAAATAGAGAGAGGAAGGATGGAAGGGAGGGCGTGTGGACGGTGTGCCCAGGTACCTCCTTAGCTCTGTCACCCACAGAGGACACATCACATCCGGGCACGCTCTGGGCTGCCAGGGGCCTGCAGGTGGCCTCAGGGTGGTTCCTCCTTTTCTGCCTGGGAGCTCCAGGGAGGGGGCACTGAGCCTGGGCCTGAGGCTTGGCCTGGCAGCTGCTCTGGGTAAATGGCTGCTGTGAACAGTTCCTTCCTCTGGGCCTGATTGACATTAATTAAATATTTTAATATTTGTATCAGAGAAAACGTATTCGGGCATACCTCAGTCATTTCTGATTAAATTGCCAAAGGAGGGCCACTGTGTGACTCCTATAAATGAATACATTTTCGACATTTTTTTTTTCTGTTGAAGGTAATTTTCATGGCTGGTTTAACTTGTAGGGATGATAGAAAATATTAATAAAACATTTGATGTCTAAGTTTGGGTGGAAGTTTAATAAATTAGATGGACAAATTTATTTTTGATCACGTGGCTGAAAATGTTTTAAAAGGGATTTTTTTTTTTTTTTAAGAAAGGAGCTTCTGGTGAAGTCTCTGCTCTCTGCGGGTTCTGGAGTCCTTCAGTGTTGGGCTGGGGCCCCCTTCACAGGTGTGGTCTCGGGTTCACGATGATGGGATGAGAGGAGTCTCTGGCTGCGTTCTCAGGAGGGGCCTGGGTGAGAGGCCTCGTTGACACCTTCACATAGACGGAGAAACCCAGGCTCAGCCAGGTGGGTGACGCTCCCCGGGTCCCCACGCTGTGTGTCCCAGATGGGGCAGGATCCTTGCTTCCTATTCCTGTCTGCTGACTTTTCCCCGAAGCTCCGTGTCACCACGGGACCAGAGGGGCTTATGTGGGCGAATTCAGCCGGCCTGTGGTGGTGGGCACCCAGCCCCGAGGTGAGGCATTCCTCCCCAGCAGGCAGAGGGGCTCCCAAATCCACTCCCAAATCCGTTCCCAAACCCACTCCCGGCGTTGTTGCGAGCCTCTCTGACCCCGAGGAGTGACCAGAAATCCTGGCGAGATCTCTGGGAAGCAGGCTGTGAGAAATATGTTGTTAAAATCCGTTTTTTCAAACAAGGTACCGGCTTTCCCAGAACAGGGAGGCACGGCTGGGTCGGTGGGAGGCCACAGAAAGGAGACAGACCCTGTCCGCGAGCATTCGGAACAGCCATACAGCCCCGGGGCTCCTCCAGCAGCACGGACGCTTCTCCCCGGGGAAGGGCAGGGCAGGCACATCGGGAGGAACAGCCTGGGTCCCTTCGGCCACCAGCACAGCCCAGCAGCTCACAGGCCTTCCCAGCCTGGGTGCAGGCTGGAGCCCCCGCTGAGGTCGGCCTGGCTGGGGCGAGGGTCTGCCTCAGGTGTCACAGGGACGGAAGCCGTGGAACGAGGCCTGGAGAGCGGGTGCTTCCTCCACCTGTGAAGGACTGGCCGGGGCTGAAGGAGCTCAGCAAGCAGCAGGGCCCCACCTGGAAGCAAGGCCAGGTGAGGTGGGGTCAAGACGGGACCCAGCAGGGCCACTGACAAGTCATTCCAGAAGTGCACACCCTCATCCCAAGTGCTCCCCAACACACATGCACACACGGCACACTCAGGCATCCAGAAAGACACACACACAAGCATGTGCACACTCACACACACATGAATGCCCTTACATACACGCACATACACAAAGGCGCACACACAGGTATGCACACACACAGCCACACACACGCAGATGCACACTCACACAGACACGTGAACGCACCCACATACACAAGAGCACACACAGGCATGCACGCATACATGCATACATTCACACACACGCAGGTGCACACTCACACACACATGAACACACTCACATACACAAAGGCACACACACAGGTATGCAAACACACACAGCCACACACACGCAGGTGCACACTGACATGCACACGTGAACACACTCACACAAAAGCACACATAGGCATGCACGCATACATACGTACATTCACACACACACACGCAGGTGCACACACACATGAACACACTCACACAAAAGCACACACAGGCATGCATGCATACACGCATACGTTCACACACACGCAGGTGCACACTCACACACACATATGAACACACTCACATATAGTCACATACACACTGGCCTGCACACACACACACAGACATAAGCACAAGATTGTACAGTTTCATTGGTGTTTAGTCCAACACGCCAAAACCCAGCACCTTGGGCCCTGATGGAATGAGGGCATCTGTGGTACCCTCGGGTAGATTCTCAGCAGCTCTGTGGGGCCTTTCCAGCTTTGCTGGGCCCGCCTTCGTAGCTGGTCAACTGAGTCCTCCTGCAGTGTACAGGGCCCCGCACTAGAAGGACCCACACCTGGGTTAATGCGTTGCTGTCACTGACCTGAAATGCTTCATCCTTCGAGCGACGGGTCCCCACGTTTTCAGTTTCACTGGCCTCAAACAATATTTGAGGCCTTGTTATTCCTGCTGCTGTGGAAAGGTAAATATTTATAGGAAATTTCCATTTCCTTTTGCTCATCTGACAGAAACTTGAAAATTCACAGCCCTTCCTTGGCCATTCTGCCATCTGCTCCCAGGTTGGAAAGAGTCCCCAGGTCCCTCTGGGCAAGTGCGACGTGCACGTATTGAAAACATGTTATCGTGAGGTGTGGAAGGAACGCACTCCTCCGCCTGGGCTTCCTCCAGATAGATGATGATAGTGTAACAGCAACTTAGTGATGTGTGGCTCTCACATAATGAATTGATTTTATAGAACGTTTTCATTCATTTGAAAACTGTCTGGCCGTCTATTGAATGGGAATTACAGTGACAATTAGACTCAATATTTAAATAATCAGTTTTCACTGGGCAGTATTGGGATGTCACAATTTACAAAGCACTTTTAATTATTTTATGTGCTGGTTAGTGTGTTTTTGCAATTAAAATAATATCTACATGTAAACGTTGCAGTAATGCGGATACGAGCACTTAAGGGGGCCGGCTGCTCCGTCTGCCTCTCCATGCCGTGGACTCAGCACCAAGTTCCAGGAACAAAACGCACCACAGCAGGAACAGGCAGGCTCTGCTGCTGACTTTTGTCCTTTTTCCTAAATCGTCTGTTGTCTTCTAACGTGTTAATGGGTTCATGAGGTTCCCGCCACGTCTTAATTTCTTCTTTCTCCAAGCAGGCCATGGCCCTGCTATTCCCTTCAGGTAGGAAATGGCCTCCATGAGAGCGTTCAGGTCTGAGCGCCCCGTTGTGTTCAGGAGCCTGCCGGCGGGATGCAGCCCATCACAGAAGCCTGTGAGGTCACGTCCATGGGTCCTGGGAGCTGAGCAGAAAGAGCTCTCTGCCTGAGGACGCTGTGCGTATGGGGGCCTGAGCTGAAGTCCAGGGCAGCTTCACTGGGAGTGCCGCCGTCTCTGGACTTGGAGGACGCCTTTTCCACAGGACATTGCTCCTGGTCAAGGCACTCACTTCACAGCTGAAGAGCAGCCATGGGTCCCTCCCTGCTCATGGAATTCCCTGCTTTTACCATGCTCCAGCCTGGAGCAGCGGGCTTGATAGAGCCAGGGAATGGCCTTTTGATGGTGATGGTACCTCCGGGAGCTGGGAGAGGTCTCCTGGGCTGCACATGTTCTGAATCAGTGTCCAACATGTGCTGCTGTCTCTCCCATAGCCAGGACTCACGGGTCCAGGAACCAAGGGGTGGAAATGGAAGCGCGCCACTCGCCATCACCCCTCGTGACCTACTAGCACATTTTTTTGCTTTCTGTTCCCATGACTTTATACTCTGCTGGCCTAGAAGTCTTACTCCAGAGGGAGAAGTGCTTCCACCAGGAGACACAACAATGATATTATTGTCCTGGAAGTTCAGCCTGCTGCCTGGCCGCATTGGACTCCTCATGTCTCTGAGTCAACAGGCTAAGAAGGGAATTTCTATCCTGGCTGCAGGTATCGGTCCAGATTATCAAGGGGAAATTGACCGCTGCTCTATGGGGAGGTAAGAAGGAGTGTGTCTACAAACAGGAGATCCCACAGGGTGTCTCCTAATACTGCCATGGGAAATTACAACAACCCAATCCAGACAGGACTACGAATGGCCCAGACCCTTCAGGAATGAAGGTTTGGGTCTCCCCACCAGATAAAGAAGCAGGACCAACTGAGGTGACTGCCGAGGGGAAAGGCAGCATTGTATGGGAGAAAAGAAGGCGGCTGTGAGCTCCAGGGTTGCCCTCCGGGCCCACCACAGAAGCAAGGACTGTAATTGTCATCATGGTAAATTATAAATATTCTTATTTATTATTAATGTGTTTTTGTGTATGAATACATAACCACACACACAAAGCAAATCTGTTCTTCCCTCTCTTCTCCCCTTACGGTGTTACATAAGATGTATTGACTTCAGAGCGTAGTTTCTAAGCATTGTTACTTTATATCACAGCATTTGTGCTGCAGGATGTCATGGAGAAGAGGAACCATCACCCAGAGCTCTTCTGGGAAAGGGTTAGTGTGTTTTCAGGGGCACACAGAATGCTTTTATGATATTAGGGGATCGTCTTTGTTTGGGAATTAGATACTTTTTTTATTATTTATTTATTTATTTTTTGAGATGGAGTCTCGCTCTGTCACCCAGGCTGGAGTACAGTGGTGCTATCTCAGCTCACTGCAAGCTCTGCCTACCAGGTTCACACCATTCTCCTGCCTCAGCCTCCCGAGTAGCTGGAACTACACGCCCTGCAAATTTTTTTGTATTTTTTTTAGTAGAGACAGGGTTTCACTGTGTTAGCCAGGATGGTCTCCATTTCCTGACCTTGTGATCCACCCACCTCAGCCTCTCAAAGTGCTGGGATTACAGGTGTGAACCACCGCACCCAGCCAAAATTAGGTATGTTTTAGGGAGACGTATATAGAGGTGCATGGTGTCGGGCTGACAGGCGGTGGACCCAGGTGGCGAGTCTCACGTCCACCTCGCTGGGCTGTGGTGTCCGGCATCCTGGGACGCTGCTGTGAAGGTATTTTGTAGATTGCTCAACACCCGCAATCAGTTGCCTTTCCGTAAAGGAGATCACCCCTGAGCAGTTGGGTGAGCCTTATCACATCATGAAGGCTTTAAGAGGAAAACTGAAGAGGAACATCCACCTGAACCTTGAGTTTCTGGCCTGCCCTGGGCCTTCCCTCCTGGATGTCTGGGGCTCCTCCAGGAAGGGGCATGGGTGAGGCTGAGCACCTGCAGCTCCTCGGGCAGCGGACATGCTGGGCCACTCTCGCGTGCCCTGCGGTGACTCACACTCACTGCTGTTCCCAGCATCCCTGTCCAACTGGGTGGTGCATATTTGCTCTCTGGCATTTCCCCCATATTAGCCTGTGGTGGCTGATGCGGGGGACAACACATTTATCCTTTGTCATCTGCAAGGCTAGGGTGAGTCCAGTCCTCCTGGAGGCTGTGGGAGTGTGGAGGTTCAGGAACAGAGGGATGCAGGGACAGCATGGTGGCCCATGCAAGCCCTCGAGGTGTGCCTTGGCCACAGCTCTAAACGGCAGAGCTGCTGAGCGAGGCACACAGGTCACCAGGCAGGTTGTGAGGAGCCACCAGTGAGGCTGCAGAGACCCGAATTCTCCCTGGAAGGGTGTCAGATTCTCCACACCCTGCTGTGATTCTTCTGGGTTTATAGAAGTAGCAAGAAGAAACGTTAGCCTATCTTAAATAAATCCTTAGATTCTGACACAATGGAATCTACATTAGCAACACTTGGATGGTAAAGAGCCTGGAAGTAATGTTCTGGTATTTGGCTCCCTTGAGTGAGCTGGGAGTGAAGAAATGAGTGACTGAATGACTGAATGAATGAATGAACTCATCGGGGATCTGCCGTGCTGAGCATGGTGCTGGGCATGGTCACTCTCAGGAGATCCGATCTGTGGTCAGGGAAGCTGAGGCTAGAGGAATCATCTGGGTCTGCCTCTGCGTCCCTGTTCCCCCTGGCTTTCTTGGGGGTCACCCAGTGAGTCCCCACTGAGCTGCGTCCATGGGACTGCAGGCATCTGAGCCCTCACACTGCCCTGCGAGCAGACAATCCAGGGCCAGGGAGGCCGGAACCCAGCTGCAAGCCTGAGTGACTGGGAACAGGCCACCTGCCTGTAACACGGGAGGGAACTGGGTAAGTTCCCGAGGCCTGGGACCAGTCTCCTCCCAGACAAGGGGGCAGATTGGACCCAACCACTTAATGCTGGAGTGGGAGTTGCCCCATGTCCTGTGGGAGGTGCCTAGACAGGCAGCCGCCCCCAATGCACCTGTATCCCCTCCTTTTCTGGACACCCCTGCAGAAGGGGAGCAGGTGCTGAGGGGCTCAGGAGGCCCTCATATGTCTGTGTTACATCATTCTCCATCCCCCAGAGAGCCCCGGTGTCTGAAGGCCTCCCCGTACCGGGGCTGTGCTTAAGCTGGGACCAGCAGGAAACTCACAAGCTGAGGCGCCAATGCACGAAGGAGGAGGTGCGGGAGGCAGGGACCCCCAGTTGAAGCACACAGCTTCTCAGCAGAAGCACCCAGCAAGGAAGGCGTGGGTTGGCATCCTACCCAGGGCAGTGGAGCCAAGAGCAGCCCCAGACCGCGTCCCGCCCTGGAAACAATTCCTTTCACTCAAACCCTGCCAGTCTCTAAGCTAAGGGTGCGACTAGGATGGGACGGCTTTTGTTTTACTCAGCTGATTATTTTTGCATTGAATTCATACATTAGTTCGACTTAGTGGCTGCAGAAAAGCTATAAACCGAAGGGATTTAAGCCTAACAAATGGTGTTCTAATGAGAATTATTGAGGTCAACACTAGGATTCTGCAAGAATTATGTTTCCTTTGAGGGAGGTCTGCCTCTGAGGGACCCCAGGCTGCAGGGGGTCTGTAGAGGTCGACCGTTTTCCAGGTGGTCGGGGAAGGTGATGTGCTTTGGGCCTCTCCACTGGGGTAACTGGAAGGCTGGGGTGGGCTCCGTCCCCCTGCAGGTCTAACCCCAGGGGAGTCCCCGTCTTGTTCACAGGCTGTCTTCTCCTCCCCAGGGAACACGCAGTTGGTGGGGACCCCACAGGCAGGAGGTGCAGGAGGAAGCCCCCCCAGGCAGAGACCCAGGAATCACAGCTTCCGCACCCTCTTCACTCCCCTAGAGGCTCGGGGAGTTGAGCCCCAACACTCCCAAGGCTTGGGGGCATTAATTTAAAACATCTGATTGCCAGCAAAAGGTCTCATCAAAGATTAAATAAGCATAATTTAACTGAGGGAATGATAATAGATTTAGTTAAGAAGAGAAAAAAAGGAAAATTGAATTAGAATGCATATTTGAGGGAAAATTGGAGTTTAATGTAATTACACTTAGAGATGAGACAGATTACAATTACCATGTTTCAGAGGTGGAATTTTTAATTACATTATTTAAAATCAAGCCTAGGTCTCTGCCTTCAGCAGGTCAGGAAAAGGGTTTTCAGGCAGTGGGGATGGCTTCTGTCCTGCTAGCTTCCTCCCTGACCCAAGGGGAGCAGCAGCCATTTCTGCCCACCTGAGGGGGCCAGGCAGATGCTGCAGGTTCCGAACCACAGTGTCCTGCTGCCCTGCGCCCGCCAGGCCAGTCCACACCCTCTGGGCTGAGGGCCTCACCCTGCAGAGGAGACAGGCACAGGGGCCCTGTTATTCCTGAGACCTTGAGGAGCCCACAGCCCTGGCAGCAAGGCGGAGGGCCTGGCTGACACACACCTTCCCGGATTTGATTATCCTCACGGCTGATCCAATCACTTGGGCAGTCAGGAACCACGATCATAGCCAAAAACCTCAATTCCACCAAAAATCGAGTTTCCCAGATGGCATTTTCACTCTTTAGTCCTGAACCACTCACCTTCACAGGTGCTAACTGTGTTTGCCTCTGGAGTGATGGGACCAACCAGAAGGCGTCTGGGATAGAAAGGGCACTCAGAGGAGCGTGAGGCCCTCGATAAAGGCGTCTGGATCTCCAAGGCCAGGAGGTAAGCCTGCTAACTGGCACCTTAGTGCTCCAGGACGCTGGGCTGGCATGCTGTCCGTGTCGGCAAATAGTGCCAGCGCCTGTGGGCACGGACTCCTCCCACCCGGGACTCCTCCCACCCGGGACTCCTCCCACCCGGGACTCCTCCCGCCCGGGACTATGGTCTCGGTCACCGTCATGGTTGAGTTATGTTCCCTCAAATTCAAATGTTGGAGTAATAACCCCCAGCACCGCAGAACGTGACCTGATTCAAAGACAGAATCTTTACCGAGGAGGCCAAGTAAAAATGAGATTGCAGCCGGGCGCGGTGGCTCATGCCTGTAATCCCAGCACTTTGGGAGGCCGAGGCAGGCAGATCACCTGAGGTCGAGAGTGTGAGACCAGCCTGACCAACATGGAGAAAACCTGTCTCTACTACACAGCTCTCAGTCATTGGCTCTGCCACCGCTTCTCCGTCATCCCTCCCATGATCTTCTCCTCCAGTTCTCTCAGCACTATTTTCTTTACTATTTCAATGCCCTCTTAGGGGAAAGCATCCATTGAATCTCTCGCTTCACTATTTTACTTGTGGGGCCACATGGGACTATGCTTATCTGACCTGTGGAACTTCACATTCCTGTCTATATTCCTTTTCTAACATTTCCTAATTGAAACTTTCTCATAAAATTCCTATTTCGTTTGTCATTTTTAAGTGGAAGTTATGCATTCATTCATCTCTTTAAACATCGCCAATGCACTTATTTGAAATATCTGTCAAAAAAGTTCAGCTACAGTCTATAAATTGGTTGATTTTTTATTCTCTGTTTATCGTCTTTCCCAAAATTAGTTTTCTTTGTGTATTTTAGAATTTGGAGACAAAACCACATTTTGAGTGGAAAGCGTTGTTTTGTTTTGCTCCCTTCTTCCTTTCTGTGCTGTCATGCACCCTCTAAGTCCCTGGTCAAGACATAGGCCTCCAAGGCAGGTGTAGAAGCCCAGAAGCTCGGAGGTTCAGAGGACGAGATGGAGCAGGCTCGGGGCAGTGAGCGCCGGGCTCTGCACCTGCTCCAGGTGGCATCGGCAGCAGATGTTGAGCAGGCGAGCAGTGAGGGAGCTCAGCCCCTCCCCACATCCTGTATTGCACTGGTAGGGGGTAAACCTAAGGTGCTGAAGTCTCGTCTATTCAGAACATTAGGAAATCTATAAAAGGGCGTTTTCAGAAGGCTAGTAGGAGTTGATGTTCTAATGCAGGGATCCACAGACTTTTTCTAAGAAGGGTCAGATGGTAAATACGTTCTGCTGCTCAGTCCATGAGGGTTTCCATAGCAACTCCCCCTCCTCTGTCGCTCAAGGCAACCAGAGCCATACAGAAGCAGATGTGTGGGGCTGTGTCCCAGGAAAATAGCCCTTACAAGGCAGCCATGGCTGGATGTGGTCTGAGAGCTAGAGTTTGCCAACCCCTCTTCTAATGCAAATCAACAGAAATGCCAACTTGAATTTGAGTACAGATCCAGGAATTCCTTTTGCATATGGAATACATACTGTTCAGAAAAAAACTTCAATAAGTATTTTCCAGTCACCTGGAATGTCTCAAAGAACAGAGACTTTTGTTTGGTTACTTTTGTACAATGTCATGCAGAAATAAATGAGTCAAAGCTACAATGCAAATCTTTCTATATATATTTTATGTAAAATATAAATATAAACATAAAGTATATGTATATGTGTGTGTATATATATATATGTATCTTTATACTTCAAAGGACCTATTGAAATTACTTTTGGAAGAATTCCAAGGGAAATTTATAAGGCAATGGGTTCATCAGGATCACATTTCAGGGTGTGAGGACCAACATTTTTTAATTAAATGTTTCATTTTGAGGTAATAGTAGATCAACAGGTATTTGTGATCAGTAATACAGATAGATCCCAGGGGCTCCCCCTCTTTCCCTCAGTGGTCGTAATATAGCAGCCTCACATCCAGGATGTCAATATTGACAAAATCCACTGATCTTAACCAGATTTCCCCAGATTTGCTTGCACTTGTGAAAGCGTGGATGAGTGTGTGTATGTGTGTGTGTGTGCGTGGATGTGCATGCATGTGCCTGAGTGTGTGTGCGTGTGTGTGTGTGCATGTCTGTATGCCTGTGTGAGTGTGTGACTGTGTGTGTTCATGTGTGTGATTGAGTGTGGGTGTGTGCGTGTGTGTGAGTGTGAGTGTGTGTGGTTATTTAGTTCTACGCAAAGCTCTGTTTTTAAAGTGATACAATGTTGGAATGATGTCCAGGGACCCAGAAGAAGGAGTGTCTGGGGAAAGCCTGGTTTTAACACAATGGGTCCCAGCTAACATCATATCTCTTTTATCTGCATTGATATCACTAGGACACAATTATTAAGAAATACAACTCACTTAACCTGGATGAATGACAGCAGGAAAATTGCTACAAATCTGGATTAATGGAAGTCAAATGGTAGTGAGCCAGATGGTAATTAAGCTGAGGTTAAAAGCTTTGAAGCCAGCCTTTCGGGAGCGGACTTTTTCAAACACCTCAGGGACCTAAACAAACTCCTGATATTTATTCAGGCTGAAATTCTGACTCGCATTTAGACTGCTAAATTAATAAGCTTGGAGACCTCTCCCCTTCCCTGAGTAGACACTGCCTTTCATTTATGCCATAGAGGTGCATTAACGCTCCGTAATGCCATCTATTATTTGGGATTATTAATTCATCAGTTACTCAATTGAAAAATCTGAGGAGTCAATACAGCAAGTCGTTGGGAAAGTGTGGGACCCTAGTGAAAAATCAGCAGATTGTTGAGGAAATAATGTTAAAGAAACACTGAGTAACAAAAGACATTCTTTATTAAAATATCAAAGAGGATAAATATCTCCTTGAGAAGCTCTGGGGTCCTAAGTAAACTCCCAAGGAGCGGGGGTCCTGACAGCAGGACATGGTGGTCTCACAGTTTAACCTTTGCATGAAGCCACCGGTCTTCGGCTTTCTGGGCACAGGACTCGGTGCAGCACCCTGGGAGGAACTGTTGGGACCACAGGAAAGGGGAATGGTCGAAGGAAGGGGAGGGGAGCTGTCATCAGGCATTGCTCACCTTGAAGGCTCAAGTTCAGGAGACCACTGAGCTCACGTCCTCCTCTGCCCTTGCAGCCTGGGGTGGGAGAGGGAAGTATAGGTGACACCTCCCATGCCCATGTACAAAGAGCACAGCGGGGAAGGGAGGCAGGAAACTTGGTCCCCAGTAAGCTTCCCTCATCTGCCTCCCCCAGGAGCATCAGTCAGGCATCTCTTAAGTTTAGAGAAAGCTCATTGTAAATGCATATTAACTCTCACCATGATGAGAAGGCTGACGACAGATTATGCTCACCTTAATGGTGGGGCAGGGCCTTGGTCATCTTTTTAACCCGGTGATTAGTGGGATGTCTGCAGAGAGACACTTAATTAAGGCTTGTTAAATTGCACTGAACAATGTCCCTGATATTTACACACCTGCACCTGGCACTTTCTGAGCTTTTGCATCTACTGTCGGGCAATGAACCAGGTTGGTGGAGCTTCCGTCCTGAGCAGGGGCTGCTGATTGCCCTCCTTCCTCCCAGCACCAGCAGTCAGCCTGCCCAGACACTCTTCTTCCCTGATTTCCAGGGAGGAGCGGCCTCTGTTTAACATCCTGAGTGCAGGACAGGGACCTTGGAAGGCGCCGAGCTCTGAGCCCTGAGCCGCTGTAAGCCTGAGTCTAGGCCATCAAGCTCTCTGGACCCTGACATTCCTTCCCAGGCATCTGCTGCTACTGCTGAGAAGTGAGGAGCCTTCAGCACAGGCAGGGAGCCGTGGCGGATGCTCATTAACTCTGCCAGGGCCTGCATGGCCGGGCTCTTCAGGCCAGCTCCCTGGGGCTACATTCTCAGAACCAAACTGTGTTCCTCTTACTGTGGACCTCTGGAGGAAGCCCAGGCTTTCTGTCCGGCTCTTTGTTTGCCAAATGCCAAGGGGTTAAATCCTGAGAGCTGAACTACATCAGTAGGTCAACACACCTCACCCTGGGGCTTGGCATGACTTGGGAGGCAACCTGGCAGACCCACGGTATTTGGCCAGGTTTGTCCATGGCCAAAGGGCCAAGCCCTTGAGCCAGCTGCAGTCCCTGGTGGGAGGATGGTGGGCTGGGGCAGGAGGTGCTAGAGCTGATGGGTCCCATGAGGGATCCTGCTGGGCTGGGAGAGCTCGAGCCCCTGGAAGATTTTCAGGATCCTCCTGAAGTCTTCTGTGACAGTCATTTTTTTCTTAAAGGGGCAAGTTCCAAACTTGGCGCTACAGGGGTCCCAGCAGATCAGGCCTCTCCCCTCCGCAGGTGGCCTGTGTAGCTTTGCCCTGGGCCTGCCTCCCACCCTTTCTCCCTCACATGCCTCTGGGACGGGTCAGGCAGCTGCAGAGGTTCCAGGATGGCAGCCCTGGGCCCTGAAGAGGGGAATCCCCTACAGAACGAGGGAGCCCTTGGGACCCTCCTGGAGAGACTGGGCTCCTGTTCAGCCTGGAAACAGCCACTGAGCCTTCTTTCTCAAGCAGCCTTTCCCTGGAGTCAGGGTGGCGAGGCCCTGTTTAGTGCTGGGCATGTTAGGGAATGTCTGTCTGGGCTGGCCCAGGGTTTAAGATAAGAAAATTCATCCATCTTCCCAAGAAACCAGGTCACTGAGAACTCCTAGGTGCAAGAATTAGATCCAACAAGAACATTTCCTGGAGTGACTGTCATTGCTTGGATACCTCACCAGCTGTTTTTTTTCTCAATTCAGAATGTTATTACACATGCCCTTTCTGCTTCTAATGATCCTGAGCGTAACAGCCTTGAAGTATCTTAACTGTGTAGACACACGTGCATCCTTCAACAAACAAATCTTGATTTTTTAGATAAAGAAATGCAGCTTGACCCTCTGGAACACTGTTTATCCGGTCTGAATTCTGCCCTAAACCCCGTGGGTTAAAGCCACCTCCATCCTCCAAGCCCTGCCCCCTGTCCAGGCTCAGTCTCCGAATTTTTGCTTCACTTTCTCTCTTTCCCACCCCACCCACACTCCTCCAGTAATTCCTGTCAAGTTCAGCCTCTACCCCTCATTGCAGCCCCCAATGTCCCTCTCCTGGACAGGCCAGGTGCACCCACCCCAGCCTGCCCACCTTGAGGAGTCCTCCCTCCCCAACAGGAGAGAGGGATTGTTCTATAACACAAGTGAGGTCCCAGATCCCTGTCCCCCACCCCCGAGGGTGCCTCATAGGTCCCAGAATAAAATCCATGGCCTCTCTGGGTTCTGTGCCCTTCTGCCTCGGTCTTCCTCTGACACAGCTTCCTCCCGCACCTGCCAGGCCTCTGCTCATGCTGGAGGCTGCCTGCATCCTCACTCAGCTTGTCCTGGGCTCTATTCTTTTCCACAATGCAGGGGTCGCCGCTGGACGCATGCTGCAGGGATGTGCATCTTACGTCCTTTCTCCATTGGGATGAAGCTCCCCTGGTAAGGGTCTCGGCTGCTCTGTCCCTGCTCCAGCCCCTATGCCCAGAGCCTAGGATGCCCTATGCAGTGCAGCACTCAAGTGGTGCCAGCCCTGCCTTGGCAGGTGTTGGTGGAAGCCACCTCGGGGCCCTGCACAGTTCCCTGTGCCTCTGCCTGTGGGCCTCTTTCCAGTCGTCCCACGGAGCCCGTGTATGAGAGCTGTTGCCTCAATTGCAGGGTGTGAGGGTCCTGCCCTGCAACCCTCACCCACAAGCAAGTATGACGCACCTGATTCCTGGAGCTCACACACGGGGCGTGGAACGAGGCCAGTCGCCTCCATGGGCAATGGCTCCTCCTCCCTCAGCAGAGCTGGGGGCTTCGCAACCTCCTTTGACTGACAGGCGAGGCCTCAGCACTGGCTCAGCCAAGACTCACCATCCTCACTCCCCAGATCCAGTCTCTCACAGGCCTAAGGAGGATGAAGAACCGAACTGTCTCATTCAGCTTCACTGCCTCTCCATGCAGATCACCTCTGTGCAGATGGGGGGGCAAGGGCCACGTCACCTTCATGCTGGCTGGGACCCCAGCCCAGCCCCCACAGTCCTTTTCTCGCACCCACTGCCAGCCTCTGTCTTTCTGCATTGTAGATGGTGCTGGCGTGGCCTCATTTCTCTCACTTGCACCTGTGCCTCCCACCAAAGGACTTCTCTTTGCTTCTGGAGAGTCTATACAGTGGTTATCTGCAGCTGCCCCTGTGCCTCTGTGCTGTCCATGTGGGTCTGTTGGAGGATCTGTTGGGATTTTCAGGCAGAGATCATATTTTTCCTTTGCCCTCAGGCACTGCCCAGGCATGGCAAGGCGTGGCGCTGTTACCACTGGGCAGAGATGGAGGGAATGCAGCAGAGGTAGACAGGACACCTGGGCAGGGCGAACTCAAGCTGGACATGCTGTCAGGATGCCTGGGTGGGAACACTGTGCTCCAAGACTCAGGTCAGCGTCAGAGGCCAGTCAGGAGCTGGACAGGAGAGCCAGTCAGGGCAACACCAGCGTTTCAGGCTTTCAGCGCCATCGGGGCTCCAGCGGCAGAGCGGGTCCCCCATGGGGATCGGCTGCAGTGGGTGGGCTCAGCCAAGGCCTGTTTGATCCATTCACCCAGGCTTTCAGAACCTGCTAGGTGAGGGACCCATCCCATCACGTCCGAGCGCCCCGGAGCCCTGTGCTGTGCTCTGAGTCCATTTGCGGGACAGTGAAGGATGGGGTGGTTCAGCCAAGGTCACTGTGGACAAATCCGCCAGGCAAGTGGCAAGTTGGGAGAGGTTATTTGCAAAATCTAGAATAAATACACAATCCGTAGCTAGAGAAAGAAAAAGAAAACTTATAAAAATAGGAGCTTAAATGGAGAAAGGGGGGAAGTGATGTAAAAAGGCTTTGTAAGGGAGAGGAAGCCGACACCAGATGCGTGTTCATTATGGGAGAAATGGGAGTGATGTCTCCAGGGACTTCTCCAGGGTCCCATTCACCTGGCAGGTGCCATAGAGCTAGGTGATGTGGGTGGTGCTGAGGACAGAGGTGGGAGGACACTTGGACTGCTGGCAGGAATGGACTCTGTGGTCCTGGGAGCTGTGGCATCCCTTCCCCATCCCTGTAGCCCCGGGGCACCTGGACCACCTCTCCCTGCAGAGCGGACAGGCACTTCCTCAGATACGTTGCACGGGAAAGGTCTTACAGGACTTAATGGAGCACACAGATCTCAAAGGCAGTGTTGCAAGCATGAGCTTTAGATAAGCTGATTATTACAAATATAAAATACACATAGGGAAAACAACAACACATATTTTAGCAAGAGCCCTTAAATAAACTAAAGACGTGTGTTAAAAACAGTAACATGGTTTCCTGACACTGGGTGGCGAGGATGGAGGGCAATGCAGAACAAGTAAGTAAATAAAAACAGACTGTGGAACAAGATGCTTGTGTGCCCACACCTGTGTGTAATCTGTATAGTACCCTCCCTTTAAGTACATTTTAATAAAGATCAGTTCCCTTGAGGTGGTGCAGACAAAATTTGACTGACCAATTTTTAAAAACAACATAGAAACCATGACATGTGAAACATTTCAGGAACTCATCACTGGGGTAAAGGGAACCTTTAATCACTAGAGTTGGTTCCATTCATCAAGTGCAATGCGCCAGATGTCACTGAGAAATTCACACCACCGCCTCTGTAACTGTTGTACCAAAGCTGCAAAGCAGGTTTCATTTCCAAGTTTAAGATGGGACTGCTGTGGTTCAAAGAGGGAAAACGACTCTCCTGGGATTATCAGTGTACCTGTTAGGGCTCCTGACTCCTCAAGTCTCCCGGGATTATCAGTGTACCTGTTAGGGCTCCTGACTCTTCAATTCTCCCAGGATTATCAGTGGACCTGTTAGGGCTCCTGATTTCAATTTACTAAAATCTTGAAAAAAACCTGACAATCTGGGAATGTATTATCTTCAGTAAGGAAAATATGCAGGCAGGATAAACAGCTTCAGGACTGGTTTGATCCAGCAGCTCAACTTTCATAAAGTTTCATCTGCTTTCTTTCTCTCTCCCAGAAACTCCCAGGGCTATCTAATAGTTCTTCACCCAAACCCAGTTACACAGATTTGGGCCAACCAGGGCTCTGTGATACCTGGATGAACACGGCCAATTTCACCTACACAGCTTGTTGGGCTCCCAGTGGGGAGGGAGACTGTAGGATCCCTCACATGTCCGCTACAGGCCTTGGTTCGAGCCCAGGTCCAGGTGACTCACCTTTTACAACTCTGAGTTTTGCACGTGGGTGTTGCTCCTTCCTCACTGGTCTCTGGACTCAGTTCAGACTGGATTTATCTCTCTTATTCCTTCCTCCCTCTCCCCTCCGCAGTGCCCAGGCGTGCAGGCATCCCTCATGCATCAGACCTGCACAAGCAGAACCTGATGACTAAATAAATCATAAAATGAATCGTCGAGGGGTTTTGATGAGGCAATTAGGAAATGTTGAAAGTGGAGAGAGGGGATCGATGAGCAGATAGACTTCAATAGCACATCGAAGACTATAGAAGAGAAAATAATTGGAAACACCACTTTGAACCTGGCAATTTTGGCATCCTGTTATGTCTCAGAGAGGGTAAGAAAGACACCAGGGGCCCCGTGCGTTCAGGTCCTCTGCAAGTCACTAGCTGACAAAGTCAATGGTTTGGAACCCGGCACGACAGCCCGTCCTTCGAAGACTCAGGCCTGGCTCACACCCCACGCAGCGTGTTTGACAGGGAACCAAAGTGAATTTTAAACCAAACAGGCCCGAGTCGCAAACAGTCTCCCCTTGTTTTCGGCACAATTGATGTTCACTAATTTCAGGCTTGTTTGGAGGTGTCCGCTCACGCAGAGGTTAACTGCCTTTTGAAAGGTTGGGGAAGATGGTACCTGAGTGCTTCTTCATTCTTCCCTTCTTGACACGAGAGTTAAAGCTGGCATAATTAAAGTCCACTGCCACAGTCAAAGGGAATAAACACCAAACACCTCCAGAGAGAAATTATCCAGCCCAGAGCCATTCTTGTCACCCTGGTCCGAGGTAGCTCTCAAAAGAGACTAACAACAGGCCAGTCACAGCGGCTCACACCTGTAATTCCAGCACTTTGGGAGAGCGAGGTGGGCAGATCACCTGAGGTCAGGAGTTCGAGACCATCCTGGCCAACATGGTGAAACCCGTCTCTACAAAAATACAAAAATTTGCTAGGCGTGATGGTGGGTGACTGTAATCCCAGCTACTCAGAAGGCTGGGGCAGGAGAATTGCTTGAACCCAGGAGGCAGAGGTTGCAGTGAGCCAAGATCGCACCACCGCACTCCGGCCTGGGTGACACAGCAACAGCAAGACTCCATCTCAAAAAAAAGAAAAAAGACACTAACAACAACATTTTTCTCTTTCTAGAAACAGAGGCTTACTGTTGTCCAGGCTGGAGTGCAGTGGCTGTTCCCAGGTGTGATCACAGCACACTACAGCCTCGAAATCCTGGACTCCAGAGACCCTCCCGCCCCAGGCTCCTGAGTAGCTGGGACTACAGGTATGCGCCGCTGCCCTCGGCTTCATAGCAACCTTTTTAGATGGAGGTTGTTTTTGTTTTTGTTTTAGAAATATGGAAAACACTGAAATCTTTAAAGAGAAGAAAATGCTCTTCAGGTGCTGGGGATTGAGTTATTTACGTCAAGGCACATGACTATACCCGGCCACGGGAGGAGGATGGCGAGTCGTGCTTGCAAATGTTTGTTCACCCGGCACGTGTCACGAGTGTGCGCTCTGCGCCCGTCACCTTTCCAGGCGCTGAGGATCCGGTCGTGAACAAACCCACAACAATCCATGCCCTTAAGGAGCTTGGATTCTGGTGGAAACAGACAGGACATATGTCCAACAAGCATTTGATAAAGTGACACACCAAACAGCTGATGGTCATAAGGTTCTCAGGAGAACAGAGCAGGCTGAGCTGGCATCTTTGATGGGGTGGGGCGGGGGGGGTGATTGAAAAGGTGCATTTGGCCTAAAACTGAAGAGGATGAGAAGGGAGCTCGAACCTTGAAGGAGGGGGTGCCGGGTGGGGCCGGGGACACTGAGAAGGCTGCTCAGCTGGGGAGGGGGATTGGGGAGGACAGAGGAGGAGGAGGAGGACCGAGAGGACCAAGGTGAGGGAGCTCCAGCAAGCAGGGCTGAGCAGGGTCAAGGGGAGGGCTGGCGCTTCTGCTCCGCCCTGGGAGCAGTGAGAAACGGAGGCCTGGGAGGATGCTGAGCAGAGGAGGGTGTGGCTGGTTTCTGAAGAGGCCGCAGCAGGGTGGAACCCACTGCAGCCATACAGTCGGGAGCCCCGAGTGGGCTTGAGCCAGGGCAGGGCAGTGGGGCGGGGAGAAGGGTCAGACCCTGCCTGCATTTCACAGGCAGGTCTGCAGGCACTGGGAGTGTGGTGCGGTCAGAAGAGGAGGTGAGATGGCTGGAAGGTTCTGGTCCCTGGAGAGGAAGAACACAGGTGTTATTCTGGATGTAGTGCTGCAGGTGTTGTGGTTCTGTGGGGTCAGGGGCTGGTTTGGACACTCCTGCTTACACCTCCTGGTGAACATCTAGGTGGAGGTGGCAGTGGGAAGGTGGGGCATCCTCAGGGAAGATGTTTGGGTATGAAATTTCTGGGTCCAGGGAACCAGCAGAATGTTCTAGAAGAGCGACAGAACTGGTACAGAATGGTGTTGGGCCACATGGGCCTTCAAGCCAGCCCCGTGCTCTGTGCGTGCGCTGGGGGAATCCGCCTGTCACCAGGCTTCTGCCCAAATGGACTGGGCCCAGTGGTTGGGGTCTGTGTCTCTCTGGCCCCAGCTGTAGGTCTCCTGGGCTGGACTGGTCACATTTGCCTCTGTGGACCCTGTCCCTGCCCTCCACAGAACCACAGGGGCCTCAGCTACCTGGGCCTGGGGCGAGTGGCTAACACTAGGGCTGGCACTGGTGACATCTCAGCAGCCACCTGGCACGGGGTCCCTTCAGCAGAGAAGGGTGCTGGGTGGCCACCCTCCTGCTGCTCTGTGTATACTTTACATATGCCTGCTCCACACGCTCACACACACACACAGGGAGCACACATGCACCTCACACCACTCACATATGCTAACGCACATTCACACACAATCACACCCACACATGCTCTCACATGCAAACACAGGCTACAGCCCACACACTCACACTCACACACACACCAGTGCACACACACACACACACTCCTGCTGAAGAGTTTGCGGCAGGGCTGACTCTGTTCTTCCTGACAACTGGCAGTGACCGGCCCTCACTCTCTCTCCGCTCCTGACCCACGTGTCTGTCCAGATGCTATTCTTCTCCATGTGTCTGCGTCCCATGGCCCCTTCAAGGTGAAGCCAGCGCTGCAGTAGCCTGCTCTCCACTAGATAAAGACACCAGATTGTCCCACCAGCTTTGTCTGGCCAACCCCGCCCCAGGCTCCATCCAGGGAAATGCCCGAGGCCCCGGCACACACCCTGAGATGCAGGTGGGACTCCAGGGACAGGGACCACTCTAGGACAGGCTGCAGCTCGATGCTCACACCTGCAGGCTGACGCCAAACCCCAGGATTAAAAATTAGCCTTCAGTGGTGATTTCAGCAGATTGAGTGTGCCACATTTAGGACTCCCTTTATCCCTAAACCTCATTCTCCAGTCAGGAGCCACTGCCCCACAAGCTGCCCCCTGGAACTCACAGCAGGGGACCCAACGATGGATGGGAGCATCAGGGAAAGGCCAGGTAGCAGCACTTCATTTGAGACTCTTCCTGTAATTCCGCGGTTTTTAAATTTTATTTATTTTTCTTACCTTGTTGCAGTTGTGACAGCTTCTAGGATAACGTGGTGAGGAAAAACCAGCTCGCCTCCTTCCCAGCCTCGGGGGGAAGCGAGAAGTTCCCATGTTTCGCACTGTGTTCGCTGTAGGATTTTTACAGGTGCACTTTGTCAAGTCAATTCCCCTGTATTCCTAACCTGACAAAAGCTTTCATCATAAACGCGGCTGTTGCATCTTATCGGGTGCTTTTTCTGCATCAGTGGGTGTCATTGCAGGATGTCTCTTCAGTTTGCTGATGTGGCAGCCCCACTGATTTATTTTTGAACATTGGACCAGCCTTGCACACCTGGAAGAAATTTTGCTTAGCCTCGGTGCGTAATTCTATATGTCGTTGGATTCAATTTGCTAATGTTTTGTTGAAGATTTTCACATCGAAGTTCATGAGAGATATCAGCCCTCAGTTCTTTCTTTTTATGCACTGACATGGTCTGACTTTGCTATCAAATCATGCCAATTTTTACTTAAAATAAATGAGTGTAGGCCAGGCGCAGTGGCTCACGCCTGTAATCCCAACACTTTGGGAGGCCGAGGTGGGTGGATCACGAGGTCAGGAGTTCAAGACCAGCCTGGCCAACATAGTGAAACCCCGTCTCTAATAAAAATACAAAAAAAAAAAAAATTAGCCAGGCGTGGTGGTGGGCACCTGTAATCCCAGCTACTCCAGAGGCTGAGGCAGGAGAATCACTTGAACCCGGGAGGTGGAGGTTGCAGTGAGCCGAGATCGTGCCATTGCACTCCAGTCCGGGTGACAGTGAGAGACTCCATCTCAGGAAAAAAAAAATCAAAATAGATGAGTGTAAATCACAGTTGAGTGTGTCTGAGTTTCAACAAGAAAGGCAAGGCCAGCTTTAATAATGCTTTAATGGGCAAGAAGCCATGGGCAAATGCGTACATCTTCCAACCAGTGACATCGGGACCTGCAGAAATGATGTCATCACCATCACTGTCATCACTGTCATCGTTGTCAACACTGATGATCATCCTAGCTCTGGGGCAGCGTATGAGCCAGAATTCTACACATGTGAATACCTGTTTTCCCGTCTGTACTGGTGTTGTCTTGAATGTCTGGTGAATCCTTGCTATGCCAGGATTTAAATGCGAACCTGTCCAAGGTGTTAATACCTGTCTTTTGCTGCAACAAGTCTGCCAGTTACAGGTGAGGAGTTAGTCACCTGTAAACCTCTAAGAAGCTTGGAATAAACCCTTCTGCATAACTAATTCTCAGCTCTAGCCAGACAGCCCTGCTTTAATTTCAGTGAATGCAAAGTCAGTGCACCACAGTCGTTTCCAAGTCATAAACTCCTCGGAAAGGCCAGGCGGAGATCGGTTAATATGCCAGGCAAGGGATGAGATATTCCCCCTCGATCGAAGGCCCCAGGAGCAAGCCAGCCTCACGGAGCTGACGTGCTTCATGGGTGGTGGAATCCTGTTGTACAGCTGTACCCGAGGGAGTGAACAACGTCTTCTGTTTGCTAAGAAAGAGCTTCACCTTCAGAGTCATCCTGTTACTGGGAAACAGCAGCCTTTCTTAGAGGGAAAAGCAAAGTCCTGCAATTTTGTTTCTCTCTGATGTTGGGTCTCACTGGCCGAGGAAGGAGGCCAAGGCCCAGGCCGATAGACGGTGTCTCGGTGGGCGGCCTGGCCAGTGGTGTTAGATCGCTGACAGTCATTCACATTTCAGAAGAGCAACTGGAGGCGGCACGGCACATATGTGCATGGGCTCAGCAAATTTCCCCACCCGTGTGCGTGCCCGGCTGTGTAGGCTGCGGGCGGCCCAGTCAGGACACGGGAAGTAGCTGTGTCTCCAAACTGTTGTCTGCAGGAGGACAGGACCAATGCCTCAGGCCGCTCCTCTCGGGCCTGGTTTTATTCATAAAATGAGAAGGCTGGGCAAATCCTGTTTCCCAAAGCACGGCTGCTGAACGCGAGGGTCACCGGCCTCCTCTTGCTCCTCTCACTGCCTGCCGCCGGACTGCCCCTTGCTAACGTGTTTCTGTAAACGACCTTACCTCCATGCACGTTTTAAATTCAGGTGTCTTAAGCACCCATGGCCCTGGCATGATGTTTGGCGTCCTATTTAGATTTACGCAACACAGATTAAAGTTATAGGGACACAAAACTTAAGACCAAACAACCCAGGGAAGAAGAAGGTTCTGAGCGTCAGCCACTCCTCTCATGGTCCCTGGGGCCGGCACACAGGGCGCTAGGCCCTGGAGGTGCTATTTCCTGTGGTCCCCGGGGCTGGCACACGGGGGCTAGGCCCTCCAGATGCTATTTCTTGCCCCTACAGCTACGGATAGGGGCTCTTGCCTACTTTGCTCATGGGACTGTGGAAGAGGACTTGAGAAGGGGACCAGGGGCCCCTCCATGTGCTGGGAGGGGGAGGAGTCCGCCAGCTCCGTGCCTTGTGGAGCAGGAGGCCAGTGACCATCCATGGAAATATGGGCCGATGTCCCCTGGATCATTCAGGCTCTGCGCTCGGGCCACAGAAACCACAAGTGGAGGTGGCAGGTCTGAGCATTCGGCCCCCGGCATCCACAGATGAAGGCAGCTCCTTCCTTCTGGGCTGGTGGAGATGCTCAGGGTCCCTACAGACAGAGGGTTCCCAAATATGTGCTGAAGGGGGGAAGCCTATGAAAAGCTTTTTGAAAATGCCTGCAGGCCTGTAGGGTGTTCGCATCTGAGAGGCCCTTTGGAAGCTAATGACCTTGTGCAGGCAGGGGCAGGGGCAGGGGCAGGGGCAGGGCCTGGGGCTGGAGCAGGTGTTGGGGCAGGGGCAGGGGCCGGGGCCGGGACAGGGGCAGGGGCCTGAGCAGGGGCCGAGGCAGGGGTAGGGGTTGGGGCAGGGGCCGGGGCTGGGGCTGGAGCAGGGGCAGGGTCAGGGGCAGGGGCAGGGGCTGGGGCAGGGGCCAGGGCCGGGACAGGGGCAGGGGCCTGAGCAGGGGCCGAGGCAGGGGTAGGGGTTGGGGCAGGGGCCGGGGCTGGGGCTGGAGCAGGGGCAGGGACAGGGGCAGGGTCAGGGGCAGGGGCTGGAGCAGGGGCAGGGTCAGGGGCAGGGGCTGGGGCTGAGGCAGGAGCTGGGGCTGAGGCAGGGGCTGGGGCTGGGGCTGGGGCTGGAGGCCTTCACCTTATCCCTGCCCAGACATCCTCAGGGAGAAAGGTCACTTCCGCTTACCTTCAAGGCCGTGTGAGGTCCGTACTCCACTCTGAAACATGAGCTTATGATAAAATGACTTCTGACCTTATTTACCTGTTCCTGGATGCCGGCCTCAGGGGGTTGTGCAGCCTGCCTGGGCCCTGGCACTGCAGCCGCGTGTCCCTAAGATCCTGCCCAGTCCCCAGGGTTCTTCAGTGTCCGTCTGACATCACCAGCATTACCTCTGGGCACTGCCTGACCCAAGCGCCCTCCCCAGACCTTTGGAATTGGAGTCTCCAGGGGCAGGGCCTGGGTGTTGTATTTTTCTGAGCTCCTGGGCAGGGCTTTGGCCGGTAAATGGAAAAACAGCTGCCTGATGGGGCCAGGGGCTCTCCCTGGAGTCTCTTTGGCTGCCTCGCCTGGTCTGATCCCATAATTAACAATGCCCTGTGTGCCAACCCCTCCAGCAGGTCACCAGCCCCTCTGGGCACCCACAGGGAATGCATCCCCGGGAAGATGGGAAAGAGGAGGCCCCGGGTGAAGACTCCAGATAACAAAAACACACACAGGGTGACAAGGCCGAGTAATTATCACACGGCCTCACCAGGCGCTTTGATCTCCTAATCAATTCTTCTGAGCGTCCCACATGGCTCTCTCTGCTTTTCATAATATAATTTAATTTTTATGTAGAGATTTTCCTGAAGGGCATAAATGCATTTTCACTTTCTGCCCCAGTAATTCAGTTTTAAACCAAGCATAAAAACTCAATAAACAGCAAAGAGCTAACTGCATATGCCAGGCCCGTGACCTTTCACTATTACTGTTGAATAAGTAAGAAAGCGGGTAGAAATCACATATGAAGTCCACCGAAGATTTTCCATTGTCTGTTAGAAAATCAGCCGGAATTGACCATAATTTGATAGTTCATGCTTGAGAGAGCTCCCGATTGGGAATGTGGGGCCCGGAGATTGGTTGGCAGCGGCAATCATTGGAGATCGGGCTCTCCCTGACCTTGAAACCGTCCTCCTCGCTGAGACTCCGTAATAAATGCAGAGAGGCTCTGCGCCCCGAGTCCTCACCTCCGATAAGCAGGGGTGAAAATGAAAATTCACGGAGACGCCGTGTACGTAGGTTTTTCAATTAGTTTCTCAAATATTGCCTGAGCTGGGGGACCCTGGCGCTGGAGTTGTGCACAGCCCGTGAGATGCCCCAGAAGAACAAAGGACAATTACTGCAGGGATCTGAGCAAAACCAGCCTCGTTTGTGGGCCCATGGTACGATCCCTTGTGGGTGATTTGAGCTGGAATTCCCTTGATCCCTGGCACAGAGGACGGGCACCTTCGGTTTGAATCGGACTCAGAAGTCTCAAGTCCTTTCCCCATGCAGAGCCCCCAGTTGGATCCTTTGCTGAGCTTCTGTGTGTCCCGTGGGAGGTGCTCACCTTTGCAGCTGCTGCTCCAGGTGGGCACACACTGAACATTGGGAAGGGCTTCTTCTACGGAGCCAAAGATGCTCGCTCCCCACCATTTCCTGGGGCTCACAGAAGCACATCTGCGTTAGGTATGCAGTGGGCCGTGTCTTAGGGCCTAGGTGTGCGGTGGGCCATGTCATATGGCCTAGGTGTGTGGTGGGCCATGTCTTAGGGCCTAGGTGTGCGGTGGGCCGTGTCATACGGCCTAGGTGTGCAGTGGGGTGTGTCATACGGCCTAGGTGTGCAGTGGGCTGTGTCTTATGGCCTAGGTGTGCGGTGGGCTGTGTCTTATGGCCTAGGTGTGCAATGGGGTGTGTCATATAGCCTAGGTGTGCGGTGGGCTGTGTCTTATGGCCTAGGTGTGCGGTGGGCTGCGCTCTGGGCTGCTGGCTTCTTAGGCTCCCAGCCTGGTTACCTGAGACAGGAAGAAGCCACATGGGGCTCCCACCCAGTCAGTCCAGCTCCTGAGACACTCAGCCAGGCTGCCTTTCCCTTTCCATCTTTCGGGGTCTTCCCAAGTTTGCTTTCTTAAAATGCCCAGGGGTTTTCATTGTGCTCAGCAGGAAAGGAGAGTGAAAAGCAGTCTATCTTTCGTCATTGACAATTTTAAACGAGAGATGAAGTGAGAAACTCAGCGAAGCCCGCTTTCAGCGGCCTGCGGTGCACTGGAAATTGCTGTGTGTCTCTTTGCTCCCTGGAGGCCTGGGCTGCAGCCCTGGAATTCCTTAGTCCTGGAGAGCGTCTGCCTGCGGGGGCCGTGCTCAGGAACTGCGTCTGCTTTCCCAGGGGAAGGAGCCTGTCCTGAGAACCGAGCCCCGCGGGTTGCCACACACCGTCCTGCATTGCTCAGAGAATCTAGGTCTGACAGAGAGCGTGTCCTGATCTGTCCCATGAGCAGATTCCTGGAGCAATCACTGGAGAGAAGGAGTGGGTTTTTTGCAGGAATCACACTGGCTTCAGTGCCAGGCAGCTCCCTGGTGTGCACAGCGTGAGAGGAACTGTCTGGGCTCTCTAGAGCTGCTGGAGAAACATTCCAGGAAGCAGGGCGAGGAGGTACAACAGCCACTTTGTGTGTTTGTCACTTTGATGCCTGTGCAGGGGTGTCGTATTGGGTGTCCTTTGTCTTTCCTGGTGACTAATGAACCCCTGTCCATGTGTCTACGGACATTTGGGTTCCCTCCTTCAGAAAGCACCTGTTCAAGTCCTTGGCCCATTTGTCTATCAGGTTACGTGGCATTTACCAATGTGTAAGATGTTGATTTAAAAAATATAGATCCTGGTTAGGAGGCCTTCGTTGGATATTTGTATCACAAAAATCTTCGCTCTGTGGGTATCCTTTTATTTATAGGTGATGTTGATTTAAAAAATATAGATCCTGGTTAGGAGGCCTTCGTTGGATATTTGTATCACAAACATCTTCGCTCTGTGCATATCCTTTTATTTATAGGTGATGTTGATTTAAAAAATATAGATCCTGGTTAGGAGGCCTTCGTTGGATATTTGTATCACAAACATCTTCTTCGCTCTGTGCGTATCCTTTTATTTATAGGTGATGCACAGCACAGGAGTTATTTGTCTTTACGTAGTTCAGTATCTTTTCATATGTGGCTCAAGCCTTTGTATTCCCTGTAAGGAATCGTCACCTAGTTCAATTCATGGACGTTTTTTCTTCTGCATTTCTTCTGGAAGGGATTTTTGTTCATGGTGTGAGAGAGCTTACTTTCAGCATGAATAGTCAATTGCCTCTGCATCCGGATTCCCTGTTGCAATGCATTGTCACCCTGGGCATGGGTCTGATCCTACAGACGTGGACCTGCTCCAAGCTTTCCACCAATTAGGGCATCAACATGTCCTTCCTTCCTTACCTCAGCAAGCCCTTTCTTCCATACCACACTTTCCTTGTAGGCCTGGATATCAGAGAAGGTGGTTAGAATAGTGTGGACTCAGAATATCTGAGACAAGTCTCAGTTAATTTAGAAAGTTTATTTTGCCAGGGTGGAGGATGCGTGCCCATGACACAGACTCAGGAGGTCCTGACAACACATGCCCAAGGTGGTCAGGGCACAGCTTGGTTTTATACATTTTAAGGAGACATGAGACATCAATCAATATATGCAAGAAGTGCATTGGTCCCACCCAGAAAGGTGGGGACAACTCCACGCAGAGAGGGGGCTTCCAGGTCACAGGTAGGTGACAGACAGATGGCTGCATTCTTTTGAGTTTCTACTAAGCCTCTCCCGAGGAGGCAATCAGAATATGCATCTATCTCAGTGAGCAGAAGGATGCTTGGAATAGAATGGGAGGCAGGATTGTCAAGTTCTCAGCTTGACTTTTCCCTTAGCATAGTAATTTTGGGGCCCCAAGATTTTCCTTTTACAATAGCCAATCTGCTTTACTTAGTTCTGGGTTAATCTTCACAGCCTTACTGATGACTCTCATTCATACTCCAAGAATTAAAATTCTGGAATGTTCTCAGTCAAGATGGACTCGGCTGTCAGAATATCTAATATAAACATTAAGACTTATGTTGTGCACAGGGCCTGGGCTGGGGTTGGAACCACAGCCAGGCTTGAAGTTTCATGATGGGGCCCTTGAAGACCTCTGGGTCCCACTGCTGCAGGGGTTTCCTGGGATGGAGGCATCTCACACGGGCGCCTGTGGTTCTCAGCTGGGGGGAAAAGCATGGCCCTGGCTGAGGGAGGGCTGAGAAACCCGCCCGGGGTCTCTCTAGCTTCCGCCCAAGCCTGTCGTTTTCCTGCAGTTCCTGTTACTGGACTCCTGTCCAGTTCCTGACTCCTGTTACTGGAGTCAACCTTTACCATGATTTATGTTGAGCTGGGTTAGTCCTTCCAGCAAATCATCAGACCAGGAGGTGGTCACAGAGCCTTCAAACACCTGCCTCTTCTATGTCGCTTTGGCTGCTCTTGGCTTTTGCATACCCACATAAGTTTTAGAATGAGTTTGCTCAGTTTCCACACAGACATGATGCCTGAATTCTGACAGGGATGAGTTGACTATGAGCCATGGACTAATGAAGGGAAGAAGTTGTGTTTTCCCAACATTTGATCTTCCAATCCATGAACATGTCATACTTCTCCATTTATTTAAATCTTTCTTAATTTCTTTCACAGTATTTTGTACTTTTTAGTGTAAACGTCTTACATATTTTTGTTAGATACTCCTTGTAGGAAATTATGAAATATGTGACAAGTTTGGATTTCACCTTGGAAACTGTGAGGTTTCATCACTTTCCAAAGCTCTTTTGGGAAAAGAAAAACAAGATACTTAAAGGCTACTAATCTAAAACACTCTCCTAAGGACACACATGCAAGCATATTTATTCTTGTTTACAAAAAATTCCTATTTACAAAAATGATGGTGAT
Organism: Gorilla gorilla gorilla; assembly: GCF_029281585.2. Classification (NCBI taxonomy): domain Eukaryota; kingdom Metazoa; phylum Chordata; class Mammalia; order Primates; family Hominidae; genus Gorilla; species Gorilla gorilla. Next base: position 47,155,753 of record NC_086018.1, read on the forward strand.
TTAAAAACTGAGAAAGAAAACCTAAGAGAATGGATAAATAAAAGACTGTATACTGATATAATGGGATGCTGTGTATCACTATTTCATAGGGTTTGGCTCTGTGTCCCCACCCAAATCTCATCTAGAATTGTAATCCGCAGGGTTGGAGGAGGGACTGGGTGGAGGTTGACTGGATCATAGTGGCCGACTTCCCCCTTGCTGTTCTTATGATAGTGAGTGAGTTCTCACAAGGTCTGGTTGTTTGAAAGTGTGTAGCCCTTCCCCCTTGTCTCTCTCTCTCTCTCTCCTGTCGCCATGTGAAGATGTACTTGCTTCCCCTTTGCCTTCTGCCATGATTGTAAGTTTCCTGAGGCTCCCCAGCCATGCTCCCTGTACAGCCTGTGGAACTGTGAGTTCATTAAACCTCTTTTCTTTATAAATTACCTAGCCTCAGTTCCTTCTTTATAGCAGTGCAAGAATAGACTCATACACTATTAAAATAAATGATTAAATAAACACCTATAATGTTGAATGAAAAAACAAAGTTCCGAGGAGGTTATGACTGATTTTTGAAATGTAAAGCACTATAATATACTATAAATTGTTATAGACATGTAGCACAGTATAAAACTCAAGAGTTGGTGAATGCAAGCCAACTTTGCCATAGTTACTCACTCTTTAAAAAGAGCTTTCCTAGGAAGATTTGGATGCAAATATGACTAAATGTTGGCATGTTGAATGTAGTGGTGGACATGGAAGTACTTGTTATTTTTTTCTTGGTACTCTTTTACATGTTTGAAATATGTCATCATTTTTTTTTTGAAAAACCTGACCAATGCTGCAAACAGAACCATTAATTCAATTTCTAGAGGTTTCCACTCTTGCTTTCTCTCATCGTCTTCTCTTTTGTCATCTCAGGCCAAGTGTCAAGGCTGTCATCTTTATCCTGATCTATTCTGAAATTGCTTTTCTGGAAGTACTAAGCTCTACATCCTGAATGGATACATGGAGGCCGTGAAGTAAGCAGGCAGAATCGCCTACTTGTGGGGGCAAATGGAAGGAAAGTGGACTGCGTTCAGAGAGGACTTTCTCAAGAGGGTTTATTAAATAATATTCACCAATGGCAACTGTGGTCAGGCTCAGCTTGGCACAGGGGATGAGGCGGTAACACCCAGGCTTTGTCTTCCAGACACTCTCAGTCAAGGTAAGTGTCACCTGCCAGCTTCCACTCCAAAAACCAGCCTCCATCTGGCTGCCCATGGTATTTTCAGTGCCTTCTTCCTTTCAGTGACCATGGCTCAATATCCACCAGCAGGTGCAGTGATGAAAATTCTTTGCTTCCCCCATTGTTAGCCATGCTCCTGAACCTTCTCCTAGGCCTATGTGGGCATTTCTTTACGAAATCCAGGTTCAGCAAGAGCCCTGCTCAATGAGTGTATCCCCCACCTTCAATATCCGTTCACCCTCTGTATCTGCTCAGGTTCCTCATCATCCAGGGTAAGGCTCCAGTGCCATCCATGCTGTCCACACTCCAGTTCCATCCATCCCATCCACACTCCAGTTCCATCCATCCCATACACACCCCAGTGCAATCCATCCCGTCCACACTCCAGTTCCATCCATTCGTCCACATTCCAGTTCCATCCATCTCGTCCACACTCCAGTTCCATCCATTCCGTCCACACCCCAGTGCCATCCATCCTGTCCATACTACAGTGCCAGGCATCCTGTCCACCCTTCAGTGCCATCCATGCCATCCCCGTGCCTCCCCTGGTCACAGATGAGGGCTTTTCCCAGCACTTTTTCCCTCCATGGTCACAAGCTGCTGCTTTTTTCCTGAAAGAAAAACAATCCTAAATTTTGGGTTAATCATCTCCTTTTTTTTTTTTTTTTACACAAATTTGTTTGACACCTGTAACTCCTATCCCTAAATAATATATTGTTTACATTGGCTTGTTTTGAACTTCATATAAATGAAGTCATACTGAGTATATTTTTCTATGACTTGTTTTCCCCCAAATAACACTAACACGTTTTTGAGAATCATCAGTGTTTGATATTTGTAGCTAAAATACATTAAATTTTACTTCAATATTATATTTTATGGAGGTGCTATACATGACTCTGTAGAGACCAAGGGAAAACTTATCCTTTGTCCTCTGAAAGGTCCCTGAAAATCAGCTGGCAAAATGCAGAGTAGTAGGAAAAAACACCTATGAAAATTATTGTAATGTCCATAGCACAGGGGAATTGCAGGAGAATGATTACTCAGAAGGTGATGCACCTTCCTCCATAGATGAAAAAGAGAGGGAAGATACACGATTTTTAGGGAGATTCAATGGGCTTGGAGAGCATACACTGGTCTTGAACAAAGTCTGTTGGGCCCCAGATCAGGTGTGTTGACAAAAGTCAGTCTTTCTGTAACATGAGACAAGATCATGAACACTCAGGCTGTTGTGTTTCCCTTTGGCAGGTCCTGTTTGTAAATAGATAAGGGAACTTCAGGGAACAGCCTCATCCTGTGCTTCAGGAGAGACATCCTGGGAGTCGGGAGGAAAGTCAGAGAGACCTTGAGGCTGCTTCATGTCAGAGCAAGCACCGTGTTTACGGGAAACAACTTATTCTTTCTGCTGTTGCTGGGCGTGGACATTGATTTCAGTTTTTTTGGTCCCATGAAACACACTGCTGTGTACATTCTTGTACATGTCTCTAGTTGCGCATACGAGATCTTCTAGAGTATAGACTAACAGGTGGAAATGCTGGATTATAGGACACGAATGTGTCCAGTTGCACCAGCTAATGCCCGAATGACATTTTTGTACTGAACTTTCTTTTCTTTTTTCTTTCTGGTATGTGGAATGTTTGCACTTTCTTGGTACAAATCTACTGTCAATCATGTGTTTTGCAATTATTCTGTCCCCCTTTGCAACATACTTTTTTCAGTTTCCCCACGGTTGCAGAACAGTGTTTCTCAATTTTAATGTAGTTAAAATCATCAGTGTATTGTGTCCTAGTTTGTACTTCATGTGTCTTGTTTAAGAAATATCTCCCCATCCCATGGGCATTAAAATATTTTCCTGTATTGACTTACAAAACTTGTGACTTTATCTTTCACTTTTTAGCCTTTAATCCAAGTTGAATTAGTTTTTGTATATGGTGGAAATTGGGATCAAATTTCATTTTTTATAATGAGAATAACCAGAACCATTTATTCAAACATCTAAGTGACAATTCTACTTCCTTCTTTTATTAAGCTATGGTACACAATTCTGTTTCCAGTCTCAATCTGTCCTATTTTATTTTATTTTATTTTATTTTTGAGACAGAGTCTCTCTCTGTCACCCAGGCTGGAGTGCAGTGGTGCGATCTTGGCTCACTGCAACCTCCGCCTCCCAGGTTCAAGCGATTCTCCTGCCTCAGCCTTCCAAGTAGCTGGGATTACAGGCATGCACCACCACTCCTGGCTAATTTTTGTATTTTTAATAGAGACAGGGTTTCTCCATGTTGGCCAGGTTGGTCTCGAACTCCTGACTTCAGGTGATTCAGTTGCCTCAGCCTCCCAGAGTGCTGGGATTACAGGCGTGAGCCACCACGCCTGACTTCTGTCCCATTTTAAATGCAGTAGTTAGTCAATGCTTCTTATCAAAAAAGAAAAATTAAAAATAAAAAAAGAAAAAAGGAAGGGAGGAAAGGAGAGAGGGAGAGGAAAAACAAAGAAAAAGAAAAGGGGATTTTTACTAGAATTGAATTAATTTCCCTCTATTAGAATTTTACTGATTTTCTCATTTATCTTGAAGGGAGTCAATGTCTTTAAAATATATATATATAGCCGGGCTCAGCGGCTCACGCCTCTAATCCCAGCATTTTGGGAGGCTGAGGCAGGCAGATCACCTGAGGTCAGGGGTTTGAGACCAGCCTGGCCAACATTGTGAAACCCCATCTCTACTAAAAACACAATTAGGCAGATGTGGTGGTGGGCACCTGTAATCCCAGCTACTCGGGAAGCTGAGGCAGGAGAATTGCTTGAACCCAGGAGGCAGAGGTTGCAGTGAGCTGAGATCGTGCCATTGCACTCCAGCCTGGGCAACAGAGCAAGACTCTGTCTCAAAATAAAATAAAATAAAATAAAAATAAATGTGCAATTCACACATAGACTACATCTCTACAAAATGTCAGGCCTTATTTAATTTTGTCTGAGACTTTTGTGATTTTCCACGAAAATGTATTCTATACTTTGTCTTTGATTGATTACTTGCACTTTACATTTTTTGACCTTATTGTAAATATTATATTTTTTATTATTCAAATGTTGAATGTTATCAGGTAATTTAAGTGAATCCATTCTGGAAATCATATGATTTTGCTCCTTTAATTTCTTAATATGGAGAAATACATAAATTGATTTCTATTGTTAAGCCGCCCTATCATTCCTGGGATAAACTCAACTTGGTGGCGAGAGAGATTTCTTTCTCCATGTTGTTGCGATCCTTTTGCTATTACTGAGATCTGCGTGTCTGTATTTATGGATGAGATTGTCCTATTTATACCTTTTTCATAATGGAAGTGTCTTGTTTGACATTAATGCTATTCTACTATTGTATTAGTCCGTTTTCACACTGCTGAAAGGGACATACCCGAGACTGGGTAATTTATAAACAAAAGGAGGTTTCACATGTTCTCACTCATAAGTGGGAGTTGAACAGTGAGAACATAGGGACACAGTGAGGGGGGAACATCACACACTGGGGCCTGTTGGGGGACAAGGGGAGGGAAAGCATTAGGAGAAATATGTAATACATGTGGGGCTTAAAACCTAGATGATGGGCTGATGGGTACAGCAAACCACCATGGCACGTGTATGCCTATGTAACAAACCTGCACGTTCTGCACATGTATCCCAGGACTTAAAGTACCATAAAAAATAATAAAATAAAACAAAAAGAAAAAGGGGTTTAATGGACTCACAGTTCCATGTGGCTAGGGAGGCCTCACAATCATGGCAGAAGGTGAAAGGCACATCTTACATGGTGGCAGGCAAGACAGAATGAGAAGCAAGTGAAAGGGCTTTCCCCTTATGAAACCATCAGATCTCATGAAACTTACTCACAACCATGAAAACAGTATGGGGGAAATGGCCCTTATGATTCAATTATCTCCCACCAGGTCCCTCCCACAACACGTGGAAACTGTGGGACTACAATTCAACATGAGATGTGGGTGAGGACACAGCCAAACCAGATCAACTCTCTAGGTGCCTGAGTCCCTTAAAATGAGCTGGGAACACTCACTGTGCATAGGATGACACGTGTGTCTTTTGTTCCATAAATGTTTGGTCAAAGTTGCCTTTTAAAAAGCTGAGTCTTGTGCTTTCTTTATGAAAAGAATTTTTATCTCTGATTCAATTTCGTCAGTGGAGAATTGGCCCCTTACTATTATTTTTTTCACCTCTGCTTCAGTCAGATCTGTTGTCTTTCCTGTGATTTATCTATTCAACCTAATTTTAAATTTTATTGGTGTTAAATGATTCACATTATTGTGTTATCTTTCTAATTTTGGCTGCTTCTAAAGCTATGACCCTTTTCATTCCTAAAAATGTGTACTGTGGGCTGGGCATGGTGGCTCACACCTGTAATCCCAGCACTTTGGGAGGCTGAGGCGGGTGGATCACCTGAGGTCAGGAGTTCAAGACCAGCCTTGCCAACATGGCAAAACCCCATCTCTATTAAAAATACAAAAAAAAAAAAAATTAGCCAGGCGTGGTGGTGGGCGTCTGTAATAATCCCAGCTACTCCAGAGGCTGAGGCAGGAGAATTGCTTGAACCTGGGAGGCAGAGGTTGCAGTGATCTGAGATCGCACCACTGCACACCAGCCTGGGCAACAGAGCGAGACTCAAAAAAAAAAAAATAGTCTGTACTGTGGTTTAGCCTTGTTTTCTTGCTCAGTCTTCATGAGAATTTGTAGTTCCATTAAAAAAAAAAAGTCTGTACTGTGGTTTAGCCTTGTTTCCTTGCCCAGTCTTCATGGGAATTTGTAATTCCATCGCTCTTCTCAAAGAAACACCACACAACTCAGTTGGTCTTCATTTGCAAGTTCATTGATTTCTATCTTATTTTCTTCATATTACTTTGATTTTCATTCAATTCTATTTATTTATTTATACACTACTTTTTGGGTTATTAATATTTTAAGTAAATATCAACTTATTTAATTATATGATATTAAATTATTCTGTAGAAAAACATGCTCTTTCTTTCCATTTATTCTGACCATTGTTATTTTATAAAGTTTGTTGGCTGGTACTTTTATGTATTTTTGAATTAAAATGCAGTAGAATGGATTTTAGAACATGTATGTACGGTTATGAGTCTTAAGCAACCAGACAATCAGGATGCAGGGAAGCCCTTCCGTCGCCACGAACGTCTCCCTGGCATCACCCTTCATAGTTACGTCCTCCTCGCTCCCTAATCCGTTCTCACCACCATCATCATCCTTCTCAAGAGTGTCATACAAAGAGAAGTTTAGGGTATGTAAGCTTTCAAGGCTGGTTTCTTTCACTCAGCATAATTCTTTTGAATTATTCCAAGTCGTTGTCTGTATCGATATCACACCTGTCATTCCAGCTGAGTGGCATGCATTGCGTGGTGCCAGTGTATGGGTTCCACCGCGTTCCATCAGGGTATCCCCGAGTATGGATTACAGTTCATCAATTCCCTTGGTGACAGACATTTGGATTGTTGCCAGTATCGGGCTATGGATAGAGCTGCCATAAGCATTATGCACATTTTTATATGAATATGCATTTCATCTCTCTTGGATAAACACTCGAAAGAGGTATCAAGGGGCACATGTCTGTTTAACTTTCTAAGAAACTGCAAACTGATTTTTACTAGGTTGGCGAAAAAGTAATTGTGGTTTTTGCATTAAAAGTACTTTTAATGGCAACGTTTCATTTTATAAAATAAAAATAGTCTGAACAAAAAAAGGAAGAAGGAAAGAAAGAAAGAAAAGAGAAAGAAAGAAAGAAAGAAAGAAAGAAAGAAAGAAAGAAAGAAAGAAAGAAAGAAAGAAAGAAAGAAAGGAAAAAAGAGGAGGGAGGAAGGAAGGAAGGAAGGAAGCCTTTTTTTTTGAGACAGAGACTCGCCCTGTCGCCCAGGCTGGAGTGCTGCGGCGCAATCTTGGCTCACTGCAACCTCCGCCTCCCGGGTTCAAGCAATTCTCTGCCTCAGCCTCCCAAGTAGCTGGGATTACAGGCGCCCACCACCATGCCTAGCTAGTTTTTGTATTTTTAGTAGAGATGGGGTTTCACCAACTTGGCCAGGCTGGTCTTGAACTCCCTACCTTGTGATCTGCCCACCTCAGCCTCCCAAAGTGCTAGATTACAGGCGTGAGCCACCGCACCCTGTGGAAGGAAGGACTTTTAATGGCAAAAACCGCAATTACTTTTGCACAGCCTAACCACATGGCTATCCCATGTCGCCCTCTCAGCAGCCCCACAGGGTGATTCCAGGCCTATCCTTGAGCACTGAGAAGAACCAGTGGTTTCCATGTTAGCCGTGCGCACCACGCGCTGTGGTACCTCAACTTGGCTTAACTAGCACTTACCTAATGCCCAGTTATGTCGAACGTCTTGTCAGGTGCTTTTGTGCCGCCTGCATACCGGCTTTGCTGAAGTTTCTGTTCGAGTGTTTTGCCCATTTTTAAATTGTGTTGTTTGTTTTCTTACTGTTGAGCTTCCAGCATTTTTTATGTATTCTGGACACAAGTATTTGTCAGATATGTGGTTTGCAAATATCTTCTCCCGGTCTGTAACTTGTCTTTTCACCCACTTAACTGCATCTTTGACAAAGCAATAGCTATTAATATTGATAATTTTCCATTTTTTATTTCTTATTTTTATTTGCATTTATTATACATATATATTTGAGACAGAGTCTTGCTCTGTCGCCTTGTTGGAGTGCAGTGGCATGATCTTGGCTCACTGCAGCCTCTGCCTCCCGGGTTTAAGTGATTCTCCTGCCTCAGCCTTACGAGTAGCTGGGATTACAGTCGAGTGCCACCACGCCCGGCTAATTCTTGTATTTTTAGTAGAGACGGGGTTTCACCATGTTGGCCAGGATGGTCTCAATCTCTTGACCTTGGGATCTGCCCGCCTCAGCCTCCCAAAGTCCTGGGATTACAGGCGTGAGCCACAATACCTGGCCTCCATTGTTTATTTATTGACTTTTAGGAATCATGCTTTTGGTGCCGAGTCTAAGTACTTTTTGTTTAACCTGGTCACAAAACTTTTCTCCCATATTTTATTTTAAAAATGTTAGTTTTACTTTTCACATTTAGGTCTACGGTGTGTTTGGGGTTAACTTATGCAGAAGGTGTGAAGCCTAAATCAAAGTTTACTTTTTGGTAAATGAACATCCAATTGTCCCAACATCTTTTGTTGAAAGACCATTATTTTCCGTCGAATGCGTTTGTGCCATTGTTATCGACTGGCCACATCTCTGTCGATCTATTTCTGGGCTCTCTATTCTGTTCCATTGATCTACACGTTTATCTCTTCACCAATATGACACAATCTTCATGACTAAAGCCCAAAGCAAGTCTTAATAATAAGGTCGTACCATTCCTCCTAATTCATTTTTTTGTTCAAAATTGTTTAGCCTATTCTACTTGGGGTTTTTTTTCCTATGTAAATTTTAGAACCAGCTTCCCTATGTCTACAAAAAAAAATTTTTGCTGGAATTTTAATGACAATTTATATCTGTGGATAAGTTAAGGGGAAACTGACGTTTTCTTATACTGAATTTTTCAACTTATTAACACAGTATATCTCTTCATTTATGAGATCTTCTTTGATTATTTTTATCTGTATTTTCTAATTCTTACCACAAAGATTCTGTACGTTTCGTTAGATTGATTCCTAAGAATCTCCTTTTGAGCTATTGTAAATGGCATTGTTTCATTAATTTCAGACTTCAGTTGTTCATTGCTGGTATATAGAAACATAACTTACTCTTATTCTTGTTATTTTCCTTCCACTTGATTTTGGTTTGTTTTCTCTCATCTGTTTCTCATTTCTTAAAGTTAAAGCTTGTGTCATTGATTTTAGACCCTTTTCCTTCCTACCGTGAGTGAAGAACACTTACATAGAGAAAACACACTCTATGTTCCTTCCTGGCACCACTTTAGCTATGTTCTATATATTTGGATATCACAAATTTTCATTTTTTTTTAGGTCAGAATTTTGTTTTGTTTTGTTTTTTTGAGATGGAGTCTCGCTCTGTCACCCAGGCTGGAGTGCAGTGGTGCAATCTCAGCTCACTGCAACCTCCGCTCCCAGGCTCAAACGACTCTCCTGCCTCAGCCTCCTGAGTAGCTGGGATTACAGGCGCCCACCACTACGCCTGGCTAATATTTTTTTTTTGTATTTTTAGCAGAGATGGGGTTTCACTATGTTGGCCAGGCTGGTCTCGAACTCCTGACCTCAAGTAATCCTCCCGCCTCGGCCTCCCAAAGTGCTGGGATTACGTGTGTGAGCCACCGCGCCCAGCCAGGTCAGAATATATGTTAATTCCCATTGAGGCTGTGTCTGTGACTCATGGATTCCTGAAAGGTGGGTTCCTTAATTTCCAAATGTTTGGATGTTTTCCTGTCAACTTTCTGTTATTGTCAGTTTAATTACATTACAGCCGGTATAAAGTCACACTTTTTATGAATTCTGTTTTTTAAAGTTTGTTAAAGTTTGTTTTATAATCCAGGATATGGCCTCTCAGGAATGCACCAGGTGCACCTGAAAAGCACGTGTGTTTGCTCTTGCTGGGCGGCACTTCCCGTAAGTGCTGGTTAGGGCCACTTAGCCAATGGTGTTATCGGGCCTCTTTTGGTCTTTCCAACGTTCTGTCTCCTGGCTCTACCAGTCTCTGGAAGGGAAATGTTGATGTGTCCAATTCTATCTGTGAATTTGTCTGTTTCCCCTTTTAGTTCCGTTTATTTTGAAGCGATGTTATCAGGCACATACTCACTGAGCATCGTCATGTCTTCCTGGTGAACTAACCCCCTTATCACTGTGCAATGTCCCTCTTCATGCCCAGAACTGTTGTTTACGCTGAGGTCTCCCTTGTTTGATGTTGATATAACCACTCTAGCTGTCTTTTGATTTACAGTGAGTTTCTTATAGATGATGACCAGCTGGGCCAAGCTTCTTTATCCATTCTGACACTGTCCATCATTTAATTGGTGTGTTTAAGCCGTTTGCATTTAACATAACTATTGATGTGTTTAGTTTTAGGTCCACCATCTTACTATTTCTTTTTTGTTTTTGTTTGTTCCAACTGTTTTCCTTTCCTCTTTTTCTCTTTTCTGTTCTTTTCCAGGACTTTCCTTTTTTTTTTTTTTTTTTTTTTTTGATGGAATCTCGCTCTGTCACCCAGGCTGAAGTGCAATGGTGCCACCTCAGTTCACTGCAACCTCCGCCCCCTGGGCTCAAGGGATTCTCCTGCCTCAGCCTCCCGAATAGCTGGGACTACAGGTGCCTGCCACCACACCTGGCTAATTTTTGTATTTTTAGTAGAGATGGCGTTTCACCATGTTGGCCAGGCTGGTCTCAAACTCCTGACCTCAGATGATCCTCCCACCTCAGCCTCCCAAAGTGCTGGGATTACAGGCATGAGCCAGCTCTTTGTATTCTTATATTGTATAGTGTGTATTAGACTGCTTTCTGAATTAGCAAAATGTCTTTTGGGGATCCGTTCATATCATTTTATTTTTCCTCTGATTTATCCATGGAATGAATTAGATTGTTGAATATCCTGATATTAAATCACATTTATGTTCTGGAAAAAATACTATGTTGTTCAATTGTTCTATTCCTCTGTTATACTTCCATACTCTATTTGCCATCCCGATACGTAGAATTCCTGACATTCATGTCAACATTGGGGCTACAATGTAATTTACTCTTTTGTACGATGTTGCAGTTACACTTGCTTTGTCCAGTTACGCTTGCTTCAAAAGTGAGATCAGGCACCGTTTACCTTTTCCTGTGACACAGTGTTTGTTCACCGGCACTGTAATGTCCTTGCCTCTGAAGTCTAGTGTAACTCTTCTGTGAAACCGTTTGTCATGATGCCTTATTGAAAGTGATGTTCTCAGACCAAATTTCTCATCCCCCTGCTTCCCCTTGGGCTGTTGCTGGTGATTTATAGTTGGCTGGGCAGTTGCTTCCTCTGTGGTCCAAATTTTATTTCCATAAACATGCCGTTCTCATAGCACAGTGCCTCAATTCACAGGCTCTGCCTTCCTCCGGCCTCCTGTGTGAGGCAAAGTGGTCTCAGGTCAAGGAATGTGACCCGGGTGGCTGTAGCTCCTCCTTCCCTCCAGCCTGCTCTCCAGGGTCCCAGGGGTCCTCCAGCAAGTGTCCTGCTTCTGTGGCCTCCATGGTCTCATGGGTCCCCTCTCTGAAGGCTGGACTAGGATGCTGTGTGCACAGCCTGGGAAAGCTGCTGAAAACGCCTTTGCAAAAACTATAATTGAGAAAATTATGTTAGTGAAATAGATTAGACCTAACTGACTTCATTTTCCTTTTAACTTTTTTTTTTTTTTTTTGAGACAGAGTCTTGCTCTGTCACCCAGGCTGGAGTGCAGTGGTGCAATCCCAGCTACTGCAACCTCCGACTCCCTGGTTCAAGCGATTCTCCTGCCTCAGCCTCCCCAGTAGCTGGGATTACAGGTGCCTGCCACCACGCCCAGCTAAGTTTTGTATTTTTAGTAGAAACGAGGTTTAACCATGTTGGCCAGGATAGTCTCGATATCTGCCCACCTCGGCCTCTCAAAGTGCTAGGATTACAAGCGTGAGCCACCACACCCGGCCTCCTTTTAACTTTTAAACTGCCTTTGTTTATTCCTGGGTGTAGGCAGCGGGCAAGGTGAACCCACTGGGCATTAACACTGCAAGGGCAGAGGGCGGCCATTGCCCGGGAAGAGGGGCTGCTCCAGGGCCCCCTAAACACACTTGGCACAGGGCGCTGAGAGCCCCAACAATCCAGCTTCGACCCTGTTCCTCTGGGTTGTGAAGGAGGGGGCTCTGGTTGAGGTGTGAGGATACAAATGTCTTTTCATGGTTAGTGAGCTTGATTTACCCCTGTAAGATACTTCACCATATATATGTGGGCCTTCACTTACATCATGCATTTCAAGCTGGAGCAACAGATCGTAGACATCACAGGGGCCTGGGGCACTGCGGAGACCCTCATGCATGAATCAGATACTGCATATCTGTGGTTTCAAAACTTAATTAGTAAAGGGGATCACGATTAGGAAAAAAAGCCTAAAACACTCCTTAGGGTGACAGTAATTATGAGAAACACTGTCAGGGACAGGCCAGTTGCAGATTGCAAGAAACTCCGGCTTCACCATTTAATTGTGTGTGTCTGTCATTTTAGTTACGTTCTGATCTGCACGCCTGATTTTCTTTTTCTTTTTGTCCTTCATCAGGTTCAGCAGGATTCCTGTATTCGTGCATCTATTCAAAGAAACAATTATTGGGTTTATGCATGTTTTCTAAGACTGTTTTTGTCTTGAAATTAATTAACTTTCATCTTGTGAATCTCCCTTTTGTCTTTTATTTGGTGTTTTACTGCCTTTCTTTATTATTAAATACCTAAGTGTATGGTTTTCCACTTTAACCAGGGCGACACTCCATCTTCCTCAAGCACCTGTGATGTTCTCCTCTGAGCTGTCGGGCAAGTAAGCGCTTTGCTTCCTCACTTTGTGGTGAGTTTGAAACTTCTGGCATGTCTTGGGTTCTGGGCCAAGTGATGTCCACAAATCAATTCTTCTTTTCTATGGGCTGACAATTTTGTTCACCATTTTATTATCTATTTTTAATTGTATCGGGGGTTAGAATTGGAGAAAAGGCCTGTAAAAATCACAACCGAGTTTTATACTTACGGTATTCGTTGTCAAATACATGATTGCTTTTGAAGACAATCCCCAAACATGAAATAAAACAACCAGATAGCCTCTGATTAAGGTTCAATCTGTGTTAATTGCTGAATTGAGTGTATTTATTTCACAATTCAATTTTTTTGTCTGTTTTAGTTTTTATCTCAGACATATATTTGATTCTGAAACAGACAGAATTTCTCGCTGACGCTCCTTTGATCCAGATCTTGTATTTGTGATCCTCTTGGCTGTATTCATTCAGCTGCTGTATATTTTGGTGCATGCATGAAGTTTTGTGACTGTTAAAATTTCTTTGGAAACTGTGCTTCTTATAATCATGCAATGTTATATGTTCGTGCCTGTTTACTACTTTTCACCTAAAATTCTAAAATTCTAGAAGGGTGTTAATATGTTTGTCTGTTTTGTTTTGTTTTTGTTTTGCTTTGTTTTTAGCATTTGCATTTTCCTGAACAGAAACTCCAGGCCCCACACCCCCGGTCACTGAGGTTCTTGAGGTGCCTTTATTTTTCTTGTGGCTTCTTCTCTATCCAAGAAATGCAAATGGGGTGGCCTCTTTCCTTTCTCACTGAGTTTTGGCCTTAGAAAAATGTAAAGTGACTTAAAATTATTGCTAAACATTACAACCTCATTGTGGAAACTGACTTAGAAACTATAGATAAATGGAAAGAAACTGACTTAGAAACTATAGATAAATTGAAAGAAACTGACTTGGAAACTATAGATAAATGGAAAGAAACTGACTTGGAAACTATAGATAAATGGAAAAAAACTACAGATAAACAACGTGTAAAGTCACCATCCAGGAGGAAACATCACGGCTGCCTATGGCTGCTCGGACTCCCTGGGACGAGACGCTGGGCAGGGTTTAGGGAGCAGGCTGCGTGTCTAGGAGTGACATGGGCCCAGCTGTGGCTCATGGGGGTGGCCACGCAGGGGTGACAGAGGGAGGGGAGCCCAGTGCGCCCCAAGCTGAGGCAAAAACTGCAGTCACAGTCCAGTGCTTCAGTGCAACGCTTCATGCAGGTTCTCAACCGCCACGCATGCATTCCGTCTTCTCTTGCCGGTGACTGTGAATCACATTTTGAAACCAGAACATAGACGTGGACTTCCTGGGTCTTGCATGTGTTTCCAGTTTGTCCTGGATCCGTAGGAGGCTGGGATTACAGAGTGAGATGTGCGAGGCTTACAGGAAGCCAAGAGGAAGTGTTGAGTTGACGGCCTGGTAGACCGTCCCAGAATCCAGGGGGGCTGTACGTGGGCAATGGACAGTCAGCCCGTGCCAGCTGCCAGGGTTTCTGGGGGATGCTCCAGAGGAGTGGGCAGGAGAGCACAGGAGGGTCCCTGCCAAGAGGGTCCTTGGGAAGAGGCGGGGACCTGCCCTGAAGCCTGAGGTGAAGGAGAGGAGAGCGGGGGCACCTCACAGAAGCCACAGGAGGGAGGCCTGTTGGGAGGATGGAAACCTGCTGAGTTTGAGAGTGAAGGACCGAGGAGGATGCCTGCATGGTCCCCTCTAGAGAGAGCAGAGGGAGTAGAGACAGAGTATCTCTGCAGTTGTGACTGAAAGCAGGAGCTACTGTGGCACCCAGGTCCAAGAGGGAGCTGCATCCTTCGCTTGCGTTTAGACACAGCACATTTGTGCAGCCCTGACGGCCACCCCATGGCCCCCGCTGCCAGCCCCCTTCTAACCTGTGGCCTCCTTCAGTTCAGAAGACGATTAGGGGACAAGCCGTTGACTTGGTTACCGAGAGAGGCTGGCTGGAAGAAAAGGCATGGATGTGTTTGACAAGCAGCCCAGGGAAGAGTGAGTCCCAGCCCTCAGCAGTCTCCCCGGGACTGAAACACCCTAGGCCCTGCACCCAGGGAACAGTGAGTCCCAGCCCTCAGCAGCCTCCCTGGGAATGAAACTGCCTGGGGCCTGCAGTCCCACGTGGTGGTAAAGAGCCAGTCCCTGGAAAAGCTGTGGGGGCCCTGCAGTCGCTGAGCCCAGAGGGAGAAAGGAAGGGGCAGGCCACATGCTTGGTTGTGCACCTGCTCTCCTGCTCTGGCCAGACCAGCTCTTCTCCCCTGTGCAGGCGGTGCAGTGGGTGTCAGAAGGAGGGTGGCCTTTGCAGGCATCACTCTGGAGGAGGAATATCAGCCTCGGGAATACCCGTCCTCTAACAGGGGTACATGGGGTGCCCTCGATGGCTCTCATCACTTCCTCTGTTGCCAAGGGGACTGGCCAGGCCTCCGTGGGCCTCCACTGTGGGTCTCCACACTGGGATCAATGGTGATGCATTTGAGCCAGCACGTCCTCTGGGGTGGATGGCCAGTCCTCCGCACAGCAGTGGTGAGATGCTGAGGGCCCAGGCATGTGTGGGAGGCATGTGGGCCCCGGACACACACCAATGGCCGATGGCCACCCTGCTCAGCTCACTCCTGGCCTTGCTGGGCCCGTCTCTCATCTGTAAAATGAAAAGATTGAAGCAATTATTCCAATTGCTCTGAGGGCCTTTGATTCTAAGCTTTATTTCTGGAGAAAAAATATGTTTATGTTGAGGTCATTTTAGCAAATTGTTTCCCAGAGTAAATTTTATTTTAAAGGCAACTGTAACTCACTTGTTTTCTTCCTATTGTCCAAATCTTTACACTGAAAATGCTGGTGTGTCTTTCTCAGTGTCTAATTCAAGCAGCTCAGATTCTTCAGGACAAGGAGGAGCAGGGGCCCCTTGAGGAAGCCAGGACAAAATTCTGGTGGGCACAGAGCACAGGCAGCTCTGTTGGTTCTCACTCAAACCCTCTCAACAAAGGGGGGCAACAATGGCAAACTCCATAATCCCTGTTCCCATCCATCGTCCACCCATCCATCAACTCATCCATCATCCACCCATCCATCCACCATCCACCCATCCGTTCATCCATCCATCATCTACTCATCCATCAATCCATGCAGCCAGCCATGCATAATCCACCCATCTATCAATCCATTCATCATCCACCCATCCATCAATCCATCCATCCATCCATCCATCATCCAGTCAACCATCAATCCATCATCCCCACTCCCTACATCTATCTTCCACTCATCCATCCATCATTCACTCATCAATCAATCCATCCATTCACCCATCCATCAATCCATCTCTCCATCATCCATCAATTCATCATCCACCCTTTCACCCATCCCTCCCTCCATCCATCCATCCACCCATCCCTCCATCCATCTATTCTCCACCTATCCATTCATCCATCATCTACCCATCCATCAATCCATTTACCAGTCCATCCATGAATCCATCCTCATCCATCCATCCCTTCACCATTTGCCCACCCGCCCATCCCTCCATCTCTTCACCCATCCATCATTCACGCATCCACCAATCCATCTATCCATTCATCCTTTCACCTACCCATCCATCCCTCCATCCCTATACCCATCCATCCATCCATCCATCCATCCATCCATTTGTCCTCTACCCACCCACCCATCTGTCATCCACCCATCTATTCATCTTTTCATCCATCCATTCATTATCCACACACACACCTGTCTGTCATCCACCTACCCATTCATCTTTTCATCCATCCATCCATTCATCTATTCATCCATCTATCCAAGGGGGATTTATGGAGCTCCTGCTTCCTTATTGCTCTGTTGTGTACCTGAGGCCCTTCCTCTACAGCTCAGCAGTCTTGTCCTGTATCATGTGATCATAAAGGTAAGGGGGCAGAGGAAAGAAGGCAAGCATGGTTAGGGGATAGAGGGTGGAGTGAGAAACTAAAACCTAGAAAGCTCAGGGGACCCCCACTTGTCACACCAACTCTGGCCACTCTCATTTTCAGTTATAGCAGATTAAGCTGCACACACCGGATAGACAGATACACAGCCAGATACAGACTGACATAAAGACGGAGGTAGATGGATCCACAGATAATAGACAGATAGATACAGAGATCAGTGAGTAACAGATAGATGAGAGATAAATATAGATGATAAAAAGATGATAGATGGATGAATGATAAAGGGTTAGACAGGTGGATATGCAAACTTTTATACCCACAATTCAGACACAACATTGCATCTGTGTGCGTGCGTGTGTGCATGTGGGCACTTGTGCCAGACACATGGCAGATTTTCAATGAGCATTTGCTGCTTGAATGTCTAAGGGGCATCATTTGGTTTTCCTAGAATCCCTAGAGGGGTCTGCCGGGGAAGGAGTCTCCGGCAAGATTTCTCAGAATTGGTGTAGAACGTGCAGAATTCTGAGCCTCACATGGGCGGTGGGATTTGGGGCTTCTCAGGACAGGGCCCAGGAGACACTGCATAGGCTGCATCTGGGGAGCACAGGCCTGCAGGAGGCTGCACAGCAGCCTGGTCCTACAAGCAGAGGCCGTGCTGGCCCTGAGGCTTTGCAGTTCTGTCCAACTGCTTCCCCCTCACAGCGGAGACATCGAGGTTGGGGTGGGAGTGGTGACGGCCCCAGCACTGGGGAGTCCTGACACAGGGACCTCCACCCTCCACGCAGGGCTCAGCCCACAGAGGCTGCCGCACCCCAAAGCTGCACCCTGCAGCCCTCACACTGGCCTGTGTCTCCCCATTCCGACACCAATCAATAGCCATCTGCTAAGAAGGGAAGGTGCAGACAGGTGTGCTGGGCGCATAATGGTGCTGTGGCTGTCCTTCCCATCTGGGCACCTCCTGGGGTGTCCTATTTCCTCACTCAGTTGCCCGGCTGCCTCCCCCGGGAAGTCCCCCTGGATGCCCTTGCCCAGGGTGAGTGAGTTTCTCTCCCTTGGGGCCCCTCACTCTGGACATGTGTCGATCCACCCCTGACAGTGGCCCTCAGCTTTCATGTCCCACCCACAGGGACTCGGGATCCCTGAAGACAGAGGCCACATTCAATTCATCTCAGTCCCAACACCAAGCACAATGTCTGCAGAAAGCAGTGACTCAATACATTTTTTGTTTAATTTGCCCAATTTGGTCAATAAAAAAAAGAACTATTATCCTGCACTAGAATTCCCAGCTGAATTTGCTGCCTGAAATCTGCTCTAGAAGGAAAAATAGACGTTAGCTCTGAGTCTCTGCGGACTGCACAGCTCTAGGATGATGTAATTAACTTCCCCGGCCTCCAAGGTAGTTTGATGTTAGTTCAATTTTATTATATTTCAGAATTTTCTCTCAGGTTTTTCTTCAATTCCTCAGCTTCATTCAAAAATAGTACCTAGACGAAGTCTTGACAGAGAAAGAGATGTTATTTGTGTCTCTGTTACATCTTAAATTATATTGAATTGTTTTCTTGACGCAAGCGCCCCACCCTCAAAGTCCCCACTGCAGCAAACGCAGCCCGGCTGGGGGCGTCTGGGGCAGGGATGGGCCAGGCATTGTTCATCGTGTGCTGGTCCCCTCTGCAAGGGCTGTAAGGGAGGGGCAGCCTCTCCCTGAGTAAAGCTGAGGGCTTCCCATGCCTGTTCCAGGTCCTTCCGCCCTCTTGAAAACATTGTTTGAAGAAATACCTCGGGGAAGAAGAAGTGCAACTCTGTGGCGATGATGGAGGAGCATGGGCGTGCTTTGCAATCAATAGGAAGCCACTCGGCGGCTTGAGAGCTGTCCTAGGAGGCCGGCGGCATTTCCTTTGGAATCCCAGACAGCAAATGCAGAGGACAGGTGGAGACTCGCAGAGCGGTGGTTTCAGCGGATACCTGAGTGCCTCCGGGAATGAGCTCAGGAGGCGTCAGAGGCCTGGATGGTGTCTGTGGCAGAAATGGGCCTCTGGTCAGCCCTACGGGGTCAGGGCTGAGGGGTGGACGGTCCCTCCATGACAGTCTTGGCGAAGCTCAGGACCCGCCCCCAGCTGCGAAACCCTCCCTGAGGTGGCTCCCTGCCTGCTGTGAGGTGAGGGAGGACACAGGGGTAGGTCTGTGGCTGTCCTCCTCCTCCGTATCTCAGCCCAGCAACCTGGCAGTGCTTCCAACTCGGGTCGCCTTTATTCCCGCCCCCTGATATCCCAAACATCCCTAAGTCTTGTCTATTTCACATCCTGGATGTCTCCGAAAGGCACTAATTTCTCTCCATCTGGACCACTGGCACTGGCCCAAGCCACTAGTGTCTGGAGCCCAGGCAGGTGGAAAGCTCCATCCATCAGACCCGTGCCCCCTGCCCACCCCTGAGGCCTTCCCTGGTCTCTGTCACAATGCTACCTTCACGTCATGTCTACCTTCCTCTGCCCTTTAAATCCATCTTGTATGGAAATAGGTTCCCCTAAGCCTGTCCCCTTGTAGTGCCACTTTGGTGGATAAAACCCTAAAACCCCTGTCTCTGCGATGATCCCACCAGAAGCCTGGACATCAGGCCAACTTCCTCTGTCCCCAAGTGCTGCTAATTTTACTTCCCAAGTACTTCTCAAATGCATCCCTCATTCCTAACATTTGTAATTCCCAAGGACTTCCCCTGTGCTCAGCTTCCAGAGGGTCTCCTTACCTGCAGTCTGGCCTGGATGACTCTCTGACATCCAAGTATGTGTTGCATTCTCCTTGGGAGACCTGCCCTGCTCCGACTGGATGCATCTCTCACCAGTGCCACGCTGGTCGCAGACAGCCGGTACACAGCAGGCTCCCGGCCTCTGCACTGCGGCTCTGGCTGCTGCCTCCACCTGCACTGCTCAGCTCTCCTTCTCTGGAAGCCTTTCTCCCTTGCGCTCGACCCTCTAGACTTGGCGGCAACGTCCCTGCCTGCAGGAAAACATCCTTGAGCTGAGCTTCCTCACCTAGAATTGCTGAACATCTCCACATGACATTAAAATTATCTGTTTTGTTCCTGCCACTAAGATTACACATGATCAAGGAAATAGTAAGTAAAAATGTGGTCAGAATGCACAAAAATGTAAAACTCAGTGTATACGTAACATGCAGATAACCAGTCCTAGAAGGCAGAAAAAAGAAAAAAAAGGCTAAAGTTTCATGCATGGCAAACCTGGCAAAAGGTTGACAATCACCATGGATGAGAACGACACACACCAGTGGTGGCTATGGCCAGATCACGCACAGCATGGAGGCGCAAAGGCAGTGCGTGGAACCACATGGGACAGCCAGGCGGATGGAAACCAAAGACAGCAAAGCACAGGAGTGTTTGCGGTGGCCTCCTGGCTTGTCTCCGGGCCTGTGAGTGCAGGAATGCTCATACGCTTGGATACCTCCAATTCTAGACAGCTCCTTCTGTCCATTCTAGACAGCTCTTTCTGTGACGCTTGTGGGGAGGATGGGAGTGAATTTCTAAAATATTTATTCATTTTGCCTTGGTATTGGCATTCTAACGACAAATATTGAGGTTATAATTCTAAGTAAAATAAAACTTTTATCCAAAGCTCTATGAACAGCTCAACAAGTAAAATAATCTAAATGTCCAAAAAATATGGAAAGATGATATAAACTGTGATGTAGCCATTTGATCAGTATTTCTGAGCTACTGGGTACACCTATATGTGTATATGTATATGTGCGTGTATATGAATGGGTATGCATACATATATTTTTTAAAATGTGGCCCCCACCCTAGGATCTGTAACCCTAAATGGGTTAGGGGACTCTGGCCTCTTTGCGTAAGTCTTGGGAGGAACTCTCCTATGTAGAGGCCAGAGCCCCAGTTTTCCAGCCCTCCTTGCAGAGAGAGAATGGGCCGTGGCCCAGGTCCTGCCAGTCAATGTTCCCAGCAGAGCCGAGCAACCAGGGGCTGGCAAAGACCCTGGGAGGCTGGCTTTGCCGAGAGCAGCAGCAGCGCCCAGCATCCATGGTGCCGGCACAGGAAGGCAAGCTCCGGGATGAGTCCAGCGGCACAGGGGTTCTGTCTCTTTCTGTGGTTCTGTCTCAGGGGTTCTGTCTGTCTCCGAAGTTCTGATCCTGTGCAGCAGCCCTGAGTTCGTGGCCACCACGCCTGGTTTCTCAGCCCTTCCAGAAGGGCTGCAAGCGATGCAAGAGGAATATATTTCTTTTCCTTTTTCTTTTTCTTTTTGCTCAAATGGCTGGACTGGACTTGCTTTCTGTTGCTTGCACGTGAGAAGGCCGTCTGAGTATTCTGGTTTGGCCTCTCAAAGTTTATGGGGAAATTCTTATGACATAGTGCTTAGTAAAAATTAGTACTAAACAGCTAAACAATAAATTATAATAGTAAACAAAACTAAAATTGACTGAAAAACATAGCAGCAAAAATTCTACAATCTACATGAGCAAATCACAACCAGAGATATGTAAAAAGGGGTAATATGTCTTGGCCAAGCGGAATTTACCCAAAAAATATAAAATTGGTTTAAGATTAAGAAAAAATATCAATGGATGAAATCTACCACCTTATTAGAATAAAAGGGGGAGCTATCATATTTCAGGAAAAAATGTCAATAAAATTCAAAATCAATTTATGATAACTCATAGTAAACTTGAATAGAAAAAATGTCCTTAATTCTGTAAGGGGCATCTATGAATAAAACCTACTGCAAGTATTATAGTTAATGTCAAAGTACTGCAGCTCTCCACCTGTGATGGTTAACTTCCTGTGTCTATTCGGCTAGGTTACAGTGCTCAATTATTTGGTCAAACAGCCGTCAAGGTGTTACCATGAAGGTATTTTTTGGTGTGGTTAACATTTAAATTAGTAGACTTTGAGTAAAGCAGTTGACCCTCCACAATGCCAGTGGGCCTTGTCTAATCAGTTGAACACTTAAGAATCAAGACTATTTCCTGATGAAGAAGGAATTGTAACCCCAGATGGCAACATGGAAACTCTGCCAGAGTTTCCAGCCTGCCAGCCTACCCTACAAATTTCAGACTTGCAAGCCTCTGGAATTGTGTGAGCCAGTTTCCTTAATATCTCTATCTATCTATCTATCTATCTATCTGTCTGTCTGTCTGTCTGTCTGTCTGTCTGTCTAGCTATCTATCATCTATCTATCTATCCACGTATCTATCCACCTATCTATCCATCTATCATCTATCATCTATCTGTCTCCATCTGGACCATTAGCTCTGTTTTTCTGGAGAACTCCAACACAGACTTGGGGACAGAGACTGGTTCTAGAGAAACAAAATCTGAAGACGGAGTTTTCTGAATTTGTTCTAAGGTTTCCGGAATTTGGTTCTCTAAACTGATTAGGTTTAAACCATGAATGATTCTATTTCCAATAGTGAGGCGAGCACTAATAGTCTGTGGTGCTGAGTAAAAAAATTATACCAGACATTTGTTTAAACATGGCAAGAATGAATGTATTAAACATGGCTTCAATGGAGGAGAGAAATTGAATCAGCTCTGACTACACCAAAGACAGCTGGAGACTTGAACCAGCAGACATAGTGAGGAGATCAGCGGATGGAAAACTAGCAAGAGGAAGTTGATGAGGTAGCAAGTATGGGAGGATTCTTGCTAAACTGACTCAACAGGATGCTTCGTAAGGCAGGGAGAGGTCCTCAGATTTCAAGAGCGAGGGGTCGGGGCAGAATTTGATAACGGAGGGGGGATTCTTGTTAAATTATCTTTATGGGATTCTTTGCTAAAACTGAGCTGGGAAGGGGAGCAGGCTCAGGCCAAGGCCTCATTGGGAAGAGGACTCTCAGGAGCCTGACTGAAGTTTGGTCGAGGAGGGAGTCCTTGTCTATGCATGAAGTGGCAAGAGAGAAATGCAGAATATCACCGTGGGATGCTCCTAATCCAATACTCGTAAGAGTCGAGGTTCTGGGGGACTGTGTATACTATACTTTTGAGCATTATTGTCCAAATAATGAGTATATTGAGATTTACTGGTTTCGCCTAATGTTGATGGACAAAGTGGGGAAAGAAAAGGATGAGCTCAGGGACTAGAATTCCCAACTCAATCACTACACGAATAACCTGAAAGCTTCTCTGTCTGCCCTGAAAGAAACCCTTCCCTCCTGTAGCTGCAGGGCTGAGAGTGAAACCCAAACCCAGAGTCTCATTCTGTGTGTGGCTGAATTACAACTGCAAGTTGACCTCCCAGCCTCACAGAGCTGTTTTCTATTAAAGTGAGTGCATTCATTCCTAAAATCAGGAATGAGCCACTCACATTCAGCATCGTACTGGAGGTCCTTGGCAGTGCTATGTTGAGAAAAATGAAAAGAGATAAAAAAATAGAAAGAGAAAAAGAAGTACTATCTTTGTAGATGATATGATTATGTGTGAAGAAAATTCAAGGGAATCTACAAGCAAGTCGTTAGATTTAATTAGTGAATTTATCAAGGCCAATATAAAAACTAAATATTATTTCCATATGCCTGTAACAAACAATTAAACAGTTACTTTAAAAAGTACTACCTACAATAGCATTGAAAATTAAATATCTACTGACATATGTGCAAGAAATCTACATTAAAGAAAAATAAATATTGCTGGGAGAAACTAAGAGGGTCCTAAATAAATGTAGAGATGTACCATCTTCATGGATTGGAAGACACAGTGTCAACATGTCAGTTCCTCCCACATTGAGCTACAGATTCATATAATTTCATTTAAAACTCCATCATATTTCTTTTGTAGAAACACCTAAGGTGATTTTAAAGTGAATAAGGAAAGTCAAGTGACACGGAAGAGACAAGACAACCACTGGAAGAAGTAACTCACTGGAGGACCAACCACCAAACTCCAAGACTCTCTGGAAAGCCAAAGCAATGTAGACACCATGGTATTAGCATGAAGTTAGATAAATGAATCAATGGAACATAATGTGAAGGCCTGAAATAGACCTACACATATGCCAAAGATTCACCAGAGAAAGGAAGGGTGCCTCAGTAAATTGCCTTAGTCAATCCCCATGGAAAAAGGAATCTTCATTTCTATCTCATGCCATTGATTTGAAGTGATCATTGTCCTAAATGTAAAAGCAAAAATACAAAGCATTTAGAGAAAAACAAAATAGGACAGCAAGACCACATCTCTCTGACCCTCACCTTCTTTCAAGGGGCCCACCTGATTAGGCCAGGCTTACCTAGACAATCCCTTTTGATTAACTCAAAGTAAATGGATTAGTAGCTAATCACTGGAGTGGTTTCTCATCGTATTCACAGCCCCGGCTTCCCACACACAGTGGTGGGGAGGAGCTTATTCAGAGGGTGTACTCTGGTGCAGGAATCTTGGAGGTCACCTTAGAATTCTGTCTAGCACAGACATTGTGTCCAAAACATGCTGATTTCTCAAATATATGTCTATTGAGTGTGAAAGCTTCTGCTAAATACCTGAAGTTAAAACTAATGAGCGTGGAGTAATTGCAATAGACAGTGGCCTGCTGCATTTCCTGCAGGAGTGATAGACAGTGGCCTGCTGCGTTTCCTGCAGGAGTGATAGACAGTGGCCTGCTGTGTTTCTTGCAGGAGTGGAGCTCAGAATTCAGGACCCTCGCTCATTTGCAGGTGTGTGGGGTCAGCCAGGGTCTACTCAGGACTGGGCTGTTGTGAGCTGGCCTGGGGGCCAGAGGTGCTGGGACGGCCTCCAGGATGTGAGCGTCCACCTTGGGACCCGTGGAGGGAGCTGCCTGGTGTTTTGAGCAGGAGAGGTTGAGCTTTCTCCCCTTTCCTTATTCACTTCACTGGAGGAATGCTGTGCCCACCAGGGGTCTCTGCTCCAGCCCGTCTGGGTGGAGAGGGCCAGTGATGGATAACGGTGGAGGGGAGTGGCCAGAGGGGGCCCACAGTGCTAACATCTGTGTTGCGGGGGTGCAGAGGGGCAAGTCCTGGAGTGGTGGGCTTGGAGCCAAGAGGACCCGGGGCAGAAAGGAAGCCCCCACAGTGCTGACCACCCACGTGGGAGGAGGAATAAGAGCTCTTCCAGCTTCCGCAGGTGTTGGGTCGGGACGCACGGGGGCTCCATTAAAGGAAAGGCAGGCTGAGGGGCCAGCTGTGCACTCTGGGTTCATGACTGACCTATGGAACAGACGGGCACAGGGGCCAGGCAGACAGAAGCCAGGACAGACCTGTCCTCCAGGGGAAGGTGATGTGTGAGGTCTGAACTCCAGTGTGGGAGAGAGGGGCCTATGTTCCTGACCCCACCTCTCCCTTCCCCTGCTTCTGGGTCGGGGAGAGGACCTTTCAGTGTGAGTGGGGAGGGGCTGAGACACAGGCTCCCCCGGCCTGGGGCTCTGCAGCCACCGTGCTGACCCTGCACAGACCTTCCAGGTCCTGAGCAGCCCTTGGCCAGAAGCAAATCCGTGTGGACAGGAGCTCATGGTGAGATTGAGACTTTATTTAGAAATCAAAAAGAAAAAAAAGAAAAAAAAAAACCCTCAACAAGCAAGAGAACATTACAAATTCTTGCTACCATAGTAACTAAGACGGTTGGAAGGATGAACTGGGGGAAGAGCCTGGAGGACCAGTGCAATCATCCGCGGCCTCATCTCCCGAGATCCCAGATGCCTTCTGCAGCCGCTTTCTCCCAAATTCCCAACCTGGCAGTGGGGAGGAGGCTGGCTTGTAAAATATGGTTTTGAGCCTGACCTCCATGCTCTGTGCTCACCACAAAGCAGCCTCCCACAAGCCAGCCCCCCAACAAAGCAACTCCAAAGTCCCTGCCCAGCTCGGGGCCTTCCCCAAGACCCTTCCTTTGCTGTCCTGCCACCCTGATTTTCTGCTTAAAGCCATATCACATATGAGCTTTCTGTTGTGGCCCATCATGCAGGAGCACACTGGGCCTGCAGGCTTGCCTCCTTCTCCATTCAGAGATCTCACTCCTCAGAACGCCGGCTGCCAGTCCTTGCTCTTCCTCCCCTGCTGTGAGGACAGTGGCCTACGTTTCCTGGGGGCTGGGCCCATGAGAGCCAGACACCAGGGTCTCTGTGAGGAGATGGGGTCAGTGGGTCCTGAAGGCACAGTGCTGTGTCCAGTTGGGGGACAGAGGAGGTGAAATCAGAGAGAAAGAGGCTGCGTGTCAGGGCTTCAGGGACCCCAGACCATGAGGAAGGACCCCAGGCCAGGAGGAAGGGAGTTGTTTTCAATTCAGTGATGAGGACATGGGCGATCAGATAAGGAGTTGAGAGCTGTGAGGTGGAGGGTGCACACGGCCACAGCCGAGCGGTCCTGGGAAGGCTGGCAGGGAAGCTGTGAATCCTGAAAGGTAGAACAGAGTCAGCCAGGGACCAACCAGGAAGAGCCTTCCCCACAGAGAACCCCACACCACCAGAGAGACCAGTGCAGATGGAGGGAGACCCAGCAGAGAGACCTTCCCCACAGAGAACCCCACACCACCTAAGAGACTAATGCAGGCAGAATAAGATCCAGTGGAGAACTTCCCCACAGAGAACCACACATCACCAGAGAGACCAGTGCAGACGGAGGGAGAACCCGGCAGAGACCTTCCCCGCAGAGAACCCCTCACAACCAGAGAGATCAATGCAGGCAGAATGAGAGCCCAGCAGAGACCTTCCCCACAGAGAACCCCTCACCACCTAAGAGACCAGTGCAGACGGAGTGAGAGCCCAGTGGAGACCTTCCCCACAGAGCATCCCTGCATCACCAGAGAGACCAGTGCAGGCAGAGAGAGAACCCGGCAGAGAGGGGCCTGCACATCAGTCACGAGGAACCCCTTCATAAAGTGGCAGCAAGACCCCTTGGCACAGCCACCTGGATGCTACAGGAAAGGTAGTGAGTCGAGCTCTGACTCTGAGCTCTGCTGGGTGCTGGTGAGTCAGGAGCCCTGACTCAGCTCTGCTGATCAGCAGGTGGTGGTGCCCGCACCTTAGAGGGTTTTTGGTGTTACCTGCTTTCTTTAAACATACGCATATGGTTTCCTCAGAGGACCTAGTCTTAGGGTTGTGCCCAAAGAAATGCCCACCAAAAACAGACACAAGAATGTTCACAGTAGCCTGCCTATTGCCAAAAAACAGAACAACCTCAAATGTATACACAAAATGAGGAGGTTTCAAAAAGGGTAATTGAAGGCCAGGCACGGTGGCTCACACCTATAATTCCAGTACTTTTGCAGGGCCAGGAGGAAGGATCACTTGCAGTTCAAGGCCAGAGTGGCAACATACGGAGACCCCAAAGAAAGAAAGAAAGAGGGAGGAAGGAGGAAAGGAAGGAAGGAAGGAAGGAAGGGAGAGAGGGAAGGAGGGAGGGAGGGGATGGGAAGGTGAATAAGATCTTGTGGCTTCAGGGCTCAAAGGGAACTTGAGTTTGGGACGTTGCTCAGGTCCTCCTGTCCGCAGGGGAAAGGAGTGGGGAGGTGAGGGAGGGAGGGAGGGGAGGGGAGAAAAGGAGCAGGGAAAGGGAGGGAGGGAGACGGGGGAAGGGGACAGAGAGAAGCAGGGGAGGGAGGAAGGCAGGGGAGGGAAGGGAAGGAGGCTGGGGAGGGGAGGGAGGGTGGCAGGGGAGGGAGGACCCTGGAGGGAGGTTCACTAGCCAGCAGTGAGGGGTAGCACCATGAGGGAACACAGGGCAGGGGCAGCTGGGTTGGGAAGGAGGACGTCCTTCGGCTGCCTGGAGGGCCCCACGGGTTACCTGGGCACCTGCCACCGCCACATCCTGGAGGAGGAGAGCTCCTCACATCCTGACAGTGTCTGGCAGGCTGAGTCCCAGGCCTGTATACAGGGCCAGACAGGCCTGCAGGGCTATGAGTGACCAACATCAGCCTCCCGTCCAGGGCCCGGCGAGGTGCCTTCGGCTGGGACCTGGCTGTGGGGCCACGGAGCAGAGGAGCCTGGCCAGAGAGACCACGGGAGGCGAACGGGACCCCATTGGGCTTCAGAACCCACCCTGCTCCCTCCACACAGCTGGGCCTGGGCAGGTCGGCCACTCTGGCTGGAGTCTGGGGGCGGAAGTGAGTCAGGGCTCAAGGCTCCTCCTGCTCTGTTCACTCCCGGGTCCCCTTGAGTGTCTGGTTCCTGCCGGTTTTCCCAGGAGACACCAGGCCAGCTGTAGGAGGCCGGGGTTGGACCTTCCATCCAGCTGAGTCCACTCGCCTCCAAGAGCTCTGCTCAGGGCCCTCTGGGTGCTGCTGTCCACACAAGGCTGGCTCTGTCTCTGCCTCCCTGCCCCACTCAGGGAGGGTTGGGTCATGGTAGGGAGGCCCTGGGGTGCTCAGAGCATCTGGGCAGCAGGAGTATGTCGCTTCCAAGGAGGATCAGTTTCCCAACGCTGAGGCCAACACTGTCTGGAGCCCTGAGGAGGGCCCAGGTGGCAGATACCAGGACGGGTGCGGCCTCTGCCACCCTCACCTCCCCAAAGCATCCGGTCTCAGACACAGGGAATTGTAGCCGAGGGCCGGGGTCCCGGGAGGATCAAAGGTGGGATCTTCCAGCGTGGTCGCCTGTGACCATCACTGCTTTCAAACCACCAGAGGCAGCGCATCTGCCCCCACAGCCTGTGCCACCAGGAGAGACCAGGCCATCCATCTGGGTTTAATTTGGAAATTAGGCAGTGTTCAAGTTCCATTATGTGGCAGAATTAGCCGCAGAAGCCAAGGCAGCGTCGCACGTGGAGAATGAGATATGGCTTCGTTAATCAGGGGAGACAGCGCTGGGAACCAGGAGGCCGGCGAGGTCACCAGAGGAAGGAGGGGCTGCAGCCGCCGTGGGGTGCTGGACACCTGGGCCCCACCTAGCTGCCAGCTGCCCTCAGAAACCCAGGTCTGGTGGGCTCCCAGCTCCAGCCGGCCCATTCCAGGCCAGACACCGGTCTCACTGCCAGCTGCCCCGAGAAACCCTAATGTGGTGGGCTCCCAGCTCCAGCTCCCAGCTCCCCGGCTCCCAGCTCCAGCTGGTCCGTCTCTGGGACACTCCCGGGTATGGGTGTTTGTTCTCTACCCGGCTCCTCTGTCCCGAAGCCGGTCTCCCCTCCTCAGACCTGACTCCATTCCAGGAACCCCCGTGAAAGGGGCAGGTGGGCCATTTGAGGGGAGGTTGGGATCTGTGCTGGGTGACAGGGGCTTAAACCACCATCTGTGGCAACCCTGGGAGGACAGGACAGGACTCAGCGTGTCCGGGGGAAGCCGGTGCAGCCCGGCCCTGAGGGCCTCAGAGCGCAGCGCCAGGGGAATCTGAGCCTGAGGAAGGACAGTGACAGGAGCGGGGAGAAGAGACAGAAGGTGGCAAGGGCGGGAAGTGACAGGGGGCCCTCGACTCCTCCTGTGCCTCTTCCTGGGGGTCAGCCTCGAGGGAGGGGCCTCTCCCAGCCTCCTGGAGGCAGGACTTGTCCCCACGCTGGGCCTGTGTGTCCTGGCCAGACTGTGCTGATTCTGACCTGGCGTGGGCAGCCCCTGAGTACTGAGAGACCCTCACCCACAGGGCCCCTGCTGAGGTGGCTTCCCCGGTGCCTGGAGGGTGACCAGAGGGTGACAGTTGCCTCTGTGCTGTGCCCCTCTCTGGACAGGCCACACAGCCAGCTCCTCCTGCCTGCTGGGTCTGGGTACCATTGGCAAGCTGTGCCAGGGCCACCCACCCCAGGGCCTGCGGAGGGGCCTGAAGTTCTCAGTCACTGGGGCTCCCCGTCCTGCAACCTGCTGTGAGGGTGGAGCTGCTCTGACAGGGGAGGGGAGGGTGTCGGATTGGGGTGGCCTGGGACAGCCACAGCGGGGACATGGGCACACAGCGGGGACACGGGCACACAGCGGGGACACGGGCACACAGCAGGGAGACAGGCACACAGCAGAGACATGAGCACACAGAGGGGAGATGTCCGCTGTTGGAAGACAGAGATAGCTTGGAGGGAGGCAGCCACAGGCTACGGAGCACCAGGAGCCACCAGCATTGGGAAGGGCCCTGCAGTCCCCGGGGGCACAGCCCGTCCTTGCGTCCTTGCCTTGATCTCAGGTTTCTCCCTGTGAACTGTGAGAGGAGGGATCTGTTTTCAGCCACCTGGCCTGTGCTGCTTCCTGAAGGCTCTCTGTGGTGGCTGCTCTGCCCCAGGCTGACCTTTGATCTGCCCCAGGAAGAAAGAAGAAGAAGCCTGTCTTGGGGGCAGGGTCTCTGCAGCCCACCAGGCCAACCCCTCTCAGCAGCAGGCCTGCTGCACTGGGACATCTTCTGCTCCCTGAAGAGAGGTCTCTGCCAGGGGGGAGGCAGGAAGACCCCCTGATTGGGCTGAGGCTGGCGGTTGGGAGTGGAGTGGACTCAGCCCAGAAAGCCCCCCAAATCCCCTGCCGGTGCTCTAAGGGGAAAGCCAGCCCCTGTGCATGGCCGGGCACTCCACCAGTCTCCAGGTGTGCACCCCCCCCGCTGTGCCCGCAGGGAGGAGGGCTCTGTGTGCCTGCCACCCCCTCCTGCCTCCCCCACAGGCCTTCCAGGGCTTCAGAGGGGTTATCTCCTCGTTATGTATGTGGGTCTTGCCATCTGGCTGCAGCTCCCAGAGGAACTCCTCCCAATTCTCCCCTTTAGGAGACCTCTCCCCTCCCTGTCACCCCCTCCCAGGGCCTTGCCTCACTATGGCTTTGCTTCTGTATCGTAGGGTGCAAAGATGCACCTGCCACCCAGTAGCTGTACTAAGTGAGTTTTCCTCCCCAAGGCCCACTGGCTGGGGGGATGGGGGCCCCTAGGGTTCCAAGGACCAGGAGAGGACAGTGTCAAAGATCAAGCCGCAGGCTGCTTCAGGGCCCCAGGACCCCGCCTTGTGCTCATACCTCCCAGAAGCTGGTGCCCCCACCCCTGTCTTGGCCACTCCCTACCACTCCCTGAGCGGGTGCTCTTCCCAGCACCTGGAGCTCCGGGTGGGGTTCAGGCTGGACGGGGAGCAGAACCCTGTGCGTGGGTGGACTGCACCGCATAAGAGCCTGCAGGTGGTGTGGACACTTTACCTCTGCTGCAGTTCTCTAACTTGTTGGGGGCCAAGGAGTGACAGTCTTACCAGCCACTGGGCCCCGGGGAAGCCCCTCCTCCCATTCCAGGCTCCCCCTGGGCTGGGCTAAGGGCTGAGCACAGGAGTTGAGTCTGGGAGTGGAGCAGATGTGATGCTTGCAGCCTGGCGCAGGTGTGGACTTTGGGGTCCCCTCCTGAGCCCCTGCCATCGTCATCACAGAGCTGCCCTGGGACCTGTAAGACCAGGAAGCTCCCGGTGCCCAGAAGACCTGCAGGCTGCTCCCATCAGGTTCCCCGCACACACCTGCACTGATGCGATGCTTAGCGGGGTCCCTGTCAAGAACCCCAGGCCAGGGCTGCAGGGACAGCGAGCCATGAGGCTGTTCAGTGCCCAAGAGAGAAGACAGTGGTGACTCAGTGGTGGGGAGCAGCGGAGACCCCCTCACTGGACCCTCCCGGCCACCTCCCTCCACTGGTGCAGGCCAAGGGATCAATTGCAATGGTCTGGGGCCCACAGGTGATTGCTGGGACCACCTGCTCACAATGCTTCTGCCCACGGAACTCTTGAACAATTGTGGGCTCAAACCCTTCACCGTCTCCCATCCTCACCTCTGAAGTGCAAGTAATAACAGAACCCTGGGCAACGGTTCTGGTTTGTTTTGCTTTTCATTTTGGGGCTCAGTGAGACTCTAGGAAAAGCTTTGCAGGGTGTGGGTAAGGTGGGTGGAGGGGCTACCCGCAGGTCTTTAGTCAGTGCCATCCCCAGGGCTCGGCGCCCTGTGTACGGCCAAAGCATGTCATGAGGACACAGACTCCCAAAGCTGGAGACACCACTGGGGGCTTCCTTCCCCGACTTAGCAGTCACTGCAGGGACCCTAAGGGAGGGGCAGGGAGGTGAGTGCCCCTGAGCATCAGCCTTGGGGGGTCCTTCTTGGCCAGCCTCCTCCCCGCTGCAGGGGAGACCTCAGGGACCCCGGGACCCAGTAAGGCCAGGGCCTGGGGAGGGTGGGGATCCTTCCTGGGTGGGGGTTCCCCGGGGGGCCTGGGGAGGGTGAAGAGGGTGGGGTCCTTCCTGGGTGGGGGCTCCCTGGGAAAGCGCCAAGGGGAGAGGAGACATGCTGCATCCATGCGTTCCCTTCTCTTTTTTCCTTTCAGAACCTGCTTTAGGGCAGTGGGGCCAGGACGCCCCCTTCTTGGGTGGTCTCATGTCCTCAGGAGACTTTGCTCTTGGGGGAGGCAGGGTCTCAGGTGCAGGAGAGGAGCTGGTGGCGGTTCAGGACTGAAGAGACTCATGGTACCTGCTGGCTTTCCAGGACAAGAAGGACATCCCGGGGAGAACACATGGGGTACGAAACGCAGGACAAGAAGGACTTCCGGGGGAGAGCATGCAGGGCCCCACACGCCATGGGCAGCTCACCGGGATGGGTTGGGGCGTGCAGGCCTGGCGGGGAGAGGTCTTGGCAGCGGCGGGGGGCGGCCCAGGCTTCAGGGGTTCTCCCTGCTCCTTTGAGGACACGTTGACCATGGTGGGGGGCAAAGAGAACTGCCCCGGAGGCACCGTCCCAGCCGGAGCCCCTTCCTGTGCTCAGGAGCCTCACAGTCCAATATAGAAGACGTCGTGTTCAATTATTCTGCGACAAAAGCCAGGGGTTTTCACAATTCCACACCCCATTAGCTGATAATTCAGCACAGTCTCTCATCTAATGTGACTATATTTTATACAAATTATTTCGGACAAGAATTCAGTCCTTAATAACATTGATCTTCATAAAATTGTCACCCAGCATCTTGTCTGGGGCCCCTGAACTTCAGTTTGATGTTACAAATCAAAGTGTGAGATGGCTACGGACGACCTTGTGGTCCGGAGCCCATAGCGGACGCGTCGCAGGCCTGGAATTCTGAGGGCACCGTCTGCAGAGCTCCTGGGACAGCGTGGAACCCAAACCCACAAACCCTGCAGCCCCCACCCCCATGTCCCCTCGGTGACAGGCAAATGCCTTGTCCCTGCCACTAGCCCCTGTGGGTCCTGTCAGCGCCTCCCACCCTCCTCCGCACAGTTTGGGGACCTGCTGTTTCCCGGACACTTTGAGAAGGGACTGACAGTTTCCTGGGTGGCCAGGGGCCTCGTGAGTGCCCGCCGACCCTGTGACAGGCACCTGCAGGCACCTGGAGGAAGATTCATCGTGTGGCTCTGTGACACAGCAGGGCCATTGCCCTAATACATTATCAGGCTTGTTGAAATATCAATTTTGCACATGGCTTCACACGGCTGCCTGCGGCCCTGCTCAAGCCTATTACTTAATTCTTCTCTCATTAAGAAATCCAATCTCTGATTCCAGTGGCATTGGAGGGGGTGAGGGGAGGCACTGGCTAATAGACCTCAAACCATCTGCTAATTGCGGTTCCTCAAACCCCGAGTGAAGATGAAAGGGAATGAGGGAGGTAATGGAAAATCACCAAGGTGCCCGGACAAGGCCCAGACGTTCTCAGGCAGTCCAGGCGCTGTTCCTTCCAGCACCCACCGGCTCCCCTTCTAAGCCCAGACACTGAAGTGGGGCTCTGCATACAAGATTTCCAGAGTTCCTCACAGCTCTGCATGCAAGATTTCCACAGCCCCTCCCGCTGTGCACACACAATTTCCACAGCCCCTCCCGTTCTGCACACACGATTTCCACATCCCCTCCCACTCTGCACACGCAATTTCCACAGCCCCTCCCACTCTGCACACACGATTTATACAACCCCTCCTACTCTGCACATGCAATTCACAGAGCCCCTCCCGCTCTGCACACACAATTTCCACAGCCCCTCCCGTTCTGCACACACGATTTCCACATCCCCTCCCACTCTGCACACGCAATTTCCACAGCCCCTCCCACTCTGCACACACGATTTATACAACCCCTCCTACTCTGCACATGCAATTCACAGAGCCCCTCCCACTCTGCACACGCAATTTCCACAGCCCCTCCCGCTCTGCACACACGATTTATACAACCCCTCCCACTCTGCACATGCAATTTCCACAGCCCCTCCCACTCTGCACATGCAATTTCCACAGCCCCTCCCGCTCTGCACACACGATTTATACAACCCCTCCTACTCTGCACATGCAATTCACAGAGCCCCTCCCGCTCTGCACACTCAATTTCCACAGCCCCTCCCACTCTGCACACGCAATTTCCACAGCCCCTCCCGCTCTGCACACACGATTTATACAACCCCTCCCGCTCTGCACATGCAATTTCCACAGCCCCTCCTGCTCTGCACACACAATTTCCACAGCCCCTCCTACTCTGCATACACAATATCTACAGCCCCTCCTACTCTGCACATGCAATTCACACAGCCCCTCCCACTCTGCACACTCAATTTCCACAGCCCCTCCCACTCTGCACACGCAATTTCCACAGCCCCTCCCACTCTGCACACACAATTTATACAACCCCTCCCACTCTGCACACACAATTTCCACAGCCCCTCCCACTCTGCACACACAATTTCCACATCCCCTCCCACTCTGCACATGCAATTTCCACAGCCCCTCCCACTCTGCACACGCAATTTCCACAGCCCCTCCCACTCTGCACACACAATTTATACAACCCCTCCCACTCTGCACACGCAATTTATACAACCCCTCCCACTCTGCACATGCAATTTCCACAGCCCCTCCCGCTCTGCATACATGATATCCACAGTCCCTCCCACTCTGCACCCATGATTTTCTTAGCCCCTCCCCACTTCCAGGGGCATTCTGTCCAAGCTGCTTAGGCCCTAGTGTCCTGCCAGAGGATCCAACAGCAGCTCCACCAGGGAGAGACCAGAGGATGCTGACACCCCTTTCTGATGGGTGGCTGTGCCTCCTGAACCCTCAGCAGCCTCAGCTCAGTGGGGTGGGAGTTCATTCCAATGCCCCTTCCCCAGATCTGAGACAGCTCCCCTCCACTCCTCTCTCCAGGAGGCCGTTGGAGCAGTCGACGACTTTGTGCAGCTCCAACCCCTTGTCCTCCTCCTCCAGAGGGAGGCCTGTCAACAGCAGTTTTCCATATCTCAAGCCCCTTTATAATTGAGGACATTAATTTATCTCTCCATCCTGTTGGCTCCACGGTAAGCAGGCCCCAGTCCTTACCCTGAGATTCTTGTGTTCGTCAACCATTAATCATTTCCATCTCTCTTCTGAGCCCTTTCCAACAAAGGGCTTCATGTTGGTGCACCTTGACGAAGGTGTCCACGATCTCATCAACATGTAATCGAGCCAAATGAAACAAGGGCAGATTTTATAAGAATAATTACCAACGTAAATGACCGTAAACAACTAATTTTCTCTGTGATTCAACACACGGCTCCCTCCTCATCCGTTACAGGGACTGTGGCTTTAGCTGTGTAAATACAAGCACTTGGCTACCAGCTGTTGCTCATAAGCAGTGTGGCTCGCGTCCAAGCCTGCGTACCTGTTTTGGCTCCAACCTAATGCTCCCATGTGTATTATTGGTGGCTTTCAAATAAAGGAGCTGAAGATAGTGAGCTGAGTCTTCCTCCCTGCTCTGAGGAAGAGCGGAGTGCAGGACAGATGGACGGATAGATGAGGGCCAGCCCCACCCCTCTATCAGGCAGTGGGCACAGCCCGCCTTCTCTCCTGCACTGTGCCCTGCCCTCAAGTGCTTCTTGTCCTACAACCTGCCTTTAGAGCTTCAGTAGCCCAAACCTTGGCAGCTCCACAGCATCCGCCCAGGCGCACTTGGAAGTGGGCACTGGCTTGGAATCCTTCTTCCAGCTGTGGAGACGGTTGGGTGTCCCGGTCTTAGCCCTTCAGTGTTAGAGGCTCAGCAGGCTACGCGCACCGCCTAAGGCACGTGATTCTTTGCAGAATCAAAAAGTCCAGGGAAAGCAATGAAAAAGACTCTGCTCATTGAGAGATTTTCATTGAGTATTATTTTTTTAGACAAGAATATTGGAGAGAATGTTTTGAAAAACACATTTAACTTTGGTTATGGGGAAAATATAGCAGGATACTAAAAAGTCCATGTGGGAAAGGTGGGCCTTCATTCATTTCTCTTTAATTAGCCTTCATTAATTTCCCCTTAATTAGCCTTTGTTAATTTTGTCATTAGTAATTCTGCCCATCCATTTATTCACTCATTCACCTGCTGCCTTCCGAGGGCCGGGCTTCTGCGGGCTGTGGACAGCCACCCCAGGGCTGTGGCCGAGTGTGTTGTGGGTCTCCAGCTTCTCCCAGACCTCACGACTCTGGAAGCTGAGGTGAGCCCTGAGGAGGCAACAGCAGAAGCCCACAGCAGAGGAGACGGTGGCTTGGGCCAGGACGGTGGCCCTGGGCACGGAGGAGGGATGGACATACGGAGCTTGCAGATGCAGGAAGGGCAGAAGGAACAGAGCCAAGGCGACGCGTGGGCACCAGGTGTGGGAGAACGGTGAGTGTCGGTGCCTCTTGTCTGGATGGCGGAGAGAGAGCAGCTGGTTTAACGTGGAAGGTGGTTGGTTTTCACTGGACCGTGAGTTCTTGAGGGCAAAGGCCACGTCCACCTTGTTTCCCGTGTATTCTGATGCTGGCATGAATGGCAAGAGATGAAATGGAAAATAAGGAATGCTGCTGTGCTTGTGCTGAGTCTGGGGCCTGAGAAGCTCCCAGCTGCCGTGTCTGTGTGTGGCCATGGCTCCCATCTGCGGCCGCTCTGTGAGGAACTGGTGCTGTGTGGCAGGGGCCACAGCAAATGCCTGGCACCTTTCGGGAGGTCAATCACCTGCCAGTTTCTGAGAGAGATGTGTCTCTTTTCTTTGGAATACCCCAGAATCAAAATCCATCCTCTCCACCTATGAGGGGTTCCACCAAGCCATGGCGTGGTAGAAGGCGCAGGCTCTGGGGCCACGTAATACAGACGGTCCCTGATTGACTATGGCTTCACATGGAACATTCCAACTTTTCCATGGTGTGGACGTGATACACATTCAGTTGAAACTGTGCTTTGAGGACAGAAATTCTAACTTTTGCTTTCTGTACAGTATTCCATGAATTACATGAGATAGTCCACACTTCAGTACAAAACGGGCTTTGTATTAGATGATTTTGCCCAACCGTAGGCTGACGTAAGTGTTTTGAGCATGTTTAAGGCAGGGCTGGCTAAGCTATGACACCTGGCGGGTTCCGTGTGCCCACAGCATTTTCAGTTTATGACATTTTCCACTCACAAGGGCTCCTTCAGGCATGCACCCTCATAAGTCAAGGGGCATCTGGGCTCCCACCCTGGACTCCTCACCTAGTGCATGAGACGGGGTTGGCTGCCAACGTCTACAGAGCCTCAGTTTCTGTATCTGAGGCTCGGGAAGAATTGGCTGTCCTGAAAGGTTACTGCAAGGCTGGTACCTGTCACCTGCTGACACCCTGTCATCTGCTGGCACCCTGTGGTGTGGCTGAGCCAGGACTTGGAGTGCTGGAGCCGTCATTGTCATTGGGAAATGGGTCTCAGGGAACCTCCCCACTGCAACCCCAGCCTGAGGCAGCAGAGACCCAGCGCTGCCCTCCCCTCCTCCCCTGACACCTGAGTCTCCTGCATGAGGCTCCCAGGCCTGAAGGCCCAGGAGGAGGTGCTGGCAACAGACTGGTTCACCAGGGCATCAGCTCCAGCATGCAAGGCTGGTGAGTGTGGCTTCCTGACAGACGGGGACCAGCTCAGGATCTCGGGGGCATCTGTGGGTCTGCCCCGGCCCGGAGCCCAGACGGGGAGCAGCCTGGGATCTCAGGGGTGTCTGTGGGTCTGCCCTGGCCCGGGGCCCAGACAGGGAGCAGCTCAGGATCTCAGGGGTGTCTGTGGGTCTGCCCCGGCCAGGGCCCAGCAGATGTCTGTCAGTCTTTCCACGATCACCATGTGGGGGAGCAGAGGCTCTAGGGGGCCAAGGCATGGGGCGGGCTGGGTGGCTGGTTAGCAACTGGGGAAATGGAGCTGGCACCTGCTCCCCCGGTTGCTCCATTTGGTCACTGTCTCAATAAAGTGCCTTAGTCATCTGGCTGCAGAGGTTGCCCCCTCCACAGACGAGGAGCCTGGGGTCTCGGTGCCTGTGTGTTCTCACCAGATTGTCCATCAGGGCAGGATGGAACTGGGGGCCGAAGCCAGGACTATGGGACCCCTGAGCCCAGGCTTATCTAGGAAGGTCCAGGGCTCGCCAGCATTCCCTTAGGCAGGGACTTCCACCTCAACAGTGTCCTGGGAAGGCGGGCATCCCGGAGCAGTCTGAGAAAGGTCCTTCTTCTGCCCCTGCAGAACACTCACTAACCATGCCCTCACCTGCATTGACCTGGGGCTCTGTGGCTGGCAGGTGCGCAGGTGTGACTGCAGCTCAGACGTTTCACCTCTCAACTTAGGATCCACCTCCCCATCCTCCCTGCTTCACCATCAAAGGACACCTGCCCTGGTTTGTGGAGACCGTGGGGATGACCCCTGCGTCCATTTCACAGGTGGACCTTTGGGCTTGTCAGGAATTTCAAATGCGATCTGAGCCAGGGCAGGTCCGCCGTGCCAGGGTTCAGAGGCACGAGGCTGTATTTCTCCAAGAGATGAAAAGGCTTCTGAATAATAGAGCACAGCCCCGTGTTCTGTGTGTAATTCATGGGCCACATGGGGGAAAGGGCTGGAGGGTGGGGCTGCCAGGGCCCCTGACACGCCAGAGCACAGGTCTCATCAGATATGTATGTTGAATAATTTCTCTGTATTAGTTCAGTCTGCAGCCTAATTCAATTAGCTTGTTTCATCTATATTCTTTGACCTTTTTATTTTAAAAAAAATGAAAAAAAGAAACCTTGTTTCTTTCCCCGCTGGTTTTATTTTAGCCATGATGTAATCTTTCCATCACTTTCTGGCTTTACGCTCGCTCTCTGGGCACGAGGACCTTGGAGTAGCTCCCCGCAGGCAAAGGCTGCACCAGGTGCCAGGGGCCAGAGAATGGGCCAGGGGCCAAGTGTGTGGCACCACAGACCCACCCCTCCCCTGACACCCATCACGGCAGCCGCCCACACACCCCGTCTCTCCAGGCATGGCCCTGTAGCAGGTGACCTGAGCCCCCCCTCTCTCCAGGCGTGACCCTGTGGCAGGTGACCTGAGCCCCCCTCTCTCCAGGCGTGACCCTGTGGCAGGTGACCTGAGCCCCCCCTCCAGATGTGACCCTGTGGCAGGTGACCTGAGCCCCCCTCTCTCCAGGTGTGACCCTGTAGCAGGTGACCTGCCCCACCCCCTCCAGGTGTGACCCTGTGGCAGGTGACCTGCCTCCGCCCGCCAGGCATGGCTCTGTGGCAGGTGACCTGAGCCCCCCCTCTCTCCAGGCATGACCCTGTAGCAGGTGACCTGAGCCCCCCTCTCTCCAGGCGTGACCCTGTGGCAGGTGACCTGAGCCCCCCCCCCAGGTGTGACCCTGTAGCAGGTGACCTGAGCCCCCCTCTCTCCAGGCGTGACCCTGTGGCAGGTGACCTGAGCCCCCCCCCAGGTGTGACCCTGTAGCAGGTGACCTGAGCCCCCCTCTCTCCAGGCGTGACCCTGTGGCAGGTGACCTGAGCCCCCCCCCCCAGGTGTGACCCTGTAGCAGGTGACCTGAGCCTCTGCCTTTTTCTGCTTGTGTGGCTTGGAACGCCCAAAGGCTGCGGGTGGAGGGGCTGCCTTGCCAGGTCCAGCCCAGCTGACTTACAGGACTGGGGGCCACTGGACTGCTTCCCCACCAGGCCCCAAGACATTTCCCAGACCACCAGTGTGTCCAGGCTCCCATTCTCTGAGACTTGGACCCTCCAGGAAGCGTGATAAGGTGATAAGGACACTGTGATCTGCCCTCAAGTCCCCCAAATTGTAGAAACAGGGACCTGGGATCGTGCACAGGGCATAGAATAAAAGCCCGGGAACCCACACTTGACCTTCCAAAGCCCAGGGCCCAGCCCTTGTCGGCCCAGAGACCTTCCCTGCCGGCCCTGACATCCCAACTCGGAGCCCTGGCATCCCAGCTCGGAGCCCTGGCACCTCCGGCTCCCTCTGCCCTAACCGTGGGCTGCTCCTGATGGATCCTGCCCTCTCCCTGCGATAGATCCTGCCCTCTCCCTGCATGGCCTCCCCTCTTCGGAGGGGTCTTCCTGCCCCACCCCCTGCAACACCTGTGGCCCCCAGTCACTG
Source organism: Gorilla gorilla gorilla (assembly GCF_029281585.2). Classification (NCBI taxonomy): domain Eukaryota; kingdom Metazoa; phylum Chordata; class Mammalia; order Primates; family Hominidae; genus Gorilla; species Gorilla gorilla. The sequence goes on from NC_086018.1 coordinate 47,195,607, forward strand.
ACGGACTCACCCACCTTCTGTCCTTCTTCACTTTCAAATCTTTCCGGTTTTAAACACGGTTTTGCATGCTGTGTTTTGCTCACTGCCTATTTCTACCTCCCAACTCCCCTGAGGCAGAGGCCCCCTCTCATGCGTTCCTTGTACCCCCCAGTTTTCCTTCAGGGGGGTGCCATGGACCTTGGAGCCCTGAACTAGAAGCGCATCCTCTGGCCGGGTCATGCCAAGGCTTGTGATGCAGCCCAAGGGGGTGTTCTGAGAATCAGGGAGCATCGGTGCACAATTCCAGGTGCATGGTAAGCGTATGGCCTCCTCGGGAGCTGGGGATGGCCCCCAGCCTTTCCAAAGAGCACCGTGTGGGAGGGGGAGGGAAAGTGACTCTGCAGAGGAGACACCTGAGGGACACACCTGAGCCAGGCGACGAGGGTCAAGCCCATTTTGCTGGGCCCTGCGGATGGTCTGGGCCCTCGCACAGTGTGGTGAGAACAGCCTCACCTCTGATGTCCTGCTGCTGAGAATACCTAACCCCAGGCTACTCATGAGAAAACCATCGCACTAATTTTAATATAGGGACAACCTACTCAACCCCCGCCAGCAGGCCGCTACACTGCCCAGGGTCCAGGTCATAAAAAACAAGGAAACGGTGAGAAACTGTCCCGGCCAAATGCCATGTGGGAACCTTGGCGGGATCCTGGGGCAGGAAAGAAAATGACATCTGGGAGGCACGGAAGGTGCCGAAAAGGCCGGGCATGGTGACTCCCACCTGTAATACCAACACTTTGGGAGACGGAGGCAGGCGGATCAATTGAAGCCAGGAATTCCAGACCAGCCTGGCCAACATGGTGAAAACCTGTCTTTACCAAAAATACAAAAATTAGCTGGGCATGGTGGCGGGCACCTGTAGTGCCAGCTACTTGGGAGGCTGAGGCAGGAGAATTGCTTGAATCCAGGAGGCGGAGGTTGCAGTGAGCTGAGATCACACCACTGCACTCCAGCCTGGGTAACAGAGCAAGACTCTGTCAAAAAAAAAAAAAAAAGCCCCAAAAATAGTATGAACTTCTCTTGATCAATATAGTTGAACTTTCGTATGAATATTGGTTAATTAACTATATCCAATGTGTACCACTAATGCAAGATGTTAATAACAGCGAAAACTGGGTGTGGGGAGATGGAAACTCTATACTACCTTCACAACCACGCCTATCCTTCCCAAACCATCCTAAAATAAGACTTTCATTTAAAAGGTGTATGCACAGACGTGTTTATTGAAACGTCACTTATGAGCAAAGGGGATGGCCTCGTGTCGTGCGAGGCCTTGTGCAGCAAGGGACTGCGTGACCCTCGAACTCCCAGCAGTTCACCTGCATCCAAATTACATTACGCTTTGGCTGGAAGATACAATCTGTAGATTCTGTAAGGAGATCATCACAACTCTATAAATATGCGACGTCTGGGAAAATGGATGGAAAGAAACTCACTGGCACGTGCCCTGTGCTATTTCCCAGGGCTTCTGAGCAAGCGTTAATTAGTTGGCTGAGAGATGAGTGCACACCTGGGCAGGTGCAGGCCAGGGCAGGCAGCAGGAAGGGCGACTGCAGGCAGGCTTCCCCGGCGGAGGCTTGTGGTGGCAAGAGTATGGGGCGGGCGTACCATCCTAGAGCAGAGCTACGGGGAGTCCGCATTCAGTTGCACGCCATCCAAGGCTGTAAATCCATTGGCCTAATTTTGCTAAATAAGCAGTGGCCTTGCAAAATCTGAGCTTCAGAGCTGAGTGTGAATATCCAGGCCCTGAGATGAGGTTCGGTTTTGACACCATCCAAGGAGCTGCCCGCTCTTTGGAGCTGGTGCCAGGAGAAGGCAGCGGAGCCACGCCGTGGCCACCAATGGGCTATTGCTGCACCCATCCTATTAGCAGGCACCAGCCTTCTCTGCTCGGAAGATTAAAAATTTTGGGAGTAAATCCAGGTCTTGTCTGACATGACATTTTGGAAGCAAAAGCTCAGAAACTTTTGTGCTCCCTGTTAATAGGATAACATGCTACAGTAGTTACAGTAATTGCCCGGCGCTCCCCTCTGCCTGCTGGATGCTCCCTCTGCTGCTGGATGCAGGCTTGGAGCTGCTGCCGACACCGGAAATGAGCCCCAGTGAGCAGCAGGCAGGATCGGGGCAGAGGGCTGGCTGAGAGCCGCCATCATTCAAGGCGGGCATCATTAAGGAGACGAAATGCCGGCTGGCCTCTGTTGCCTCACCGACCTACCCAAAAAGCCTGGATCTGGGGCCTGAAGCCGCATCATGAAAACCACCCCATCCTAGCACCCGCCAAGGGGAAGACCACGGGCAGAGGAGGCAGGAAGGAGCTTCATGTTTCCCAGGCCTGTGGCTGCACAAACGCCTCCTCACACCTGGGCACCGGAGTTCTTGGGTTCTTGTCTGGGGGCTGCGGGCAGCAGGTGGGTTTGTCCACAAGGTCGCTGTACCAGGAGATGGGCTTGAGGGATCCCGGTGATGCATAAAGCCCCCAGCACGGGGGCCACCACCTCCCTGTGACGCCCCGTGGAGCGCACTTCAGGTCCACAGCATGGCCATGTGGATTTTGAATGCAGATATTACAAGGGGTCATGTGAGTCCAGGCTGTCCTGATGGGTTCGGAGCCCAGGACAGCCCAGGGGAAGGGCAGGAAAGGCAGGTACACGTCCAGGGCCACGTGTGAGCACCAGACCCCTGTGTCCCGTGGTGCACACCCCACTTGCCTCTTGGCCACGGGGTCCACTCTGTGACCGGTGAGGATACTTGGGACCTTCTTGCTTTGACGCAATGGGCCGAGTGACCGGGGGGCTGTGGGACCCCAGTAAGTACCAGCTGCCATCTCCCCTCAGGCAGGAAAGATGGCAGCAGAGACTTGTGATCAGAAGCTTGGAAGCTTCCAGAAGACAGTGAGGGGAAGCTGAAGTGGAAGACCTGGTCAGGGTGTAGCAGAGAAAGGCACAGTGGAGGCGAAGAACGTGGCTACGAGGCCCCCAGGCTGCTGGGAGCCCTGGAGACTTGCGGGCTGAGGCACCCCAGGCCGCTGGGAGCCCTGGGGACATGCAGGCTGAGGCACCCCAGGCCGCTGGGAGCCCTGGGGACGTGCGGGCTGAGGCCCCCCAGGCTGCTGGGAGCCCTGGGGACGTGCGGGCTGAGGCCCCCCAGGCCGCTGGGAGCCCTGGGGACGTGCGGGCTGAGGCCCCCCAGGCTGCTGGGAGCCCTGGAGACGTGCGGGCTGAGGCACCCCATTCCCCACACAGTTGTCTGGCTCCGTTTCCGACACCTCCTGTCTGTCTCCTGCGTGGTGGCGGCTTCAGCCCCCAACAGGTGGACGGGGTGCCGGCCAGGGTGCCCACTGCACTGTGGCTTTTGGCTAACGGCTCGGTCATTTCCACCTCAACATCTCCCCTTTCCTCCCTAATCAGCAAGTCCTGTAGGTTTGTGTTCTATTCTCAAAAATCCCAAACTCCTGCTCCTCTGTCCACCCCACAGCCCCACCCAAAGCCCCACCCACGGCCCCACCCACGGCCCCACCCACGTCCCCACCCACAGCCCCACCCACGTCCCCCACCCACGGCCCCACCCACGTCCCCCACCCACGGCCCCACCCACGGCCCCACCCACAGCCCCACCCACGGCCCCACCCACGGCCCCACCCACGGCCCCACCCACAGCCCCACCCACAGCCCCACCCACAGCCCTCCCCCAGTCCAAGACCCGACCCCTCTCCCCAGATGCCCCAGCTGCAGGCTCTGCTCGGACCTCACTCCAACGTTGACTATCGCACCTGAGAAATGCCCTCGGGACTTTGCAAATTCCATTTCCTCTCTGTCTGGATCCCCCTCCCAACCCCGCCAGCCAAATCCCTTGCCTGCCACCCCTACACCCCACCCGATGGACTCCAGCTCGGCCCCCGGCTCTGCCCTCACTGCCCAGGCTTTGGGAGCCCACCCAGGACCAGGCTGAACCCGTCTGCAATTTGCTTCCAGGGCCACCTGCAGCCAGGTGTGTGCCAGTCACCGTCTTGGGCTTGCAATGACCAGGCCAACAACCATCTGCAGTGAGGGTGGCTGCTGTCCCAGGACAGAGACTGTGCCTCCCCTACTCCCCATCCCCACCGCCACACAGCCTGGGATGGAAGCCGGTGCTCCTGGGAGGAGCCTGCAGGGCACTTTCCTTGTCAATCCAGTAGTTGAGGGGCCAGGGAGAGTGATGCAGAGAGGGGAGAATGGGACATCATTCTTCAGGGGGCAGGGAGCACACAGGGATTTCTGGTCAACCCAGGAAAAGGCCCCGAGAGAGACACTAGCGAGCCCTGGTGAGTGCCCCTGTGCCTGCAAAGGGGAGCCCAAGGAAGGCCCTACCTGTAGCTCGGCTGGCCGGCAGGCAGGAGCTCCTGTGAGCGGCTCTTCCCCCCGCAGCAAAACCTTTGCGGTCGGCATCGCACTGGTCATTCTTAAAACCTTCATCTGCTCAAGAAACTTCCATGGCAGCTGCTGACCCCTTGGGAAGAAAGTCCAAACTTCACAGCCAGACCCTGCGTGTTGCAGTGTCCATCCTCATGACCTGGCTATGATGTCCAGGCCCCTGCGTCCTCCCTGAAGCGTTAGGCCAGGATGTCCTTCTGAGCCCACCAGCCATGGTAAAGTGCCCTGTGCTGTCGATGGGAGGATGGACACGAAGAGAGATGATGATAGATCTAGGCACAGATACACAGATACCTCGATGGTAGACAGATGATGGATACACACCTCTCTCTCTCTCTCTCTCTCTCTCTCTCTCTCTATATATATATATATATATATATATATATAGACACAAATATATATAAATCGTATATATATATATAATAAATATGTGGGGACTATGAGTAAATATTTGTACTTCTCATTGCTAAGTCTTTCAAAGTTTGCTTTGGATTAAAAGAACAAAAAGAGTTGTCCAGGAGCAAATGATGAGACAGCACAGCCCTGCGTCCCTCCCAGCCTCAGGCTGATCACAGGACACCTGTCAGGGTGAAAGTGTGCAGGACGTGCCGCAGGGGAGCCGAGCCAGCACCGCCCACCGAGCCTCCACAGAAGATCCTCCACGGTTCCAGGATGGACAGTCCCTACAAAATCAGCCCTGAGAATCACTGAATTTCACAAACTGTCCGAGGACGAGGCACGTCGACTTCGGCAGATGAAGTTTCTTTCCCGAAGTTGTTTTTCATCACAGCGAGCAGTTCTCAGAAACACTTTGGGTGGCTTATCTGGGAAGTTACATCTGCTCACTTGGCAGCCCTTTCCACATCTGACAGTGGAGCACAGCCGGTCACAGCATCGATACTGTGCACAGTTTAAAACCATCTGAATGTTGTCTTTATGGAACATTTCAGAAATCTGCAAAATTAGTTGATAGGAAGGCATGAAGGCAGTGCCTCTAGCTCCATCGTGCTGCACATCTCCATGAGAAAATTGAAGCTCATCCTTCCAAGCTGCTGGTGACCCTCAGGATGGGTGAGCACGTGCTTGGCCTAAGAATCCCAGCCAGACTCAGCCGAGTGGAGCCCCTTCCTGCTCCCCCCAGGACCTGCTGCTTTGCTGTTCGCCACCAAAACTCCCCGTGCATGCTGGAAAGAGGTGAGGGTGAGGATACTGGGCTGACTCCAGCAATGGTGCAGCCCTCAAATGGCCTTCGATGTGGGAGGGCCATGCTTGTGTTTGTGGGGAGCCCCTTAGAAGCCAGCCTTTCTTCCTCCCTCCCTCCTTCCCTCCTTCCCTTCCTTCCTCCCTCTCTTCCTTCTTCCCTGCCTCCACCCCTTTCTTCCTTCCTCCCTCCCTCCCTTCCTTCCTCCTTCCCTTCCTTCCTCCCTCCCTTCCTTCCTTCCTTCTTTCCTTTCTTCCTTCCTTCCTTCCCTCCTCTTTCCTTCCTCTTCCCCCAAAAGGCCTATTAATCACTGGCTGTGTGTGGGCATCTGGGCCCTGGACATAGGTCAATGAACAAAACGACGTCCCTCTACTCTCCTAGGTTTGTGTCCCAGGGTGACAACAGCAGCACCACTGATGCCTTCCATGAGCCTCCAAGCTTGGTGCATCTCAGCACAGCTGGGCCTAGCCCGGGCTGGTTCCTCTGGCCCTAGACCCCTCCCACTTTTCACACCCTCTGGGCCTTTCAGCAGGTGCTGCCTGGACTCCTGTGTCTCGGACACTTTTCAGAACTGCATGGAGAGTGCACTGCAGGTGGGGTCTATCTGTACAAAGACCGTGAAGGCACCATCCAGGTGCAGAGACAGGAGCTTGGCGAGGTAATGGGGGCGGGGAGGGGGTGTGGAGGGGTAACGGGAGTGCAGAGGGGGTGTGGAGGGGTAATGGGGGCAGGGACAGGGTGTGGAGAGGTAATGGGGGCAGGAAGGCCTTGGCCAAGGCAATCATGGCCATCCATGCTTCCTGTACAGCCTGCAGAACCATGAGCTAATTAAAGCTCTTTTCTTTATAAATTACCCAGCCTCAGGTGTTTCCTTATAGCAGTGTCAGAACAGACTAACACACAGCCCTACACATTCTGAATATCTTCTTGGGGCTGGGCACCTGTATGTCTGGATGTGGGACTCGGGCTCTGGAATGGAATGAAGGGTGTGATCATGCTCCAGGTGAGAACCTGTGTGCCACCTGTGTTGGGCCTGCCTCTTCCCACGCACCACCCCTCACTGCCCTGCTAAGGAGCAAGAGCCAAGTGGGCTGAGAAATCCCACTGCTACCCCAGTGAGCAGAAGATGGACTGGAGAAGACAAACCGAGCTACACGAAGCAGGTGTGGGATCCGCCCACGTGCTCTGAACCACGGCATGGAGATCCACCCCTGTCTCTGAACCGCAGCGTGGAGATCCACCCGTGTCTCTGAACCACAGCGTGGAGATCCACCCGTGTCTCTGAACAGCAGCGTGGAGATCCACCCGTGTCTCTGAACCACAGCGTGGAGATCCACCCGTGTCTCTGAACAGCAGCGTGGAGATCCACCCGTCTCTGAACCGCAGCGTGGAGATCCACCCGTGTCTCTGAACCACAGCATGGAGATCCGCCCGTGTACTCTGAACCATAGCATGGAGATCCACCCACGTGCTCTGAACCACGGCATGGAGATCCACCCGTGTCTCTGAACCATGGCATGGAGATCCGCCCGTGTACTCTGAACCACGGTCGTGGAGGCAAGAACAGCCGGTGTCCAAGGGCTCCGAGTCCACTCACCGCCAGCCCCATCCCAAATTCCTGCCTTGCCACAAAGAGTCACCTTTAAGTGTTGATCCTAAGGAAACAGAGTAAACAGATGTGGAAGTGAATTGTCAAAAATAATCACAGAAAATAAAACAGCACAGGGTTTCCTTTAAAAGCATCACTGTGGACTGAATTCATATGTTAAAGCCCAACCCCAGTGAGACAGTATTTGGAGATAGGGCCATAATTAAGATTAATGAGGTCTTTAGGATGGGGCCCTAAGCCAATTGGACTGGTGTCCTTAGAAGAAGAAGAGGCTCTGGGGTGCAGGTGCACAGAGAAAGGATCCTTGAAAACACAGCAAGGAGGCGGCCGTCTGCTAGGCAGGGAGAGGCCTCGCCAGGGACCAACCGAACCCATGCCGCCATCCTGCACTTCTAGCCTCCTGGACGGTGAAAAAGTAAATCAGTGCTGTTTAAGCTACCCAGTCTGTTGGTATTTTGCTATGGCAGCCAGTGCAGACTAAGGCGGCACAGTAATATCCTCCACCCACGTGGCCCAGCCTGTATCCCAGGCTCTGACTCACATTAGCACACCCTTCACCTTGGGGAAAGTAGAACCAGTGGCCGCTGGGCGGTGGAGCTCGCTTCTTCTTGAGCACAATGGATCCTTGGAAGAAGGGAGGGTGGTGAGAAATGGGCAGAGGCCAATCTTCAATGGGAGGGCTGGATCCTGTCTCCAGGCCCAGGGATGGGTGAGTTTTAAATCAAGAGTACTTGGCCACACCAGAGGGCCAGCTGCCAGGGTGATCTGGCCCCCGAGGGCTTGTCTTGTCTAAGAAATATCACAGGAGTGCAGTCCTCTGCACGCATAAGGTCGTCTGAGGGGTGACCTTACTCACTGCGCATCCATCCTGCACCAGGCTGGCCCCTGCCACGAGGCTTTGCAGTCAAGGATTCCCAGCACCGCTAGGACTTGTTGCCTGCCCAGAGTTTCTCATGTCCATGCTAAGAAAATCCGTCTCTTCTCTGGGTGCCTCTGCAGGCATATCTGTGACCCCCGGAGCCAGGGATCCACTACCAAGAGTGGCTCTGTCAGGCCTGAGATGAGCAGTGGCTTTGCAGGCTGGCTTCCTCCCTCTATATGATGCTTTCTGAACAAGCTTAGAGGAAAATGCCACAGCTCTTTCACCTGCACAGGAAGGCAACCCTCAGCCCCCAGCCACACGAGTGGGAGCCAGGAGGGGCACTGTGGCCTGCACTCTCATCTCAGGGACAGCCAGCACTTCACATCTGCAGAAACAATAAGGACATTACAATTGCATATCAGGAAGATATTGCCAGGATGATGCTATGTAACAACCATCCCCAATCTCAGTGGCTGGTCAATAACCTGTCTATTACTGCTCTCAAGTCTAAAACTCAGCTAAGCAGTTCTGGTCTCAAATGGGTTGATTCCTGAGTCTGTAGACAGCTCTGCTCACCTTGACTGGGTTCTCTGATATGTTTGGGGTGAGCTGCTCACTACTGCCTTAGGATGGCCTTGATCACCTCCTTGTGTCTCCCATGTGTATCCCTCCATTGGGCCAGCCCAGGCGTGTTCTCATAATGAGAGAGATTGGTGCAGTGAGCAAACCCCACTGCGTAGGGCAGTAAAGGAGTTGGGGTGCATGATCCAAACCTCTGCCTGACCCACTTGTGCTAACATCCTGCAGGCAAAGCCCATGCTACAGCCAGGGCCTGGGTCAGTGAGGGAGAGGCCTGCATGATTACTCCACTGAGGACATAGACACAGCACATCCACTGAGGACACTGGACACTGTGGTCAGTTCTGGCTTGCCCGTAAGTCAGAGAGCTGCCAAACAGGGGATAGCCCTCGAGGGTTCTTGTATTTGCCCAGGAAAGAATTCAAGGGCAAGCTGGTGGTAGGGTAGAATAGAAGAGCTTTGTGAAAGCCACAGTGTCACAGGTCCATGGCTGCTCCTGTCCAGCAGGGCCACCCCGCAGGCAGTGTGCTGAGCTGAGAGGAGCAGCTCAGGGTGGTTCTCCAGTCATATTTCTACACACTTTTAACTACATGCAGATTAAGGAGTGGTTTATGCAGAAATTTCTAGGGAAGGGGTAGTACATTTCGGGTCATTGAGTCATTGCCATAGAAAGGGGCAGTAACGCCTGGCTGTTGCCATGGCAATGGTAGATTGACAGGGCACGCTGGTGGGTGTATGCTATGGAAAACTGCTTCCACCCCAGCCCTGTTTTAGCTAATCCTCAATACGGTCCCTTGTCGGAGCCCTGCCTCTGGAGTTGAGTCCCGTCTCCTGCATCAAGAAGCCAAGGAGATATTTTGGATCAAATTTAAGCAAAAAACACATGGATAAAAGAAAACTTATTAAAGAATAGTCCACATTCAGGAGAATGCACATCTCAACAAACGTGGAACTCTGGATTTTCACGAACTGCACACACTTCAGTCAGCAGCACTTGCAGGAGCAAATGGAAAATCACCAGCTCTCAGAACCTCCGTCCTGCTGGCTCCAGTCACCTCAGCCCCCTGGGGGTAACATCACTATGGCTTCTAAACCCCCAGATGAGTTCCATCCACCTCTGCATATCCTATGAGGTGTGCAGGCCTCCACAGTTAGCCTCGTTCACTCACTATATTAATCTGTTCTCACGCTGCTGATAAAGACATCCCCATGACTGGACACTTTACCAAAAAAAGAGGTTTATTGGACTTATGGTTCCATGTCGTTGGGGAGGCCTCACAATCATGGTGAAAGGTGAAAGGCACGTCTCACATGATGGCAGACAAGAGAAGAGAGCTTGTGCAGGGAAACTCCCCTTTTAAAACCATCAGATCTCATGAGACTCATTCACTATCATGAGAAGAGCACAGGAGAGACCTGCCCCACGATTCAGTTACCTCCCACCAGGTCCCTCCCACAATATGTGATAATTCAGGATGAGATTTGGGTGGGGACACAGCCAAACCATATCTTTGGCCCCTGGCCCCTCCCAAATCTCATGTCCTCACATTTCAAAACCAATTATGCCTTCCCAACAGTCCCCCAAAGTCTTAACTCATCTCAGCATTAATTCAAAACTCCACATTTCCAAAAGCCTTCCAAACGGTTACAACCTCTGCCTGTTTCCCAGTTCCAAAGTCGCTTCCACGTTTTTGGGTATCTTTTCAGCAACGCCTCACTCTACTGGTATCAGTTGACTGTACTGGTCTCTTCTCATGTGGCTGATAAAGACATACCCAAGACTGGGCAATTTACAAAAGAAAGAGGTTTAATGGACTCACAGTTCCACGTGGCTGGGGAAGACTCACAATCATGGCAGAAGGTGAAAGGCAGGTCTCACACGGTGGCAGACAAGAGAAGAGAGCTTGTGCAACGAGGGTCCCATTTTTAAAACCATCAGATCTCGTGAGACTTATTCACTATCACAAGAACAGACCCAACCTCATGTCTCAATTACCTCCCACCGGGTCCCTCCCACAATATGTGGGAATTCAAGATGAGATTTGGGTGGGGACACAGACAAACCATATCACTCACCATTGTGCCCATGAGATTTGCCCACATGGTCTCCGCAGCTGCAGACCACACATCCTCATGGCCGTAGAAGTGCCGTCAGTGAGATAATGCGCCCTGGCTTATGCGTTCAAGGGGCATTCGGACTCTTTCCAGTTTGAGGTTATTATGGGATAGGAGGTGCTGCTGTGTACATGTTGGCTGTCGTTTGGGTACATACCTGAGAATCAAACTGCTGGTCTTGGAGTAGGCTTGGCTTTATTAGATGCTGCCAAAGTCTAAGCGACCCTTCACATTTCGCATTCCCCCGAGTAGTGTTCAGGGTTTACTTGGTGCACACTTGGCCAACACGGGATGTCTTTCTATTTCTAGCCACTCTGGTGAGTCGTCAGTGGTGCACACCATGGTTTCAAGTTCATTTGCACTTTCTCAGTGTCTATAAAAATTGAGCAGCTAGCACTACCTTTATTCACATCTCCTTGTCTGCGAAAGATCCGCTCAAATATTCTGCTGGTTCTACAGAATGATCTGCTTTTTCTCCGTGATTTGCGGGAATCTTACGTGTTATGGATTTCGGTCCTTTGCTGGGCATATGTGCTGAGAATATGACCTCTCCCCCATGGACTGGTTTTTCCTTCTCCTAATGGCGTCTTGTTATGAGTAGACATTCATCTTGGCTCACTCCAAGGTTACAAAAGTGCTTTCCTGGCTGGGCACAGTGGCTTATACCTGTTATCTCAGCATTTTGGGGGGCCAAGGTGGAAGGATGAATAGAATCCAGGAGTTGGAGACCAGCCTGGGCAACATTATGAGACTCTGTCTTTACAAAAAAATGTAAAACTTTAGCCAGGCATGATGGCATATACCTGTGGTCCCAGCTACTCAGGAGGCTGAAACAGGAGGATCACTTGAGCCCAAGAAGTCAAGGCTGCAGTGAGCCAAGATCACACCGCCACCACTGCGTTGCAGCCTGGACAACAGAGAAAGTCTCTGTCTTACAAAAAAAAAGAAAAAAAGAAGAATATTTTCCTCCACAATTTTTATTGTCTTGTCTTCATATTTAAAGCTGAAATTTATCTTAAATTGATGTTTGATATGCTATGATGTAGAACTTGAAGTTAATTTTTTCCCATATGATCTGTGATTCCTCAAGCCCCCATTACTGAAAAGACCACTCTTTCCCACTGTAGCACCACCCCACCTCTGTCATAAATGAGTGGATGGCATCTGAGTCTGTCTCTGGACTTTTCTTGTTTCAGTGGCCAGCATGCTTATCTTTGTTCTCTTTAATCCTGTAGATTTGTAGTCATATGGGGGTGGATGTGATATCTGACTAGGTCCATCCTCAACTTTGTGCTTCCTCAAGACTGCAATCTTCTTGTCTCTTTGAGCTGTTGCATGGAATTTAGAATCAACTTGTCAAAGACCAGGGGAAAAGACTGCCAAGATTTTAATTGATATTACATTGGAATGTTTTGATTATTTGAGGGAGAATTAGTATCTTTACAGTACTGAATGCTGTCATCCCTCAATGTGTTATTTCCATTCATTTATGCCAGATTTCTTTAAGCTCTCTCAGCAATATTTTGTAGTTTTACTATCGATGTCTTTCACATCTTCCATTTTAATTCATAGGTATTTGATGTTTTAATGCTATTGTCAGTGACATTTAAAAATGTGTTCCATTTGTTGCTGTTCCAAAGAAATATGATTGATTTTTTATGTTGGCCTTGAATCCAGTGACCTTGGTAAAATCACTTGCAAAATCTAACAGTTTGTCTGTAGACTTTCTGGATTTTCTACATACACATTCACGTCATCTGTGAGTAATAGCACTTTCATCTCTTCCTTTCCAATCCTTATACTTTAAATTTCTCTTTGCTGTGGGCTGCAGAGATGGGACCTCCAGGACAATATTCAGTACAGGTGTGGTGACCATGGCTGTCCTTTTAGTGCAGACTCCAGGGACATTTTTGCAATATTTCACCACTCATGATGTTTGTGTTGGAATTTTCTGTAGATGTTTTTTACCAGATTAAAGAATTTCTTTTTTGTTCCAAGTGTGTTTATTTTGTAAAGTCATGAATAAGGGTTGAATTTTATCAGTATTTGTTTCTGCTTCCATCAAGATAATCATGAGATTTTTCTTCACACCTTCTGTTACTATGATGTATTACTTTGATTTTTTTTTTTTTTGAATGTTAACTCACACTTCCTTCCCTGGAATAAACTCCAGTTGGTCATAATATAATATATGCTTTACATTGTTAAATTAAACTTATCAAGGTCTCACTAACATGGAATGAAATGCACCAATCTTAACTGTACACTTCAGTGAGTTTTGTCAAAGTTCGGTCCCCAGGTAATGTCCACCCAATTAAAATACAGAACATTTCTTTCTCCCTTAGAAATTCCCTCTTGCTACCTCCCAGTCAAGTCTTGTCCCCACTCCACATAAGCACTGATGCAATTTCTAGCACCTTATGTTAAATGTACTTATTCCAGTTAAATAAAAATGCAATATTTGCCCTCTTTATGTCTGATGGCTTCTGCTAAGCATGATATACTTGTGAAAAGCAACCGCTTTTTCATACATCTCCAGGATTCCTTTTAAAATATAAAATGGACTTTAAAGTAATTTTAGATGTATAGAAAAGTTGTAAAGATAGTACAGACAGTTTCTGAATACCTTTACCCACTATCCCACGCTAATGCTTTACATAATCGTGGGGTACATTTGTCATAATTGAAAAAATTTACATTGGTAAATTGCTGTCAAAGAAACCCCATGCCTTACTCTGATATCAGCAGTTTTTGCACGAATGCGTAGTTTCCTGTTCCAGGATCCCGTGCAGGAGACTGGATCCCTTTTATTTGTCGCCTTAGCTTCTTCAGGCTGTAATTGCTTCTTTCTAAAATTTTTTTTTAGTAAGTTAACAATCGTGAGGAATACTGTAGCTCCAAAATGTCTCTCCACTGGGGAGCCTGTTTTTCCTGTGACTGTACTGCAGTTGAGTGTCTGGGGAGACAGACACCAGAGCTAAAGTGCCGGGCTCATCCTGCTGCCTCCGCTGCTCAAAACAGGAGACGTGACCTTTGCCCCTGGTGAAGGCATCTCCATGGTAGTTATTTTTTCCTGGATTATGCTCTATTTGTTAAATGATTCTCTATTTGTTGGATTGTGCTCTATTTGTTGGAAGTAACTCAGGAAGTCCAGCTCACACATAGAGAAGAGAAACTAAGCTTCATTTCCTGGAGCGGGGAGAAGCTCCATATATTATTTCAAATTTGCTGTGGACTGAATGTTTTTGCGTCTCCCCAAAATTTCTACTTAGAAATACTCATCCCAAGGTGGTGGTATTAGGAGGTGGGGCCTTTGGGAGCTGATTTGGTCATGAGAGGGAGCCTCACCGGTGGGATTACTGCCCTTATGAAAGAGACCAGAGAGACCCCTTCCCCTTTCACCTCATGAGGACACAGCCAGAAGGAGGCTGTCTCCAGATGATGAATCTGCCAGCAACCGGGTCTTGGATGTCTCATCCTTCAAAACTGTGAAACATAAATATCTGTTGTTTATAAGCCACTCGGTCTATGGTATTTTGTCACAGTCACCCAAACAGACCAAGAGAGAAATTGGTATCGAGAGGGGGATGCTGCTCCAATAGGTACCTAAAAATGTGGATGTGGCTTTAGAACTGGGTGACGGGTAGAGGCGGAAGAGTCTGGAAGTGAATGTAATAAAAAGCCTACGTTGGCATGAATGAACTTTCAAACGCCATCCTGGTGAGGGCTCAGAAAGAAGAAAGGAGGGCTTGGAGGAAGCCCCCTCCTTCTTAAAGAGCATCTAAGTAACCCTGAGGAGAATGGCTGCAGAAATGGGGATCATAAAGACCATTCTGGCAAGGTGCCAGTGGGAGTGAGAAACACATTACCAGACAGTGGAAGGACGGCTGTCCTTGTTACACGATGGTAAAGAACTTGGCTGAACTGTGTTTGTGTCCTAGTGTTTTGTGGAAGGTGGAACTTGTGAACAATAAAATTTGATATTTGGCTGAGGCAATCCCTAAGCATGGTGTTGAAGGAGTGGCTTGGTTTGTCTTGACAAAGGAATACAGTGTAGAAATGGTCAAGTCAATGGGCTATCCATTGATCCAATGTATCAATACAGACTCAAGTACGGGGCATTGATTTGATCCAATACAAGAATTGGATGCATAAATTGATGGGGAGACAGAACACATCTTCCTTACAGAAGGTCTCTTCCTTAGTTCGTTTGGGCAGTTACACCAAAGGGCCCTAGACTGGAGGCTCATAAACAACAGAAATTAATGACTCCCAGTTCCAGACGCTGCAAGTCCAAGATAAAGGCCATGGCAGATTGGGTGCCTGGTGAGGGCCCAAGATCTGGTTCATGGACTGTGCCTTCTGTCCTTGTCCTCACATGCTGGAAGGAGTATTCAGAATTCAGGCTACCCCTGAGTCTCTGAAAATACATTTTATGAATGAAGTGAACACTTTCTTTCATGATACAATTGAACCTTAAGGAAGATGAGCCTGTGTGCCTTGCTCTGAAAGTTCATCAGACTCATCCTCCTATCAAAATGCACTTCCGCTTGACTGTGAAACTAGCCGAGTGTGTCAAGAAGTGGAGAAAGTCAAGTCCTGCCCGTGTGCATGTGAACACGGGTGTGGTCTAGACGCTCCAACCTCTGCCTGGAATGAGAGCCAGCTGAACCAGCAAAGCCATCAAATAACTTCAACCGTTGAGTTGATCGGTCTTTTAAGTGTGAGAGCGTTTATTACCAGAGCCCACAAAGCGAGGACTATTATGGCAGGAAATTCCCAAGCACTCTCATCCCCCCACAAACACACACATGCAGCAGGGGTGGGAAGAGCCCCTCCTGCTTTTCAGCCCTTTGACGAACATCACACACACATCAGCATGGTATGAAGGCCACGGTGGGGGGCTTGGGGCTGGCACAAGAAGGGCCCCAGCTGCAGCCATGGCTGAGGGAGGCGGGGACCTGCTCTGTGCCCTCAGTGATGGACTGGACACTGCTGGCTCATAACAGTCCTGTGCACCTCTGTGGGGCTCACCAGAGTTGCCCCTTCCTTCTTCAAAAACATTTACGTGTTTGGTACACCTGTTTAATCAGTCTGACTTTCTCCACTGTTGAAGTGGTGTGCTTACTCCTCTTACAAATAAATAGAATCATTGAATGTAAAAGAGATTGAAAAATAAAGCTTCTACCTCAGCGTCTTGGGCGATGAGTTTCAATGGGTGAGGAAACGTTTCTGCGAGATAGAGAAGGGGTGCCATTGAGTGAACAATCTCATCTTTCACCTCCAAGATTCATGCACTAGCAGCCCCAAGCCCCACCAAATGAAGGGGTCTGGGTGGTGTAGGCACTGCCTGGTCATTAAGGAATTCACCAAGAGAGCACAGGTAGATTTTCCACCAAGGCCAGAGTGAATGGTGTTTAATGAACGTGGCTTTATCATACCATGGTGAAGGGATTGCCACCATCAGAGAGGAGTGAAGCTCCCCAAGGTCGTGAATTGAGGCTGCCCTGGAGAACTGGAAGCCACTAGAGCTGGACGGGGTGGGAGAAGACGCACCTGCACCCACCATGCCTGGTGCACAGGCTGGATGGCCGGGATGGCCTGGCCCTCCCTGATTCTGAGGTGTTGAGTTCCCTGGGGATGCCAAGGAACTGGCAAACACCAACCAACTCAGAATCCCAGCCCCGTGCAGATACTACGTGACATCACTCAGAATCCCAGCCCTATGCTGATGCTGTGTGACATCACGTGGAGTCTGTGGCCTGTATGTCAGGAAGCCGACAAAACCAGGACCCCACAGTGAGGCCAGTGTGAGCTCCATCCAGGCCCAGATGGGTGCAGAGGCTCTTGCCCATGGTGCCCATGGTGCCCATGGCTGAGTTCTCCCCTCTCAGCCCCATGTGGACTCTCCGCAGCCTGCTGGGGTGCTGTAGCCTCCACGAGATGCTTATCCGAGCTCAGTCTCTGCACTGTCGAATCAGGAGCCCTCGGAGAACAACAGCCCCTTCCTTCATGCACCGACTTCTCTGGGATGATCCCAAGCCCTGGACATCACGGCATGGACGATGTCCATCTCAACCTGACCACTGGAGAAGCTGGTCAGCATCCACAGAACCGACGTGGGGGAACTGGGGGGGCCCCACCCGCTCAGCCAGGGACAGAGACAGCCTTCATCCTGCACTACCTGGCCTCCAGGACTCACGGATGAGGACCGGCCCTCGGAACGGTGGACACTCACCTGTCAAGCCCAGAAAGAGTCCGGCTTTCTGGATCCCAGCCTCGGGAGGGGCCCCGGGGACTAAACCTCAGAGTTAACTCCTCAGTCCTGCTGAGTTTTCCCATAGCTGACCGACATCTGCTCAGGGGTCAGGGGGACCCAGCTCCCTGCTGGGCCCAGGGCTTCTGAGAACTCACCCTGGCTAGCATCCTCCAAGCTCCTTTGGCAGACTGGCCCCTGAATCCTCTGTGGGCCCGAGACACTGGCTGGTTCCCTAGTCATCGAGCAGCTCCTGCTGGACTCCCCACAGGGGACGGAGTAGGCCACGTGGTCAGGCCACACAGGGACAGCGTCGGAACAGCTCATGGTGGGAGCAGCCACAGCACACCTGCCTAGAACGCCTGGTCTCCTGCCTCTGTGCAGTGTGGGCAAGGGGGTGGCTGCCTGGTAAGGGTTAACGGGAAGACAGGACCTGAGCGGTCACTGCCAAGCGGGGCGCCCCTCTGCAGGTGCCAGATGTGGCCACATTATGAAAAGGACGCCTCACTCCTCAGCTGTTTTGTAAATTATCTAAAAATCAACCTTCCGTTCCAAAAGTGACCTAAAATGATAAGCTCAGTGGCGGGAAATGTTGCCAAATGTTTTCTTATGAAAACCATGATGTCAAAAAAAAGGCGTAATGTCTTTACAGAGAGCTGGAGCGGCCCGATGGGGCCTCTGGAGCAATCACCTTAAAAGCTTTTCAATATTTTTAGACTTGTATTTGCTATTTGTTCGAGTCACTTTGGAAGCTCAGCACAGCTTCTGTTTTGGGGGTTTTATGAATTTGTTTAATGCCCACGGTCCAAGTGTTTCCATCCATTAGCTCGGCCGCGTCAGGGCCACCGCGGTCTATTAACTCCTCCCGCCAGGCTCTCGGCGGCCCCGTGGCCACAGCAGGCGCTACCCACCCTGGCTCCCTGCCTGTGGCTTCAGAATTTGCAGAGGTGAGCCCTGCACAGCCCGGCTTCCCACTCTCTCCAGGAAGCCACCATCCCTGGCAATTCTGTCCCCCCGGAGGTCGGGCCCTCATCAGCTCCACTGTGTGGCCTCCTGTCTCTGGGACTCCTGTCCTTGACCCTGTTATGAACGAGGGAAGCATCCTGTGATCCTCTTTGTGGTCTTTGCTGCTGGTTGAGGCACTTTTTGGGGCTCAGGGATGGGAACTGTGTCCTGGACCATGTCCAGCCTCAGGGCAGGGCAGGGATACACTGCCTGGGAGCCTCAGTGGTTCCAGCAAAGCCGCCCAGGCCCCAGCCCTGCCCCACATTTCCTGGAGGGCACAGGCAGTGCCTGTCCTAACCCTGAGAGGTCTGCTCACGGGGTCACCCCACGGTGGTCCTCATTCCTGATATCGAGCCTGAGTCCCTGAGTCACGGAGAAGCAACTGGAGATGCTGTGGACCCTCTAAGAGGAATTTCCATCCCAGCTGTGTCCCTGGGGGTGCCCTGGCCCCGCCTGTGTTGCCCCTGGGCTGCAGAGTTGTCCTCCTGACCCATGACCAGCCCCTGAGCGTAGTGGAGGCCGCCGTCCCCCCACACCCCCTGCTGATTTTGAGGGAGCTGTCTTCTTCCTCACACCCGCTTTCTGCCAATGCCTGCCCCAGCCAAGAAGCAGATCCACCTCTGGAATGGGAGTCTGGGTGAGCCATCAGGAGCTGCAGCCAGCTGCACACAGGAGGTGTGTGAGACAGCCAGTGACATGCAGCAGCAGGAAGACCTGAGTGTGGTCCTGGGCTCCCCCCGTGGCTCACCACCCTAAAGGTCCTATCCACGGGGCCACGGGGTCGTGCCTGCAGCAAGACCTAGGGGAGTGCTCAGCACGTCCCAAAACCCCAGGCTCCCTCTGCACATGTGCGATTACGTGGAGCCTAGCTGGGGTTGACCCGAGTAGGGGGATGGCCCGGCCACAGCACACAGGACCCCCAGTTCTTCCAGCTCCAAGAATGGCCTCTCCTCAGACATGCGTCCATCAAGCAGGCACAGTGGCTGAGCTCCTTCCAGTCACCTCCTGGACCTCCGGCTGGGCGAAGTCGCCTCTGCCCGCCCACTGCTCACAAACCCCCTGAGACTGTCCCAGGTTCTCCAGCCCCTGTGGATCCCACATCCATCTCAACCCACCTCCCTGCCCCCGTTTCCCCACCACGTTAAAATGCCCAGAAAGGGGCCTGTAGTCAGTAGCCTTTTCCCGTCTCCACCTTCTCCTGACTCACACTGCCCAGCCGACATCTCTCTATGGAAACGGGGCTCGCCAAGGCCTTCAGTGATATCTGTGCTGCAAATGCAGTTGTTGGTTCTCTGCCCTCACCGGGTTTAACCTCCCTCCTGACCCCACACACCACTTCCCTGATTTATTTACTTTTGTCCAAAGTCTTTGTGTTTATCAGGGTTCTCCAGAGAGTCAGATACACACACACACATACTCACATGTGGACACACACATGCACACACCGATATACAAATATACATATATGTATACAATGTACAAATAGGCTTTACATACACACACACTCACACATGTACCCACACACCCATGCACAGGTATACAATATACATATATATGTGTGAGATGTACAAATAGGCTTTACATATATATGTAAATGTTACATGTCTGTAAATGTATACATGTATGTAAATGTATGCATATATGTAAATGTATACATATGTACATAGATATATGTATTTACACATAGATGCAAAGCCTATTAGTACATCTTATACATATATATATGATTATTTCCAGGAGCAAGGGGCTGTCTCCCTCTCTGCGTATATCCATATATGGAGAGAAAGAGAGAGATTTTAAGAAATTGACTCATATGACGGTCGGTACTGGCAAGTCCACAGTCTGCAGGCCAAGCTGGCAGGATGGATAAAGGGTTGATGCTGCTGCCCAAGTCTGAGGTCACCCGGAACCAGTGTTCCCTCCTCCGGGGGCACCCCAGCCTTTTGTCTTAAGCCCCTCAACGGATTGGTGGCAGCCCACCCATGTCATGGGGACTGAACTGCTCCACTCAAAGTCAGCTGATTTAAATGTTTGTCCAGGAAACACCCTCACTGCGGCCTCTGCACTGGTGTTGAACCAGGAATCTGGGTCCCATGGCCCAGCGAGTGGACACAGGACACTGCCCATTGCTGACCAGGCCTCGCCACTCCCTCGTCCACGCTGCAGCTGCTGTGCTGGCTTTTTCGTGGCTGGCCCCATCCCGCTGCCACACAGCTCCCTGAGGGTGGTGTTCCTGTCTTGTCAGCTTTGGCACCCCAGGCTTTCTGGCCGTTTCTGGACTCGATGAATGAAGGCCGAGGCAGAAGCACCACCTGAGATGCAGGCTCAGGGATCAGGAGGGACCGTTGCTCACAGGACTGGTCTGGGAAGCTGGACTCCCAGCAGCTCTTCCCCACTAGCGTCCAGGCCCAGGGGTAAGCATGTGTGATTACAACTCCAACAGGACATCGTGCACATGGGATGTCTGGGCGGCTTGCACTTCCCACACTACTTAATGTGGGCAGGAAGCCATGGCCCCTCTGCCGATGGCTTCTTCATCATCGGGGAATCTTCTCCGTAGCTCCAGCAGCCGGCGCACGGGCCCAGGAGCTGGTCAACAGCGATCAATGACTTGGCAGTGGCTTCCATCAGGGTCAGCAGGACACAGACGAGGCGAATGCCATTTCTGCCCTGGGGTTAGGACTTCACAAGTTGTCAATACTTTGGAATCACCCACACAGCTCCACCCTCATCCGGGCGAACTCACAAGCCCCACGCAGGCCGTGCATCTGCCGGGGATGAGGCCCAGGAAGACGCCTCGGCCAAACCCTGAGGATCACACAGGGGCAACATCGTCACCGGATGGACTCGAATCCAGAGCAGTCTGGGGCAAAGCAAGCCTAATTCTGTTTTCCCCCGTCATCTGCGCCAACCTCCTCCCACACCCCTGTGAGGCAGAGCCAGGAGTGCAGCAGAGAACAGGGGTGAGGATGCCAAGGCCCACGCTCAGCGCTCCTACCGGCCCTGCCACTGGCTTTGATCCCCTGGATGTGGAAGGAGCCCCTGAACCGTCTTCCTTCACATTCCTGTCTGACTGCCTCTGACTCACCTGTGAACTCTCCGAACAGCACCCGCCCTGAGCTTGAGCATGCAATTGAGAGCCCCTCGGCGCCACGTGCTCTCCCTTGCTAACCACATCGCCCTGGTGACAGGGCAGGCGACCGAGGGGGTTCTCCATGTGCAAGTCCAGGCCCCACCCTCACAGCTGCGGGACGCTCATCCATATATCCCTCACTTATTCATTCAACAAATGGCAACTAAGTGCCCTCTCAGGGCCGGCAAGGGCTGATGAGCTGGGCAGCCCTCAAGAAGGACATAGCCGGGTCTCCTGACACCAAGGGGCATGCCCCCGAGCAGAGGCCGTAAGAGCCATGTCGGCACATCTGTGTTTCAAAGAATTTTCGACAGCAAGGACTGCAGAGGCACAGAGCAAACTGAGGGGTGGGAGGCGGAGGAAGCAGATGACGCTGGTTATGGCAGCTGGGGAAAGATTCCTCAAAGGAGGGCAGCGGCCATAAGGAGGTTCCCGGGGGCCGAGCGAAGACCCCGGCAAGAGCTCTGGTTCGTTTGGCCTTTGCTTTCCCATCCGCAAAGTGTAGGCGACGACTCCCACCCAGCGTATTATTGAAAGGAGTGAGCAGGGTGGATACAGAAGTCATGCCAGGAAGGTCTCCCGTCAAGTATAAAGGAGAAGACGGTGATTATTTTGGGTAATGGAGCCATTTTTCTCACCACTGCTCCATCTGCCAGCTGACAGGCCACAAATGGGGACTGGCCCACGGGGTCACTGGGGTCCCACCCACCGCACGACACACACAGAAAGTGGAGGAGGCCCCGGAGGACGGCAGGCGTGGAAGTGGCAGCTGTAGACCCAGCAGCATCCTACAGGACAGTGAAGGGGCCTTGGCCCAACCTTGTCTGACCCACGTGGACGCCAAAGTCTAGGAGGGGAAGGGACACAC
Organism: Gorilla gorilla gorilla; assembly: GCF_029281585.2. Classification (NCBI taxonomy): domain Eukaryota; kingdom Metazoa; phylum Chordata; class Mammalia; order Primates; family Hominidae; genus Gorilla; species Gorilla gorilla. The sequence goes on from NC_086018.1 coordinate 47,217,683, forward strand.
AGTGCTCAGAGCAGCCCAGCAACAAAGCAGGACAATGGCTCTGCTCTTCCAACCCCCAGGCCAGCATTTGTCACCTCAGTGACCCAGAGGAGAGCATCAGCCATCAGGGACGTCCTGGAGCTCCCATTGGCCCTGGGGGTCGCCCCTCCCATGGAAAGCTCAGGGCTGATTTGTGCACGGGGCTGGGAAACACAGCAGCAAGTACTGGGGGGCCCCATGGGGGAGGTGCAGGGGACTTTTGGGGACAGGCGGGTGGGAAGGGGCCTTGAGGGGTGCAGAGGAGCCCACTGGTCTGAGGACTCTGGGGGCAGGACGGGGCTGAGGACAGCGGGGGCAGGACGGGGCTGAGGACACCAGGGGCAGGATGGGGCTGAGGACACCCTGGCCCTGTGAAAGCCGAGTGTCACAGTTCCGCTTGCTCCACGGTGGCGCGACTCCACGCTGTATGCGTGGTACGAGGCGAGGGTGGTCAGGCAGGAAGTGGGCAGAGGCTTTGTGATGAGTTAACCAGCTGGGCGTTACCCTATGGAGCGGGAGAGCCATGGTGCATCCAGGCAGCCAGAAGCATCCTCTGGCGCCTGCCGCAGAAGGAACTGGAATTGTGAGAGGACAGGGGTGGACGCTGCTGCATGGGAGGCATGCTGTGGGGATGACGCACCATCCTGTTTGTTTGCATCAAGTCATTTATCTTGTGCACCCCATGGGGCCGTGGTCCCTGCCGGGCCATCATGTCTGCTTCCCTTATTTGGGTTTTCTGCCCCCTCCATTTCTCACTTCGCTTTTCCTCCTTATCCCTTTGCAGTCTTGCTTTTGGGAGCATTGCTCAGCCAGTAATTTGAGGGACACCTCGTGGAGCCCTAGTGTGGAGCCGTCAGAGCCTGGGTAGGATTCTCCGTGGTGAGGGGCTCAGGGAGACACCGGAGCATTCCAGCGCCCGTTCCTTGTGCACATCCGCAAGTGTCTGCAGTGAGAGGCATGGGTCCCATCTTGAATGCCAACAATGTGGCACCCACACCCCACTTGATGGGGCCGAGCCACAGCTGGCCAGGTCGACCACCATGGACGTGCCAGAGGCATCCGAGACCCAGCTCTTGCCCAGCTGTTCCACTGCCAACTCCAGCGTTAGCAAAGCAGCTCTCCCTTGCTTTGTCTTCTACAGCAGAGAACAGATTAAAAGAAGAGAAGCTGCGGCAGAGAAACGCCTCTTGGAGCCAATGCCCCAAAGGATCTCTTTGAAAAAAGGGTTGCTCAGGTCAGCGTTAGTTCCTGGCATCAAGCAACAAAATCAGAGATGCTAACAGTTCTCAGATTCACTCCAAGTGAAGACTCAAAGCTGGATTTATAAATCCCTACAGAGCTGCTGTGCAGAGGTGGAGGGCAGGTTTCAGGATGAGGAAGCCCTCCTGGAAGCACCATCCTCCGCTAACAGCCTCCAACCTCTGTCCCCAGGGAGAGGCACGTCCCCAGTGAGTCGCATCAGACACATCCCACAGTGGACGTGTCTTCCCCGAGTCACCTCACTTCTCTGCTCACGGGGCACAGTGCTTTCGTTGCATTCTTGGTTAGAACACCCAGGGGAATCCCAGCTTTTCCTCAAACGGAGAGGCAGGACACCCACAGACAACTCTGATTAAGGTGGGTTCTTCCCAGAGGAGCAGAGGGTGAGGAGCAGCCTCTAGGCTCTAGGACTTCCTTGTCACCAGAAAACTTGGATGGCTTCTGCACTGAACAAAGCCTCTTTGAATGCTATGGACTGAATTCTGTCTCCCCAAATTCACTTGTTGAAGCCAAACCCCAGTGTGTTTGTATCCACAGATGGTGCCTCTGGGAGGCACACATCAACCCATCCGTTCACCCATCCATCCACTTATTGCCCATCCATCTTTCCACCATTCATCCACCCACCATTGATCTATCCATGATCCACCCATCCATCCATCCATCCATCCATTCACCATCCATCCATCCATCCATCCACCATTCATCTATCCATCCATCCATTCATCTACCTATTCATCCATCATTTTACTCACGCACCTATCCATCCACTCATCATCAGTCCACTCAGCCTTCCATCCATCCACCATCCACCATTCCATCTATTCATCTATCTGCCATTTATCCATGCATTCATCCTTTCACTATCCACCCACCCATCCATCCTTATCTTCTCTAAGCTTCTCTGTGTAGCCATGCTTGCTGGGCTCCAGGGACTCTTAGTTCAGTGTGCGGAGTGGTCAGGAAAACAATGAACAGCATTGCTGAGCACTGTGAGACACATAGTAAACAGGTCCTGGAGGACCCTTGGATTCTCTGAAGCAGAGAGCAGAGCTCTCCCAGGGGCAAAGGCAGGTCCGGGATTCTGCAGTGAGCAAAGTGTGGCCACACACAAAGTCATGAGCTGGGAGCAGCTGATTCCCCAAGGCTGGGGGATACAAGGTTGGGCCAGGGTTGAGGGATCACATGGTGGTCCCAGTCCAGCCTCTGCCCTGGCCAGGTGGTTTGTGAGTGTCTCTGCGCTGTGCTTTGTGTGTCTACACCTCTTTAGCAGGGGAGGCTTCCATGGTATTCTAACAGTTGTCGAGGGTGAGGAAGACCCTGGGTCACTCAGGGCTGAGTAGAAAGTAACCATCTTTGAGCCTTGTTTGGAAACATGTCCACTGGTCCTGGGTTCCCTTCTTTGACTTAAGGAGTTGAATTTTTATGACCATGACCCAGTGTTTCTGTGACATTCCCTGGGAGCCTTCTCCTCACAGAGGTGAGATTGTGTGTTATTGAGGGTTCCCCAGAGAAGCAGAATCAACAACATGTGTGAATGGGTGTGTGTGTGCATTTGTGTGTGTGTGTGTGCATGTGCACTCACATGTGTGGGGGAAAGAGATTTGTTCACATGGAAACCCAGGGAGATGCACATCTGGGGTCCCAAGGCCTTGCTGGCAGAATTCCTTCTTTCTCAGGGAGGTCTGTCTTTTCCTCCTAAATCCTTCAACTGATTGGGCAAGGCCCACCCACATTAAGGAGGTCATCTGCTTTACCCAGTCCATGGGTTTAAGAGTTAACCATATACAACAAACCTTCACAGAAATATCCAAAGTAATGTTTGACTGACTACGTGGGCCCTGTGGCCAGCACTGTCTGGTATGGGTTGTCAGTGGAGCTCGGGTGGTTGGAAGGTGACTCTCATGACATGGGGTGCAAAGGATAGGTTCTTGGAAGCCTCAGGGCTGAGCAGTGGAGTCAGCCGTCCCTGGCCGTGGGTGGAAGAGGGAGGAGACCAGGGTAACTGGGAGGCTGGTTCTGGCTTGGCCTCTCACACACGGCAGCTCCTCCAGCCTCAGCCATGGCCCCAGCCACACCCTCCGACGTGGCCCCAGGCCAGTCACAGGACTTCTGTGTGTCCTCATGTGCAGTCAGTGAGGATGACACCAGCCACGCGGGAGGGTTTGGAAAGGGCAGCTGTCACGCTCACTCTGGCCATCACGTGATGATCACGATGACTGCTATGAATGGCATCACCGCTGCAGTGTAATCATCATGATCACGGCTGCCACTGTCAGATGCCGCCTGGCCAGCCTAAAGCAGACGCTGTCACTGCAGCTGTGACTACCAGTGCTGCTACTGCAACTGCAACTCTGTACAGAGTGGGTGTGTGGACATACATGTGTGTACACATGCACGGGAATACTATTCAGTCTTAAAACAGAAGGAAACCCTGGCATTTGTGAGAACATGAATAATCTGGAGGATGTTAAGATAAAGCAAAATAAGCCAGACACAGAAAGAAAAATGTTGCATGATTTCACTTATTGTGGAATTAATAAAAGTCAGGTTCCTAGAAGCAGAAGAAGAGAATGGCTGTTCCCAGGGGATGGAGGTGGGAAAAAGTGAAATATGGTTTGAAGGGTGCAACATTTTGGTTATTCAGCATGAACACAATATGGGGTTCTAAGGGACAGCAGGGTGGCCGTAGCTGATAATAATGTATTGGACACTTGAAATGTGCCAAGCATAGATCCCTGGCATCCCCCACACAGCTGTGAAAGAAAGCTCTGGAGGTGACGAGAGTGTGACTCAGCCTGGTGGTGGCAGTTGTTACACAATGTGTGCATATACCAAAAATCACATTGTATACCTTAAATATACATTTTTTATTTGTCTATTATAATCAAGTGGAGAGCAAATTTAAAATGATGATACACCCTGTATTAGTCTGTTCTCATGCCACTAATAAACACATACCTGAGACCGAGTAATTTATGAAGGAAAGAGGTTTCATGGACTCACAGTTCCACATGTCTGGGGAGGCCTCACAATCATGGCAGAAGGCGAAGGAGGAGCAAAGGCACGTCTTACATGGCAGCAGGCAAGAGAGCCGTGCAGGGGAACTGCCCTTTATAAAACCATCAGATCTGGTGAGACTTATTCACTATCACGAGAACAGCATGGGAAAACCTGTTCCTGTGATTCACTCACCTCCCTCCAGGTCCCTCCAAACCCCTTCCCGTGATTCACTCACCTCCCTCTAGGTCCCTCCAAACCCCTTCCCATGATTCACTCACCTCCCTCCAGGTCCCTCCAAACCCATTCCCGTGATTCACTCTCCTCCCACTCAGTCCCTCCAAACCCATTCCCATGATTCACTCACCTCCCTCTAGGTCCCTCCAAACCTCTTCCTGTGATTCACTCACCTCCCACTTGGTCCCTCCAAACCCTTTCCTGTGATTCACTCACCTCCCACTCGGTCCCTCCAAACCCATTCCTGTGATTCACTCACCTCCCACTTGGTCCCTCCAAACCCCTTCCTGTGATTCACTCACCTCCCACTGGGTCCCTCCAAACCCATTCCCATGATTCACTCACCTCCCACCGGGTCCCTCCCACAACACGTGGGGATTATGGGAGCTACAACCCAAGATGAGATTTGGGTGGGGACACAGCCACACCATATCATACCTCTTTGAGTTCTGAGATCCTGTGCATTGACCTTAGACCCAAGCTTCTCCCCACATGACAGGTATCTGCAACCGCAGCTGCCCAGAGACCTGGGTTCTTCCCATGCAGCCTCACATGTGAGATTCTCCAGCTCCCAGCCCTTTGTTTAACCATGGGATATTGGCCCAGGGCTGAGCATCATGGGGAATGGCCAGCACGCGGATGATGGAGCAAGCCCTCTGTTTCCTGCTGCTCTGGAGGCACTCCTCAGACACTCAGTGGCTCCTTCCAGCCATGCAAAGCCATGCGTCCTGCAGGGCCCATCAAGGGACGAGGTTCTAAGGATGCTGACGGGGCTGCCGTGGCCTGTGGACAGGACTTACCAAGGACAGATGTGAGTCACGGAGATAATGAGTTGCGTCCTTCAGTAGAAATCAGAACTTCTACCCAGTGGCATTTATCAGAAATCAAAGACATCTAGGTTGACTCAGCACAGCGTAATGTGCTGGAGTCAGAGAGGGGAAAACATAAGAAGCTGAGCTGTCAGGGCCTACAGGGATGGGCAGAAAGCAAAGAGACGGTCTCAATTAAATTCTTCAAATTAGGTCGCTACCTGGTTCTCACATTAACAAGAACAAAGGTGTGTGCCTCAAACCATCAAAGTTATGTCATCCTTGGGATGGCACGGATGCAGAGGGAATGCAGTTGCAGTACCAGGTGTGTCTCCTGGAAGAATCTTCCAATCTGGTTATCAATCAAAACAGAATGATGCTGCCCTCATTCATCAATCCATGGATTTCTGATTGTCCGGCCACTGGGTCTCGAGCTTGGACTCTGGGAAGAGCAGATAGAGGCAGTGGGAGCCGGGCCTGGTGCTATGGCAGAGCTCTCTCATTCACAGGCTTGTTTAAGGCTTGGTTTGGGGCGTCCAGGTGGGGCCTCTGATGCCTGTGTGACTCACGGGTACACGTTCCCCAGAAGGCCTGTCCTCTACGAAGTCATTTCTGTGTGCCCTCCCTCCATCAGAGCTCACCAGTGCATCTGCAGTCTGTGTTACAGGAGGGAGTTGCTAATAAAACATGGCCAAAGTGATATGAAAAGGATAAAAATGAGGGCGTCCCTGTGCTTGGATAAAGTGACATTTCCAGACAACCATAAGTTAGAGGATCCCACCTCATCTTCAAGATACCATGAACTACAGAGGCCTCCCTGAGGGCAGAGATAAGGCCCATCTCAGCAGGGGCTGGGGGAGTGTGAAGTTTTCAGTGAGAAGCAGTCTGTGTCTTGGAAGCCCTTGAGTAAATGCTGCTCTGGAGTGAAGAAGTTTAGGAAGACTGTGGTGGGTTGGATTGAAGTTGGAGATCTTGGAATTGAGCTTTTTACAAAATACGTTTTCCTATCTGTCCAGTGTAAGGGTCTAAAGCAGGCAGGCAGAGCAGAAGCAGTGAGTGCCAGGATCGCAGCCGATCGATGCCAGTCCTGCTCACCGCGGCGAGGGCTCCTTGGAGAAGCAGCTGAGTCCAGGGCTTAGGCCAGAAGAAGAGCAAGGCGAGCCGAAGCGCTCGGTTCCCGAAGGCAGAGAATTGTCCAAGGACAGGTGGGCCCTGTCCACACGGCACAGGAGCCGGCCCGAGGGAGGTGCTCACTGGCCAAATTTGGCCCATTTTGAACAACAAAAAAATGACAGCAATGGGTTAGATCACATGAGAATGTACCCGAGAGTGTAGTGTAATAAAAATGAGAACTTTTTTTTTGAGACAGACTGTTGCTCTGTCACCAGGCTGGAGTGCAATGGCATGATCTCAGCTCACTGCAACCTCTGCCTTCCGAGTTCAAGCGATTCTCCTGCCTCAGCCTCCTGAGCAGCTGGGATTACAGGAGCCCACCACCACACCTGGCTAATTTTTGTATTTTTAGTAGAGACGGGGTTTCACTATGTTGGCCAGGGTGGTCTCGAACTCCTGACCTCAAGTGATCCACCCGCCTCAGCCTCCCAAAGTGCTGGGATTACAGGCGTGAGCCACCGTGCCCGGCCAAACTGGGAACACTTTTAAAAGGAAAGAAAGCAATAAGAGAGGAAAATAGAAAAGAAGGAAGGAAGGGAGACAGGGAGGGAGGCAGAGAAGGATGAAGGGAGCGAGGCAGAGAAGGAGACAGGAAGGGAGAAAAAGGTCTTCCCTTCAGAATAACGCCAGCTAATTCGTGCACAACGCAGTGGCACTGCAGTCACACATGTGAGCCTCTGAGGGAGAGTCAAGCTGTGCAGGGACCATCAGGGGCTGCTGCAGACCCCAGGTGAAAAGTGGCAGAAAGGAGGTCATTCCCCTGGACTCCGGTGTCACCCTACAGATGAGCCATAATTACGAAGGGAAAAGAGACCTCTCCAGGGATAAGACATCGCGGTCAGTGCTGGGCCTGAGGCTCTGCCGCTTCCCTGTGCTGTGGGACAACCTGTCCGGACGGCCACAGATGCCAGGAAGTCAGAAGTGAACACACCACTCTGCAGAATTCCTACCAGGAGCTGCTCAACCACATCGACCCATTCGGAACTAATCAGACAATTCCTGAGTGAGGCCCGTCCTATAGACCACTGATGGGGGACCCTACAGAGACGTGAGAACCTATGGCCACCCGTGGCTGCCCTTGGCCACCCACGAGCTTTGATGAATCCTGGGTTAGAAGGGAAATGATCCACCATCAGCTACACTCCTGGGACCACAGGGTAATCTGGGTATGGACCTCAGACTCTGCAGACGCGGGAGGGGCCGGACCTATGAGCTCGCGGAGCAGGCTGGCAGAGCCCCCACTCCGGGACCCCCCAACTCTTCAGTCCCTTGAATATGTCAGTGGATTGTGCATTTCCCAGAAGTTTGCATCAACACATAACAAGTCTCGGCTCCGTCTCGGAAGGAGGAGAGCACGCCGAACTCAGGGAGAAGGAAAAGCAGGGCTCCTCCCTCCGAGCAGCGCGGTATCCACCCCGAGAGGAAGAGAGTGAGGTCAGGTGGAGACGGGATTGGAGGGCTCCCTCCGAGCAGCGCGGTATCCACCCTGACAGGGACAGTGATGTCAGGTGGGGTGGGATTACTGTTTCTGTGGCAGGACCCTGGGTGGTCTCGTTCCCCCGTGGTGACAGCACAGCCATCTGTGTCCACTCGCCCTGTTCAAGTCCCAGGGTCCCTGCTGCCCTGGCGGCTTAAGGAGGCCTCACTAACATAGATGGCCCAGAGGCACGAGGGCTCCACCCAGGTTCTGGGCGTGAGGCCCCCCGGCGGAGTCTCCCACATCCCACCTCACAGGAAGGGCAGGGAGAAGCCCTGGAGCCCCAGCCTCCCGTCACCTACTGCTGACATTCCCTCCATGAAGTATGTCAAGAGCTGAAGAGCTTGGCCATGAGGTCCACGTGACAAGCCTTCTCCATTTCAGGTTGACTCAATTCCAAGTGCAGGAAAGCCGGGGGAACCTTCCATTATCCACCAGTATGTGGGCCCCTCTTGGATAGTCTGGCCTTACCAACACCGGCTCAGTCAGCGTGGGAACAGGGGTACCCACGACTTGGGGTCCACCACCCATTGCCACTAACACCTGGATCTGATGACTATCATGATTTGATAGGAGACCACTCTCCCCAGCTCCAGGTCCCTCTCTGGTGGTCTGGTGGCTCCTGCTTCTGTCAATGAATGACGAAAGAGGCCCTGCCTGCAGCTGCCTTGCCTGTGGTTGCAGCGGCCAACCCAGGTGCAAGGGGAGACACATGGGTCCCCCGAGGCGGTGTAACAGCCAAGTTACCCACAGTCATTCATCCTGCAGGATGTTGGGTGCCTTCCATGAGCCCGGAGCTGCAGGTCAAATGTGCAGTGACTGCCCAGCTGCTTCCGGGAATTCGCTTGGAGCAGTGCTGGGGCTGTCCAGGCCCATCCTTTATCCTGCCCTGGGCTCAGGCTCCGTGGGAACCTCGTGACCTGAGCTAGGACTTGTCTTCGCGTTGAGTGGAGGGAAAGCCACAGGAGCCCGGCTCCCCTGAGCACCCCTCCCTGTTGTTCAGGGAAACAGGTATGTGTGGCCACAGATGTTCTGCTTCTCTGGGGCTCAGAGTGTGAGCCAGGCCCCTCTCCTAGAGGAGGCCCCAGCTGGCTGGGGAGATAAGAGGTGTGCAGGGGGCACGGCAGAGTCAGATTGTGAGCACTAATGGTGCCGCCACTCGGCACGGCGGGGGCTGAGGGCATCGGGTGTGGCCGACTCCCCAGACAGCTCAGAACGATTCTGACTTGAAGAAAGTACAAAGTCTTTTTCTTCTCAAACCTGGGCTCTAATATGCTGAGATTGGTTCTTTTATTTTTTCTTTTCAACCCTGGCAGTAAAGCAAGCTTCTCATCTGCATTTAGCAGATTAAAGGAGAGCTCTGAGCCGTGGCCTCGCCCAGGCTGTGGACAGGGACTCCAGGAGGGGCTCTGAGCCGTGGCCTCGCCCAGGCTGTGGACAGGGACTCCAGGAGGGGCTCTGAGCCGTGGCCTCGCCCAGGCTGTGGACAGGGACTCCAGGAGGGGCTCTGAGCCGTGGCCTCGCCCAGGCTGTGGACAGGGACTCCAGGAGGGGCTCTGAGCCGTGGCCTCGCCCAGGCTGTGGACAGGGACTCCAGGAGGGGCTAGATGTCAGCCCCACATAGGCAGAGCACGGTGTGGTTACAGGTGGGCCACGGTCCTCCCTGGGAGACACCAACAAGCATGCACAGGGGCAGGTGCTGGGAAGAGCAGGCTGCTCACCTTCAAGTGTGGACGGATGGATGGTGCCTGCCCTGTGGTCCTGGAGATAAGGACAGGCGACCCAGAATAGAGGCATCTTCCTTTGCCTTTATTGAAAAAGGAATAGAATCAAACCAAACTGTCAAGCCACGCCAGCAGACCTTGCAGCTATCACCGATGCCCCCAGGTCTAACTTGCAAATGAAGCCGGAATGCTGCTTACACACAGGCGCACACGGAGAGAGCATGGACAAAGAAGAGCAGAGGCTGTGTGTTCTCCATGCTGGCGGTCCCGTGCTACCCGCTGCTTATCTTGCTGTATTCGGTCCAGGCGTCCCCTGGCACATACCTTCGGTCCAGGCGTCCCCTGGCTCATAGCTTGGTAACGATATGGCATTATAAATAGTACATTAACTCCACGCCATGTCTTGCAACTGTGGACACCAAAGAGGTGTCAGGGCAGAGTCCAACCCAGAGGCCATCTGTCCGGTCGCAGGTACTGGTGCCATCTCTGCAGCCAACCCTCTCCCTGCCCAGGCTGGAAATTAGGCAGCTGCACCTGTTGCCTTGTGAACACGTCCCCCAAGAACCCTGCCGTCCGAGCCAGAGAGGCCAGACCTTCGGAAACGCGGCTTCCCCCAAGCATCTTTCCTGACAGTATTAGTAGGGTGCACTCCACAGATAACACTTGCCCAGCCTCTCTGTAAATTTACACTTTTTCCTGTTGTATCAATGCAAAATGTTTTTTCCCAGGACACATTCCCCCGGGGATAGAAGAAGAGACTTAGAGCAGGTGGACTTTCCAGGACTGTAGACACTCCAGCCCTGTAGCCTCCTCCTCTTCCCCAGCTGTTGGACTGTCTGCTAGAGAGGCTGGGGTTCCTCCATGTGCTCAGGACTCCCCTTGGCTGGCACTGGGGCTGCCTCTTTCTCTGCTGGGTTCTGTCTCCCTGGGATGGGGCTCAGGCTTCCCCGGCGAGGGCTGTGGTGGCACCTCCTTTGCACTGAGCACAAGCCCTGAGAAGGAGGCATAGGAAGGATGGACAGAGTGGCCGGTCCAGAGCCGCCCACCTCCTCCAGGGGATCCCAGCGGCCATCCTGGGTGTCTGGATGCTCGTCCTGTGTGCCTGGCCCCTCTCCTCTAACCTCCATCCAGGTCTGCAGTGCAGTGATACAGAGGTGGCACCTGTGAGCCCAGTCCCGACAAACTAGAAGGTGGAACAGGACGAAAGAGAAGGGCCCTCTGGTCACTTCTGTCCCCTGAAGCACCTGCTGCCACTGCCCTGTGAGCAGAGCTGTGGATGCTGAGCAGATGGGGGGTGGGGATGGATGGAACTGTCACATTCTAAACACGGGCACTCCACGGAGGTCACAGTAGCCCAGGCCTGCCCACACCCACACAGGAAGTGCCCCAAAGGGTTTGTAACTCAAGGTTCCAAGAAATGGAGACAGGGACGGGCGTGGTGGCTCACACCTGTAATCCCAGCACTTTAAGAGGCCGAGGTGGGCAGATCACAAGGTCAGGAGATCGAGACCTTCCTGGCTAACAAGGTGAAACCCCGTCTCTACTAAAAATACAAAAAAATTAGCTGGGCGTGGTGGCAGGCACCTGTAGTCCCAGCTACTCGGGAGGCTGAGGCAGAAGAATGGCGTAAGCCCAGGAGGCGGGGAGCTTGCAGTGAGCTGAGATCTTGCCACTGCACTCCAGCCCGGGTGACAAAGCAAGACTCCGTCTTAAAAAAAGAAAAAAAAAGACAGATCCAGGCCTGGGTCCCTTCATTGAAATAAATAAAACACATGGAGAGGAGTGCGCAGGAGCCCAGAGTCAGATCTGTGAGAATGAGACGAGGGTGAGGGGCGAGGGTGCTTGTCCTCCCGGCTCCGCCTCTCGCTGGAGAAGGGAAAACAGGTGAGGGTGAAATTCAGGCACTCACTCAGCCAACAGCCTCCAAAAAGAGCCTCCCTCACCTTGCTTGTTCTAAAGGAAATCCCGTGAATTCAGTCCCCAAAGCACCTTTGACTTTTATAGGGAGGGAGGGCAGGATACGGAGAGACCCCTCCTTCCTCTCGACCTCCCAGCCTTCCTGAGGTTCCCTCCATTCCTTCAACCCAGATGTTCATTTGTGCTTGACTTTTTGCTTTGTGCTGTGTTTCTGAAACTCTTCTAAGCCCATCCTCCCGCTCACTCCTCTAAAGTTAATGTCCCAGCCAAGAAGCCTCAAAGCGGGGTGTCCTGGTGTGGAGTGGACATGGCCAAGGTTGGACCCCAGGGGAAAAGAAGCCGACCTTGAGCGGCAAAGACACAGGGTGGGCGGGGGCCTCCTGAGCATGCAGGGGATAGATCAGGGTGGGCGGGGGCCTCCTGAGCATGCAGGGGATAGATCAGGGTGGGCGGGGACCTCACGTGCAGGCAGGGGATAGATTCGACTGTCTGTGTTCCACCACGGGGACAGAGGATCAAGAGCCGGGGGCCTCAGTCTGAGCAGAGCCCGGGTGGCAGAGAGGGACTGAGGCCTGGAGGAGGCCCTGCCGCTCTGCGTGGAAGGCAAGAGTGAGCCATGGGATATGATGGGGTGCAGGGCTGTGACTGGAGAGTGTTGCAGGGACATCATGCTGCTGCAGGCGGGGTCAGAGCTGAAACTCTGAAGTGGATGAGGGTGGGGTGGCCTTGGGAAGGTGCTCAGAGAGAAGGGAGGGCCCAGCCGGGAACCGTGAGCCGCCGTGGCATCCGGGCAACCTCCCTTGTCTGGGGGTGGCTGTGGGGCTTTGGCTGCGCCGAGTCCTTTGGCGAGTGCTGCCCCACTCACTCCTCCCGAGACTGAGCTTCCGACCGCCCTGCCAGCGTGGTCTCTGTGTGAGGAGAAGGGTCCCAGGGGAGAACAACAGCCAGAGTGCTGGATCCCGCAGCCCCCGATGTGAGGTCACACAGGGTGTCAGGCTGGGCCATGCTGGTGGAGCTTCTGACGGTGAGAAGGACACACGCCCAAAGCCACGCTCTGGAAACCGGTGCTCCAGTCACCATCAGCAAACAGGCTGCAGGCCTGGTGTCTGGGACACATAATCAAGGTTGTGGCTCTGGAGCAGCCTTGCTGGGTGCAACCTCGGTCACGAAGCCACCTCCCCTGACTGTGGTTTGTGTCCCGCTGGGCACGCCGGCCCCAGCTCTCCCAGGCCCCTGGGCAGCGATGTCCACCCCACTTGGAGGTTGGGAGGTGGCCCCTGCACCAGGTCTATGTGAGAATCTCATCTCAGGAGGACTGCTGGGCTTCAGGAGACAGAAAGCAGTCACTCAGAAGACTGGCAGAGCCCTGGGGGAGGATGCGTGGAGCCGGGGGTCCTGCAAGGCACAGAGCCGAAGGAGCAGTGAGCGAGGACCCTGCTGGCTCCACAGTGGAGGGCATAGCTGGGGCCCGGTGACCAAGGGGACCAGGGAGGACCCTGCCAGCTCTGCAGAGGAGGGCGTAGCTGGGGCCCAGTGATCGAGGGGACCAGAGCAGCACAGCATCCAGGACCTGAGACCCAACTGGCTGTGTCCTGACAAGGAAGGAAGGGGCTGGAGAGTTTTGAGTAGAGGGCCACATCATTGCTTTATGTAAAGGATTCCTGCCCAGCACAGTGGCTCACACCTGTAATCCCAGTGCTTTGGGAGGCCGAGTTGGGAGGATGGCTTGAGCCCAGGAGTTTGAGACTGACCTGGGCAACATAGCAAGTCTCTGTCTCTACAAAGAATAAAATAAAAATTAGCCAAGCGTGGTGGTGCACGTCTGTGGTCCCAGATACTTGGGAGGCTGAGGTGGGAGGATCCCTTGGGCCTAGGAGGTGAAGCCTGCAGTGATCCACAGTTGTGCCACTGCCCTCTAGCCTGGGCAACAGAGTAAGACTGTGTCTCAATGAACAAACGAACAAATAAATAAAGGCTCACTGTGCCTTCCACAGGACACAGGGAGACAGTGAAGAGGCTCTGGATGCTCATGGTGAGGACTGGCGATGGGGCCTCCCCACCCTGGAGTAGAGAACTGGGGAGGACCCAGTGGCCTGAAGCTTCACAGTGAGTGGAAATTACCTGCAGGTTAGAAATGCATTAACTTTACACTCAGTGACTTTTACTACGCAAATCGAGAAACCTAGTTTTATTTACCTTTTTCCCCTAGGGCAACAGTAAAGAGCATCCCACTCACCCTGGAGAACTGGGGGAATGTCAGCCACGCTGATCCCCCCCAGACACCCTCAGCCTCAGTCCACACGCCTGTGGCTTGGCAGCTTCACCATCACTGTGCCCAAGCAAAGTCGGCATCCAGCTTTTCACTCGTTCAGTCTCGAGCACTGCCTGTGTGGCCACACAGCCCTTCAAGTGCTCCTCTGCCATGCCTGAAGAATAATTATTCGGGAAGCCTCCAGAAGTTCACCACTTTGAAACAGAAACCCCAGCACTGCCAGGACTCCCTGTGATAGGTGGTGGTGCTGAGTGCGGACAGCAGGATGCAGTAAGAATGCTTGGGTGATTAGGGCAAGTGAGCAGGTTCTCGTTCCAACAGGATCCCCAAGAAGGCACTGGGAACAGGCAGGCTACTTTCAGGAGTGTGGGGAGATGCGCCACTGGGAAGCCGGCCCAGCTCCAGCTCTTCCTAACAAGACTGCCTCCCTGCCGCCTGCGTCGCGATTCTCCAGTACAACATTAATCACCCAGCTCCCAGGCGTGCTTCTGCAGAAGGAGCTCTTTCTAATTCAGCTGCTCCAGCCAGGAGGAGCCATGAGTAGAACAGGTGGAAGTGCGTGCTGACTCTGCTATTCCCTTCTCCATCCTGTATTAGGCCAATTTCCTTTATCATTAAATAAAAACACGAAACAAAGACAAATGAGGGAAGGTGGTCTCTCATTTATCACCCAGACCCAGCCTCCCTGTGTCAGCCCTCCCCGGGCGGAAGTGCTCCTGGAAAAGCTGCAATAGAGATAACAAATTGGGAAAATCCGCCTTCACATCACGTCAGGAGCAAGCGGCATCGCACCTGGGAGGTGGCACTAGGTGAGGGAGGGGAGTACGGGGGCTGCGTCTCTGCTCTTTGGGGAGGCAGCATTCACCATTTAGCAGGCAGCCATCTGCAGGGCCGTCCTCACTCCACAGGCAGATGTGGGGCAAACAAAGCGGTGCTAATGTCTCTCTTTCGTGGCTGAGTGAATTTTAGGCTGGTCTTCTCATGAGTGATCAGGATGGGAGAAGATGAAAAGACCCCAACCCCTAAAGCTTGAAGGCACAAAAATGCATCCATCAACCCAGGAGGTGGAATCAAATAGCCCTCCAGTGGACGGCAGGCGGTGAGGTGGACTAGAGAACGCCCAGCTGGAAGGGAGGCGCTTCCATGACCATCGGCCATGTGGGGCCCGCACTGGCCGCCTCCCTGGAATCCACCCCACAGGTAATGAGCTATCAGGTGTATGCGTCAAGCCACGTATAGGCTTCTCTAAGAAAGCTTGAACGTCAACAATGCTTTGCTCGATATCAGGAAAGTCATAAAAAGAATCCCGCAATTCCAATTGAGCCCTTAGTCTGTGCCTTTCTGGACATGGTGAAGCACTTTTTGGCAGACCCCGATGGAAAGTCATAGAACATCAGATCTGGAAGTCGCCAAACTCCCCACCTGCTGAGTGGGGGCTCCAGACCCCACCCGGGGCTGAGGTCCCAAGAACATGATCTACTTGACGGACTGTTGGGGCTGACCCCGGACCAGGGCCAGGGTGGAAGGAGGTGTATTCACTCATTCATTCAACAGTAGGTGAATGCTTGGATAAACGGGACAGCCTGGGATGAAACCCTGAAAACTACACAGTCATTTGCCTCCGTGTAGCTCACCATTTTATTTTTTAGGGAAACAATTAACTAATAATTATACAAATGCAATGGGTGGAGATGCAAATGTAGCATCGTGAATGGTGCAGATTTAGATGGGAGCCCAAAGAGACAGGTCCCCTTGAGAGAAGGGAAGCTGAAAACAGAAAGAGGCCCTGGAAATGAGTCCCCTCTGCAACTCAGGGTAGACGAGGTCCCCGCAGACTGGGCGTGGAGTCACGTGGAGCTTGGGGAGAACTTTAGGGTCAGGTCAGACCCCTGCCCTGAGGAGACTTCCCTGAGGGCTCTCTGCCTCCCCCTCCCCAGCTACTTCCTGTTCTCTCACCTCCAGTCCCTCCCACCCATAACACCATTCCTTGCAGAACTGATCAATTCCTGGTCGCCACGATGCCTTCTGGGGTCAAGCAAAGCTCTCAGCCTCAACAGTGAAGGTCCAAGTCGTTTTTTTCCTCTCTAATTCTGGCTGCTGCTCAGAGAGGAGAGTTGGGCTGGTGCAGTGCAGCAGGGTGAGCTCTGTTCCATGCAGTAGGGAAGGGGCTCCTAACCTGAGCTGTGACTGGCTGCCTACACAAATCCATCCACTGTGAAGATTTTTGTAAACATTGTCCCTTCTGCCAACCATGACTCATCCACCCACTTACCCAACTCATTCAACAGAGAGGTGTTGGACCTTCACCACGAGCCGGGCAATGGCTTACCCTAGACATGCGCAGCCCTCCTGCTAACAATTTTAACATGGCATTTTCTCTACTCTCTCAACAAAGTACCTCTAGACAGGCAGCTCTGAACCTAACTCGCTTCCGCTTTGCCCTGGGAGTCGGGCAGAGGGAGCCCTGTGGGAATTCCATTTCCTGGAACCCATTTGATCATTTCTGTTTTTGGAAATA
Source organism: Gorilla gorilla gorilla (assembly GCF_029281585.2). Classification (NCBI taxonomy): domain Eukaryota; kingdom Metazoa; phylum Chordata; class Mammalia; order Primates; family Hominidae; genus Gorilla; species Gorilla gorilla. Next base: position 47,234,088 of record NC_086018.1, read on the forward strand.
GCATACATGTATCGAACTTTTTTCCTAATTTATTAGAATATGCTGACAGTTGTATACAGCTTAAATGTATACATTTCACCCTCATCTATGTGATTATCATGTTTTATTTCACTTTATGATTTGAGTTCCTAGGAAATTCAGATTTTTATTTTTTAAAGTACACAGCACAATCAATGTTTATAAATTCAGTTGTTTCCTAATTTATTAATTTCTTCTTTCATCCTTATTATTCCCTTCCTCCTGATTTATTCAGTATTTTCCATTATTTCCCTGAGTTTCTCAATTGACAGGATATTAATATACTGTTTTCTTTTCATCTTAAGGCTGTGAATGTACCTTAAAGTATAACTTTGGCCAATTATCACATTTTATATGTTGTTAGAATAAATATCCAGAAATGCTCTATTAGCCGTATACACACAATCATGACAGAAAAAAATAGCACTTCCCTGACCAGTTATTTGAACTAATGTTACTGAAGTTTTTACCCTTCCCATGGAAAACAAACTTTGAGATTGTGTTACTAAACTCCTTATTAATTTTACTGTTAGAAACATTGATCAATGTATGTTTTGATAATTTCTTGACATTTTCTTTATGGCCTAGTATCAACTTTTGTGAGCTTCCCGTCAATGTTTGACTCGTCATTTTCTTCAAATATATAGTATAAAATGCTATATTTAGATACATTTATCAACGTATGTTTTGATAATTTCTTGACATTTTCTTTATGGCCTAGTATCAACTTTTGTGAGCTTCCCATCAATGTTTGACAAGGCATTTTCTTCAAAATATGGTATAAAACTCTATCTGTATGCGAATATTGATGTGTAGGTATTTACTTACGTGTTTGGTCCCATATATTATAGAATGATCCATGTAATGTGTTATCATCATTTACTTTCATTTTAATTGAGTCATCATTGCATGCCAAGAGTTTTTACTGCGATTTACATTTGTTTTTTCAAGTGTTTTTTACAGCTCTTCTGTGTGTTTAGATATTTTATGATGTGACATGGAAATGTTTCTTTTTTAAAACATAGATTCTGTCTTCTATCCATGAGAAATAATCATCGCTTTTCTTTTTACAGCTCTGCTTTCCCTATTTTGTCCTGTATTAATGTTGCCACACAACATATCACAAATAACCTTCAAAATACAGATAGCAAATGACATCATTGTACTTTCTACATTCTGGGAGTGTCCTAAGTCCTTCGCCGATGGAGGTGCTTTCAAATGTTCCTCGGGGTTAAATGGCCGCGGAGCATTCGGAGGCTGCGCGAGCCCGTCCATTCCTGCGACTCCCTACACATGCGGGTGACGGTCACACGCTGCCACTGCCAGCCCTCCCGCCCTGGGACCCTTCTGTGCCTGCCCCTTTCATGGGTGGCCACGTCTCCCTGGGTCAGAAAACCTGCACATTCATATAACACCACTGGGTTTTAACCTGCTGCCACCATGCCTGGCCTGCTCCAAATTTATTAGCCTTGCTGATACCAGAGGTTTCCTCTCTTTTTAATGTCCTAAGCCATGCACAGGTGTGTGTGAAAGAGAGCTGAGCATCTGCACGTGTGTGGCTGAAGCTGCATTATTGCTGGAAGCTGAAGCTGCACAGGCATCTGAGGAGGCCTCATGGACGCCGCCACCCCAACATCCCCCCTTGTGGGATTGAAAACGCTTCGTGCACCGTCTTTAGCTCCAATACGTTTTCCCACCTGTCCAAGTACTAGTGTCTGAGAGGCTGGATTCCCTGGGTGTACAGACCTGGCTCAGTCTCTGTAGGAGATGATCTCACCTGGGATTCTGCACAAGAAGACGAAGCCCCACCACAGAGTGAGTGTGAGCCCTGTGCAAGGAAGTCAACCACAGACATCCAAGCCTGCCCCAGCCACTCCAGCCCCACCATAGAGTGACCATGAGCCCCGTGCAAGGAAGTCAACCACAGACATCCAAGCCTGCCCTGGCCACTCCAGCCCCACCAGAGAGTGAGCGTGAGCCCCGTGCAAGGAAGTCAACCACAGACATCCAAGCCTGCCCCAGCCACTCCAGCGCCACCACAGAGTGAGTGTGAGACCTGTGCAAGGAAGTCAACCACAGACATCCAAGCCTGCCCCGGCCACTCCAGCCCAACCAGAGAGTGAGCGTGAGCCCCGTGCAAGGAAGTCAACCACAGACATCCAAGCCTGCCCCAGCCACTCCAGCGCCACCACAGAGTGAGTGTGAGACCTGTACAAGGAAGTCAACCATAGACATCCAAGCCTGCCCCAGCCATTCCAGCCCCACCACAGAGTGAGTGTGAGCCCTGTGCAAGGAAGTCAGCCACAGACATCCAAGCCTGCCCCAGCCAGTCCAGCCCAACCAGAGAGTGAGCGTGAGCCCTGTGCAAGGAAGTCAACCACAGACATCCAAGCCTGCCCCAGCCAGTCCAGCCCAACCAGAGAGTGAGCGTGAGCCCTGTGCAAGGAAGTCAACCACAGACATCCAAGCCTGCCCCAGCCACTCCAGCCCCACCACAGAGTGAGTGTGAGCCCCGTGCAAGGAAGTCAACCACAGACATCCAAGCCTGCCCCAGCCACTCCAGCCCCACCACAGAGTGAGTGTGAGACCTGTACAAGGAAGTCAACCACAGACATCCAAGCCTGCCCCAGCCACTCCAGCCCCACCACAGAGTGAGCGTGAGACCTGTACAAGGAAGTCAACCATAGACATCCAAGCCTGCCCCAGCCACTCCAGCCCCACCACAGAGTGAGTGTGAGCCCTGTGCAAGGAAGTCAGCCACAGACATCCAAGCCTGCCCCAGCCACTCCAGCCCCACCAGAGAGTGAGCGTGAGCCCTGTGCAAGGAAGTCAACCACAGACATCCAAGCCTGCCCCAGCCACTCCAGCCCCACCAGAGAGTGAGCGTGAGCCCTGTGCAAGGAAGTCAACCACAGACATCCAAGCCTGCCCCAGCCACTCCAGCCCCACCACAGAGTGAGCGTGAGCCCCGTGCAAGGAAGTCAACCACAGACATCCAAGCCTGCCCCAGCCACTCCAGCGCCACCACAGAGTGAGTGTGAGACCTGTACAAGGAAGTCAACCATAGACATCCAAGCCTGCCCCAGCCATTCCAGCCCCACCACAGAGTGAGTGTGAGCCCTGTGCAAGGAAGTCAGCCACAGACATCCAAGCCTGCCCCAGCCAGTCCAGCCCAACCAGAGAGTGAGCGTGAGCCCCGTGCAAGGAAGTCAACCACAGACATCCAAGCCTGCCCCAGCCAGTCCAGCCCAACCAGAGAGTGAGCGTGAGCCCCGTGCAAGGAAGTCAACCACAGACATCCAAGCCTGCCCCAGCCACTCCAGCCCCACCACAGAGTGAGTGTGAGCCCCGTGCAAGGAAGTCAACCACAGACATCCAAGCCTGCCCCAGCCACTCCAGCCCCACCACAGAGTGAGTGTGAGCCCCGTGCAAGGAAGTCAACCACAGACATCCAAGCCTGCCCCAGCCACTCCAGCCCCACCACAGAGTGAGTGTGAGACCTGTACAAGGAAGTCAACCACAGACATCCAAGCCTGCCCCAGCCACTCCAGCCCCACCAGAGAGTGAGCGTGAGCCCTGTGCAAGGAAGTCAACCACAGACATCCAAGCCTGCCCCAGCCACTCCAGCCCCACCACAGAGTGAGCGTGAGCCCCGTGCAAGGAAGTCAACCACAGACATCCAAGCCTGCCCCAGCCACTCCAGGCCCACCACAGAGTGAGTGTGAGACCTGTACAAGGAAGTCAACCACAGACATCCAAGCCTGCCCCAGCCACTCCAGCCCCACCACAGAGTGAGTGTGAGACCTGTACAAGGAAGTCAACCACAGACATCCAAGCCTGCCCCAGCCAGTCCAGCCCCACCACAGAGTGAGTGTGAGACCTGTACAAGGAAGTCAACCATAGACATCCAAGCCTGCCCCAGCCAGTCCAGCCCCACCACAGAGTGAGTGTGAGACCTGTACAAGGAAGTCAACCACAGACATCCAAGCCTGCCCCAGCCAGTCCAGCCCCACCACAGAGTGAGTGTGAGCCCCGTGCAAGGAAGTCAACCACAGACATCCAAGCCTGCCCCAGCCACTCCAGGCCTGGGGAAGACTCCTGCTCCAGCTCCAGGTGCCTCCTGATTCGGCTGTCTCTACGTTGCTTCTGCTCTCACTCAGGGTTTGGTCTGCTTCTCTTTCCCTTGTTCAGTGCTAATGAAGGACATGCACACAACTCTCAGCTCTCCATCTATGTTTGCGCCAAGTTTTTTTTTAATTTTTTATTATTTTTATGTATTTATTTTTGAGACAGGGTCTCACTCTGTCACTCAGGCTGGAGTGCAGTGGCGGGATCTCAGCTCGCTGCAGCCTCCGCCTCCAGGCCTCAAGCGGTTCTCCCACTTCAGCCTCCCAATTAGCTGGGACTACAGTTGCGCCACCACACCCTGCTTTTTTTTTTTGTATTCTGGGGAGAGATGGGGTTTCACCATGTTGCCCAGGCTATTCTTGAACTCCTGGACTTTAGCAATCTGCCCATCTCAGCCTTCCAAAGAGCTGGGGTTACCAGTGTGAGCCACCATGCCCGGCCTGCTCCAAATTTTATCACTGAAGTATGAAATCCCCTTCTCACAGGATAGACCCCGTCAGCTGCAGGTCTCACCACCTCTGCTCAGGCCCAGCTGTGCATTCCGTGGACCCTGCGGAATGTCTTGCTGTAGAGCAACGTCTGTGCAGCCATGGAGCGGAGGGAGGGCCTTAAAGACACACCTAGGCTGGACGAGGTGGCTCACGCCTGTAATCCCAGCACTTTAGGAGGTCCAGGCAGGCGGATCACAAGGTCAGAAGATTGAGACCAGCCTGGCCAACATGGTGAAACCCCGTCTCTACTAAAAATACAAAAATTAGCTGGGCGTGGTGGCGCGTGCCAGTAATCCCAACTACTTGTGAGGCTGAGGCAGGACAATCGTTTGAACCAGGGAGTTGGAGGTTGCAGTGAGCCGAGATCACACCATTGCACTCCAGTCTGGCGACAGAGCGAGACCCCGTCTGAAAAAAAAAAAATCCCAGCCTCAGCCTTAGGCAGAGAAAGAGATGGTGAATGGGGCCTCTGGGCTGTGTGGTTAGAGAGCCTGCAGCTACCTCCACACTCCCTGTCCCCATCACCTGACAACAGTGCAGAGAAGCAAAAGCTGTTTCTCGCTGCCTTCCTGTTTTTTGTTTTGTTTCCTGTGCATCTACATCGTTTGTTCTTTACTAAATCTGCACGATCTCTATATTAATCACCTAAAGACTTAAGGAGAGACAAGCGTGGGACGCCCCACTCCCCGGGTCAGGGGCACCGTGCCATGTGGGAGCGGGTGGAGAGTGAGTCAAAAGCGCTTGGTGACTGCGCGGGGCAGGCCTCCACCTGAGCCCCGCCGTCCACACTGCCAGCCTGGAGCCTCCATCTCTCTGCGCCCTCAGGCACCGGGTGGGCTCCTGGCCTGAGGCCCTGAGGCTGCCTTTTCTGTGGATGGCCCCTTTCTTACTGGAAGCCTGGAACGCCATCGCGGCTGCGGGGGAGCTGCAGAACCGCGCCACGCGTTTCCATGCAACGAGGCTCCTCAAGACGCAGAGGAAGGAAGGGGGTTTAATCTAAGATGATAAATCGTCCGTGCTGCAGGTTCTACAAGGCTCCGTTGGTTGTCACTGCGATAAAATTTGATCAAACAGTGTCATCCAGCGGGGAAAGGAGCCGGCAGTTCCCAGGAGGCGGGACCCACTGGCGCTCCGCAGCCTGCTTCGGCTGCCAGGAAAATCGGCTCAGGTTAGACTCCAAAGGGGCGCCTCCTGGTTCGCCTTTTATTTACACCAGGCCATCCTCCTGCCGGCGCGGGGGCTGGAGAATCCCTTCCCTGCTCCAACCTGCCCTCTCTCTGCCTCCTTCATTTTTCCAGACCACTTTCATTTCACAAGAGCACAATTTGAATCATTATCAGCTTCCGACAGTTGCTTCAGCCTCTGCTATCTTCCCCGAACAAAAGCGACAATATTCAATTCAACCTGCGTGTGTGTCAAAGGGAAATGCAGCTGATTAAGCTCTGGAGGCCTCATCTCATAGGGATTAAATGCACAAGCCCACGCTATGTCTCATTTTAGACACACCCAGCTCTGCGCAAAGCCGGTTGGCTTCAGAAAGTTGACAGTGAGAAGCCTGAATTCCTTAGAGAGCACCACAGTGATACTCAAAGGGCAGCTGCCCAGGGCAGATTGCATGATAAACCCAGAGTATTTGCAAATGGAAAACACACTTCCATGCCACCCTTCACGTCGTGGGGATTCTGTGGCTGCTTTTCCCTGCGGTCAGCCTCAGGGCTCCTGGCCTCCCTCCTGTGGGAGGTGAAGGCCACTCAGTATGAGTCTGTCTTGGGCTGAACCTCAGGTGCAGCTGGGAATCTTATCAAGTCATAAGTCAATCTCTCAACAAATATGTGCAACAGCAACGGTCCCCCCGGGCTCCCCAAGCACCCGGAGTCGGGGCTAATGGGAGAAAAGACAGAGAAATGCTCATTGTGTTCAAGGGGCATCTGCCGCGAAGTGAGCCCTGCCGGGGAATCGGATGGAGGCTGCTCTCAGCTCCTCGGCCCCAGTGCCGGGTGACCTTGGCCCACCTGCTTCCCTTCACCGGGACTCAATTTCCTCAGCCGCTCAATGAAGGGGTTGGGCTGGGTGACCCCGGAGGCTCCTTCCCTCTCTACTTTATGATCACGATTGTGCGGTATTGACCGTGGCGGGGCAGGTCGTTTCAGCTCCGCGTGCAGCGCGGCTCTGTGCATTGATCTCAGCACCACTTCTCCAGTTATCCAAAGCTGACGTCCCAATGTGACTTTCGCTGGGCATAAAACAAGCAGCACGATATTGTTTTCAGTAATTTTAACTTCATAATTATGTTTACGGTGATGCAATAGCATTACCAGGATTTGAAAGGGCTTCGGGGTGTGAAGGAGCCGTCCGCAGCCCCTGCCAGTGCCCGTTTTCCCTGCGACCCACTCCCATCCTGGCCTTCGTGATCCACGCGTGTCAGGACACTCAGGGTGTTTCACCGTCCTGCGCTTTACCGGATGCTTTTCTCTCTCCCACATCTCTCTCCAGTCTGTCCAGCTCACTGGATTTCTCAATCGCTGCCCTAATCCAGGTCGCATCTATGGGCCCCCAGGTGACCCCAGTGGCCTCCTATCTGGGCACCCTCCTCCCCTTCTGCACTGCCCTGTGGCTGGGACACTCAGGTGGGCCTCAGCTGGGCAGCAGGGTCCACACTGACCCCTGAAGGCAGTGGAGTAATGGGGGGCTCTGGCAGGGGCTGGCAGCATCATGTCTGCTCTGCAGAGATATCACCCAGCTCTGGTAGTGAGGTCTGGAGGTTCATCTGGGACTAACGCTTTGCCAGGCCAGCATGTGAAAGGGGAGGAAGGTGGCATGGAGGGCATTTGCTGGGATCCAGAGCAGAGAAAGGAGGAGAGGGAAGCAGAGAAACCAAAGGAGCTGGCAGGGGGTGGTACTAGGGGTACAGGGAAGGACCAAGACAAGGCCCGTAATTCCAGAGGGACCCAGGGAACCAAGGTGGGGATGAGGCTGTTTCTGACATTGGCAGGTCCTGTCATTGTCCCTTGAGAACTGAGGCAGGATAGAGGGAGGGTCGCTGGGTAGGAGGCATGGAGGAGCCAGGAGGTCAGGGTGCACGTGGCTCATCCTCCATGCTGGGAGGGCAGGGTGCACGAGGTCCATCCTCCATGCTGGGAGGGTAGGGTGGATGTGGCACAACCTCCATACTGGGAGGGCAGAGTGCACATGGCCCGACCTTCATGCTGGGAAGTCAGGGTAGAGGCGGTCCAACCTCCATGCTGGGAGGGCAAGGTGCATGTGGTCCAACCTCCATGCTGGGAGGTCAGAGTGCACCTGATACGACCTCCATGCTGGGAGGGCAGAGTGCACGTGATCCATCCTCCTTGATGGGAGGGCAGAGTGCACGTGATCCATCCTCCATGATGGGAGGAAGGGGTGGACGTGGCTCATTCTCCAGGCTGGTGGGACCACTTTGATAATGACAAAGCAGGCAGTAGGGATGCCTGCAATCCAGTGTGAGGTTGTGGGTGAGGGTTGGAATTGCCCCCACATTCATGTATTGGGATCTAAACCCCCAGCTCCTCAGAATGTGACTGTATGTGGAGGCTGGGTCTTTAAAGAGGTAATTAAGTTAAACTGAGGTCATTTGGGTGAGTCCTAACACAATATCACTAGTGTCCTCATAAGAAGGGGAGATGAGGGCACAGAACAGGCACAGAGGGACATCTGCGTGAGGACACAGGGAGGGGACAACGTCTACACGCCAAGGAGAGGCCTTGGGAGGAACGAGCCCCACCCACACCTTAATCTTGGACTTCCAGCCTCCAGGATAGTGAGAGGATAAATCTGTGTTGTTTAAGCCAACCATCGGTCATGGCACCCTCCAGACGCTGATCCATCCTCCCGATGCTGATTTGTGAAACCTCAAATGTTCCGTCTCATTTACCTTTGAGTCCTCCACCTCCTGCCAGACACTTGCTCTGTAGGTAGACAGTGCTGACCTACATCTGTTACTCAGTGTGACGTCAGCTGTCCCTCAGCAGCCATGCAGATATCCTTCAAGTTCAACAAGAACTTGTCATCCCCAGTGAAAGCGTGCAATGCCTCCTCCACCTCCTAACACAGCAGCGCACCGAGCTGCCTCCCGCTGCCTCCATCCACCCTCCCTCTGCCTGCCTCGCTCTGGCTAAGTGTCTGTGAGGGGTGAAGTGTGCTGCGTGCGCTACCAGGACTGCATCCCTTCATGGGCTCCCCCGTGCTAACCCACACCCTCCATGGACATGCCTATCTCTACGTGGAAATCTCCAACTCACTACTGGACTAATGGTTCAGTAATCACTGTCCTAAAGAAAAAACACACCTGCTACCATCTCAAAGTTAGCATGGGAGCATCTTATGAAAAACAGACAACCCCTTCTAAATATTTTCCATAGTGAGGGTGCTGCTGTGTATTTGTGAAAACCTGAAGGCTTTTTCACTTCCTTCACTTCCCTGTCTTCTCTCCAGAAGGAATTTATCAGGAGCCATAACAGAATTCCCAAGGGCAGACACCGAAAATGGGTCAGCCGTGGTGACAAATCACTGAAGGTGTTCCCAGCATTGTCCTGGCTGTTTGGAAATGGCCTCAGCATGCTCCATTATTTAGGTAGGAGGGGGCCCAGAAGAGCCCTTGAATGGCTATTTTCTTACAGGGAAACCAGGGGCCTGGAGAGGGGGCAGGTGTCACGCCCTCCCAGGAAGGCTTTGCTCAACTCTCCTTCAGGTGCAGGAGGTGTGGATGCCCACACTCCATGGACTCCCATGTGTAAGGCCACAGGCGGGACTGTGGCTGCAGGGCACCCTGCCCATCACCCAGATGTCTCCAAACCAGTTCTCTGTTGCTCCTCAGATGGGGCCTTAGAGTCCGGCTTTGTCCAGAGGCCCAGCAAGCCCGACCCTCAGCCCTGCAAGGGGCCAGGAGTCCTGGAAAGCCATTCATCCCCAAATCATGGAAGCCACAACCATGGGAGCTGTGGGTTTCCCTGGTCTTGAAGAGACAATGCCCCTCCAGGTAGGTGATCCTTTCTTCCCGAGAGAGTGAGAGGGAGGGGGAAGGAACCAGAAGAGGTTAAATCCACAGGCTCTGGCTCACAAGCCACAGTCAGAGGAGGAGCCCATGGATTTCACGACATCCAGCTCCCCGGGCCTCATGTCCACCACCACCGACACCGAATGGCAGATGGCATCCACGGAAGCTCAGTCACAGGACCCAACTGGCGACAGCTGGACTCTGGTGTGAGGGTCTCCCATCCTCTTCTCTGGGGGCTTCTCCCTTTGAGTTGTATCTTGGGGTCCTGCCTAACTCAGGGTGCCTGCGTTCTTTGCAGAGCAGCTCTTTGGCATTTAATAAGCTTGTGCTGGTGTGGGGAAGCCGCGTTATGATCTGATAAATGTATCATGTGTGGCATTGCACTTGTTGGTTATGAAAAATCAGCTGTTGCCTGGTAACCAAAATTGTCTGTCAGCTCCCAAACCTCCAAGGCCACGGAGCCAGGCCTGATGGCTTCTAAGGAGCCATAGCCAAGGCTGAGGAACAAAGCCTGATGAGCCTGGGACATGGGGGCCAGAGACACCCCCAGTTCTCATTCAAAGTTTTCCCACGAAGAAAACAAATCAGGGAACCTCAGGGCTGTGGTTTGTAGCTGCATCCAGATTTAAGAGAGAAGTGGGGAGGAAGCTCTTCCAGGCTCCTCGTGGTCCCAGCAGCCACACAGGGACAGGTATCATGTGTGGGAGTAGCAGCTGCCATTCGTGCCGGGTCTTGGGGGGACCCTGAGCTCATTCCCAGTGTCTGGGCAGCCCACCCCCCACAGGCATTGCCCGCATTGTGCCTGGGCTCAGGAGTGGCCCTAGATGGGCCTAGACATCACAGTCCAGTGAGCTTGGCAGGGGGGCATGTGCTTCCAAGACTTTCTCTGGGTGCCTCTCCTCCAGTGGCCTGGCCCCTCTGTGGGGTCCATCAGCCACCCCAAAGTCCACAGACCCCAACTCAGGCATGATAATTGAGGGAGGAATGTAAAAATCTCCCTGGGAACGAGAGCCAGACCATGACCCTAGGCTGCATTCTCTGTCCCTTTCCCCTCCCAGGCACCTCATCATTGAGGCCTAGACCCTTCTCTGTGTCCCAGCCTCAGGGTCCTCCTCCCCTTCTCCACATATACCCCACCCCTCATGGACAGATCACAGCGAGCTGGAATCACACGTGTACCACCTCCCTCGCTTTTGCCCACCAAGTATGGACCACCGGGTTTTACTGTGTTGCCTTTATAGTAAATAGTTCATGTAAAAAGACTTACGACCTAAAATTATGTTAATAAACTCATGTGTGTAATCATCTGTCGAGAGAGGAAACGTCACTGGCCTCTTGGGATTGCGAGATTGAACTAAAGGCTGTGGAGGCTTGTTGTGAAAAGGAATAGAAACCTGAGTCTTCTCCGCCCCAGGCTCGGTGCCTTTGAACCCTCAGGGGTGGCAGGAGCTGTCCCAGGTGCTGAAGATGTCAGGGAAGCAAGGGAGCGGCGGGGTAGGGAACAGCCCCAGCAGAGCCGCGAAGCGTTTGTTGGGCAGGGCGACCTCCTTCGTTAACTCTGTAGGCTGCCCCAGATTCATATTCTGCTCACCCGTGCATCAGGCATTCATTTTTTCACTCATTCATTCATTCACATGCCGGGTCTTGGCCATCAGTGCCACCTTCTTACTACACTCCATGCCTTGCTTGACCTCACCTCCACCAGGCTGGCAGAGGGGGTGGCATACACACCTGCCGCACTCACTGTTGGCCCTGTCTGGAGCCATTTGCAGGGGCTTTCTCCGTGTCTTTCCAGTAGACACAGCATGGACCCTGTAGCCAGACGTGTGAGTTCATCTGGGCTCCACCACTTCCAGCTGTGAGACCCTGGGACATTCACGTAGACCTTGGAGACCTCGTAAGATGGTTATGATAATGGTTATGATAATTAAGTTGATTCATAGACTCAACTTGCCCTTGGGAACCACGCTCTCCATATAAGTGTGATGTGCTGCCTGCCCTTATTCTTACCAGGTCCCTGACGGCCTGGTGACAGGGCCCTGGGCTCATTTGCCGTTTAACCCCCACACCTATGGACACTGTGCACACCCCTGCCACCACATGAGGCCTGCTGCAGCTCTGCACCCCAGCCTCTCATCCTGAGGCTGACTTAGTTTGTGATTCTGTAATGACATATTCTCCACCTACCTCCGCCCGCTAAAGTGCAAATCCCACCAGGCCTGGGCCTTGGTTATCATCTCCCCAGGGAGCTCCAGGCCGCAGGACAGTGTCCCATGCACAGCAGGCACTCCCTCCATGGCTGCGGAATGACTGTGTGGCTTCTGCAGAGATGTCTCCCACTTCAGGCTGATCTGCCTGGAGAAAGACAAGCCGCTTCTCTTCCATTATGCTTTAATTTCTAGAAGCTTCCTTGTTTGGGGGACAGGATCGCTACTTCCTTAGAATAATTTCCTTTCCTATTTGCAGCTTATCAACTTTGGAAGCAAACAAGCTCTCCTCCTGTAGAAAGCACCCCGACAGGAACACTGCCCACGCTGTGCTGCGCTGTCATTAATGAATTACCAGGATGGTGCAATGCTGTAAGCGCTCATCTGCTCCGAGCCGTTCCCAGGGAGCGCAGCTTTTCTGGGCTGGATGCCAGGACAGCCGGGCAGCCCCTGGAGGGGTGGGGGAGGGGAGCTACAGCCCAGGAGCCCTGCTTCAGTGTCGGGAATGTGTGTGTTTCCTCCTGCTCAATCGCTTTCATCCCAAATCTTTTGTATTTCCCATCGATCCATGTCTAGAATGGACAGAGCAGCAGGAACATTCAAGCCACTTCCCTGTAGGACGATTAGATCTTGACAATTGGATGCCATAAATTATATATATATATATAGAGAGAGAGATGGAGCCTTGCTCTGTCGCCCAGGCTGGAGTGCAGTGGCGCAATCTCGGCTCACTGCAACCTCCGTCTCCCAGGTTCAGGGGATTCTGCTGCCTCAGCCTCCCGAGTAGCTGGGATTACAGGTGCCTGCCACCACTCTCGACTAATTTTTTTGTATTTTTAGTAGAGATAGGGTTTCACCGTGTTGGCCATGATGGTCTCGATCTCCTGACCTCGTGGCCCACCCACCTCGGCCTCCCAAACTGCTGGGATTGCAGGCGTGAGCCACCATGCCCGGCCATAATTTTTAATGTAGTAGAATACTGTCTACCTTTTCTTAGCACTTAGACAACTCGTGGTTTCCAAGAGGACTCACGAGGATGAACATCCGCATCTGTGGGACCATTACTCTCACTCTGAACTGATGTTGGCAGAATGGGAGTTCCTGCTTCCCTGGGGGACTGTGACCTCACAAGGGTGCCTGGTCTTGGTCATCATCGTTGGATTCCTCAAAAAGAGCCTGGCGCGAGGTTGGCCCAGCGTTGAACACGGCCCAGTGAAGATCAGGCGTGAAGTAGATGCAAGGGCCTGGCTTAGCCTTACAGCTGTGTCAGTCAATATCTGAGCTTCATTTTTAGTTTAACAGGGACCTTGAGAGGAAATCATAATGTATCTCAACAAACACATGGAAAGAAGAACTTTTTACAATTTTTAAATGAAGTGAGACAAAAGCATCATGTGTGGTCCTCGAACACGGTGTCAGGGTGTTCCCTTTTCATAACAGTGGCCTTTAATAATCAGAGACTCACAACACTCAGCCCATGGCAGGCAAGACTGTGGGCTTCACTCGTGTTAACTCAGGCAGCCCTGACAAAAACTCTAAGAAACAGGTGCAAGTAAGACCACAGCTTATAGTTGAGGAAACCAAGGTATGGAGAGGTTGGGTGACTTGTCCCAGGCAAAGAGCCAGCAAGAGGCAGAGGTGGGATTTGAACCCCAACTATCCAGCCCCAGAATGGACATTCTTAGCCCCTCTGAGGCCATGCCCAATGTCCAGAAGCCAAGAAGGTCTGGAGGCCAAAAGTCACTCACATGCCTGTCTAACTGCGAGTTAGACTCCATTCTGAAGCATCAGAGCCTCGGGCTGCAGACGGGAGGCAGATATTCTAAGGCCTGGCACTTCCAGCACCCAGGGCAGGTCAGGGCCACGAGAGAGGTTGGCTCTGCTCATCAGAGTCTGCAGGGGGCTGGCAGCCAGTCTGGATGGAGGGAGTGGCCTCACTGAGGGTTCATTGACAATTTTGGGACACTATCAAGTGGGCAGAAGGCTGATTTTAGGGTGTCCTTGACTCTCACCATGAAAAATAGTAACAGTGCTTGGATCCTGTTGGTGCAGGATTATGCGTAGAAACTGTGCTAAACATCAATCTCTGGGGAAAAATGTAACTTTCAGATGAATATTAAGGGTGAGACCAAAAGAGATCCAGGCTCCATCTGGCCAGGACAGGGGGGTGTCAGTGAGTATTGTGGGGGTGCTTGGGGTGGCAAAAGGCTGGAGAAAGTCACCTCCACCTGTGTACACCAAAGGCTGTCTGGCATCACCAAGACATCCTGTGATCAGAATTTATGTTCCTGCTTTTTCTGACAACCATCCCATGATATCCTTCACTGAAGCATCTTCTCCTGCACCCAAAATGTGTCACCCTTTCTCATTTCTCCATGACCCCTGGGTCCCTCATGGTTGTATTGTCACCCACACAACAGCACATAGGATCCTGCATCCATCTGCAGAGACGCCCTCAGCAGGCCCCACGGGTCTCATTCATCCACAATTGGTAACTGGCCTCCTTGACTCTGTGGCCAAAGACGTAGGTCTTGGATTCCTTGACCCACCACTTGTTCGTTGTGAAAGCTGGGGCCGGTTGAGGGGCCTCACTGACTATAGAAGGCAATGATGTTACTGCCCAGCTCACAGGATGTGTGAGGACTGACCAGTATCCATCAGGAGCTTTGGAAACAGCACCTGCCTGCAGCTGATGCTGGTGCTTCCATCCTGTGGATGGAGCCGTGTGGGTGCCCCACTAAGGCTGAGATTTTGCCCATCACCCTTGTACATTATTCGCGTGTTTTGCTCCTCTCCTGGGGAGGTCAATTACAAAATGTCCTATGGTTTTTTAAGTCACAAAGCATCATCTCAATCAGTTGTTGAAACAAGTAGTCCTCCTCTCCCCTACAGCTGCCACAGCTCTGGACTCCATTCACGTTTGCGGTTTTCCATCCCACTTTGCAGGTTTGGGGCTGTGGGCAGGACTGCAGTTGGGCCGGGCGAGAAGTTGTCACCTTTCCTCCTTCCTGGCTCAGTGCCTGGTCCTCCCAGCCAGGACAGACACCCTCCAGGACTCCCGATGGTGGGGAAGGGGTGGCAGGGACAGACGAGGCAGTGGGAGGCATCCTGCTGGGCTGGCATCATGGCGGCCGGGACACACTGCCCCTTGGGGTGCAGCCGCTGTCTGAAGCTGACTCTTCCCATGGCTGGGATCTCCCCCTTGTCACTCCCTCATATGTCCTAAGGTAGGGGGGTGTGTTTTTTGTTTTTTATTTTTTTTTGAGACGGAGTCTCTCTCTGTCGCCCAGGTTGGACTGTAGTGGTGTGATCTTGGCTCATTGCAACCTCCACCTCCTGAGTTCAAGCGATTCACTATTCTCCTGCCTCAGCCTCCCAAGTAGCTGGGATTACAGGCACCTGCCACCATCCCCTGCTAATTTTTGTATTTTTAGTAGAAGCAGGGCTTCACCATGGTGGCCAGTCTGGTCTCAAACTCCTGACCTCAGGTGATCTGCCCTACTCAACCTCCCAAACTGCTGGGATTACGAGCGTGAGCCACCGTGCCCAGCCATCCTAAGGTTTCTCTATTTGGGATGACTGCATTCAACACTTCCCTCCAGCTTCTGGAAGCCCATCTCTTTTAGAACATCCTCCTGCCCCACCTGGGTGAATCTAGAGCAACCCCAAGCACCCTTGGGGGTGGCTGTATCTAGTTCAGGGGTAACCCTCACACATATTGAACTACCTCAATCAGACTTTCACCCTGAGATCTCTCAGAGATGGCTCAGATGCAATTCCCATCGCCCCCAGATTATCCAAGGCTCTGTATTAACCCTTGTGGAGGGTATTATCAAAGCCTCTCTTCTTTGCCAAGAGGTAAAGGGGATTTGTCCTGTAGCCTTTCTTCAGGCAGAGCTTACGACACCCTCAGATCTCTGGATCATCACCTTTGACGGTGTCCCTGAGTCCACTGTACTTAGTCTCAGGAGGTGTCACATCCCCACCTCTCCCCTAGATGGGACTCACTGTGCAGATCTCCAGAGAAATCTTCTACAAAAACCCTCACGGGTCATCTGCTCCAGCCCCTCTCACTGCTCTCAGGGTTGGGAGATAGAACCATGTGGTAGGTGGAATTGACAGCACAGCTCTCTCCAAAGAAATGGAACGCGCCTTACAGTTACACCCTCCACTGAGGAATGACACAACACTCTAAACATCTTGTTTTGTTTCTCAGCCAGCTGTGCTTTACTGACAATGCACCACTCAGGCCTTGACCGTGTACTTCCTCAGCAGGGACAGGTGCTCCTTCCTCCTTCTTCAGCGGGGACAGCCACTCCTTCCACTGCTGCTTCTTGCCCTTCAGGTTCTCCTCGTGCTTGTTGAGACAGTGGCTCATGGTGCATGTCTTCTTAGGCTGCAGGTCCACGGGCTGGTACTTCTTGCCCTTGTAGAATTTCCTGAGGTTTTCTCTGGTTAATAACCATGAGAACACAGGCAATGGATTTGCGGACGACTCGGATCTTAGCCTGGAGGCTGCGCCGCCTGTCACTTTAGTGACACGTAGCTGGGACAGCTCCACCTTCAGGTTGTCCAGCTGTTTCAGCAGCTCCTCTTCTTCCCTCGAGGGTCTCAGGCCTTGACCTTGGCCATTGCTGCACAGGCGGCCACCGCCCGCTCCTGCTCTAAACATTTTTATGTCTTTTACCTTAAAAATATCTTCCTGCTAGTCTAACACTTTGCATTGGAATACACAGTGATCTAGAATTTCCATTTCAACACCCTGTCTAATTATTGTTTTCACCCAGCGTTTCTGCTAAACCTGGGAACTGATGGAGCTATTTGACTGTTCCCAACTGCCTTTATCACATTCATTGGCACATTAATTTATTTACTGTAATCCACACCTCTAACCCTGAACAAGGTTTTGGGAAAGGTGTGTAAATGTGTGTCAACAACACGCTCTAATTAAGCGTTGTTTCTCAACTGGGGGCACTTGTACCACCCAGAGGTCATCAGGCAATGTCTCAAGACATTAATGGTTGTCATAACCCTTGTGTTTGTGAAAGGGTTGCTGTTGCACGCAGTAGGCAGAGGCCAGAAATGCTTCTAAACACCCCACAGTGCAGGGACAGCCCTGTCAGCCCTACAGAGAGTGACCAGCCCCAATGTTAGGCGTGCCATGGTCAGAATGTTTGCCATAGGGAGCCCCCAGGCCACTAATCCAAGAAGACCAGCATCATCAGCCCCACTGCCCTCCGCACTCTGGGCTTCTGAGAACACCAGCTTCACGGCGGAGGCAGCCCTGAGTCATCAGCTCCATGGGTTGGTGAAAACATGCATCTCCCAGAGGAAGCTGAACATACACTCAGTGCTGGGCATCTTTTACAGCTCCCTTCCCTGCCTCAAGCACTCAGCTGACTTGGAAAGAGCCACACGCGCTGGGACTGGAAGGAACGCCTCCTTTCCTGGATGCCCGTGCTGCAGTGCTCACTCCACTCACCATCCCTTCTTGTCGTCTTCTGGTCACCATGTCTTCGGCAGGGCGTGAGTACCTCACCTGCGGGCTGCGGATGGGTGCGCTTGTGGTTCTGCCTGGGAGGAGGGTTTGGCACTGCTGCGGATGCAGCCTCCCATCTGTTGGACTCCTCTTCCTGCTCTGCTGGAGCACCCCTTGGCTGCAGCGAGCCTGGCCCTGGAGTTCGCTCTCCTCTAGGGTCATCCTGCCCACAGCTAGGGCCCTCTCTGGCTTAGGTGCATGGATAAGAGCAGCCTTTTCTTGAAGAGATGAGGAGTCCCTTAAAGGATCGCCAATAGCGATGAAACCAGATTCTTCTTACCTGGTCTATAATGAAGCCAGCCAGGCAGTGCCAGAGGTCCCAGCATCCCTGAGACCTGACACATTTTCCTGTCAGCCACATGGCCCTCCTGAGTCCAGTCAGGACTCAAGGCTGTGAAACTCTGCATGTCTGGTTCCACCTTCTTCCTTCTCATTTTTTTCTTTTTCCTTTTCTCTTTCTTTCTTTTTTCCTTTTTCTGAGATGAAGTCTTGCTGTTGCCCAGGCTGGAGTGCAATGGCATGATCTCTGCTCACTGCAACCTCCTCCTCCTGAGCTCAAACATTCTCCTGCCTCAGCCTCCCAAGTACCTGGGATTACAGGCAAGCACCCCAATGCCCAACTAATTCTAGTATTTTTAGTAGAGGCAGGGTTTCACCATGTTGGCCAGTCTGGTCTCGAACTCCTGACCTCAAGTGGTCCATCTGCCTCGGCCCCTCCAAGTGCTGGGATTACAGGCATGAACCACCATGCCCAGCCTCTTTTTTTCTTTCTTCCTTTACTCCTTCATGATCCTATGAGTCTCACACCGGAGCCTGGCACTATGATCTATGCAGAAAACTAAGCAGCTCCTTTGACCTTCCACGCAGGCTTGCCCGGCTGCTATTCATGTCGGGACTGGCATTCCATTCCAGGCCTGGGGAGCTGCATAGTGTTTCCATTCTTGACTCTCACAGATGACAGGAGTTAGGATACTGTGGCCCTCCCCTCCATTGGACCACAGTGTACGCTGTGGTTTATGCTCTAAAACCTTGGAGGCGTGTTCCCCAGCCTGCTCACTTCCCACTGGCAATGCTATAGGGAATTGTAGGGTGTCAAGTTGAGCTTCTGGCCTTCTAGAACCTTCTCCCTGATTAATCTATATCCTCAGGAGTTCTCATGCTCTGGGTCATATAACCACTTCATTTTTGTTCTCTATCCCCTCTCCATAAGGAATACTTGGAATTATTTATTATTAATGAGAGGAGCATGAAGAAACCTTTAAGACACTTCTAGAATGGTAATTTGAGGAGCTCCAAGAATCCATTTCCCAGCAAAACAACCAAAACTGGTAAACATTCTTTTAAAAAACAATAATATCTCTACAAATTATTTTAAGGGGATTAAGCAAATGAAGGTACATTCATTCACAATTTCAACAAAATCTTAAGAGCAGTGAGAGTCTGTGACACATGAGGCCCTAAATGGTCCCATGACCTCCTCTCCCCTGGTCAGCTTCACAGAGCTCCATTTCCAGTGGCCAGGAAGACGGGGTCTTCTGTCTCCTTGGCTGTCAGTCCGCATTGACTGTATGAGGAAGAGCAGGTAGCCAGCATTTCCCAACCCCACCACCTCCGAGGTGCAGAAGCTGAGTCCTTGTTGAGGGGAAGTAACAAATAGTTTGAGATTCCCCTCTTACACCCAGCCCCCACTCAGAGGGCAGTGGCTCTGCCCCAGGCATGCCAGGCTGAGAATACGAGGGCCCCAGGTCAGGCTCACATAGTTGAATTTCCACACTTGAAGAGAAAAGAGAAGAAGACCAGAAGCTACTTCAGAGACTTCGCTCGGGGGAAATTTAGTCCACAAGAATGCAGACTGCCAAAGCTCTCCCCCAGTAGAATTAACTTCAAAACAGAGTGTTCAAAATAGTGTGTTCAAACCAAAAGAATCTCTTGAAAATAAGGAAGATTGTGGTGGTGGGAAATCAAAGGGCCCATGCTCCATCAGAACAAGCTAAACATAAGCTAGCTAGTTTACCAGACAGAACCCGGAAAAGAGACAGCTAAGAGAGCCCTCTTGGGGTTCAAATGAACCTTAAATACTGGCTTAAAACTTTCGCTTCCTGAATTTAATTTTATCAAATTATGGAGCAACTTACGTACCAGGGAATAGGGGGTGAAAAAACAAAAACATACCCAGCAATGAGTAAAGTCTAACAGCTGGGTGCAATACCAAAGAGAAAGAATTCTGCATAGAGATGTCAGGGACAGAGACAGAGACAGCCCCGCTAAATCCACCATCACCCCAGGGAGACTGCCCTTGTCCATTGCTGCCTGTGGGGTTGACATCGGAAACCTCACATTGTGTGGAAATAGAGTTCGTTAAAATAGTCCAGCAAAGTCACTAAAAAAAAAAAAAAACAACAAAACAAGCCTCAGAAATAGTGCTAGGAGATTAGTGTCTAGAGCTGGTATAATATCTTACCTAAAATGTTCAGTTTTTTAAAAAAATTATGAGACAAGAAAAGAAGCAGGTAAGTGTGACCCCGAGGCAGGGAAAAAAGTGAGCCACAGTACTTGCCTGTGAGAAGCCCTGAAGTTGGATTTAGTATACAAATACTGCAAAGCAGCCATTGTAAATATGTTCAAAGAACTAGAGGAAAATATGCTTAAGGAGGTAAAGGAATCTATTATGGTAATAGCTCATTGAGTAGAGAATATCAATTTTAGTAAAACTAAATGGACGTTCTGAACAAGGAAAGTATGATAATTAATACAAATATGTACCAAAGAGCTCAACAGATTTGAGTTGGCAGAAGAGTCTGCAAACATAAAAATAGATTTACAGAGGTTCAGCAATCTGAGAAACGGAAAGAATAGCAAATGAAAAAAAGGAAGGAAACCTCAGAGGCATGTAGAACCATTCAGAGCACCAGTATATGTGTCCTGAGAATACAAGAAAAAAGAGATAAAGCAGAAAAATGACTAGAAAAACCATGAAACTTCCCCAAATTTATGAAAAATTGTTATCTACACATATCTATCTAGCTCTATGAGCTAGGATAAAGGCAAAGACATTGGCAAACAGACATTGGCAAACATGTCATCATTAAAATGCTTTTTAAAAGGACAAAGACCAATCCTGAAAGCAACAAAGAGAAAGATCAGTTGTCACACAAGGGATTCCAGGTGAGATGAACACATGACTTTTCATCAGAAGCAATGCGGGTCCAAAGACAGTGGGACAGCAAAGTCGAGTGGGACGGCAAAGTCGAGTGACAAAAGGAAAAATCAGAAACCGAGACTATGACAGAAACTGCTTTTTAAAAATTAAGGTGAGTTCCAGTTTCTCATGTAAGGAACATGGAAGTCACCACTCTGACCTAACAAGTAAAAAGTGAAACAGATTAAAAACTCCAGAAGTATTTTTGATTCTGTAAGTGGATGAGCACGCAGTGCCAACCACTCCCCCTGAAATTGGAGAGACAGTTGTGTGGAAGCTGGGAGGCACAGCTTGCTAGAGGAGAGATTTGGGATGAGAAACCGCTGTGGGAAACAGTGTCAGAGTAGAAGAAACTGAACTTCAACTGACGGACTGCTAGAGGCCCAGAGTGGATGAGTCTGAGAGTTATAAATAACTCCAAAGGGACCCAGTACCAGGAGGCCCACCTCACTCTTGTGAGTTTTACCTGCAAGAGCTAACCAGGTTCCCCAAGAAAATACTGCAGAAAAAAACTGTTATGCTTCCAGCAAGAGGAGGAAAAAAGGAACTATTCTGAAATCTACCAGATCACTTAGTTCTCAAAAAGGCCTGTCCTCAGGAGAAAACATCCAACCAGAGCATAAAATGCTGGAGTTTTATTGGAGTTTAACTTACCTGAGGGAAGAGAAATACCCAACTTCAGCCTGCCCTAGCTTTCCACATAGGAGAAGGAAAACACTCAATCCAGATCCTAAAATGCTGGGGTTTTATCAGAGTCCAGCTTCCTTGAGGGAAGAGAACTACCCAATTTCAGCCTGTCCTGGCTTTCCACGTACGAGGAGGAAAATGCTCACCTCCAGCCCACTCTCGCTATCCTGTCCCACGTAAAACAGCAGGAACTGAGAAGCACTTGTGAAGTTAACAGTCCAGAGACACAGGGTCGCTAAACAACTGGGACTGAATCCCAGGATTCTATAACACTTTGCCTCCCCCTACACCTTAGCACCGCATTCCTGAAGGCCTGCTAAAACCAGTTCCTCTCATTGAGCACACAATGCCTGCCTATGAAAAACATTACAAAGTGTACTTAAAAACACACATACAGTTTCAAGAAATAGAGCTAGCATCAGAACCAGACATGGCAGTAATATTGGAATTATCAGACTAAGAGTTTAAGACTACAAGTGCAAATATGCTACAGGCTCTAATAGAGGAAGGAGACAGCATGCGACACCAGGTGTGCAATGGGAGCAGAGACAGAATCCTAAGAAAGAACCAACAGTAAATGCTAGAGATGGAAAACACTGCAACAGAACTGAAGAATGCCTTTGATGGGTGTATTGGTAAACTGGACGCCCCTGAGGAAAGGATATCTGAGATGAAGGATGTATCGATGGTAACTTCCCAAACTGAAAAGCAAATACAATAAAGGCTGAAAAAAACAGAACAATATTCAAGAAGTATGGGGTGACTACAAAAGATGAAACATGCTTGTAGTGGGAATACCAGAAGGAGAAAAAGAATAGAAGAACTGAGGGGAGAGAAAGAGAGGAAGAAAGAGAAGAGAAGGAAGAAAGAAAGAAAGAAAGAAAGAAAGAAAGAAAGAAAGAAAGAAAGAAAGAAAGAAAGAAAGAAGGAAGGAAGGAAGGAAAGAGAGAAACAGAGAAAGAGAGAGAGAAAGAAAGAAAAAGAAAGAAAGAAAGAGAGAAAGAAGAAAGAGAGAAAATACTTGAAACAATAATGGCTGGAAATGTCCTACAAATTAATACCAGACACAAAGCCTCAGTTCTAGGAATTTCAGAGATCACCAAGTAGGATAAATGCAAAATAATAATAATAATGAAAAATCTATGCATTTTATTTTCCAACAACAGAAATTTGAACATTTTTTAAAAATCTGGAATGAAGCCAGGGAGAGATGAGGAGAAAGACCATACCTATAAACCAACAAATATAAGAATTACATCTGACTTTTTAAGCAGAAATTAAACAAGCAAGAGGAGAGTAAGGTAAAGTATTTAGTGCTAAGGGAAAAAGACCACCAACCTACAATTCTGACCCTGCAAAATTATCTTTTTTTTTTTCTTTTTGAGACAGTTTCACTCTGTTGCACAGGCTGGAGTGCAGTGGCACAATCTCAGCTTACTGTAACTTCTGCCTTCTGGGTTCAAGTGATTTTCATGCCTCAGCTTCCTGAGTATTTGGGATTACAGGCACCCACCACCACACCTGGCTAATTTTTGTATTTTCAGTAGACACAGGGTTTCACCATGTTGGCTGGGCTGGTCTCAAACTCCGGACCTCAAGTGATCTGCCCACCTCAGCCTCCCAAAGCACTTGGATTACAGGCGTGAGCCGCCATGCCCGGCCAAAATTATCTTTCAAAGGTGAAGGACAAATAAATCAAAACAATAAAAAATGGAGATAATTTATTATCAGTCAATCTGCCTAGTAAAAGATGTTACAAAAGTTCTTTAAAGAGAAGGCAGAGACTCAGATCACACAGAAAAGATGAGTCATGAAGAAAGGATAAGTTAACATAAAGTAAAAACTTATTTTTCTTGTTTTTAACTGATCTGGGAGATAATAGTTTGTGGCAAATAATAGCAGCAAGATCTTCAATTAAGTATGCTTATGATATATCTTATGTGTGTGTAATAGCAGCAAGGTCTTCAATTAAGTATGCTTATGATATATCTTATGTGTGTCTACATATGTATGCATGTACACATAAGCTATACGCATGCACGTGTACACTTACATGTGCCTATATATAATTGAAATGAATGACAGATATAATGGAATGAATGCAAGGGAGGAAAGAGGAATCTTTTATCACACTACCTGTGAAGTGGTATAATGTTCTTTGAAAGTAGGATTGGATCCTTGTAAATGTGTATTGCAAACTCTAAGGCAATCACGTTAAAAGGTTTAAAAGGGGGGGTTACTGATATGCTAAGAAAGGTGAGAAAACAGAATCATATAAAATTCTCAGCTATAACTACAAAAGGCAGAACAAAGAGTGAAAGACAAAACTAGAAACAAGAGCAAGTGCAAGATATAGAAAACAGGTACCAATATGATAGATATTAATCTACTTGTATCAATAATCATTTTGAAAGTCAATAGTTTAAATGCACCAATTAAAAGATGGAGATTGTCACAGTGGATCAAAAAATAAGACACAAATATATGTAATCTACAAGAAGCCAACTTTAAATATTAAAAAATGTTGATTAAAAGTAAACGGATGGAAACGATGTCATGCTAACACTAATCCAAATAAAGCAAAAGTAGCTATATTAATTTCAAACAAAGCAGATTTCAAAGCAAGGAAAGTCATCAAGGATAAAGAAGAGAATTACATAATGATAAAGTGGCCAATTCTCCCAGGAGACATGGCAATCTTTAACAGATATGCACCCAAAAACACAGTGTCAAAATACAAGGTAAAAGCTGATACAACTGCAAAGAGAAACAGATGAATTCACTCTCACAGTTGAAGACTTCAGCTCCCCTTCTATCAGAAATGGACAGATCCAGCAGACAGAACATCGGCAAGGACATAATTAAGAATACATGTTCTTCCCAACTCACAGGGAACATTCACGAAAACAAAGCACATTCTGAGCCATAAAACACACCCTAACAAATTAAAAATCATATAAATCATACAGTGTCAGCTCTTAGGCCACAGTAGAATTAAACTAGGAATAAATAACAGAAAGATAACTGGAAAATCACAAAATATATGGAGATTAGACAAGACATTAAAATAATACATGAGTCAAAAAGAAATCTCAAAATTTTTTTTAAATTTCTTGAACTAAATTCAAATAAGAAACAACAACAACAACAAACTCCTGGAACTAATATAAATAATTAACTACAGCAAGATTAAAGGATGTAAGGTTAATAGGCAAAAGTAAATTGCTTTCCCAAATGCTAGCAATGAACAAGTAAAATTTGAAATTAAAAACAAAATAACATTTACACTAGCACCTTAAAAAGTGAAATACTTAGATATAAGTCCAACAAAATATGGACAAGATCTACAGCTCTGTTGAAAGAAATCAAAGAAGAACTAAATAAAGGGAGAAATACTCCATGTTCATGGCCAGGATGACTCAATATTTTCAAAATGTCAGTTCTTCACAATTTAATCTCTAGATTCAATGTAATTCAAATCAAAATCCCAGAAACTTATTTTGTGGAGATTTAAAAATTGATTATAAAGTTTATATGGAGAGGCAAAAGACTCAGAGAAGCCTACGTAATGGTGAAAGAGAAGAACAAAGTTGAAGGAGTATTACTACCCAGCTTTAAGACTGTAATGCTGCAATAATCAAGACAGTGTGATACTGGTGAAAAATACACCCATAGTCTGTATATTTTTAACAACAACCCTTAATCAGATATGTCTTTACTGCATATCTGATTGTCTACTGCAATAAACCCATTGGCAAGTAGATCAATGGAGCAGAATAGAGAGCCCAGAAAGAGACCCATATAAATGCAGCCAGTTGATCTTTGACAAACAAACAAAGACAACGCAATGGAGTAAAGATAACCCTTTCAACAAACGGTTCTGAAATAACTGGAAATCCACATGCAAAAAACATGAATCTAAACACACACCTTACACTCATCATAAAAACTAACTCAAAATAGATCATAGACCTAAATGTAAGACGCAAAAGTATAAAATTCCTAGGCTATAACATAAGAGAAAAATCTAGATGATCTCAGGTATGATGATGTGTTTTTAGATGAAACACCAAAGGCATGATCCATGAAAGAATGAATTAATTGGACTTTGTTAAAATGAAGAACTTATTTTCTGCAAAAGACAATTTCAAGAGAATGAGAAGACAAGACACAGACTGAGAGAAAATATTTGCAAAAGGCATGCCTGATAAAGAACTGTTATTAAAAATACACAAAGAACTCTTAAACAGACTGCGAGAAAATATTTGCAAGAGACATACCTGACAACGAACTGTTATTAAAAATACACAAAGAACTCTTGAACTCAACAATAAGAAAACAAGCCAGTTAAAAAATATGCCAAAGACCTTAACAGGCACCAAACCAAAGAAGATACACGGATGTCAGATAAGCATATAAAAAAAGTGCTTCATATTGTATGTCATGTAAGACCTAAAACTATAAAACTCTTGGAAGAAAACATAGGGGAAAAGCTTCATAACAATAGGTTTGGCAATGATTTCTTGATTATCACACCACAGACACAGAAAACAAAATTAAAACAGACAAATTGGACTACATCAAAATTATAAACTTCTATGCATCAAAGGATGTAATCAACAGAATGAAAAGGCAACATACAGAATGGGAGAAAATATTTACAAATCAAATAACTGATAAGGGATTAATGTCGAAAATCTATAAAAAAAACTCCTACAAAATAACTACAAAAGGAACAAATTAAAAATGAGCAAAAGACTTGAATAGATATTTCTCCAAAGAAATACAAATAACCAACAAGAACCTGAAAAGATGCCCAGTGTTTCTAATTATTAGAAAAATGTAAATTGAAACAATGATATACCACCTCACACCCATTAGAATGGCTACTAATAAAACAATAGAATACAAAAGAAACAAAGAAAATCCTAGAAAGAAAAGTGTTGGCCAGGATGTGGAGAAATTCAAACGCTTGTACGTTGTTGGTGGGAATATGAAATGAGGCAGCTGCTGTGGAAAACTGTACGGCTCTTCCTCAAAAAATTAGACATTAAGCTACCATATGATCCAACAATTCCACTTTTGGGTATATGCATGAAAGAATCAAAAGCAGGATCTCGAAGAGACATTTGAACACTCATGTTCATGGCAGCCTGTTCCACAATAGCCAAGAGGTGGAAGCAACCCAAGTCTCCATGGATGGATGGATGGATGGATGGATGGATGGATGGATGGATGGATGCATGGGTGGATGGATGGATGGATGGATGGATGGATGGATGGATAGACTGTTGGATGGATGGATGCATGGGTGGATGGATAGATCGTTGGATGGATGGATGCATGGATGGATGGATGGATGGATGGATGGATGGATGGATGGATGGATGGATGGTTGGATGGATGCATGGATGGATGCATGGATGGATGGATGGATGGATGGATGGATAGATTGTTGGATGGATGGATGCATGGATGGATGGATAGATCGTTGGATGGATGGATGCATAGATGGATGGATGGATGGATGGATGGATGGATGGATGGATGGATGGATGGATGGATGCATGGATGGATGGATGGATGGATGGATGGATGGATGGATGGATGGATGGATGGATAGATTGTTGGATGGATGGATGCATGGATGGATGGATAGATCGTTGGATGGATGGATGCATAGATGGATGGATGGATGGATGGATGGATGGATGGATGGATGGATGGATGGTTGGATGGATGGATGCATGGATGGATGGATGGATGAGCATGTTTTTGTCATCCATACAATGGTACGTTATTCAGCCTTAAAAAGGGAGGAAATGCTAACATATGCTACAACATAGATGAACCTTGAAGACATGATGCTAAGTGAAATCAGCCAGTCACAAAATAACAAATTCTATATAATTCCGCTTATACGAAGTACTTAGAGGAGTCAAATCCATAGAGATGGAAAGTAGAATGGTGGATGTCAGGGGCTGAGGATACACGGAAGGGGAAAATATTGTTTAATTGGTATTGAGTTTCAGTTTTGCTAGATGAAGAGTTCTGGAGATTTGTTTTATGACAAGGTGAGTATTCTCAACACTACTGAACTGTACACTTAAAATAATTAGGTGGTAAATTTATGTTACATGCATTTTACTACAACAAAAAATTTTTATAGAAAATGAAAAAAATACACAGAAAGAAATACACAGAACCGGATGACTTCACCAATGAATTCTACTAAATACTTAGAAAAGAATTTGTACAAATTATTCACATATTTTCTCAAAAGTCAAAGAAAAGGGGTCATTTCCCAAGCCATTTCATAGGACCTGTATTGCCTTGTTACCCAAACCAGAAAGGCATCACAGGAAAATATAACCACAGATCCACATTCTCCATGAACACACATGCAAAAATCCTCAAAAAATATGAGCAAGCTAAGTCCAGTGACATAGAAACAGGATTCTATACGGTGGCAAAATTGGGCTTATCCCAGGAATGCAAGGTTGCTTTAACATCCAAAAATCAATTAATTTATTTTACCCTATCAACAGAACAAATAATAAAACCACATGATAATTTCCAGATATACAGAAAAAGCATATAACAGAACTCAACATCACCTCATAACAAAAAGAAAGAAAGTCACAACAAACTAGGAATAGAAGAAAGTTTCACTCTGATAAAATGCATCTATTAAAAACCTCCATGGCTAACATCATATTTAATGGTGAAAGATTGGTTGCTATCCACCTAAGATCAGGAGCAAGACCCAAGAGGTCCACTCTCACCTTCTTCTTTATTAATATACTAGAGGTCCCGCCCAGGGCAATTAGCCTAGAAAAATAAAAAAATACCTCCAGAGTGGAAAAGAAGATCAAACTATCTCAGTTTGCAGATGTCATGATCTCATATACAAAAATTCCTAAACAATCCACAAAATAACTATTAGAAGTAACAAATTCAGCAAGTTTTGGGAAACACACTCAATATAAAAAATAACTGTATTTCTATACTCTTATAATAAAGAATCCAAAATTGAAATTTAGAAAAACAATTTCATTTGCAATACCGTCAAAAAGAATAGCATATTTAGGAATAAATTTAACAAAAGATGTATAAACTTATACTCTGAAAACTACAAAATATTGCTTAAAAATTTAAAACGATCTAAATGAATGTAAAGCTTTCCTATATTTATGGATAAGAATTAAAACTTAAAATTGGTTAGATGGCAATAATCCCCACACTGAGGTATAGATTGAATGTGATACCTAACAAAAGCCAAGCTGACTTCTTTGCAGAAATTCATAAACTGATCCTAAACTCTAAGTGGAAAAATCAAGGGATATAAAATAGCCAAGATAATCTTGAAAAAGAAGAGCAAAATTAGGGGGCTCACAGTTCCCCACTTCGAAACTTGTGCCAAAGCTACAGTATTCAAGACAACGTGGTGCAGACATAAGGAGAAACACCCAGATCAGCGAGATAAAATTGGAAATGCAGAAATAAACCCAGACGTTCATGGTCAATTGAATTTTGATGCTGATGCCAAGACAATTCAATGTGGGAAATCAGAGTCTTTTCCACAAATGGTACAAAAGAATTCATGTGAACCCCCACCTCACATGATACACAAAATTAACTCAAAATGGAACAAATAGTTAAATGTAGAGACAACATGATAAAACTCTCAGAAGAAACAGCCGTAAGTTGTTACGACCTTGATTAGGTAGTCATTTCTGAGATGTGACACACCAAAATCATAAGCAATAACAAAAAAAGAGTAGATGAATTTGACATCTTCAAACTTCAAAGCTTTGTGCTCCAGAAAACACCATCGAGAAAGTGTCTTTTGAAGCACTAAATGGCATTTTATTGCCATTCCATGAATTAAAAAGGTGAGCCAGAGATTGGCAGATAAGTTTTGAAAAGTTACATATCTGGTAGTGAACTTGTGTCTAGAATATTAAAAGGACCCTTGCAACTGAAGAATAAAAAAAGACAACACAAATTAAAAATGGGCAAGTGATTCGAATAGAAACTTCTTCACAGAAGATGTGCAAATGTCCAGTGACACGAGACGATGCTCGACATCTTTCGCCACCAGAGAAATGCAAATTAAGGCCAGAATAAGCAAGTGCATCATTTCCACGAGGATGACTGACATAATAAACACTGATATTAATACCTCTTGGTGAGGATGTAGAGAAATGGCAACCCTCGGACACTGTTGGTGAGGTGTAAAAGGGTGAAGCCACTTTGGAAAACAATCCTGCAAGTCTTCAAAATGTTAAACATAGCGTTAAAATGTGACCAGCAATTCCACTCCTAGGTGTATACCAGGAGAAATGAAAGGGGACACAAATGTTCATCGTTTATGGCAGCATTATTCATAATAGCCCCAAAGAGGAAACAGCCTGAACATCCATCCATTAATGAATAGGTAAATAAAATGTAGTGAACATTATTTGGCTATGAATAAATGAAGTACTGATGCATGATACAATACGGATCAATCTTGAAAATACTGTTCTGAGTGAAGGAAGCCAGCTACACAAGACCAGGCATTGTATGACTCAAATGATGTGAAATTTCCAGAATAAGCAGAATGTCGGGCTGTGGTTGCCTAGGGTTAGGGGTGTAGGCAAAATGGGTAGTGACTGCTAGTGGGTATAAGGTTTCTTTTGGGGTGACAAAAATGCTATAAAATTGATTGTGGTATTGGTTGCATATCTATGTGAATACACTAAAAAACTTTGAATTGTGTAGTTAAAGAGGGTGAATTGTCTGGTATGTGAGTTTTATATCAATAGAGCTGCTGTTTTTAAAAATAGATGATTAAAATTAATACTTTTCTCCTCTGGAGGATATTCTCTTTCTTTCTCTTTTATTTGTATAAATTTATGGGCATGGAGTGAAATGATAGGCAGTGACGACTTGGCACGTATCCATTCTCTAACACAGAAGTAGAGCAGTTATCAAAGGCGTGAAGCTAAGGCTGAAATTCCAGGATTGTAGTTGCAATCTGGAGAATGTTTTCTGGGCACAGGTCCACCCTTGGCATTGAAAGAAATGCATCATCTGAAAAGAGATGTTTCTTCTGCATCAACCGAGATCTGGCTGACTCCCAGGAAGAGAGAAGCTGGCAGGCTGGAAGCTGACACTGTCCTTGCAGTGAGCACCTTCTCCGTGGTCTGAGGGAAGGCCAGGCGCTTGGTCCTCATGCTTCATTTCCCTCTTATACTACTTAGAAAGTCTCCATTTCTCACGCCTGTAATCCCAGCACTTTGGGAGGCCGAGGCGGGTGGATCACAAGGTCAGGAGATTGAGACCATCCTGGCCAACACAGTGAAACCCCGTCTCCACTAAAAATACAAAAATTAGCTGGGTGTGGCAGTGTGCTGCCTGTAGTCCCAGATGCTGGGGAGGCTGAGGGAGGAGAATGGCGTGAACCCAGGAGGCGGAGCTTGCAGTGAGCCGAGATCGCGCCACTGCACTCCAGTCTGAGCGACAGAGCGAGACTCTGTCTCAAAAAAAAAAAAAAAAAGAAAGAAAGAAAGTCTCCATTCGTCCTCTCATGTGATAGGACAATCTTTATTTATTTGCTATTTTTTGATGTACCAAAAGCTGTACATAATTAACGTACAGAACTCAATGAGTTTGGGATAAGATGGTCTAACTGCCTCTGAACTCCCCGGAAGGATTCTGAGAAGCTGGCTAAGACAGCGAACATAGTGAGAGAGAAGCCTTCTGACCAGACCGGAGGGGCTGCTAACCTCAGGAGAAAGGGTGGCCATTCAGACCCTCTGAGTGGGAGGGGCTCCCAGGACCTGCAGGCCTAGTGTGGCTTCTGCAACAAGCTGCCCTGCCTCATGGAGGATCGGTTCTCAAACTCTTATTTGCATAGTATTCAGCTTGGACAAGGGCCAGGGAATGGGGAGATTTTCTTTTAAATTCAGATCCCCAGGCTTATTGTCTCTAGAACCCGATTCAATCAGCTCAGGTACCTGCATATTGATAAGTTACCCAAAGGTCTCTGGGGCAGGTGGTCTGGGCAGCATCACTACATATACAATGGCAGTGGAATGGCAAGACCTACCAAAGGCTTTGGGATCAGGGGTCAGAAAACCTCACTCTTGGTCCTGGGTTATGTGCCTGCTGGTGGTGTGAGCAGGAGTCGGCACCTTCTGACCACTCCTAGCCCTGCCCTTGGAAACCCAACCCATCTCGCAGCTTGAGATGCTGTCTGTATACTGATAAACCCCGAATGTATAGCTCCAGCCTCAGGCATTCCCTCAAATCCCAGTGGTTTACTACAGGGCATATTTGACATCTCTGCCCACACATCACAAAGGCCTCTTCAGGCTAACACGCTGAAAAGTAAATACCTGCATGCCTATCTGCCATCAAGCTGCCCATCAGATCTAACTGATGTCTGTGCTGAAAGCTCCATCCTTCCAGGCTCTTAGGCAAGAAGACCTGGAGTCCCCTTCAGGCCTCTGTCATTCTTCCACCCTCACACTTGATCCAGCAGCCAACCTACTTGGCTCTGCCTGAGACACACATCTGGAATCCAATCACTTCCCAACACCCCCTCTCACAAACACCCTGACCAAGGCACCATTGTCTCTTCCTGGACCCACGAACTTGCCTCCTAACAGAGCCCCCTGCTCCCTCGCCACACACCTGCTGCCTGCTCTCAACTCAACACTTACAGCTGTCATTTAAGCCAAGTCCTTGGCTCTGAACCTCCAGAGGCTCTCATCTCAGTTGGTGGAAAAATTGCAGGCTGTGCACAACCCTCCAGGGCCCTACGTTCTCTGCTGCTCACACGCACAGAATGCAGCTCTCTGGTCTCTTCTCCCCTGCCCTCCCCGTGCCATACACACTAACCTCTTTGCAGAATGCTCCAGGTAAGCTCTTCCATGCATCTGAGCATCTGTGCCTTCCCCCGACCTCCTTCCCTCATCTCCCTTAGGCCTCCACTCAGTTGCCCACTGCCATCCCCGACCACTGGTCCAGAAGAAGACGCTGCTTTACTTTCTCAGCAGAACTTCCTGCCTTCTGATGACATTCTCAGTTTGGTGACCTCATCCCTTCCTGTTCGTTGCTTTGTTCAAAAGCCAGGCAGCGCCTGGCATGCAGTAGGAGGAGTTAAGAGAGCAGCATCTTTGAGTGAGGAGGACGGATGTGTGAGTGAGACCCCAGGGCCACAGGAGCAAGGACCATAGGACCCTCTTGTCCAGGTTCTGGTATAGGTCCCCTATCCTGGCAAGACACCTTGGAAAGCTGGATAAGGCAAGGAGAGGACACCCTTAGCCCAGGCAAGAGTTGGCCCAAAGAGCTTTCTGGAAGCCTATAGCTGCGTCCCAGCACTCACAATGCCAGGGTGAGAAAGGGCCAGGGTGCCAGCAAGCCAGTCAGTCACAGTGGAAGGGACAATGCATGGAGCTTGGGCCACCTTTCCTAGAACCCAGCATCCCCCTGCCCACTCAGGTCTCCAAGGAGGACCAAGGCATGACCCTCTGACCCTTTGGGTCACAGGATGGCAGGGTGGGGGTGTCCAATGAGAGTGAGGGGTGGCCAAAGTGGTGCAGCAATGCTCCACCTCGGGGAAGCCAGGGCAGGATTCCAGGAAGGGGCTCTAGGCAGAAGGCAGCCCTGGCCCATTACATTCACCTCTTCAGCACCCTGGCCTTGGACAGCTCCCGGGATGAACCGGAATCCCTGTCTTCCTGGGAGGAGGTGAAGGAGGGTCCTAGGATGGGAATCTGCCTCTGTCCTGCCCAGAGGCCAGGAGTTGGCTCTCGGAAAATCTTGGCTGAGTCCTCCCCTTGTACCTTCTTAAAAAATACTGCTATTTTCGCTGCTCATGGGTTAACTTGTTGTTTCATTTGAAGCCCCAATTTCCATGCTAAATCGAAGCATCATAAGTAGCAGTAGAATCAGCTCATCCCGCATTTGTTTTTCCCCAGCGAGGAGCAATCAATTACCTGAGAGATGTCCGTGGCTGCGGCTAAACGGTGACCCAACAAGGTGCAATTGGCGAAGTGTCACTTTTATTCATGGCCTCAAATCTGAGAATGGGCTCCTCTGCATTTTAATTATCGGAAAGCACTTTCCACCCTTGCTTTAATGAATTATATAAAATTTAAACACATGCAATTATATATTTTATAAATAAAAAGCTGTGGGATTGCCTTGAGGATGCTGCGGCCACCAGCAGAGCTGTATTTACTTTTGTCGCCCCACCCTCTGTCCCTGCCAGGGTCTCCTGGCCTCCTTCCTTGACCTGCCTGCATCCCTCATTTCATATGGCCTGGCTCTTCCTCTGTCTCCTTTGAGCTGTGAAGATTTAATCATGAGGTGGAGACTCGCCCTTTCCTCTGCCTTATCCCAGAGGAGAGTAGGGTGCTGTGGTTTGGGAGGGAACCCAGGAGCATGCCTCATTCTCTGCTGGACACCTTTCTCTGCAAGGCTGAGGTCCTCCTGATAAGGGCCAGCCCTAAAGCCCCTCCAGCACTCTCTTCCTCCACACACATCACTCAGAGACTGGCTTTGTCCTCTGGGTCCACAGAGCACCCAGCCACACCATTCTGTTGGGCATTTGTCACCTGGGAGTCGAAAGAGGCTGTGAACAGCTCCTTTCACCTTCCTCTCTCCTAGAACCCAAGGGCACCACACAGATCCTTACAGGGGCTCCTGGGTGTCACCCACACATTTTTAGATGAACAAATCTGATTCTGTGCATGATGGTTTTGTTTGCTAAGAACCAAGACCTGAGGAGGTGTGTTTATCACAATGCATAGGCTCATCACCTTTTTGTCTACAGAAAACTTTGTAAATCCATCACCAAATCATGATGCCTCTGCTGAAGCCCAGGGCCAAGTTTCTCTTGGACAGGTGTTCAACAAGGAGGGAACAAAGCCAGGCCCCGGTGTAGAGTCTAGGTTGGGAGTGGAAGAGTCCCCAGTGGCAGGTGGCGTGAGCAGCGTGGGAACGGTATGCGTGGTGGAAAAATTGCAGGGGGCCTGAGATTAGCTTGGCCACACTCTCTAGGCAGCCCAGTGCAGATTCCCAGTCCCCTCTCAGACCTGACATCCACTGTTTCTGCAGATACAATTTTGCAAGCGGTCATGGGAGGCACAGAGGGGTCTGGGCCCCAAGAAAACAAGCATTGCTTCATTTCTCCCCTGGAATTATGACTCCGCAGGCAGAAGGTTGGGGACAGAGTGACGCAGGCCCATGAGGGCCCTTCTGTGGCTTTCTCTATGCAGAAACTCAACAGGGCTTTATTTCCCCACTGTTTATAAGCCTTTCCAAAGTCACATTCCACAGCCCCCGAGCCACGCCCTGATTCACCCGCTGACCCGCTGCTTTCCCAGGCCGTGGAGGAAGAGAAGTCTCTCAGGTCCTACCTCATGCTCCAGCCCTGCGCTTGCTGGGGAGAGATGCCCTGCAGCCTCAGGTCCCGGAACACGGCTTGTTCTGCTTATACAGGGAAACCCTGGCATCGCATGCCTGCTAATGTGAGTGAAAGTAATTTCTTCAAAATCACGTTAAATAAAAGGTGAAACAACGTTTAAGTCAGAGAGTGGTTAATTGTCTCTCTCTAACGAGCAACTGACCTCCAGGGCTCAGCTGCTCCGGGAACTCATTACCCACCATGCTCTGGCAGCGGCGCCAAGCACAGGGGTGAGCCGATGAGAAGTTTGCCCTGGCCAAGAGTCCAGCGTGGGAGGGACCCTGCTTCCTGCTCCTCCTGGGAAGGTTTCCGGGAGGGGCTGGCTGCTTCCCATTCCTGGGTGCAGACGCTGTGCTGGGGGCACAGGCTGGGGCAGGAGGTGCAGGGAGCAGACGGCGCGGGTGTGAATTGGAATGAATGACCAACTCTCCAGCAGACCTTTGGTGGCTGCCCTGTTGAGAAAAGCTGTCCCAGTGGCTGCAGCCTGGTGCCCAACACTGTCTGGTGCTGGTGTCCCTCCCAATCCCAATAGCTGGTATTGACAGCGTATTTATTAAGCACCCGGCACGGGGCTAATACACAGCCCACAGATAAAGCTAAAGACAGGAGGTTCCCGTGGCTGTTTGAATGCTCAGCCGCTCCCCTGTCATCCAATTTATGAAATGCAAAATCAGCACCACTCTGGCCTCGGTGTGCTGCGCAGTGTGTGCCGCAGTCATCCCACCCTAGACCATTAGGTTTCCATTTTTCCTCGTATACTATTATTGCTTATCATTTATTAATATGAAGCCAAGTGGAATAAAATGATATTACAGCAAGATCTCCATTTCTTGCTATATTCCAACTAGGTACATGGTCAGTAAACAATGTCTCTCTCATTAAGCATTACTGCACTTAGGAGCTATTACCAGTGAGGCACGCAGACCCCGCTCCCCCGACACTGGATTTCATGGTTTCTCGTTTACGGGTGGCCTCTGATGTGGCCTGGAACACCCAGGCCACAGGTCTGTTGAGGGGTTAACAGAAGTGTAGCTCTTGGGACCTCTGTAGGCTTCCTAGTGGGGAGGAGGGTGATTTTCAAAGCTTCTCTGAGCAGAGGGAGGTGGAGGATGG
Organism: Gorilla gorilla gorilla; assembly: GCF_029281585.2. Classification (NCBI taxonomy): domain Eukaryota; kingdom Metazoa; phylum Chordata; class Mammalia; order Primates; family Hominidae; genus Gorilla; species Gorilla gorilla. The sequence goes on from NC_086018.1 coordinate 47,269,964, forward strand.
AGACACAGGGTCACCTTGTTTGCATAGACTGCTCCCCGAGGGAGCCCAGCCCTGTCCCCAATCTAGGCACCTGCCTCGGCTATCGGGAAAGTGTAATGCTTTGCAGTGTTGGATGTTGAGTTATCAATAGGGTGATGAGAAATGAGCAAGGGCACGGTGAGAAAAATGCCAGGAGCGGCAGCTGCTCCAGGCTGCGTGGCCCACACAGTGAGCACCGCCGGGGGCCTGCTCACGGCTGGTGAGGGGCTGACAGGGATCCTCAGGGACACGCAGTGGGAGGCCAGCTTTGGCCAAAGTGTCTGACTTCGAAAGTCGTAACAGACAAGAATGTTCTGCCTCCTGCTCTTGGCAGAAATGGGGATCCATTGACGGGTTAGCTTACTGCACTCTGCGTGCCTATCTGTGACCCCACGTGCCACCCACTCATTTGCTATTCCCTGGTGGCCCTCATTCACTACACTCCATCCAGCCTGTTTCTTTAGTGCTGCCCAAGGCCCTATTGGGTAAGGTGGAAGTAAATGATGTCCCCACCACGAGAATGGGACATGGAGTCCCAGCCACTCAGGCAGCTCACCTGCTGACCCTTCTGGAGGAGTTGCTCCCATTTACAAGGTTCTTCGTATAAAACATAGGCTCAAATACCCACAGGACCCCAAAATAGCCACTCCCCAGATTGAGTGGCATGACTCCCAAGTTTCTTCTCTTGGGGGAAGAGGCCTGGAGACAACTGGAATTGACTGTCCTTCAGGCTGTGACGTGGCCCCACTCACTGCAAAGAACCAGAAGGAGAGGCAGTCTGCTGTGCTTCCTCCTGCACCAGAGCACAGGTGCCTGGTTTGTCTTACTTATGTACCTGTCTGAGTGGGGTCTGAGGACGCTCAGTTTCTCCACCCTGTTCCCTCCCTCAGGCCTGGGGAGCAGGCAGCAAGGAAGCTGGGACCAGCTGGGTGGCAAAGAGCCCATACCTTAGGCTCCTCCCTGGAGCCCAGGGTGGCATCCTAGGATGCTCCAGGCCTTGGACTCTGGGATCCTTCCTTCTGATGCCCACGTCACAGAGAGGTGGCCCAGCAGCCTGAGGCCAGCAGAGGCTGACACTGCCCAGCCCAAGAGGACCTCTTCACCCCAGGCACTACAGGTCAGAGCCAGCTACACCCAAAGATGGGCCCTAGAAAGCCCTCCTGTGACTCTTCTCCAAGACTTGCAATGCTCTGCTGATGAGCACTGAAAAGTGAGTGCAAATTCTGAATACCTGCATGCATTCTAAACCCTGTTACGGACCTGATTCTCTGCGTTCTTCGGACAGTATGACCGAGACAAAACCACCTGTATGCTTCTCTGATTAAATATCCAGTTGGTGTCTGAGAAGAGGAGAGCCCGGCAGATTTTGATGCCTGCTGCTCACTAGCTGTTAAACTAAGATATTGTTTTTATTAGACCTTATCTGAAGAACCAGCCAAGCACGGGTTTTAATGGGAAGCAAAGAGTGAATGAGGCAGCTATAGGACTGTGCATATGAAAATGTAGGAGTGTCTGATGAAAGGCATGGAAATCTCATGCCCTAAGGATCAACAGTGGCAGGTCACCAGGAAACCGCACAGTTCTGTGCATACGCTTAATTTCTTCCCCCTCATCTCAGCCTGCGGTAATATTTTAAGTAGAACCCAACGATATATGAATTCATGTATTTATGCTTTTTTTGCCCATTTGCTAGCCTGTGTTCTTTCTTGGGCTTTTGTATTTTTCTCCTAAATTCAAAGCTGCATCCTCCACACCCCCAAAAGCTTTGGGGAGTGGTTGGTTAGCCATCCTGGCAAGGGTCTTTCTGTCTGTCTTACCTTCTGACCTGGAACCTGGCTCCCTGGGCTCCCCTTTCCCAGGCCCCTCGCGGGTCTCACCAGTTTACCTTGAAGGAAGGCAGGTGCGGCAGCAGCTTCCCCTGGGGTGCCTGCCTCCTATCGGGAGGTATTGCTGGCTCGCAGGAGGCGGCCCCGCGGGGGAGGCTGGGCGTGCAGATGTGCTTCTCCTTTCTCTCCTACATTGATACCAGCCTTCCAATCCCCTCTTTCAAACCCACCAGGAGCTGTGCAGGCTTTGGGTTCGGCCTTGTCATTGGCTCTGTGCTCCTGCTCACTGCTTCTGTATGTGGACTCGACTTCCTGGGTGACAGGATCCCATCCTCCCCGCAGATGGGTCATGGAGCTGCACGCAGGGCCCCAGGACCACACCATCTGCATATCTGCAGTGGCACCTGGGCCTTCCCCAGAGCAGGGGGAGCTTCGTCCAGCATGGGGACCCTTCAAATCAGAGACTCTATTGAGAATAAAGCAGGCCCTGGCTCCTTGAGAAGGGCAGGTGGGTGGAGTCTCCAGGGACGGCAGGAAGGGGAGCCATGTGACATCCTTGCAATGTCCCTTTTATTGGCTGACTCCAAGGTGGTGTTTACACATTGTCTTTGCTCAGCTGCCAGAACAATGCACTGCAGACAGGAGGCTTCAAGAACAGACACTTATTTCCTCACAGTGCTGGAGGCTGGGAGTCCAAGGTCCAGGTGTTGGTTCCTTCCGAGGCCTCTCTCCTCAGCGTGTAGACGGCATTCTCTCTGTGTCTTCATGTGGGAGTCCTTCTGTGTGTATCTGCATCCTCATCTCCTCTTCCTATATGGACACTAGTCAGATGGAAGCAGAGCCCACCCCAAGGATCTCATCTTAATTTAATTTCCTCTTTAAAGATCCCGTCTCCTAATACAGTTCCATTCCGGGGCGCTGGAGGTCAGGACATCAACATAGGAACTTAGGGAGCACAATTCACTCCATAATACACATATAATTATTTCCTGAATAATTTTAAGATCGATGCATTCACAGAGCCCTGATTGGGAGACCAGGAGGTCTGTGGCCTGACACCCACTCACAGGGCACACAGCAAGTGCTGCCACGTGGGTAGAACCAAGAGATCCAGGTGTGGATGCTCCTGCAGCCACCTGGCCCTCGGGCCTCTGCTGTCTTCTTTTTCTCTTGTGCTCCCCAGCCTCCAATCCTCGGTTCCTACCTGCCCTCACCATTTGCCTCCCCGGACCCCAGGACACAAGGTTGAGGGCCCACGCCATCTCTGTCCATTGAGTCTGTCTGTGGGACTTGGCTTCAGGTTTAGCACTGGGTCCAGCTCGTGCTTTCATGAGGGTGCACCGTGGCTTCCCAGCTCCATGATCACTGGGGCCACATCCCACCCCCTAGAGATTTCCAGTTTCCCAAATCTCAGGGCTCACGGGTGCTCCCAGGACCCCTCCAAAGCAGCTGTGGGCTGTCTTATGGGATAGTCAGGGGCCATAGCTGAGACCCCCAGAGGCAGTCACCACAGGGCCCAGCAGAGACTCCAGCCAGCCTCCCTGCACAGGGCCCAGCAGAGATTCCAGCCAGCCTCCCTGCACAAAAAGCGAGGCAGGTATATTTTTATCTGATAGGTTTTAGGAACATTTTTGATAATTTCTAAAGTTAAGGGAGAGAGCCAGGAACACTGGGCAAATGGGACTAGTGGGGCCGGCCCTGTCAGGTGTTCACAGGGCGCCTCCCAGGCTGGCTCTTCTACTTTGTAAACTGCAAGGAGAAGACACTGTGAGGAACAAGTCAGCTGGTGTGTGAATGTGTGTGGCAGTCACTAAAGCAGACTACTGGTCTTTGACACTAACAGTAACCAGGACAGTTTCATGCCAGGGGAGGGGTCACTTAGCCCCATCCATTTTGTAGGACTGGCAATTATGCTGATACACAAAGAAGATTTTCACACACCAACATCCGTCAGTTCAGAGAATGTGGGAAACAGTATTCGTTGAATGAAAGAATGAATCAATGAATGAATGAATGAAGTGTCTTAGTCCACATTGGTGAATGCAGGCTCCCTGGGGGAGACTGGGCACTGTATCCTTAGTATTCATTCTAAAGTTTTGTGCCTGAGTTTCAGATCCTCTCCCTCCCTCCCCACCTTCCTCTCTCCCTCCCTTCCTCTCTCCCTCCCTCCCTCTCTCTCCCTCCCTTCCTCTCTCCCTCCCTCCCCACCTCCTTCCCTCCCTCTCTCCCTCCCTACCCTCCCCTCCCTTTCTCCCTTCCTCCCCACCTCCCTCTCTCCCTCCCTCTCTCCCTCCCTCCTTCTCTCCTTCTCTCCCTCTCTCCCTCCCTCCCTCCGTCCCTCTCTCCCTCTCTCCCTCTCTCCCTCTCTCCCTCCCTAGCCTCCCCTCCCTCCCTCTCTCCTTCCCTCCCTCCCTCCCAACAACCATCCTCACTGCTTCTAGAATTCGCCTGCTCTGTCTTCTTCACCAGCCAGCCTCCTGCCCTCCATGGAGACCTTTCTGAGGGAGGAGGCAGCAAGGTGCAGCCGTTTTCCCAACAGTCTCAGGGGAAAGGATTGACTGCAATGTGGAGGGGGTCCCAGGGCCCCCGCGGTCCAGCAGCCCCCACCGTTTTCCTGACCTGGTCTTGGAACCCCTGGCACCTCACCAAGGAGCCTGAAGACCATAAGTGGAGCTCGTGGCTGAGTTGGGGCTGTGCTCAGACTCGAGGCTAGTTTTTGAGGATATTTTTCTTAGAGACCCAAATGTCAGAATTCTGTGTAACTGGCCTGGACTTCCCGAAACTGAAGAGGGTGTGGGCCCTGGAGGGCTCTAAGCATCATTTTATTAGAAAGGGGGATTGTCACCTTCAAGTGGATAATGGCCATAGGGAGCTTATGCCCACACAAGACTCAAATTCACTTCCTACATGGCAGGTGCCTGGGAGCTGCTCTGCCCAGCCTTCCGGCTGTGGGTTCTAGGAAGGTCCTGGCCCATCCTCCCACCGGGGGACACATTCTGTGTGCCTCGCAGGAGCCCCCTGAGTCCCGGAGTGGTCCCCTAAAGGCCAGGAGAGTCAGGAGAACTGTCCCTCACATCTCCCAGGTGAGGAAACTGAGGCTCCACGAAATGGGATGTGGAGGAGCTGAAGGTGTTTCTCAGGGCGTTGCAGCCCAGGCCACTCTCTTCAGACGCTTTCTGCTTTTGGCTCCCAGAAACAGGCACACAAAGGAGAACAGGGCGTTCCTGCCACCAAGGAGTGGCCAGGCTTTCTGGGAAGACGACATGGAGACCCAGCCGTGGGGCCAGACCAAGTGTCCCTCAGAGAGGCCTAAGAACCATCCAGGCACCAGACCACAGTTCGTGCCAAAGCCCACTGCAGAGCTTCAAGTGCCCCAGTTCTCCCTTCAGTAAGACGATCACACTCCAGTCCCCACAGGGCATGCCTGGGGGCAGGCAACAAAGGGGGGGATGACATTAGCAACTTGGGAGTTGGGCAGCTCCTAGTGCTGTGGACCCTGGAAGTTGACACAGCGCTCCAGGAGAGGAACAGTTTCCAAGCCCGAACAACAGGGCCTGGCGCCTTCGCCCCTTAGCTGGACAGAGCCCATCCATGAATCACAGAAACAGAGGCTGCCTGCCATGCGTGCGCCTCCGAGAACTGTCCAGCTCCCCATCGCTCCAAACGCCCCAGCTCCCTTGACTCCCAAAGCAACTCCCAGGCCTGTGATGAGTCACCCGCGTTCTGAGCCACGCACGGGGCTCACAAATGGCGAATGGGAAACACCATGCATTCCTTAAAATGCAATCACTGGTCAGCTTGACCGTGCGCCATGAAGCGAGACGGGGTGGGAAGGAGCCCAGAGCCTTTCCCAGCACCATTTCCAGGTTTGGGGGCTGAGGCTGCAACAGGGGGATGAGGAGGTACCACCGGGGGCCACGGACGGGAACGGTGAGGCTCAGGGGGCTGTGGTGCTGCCAGGGGACTCTGGAAACCTCATTTTGTCTGTGAGGGGTTGGGGAGTACAGGCCAGCCCTGACCTTGCCCTCCTTGCTGTGGATCAGACACTCACGCCTTATCTCACAGTCTGCAGGGCAGCAATCAGGCAGGCCCAGCTGGGTTCTCAACTTACAGCTTCACAAACCCCAATCCAGGTGTGGGCCGGGCTGAGCCCTTGCCGGGAGGGTCTGCAGGAGACCACTCCATGCTCACTCGGGGTGTGGTGGACCCAGGTCCTGGCAGCCGTGGGTCCCAGGTCCCATTTCCCTGGTGGCTGTTGGCCCCAGGCCATGCTCTGCCCTTGGAGGCAGCTGGGATTCCTGGCCACAGGGTCCCCTCCCTCCCTGAAGCCCGTGGTGGTGAGTCAGGTCCCTCTTGTGCTGTGAGGTTCTGACATCATCTTCTTCCACCAACTCGGGAAGGTGCTCTCTGCTTTCGAAGGCCCATGTTCAGCAAGGGACCTCCCTGAGAGACCCTGAAGACAGTGCAGAAAAACACGCCAAAGAAATGCAGAGAAAAGAACACGCAGGGCCCACCTGCACCCTCCAGGGTCCCTGGGCTACAGGCTCTGATGGTTCCTTTCCCGTGTCCACTGGACTGGGCCACAGGGTGCCCAGGAATCTGGTTAAGTGAGATTCTGGGCATTCCTGCGAGGCTGTCTGTGGATGGAATTAACATTTGAACTAGGGGACTGAGTATGGCCGATGGCCCTGCCCAGCGTGGGGAGACCTCCAGCCTGGGACCCTGCTCTTCTCCAGCCTTCAGACTGGAAACAAAGCACCAGCTCTTCCCGGGTTTCTGCTGCCTGCCTCCATGGCAGCAGGAGCCTATTTCCTGTAATACATCTCTACTCACATGTGTGCCTGCGCACATTTCACACAGATATGTGCCTTAACGTCTCAGACACGGATGGCTTTGCTGCCTCTCCCAGCTCCCTGGAGACAGTGGAGAGAGATAAGCCTGGTCCAGAGCACAGCCGGCCTCTCGGGGCCGCCATGAGCCGCTCGCACCAGGAGCTTGGAGCCCACAACATTCCCTTCCCCTGCAGCAGTGCAAAGGATGAGATTCTCATCAGCTTGGGAAACCGAGATAAAGCAGGGAGCTCTGGGGAGCAATGCCAGGGGCTTCGGTGTCATTTTGAGCCTATCTCGCCTTCAGCATGGGCAGGAGTGCCTGTGAGAGTCCCAGCCCACTGGTCTGTCTCTGCCCCCAGGGCCTGCACTCGGAAGGGGCTCAGGAAAGCTTGAGGAATTGATGGGGCCCATGTGAGCAGCGTCCTTGGGTGGCCAGACCACCCAGGAGGGACCCAACTGGGGACACGGACCCGAAGGTGTGGCCCCTTCATGGCACCCCAACTCCCGGGCCCAGCCTCGCGTCTCCACAGAGAACAGGAATGGTGGAGGCTCAGCCCTCCCTCTGCCTCCACAGCCAGCCCAGGGGGAGACGGTGCCGGTGGGAGCTGTGGTTCTTTAACAGGACAAGTGCAGAGCCTCCTGGGCACAGTGGCTGCCCCGGGCTGCACCGTGATGTCTCCCGGCCATGACACCCCGTTTTATTCACTTCTACTTTGCAGCTCCATGTTCAGCCCTGTGCAGGTGGCACTGATAGGACTAACAGCACTGGAAGATTTAGCTCACAGATCAGTGTCATTGCATTCGATCATCTCTCCATGTTGTTCACTTTCCTACAACGTTCTTTGCAGCTGACATCATTCTATAGCTTACGGATTGAGAATTCTTATGCTCTTACTTTAGACAACGGGATACTATGTTGTCCAGGAGAAATTCCGGTGAAAATGCAGAGAGTTCCAGGCAAAAGGGATTTTGTGGTTTTTGTTTGTTTGTTTTGGGGTTTTCTTGGCCAAAACCATTATGGACTAATTAAAGGAAATGCGCTTTTATGGTGTGGGAACTTTCTTTTCTGTAACGGTCGCAATTCTTCCCTTTTCTTTTAGGTGATGGAGGCCCTGAAAGGCCTGGTTTTGGGAGAGAAATGTGAGTTTTTCTTTTTATTTTCTCCTCGGACTTGATCACATTGAAGCATAATGCTTGGGTGGCGCCGGCCCCTTCCCAGGAAGTCACTGAGCTTCTCACAACTCTGTCCCCACCCCTGGAGGTTACTGAGCTTTGCACGACACCAGCCCCTTCCCAGGAGGTGACCAGAGCTTCTCGCAACACCGGCCCCTTCCCAGGAGGTCACTGAGCTTTGCACGATGCTGGCCCCTTCCCAGGAAGTCACTGAGCTTCTCACAACTCTGTCCCCACCCCTGGAGGTTACTGAGCTTTGCACGACACCAGCCCCTTCCCAGGAGGTGACCAGAGCTTCTCGCAACACCGGCCCCTTCCCAGGAGGTCACTGAGCTTTGCACGATGCTGGCCCCTTCCCAGGAAGTCACTGAGCTTCTCACAACTCTGTCCCCACCCCTGGAGGTTACTGAGCTTTGCACGACACCAGCCCCTTCCCAGGAGGTGACCAGAGCTTCTCGCAACACCGGCCCCTTCCCAGGAGGTCACTGAGCTTTGCACGATGCTGGCCCCTTCCCAGGAGGTCACTGAGCTTCTCGTGACTCCAGCTCCTTCCCAGGAGGTCACTGAGCTTTGCACGATGCCGGCTCCTTCTCAGGAGGTCACCAGAGCTTCTCGTGACTCCAGCCCCTTCCCAGGAGGTCACTGAGCTTCACACGACGCTAGCTCTGTCCAAGTCGGGGTCCCTGTGCCCCTAGGTTTCTGGTCACCGGGAGAGCTGTCTGTGGCGCCATATGCTGGAGGTGGGCAGGAGGATAGAAATAGAAACTTCTTATCCAGCTGGGCCTGGGCACTGACAGCCACATCGATGTCCACGGTGTAATGGTCACAGACTCCGTCCCCAAATTAGCCCATTTTTTACAAAGACGATAATGGGGGGCGGCTCTCTGTGAAATGGAGCCCTCCATTTCGGCCGCTCCCGCATCGGGCCCAAAATAGCTGCCTGCTGGTCATCACTTCTGCGATCACGCTTTCATCTCCACTCAATTACGTCGTCTCCGCGTACTTCTGGGCTGCTGGTTTATCATGTAAGAATATAATTTAAAAGTGATCCGCCCCTCACTTTCCATATTTAGAAAAAAATTAAGTAAAAAGTAATGAATGCCACCCATCTCTCGACAATCACATGTAAAAACCTTTCAATTCTTCATGGAAGACGCAGAGATGAGCCTGGAAGTCAGGGCGGCTGTAGCTGACATCAGGTCTGTACTCACATTAGCCAGCAAACCCACCGTCAGGAGGCCAGCTCGGCTTGTTAAGTGGAGCTGGGGTGATGTTGCCCTGATCCACGATAATGAATTCATATTTTAAATGCATTTTCAATTTAGGATGTATTTTAAAGCAATTTGCAATTTGTAGACAACTGTAAATCAGAGCATTAAATTAATCACGTAATGAATATGGTGGAGCCATTTTTGTAAGGCAAAGCAGTTTATTTTCCTTTGTCTTTATGGGGTGAGCAGACCCTGCACTTTGGAAATGAATAAAAAGCTCTGTATTTAAAACACAGTAGCTCCGAGTCAGACTCCACCGACCTGTCCATTTATAATTCACATTGAAGGCATCTCTCCCCAGGGAAGAAGGAAACTGTAGCTACACAGCTGCTAGTTCCACACCCATCTCCATCGGTTGTGGGGGCAGCCATAGCCCAGGAAGGCACGACTCAGCTGCCAGCCCAAGCCAAGTTACTTTGTATGAAGGTCTCTTTCATGTCAAGCTGTGTCCTCACTTTTGGTTACACAGCATCAGTGGGAGTCCATCTCCCCTGGGCTGTGAGGTGCCAGAAACAGGGGCTCTCTGTCCTCCACTGTCTCTCCACTGTCTCCACAGTGACACACTGTCACTGTGGCCTGGCACATGACTGGGCCAATGGCATTGAATGAATGGATGGATGGATGGATGGATGGATGGATGGATGGATGGATGGATGGATGGGTGGATGGGTGGGTGGATGGGTGGATGGATGGATGGATGGATGGATGGATGATGGATGGATGGATGGATGAGCGTGTGTGTAGATGGATGGATGGATGGATGGATGGATGAATGAATGGATGGCAAATGGATGGATAGATAAATGGATGGATGGATGGATGAATGAATGGATGGCTAGACGGATGGATGGATAAATGGATGGAAGGAAGGAAGGATGGATGGATGGATGGATGGACAGATGGGTGGATGGATGGATGGATGGATGGATGGATGGATGGATGAATAAATGGATGGATGGATAGATGGATGGATGGATGGATGGATGGATGGATGAGTAGGTGTGTAGATGAATGGATGGATGAATGAATGAATGGATGGATAGATAGATGGATGGATGGATGGATAAATGGATGGAAGGAAGCAAGGATGGATGGATGGACAGATGGATGGATGGATGGATGGATGGATGGATAAATAAATGAATGGATGAATACTTGAGTAGCCACATAAACACAGCACTCAGTGCCCCAGCCCATGCTGTTCACTGTGTCTTGAGTACACCTCGCTCAGGCCTGGTCCAGAGCTGCTGTCCCTGAGTGCAGTGTTCATGATTCAACAACATATTTTCCAATAAGGTGTCTACAGCACAAGCACACAAAACCAGGCCGTGTGCTGGTTTATTGATGCAAATGTGACCAGAGGCTCTAAGGAACCTCCGGTCCATGCCCCCTGGGAGTTCAGCATTCACCCACTCAGTGTCTGCAGCCACTTCAGAACAGCTGCTGCAAATGATGAGCATGGACTGTGCTGGTCACGGTGATTTTCTCTTCCTCAGACCCCTCCCTGCCATTCGTGTCTATGCCCAGACTGCCCAGACCAACGAGAACAAAGAGCTCTGTCCTTGCACACACCCAGAGTCCCAAGTGGTCCTGAGCCCTGTGCACCTACCAGGTGGGCATCAGAGGGTGGCTGGGCTGGATAGACAGGGCCCAAGTCAGGGTCCTGCTGGAGACCAACCCCTCGCTCCCCAGTCCTGGCCTCAGGACCACTGCTTATGCTAGGGAAGAGAGCCATGGGAAGCTTGCTCCACTGTCCACCAAAATCTTCCTGAAAACCCACAGCCCCATCCACAGTGACCCAACCCTGGGCCTGGGTCAAACAGGGACAAACCGGCCAGCCCCCAGAGGCCAGGTTTCCCCCAGGCCTCTGACCACTCCCCTGTGATGCATTGGGCTTTAAGACCCGATGAGCAGAGCCAGCTGGAGCCTGGGCCCCGAACAGGACCCTGCACAAGGTTCTTCTTGCAGGTCTCTGAGCTGCCTCAGTGGGGGTCAGCACCTTTGGAACCCCCCACTGTGCATGGAGTGTTTGTTTGCTGCAGACGGAAGCCATGAAATCACCCTCCCTGGGCAGGAGCTGCGCCTCGAGGGAGAGCAGAGCCCAGGAGGACTGAGGTGTGCTTCATTATGAATCTTGTTTAATGGATGTTCATTATTTTCATTTATCTCCTCATCCTGCAGCTATGTAAATAAATGCAATGTGACACTAGCCCTACAGCAGAATGAATTAGGAACTAATTTCCCAAGGAGTGAACGTAGCATCCTGAGGTGGCCGCTGGCCAAAGGGGTCCCAGGGCTGGCACTGACCCAAGATTGACAGAGCCTCAGACCCCTCAGTCCTCCAGCAGGGCCTGGGGGCAGTGACTGGAGCAGGGCAGGAGGCGTGTCCCCATCCCAGAGCTGCCACACCCAGGCCGCTGAGGGGCACCTCTCTGCACCCTTCGCCAGGTAGTAATGGCTGGGAGAGGGCAGCAAAGGTGAGAAGACTGAGAACCCAGTCAGACTGCAGGGCCCCTCAGCCTCCAAATTACACCTGCCTGTGGACTGCCTTATGGCTGCCTTTCGTGTGCCTCACACCTGGGCTCACCTGGCTGGGCTCTCCTGTAGACAGTTGTGGTTTCCTGGGATCAGAAGCTGTTATGTGTTGCTGGGATTTCGGCGTCTAATGCAGGATGTGCCACATCGTGTGGATTTTGAGTTGGATTTGGTAACCGGAAGCACTTGCTGCAGGGTCAGGGTTGATGAAGGGGGGATTCCTTGGCTTCCTGTCTTGTGGGGAGAGACCCCACAGTTGCTCAAGGTCGCAGACACAGGGAGCAGCCAATGATGATGGTGCGCCCCAGAGGAGGTGGCCACCACCCCAGCCCCGCACACCTTGCTCCCTTCGTTCATAATCTATGGGTGCATCTGGCATTGGCTCTGTGAGCCGGGCATCAGCCAGGCCTAGGAGACCAGCGCAGCCCCCATCTCAGGGGAACAAGGGCTCCCATGAGGATGCTCAGATGAAAACCCACACACAACATCGAGAATGCGGGTGACCTGAATGGCCACTCGCTGCCCAGGTTACCTTCCACTCACCTCAGTAGTCTTATCTGTGAAAGGGGATGATAATAATAAACCCTACCCCACAGGCATGCTGTGAAGATCAAACAACATGTCCCATGTAAACCACTTTCTATAAGACAACCCCTGTGCATTACCAGTGCAGAGCATGGTGCACCATGTTTAAAGGAAATATCACCCAGCCCCTCACCATGTTCGCCTGCCTGGGCTGCCATAACAAAAGCTCAACAGACTGGGAGGCCTAAACAACAGGAATTAATTTCCTCACGTTCTGGAGGCCAGAAGTCCGAGATCAAAGTGTCAGCAGGGTGGGTACCTGGTGAGGGCTCTCCATTTGGTTTGCAGACAGCCACCTTCTGGCTGTGTCCTCACATGGTGGATAGAGGGGGAGCTCTCTTGTGTCTCTTGTTGGGACACTAATCCTGTTAAATCAGGGCTTTGCCGTTACAATCTCATTTAACCTAAATACTTGTTTGAAGGCCCCTTCTCCAAATACAGTCAAACTGGGGATTAGGCTTTAACATGTGAACTTTGGGGAGTAACAACATTTCATCCATAACACTCACCAGGAATATCAAACATCCTGAAGCTCTGTGATAGAGCACATGAACATATGAACTCGAGGGAGTGATGTTGTTACTCCCCTAAGTTCACACGTGAAAGCCTTTGAACAGAAAGGCAGGAGGATACTGTACGAGTTCAGAGACAGAGAGAGGATGGTAGGTGGTCAGTAGCAAGTGATGAATTCATGAAAATGAGAATCTGCCTCTAGGAGGAGAGTTTAAAAGGAATACCAAATTCATGAAAATGAGACTCTATCTCCAGGAGAGGAGTTTCAAAGTAATACCAAGTGGCCAAAGAGCCTCAGCAGAGATATGAACATGACCGTGTGCCAGAAGAAGGAAGGGCCCAGCTGGCCGGATGTTACGTCCAATCCATGCCAAGTTGTGAGCTGCAGAGAATGGCTCCAGCATCAGGGCTGTACTGGCTGGATGGGAATGGCCTGGAAGAAAAATATTTCATTTTCATCCACTGTGAGTTTTTTCTTGGAGAGCCTTCTAATGGCAGCAAGCTCTGGTGGCACAAAGCTATTCCCCCCTGACATTGGCAGTTGAGTCACATCCCAGATGAGCTGACAAAAGGTTTCCTTCACATTTCTGGGCAGCCACCAATGCTTGGGGTTTGTTATAATTTTATGGGTAATAGATCATATCACACATGAGAAGAATTCATAATATGGAGATGAAGAAAAACAATTTATTAATGTTAATAAATCCTCCAATAAAACTTCCAGGAGGACCTATAGTGATAAATTGAATAATTATGAGTATAATTATGACTAACTAGAAGTATAATTTCATGCTAATGCAATAATAATGACACAAAAGTGTAGATCATGAATTTTAACTGCTTAGTTATTTCACATTTCCACAAGTATGGACAAAAAAAAAACCCTCTCTGAAATCTGATCAAATTATGGTTGACTGAGAAAGAGAAAGTGTTCTTGGTTTAAGCAGACATCGTTTTGATTATCTTTACTGAACTGCAAAAAAGTCTTATGTTAATTAGGAACTTGAAGATACTAAATTCAAGAAATAGATACTCAGGAGTGCAACGTTTTTCTGAGTCACAAAACCCCCGATGAACTCATCGTTTTGTCACCTTTGAGCACCATGTGAAAGAGGGGATGGAAGATAATTTGCATTTAAGTTTGCATTTTATGTTGATAAATGTTTCAAGAAGGAATAAACTAGTGCAGACAGATGTGATTGCCTCAACTCAACAAAGCATTTTATGCATTGAGACGAGCCCGAATTAACTGCCTCTGAAAAGGAGTTTGCTGGGGAATAGGAAAGATGGTTCCTGGAGGCGTTTCCTTCACTCTGGACTCAGTTCCCAGGTGACAAGGCTTCAGACTCTGGAGGGTTTTCCTAGAGCATCTCATTCCACAGGATTCGTGTAGGCTGTGAGATTGTCCTTGGGCCATGAGAGAGCCCCACCAGGTGGGCGTATTTCTCAAGTCAGAGTTACACAGGAAAAAGTGCAACACCTGAGTTGACCAAAAGGGCTCCAGGAGGCCAGGTTGGGGGACAGCCCCCTCCTGTGCTCTCCGGCCACTTGGTGTTATTGTTGCAAATATCTTCCCGTGGATGCCCAAGGATCCAACTGAACTTTGTTGATGAAATCTTTTCCCCTCATGTCGAGCCTGGAAGAAAAGACTTGCTCCTAATACAAGAGGATTTCAGTAGATGCTTTGGGATTATGGACTCCATTAACCTATTTTGAGAAATGGCCACACAGTACTGTAACGGGGTTCCACTCCGCCAGGGCTCCACTCCTTCCAGCTGCCCCCGTTCCTGGATATGGGTGGGCGCCGTCTTTCTCAGCCGTTCTGATTGAGGTGTAGTGGTATCTCGTGTGGTTTAATCTGCATTGCCCTCGTGGCCAATGATGTTGAACATCTTTTCATGCACTTATTTGCTATCCATATGTGTTTTAGGGTGCATGGTTTATTTAAATATTTTGCCCATTTTTTAATGGGTTGTTATTTTCTTACTGAGCTTTGTGAGAGTTCCTTTTAAATTCTGGATACAATTTCTTCATCAAATTTATGCTTGAAAAATACTTTCTATCTACGACTTGTCTTTTCACTCTATTAATAATCTTTTGAACCAGAAGTTTTTAATTTTAATGAAGTTCAATTTATGAATTTTTTCTTTGATGGATTTTATTTTTTGGTAGCGTATCTACAAATTACTTGCTTAAACCAAGGTCACAGAAATTTTTTTTCCTGTGTAAGCTTCCAGAAGTTTGAGAATTTAGATTTTCTATTTAGGACTATGACCCATTTTGAATTAAATTTTGCATATAGTGAGTGATATGGATCGAAGTTCATTTTTTTTGCATATGTATATCCAAATGTTCCAGCACCATATGTTGAAAGACTATCTTTTTTTTTTTCTGAATTGCTTTTGCAACTTTGTCAAAATCAGCTGTTCATACAAGTATGGATCTATTTCTGGACCTTCTATTCCGTCCCATTCATGTATTTGTCCGTTTCCAAACCAAATCACCCTGTCTCGATTGCTGTATCTTATCAGTCATGAAGCAGGTAGTGTAAGTCTTCCAACTTTGTTCTTTTGTTCAAAGCTGTTTGAGTTATTCTAGGTCCTTTGTATTTTTATATAAATTTTAGAATCAGCTTGTCAGTTGCTACAAAAATGCACGTGATTTTCATTGAGATTGTCTTGAATCTATAGATCAATTTAGGAAATTTGACACCCTCAGTTGTGAGTTGTCTGATCCACAAACTCATTCTCTTCCTTCGGTTCTTCTATTTCTCCGAGCAACACTTTATAGTTTTCAGTGTATTGGTCTTATACATCTGCTGTCAATTTTTCCCATGATACTTCATTATTTGATACTATTGTAAACAGTATTTTTTCATACTTTATTTTCTGGATTTTTGTTGCAATTACATAAAAATATAATTGATCTTTGTATATTAATCTTGTGTCGGCAATAATGCTAAACTCGCTATTACTTCTAGTGAGTTTTATGTAGGTTTTAATGGATTTTTAAAATAGACTATCATGTCCTCTGAATAATGATGGTGTTACTTCTTTTTTTCAAATCTAGATCCTGTATATGTGTGTGTGTGTGTGTGTATGTGTGTGTGTGTGTGTGTCCTCTTGCCTTATTGCAGTGGTTGGGACCACCAGGTCAATGTTGATGATAAATGATGAGAGCAGCATTCTTGTCTCGTTTTTAGGAGAAAAGCATTCAGTCTTTCCCCCCACTGAGTTTGATGTGAATTTTAAGGTTGTCATAGATACCCTTTATTAGTCTGAGGAAGTTCCCATCTATTTCTGGTTTGTTTTTTATCATGGAGATAGGTTTAATTTTGTCAATGGCTTTTTTGTGCGTCAATTGAAATGATTGTACACTTTGTATCTTCTAGATTGCTAATATGGTCAATTATATTAATTGATTTTCAGATGTTAAACAAACCTCGTGTTCCTGGGATAAATCCTATTTGGCAATACTGTTACTTCATTTGTTACACATTGTTGAATTCTATTTACTGAAGTTTTATTTAGAATTTTTGCCTCTATATTGGTAAGAGAAATAAGCTAGCTGTTGTTTTTTCTTGAATGTCTCTCTTTTGTTTTTGTTTTTCTATCACAGTAATGCTGGCCTTAAAGAATGAGAAGAGAAGCATCCCCCTCCCTGCAGCTCAGAGATAGAGTGTGTGGACTTGGTGCTCTCACCTCCATAAATGTTTGGTGGAATTCACCAGTGAAGCATCTAGACCTGGAGTTTTCTTTATGGGAGAGTAATCATTTTTAAAAATCTTCTCAAAAAAATAAATTTTGGCTTTGTTGATTTTTTTCTATTTTTTGTTTCACCTTTTATTGCCTTCTGCTCCTAGTTTATGATTTGTTTTCTCCTGCTTTCTTTAGGTTTAATTCTGTCTTCTTCTTATAGATCCCTAGTGGTCGTTGATTAAGGTTTTTCTTCTTTTCTAATAGAGACATTCATTGCTGTAAGTTTCCCCTTCAAGACTGCTTTGGCAGCATGATGCAAATTTTGATCTGCAGTGCTTTAATTTTGTTTCAGTTCAAAATGTATTTTAAATTTCCTTTTTGATTTTTTCTTTGACCTATAAGTTATTTTGAAATGTGTTACTTGGTTTCCAAATATTTCAGAATTTTTCAAGGTTCTTTCTCATATTGGTTTCTACTGTAATTCTACTGCATTCAGAAACAGGCTTTGTTTGACTTAAATCTTTTAAATTTATTAAATTTTTTAAAAAATTGTGATGGGTACATAGCAGGCACATATGTTTACGGGTTGAATGTGATATTTTGATACAGGCATATAATGTGTAATAATCACATCAGGATAAATAGGACATCCATCCCCTCAAGACTTTTAAATTTATTGTGACTTTTTCATGACCCATAACATGGTGTATGTCTTGGTAAGTGTTTCCTGTGCACTGGAAAATAATGTAAGTTTTGCTGTCGTCAGGTGGAGTGTTTTATAAACATCAATAACATCAAGTTTAGATTTTCATATCATTACTTCTTTTCTGTCTACTTACTCTATCAATTATTGAGAGAGCAGTTTTGAAATCTCCGGCTATAAATGTAGATTTTCTTTAACTTATCTTTATCATATCAGTTTTTGGCTTATATACTCTGAAGCTTTCTTATTAGAGATACAGAAGTTTAGATGGTTATGAGATCTTGGTGAATGTACCCATTTACCATTATAAAATGTACGGTAATACTCTTTGCTCTAAGGTGTACTTTGTATGATATTAACATAGTCACTAATTTAACATTAGTGCTAGCATAGAATATATGTATTTAATACTTTTATTTAAATCTATATGTCTTTTTATTTAACATGTGTTTATTGTAGACAGCATATATTTGAGTCTTGCTTTCTTGACTAATCTGACATCTCTTCATCTTAATTGGGGCATTTAAATAATTTACCGTTAATGTGAATATTGCTATTCTTTATATCCACCATCTTGCAAATTTGTCTTATGTGTTTTTTGTTCCCTTTTTACTCTTTTTCTGACTTGTTTTTGATTAATTATTTTTGTAATTCCATATTTTCTCCTTTGTTGGTTTACTTAAGTCATTATTGTTGTAGTTCCCATGGCTGTTTCAGGTGTCAGAGTAAATATCTTTAACTCCTCACAGTGTGCCTTCCAATGAGACTACACCAACTCCCAAAGGGTAGAAGAGATACGCAGTATATCTCCACTTATTCCTTGTGCTAAGGTTATAAAATATACCTTTATTTATTCTATAAACAGACAAAAGGTAATGTGATGAGCATCTCTATGCCAATAAACAAATTGAAATTAACACCTTCATTGAAATGGACAAATTATCACTTTCTGTTTCTCCTTAGACAATCTCGGTTGGATTGAAAAGTCAGGAGAGCCCTATATTTGTTGAATTTCATGTCATACCCATCAAGAGTATTCTCCATGTGCCTCACAAAGAACTTGGCACACGTCCTCTGACCGGGCACAGGCATGAGGGAGCCAAGTGCCTATGGCAGGAGGACAGCAGGGCCTGACTCAGATCCAGCCTCACTCCTGGGCTTTGTCAGGGCAGGACTGTGGGTGTGGTCCCCACGGAGCAGACAGACATGGGGAGGAGGAGGAGCGGCTGTGAGGTCATCCTGAGGACCACCTGGAAAGATGCTCTGCTCAGGGTCCTGGAACCGCAGAGGATGTTCTCAGCCTGCCCATGTGGGAGGAACCACAAAAACGTCCATGAGAAGAGAGCAAGATACAGACATCTGTAAGGCTGGAAGAATGAGAGCAGTTTCTAGGCACCCTGACCATGCAAGACCCTCTTGCCTACACCTCCCCCTATTCCAGCATTGGTGGGTCAGACACTGGCTGGCAAACTGGAGATAGAGACTGGGGGAGAAAAGTATAAGACAAGTAAACAGGGAAATCACACCCGTCTTTCTTTCTGTAGACCTCTAGCCTAAAGGAGTGTGAGCTGAGGGAAGGAGAAAAATGTGACATAAAATCAGGTTTGGGGAATGAACATTCCATTTTCTGACCAAAGACTGTATTTGCAGCTGAAAGTGACCAAATCACTTTCCGTTATCCAAGAGTCAGGAAAACCCTCTGGACCCACCGGGGTTTCATCTATGGCTAGGGAAAGAATCAGCCTGCTGCAGATTTATGAGGAGCTAGTGAGAAAAACCAATCCCTGCAATACCCAGTATCCAACCATATCATGGGTCAGCCTTCTTCACCCTACCATAAACACGCCTTGAATTCACAGAAAGCAAGGGGCAAGTGCTCTGCATCTCGGCACACTTCAAATCACTCTAGTTTTTCATCCTTTCTGTTTCCCCGTTCTCTACTCCATACCATTTTTGCAGTTTCTAGATCATGCATATCACCCAAGTATCCAGAGCTATTCAATGTAGGTTGCTCAAAAACAAGAGAGGAAAAGAAAGTCATACATCTCATAGTGCTTGTTAACATAAAGACGTGATACATGCAGTGTAATGTTAAGGCATAATCAAGTGTCAAAACAGGTATTATCATGCAAATGCATGATTTCTATCCAATGAGTCAGTCACAATGAGACTTCAAAATGAGTGAATTGAGCAGACTATGGCAACAGCTACCTGCCACAAAGGCCCGTTTTTGCCACACTGCATTGTAGGATGAAGGCAGCTGACTGCCCGATGTGCCATTAGCAATGGACTGAAACCAAAGTGTTGATGAGAAAGGAGAGTAGGGGCAGGATGGATTCCAGAGATTGGCCTCTCTACTTGCCTGCATGTTTGAGATAGTCCATAATAAAGAATGTAGAAAGGGAGGGAGGGAGAGATAGAGCATGCACGCCCAGGAGACACTGAGTTCTCTGCAGGCTTTTGCCACAGCTGTGCCTCTGCAGCCCACACTCAGACCCACTTGGGGTCACATGGAGGGCAGCAAGACACATGAGCATCTGGCCATGTTTCCAATGAGCAGGACAAAGTCTAATTCTGCTGGGATGTGTTAAAATGTAAACATGCCTTTTTCCCTAGCATCTCCTTCACTAAGCACCTGCCAGGAACAGTTATCAACTCATCCCTGTCTCCTCAGTGATCAGTTAGGAATAAGCAAGACTAGACCGGGAAGACCTCCAGGCCCTGTGACATGAGGCTCCCACTCCAGAGAGGGCATTGCTACTCATGGATCCACAATCAGGGAGGAAATAGTTGCATATTCCTCCATGGCAGTGGCCCTGGAGAGGAGCTAAGAATCACTGGTTTACAATCTTATCCCAGGGATGAGTTAACTGGGACCCAAAGAGATGAAGTGACCATTCCAAGGTCAGACAGTAGATTAGCTGAAGAAGAGGAATTTATTCAACTGCAATGTAACCATTCCTCTTCTTCTTCTTCTTCTTCTTCTTCTTCTTCTTCTTCTTCTTCTTCTTCTTCTTCTTCTTCTTCTCCTTCTCCTTCTCCTTCTCCTTCTCCTTCTCCTTCTTCTTCTTCTTCTTCTTCTTCTTCTTCTTCCTTATTTTTTTAAGATGGAGCATCACTCTGACACCCAGGTTGGAGTGCAGTGGTGTGATCTCAGCTCACTGCAACCTCCGCCTCCCAGGTTCAAGGCATTCTCCTGCCTCAGCCTCCTGAGTAGCTGGGACTACAGGCACACACACCACCACACACCACCACGCCTGGCTAATTTTTTTTTTTTTTTTTTTGTATTTTTAGTAGAGATGAAGTTTCACCATGTTTGTCAGGCTGGTCTCAAACTCCTGACCTCAGGTGATCCACTCTCTCAGCCTCCCAAAGTGTTGGGATTACAGGCATGAGCCACCATGCCCAGCAGAATGTAACCATTCCTATGCAGCTCCTCTTCCCAGGCACTGAACCTGAGAAGAACAGCCACAGCTTCCAGTGATCTTGGCCCTCGGCACAGATGAGGGAGCAGGAAACTGCAGGAAAGTTCAGTGGGACCCCTCCCTCACACCAAAGACTAACATCAGAAATGTGCTGGTAAATCGTGAAGCCACTGGAATGTCCGTACACTGCTGGTGGGGCGTAAATGCAAATGGTGAGGGGTCTCCTTGGCAGCACCCATTCCAACTGCCCTTGTGCCCCCAGTGGCCAGCACTCCCACCAAGGCAGTGTGAACATTCACCAATGACATGCAGGGGAAGGGTGTCCCAGATGCTCTTTCTGGTGTGAGAGCCAGAAACTAGAAATGACCGGTGATGATTAATGTTACGTGTCACTTGTCCTGGCCAGGGGGTGCCCAGATAGCTGATTAGACCTTATTTCTGTGTGTGTCTGTGAGGCTGTTTCCTGGCATGGTTAGCGTGTGAATGGGTGTGCTGTGTAAAGCAATGGCCCTCCCCAGTGTGCGTGGGCCTCACCCAACACCGCCAGAGCTCAAATAGGACAAAAAGATGAGGCGATGGAGAATTCACTCTTTCTACCTGACTCCATGAGCTGGGACATCCATCTGCCCCAATCTCAGACTGAGACTCACAATGTCTGCTTTTCTGGGTCTCCAGCTTGCAGACAGCAGACTACAGGACTTCTCAGCCTCTACAATCACATGGACCAATTCCTTAGAATAAATCTCTCTGTGTATATATGGAGGATACACACACACACACACACACACACACACCCATAAAGGACCTCCTGCTACTGTGCATCCACACAGGGTTCTCACAGTCACAAAGATGAGCAAAGCTCCCTGGACAGCCACAGACTGAAGGCACTAAATGACCATTCGAAGGACATCTGAGAACAAACAGAAGTAACCCTTCGTGACTCAGGTCAGAGTTCTGGTAACGTTGGGGGTCACTGTTGGGGGCAGGAGGCAGTGAGGGCAGGGCTGGAACTGTCCCATCAGATCTGCCTGCTGGTCACTCTGGCAGAAGCACATCTAAATCGCCGCCCCCCAGAGTCCTGCTCTTTGAGAAGCAAGCCTTGCATACATGACCCTGCCTAGCTGTGCCTTTACCATGAAAAGGTAAAAGCCAATTAGCAAACAGTGGGGAAAAAAAAAAGCCAAAAACACACAGTACGGTGCCCCCTTGGCTGGGGGCGTGACACGCGTAAGAGGAGGTGGCCACAACCTGGGGAGGGACGAGGATGGGCCTGTGATTTTCCAGGCCCACGGAGCACCACTCACACGGCCGCAGCACAAAACAGCCCACAGAGAAGAAATCACTAACGGTCAACCTACACTTGTGGACTTAAGTGGCCTCTCTGTAACACATGATTATAGGATTTAAAGGAAGAAAACGGCGGCACACACAGCTTTGCTTTGCTCTAATAGTACTTTGCCCAGCGATGGCTCAACTCAACTCATCCTTTTCCTCCGTACTTGATGGGAACGTCTCCCTCCTCTTTTCAAAACCACAGTGGCAAGCGTGCCCTGCGTCCCGCTCCATCCCCTTGGGCCCTTCCTGCTCTGCCAGCTGGAGGGACCGCTCTGTGGGGTGCTCCTATCACAGCCCCTCTTATGTCCAGCCAGGCTCAGCCTGGTGGGGGGCAGTAGGGAAGTGAGTGTGGGAAGAGAGTGCCCTGGGGGCCCCTCCCTGCCCTGGGCTGACCACTGTGCTGTTCTCCGGCAGCAGACCCCCAGCGAAGCCCCTCCAGGTCTAGTGGACACCACTGGGAGCCTCCACCTCCCTTGTCAGATGCCCCCACCCTGTGGGCCCCCAGCAAGCAGGCCCTTTGTGGAGCCCCAAAACCACAGTCTCTTGTAGGCTCCCCCGCCACCCGCTCCTGCCTGAGCCTCCCCTTGAAACTGCTGGCAGGTGGATTTTGGACCTCAGGGTTCTTCTGTGGGGACTTTTCTTTCTTTTTTTCCCCATCTTTCTTAATAAGCCCTGCAGTACACTCCTATCAACAGCCGCATCTCCATAGTCCTGTGAGAAATCTCTTTGCCTGCACCCCAGGGAGGATTCACGGATGATTCCCATTAACACAGCCTGTGAATGGGATTCGCCACAGTCACAGAGAGAAGCTCAGGGCCGCCTGCTGAAGAGGAGTGGGTAAAACTCAGCCCGATTTGCCGGCGCCTCCTCAATCCCACAAAGGATGTGTTCTCAAGGCACCTGGAGGAAGCCATTGGCATGAGTAGGACGTGGACCCTGCTCTCAGGCTCGGCGGTGCCCACCACCCATGGCCACTGCTGTCACCTAGGGGACCTCCTTCTGAGGACCTTTAATCAGACAAGAAGATGGGGAGATTGAAGACGCTGACCCCTTCCTGTTCCGCACGCAGGGGCCTCCCAGGCTATGGGCAGATTAACCATCTCACACACCTCTGACGTCATCATAGAACCATCCCCATGAGGCAGAGGAGGAT
Source organism: Gorilla gorilla gorilla (assembly GCF_029281585.2). NCBI lineage: Eukaryota > Metazoa > Chordata > Mammalia > Primates > Hominidae > Gorilla > Gorilla gorilla. The sequence goes on from NC_086018.1 coordinate 47,293,031, forward strand.
CTGAGATGTGGGGCTGTGTAGTCTCAGCCTAGTAACGGTGATGGCAGTGGGGTGGAGACCAGGATGCAGACGCTGTACCCTTGAGCTGCACGGCCAATGCAGACAGGCACACAAAGACATGAGCAGGCACGAGGGAGAGAATGGTCACTGCGTGGAAACAATATGTTAGCTGTGCAGAAAATTCAAGAGAAAACTGAAGAATTACTAGAAATGATCAGAGAATTCAGCAATTGGACTGAATCAACATAGGTAATCAAAGCTCCCTGTAAGGAAGCAAAAAACATGTTAGAACACGTAATGTAGTGATTTTCATTGATGGTAGTCACAGGAAGGTTAAGTGTAGATCAATAAGTTGAATAAGAAGTTAGTAAGAGTTATATAAAAAAGAGGATAAATGGGCCAGGCGTGGTGACTCACGCCTGTAATCCCAGCACTTTGGGAGGCCGAGGTGGGCCGATCATCTGAGGTCAGGAGTTCAAGATCAGCCTGGCCAACATGGTAAAACGCCATCTCTACTAAAAAATACAAAATTATCCAGGTGTGGTGGCACACGCCTGTACTCCCAGCTACTCGGGAGGCTGAGGCAGGAGAATCGCTTGAACTCGGGAGGCAGAGGTTGTGGTGAGCCGAGATCCTGCCACTGCACTCTAACCTGGGCAACAAGAGCAAAACTCCATCTCAAAAAAAAAAAAAAGAAGAAGAAGAAGAGGATAAACGTCACAGAAGCGGAAGTCAAGGAAAGGGGGGGGGCATAAATGGCTTCCGGAGATAAGGAGTGTTGGTGCTGGAACCCTCGCACCAGATGCCAGCACAGCTGGGCCACTGACTCTGTCTCCTGAGTTCCCAGGACCTAGGATGGTAGTGACAGCTGAGAAGTCTACCTTCAGCAAAGCAGGGCAGGAGCTGCCCCTTGACCCAGTTCTCAAAAGGAATTTTCCTGGAACTCGACGTGTTCATTTGAAACTTACCTAGAAGGAAAAAGAAAGTCTCACCATGAAAGTATTATAACGAGGAGAACTTTACCCTAAAGGATTAAAACTAATGAAACAAAACTATTACAACAAAATAAAATAATACAATTATTTTCATTTATATTATTATATTAATAATATATTACCTAAAATACATTATATTAATAATATATTATCATAAATACATTATTAATAATATAGTGTCATAAAATATATTATATTTTAATAATGTAGTATTAAATATAGTATTACATATGCTATATTAAAATACTATATTAAATATAGTATTAAAATATATTAAATATATTATTGTACATATTATAAAATATAATATATATTATAATATATTTATTTGTTTAATAAAAATAAACAACAAAAGTGCAGAGGTCACTGTTTTAGACAACGTGATGCTGTCACAGGCAAGACGCTGCAGACCCACCGGCTAGACCAGGGTGCCCTTCCGTGTGTGCCTGGCCTGCGAGCCTGCATCCCGCCTGCCATGGGCGGAACTGCCTGGGGGCGGCCCCAGGACCGGTCCGTGGAAGCCCTAACCCCCTATGTCACTGTGTCTGGAGTCAGGGCCTATAGCGAAGTGACTCAGGTTAAATGAGGTCCTGAGGTAAGCCTGAATCCCCTAAGCCTGGCATTCTGATAAGAAGCAGAAGAGACCCCAGAACTGTCTCTCCCTGCATGTGGGGATGGTGGCCGTCTGTGAACCAGGAAGCGGGCCCTGGCCAGGAATGGAACTGGCTGGCACCTTGATCATGGATTCCCAGGCTCCAGAACGGTGAGAAATCAATGTCTGGTGTTTCAGCCGCCCAGCCTGTGCTATTTTGTGATAGCAGCCTGGCCGCACTGATATACCAGTGCTGTTCAAGGTACGGTGTTCCAGCAATTTGTTATCTATTTTGGGGGAAAAGAGTCCATTAAAAGTAATGCCCTAAAACCCCTCCAAAAATGTTCAATACGTTTTAATTAAAAATGCAGAGATTTCTGTGTTGTGCTTTCCTTTGTTCACAAAATTCAAAAAGATGTTAATGGGGGTATCTGAAGAAAGGCAGTGGTCTCAGAAGTGCCTGCCCGGGGCTGGCTCAGGCCGGGACTCTGGGTCAGGTGCAGCCTCATGGAAAGACCTCTACAGGAGGGCCCTGCCTGCTTCCCACCCGGCCACAGCCCCCAGTGGGAGGGTCTCCCTCCCCGGCTGGGGTGCCCATAACACATAACATGTAACACGTCTGCTGCTTTTAGCTCTCAACAGGGCTGGTTGTTTCATTTCCTGAGTCCTCACAGGTATTCTGCCAGATCCTATTTTAAACTGAAAGTCCTCGTTGAATTCACACTCAACCCCAACATTCTGCTTCCTCCTCGAAGGTGTCAGACACATTGGCTCCGTTTCTGCACACCACAAACATATTTCCATAACTGACTGCTTTGCGCGTGAAGCCGTGCCATCCTTTCTGAGTAAGGATTCACATGTTTTCAAGGATTTCTGACAGGTTTCGAGAAAAGAGCCGTCGTCTCCTTTTCCGTTAGCCATCTCAGCGTTGCGCGCTGTTCCGAAGCACCACCTTCCTGGCACAGGTCACTCGTGGCTTCCAGATGGCACAGTTAAGGAAGAGGAGGCGGCAGGGAGCACATAAATCCTGACACTCACTAATAGAGTTTATTAATAGCTCACGCATGGTGATCGGCCGGCCCCAAACACGCTCCCCGTAGTTACGGATGACCCGCTTCTATATTCTGGCACTGCTGGAAAAGACTTCATCGGACTCATTTTAATTATTTTCCAGAAGTGATCCATTTTCCATGAAAATGCATGTAGGGTTTATCTCATTCCTGGAAGTCATTACTTTGTCATGAAAAATTCCAAGTATCCTGGAGCACAGGGGAATAAAATTAGCCTCGACTTTAATCATAGAGCAGAGGGTAATTTTACCTACATTCTTGGACACAGTCATTTGAGTGATTGGCCCATGAAGAGCTATTGTCTAATTCTCCCTAAGGGTGAGATCTCAGAGTCGGGGGTCTGCTTTGAGAAATTTGGGGCACAGCTGGCTGCTCTCTGAAAGACTTAAGACTCCAGAGAGTGCTGAGGAACTGGCTGCGTGTCAGGCTTCCAGGCAATGATGCTTTGAGAGAATCCTCCCAGGCAGTTGAGCCGCATGATGCCCAGACACAAGGAGAGACTCAGGAGTTCGAGCACCAGGCTTCGAGTCCTGATTCTGCAGCTTGTTCTGTGCATGAGGTGATCTTTATTTCAGGTGATATTTTTCCAGCATATGTCAGGTGCTAGGCACCATGCTGTGTGACGCAGATACAACAAAGACCAAGACAGGCATGGTTTCTGTTCTCTTGCTCGGTACCAACATCCTATGAATATTTTACATGTCACTAAAAAATCTGTAATTTTTTTCTATTTTCCTAAATAGATCCTACCAGTTAATCATGCACAATTCCACATCTCTCTATAATGCAATTTAAGTATCCGTAATTACCAAGAGGGCCTCAGATTTTCTATTGCATGTTAACGCTCTTGAAGACCCTGGAAGCAGAGGGCTCGTCCTAACAAGGGCACTTCTCCCAAGTCATCTCGTGGGATGCAAAAAAGAATCATTGTGAAAAGAGTTTTTCACTTCTTAACAACTCACTCTATAAAGACAATGTCAGGCTTAATCAGAGCTGGAGATGCGGGGTGTTAAACGGAATGAATAGGAAACCTCCCTGAATCCCCAAGTGCCACTCTGAGAACAACAATGCTGGTTCCAGGAAAAAGAAAATGGCAAGAAAAGCCCAGGCACAAAGTGACATTTACAAGAATTGATGACAGACCTCGGAGACACCCAATTTCAATTACCCAGCACTGGTTACACACATGGGGCCTGAGAAGCCTCCCAGGCCCAGCCTTCCCACCTGACTCGCTGCTTGCCATCAACCCCTGCTGTGACTTTGCAGGGAACAGATGGGAGCTACTTGGAAGCCGATGGTCTCACCACCAGCACATCAGACTCGGGGGGCAGCATAACAGAGGGCACTGAGGGCTGGAGTCATCCACCTATCCACCCATCCATCCATCCATTCACCCATGCATCCACCCATCCATCCATCCATTCACCCATTCATCCATCCATCCATCTATCCATTCATCCATCCATCTATCCATTCATTTATCCATCCATCCATTCATTTATCCATCCATCCATCCATTCATCCAAACATCCATCCATCCATCCATCCATCCATTCATCCAAACATCCATCCATCCATCCATCCATCCATTCATCCAAACATCCATCCATCCATCTATTAACCCGTCCATCCATCCATTCATCCATCCATCCGTCCATTCACCAATCCATCCATCATCCATCCATTCATCCATCCACCCACCCATCCATCTATCCATTTATCCATCCATCCATCCATCATCCATTCATCCATCCATCCATCTATCCATCCATCCATTCACTCACTCACTCCATACTCATGGCGCCAACACATCTCCAGCTTTCTTCTATGGGCAGAGGTTGCAGGAAACAAACCAAACAAAACCAATATTCACCTTCGTTGGACCAGCAGTCTTTGCTGGGGAGGGGATAATAAACCAAACCACATGGACCATGTCAGATGGTAACGAGGACACGGAAGGGAGGCAGGGTGGCTGCAGAGAGCAGCAGTGCACAGCGATGGGTGTGTGGAGCTGTTCACACCTGGCAGCCAGGAGGACCCTTTGGAGGCAGTGCCAGTGCACAGAGATAAGAAGGTGGAGCCCGTTCACGCCTGATGGCCAGGAGGACTCCTCAGAGGTGGTGGCAGTGCACACAGATAGGAGGGTGGAGCCCATTCACACCTGGTGGCCGGGAGGACCCCTCAAAGGTGGCGGCAGTGCACAGAGATAGGAGGGTGGAGACTGTTCATACCTGACAGCCAGGAGGAACCCTCAGAGGTGGCAGCAGTGCACAGAGATGGGAGGGTGGAGACTGTTCACACTTGGTGGCCAGGAGGGCCCTTGGTCGTGTCACAGTGCAGCAGAGGCCACAGTGAAATAGAAGCAGACTCCATGATGTCCAGAGATGGCAGAGGGGACATCAGGAGGGCCTCAGAGAGGGAACCCCGTCAAGGGCAGAGGACGCAGGAGTGCCTGCTATGGGTAAACAGCCCCCAAAGCTGCTCCAGTGAGCATAAGTGTTAGGGGCATGGTGATGGGCGTGGAAGCCCAGCTAGGAGGCGGGTGACTGGGCTTGAGTGCAGGTGGAGCTGATAAGAAGGGTTCAGAGTCTGGGTGTTTCAAGGGTGGACCCCCCCAGGTTTCCCAACCCACTGAATGTGAGCCCTGAGAAAGAGGGGCCACAAGGACCCCAGTTTTGTGCCTTTGCCGGGGATGGTCAGGAGCCCTTTAGACATCCAGGAGTCACACCAGAAGCATGTGAGGCCTGGAAGCCACCATGCAGGAAGAAATGTCATTTAGGAAGGGGGAGCAGGGCAGGTGTGGGAGGACGGCTTTACTTAGAGAAGACAAAAGAGCCGAGGACTGGACGAATTCCTCAAAAGAGGCCTGCTGGGCATCGTGGTAGAGAACCAGCAGACATGGGCCCACAGTCAGGGGAGTTGGGGCTCAGGAGACAACCCGAGGGACCTCCGGTAGGGGACCCCCAAGGGCTTCAGCTTCCCCTTTTGCGAAGCTGGGCTGAGGAGCCTCCCTTGCCAAGAGGTTCTGCTTATCCCAGCCTGGACTGACAGGATGGGAAAGTCAAGGAGACAGACGCGAACCTCACAGGCGCACGAGGCCCAGGGGAAGTGCCGGGAACCCTCTCGGTTTGTGCAGGAGCCACCCTGTGACTTTGCCAGGACTACCTGTCGGGCGCCAGGCAGCTGAGCCAGACGAACCGCCGGGCCACACTCACACCGACCTCAGCTTGTTTCAGGAACAAGCTTAGGCATGCAAGTAGGAATTAGCTTGTGCTAAACAGCAGGACAAAGCAGTTATTCTCATGATTGTAATTTAAATTTGAATTCTGCACTTTTTAATCCCCGTTATTTACTAGAGAATGTGGATGTCTACTCTGCGTGGACTTCTGACACCGCTCTCTCTGGCCATCTGTTCTCCTGTGTCCTCCGGTACAGGCTGGAGGAAGCGCCGCATAAGTATAACCATCATTAGTATTTTGGCCTCCACCATCTCCTTTCTGCCTCACATGGTGGCCTTGGCCTTGAGGACACAGAACAGCTCAAGTAAGGGACTATGAACCCCTGACAGCGGCTCTGGGGACATTGCTTTCATTCACTTCTTCCCTCCCCCTGGGTACCGCAGGGGCCCTGGCCTCTGGATGAGAGCTGCTCCTGCAGGGGACCCCGAAGCCGTGTGATGGAACCATCTGGAAACCTTGCTCCTCACACTGGGCCATCTCTGGAGGCAATTTCCCGGCTCCCTCCTGTGAGGTCCAGGTCGAGGGATCAGGCTGCCTATGATGCTGCCACTGAGGGCCGTTGCTTCCTACGTGATGGACATCTCACCTCTTCCTTCTCTTGTTGAGCCTTAACAATGAGAGTAAGAAAAAGTAGGCTGGGCGCAGTGGCTCACGCCTGTAATCCCAGCACTTCGGGAGGCCATGGTGGGTGGATCACGAGGTCAGGAGATCAAGACCAACCTGGCTAACATGGTGAAACCCCATCTCTACTAAAAATACAAAAAATTAGCTGGACATGGTGGCGTGCACCTGTAATCCCAGCTACTCAGGAGGCTGAGGCAGGAGAATCACTTGAACCTGGGAGGCAGAGGTTGCAGTGAGGTGAGGCTGCACCACTGCACTCCAGCCTGGTGACAGAGCGAGACTCCATCTCAAAAAAAAAAAAAAAAGGAAAAACTAAGAGTATTCTTCAATCACTCTGCCAGAGTCTGCTCTGTGTCATGGAGGAGGAGACTGAGGTCTGGATCAGGGGTGCCACTGACTCACAAGAACAAAGCAATGTGGGGCCACAGCAGGAATAAGACCCAGTGATTCCAGATCCTGCCAGATTATTCCAGATCATTGTCATCAGCCTCTTCCATGGCAGAATTCTCTCTGGTCCACACGGCATTTCCCAACGCCATCTGGGAGGCCTCCGAGGCCTGGGATATGGCGGCTTGAGATGCTCCAAGAGGGATCGTCTCGGTCACTGCTCTGCAGCTGCTCATTGATTTGAGTACACGTCTTAGTTTGAGGTCATTGTAGAGCCCTGTGTGGGTGTAAGAAAAGACACAGAGGGATCCTGTTCACGCTGCGTCCGGTTTCGCCCAGGGGTGGCATCTTGTAGGACAATAGCACGATGTCACCTCCAGGATGTCAACAGTGATGCAGTCAAGACCCTGGATGCCCATCATGCAGGGTCCTCTCCTGGTCCCCCCAGAGCCGCACAGCCGCCCTCCCACCCCATCCCCTCCACCGCCCCTGGCAACCTCTCATCTCTCCTCCATTTCCAAAATGTCGTCATTCTCGTGTCTCTATCAAGGACCTGGGAAAAATGGGGGGAGTGTAAGTGAAGCTCAGGGCGTAACTGCCTGGAGGTACTGCCCTACACAGGCATGTCTTCCAGGCAGGACCCCCAGGGCAACAGTCAAGGACGGGAAGGGAGGACACGTGAGCAGTTGATGTGAACCTGGACGTCCTACGCACTGTGTTCACTCTGAGGAAGGCTTTGACATAGAAACAGAAGCCCTCAGAACTACCAGCAATTCACGAGGTTTACTGTCCATAGTCGTAGCTAATTTCCTCATTGATCTGGTGAAACGTATGCTTGGCCCTGTTTTTTTTTTTTTTTTTTCTTTTCTTTTTGAGACGGAGTCTCACTGTTGTTAGCCAGGGCTGGAGTGCAATGGCGCGATCTCAGCTCACTGCAACCTCTGCCTCCCGGGTTCCAGCAATTCTCCTCTCTCAGCCTCCTGAGTAGCTGAGATTACAGGTGCCCACTACTGTGCCTGGCTAATTTTTGTATTTTTAGTAGAGATGGAGTTTTGCCATGTTGGCCAGGCTGTTCTTGAACTCCTGACCTCAGGTGATCCACCCACCTCGGCCTCCCAAAGTGCTGGGATTACAGGTGTGAGCCCCAGCACCCGGCCTGTGTGGCCCTGGCTTTTCACTGAGACACTATTTTGTCCAGCATCCCTCCTGCTAAGAGTTTCCATCGTGTCCCGTGGAAGGCGGTGGCTGGGAAGTGGCCGCCTGGCTATTGGATCTGCAGGGCTGTGACCTTATTTTGGGTTCTGTTTCTCCATCTTTCTCCCTCAACCCTCCCTCACCAAATTCTCTCAAAATATTCTGCTGAGTGATGTAGTTCAACCACAGAGTTCCCTTCCTGTTCTAATTTCTGGTTTTAAATTAGATCGACCGTTTCAGGTTTCATTTTATTAGCAGAATGAGGTAAAAGAGTCACCTTGTTTAAGTCTTTAATTTGTGGGAAAATGTGTTCACGTCTACCCCGAAAATCTCAGATGGTTGCTGCTTTTCTATTTGCGTAACTGAATCATGGCTTAATTGATTTTTACTGGAAACGTTTTGGGTTATGACTTTTATGTGTCTTCGTCCTGCATTTGGGTTTTTTATCGTGTGTGTGTTGTTTTGACTTTTGACACTCTGGTTTATTGTGGGAAGAGGATCGTAGGAATCGTTTTCTGGCTCAGTCCAGTCTACGTTTGCTCTCCAGGATCTGAAGGAGGTTCTGACCATTGCATGTACAAGTCCATACACATCGGGAAAGCCTGTGCTGCATGCAACCCCCCAAAATCTGCACTCTGGACAGCTGCTGGCCTTGCCTGGGCTTGGAGACATTCTTCACTATAGCTGTCCACTCAGGTCCAGGATTCAAGTTCCATAGTTGCCTGCGTCCTGGCTCACGGGAGGGGTGGGTCTTAGGGGCACCTGGCATCTGGGGTCCCAGGTGAGTCATGGCAAAAGGGAAGTGTCCGGCAATGGGGAAGAGGAAGGAGGAGTGGAGAGAGGCATGGGGACAGCGGGGAGCTGGGTGGGGGAGGGGAAATGGAGCCCCTGGGGACCCAGGAGGAGGGTCCCAGTGAAGAGTCCAGCCTGCTGCTGCTGAAGTTTGTCCAACTGCTGATTAGTTTTGGCCAGATAATTTTTTTCTAGTGAATCAAGATTTTAAATCAGATTTCCTTTGGAGGCCTCCAAATACCAATCAAAAATGGCTGTCCCCTGGGCCTGATAAACCCTATTCCCTTGGTAAAGTTAGGGCGTTTAGAAAGACAGGTGCAAGAATTAGGACTGTAAGGAAAGTGCCTCTGAGAAGAAGGGGTGTTTCCCATTGGAGGAGAATGGGGAGGCCCAGATTTTCCTGGTGAGGACAGGAGGGAGACCCAGAGCTTCCTGGTGGAGGAGAGGGGGGAGGCCCAGAGCTTCCTGGTGGAGGAGAGGGGGGAGGCCAAGCCCACCTAGTGAGGCCTCTGCTCCTCCTGTCCTGATGGTCGCAGGCTCCAAATACAGACCCCCACTCTGTGACCCCAGCAGGCGGAAAACCAGAGGAGACGCTCTCCCTGGATCACAGCCAAGCTCTCAGGACGCAAAATTGAGACAGAAGGAGACGCTCAACCACTCCCATCTGTGACCCCAACGTGGAGAGTCTGCGTGCGCGCCCGCGGTGAGCACTGCAGACGCGCTGTGTGTGAGACCAGGACGAGCAGGTGTGGAGGGCAGGAGCCTGTGTATCTCAGCCTCTCCTGCGGCAAACAGCACTTTCAGCCAGCACAACACAAAACGCTTGCCACAGACGACAAGCACCAGGGGAACAGAAGGAGGGGCCTGAATCGGCAGAGGACGCCAAGCAAGCGGGACCCAAGCTCAGAACCCAGCCTCAAACCAGGACTGAACAGCGGAGGGCCTCAGGCAGCCTGAGTCCTGACCTGGTGCGGACTCTGCCCCAGCTCAGACACCCGGGTGCAGGGGCCTTTGCGGGCTCAGGGCGAGCCAAGTGGCTGGGTCTGCCGGGAGGGGCAGCACAGTCGCTGTCCAGCAAGACCTCCCTGGGGACAGACAGACGAAGCCCACCCACATGAGAACAAGCAGAGGCGTTTACTCAGTGCTTCCTACAGCAGGGAGTCCTCCACTGTCCCTCTGCCCCGCTGAGACCTAACGACAGGCAGCGGAGGGGACGCTTCACCACGGGACAGGGACGGCTCCCGGCTCCCCTGATCAGAGGTCAAGGCCTGGGGAAGCTGGGGCGCTCCCTAGAAGGGGGCATCCTACGCGATCGGCCAGGGGGCACATTGGGGGTTCTCTGGCTGGTTCTGAGTTGAAAGTGGAGACAGAAGTTAAGGAAGCTGGGAGTCTCTGGACCCGCGGGCTGATAGCAGGAGAGGCGGTGGTCGCCCTCCCGGGCTGCGGTGTGCACAGTGTGGTTTGTGCGTCAGCGTCCGGCCATCACGTGCGGGCATCGTCCGTTCCTGTCTCCTGTTCCTGTTCCCCGGACTTCACCCTCCACTTTCTCCCTCCTCCCCAGTAACGATTTAAAACATTGCTGTAATTTCAAGCAGAAACTTTATTGCCCTCATTAGCTCTATTTATTATATATTGTTTTGTAAATTGTTTTCCGTCTTTATGAGTGTGCATACTTTCCATTTTATGGGACATCCTTCCGCAACATCATTTTTATAGAGGCACAATATTCCATTTTATGAATATGGGGTTTATGAATGAGTCAGATATAATACTTAGGTTGTTTCTAATTTCCATTATTATAAACAACACTGCAATGAACATTCGTATAACTGTATCTTTGCATAATCCATTAGCGGATCTATCAATATTCCCTCAGAATAAAGTTTCTTGAGCATAATATAATGAAAACTGCTAATGGTTTGAGACTTTTTAAGGCTTTCATTGCATATTTTCAAATCTCCTCCTGGAAAAAAAAATTGGAAATCTCAGCCGCACTACATGACTCTGCCACTTTTCTAAGAGCCATACTAGGATAGGGTTTAAAAGAAAGTGGAAGAAAAAGAGTGGGCGTTGCTGTTTACTGCTCACCAGGACTGGCAAAATCTAGTCCCTCCCTGCTGTCTCTGATCCCTTCCATCCATAACGCAGCAGCGAAGGAGGACGGGCCCTTCTGAGGCTTCTCAGCCAAGCACAGTAAACCCACATGCTCCTTCCGTGCCCCAGGCCCTGTGTGCCGCCCACCCGCCCCTGCCTGGCTCTCCTCTTTTCCCCCAGCATCTTGTTCATTCTGTCCCAGCCTCATTGGCTGCTACTGGACAGCCCAAGCTCAGCCCTGGTTCTTTACACTGAGTCCTGGGTGCCCTGGAGTCTCTCCCCACCTCCCCTGCCCTCCTCCCTCCCTTCATCTGCCCAAATGTGAGGTCTGCATGAGCACAGGTCTGGCAGAGAACTCTGCTCACTCGCCACCCAGTATTTTGGTTCACTTTTTCTTTCCTAGCATCTTCCACCAACAAATTATTGTTGGATTAGTTTATTTCCATGTCTGTTGTCTGACTCTCTCCCAGCCTGCATGGAACGCCAGCTCCATGGAGCAGCACGGTGTCCATCTGGCATCTGGAGCCATGCTGGGCTGGAGGAGGTACCAGGTCCAAGACTCAGAAGATGAGTGAAGAAATGAATGAATGAATGAATGAATGAATGAATGAACGGGACTTTTGCCCATTGTTCTATTAGAGTGTTTCCCTTTCTTTTGATTTTAAGGGCCCTCTATTTCAATAATAAAACTTTTCTGGCTGTATGTCAGAGTCATTTCTTGTCTGTTATTTGTCATGTTATTTTGGTAATTTTTATTTGTTATGCCAGAGTTAAGTTCACCAGAAATATTTGCTGCTTTCTGCCTTTGATTTAATTCCTAACACAAAGTGACCACAACAGGTGCATGTCAGTCATCATATCATTTTTTCTGATTCCTTTGTTTGTAATGAAAATCACGATTCCTTCTCCCTAGGATTACAGAGTGAGGGGGCACTCGGCCTTCTGTAGTTTAATTTTATCTGATATTAATGTACCTGATGTGTCTCTGGGTCTCTCCTGTGCACTTGCTGGAGCAAAGCAGATTCTATCCACAAATACCCCTGGGGCCCCATCCCATCTCCCTCCCGGGGAAGGTCCTCTGGCTTCTCCTGTCTTCAGCTCCCACTCCCTCTCCTGAGGTAGGTGCCTCCGCATGTCCAGGGCTGCTATCTGTGACCCCATCCTATGTCTGCAAGTGGCAGCCCCCTCTTTTTTTTTAATGTATTTATTTTTTATTATTATTATACTTTAAGTTTCAGGGGACATGTGCACAATGTGCAGGTTAGTTACATATATATACATGTGCCATGCTGGTGCGCTGCACCCACTAACTCCTCATCTAGCATTAGGTATATCTCCCAATGCTATCCCTCCCCCCTCCCCCCACCCCACCACAGTCCCCAGAGTGTGATATTCCCCTTCCTGTGTCCATGTGATCTCATTGTTCAATTCCCACCTATGAGTGAGAATAAGGCATCCTGTGTCTCCCTGGTGCCTGCATCATTCTGGAGACCCAAAGCCACAGCTCCCTGGCTGCCCCCCATAGAGCTCTTTCCTCTTAATTTACAAATCAAACAGTCAACTTAAAACACAATAGCTGACCTGAAGCCAAAGAATCTGCCCACCCCAACGACAGGAGCTACCAGAGGGATCCTGTCCCACCTCACCTCGCACCCTCCCCCACCCCCGCTGCCCCCCCCACATCAGGCTCAAACACTCACGGTGCCACAGACATGGCTGATTTCTATTTTCCAGGCCCTGCTTGACTCTTTTCTCATGTCCGTGACAACTCTTCATCCCTTTCAAAGATGTCCCAGCAGCTCTGCTCTGTTTAATTAAACATCTTGAAATTAAGTGTTAGCATTTTCAACACAAACTATGTGGTGGTTTCCATGCAAACTCCGCACCACTTTCCCGGGGAAGCTTCCAGGAGGATCTCCCACAGACAGGTTGTCCAAGAGCTCCATTTAGCTTTGCACATGGCCAAGGGGTGAATGCACGCTGCAGGGTCACAGGGCCTGGCTGTGCTGAGGTCAGTGAGTGCATGTGGCGGTGGGGGGGCGCAGGGGCGTGGGGGCTGGGCTCACAGCTGTGCTGGGGTTGGCGAGTGCACGGGGTGGGGCGCGGGAGTGCAGGGTTCTCGGGGCTGGGCTGGGCTCACAGCTGTGCTGGGGTCGGCGAGTGCACGGGGTGGGGCGAGGGAGTGCAGGGTTGTCGGGGCTGGGCCGGCCTCACAGCTGTGCTGGGGTCGGCGAGTGCACGGGGTGGGGCGCGGGAGTGCAGGGTTGTCGGGGCTGGGCTGGGCTCACAGCTGTGCTGAGGTCCACGAGTGCACGGCGTGAGGTGCAGGGTGTCGGGGCTGGCCTCACAGCTGTGCTGGGGTTGGGAAGTGCACAGGGGTGGGTGGTGGGCGCAGGGCTGCCAGGGCTGGGCTCACAGCTGTGCTGGGGTCAGCAAGTCCATGGCGGGGGGCGGGGGGTGCACAGTGAGGGGTGCAGGAGTGCAGGAGTGTCGGGGCTGGGCTCACTGGAACACACGAGATGCTTGCTGGTGAACAAAAGCTGCAGAGTCACAGCCCCATTCAAGGCTTCATCCCCTAATTTCTCGTGGCCAAGCTTTCTGTGAACCCCGCGATGGAACCCCTTGCAGAAAGCTCCTCAAATGCTTTTGACAAGGCTTCTTAGGAAGGGCGGAAGGACAGCCTTGGCCCCGTCTACAAGACCAGTTCGTTTTCCATAAAAAGGAACTCAGAGATAATGCTAAATATTTCTGAACAGGCAAATTTGGGGGTATTCTTCATCTATCTGTCCAGCAAATTAATGAACAAATGACTCCTATTTGAAACATTATGTGTGCCTTCAAGTGAAATTACTAGAACACTCGAAGTCAGAAACACTCACCAACAGCATGCATCACCCAGCTCCCGCCCAGGGTTAACCAAATATGGCAGCGTGAGCCTAGTCAACGGCAACAGAGCTCAGTCAGTAACAAACTTGCTGGATGACAGAGAAGGTAGGAGGAATAGAAGTCACAACCAACTCCCTGCAGCAGCGCAGACGCCCCAGCACCAGAGATGCTGGTGCCTGTCTGGGTGCTTGGGGCAGCAGCCGACACCTTCCAAGGGCCCAGGACCCAGGACCCAGACAGCACACTGTGGCTCTTCGTTCCGCGTGTGGTCACTAATTGTGATGATTTCTCACATCTCACAAAGGGATGACCTACGTAAGGAACTCTTGAGCCTACATTAAATGAAGTCCTTCACAGACCAGCCAACAGCAGGCAAGATTTGGAGTCCAAGTTTGGGAGTCAGGCCAAGGCTCTCACCCTGTGGGGCCTGGAAGACTTGCAGAGACCCAACGATGGGGTGCGCAGGCACCTGGAAAGGGGGTTCAGTGTCCTGCCATCACGGGTTCCCACGCAGGGCGCAGGGTCCAGGTTCACCCCCAAGCGGGTCCCCTTCCTGCAGAAGAAAGGCCCTCACCTGGCTCTGCTGCCCCCAGGAGAGGCACTTCCTGTTCTGTGGATGTGAAGAAGTTGGCCTGGGCAAAGCTACTGGCTTTTTGAACTGCCCCAAGTTTCAGCATCAGGACCATGAGCTTGAGGGAGGTGTGAGGTTGGTTGGGGTCTACCCTGCAGAGCAGAGAGGCATGTTCATGTCCCATTCACAACTGCACCCTCAAAGGGAGCACAGACTCAGCAGCCGAGTCTCCAGGGACCCAGAGTCTGAAAGCAAGCATCAAGACTTGAAGGTTGCTTGCTGCTGCAGCAAAGCTGAATGGTGTCAACATTAACCCTAACCTCCAACCCCAACCCTAACCAGAACCCCTAATCCTAACCTCTAACCCCAGCCCTAACCCTAACCCTAATCCTAACCTCTAACCCCAGCCCTAACCCTAACACCTCATCCTAACCTCTAATCCCAACCCTTACCCTAAGCCCTAATCCTAACCTCTAAACCCAACTTTTACCCTAACCCCTAATCCCAACCTCTAACCCCAGCCCTAACCCTAACCCCTAATCCTAACATCTAACCCCAACCCTTACCCTAAGCCCTAATCCTAACCTTTAAACCCAACCTTTACCCTAACCCCTAATCCTAACCTCTAACCTCAACCCTTACCCTAAACCCTAATCCTCACCTCTAACCCCAGCACTTACCCTAACCCCTAATCCTAACCTCTAACCTCAACTTTTACCCTAACCACTAATCCTAACCTCTAACCCCAGTCCTAACCCTAACCCCTAATCTTAACCTCTAACCCCAGCCATAACCCTAACCCAAACCCCAAGGTCAAGTCTGTGGTGGAGCCAGCGTCCCGCGGAGGGGACAAGCCAAGTACCTCCCATGCCTTCAGCAGGGACAGGAGACTTCAGGAAAGGCCCCGGGCAAACAGGGGCCCCACAGGCACCTTTGTCACATGGCCAGCTGGGTGTCCTTGGAACTGGCCTCTTGTGTGCACCATGCAGGGCAGGTATGCGGCTCATTCAGGCTTCTTCAGCGACTATAGACAGGTCCCAGACCCCCACTACTAGCTTTGAAAACCTGTAAGAAAAACGATAGACCAAGACAAAAACTATCAGGCTAGACGCAGTTAAGCTTTCCTTCTTGCTCTAAAATTCTGCCTTTACAAAGAAAAGTACCTGCATTCGTGGTTTCCACTCTTATGTTTCTTATTTTCTTCCAGCACTTTCTGAGGTCTCAGGTGAATATATTCTAACAAATGCCTTATTTGAGGAGATCACAGTGAAGTCCACCCATATAATGTTTATTTTAAATTCAATAAATGTTGGATCTTGGGTAAACTTTTTGCTTGTGCACAGCTTCCACATTCTCGTCATGCTTCTGACGAGGCCAACGTGTAATCCATCAGTCCAGTGTTACTATGATGGAGCTGGGGAAAACACTATGCCCAGGCCCGCTAGTTTTCTATGAGGAGTGTTCATTCTCCCTCTCAGAAACCTGCAGGGCGGCTGCAGTTCTGCTCCTCCAGCTCTGGGCTTTTCTGGGCAGCTCTGTCGCAAAGCTGAAGGCTGAACTGGAGTCTGGACTGTGAGGTGTGATGGGAAGTCCAGGCTGAAGGGCGGCAGCTGTCCAGGCCGGATCACGGTGCGTGTGTCCAGATCCAGGATCTACGGGGCTACGGCTCACACCACGCCCTCTAGCACTCGACTAGCAGACACGTGACCAGACCCAGATTTCCCAAGAGGGAAAATGTATCCCATGCAGCAGAAGGAGGAGGGGCTCGATACTTGCTGAGTGACAATTACATCTACCATTTGGATCAGGCATCTACACACCAAAGAATCAGGTCCAAAAACACCTGCCGTGGAAGCTAATGTGAAGGAAGCCGTCGGCTGCCAGGAACCCACCCTACATCAAACCCCACCTGTGCCTAATGGTACCTGACTCTCCATGGAGGTGAAGGCACCGACGTTTTAGAACTTGCCCAAATGTGTGGACGTCACCAGGAGTTAACCCACACCAAAGCTGTGATGCTTTGTCACGGACGCAGGGTTATTAAAAATAAAATGTCTGTGAAAATTGAAAAATCCATAAAAATATTAAACTTAAAAAATTTTTGGTTAGAAGTAAAATATACATATGTGATTTACCATCTAAAAATGTGAAAATTTTATCATTGTCAGTGATAATCAAATACTTCCCTTTTCCACCATGCATAGTAATTTTGAGATCATTATTAAAAATTGTTTAAGTTTGGCCAGGCGCAGTGGCTCACACCTGTAATCCCAGCACTTTGGGAAGCCAAGGCAGGCTGATCACCTAAGGTCAGGAGTTCGAGACCAGCCTGGCCAACATGGAGAAACCCCATGTCTACTAAAAATACAAAAATTAGCCGGGCGTGGTGGCACATGCCTATAATCCTAGCTACTCAGGAGGCTGAGCCAGGAGAATCACTTGAACCCAGGAGGCAGGGGTTGCAGTGAGCCAAGATCATGCCACTGCACTCCAGCCTGGGCAATAGAGGGAGACTCTGTCTCAAAAAAATAAAAAATAAAATAAAAATAAAAACTGTTTAAGTTCTATTGGTAGTGTCACTATGATGTTTTAAATTTATAAATTTCGTTGCAAATTATAGGGTAAATGAACTCTAAACAGGATTACAGTTTACATTACCGGAAAAAAATCAGCTCAAAATCTGCCATCATGCATGAAGATGTTCTGGGAAAAATAAAAAGCGTGCAAATGTCTCCTTGATTTTCAGCAAATGCCATGGCTGAGCATTAAACTTTCAGGCCCTCATTACTGTGTCATTGGAAATGCCTCTGCAGTTCTAAAGTGGCTGATACAGTAATTAAACTGAAGACTACATTGCCTTATAAGCTGATGGCTTGGTTTTATTGTCACTAACTAGGATGGTCTCAGAAACGAGCTGATCTGCTGTCTAATGGCTGTCAGAAATGAAGGTCTGAGTTCAATTATTCTAAAACAAACACAGACACTTTTGGTGTGAATCCTTCAATATTTAATTGGACTATATCTGGCAACCCTACACAGAAGGTCAACTCAATTAGCCACCAGGGACACCTGTCCCCACTGCTCACCACAGAGCCACGCAGCCACATCTGCCTGGTCTCCTCTTACCTTCGTGCACTTAAACTTACATTTTTCCTCTCAGTCGACCCATTTCTTGTCTTACTTGTATTTTGAAGACAACTTTATATCACTGTGAAATTACGGGCTTGACGCCCTAGTTATATTCCTGGTAATACCTTTTAAAATAAAATCGTTAACCTATTAAGATACGAAACAACTGCCCCATGCCCCAAAACCACCCTTCCACGCCACCCTGTGCCCTCCTCGTTGGAGTCTCCAAGACACACCCTGGGAACAGAAATCCTGCCTTAAGCACACCTCCTACGTCCGTTTCTACAGACGACGTCGTCCTTGGATTCAGCCACACCATCAGCAGGCTTTCTATCCAGGGAGCAAGGTTTTGATCTCTCAAATAATTGCTTCTGCCTTGGTGTGGGGCCCCTGTCATGGGCTTCAGCCCAAAGATTGGGGTCAGGGGAAGGGGGGGACTCTGCTCTGGGACCTGCAGCAAGACCCAGGTGCTCAGCCCTCCCCAAGCACCTGCCAGGCTACAGAGAGGTGGGGACACTTCTACAAGGCACTGGTGATAGGGAAGCAGCAATTCCAAAACAACCAGCCAGGTCTCCCCCAGGAAGCTCTGGAGGGGTGTGTGTTTCTCTCCGCCATGTGCTCAAGTGCACTGGCCTGTGTGTAGGATTTGGAAGGTTGGCACGGACGCTCTGGAAGGGTGTGTGTTTCTCTCCGCCATGTGCTGAAGTGCACTGGCCTGGGTGTAAGATCTGGAAGGTTGGCGCGGACGCTCTGGAGGGGTGTGTGTTTCTCTCCGCCATGTGCTCAAGTGCACTGGCCTGTGTGTAGGATTTGGAAGGTTGGCACGGACGCTCTGGAGGGGTGTGTGTTTCACTCTGCCATGTGCTGAAGTGCACTGGCCTGTGTGTAAGATCTGGAAGGTTGGCGTGGATGTGCATTTTCAGCTACAAGAGGATTCTGTGCTGCTTTCCTCCCTGTCCTGCACTCAATGGACCATGTGCCCACAGGCCCCACCCAGCCTCTGATGGAGCCCTCGTGCCCTGGGCTCATGCCGCCTCTGACACAGGCTCAGGTGGCTTCTGACTCCTGTTCCTCTGGAACCGTCCTGGGACAGGCAATGCCGGGTCAGCGGCCACAGGGCCTCTTCACTCCGCTCGGTGTCCGGGGGGCCAGCCCACCACAGGGTGGTGCCACGCGGCTCTGAGTTCACTAAGCCCCCACCTCCCTGCATTCCCCACCCACTCCACGGCTCACTGGGACCACTCTGAAGTTGGCTGACATTCAACTTTTCCCTGGGGTGGGTCTTGGAGACTCCAAAGAGGAAGGCATGGGGTGGCATGGGAGGGGGGTTGGGGGCACATGGCAGTTGTTTCTTATCTTAATAGTTTAATGATTTTATTTTAAAAGGTATTACAAGGAATATAACTAGGTCCTCAAACCTGTAATTTGGCTTCTCATCTCTGCAGTGGTGGTGGCGGCGACGAGGATGTGTTTTGTATTTCACTGATTTCAAATGAGCCTGGGAAGCCTTTTCCCAGTTTCCCATTGGGCTTTCTGTCTTTTTCTTTCTGAAGTAGGAATCGCCTCTCTAGTCACGACATTAGTTCTTCATTGACGTTCTGCTTTCTTTCAGCTGATCATCGGGCCATAGCGTCGTGTACTGGAGACAACCACTCAGTGTTGATGGAGAAGTTGCCCAGGTCTTGCCTCGTAGTGTCCCATGTTCCCTGTGCTCAGGCCTCAAGGATATTCGTCCTCATGGTCTCCTGTCAGCTTAACGTTATGCCTTGTGCATTCAGGCCTGAATCCACCTGGGATCCATGTTAACGTGTTGGATCAGGTATGGATCCAGGTGCCCTCTCCTCCAGAGTGAGCCGGGATCACCCACAGTACCTACTGGGGGGTCCTCCTTGCCTCAGTGTACGAGTCAGGGTTCTCTAGAGGGACAGAACTAATAGGATAGAAGTATATAAAAAGGGGAGCTTATTAAGTATTAACTCACATGCTCACAAGGCCCCACTATGGGCCATCTGCAAGCTGAGGAGAAAGGAGAGCCAGTCCGAGTCCCAAAACTGAAGAACTTGGAGTCCGATGTTTGAGGACAAGAAGTATCCAGCACGGGAGAAGGATGCAGGCTGGGAGGCTAGGCCAGTCTCGCCTTTTCACGTTGTTCTACCTGCTTTATATCCTAGCTGCACTGGCAGATTGAGGGTGGGTCTGCCTCTCCCAGCCCACTGACTCAAATGTTAATCTCCCTTGGCAACACCCTCACAGACACACCCAGTATCAATACTTTGCA
This sequence comes from Gorilla gorilla gorilla, assembly GCF_029281585.2. Classification (NCBI taxonomy): domain Eukaryota; kingdom Metazoa; phylum Chordata; class Mammalia; order Primates; family Hominidae; genus Gorilla; species Gorilla gorilla. The sequence continues at coordinate 47,312,882 of NC_086018.1, forward strand.
TCCTTCCATCCAATCAAGTTGACGTTCAGCATTACCCATCACAACTATTGACTTGTGTTGCCACCCACAGGTCGTCAGTATTTAGGTTTATGCCATCGTTTATGCCATTACTATCATTCTCATCATCATTATTGTGATTTTGGAAAACTCTTAACATCTGGTAAAGCAAGCATTCCTTCTTGGTTCTCCTGCTTTCCAAGTTGGCTTTTACACCCACCCCCTAGCCCCAGCTGAAGTGCGTGCATCAGATCCCTGGGAAAGCCTGGCTGGACTGGGCTCAGAGCGGCACTGAGCCGGGGGGACTGCAGACGGGGCTGGCGCCCTGCACACATTATGTCCACCCATCCAGGGTCTTCCTTCAGGTCCCAGGATCGAGTTTTAAAGCTTTCTGCACACTTTATATAGAGATTTTAAATATGGCTTGTGCATCCTATATATAGACTTTATACTTGCTTTGTGCTGTTAACGGTATCTTATTTTACATCATATTTGTCGGCAACAATCAGTAACTTGCAATCCTCCCACTAAGGTAAAATTTAAATCTACTAATCTTGACTTTTTCTGATTGCCAAAGTTGGGAGGATTTATCTCTTACCCTTTTGAGACTATGTGTCAAGTTCGCGCTGATATGATATCAACACAGGTTTTTTCATCAAATGAATACACCAGCACCACCGCAAGATCCAGGTGCCCCACCCCTCTGAGCTCCCCAAACCTTGCAGATATTTGAGGCAGGTGCATCTGCCACCAGCCGAGCTGTTCTGGAGAGTTTTGTCCCCAGCAATCAGGTTCTTACTAGGAGATCAAAGGAAAGTTGTGTGGGGAGATCTGAGGCCACACAGAGGACAACATGTTCTAAAACAGCTCAAACCAACAGACACAAAAAGGCTACTCCCTGGAGGTATGTGGAGAGATTCCAGGGAAACTGTCTCTCCCACAGTGAGGGGAAGGGGCTGTGTGCCGAGGGGCCCTGAGGGGGTCTCAGCAGAGCGGGTCTCAGGAGAGATCTCCTCTGAAGCAGCAAGGGTCCTGTCACCGACCCCCACCCCAAGTCAGTGAGTCCCCTGTGAGCGCACACCTGCTCCCGGGCACCCGTCCCAGCACAGTGACTCTGGCCCAGAGACCACTGGTCTGAAGATCAGTGCCTCATAGGAGGAGCCCTTCTCTGGGAAGCCTCAGGGAGGACCCTCTGTGGAGGGAATCTCCCCCCTCAGAGTTCCCGAGGGCTGTGCTGCTGCCGTCTCGGGACCACCCCCATCCTGCCTGGCATCACCCCTGTGTGCCTGTGCCCATGGCCTGAGCCGAGACTGGGATTCACAGCCTGACTTCCTGGGGTCCACATCCCTCCTGGATTTCCTGGAGGGCCAGGTGTTGGCCCTTGTAGCTTGTATGCTGCCTGGCCCAGGTTCAGGGTCATTGCTGGAAAGACACAGCGGACCACATTCTGCCTGACCTTGGACGTGGTCACAAGGTGGGGAGGGCACATCTACCTTCCTTCCTTGGAGCCAGCCTCTCAGGATCTCTCTGAAGCTGGGGAGCAGTTGGAGTACAAGCTGAACCCGGAGTGCTCAGGAAACCGAGGGGAATTCCAAGCAGCCGTGACCCCCCCAGCCCAGGCTCCTCTGTGTGAGCAGGACCTTTCACAGTGAGTGGACAAGGTGGGGAGTGATTTCTGCTGGGTCAGCCTGGACCTGCCAACTTCAGAAGTGTGTCCTGATCCATCCTGGGGCGGTGAAATTGCATTGACGTGAACACGCAGCCCCCGAGGATAAGGAACGCATTTTTATTTTATTTTATTTTAGGTTCTGGGATACATGTGCAGAAGGTACAGGTTTGTTACACAGGTAAATGTGTGCCATGGTGGTTTGCTGCACCTATCAACCCGTCGTCACCTGGGTATATTAAGCCCCGCATGCATTAGCTATTTGAAGAACGGCATTTTTTTGTTTTTGTTTTTGTTTTGAGACAGAGTCTCATTCGGTCACCCAGGCTGGACTGCAAAGGCATGATCTCAGCTCACTGCGTCTTCCACCTCCCAGGTTCAAGCATTTCTCCTGACTCAGCCTCCCAAGTAGCTGGGATTACAGGCACACGCCACCATGGCCAGCTAATTTTTGTATTTTTACTAGAGACAGGGTTTCACCATATTGGCCAGGCTGGTCTCAAACTCCTGACCTCAAGTGATCCTCTTGCCTCAGCCTCCCAAGTGCTGGGATTATAGGCGTGAGCCACTGGCACCTGGCCAGACAGCATTTTTTAATGTGGCCTGTTTGATAAGTCCTTGGTAATATTGATAGAGTGTTTGCCAGTTAAGAAGTAGAAACCAGTGACGGTGGGCCATGAAAATGATCACATATTGGCCCTTTCATTTCGTGAAATTGCACCGACACTTCCCCTGTGGCAGGATGGCACGCCCACATTTCATAGGAAGGCCTTGCTCTCTGCCGTGTGCTCCTCTGCGTGGACAGAAAGGAGCAAAGAGGAAGAAAACCACAGCATGAAGTGGGGACGCAGGTGCCTGAGGAGGGCACTTTTGTCTCTTGGGAACATTTGTGTATATTTTAGTTTTTTTTTTAATTCCAGAGAACTCCTTGTCCTGGCAATCCTGTGTTGATTTATTTATGGTTCTGAAATTGTTGCCAGGCTGGACACCTGCCTGGGGCAGGCCAGTGGCCCACACTGTCCCTCGTGCTGGTTTCTAAGGCCCAGCCTCTCCAATAACATTTTAAATGGCTTCTAAATTGCTTCATTTATTAAATATTCACTGTGAGAACAAAAAAGAGGATAATTCATTTTGGTGGAAGGGTTTCCTTTCCCCCTAAAAACTTTGTAGAAAAACAGCCCGTAATAATGGCAGACTTCGCAGGTGTCCGGTGGGAGAACAGGGCAGTCTGTTCAAGGCATAGATGAAATGATCTCCCAACTCACTTGGACAAACAGGGAGACGAGGAGGTGTAAGACTTCATGAGCAAGCTGTGTCCTTGGCTGCTGCCTGCGCTGGGAACCCCGGAAACCTGGGAGTGTGTACCGCTGCCCCTTCCATGGGGCCCTGAGCTGCCGCAGGGTTCGAGTTAAACAGCCACAATCCATCACTGTTTATGAGGTCAGCACAAGCGGCCACTTAGCTGTTGGCTGACCAGAGACACAATTCCTGCTGATGGGGGAGGTGGACATCTGCTGTGTGCAGGGGTTGCCTGGGGGTCCCAGGTGTCCTTTCCGGGCTGCGAATGCAAATAGAGTGGCCCGGGCTAATTGCTGCTGTCAAGCCTGGGAAATCAGATTTATTATCCATGTATCTCAAAGCCTTCATTAAGAGTTCAGGGGGAAAAAGTCCCATCTCCATCTCCTACCAAGATGAATGAGTCAAAGAGCAGATATTTTTATAACCATGCTATCTGACTTTAATTTTAAATTCAAAAACATGTACCGGGCCCAGCTGATATCGTACAGATTTAAAGAGGTGAGGAGCCACACACCTGGTTAGCAGATCGGACAGGGACATTTGGGCGTCTTGCAGGAGGCCTGTTTCTTGTGGGTCTTTCTGTTATGCAGACAGCATGGATGTTTTCCACTATAAGACCATTGCACTTGCAGCACTGTCTGCAATGCCAGTATGTTTCCACACCAAGACACGCATTCGCCAGAGATGTTAAAGTGACTCATTGTAAGGAGGCTCAATCTTCCCATGCACAGCCATGATACTGCTCACATGTGAAGACATCAGCAATATTGACGGGCTTGAGTTTCTCCAATACATAATTCAGATACCATAAAATTCACCCCGTTTAAAAAAGTGTACAGTTCAGTGATTCTCGGTGTTCATGACTGTAGCTCTGCAGGGAGTTTTGAATCTGGGAAGTCTGAACCCTCCAGCTTTGTTTTTCCTTGTCAAGATTGATTGGGCTAGTCTAGATCACTTGAAATTTCTTTTTCTTCTCCTTCTCCTTCTCCTTCTTCTTCCTCTTCCTCTTCTTCTTCTTCTTCTACTTCTTTTCTTTTTTTTTTTTTTTTGAGATGGAGTCTTGCTGTGACACCCAGGCTGGAGTACAATGGTGTGATCTCGGCTCACTGCAACCTCTGCCTACTGGGTTCAAGAAATTCTCCTGCCTCAGCCTTCTGAGTAGCTGGGATTACAGGTGCCCACCAAAATGCCTGTCTAATTTTTGTATTTTTAGTAGCACAGAGTTTCACCATGTTAGCCAGGCTGGTCTTGAACTCCTGACCTCAGGTGATCCACCTGCCTTGGCCTCCCAAAGTGCTGGGATTACAGGTGTGAGCCACTGCGCCCAGCATAGATCACTTGAAATTTCATCCCATTGCCTTCTGGTCTCCGTGGTTTCTGATGAGAAATGAACAGTTAATCTTACCAAGGATCCGTTACACATGAGTCACATCTCTCCTACTGTCTTCAAGATTCTCTCTTGAATTTTGATAGTTTGAGTATAACGTGTCTATGTGTCTCAGAGTTTGTCCAACTTGGAACTGTCTAAGCTTCTTAGTTCTATAGACTAATGTTTTCTTCACCAAATTTGAAAAGTTTTCAGGAATTGTTTTTAAACCTTTTTTCCTAATCATTTATATCTTTCTCTTCTCCTTTGGGGCCTCTTATCGTGCATGTGTGGGTATATTTAATGACATGCCACAGGTCTCTGAGTCTCTGTTCATTTCTTTATTCTTTTTTTTCTCTCTTCTCAGATTGAATAGTCTCAATTGTCCCACCTTCAAGTTTGTAAGGTCTTTCTCCTGCCTATTCCAACCCACTATTGAGTTCCTCTAGTGAATTTTCACTTGAGGCATTGTATTTTTCAACTCCAGAAATTTATTTTTTTATAGCTTCTATGTCTTTACTGATATTGCCTCACTGGTGAGACATGGTTCTCATACTTTTCTTTAGTTTTTAGACATGGTTTCGTTTTGTTAAATCACCATATTTAAAATTAGGTGATTTTAAGTCTTTGTCCTCTAAGTCCAATGCCTGGGCTTTCTCAGGGATAGTTTTAACTGACTGTTTCTCTTATATGTATAAAACCATAACTTTCTGTTGCTTTATATGCCACCGATATTTTGTTGAAAACTGAACATTTTAAATACTATGATGTGGCAGCTCTGGAAATCAGATTCCTACCCTCAGATTCCAAATCAGATTCCAAACCGGGGTTTGTTGCTCTTGCTTTTTGTTTTTGCTTTTGTGGTCATCATTGTTGTTTGGTGACTCTTGTTAACTAGTTCTGTAAAGTACGTCTTCTCTGTCATGTTTGGCCACTAACGTCTCTGCTTGATTAGCTCTGTGGCCAGCCAGTGATTGGATGGAGATGTCTTAAACACCTGGAATCTGTCCGTCCCCCAGACTGTTTGGAAGGGATATTCTGTGTGCACGAGGGGTGTGCCCGCCACACTCAGCAAGTGTACAATTCTGCATAGCTTTACTTCCTGTGTGTGCATAAGCTCAAAGTCATCTAGGGTGGAAGCTTAGGAACAACTTCTCAGATCTTTCCTGAGCACTCACATAGCTCTATACACACAGGTAGCTTTCTAGATTCCCAAGAATATGTCAGAGATTTTCCGAACTGCAGAGGATATCTCATTCCCCAGATTTTCCTTTGAAACATTTTGTGAGCCTAATGTTTGTGTCAACTCTCATCTACCACCTCAGGTAGGTGCAAAGTTCAACAATTTCCTCCAGTAATTTTCAACAAACACCTCCAGGGAGAAGGCTTTTTCTATTGTGCGAGTTCTGAGTCAGGTCAAATAAAAACACCCTTGCAAGTGAGGTCCTCCAGAAACTGCCAGACAGGTCAAGTCATGACACTCTTCTGCAAATGAGGCTTGGAAGGAGCCCCAGCCCTGTGCTCCTCTTCCCTGTGAGTGCTGGGCTGCTGGGCTCACAGAGATGGCAGGCTGTTGATCTTCAAGTCAACCACAGAGCTGCAGAAAGGGGCGTGAGAAGAGGGCAGGTTAAAACACTGCAGAGTTCACTGGCTTTGTGCATTAGACCTGAGGGAGCTGAGCACTGGAGTCTCATGGGGTGGGGCTTCTGAGGTCCTGGGGCCAGAGTGGGCTTGGTGGTCTGAGGGACAAGGAAGGGCACTGTAAGGATGGAACAGATTGAGTAAGGGGAGGCAATGAGGCTGAGTGTAGAGAAGGAACTGGCCACCTAGGAGCCTTGTATTCATCGTAAAGAAACTTATTTCACTCTGAAAGAAATTCAGAGCCAAGCAGGGTCTGGTGAGAGGAGTGATGAGTCAGAACTACTTGAAAGGTTTTACCCAGCAGCTCTGCAGAGAGGACCCTAAAAGCAAAGCAGCAGTGGAAGCAGAGAGACAGTTTAGAAAGTCATTGACAATAACCGGATTGCAGAGGACAGTGACTGGGCCAGGGTGGTGGCCAGAAAGACGGTGAGAAGGGTTCAGATCTAGGTAGATTCTGAAGGCCAAGCCCTCTGGATTTGCAGATGGACTGTGCATGCGCTGTGAGAGGAAACCTTGCTTTGTAGACACCTGGAGGGAGGGAGTTAGCATGTGAACAAAGGTGGTGGAGGTTTGTGGGGAAGAGAATGTCCAGTGTCCACTCTTGGGTGCTGATGAGGTAAGGGTGAGATGCCCAAAAGACCCCTAAGGAGGTCGAGCAGGAGGCAGCCGGATGGAGGAGACTGAAGGGCTCGGGGCTGGAGGCAGAGATGACTCAGGGGTGGCCAGCGTCTGGACGGAGTTCAAAGCCATGAGACAGCAGGAAAGAACGCCGATAAAAGAGAGAGAGAGAAGCAGTGGGCTGAGTCCCAAGGATCCCATTTCTACAGGTCTGAGAAACAGGAAGAAATAAGAGCCAAGACGATACCAGCTCCCTGGCTGTTATTCCAACATTCAATTCTAGCTGTGTGATTTCAGAAATCCATTTACCCTCTCTGGGCCTTGGTTTTCTCATCTGTAGGTTGGGCGTAATGAGTTTCCTGCCTCCCCTGCAGGGTTTGGACCTGCCAGCCCTCACCATGACCAAAGCAAATTCCTTGAATTTATTTCCCTTTTATATAAATGTGCACCTGGGTCTGCTCCTCTGCAGAACCCGGATACGTCGGGATAATGAATTCTGCCGTGGCTGCATCTTTCACAGCTGTGTTGGGTCCAGGCAGGGATGGAGGTGGAAGTCTTGAACAAGCAAGAAGGGAGGTTCATTTTCCAATCTGAGCTTGGCTGTTTTCCGTCCTCACTGTAACTCCGGTTCTCAGTGGTCTCGTCCTCAAGCAAGAGGCAAGCGTCTTCCAGTCCCTGACTGACCCATGGTCCATCACTCCCCACCCAGGTCCCTGTGCCTGGAGCCGGGTTCCCCAGGAGACACAGAGGCCCTGCCCCAGCTGCCGGCTGATCCCGTGTGACCTTGGTCACGAGAACACGCATCAGCCCTGTCCACGATGAGTCAGCCGGCGTGCTCATTACAACAGGGGGTTCAATCTCATCTTCTTAATAGCTTGATCTGACCAAATAATTGAGAATCACACCCTGCCAGCAGTGGCTGGCCTTCCAGAGGTGGGTGGGCGCACTGCGGAAACCAGGGATGAAATGTCACCTGACTTTTTACTTAGCAGATACTCTCCAGGAGGCTGTGCTGTGTTTGAACTAGGGGTGTGGGGGGCAGGGGAAGTGAACCAGCCAGTGTCGGCCCCCAAAGCAATGTACAGGTCACTAGGGGGGGAAGAGGCAGGAACAGGAGGGAGGGCACGGGGCTGTGAGGAGACGCTCCTGGTGGGCAGAGGAGGCCAGGCTGGACACCTCCTCCATCCCAGGTCTTGCTCTATCTTCCCACCAACCTGAAGATTCCACTTTTAAATGAGAGAAAATAAGTCCCAGGACAAACACCAAGCAGGCACCAGATCAAAGCGGCAGCAAATCCATCCAGGGAGGACCTCCGCTCAGCGATCGGTGCAGGGGCAGCAAGAAAATCAGGTCCCTGTGGGCCCCGCTGCCCAGAGCCAACGTGAGGAGCTCTGCAACGTAAAGGATGTGTGTGTTCACGGGAACATCAAATGGGAGCCCTGGCTGGAGCAGAACACTCTATGGTTTGAAGATAATCATGAGGCATTTCTGCTTCTAGAAGACTCTGTGTGTACCTGCATCCCTGGGCTGGAAGTACGGAACTCTGTGTCATGATGGAAATGCACATTAAAATGATGACGAGCCCGCACTACACGCCTATTAGAACACCCCAAATCTAAAGCGCTGACCCCAAATGCTGCAGACACGGAGCTAGAAACCTTCATTCATTGCTGGTAGGAGTGCAGAATGGTGCAGCAGCTTTGGAAGACAGTTTACAAAACTCAATGGACTCTTAACATTGGATCCAGGAATCACACTCCTTGGCATTTACCCGAAGGGATTGAAAACCTGTACCCACATGTAAACCCACACAGGCATGTGTATAGCAGCCTTATTCATAATCACCAAAACTCGGAAGCAACCAGGATGCCCCTCAGTAGGAGAATGAAATGAACCGGCGCCTTCAGACAATGGCGCATCACCCAGTGCTGAAAACCTGTGCTATCAAGCCCTGAAAAGACACGGAGGGAGCTTAAATGCATATTACTGAGTGAAAGAAGCCAGTCTAAAAAGGCTCCACACTGTACGATTCCAACCATATGGCATTCTGGAAACAGAAAACCATGGTGATAATAAAAAGATCAGGGGTTTCCAGGAATGAGGAGGGAGGAAGGGATTTTTAGGAGAGGAGAAACTCTATGATAGTCTAATGGGGGATGCCTGTCATTACAGCTGTGTCCAAGCCCACAGATTGCACATCTCCCCTGTGGGCGATAACGATGCTCAGTGTCATCTGCTCAGGGATCCTGTCAAATGCACACACAGTAGGGAACGGCCCTACGGGGGAGCCTGGGTGGGCAGGGAGGCTGCAGAAACTCCCCGTGCCTTCCATTCAATTTCACATGAACCTACAACTGCTCTAAAAAATAAACTCTGTTTTATTAAGTGGAAGAGGGAGGCAGAAGGGGAGATCAGAGTGCTGTGATGTGGAAGCACTGGACCCACCGTTCTGGGACTCAGGAAGCTCCCAGAGCTCAGAGGGCAGGAAAGGCACGGGGTGGGGACACCTGCGGAGTGTGCAGGAAAAGACCCGGCCCCACCCACACATCAGCCAGGGAGACCCACGCCAGGCTTCTGACCACAGAACCGTCAGAGAATGCGTTTGCATTGTTTTAAGCCACAGTGTTGGTGGCGCATTTAGGCGGCAGCCATAGATTCTTATGCGACTTTACATCAATGGCTGCCACGACCCTGCTATGCGACACGCTAATTTTTCTTTCACTTCACAGTGTATCTTATGGATGATTCCTTATCTCATTCTTTTTCGAGGTTGCGTGGAATCACCGTACGTAATTTATAGACCCAATTCTGCTACGTGGACATGTAGGCACTTCGCAGGAGCTTTTGCTTTTTGTTTGTTTGCTTTTATTGTGGATGATCTGAGCTAACGTTGGGTGATCCAGGGGCTGTTTTCCCCTCTCCATCATGTTCTGTCTCAGGCTGCGAGGCTGGCCCTGGGCTTCCTCTCTCAGGGCTCGGGGCAGGGTGAATTCCCCACCTGTAACTCTTAGACATCGCTAATTCCGGAAGACTCCATCAGGACATTGCAGATATTATGGCAGGGGCGGACGAGGCGCCTCCCCGGTGCCAGGGTCACGCTGCCGAACTCAGGTGCTGTGATCTCTGCCCTCCACAGGCTCCTCCAAAATCCGACTGGATGCCCAGGACCAGAGATTGAGGCATGCGTCTGCAGGAGCGACAATTCAATTGCGGAAGAAAAACACGTTTTCTCTCTGTCTCCACCGATTTAGAAAGTGGAGAAAGTTGATTTCAAGGGGGCCTTTGGGAAATAAGAGGAAACAGGCTTTGGAATAACTGTGGAGAGAGATGCGAGGGCGTTCTCAGGAGACAGAGATGCGGAGAGGCGAGGCATAGATTCAAACAGCCCAGGGATGGTCAGGGTATGGGGAGGGGATCTCGGGAGGGGACGCAGACTGTATTCCAGAGCCCAGTAATGCCAGCTACATGCCCTCCTTCTCTCTGCAGGAGCAGACAGGCTCAGGCCCAGGGGCACAGGGCATCATCATTATGGGTGGATTCGGGCTGCCTCTCTGGGCTCTTCTGTGGCCGAGGGTGGACCACCCTGCCTGGCTGCTCCAGTGGAGCCTGGGTCTCCAAGGTGGTAGTCAGGCTGGTCTGGGCAGGTGGGGGCGGGAAGAGGTGCGGGAGAGGCACAGCTGACCCGTCTTGGACGATGCTCGGAGGTTCTGGGCTCTGGGAATCCGGTTCTCCACGTTCACCCGCTCCCAGCGCCTCTCCCATACACCTCTCCCAGAACCTCTCCCACGCAGCCCCACTGCCAGCAGGGCCCACTGCTCTTCACGGCCTGTCTTGTCAGCTTGAGCTACAGTAAAACATCACTGGCCGGTTTAATCAGGAATGTTAATTCTTTACATCCTGAGGCTGGAAGGCTAAGATCGAGGCACAGGCAGATGCGGAGTCTGGCGGGAGCTGGCTTCCTGGCTCCTAGAAGACGCCACCTCACTGTGCCCTCATGGGGCAGAGTGAGAAGCTGCTGTCACCCCACTCCATAAAGGGCGCTAACCCCACCCTGGGGGCCACCTTCATGGCCACGTTGGCCCTAATTACCTCTCCAAGGTCCTAATACCATTGCTTTGGGAGTTAGGGCTTCAATATACAAATCGGGGGGTACGGGCACAAACACTTTGTCTATCACAGGTCCCAGTTACACTGGCCCTGCCCCACCCCCAGCTGACTCCCTGTTCCAGGAGCCCCTGGAGGGCCGGGGGCGTGTGAGTCTCCGACTCAGTGGTTCTGAGACTTCCCCATCCATGAGAACCACCTGCAGGTTGGAGCACAGGTCACTGGGCCTAATCCATCACTTCCCATTCACTGCGTCTAGGGAAGGTCGGAGCATCTGCATCTCGTACAAGCACTCAGTGCTGTGTGTGTGATGGGCTCCGAGAACGGGGATGGGCTCGTCCACCCGGCTCCAGAGCGGGCTGTTCTGTGTGAGAAGCAGCTCTTGTGGGTCGCTTTGAACAGAGGAGATGGAAAGAGGATGTCTAGGCACACACTGGGCGAAGCATGCAGCCTCCCCCACAGACCACCAGGCCCTGACAGGAGGCACTCAGTGCAGCCTGTCAACATCACCCACCTGAACACACAGCAGCCGAGATGACGGCACAGCCCAAAGTTGGGTCACAGGCTCAGGAGTGTCAAGCTGTGGCACCGCTGCCTGTACATCAGCTCCTCTTTGACTCCAGCCTCCGACAGACTCAGTGATGGAAACGTCAGCTTTACTCATTCCTGGTCTTCTCTCAGGGACCGGGCCAAGCTTCCGGAGCCTTAGGGAGCACTGAGGCACGAGGGAGGGGCTGCGGCCACTGTGGCTGCTGTCCACAGGTGTGTTTTCCTTAGAGAGGGGGCAAAAGGAAAAAGCAGGGTCTCAGGACCCCAAATTCACTGTGCTGAAGGGAAAGTGAAGCTTGGGAACTGAGTCATGAGGAAAACAACCTGCCTTCCTTCTGTTCCCAGAGAGCTGTCACTTCACAGGTTTACTTGGGCTTATGTGCAAAGTAGATTCACTGAGCACTTACCAAAGCCTCAGAGGAGTGTAGCTGCTTGCCTCACTGCCTGTCTACCCCACCCCTTTTTTTCCTTTCTACCTTTCCCCCTTTCCCTTCTGCTCACTTCTTCCCCTTTAAATATTGAAGTTCTGGCCCGGCGCTGTGACTCACACCTGTAATCCCAGCACTTTGGGAGGCTGAGGCGGGCGGATCACCTGAGGTCAGGAGTTTGAGACCAGCCTGGGTAACATGGTGAAACCCCGTCTCTACCAAAAATACAAAAAATTAGCCAGGCGTGGTGGCAGGTGCTGTAATCCCAGCTACTTTGGAGGCTGAGGCAGGAGAATCGCTGGAATCCAGGAGGCGGACGTTGTGGTGAGCTGAGATCACTCCACTGCACTCCAGGCTGGGTGACAAGAGCAAAACTCCATCTTAAAAGAAAAAAAAAAAGAAGTTCCTAAAACCCTCTCTGGCAAAAGGATAGCCACAGATCCTACCATAACTTGTGTTTCTTTTTCCTGGGCGTGTCTTTGACCTTGGCAAAAATAAACCTATAGATTGGCTGAGATCTGCACTTTTTGGTTACCAAGGGTTGTGTGTGAGTACATGTGCATGCATGTGTGTGCATGTGACACGTGTGTGTTTGTGTGTGTGTGTCAGCGAGCTCTTGGGCATTTTATGGAAGAGTTCCGATTGCTTAGAAACCAAACGGCCTGAGCTGCAGTGTATTTTACCAACCAGCTCCTTCTTTAAAGAGCTGAACACCGTCAGAAATAAGCCCAGGTAGGCAGTGGGGGCCATCAGAGAACTATACCTCTTATTACAACCTGGAAATTACCACCCTGGATTTACTGCAGCAAAACCCCTGCTTATGTAATTTTCACTATAGCACACCAGGTCAACAAGTACGCTTCTTATAAAGACAAAATCAGATCAGATTTAACACATTTTGGTCACGGTCCATTTTCTTTTAGCTGGGGAGAGTCCCCCGTTTCTTCAAACAGAAATCCCAGATGTTTTTGGCAGATTTCCATCCACTTTATTTTCTTATAAAACGGCACTAAGCCCCTTACAGCTCTAGAGTGATTTAGTGCAAAATGCAAACATGTCCAGGGATAAGGCACCGAGCCTGGGGCCTCCCTGGATGCCTGATGCTCCGAGGACTTGTCTGCACCCGGCTGTTGTGCTTCCTTCTTTATCACAGAGGTGAGCACATGTCACACGCAAAATGCTATGAAAAATTATTGTGATGTGCCAATTACAATTTTCCCTATTCAAATTTGGAGCATCGAGTAGAAGAATGTCCTTAAAAAAATTCTTCCCAAATCCCAAATGATTAGTTTATTCATTTTGCCATCATGTACCTGTTACTTAAATTCAAAAGTAGTGATGTTAGCGTTGTTGTTCACAGGGGTGTGGGTTAACAGTTCTGAGCCCATTTTCGTCTGCTGCTGAGTCAGAACAAATGCGTATGATGGGTGGTGGATGGGGGAGCTGGATTTCTTGCTGTCGGAGTGGGAGTTAAAGATCAATAACAGCATGAGGCTAAATGACCCATGAGGTCACGGGTTAGGGCTGGAGACACCAGCAAGAACTCATGTTGGGCTTACTAGAGATCCATATAGTTACATGCAGAGCTATTTATAGATGCATGTATATACACAGTACGTACACACGTACTTCCAAGCTCTGTCCCTTGAAAAACACTAAACACATCAGCACCCCATAGCCGTGAGCACTCCCAGCACCCAGGCCTTGGTTTCTAACACCATTCCCTGGAGGATTCGAGGTTCCTTGGAAAAACAGCAGATTCAAAAACTGGGGCAGGAAATTGAGACGCATGAGCCAGCAGCACCATGTGGTGCCAAAAAGTAAGGAAGCCTCAAGAAACAAAACGATGGAGGTATGTCAAAGGGACATGGAAGCCCATGAAAAACAGCCAATGACCAAAGCTGGAAGAATCTGAACCAAGAAGGGTAATAATATTGTAGTATTAGATGAGCTCTGAGCTCAGCTAGTGCTTGGATGGAGATTTCTTAAATACCCGGAATCTGTCCATCTCCCAGCGTTTTCAAGGGCATTTCCCTGCCCCTTGAGGTGGGCTCCACTTAAGTGATTTTCTTTCAAAGAGTAGAGTATAAATAAGGGCAAAGAAAGAGACTCTTTACCATGGAGGAGCCCGGCAGACACTTCCACCAGGCAGCCAAGGTCAATGCCAACACTGAGGAGCCATCTTGTACCCTTGAAAAGATGTGATGGAAATAGCCCTTCACCTCCCCATAACCCACAACCTCCATATAGAAAAACAGACAGATCACTATGGAGAGACATTCTGCAAAACACCTGAGCAGTCCTCCTCCAAACTGTCAAGGTCATCATAACTGTCAAGGTCATCATAACCGTCAAGGTCATCATAAAACTGTCAAGGTCATCATAACTGTCAAGGTCATCATAACTGTCAAGGTCATCATAAAACTGTCAAGGTCATCAAAACTGTCAAGGTCATCATAACTGTCAAGGTCATCAAAACTGTCAAGGTCATCATAACTGTCAAGGTCATCAAAACTGTCAAGGTCATCATAACTGTCAAGGTCATCATAACTGTCAAGGTCATCAAAACTGTCAAGGTCATCATAACTGTCAAGGTCATCATAACTGTCAAGGTTGTCAAAACCAAGGAAAGTCTGAGAAACTGTTATGGCCAAGAGGAGCCTCAGGAGGCGTGACGACTAAATGTCACGTGGGATTCTGGGCGGGATCCTGAGACAGAAAAGGGACAACAGGTGAAGACTAAGGACATACGCATTAACCATGGACTTCAGTGAATAATCACACATCACCCTCGGTCTATTCTAGCAACTATACCACAGTCATAGAAGACGGTGATGGTGGAGACTGTGTATAGGAACTCTCTGTACTTTCTTTACTTTTCTGTAAACCCAAACTATTTTAAAATTAAAAATTTATTTGAAAAAAAATTAAAAGTGAGTAAGGCCCCCCCAGTCTGGTAGCGGCCCAGATCACTCCTGAGCAGCCTTTAGTCCTGACTTTCTGCCACTCAGGATGCCGGATGACGGGCAGGAGGCTGCGCTGCACTCTCCAGCCTGAATGTCAGGCTGCAAGGAAGGGTGTGAAGCTCTAGATGACCCTCCTCGGGGATTACACTTGCCGTCCTGGGTGGTGGCACCCAAGCAAACTATTTTTCTTCAAGTCAAATTGGTTTCTCTGATCAAACTGTTGCCGCCTGTTCGCTGCCCGAAGGGCCCAGAAAGTGACCTATTTTTCTAACAAAGCTGAGCTGATTGCACACTGCAGTGAAGAGGGTGCCAGCGGAATAGTCTCCTAACATCTCAACAAAGGAGGGGGGTTTGTAAAGGCTAGGGGCCGCCCCAGCAGCACCTTTCAGAGTGTGAGTGTCTGGTGGGGAGGGGTAACTGGAATGGGTCAGAGTTCGCATGATAATAATTTAGGATTTGTGGACACCAAGCGGGAGGCTTTCAAATGAGCTTTGAGCAATGAGCAGCTGTTCGACAAGGCCAGCTGAGAGATGCGACCGACTGTTCTGAGATGGGGCCACTTGCTCCGAGGAGGGTCAGCTGAGCAGTCTATTGCTGAGATAAATGGATTTTCAGCCAGTCCCTGAAATGAAGAATAAAGTCATTTGGAACTCCGTCTTCCTGGGCGAGCTGTCCTTGGAACAGTGACATCGTGCTCACTAGAGGGGAGGTGGGCAGCTGTGGCTGGGCTCAGCTCTCACTGTGAGGGGCGGGTGGTCTCTCTCCTGCATGGCCCTGCCCAAACCGGTTGGTATTAAATGGACCTGCTTTTCTCTGGCCCTATAACGAAGATTCTGCTTCCAGGCAGAGGCTGTTTTCCTTTGCATTTTAGGTCTGTTTATTTCTAAAATCGGGCTTGAACTTGGACATGCAGGTATCCTGCTGTTGGTTTTCCTCCTCCTTATTCACTCCCTGATATTATCTGGGGCAGAGGAGCTCAGGGCCTCTTCTTGGTGGTGCCTCCCTGCCTCAGAGCTTAACTGGTCTCCCTGACCCCCTGGGGCACTGCATCTCTGGGAAGTCCCAGAATCCCAGCCCTGACCCCCAGGGCCCCTGAGTGCACCACGGAGCCAGGGGCAGTGTTGGGGAGCAGGAGGCAGACCCTGCACTCAGGAGAACCTCAGACTCCTTTCCTCCATCTGCCTTTTCAGGGATGTTCCCTACTCTTACTTTTATTTTCATTATAGGTTTATTTTTCCCTCCTTACTCTACCTTTAGCAGAAATCCTTGAGGCTTGGCTGGCTTCCTTCTCCTGGGACAAGGATGAGGAGATACAGGAAGCAAAAACAGAAGGAGTTACCCAGCCCAGAAGAAAAGCACTGCACATGAGCACAGCCCACTCCTCTCCTCGGTGAGAGCCGTCCGCTCCCGAACATGCTCTGAATCTGTTGGTTCATTTGGCACAGCTGGACTGGAGACCTTGGCATTGCCTGGTTTGGGCTCACAGAGGCGGGGGGGCCAACGCACAGTGCAGGGACAGGACCAGAGGACGAGGGCTGCCCAGGCATGTCCAGGAGGGAGCAGTGCTTTGCACTCCAGCACCTCCCCTGCCATGCTTTGGCCTGGATTATCCCCCGCCCCTGCCTCTGAAACTTGCACACTTGGCCTGTGCAGGGGAGGAGGGCAAAGCTGCTCAGCTTCCACCGGAATCTTCGCTTCTCTTTCAAGATCCTTCCCTCCTGTGTGAGTTTCCTGCGGCTGCTGGAACAAAACACCACGGACTGGGCGTCACAACAACTGAAATTTATTTTCATGGTTCTGGGGGCCAGAGGCTAATCTTGTCGATAAAGCCTTGTTTTCCCCAAAGGCTCTAAGGGAGGACCCTTCCTGCCCCACCCGCTACCCCCCACCCCGCAGCTTCTGGGAGCTCCAGGCATCCCCCGGCCTGTGGCTGCATCGCTCCAGTCTCGGCCTCCATCCCCACACAGCCTTCTTCCTGGTGTTGGTGTCTTCTCCTCTGTGTGTCTGTAATGAGGACGCTTGTCATTGGATTTAGGGCCCACTTGGATAATGCAGGATGATCTCATCTCAAGATTCTTACCTTAATCCATCTGCAAAGATCCTGTTTCCAAAAAGGCCACCTTCCCTGGTTCCAGGGGTTAGGATGTGGACATATCACTTGGGCACTGACATCAAGCTTACTGTACCTCCTCTGGGCCCAGGGTGGCTAGGAAGGACCCACCTTTGACGTTGCTGTTGCATTCGGCCTCCTACGGGGTCTTGCTCAGAAATGGCATCCACGGGCCCTTTCTCCACACCCTCACGTACATGCAGCTGCATTACACAGCCCAGGTGCTTACCTGTCTAGGGTATCTGTGGCCCAGGCTTGCACACATAAGAGGCAGATGGTCCCTGAGCTCCTGGATACATCCCCATACCTTTCAACATCGCCTGCTCTCGTTTCTGACCTTTGAGTACCACTTCCTCTCCTGCAGAGAAAACAGGGCACAAAGTCATCCAGTGCTATAGGCCATGGAGCAGTCTCTGTGCCTTCCCAGACCACTTTGTCTTGCGAGCTTAGACAGCACCTGGCGGCTGGAGTTAACACCAGAGACAGAGTTTGCTGTCCACTTTTGCTCCTAGGAGCTCACTCAGCGATGGCTGGGCAAGGTCTGCTCTGGGTTCTGGACTCACATACTGAGAATTCATCTCTCCTAGTTTCAACCTGACCCTCAAGAAGATGACCATGGTGGGCCTCATTAATTCCTCTTGAAAAAATTCTGTTTCTCTCAGCCTCCTTGTCCTCACAGTCTCATGTATTAAACTGGTTCCAGCTTCCTACACAGAAATGTGGTGGAATAAGGTGTTAATACAATAACACCAACGTGAACAGCTGTGCTGATGGCTGTCTCTACTCTGCAGGGCATTGGCCATCACAGCAACCATGGCCTTTTCTGCCACTTCCCTGGTAGAGGTATTGCCAAGGGCAGCTTCTGTGTCAGACCTCTGGAATGGGGGATACCTGGAAAGAAAATCCACTGTGTTACAGCACCAGGAGGAGCAGAAATCCAGTTCAATCATCATGTCATGGAGACTGAATACGAAACTGTTGATGAAAATCAGTCCTGGGGAGTGGTGGTCTCCTCTAATACAGAGAGGGGAAAACACTCCAGGGGAAAAAGCCTGCTGTGATGAGAGGCTTCCCCTGCATGCAAGACAGTGCATGAGAAACCATCAAAGGTCACCCATTCGAAGGCATATCTGAATGAGCAGCCAGCTGAGAAAAGCCAGCGTGGTAGAGACGTGCCTTCTCATGAGGAAACTCATACCAGAAGAAGCCCAGTGCAGAGCACCTAGACACAGAGGAACCCAGACTGACAAGCAGATGGTTAGAGACAAACCTGGAGGAAACAGCTGGATCAAGGAGATGCTGGCCCCTGGGGGCTCGTGAGTTTGTGGTAAATCCAGAGTCAATGCAAGAGGTTCCACCCCATGTCCTGTCCTCCCCATCATGCCTGTTCTACAGAAGGAGGGGCTTCTGTATGCTGCTTCGCAGGCAAAGGTGACACCACCTCCCTGGGAATCGCCCTCTCTGCCTTGGCAGGTTATGGATACAGATAGCTTCTTGAGATGGGTTCCAGACAGTTGTGCTGGATTTTTTTTCAAGAGGAATTAGTGAGGCCCACCATGGCCATCTTCTTGAGGGTCAAGTTGAAACTAGGAGAGATTAATAAAATGAATGAAATGAAAAATTCAATAGAGAGCTTCATCAGCATATTTGATCATGCAAGAGGAAGAAGTAGAAGAGGAGGAGGAGGAGGAGAAGGAATCTGCACATTCAAAGACTGGTTATTTCAAATTATCCAATCAGAGGAGAAAAAGGTTTTTTAAAAGATTGAAAAAGCATGACAAAACCCTAAGGGATTTATGGAGAAAACCAGTACACACATTAATGAAGCTCCAAAAGGAGAAGAGAAAAAGAAAGAAGCTAAAAATTTATTTAAATAATACTAGCTGGAAATTTCACAAATCTTGGGAGGAAAATGGGCATCCAGATTTACAAAACTCAGAAGTTTCTAAATTGGATCAAACCAAAGAAGCCACACCTGGACTCACTACAATCAAATTGTCACAAAGAGAGAATTTAAAGGCAGTAAGAGAAAAGTGATTCCTCACATTAGGAGAACCCCCTTAAGACCTTCAGAAAATTTCTTAGCAGAAACTTTAAAAGCCAGGAGAAAGTGTGATGATATATTAAAAGTATTGAAAGAATTCAAAAACCCTGCCAACTAGGAAAACTATACTCAGCAACATTGCCTTTTAGTTCTTTTTTAATGGAGAGATAAAGACTTTCTGAGACCAAACAAACAAACAAGCCTGAAGCAGATTATCACCACTAAACATGCCTTACACAAAGTGTTTAAGTAAGTTCTTCAAACTGAAATAAAAATACACTAAATGGCAATGTGAACACATATAAAAGCATAAATCTCACTGGTCAAAGTAACTATAAATACAAACACAGAATAATGTAGCACTCTAATGATGGTACATAAATGTTTTATAACCCTAACATAAAAGTTTAAAAATACAAATATGGTGTGGGGGTGATGGCATGGGACCACCTGAGCATCCTCGCTTGGTTACTCAGTGGTGTCCTATCCATAAAGTCCTTGGATCCAACCCCCGAGATATAAGACCCAGAATGCCTGTGTTGGGCTCCTTCTGGGGACAGGAAAGTGGCCTCTATGAACGAGGTCTGAACAGGTAGGGCAGTGTACTCCAGGGTGAGTTGTTCTCAGCCATGATGATGTTTTTCCAAAGAAAAGAAGAGTCAATGTCGTTTGGCAAAGGTGGCTGAATCAATGTACAGGGGCTGGCTTTGCCTGAACTCCAAGTGGATGAGTATCACTCACCCTTCTCCATGTCCACTCGGTTCCCGGCTCCCTTTGTGGCAGGACACCCTTGCCTACGCTGGGGGAAGCACACAGGAAGCAGAACCAATCCATGGGACTTCGATAAAGGCAGAGCTGCAGGCTCAAGCCCTCTTGCCCCCAAAGTGAAACTTGGAGCTGTGGACCCTGGGAGTGCATGGGGGGAAGGCCTTGGTGCAGACAGAGGCGAGAGGCAGGGAGCAGGGCTGGGACTGCGGCTGCAGGGTGGAAACAGGTAGAGACGCTAAAGTCCAGGTTCCAAAGAACCAGAAAGAAGCCCAGGATATGAGCAAGGGTGGAACAGTGGAGCTAGCTCCCTGAGTGAGGCCTGAACACATCCAAGAACAGGTAGCCAGGGCCCCAAGGCATGGGTGGGCCAGCCAGGTGGAAGGGCCTGTCTAGCGTCAGCATTCTAAATTTCTAAGCATGGTCTCTACCATTGGCAAGTGAATCCAATTACATGACAAACATTAACACGCTCCAGGTGCCAGCCAGCTCCGGGGGGCCCTGGAACCCTCGGTGGGTCCCTGGGCTTCCCTGAACCTGAGCTCTCACCAATCTGATGGGCGTAGATCAGCACGGAGCTATGTCTGCTGATTCACCTGCGGGCACCTGCAATTCACTCGAGCTGCGCCTGGCAGGGAAAGAGCACTCTGTGAACAGCCCTCAGGCTCTCTGCCTCCACCTTGCCCAGCTCTAGGGCTGTAGAGTCAGGTGGGCATTCTCCTCCAGCCAGGTTCCCTCCCTGAATGACGTCAGCAAGCCCCAGCACGCTCCTCTTCCAATTCCCACTGAGCCACACCCCTCCCCATGTCTCCAGCTGGCATCTCCCATGGGATCCGACTCAGGTGCCTGCCCGCCTCCCACCATCTCTCCCTAGATGCCCAGGCAACAGCTCACAACACTGCATAGCACTCAATGTTCTCCAGAGAAACAGAGCCAATAGGAAACATAGATGATGTAGATTTAGGTCTATAAGCAGATTTATTAGAAGGAATTGGCTCCTGAAATTATGAAGGCTGAGAAGTCCCCAGATCCGCAATAGGCAAGCTAGGGACCCAGGAGAGCCGATGGGGAGGCGCAAGCCGGAGTCCAAGCCAGAGGCAGGAGAAGGCTGAACAGGAACAGTGACCGCCCGGCACGGATGGCACCACGGGGCAGCTGTGCCCAGAATGTCAGGGGGACGGCCGGGAGGTGTCCTGGTACCCAGCCAGCTGGGCTAAGGGGCAAGGCAATGAGGACATTCCAGACAGAAGCAAGGATGGAGAAGAGGCAAGAAGACACAGCCTCATGGACACACAGGGAGCGTCCAGTGGTTCCGGCTGCTGGTCTGCAAGAAGGCAAGATGGAGAGGCGAGACGGGGGAGCAGGCGGGCTGCACTGCAACGACCTTGGCTGCTGGCCAGGAGGAGGGCATCAAGTCTGTGGCTGGGGGAGCCCCTGAGACCTTTAACTACAGAAGTGACTTCAACAGGACAACCAGGATCTCAGCTCAGCACCAGCAGGGTCTTTCGCGTTGCTGCCCATCCTGAGCCGCCCCACGAGCTTGCCCTGAAGGTGGAGCGGCCGACCAAGGCATCCGGGCTGGACCGTCCTGGGATGGGCCCTGCACAGCACAGCAGCCAGGGTGCAGGGAGTCTCTGTCCTCCCAGGCACCCTCCTAGCAGCCACAGTTCCACGGCGCAGGCTGTGTGAGACCCCAAGAGGAAGGCCACATGCCCAGGGCTCTGGTGGTCCTTCTGCACCCAGAGGGCAGGGTCTCCATGGTAGAGCAAAGTCCCCTTAAACATGCTCTCTTGGGGCTTTTGTAAGGAATTTCAGTGCTTCCTTAACAGCTCCACTGACTTATTTCTATGAATTTTTCAGGTATTTCATTAATTGATTAATTATAAAACACAAATGTCATCTCCCCAGCACATGCCGGGGACTCCATAAGGCACTAAGATGAACGCGGGCGAGTGTGTCCTGGCTCCAGGCAACACACGGGGTGACGGGAGGGATGGGGTCTGTCATGGACAGCAGGACAGCCCAGAGGGCCTGGGGACCAGCGGGTGTGGCCTGCTCCAGATGGACGGCCGGGCTCTCACGGTCCCAGCCAGCCCCTGTCCTCTCCTCTGACTGCTGGGTCTGGCCTGAAGCTCATTAAATTTTGAAGCCTCCTGGTCCACCTAGAGCCTTGTCTCTTCTATTTTTAATGTCGTCAGCCTATCAAACCCTCATAAGCCAGCGCGCCCACAGTTAGAGGTCTCTGTCCTCCAGCAATTTGTAACTTTTTCCTGTTAATTTCACAGCACTAGATGGAGAAGGAACATAAATTGGTTGAAATAAATGAAGTTCCAAATTACACGGCTCTATGTGTTAGGAGAGGAGACGTGGACTCATGAGGGATTTTGCTAACTCCCAGCAGATTCCCTGTTAGGGGCTAAAGACGGAGTGAGATCCTATAGAAAGAGGCCTTTAATCCGGCCCTCCAGGGCACTAGGCTGTGCCCTCTGCCCAGTTCCCTCCCTGGCCCTGGCATCGGTGGAGACTCTCATTACGGGCGGTATCCTTGCTTGCCGGGCTTGGCGTCCAATACTGTGAGTGCAGAACACCAGCTCATCCAGGCCTTTCCGGAGCAACGTGAGCTTCTGACGGGGTCACCCTCCCCTGAAGGCCACATGGGAGACCCCGAGGGTGACGAGGGCGAGGCGGGGGAGGCTGAGGCTCTGCAGCTCCTCACAGGCTGGGCTCCTTTCTGCCCAGGAATCCTCAAGCCTGGTGTGGAACCAAGTGCAGAAGCCGTGAGGGTGGAGCAGCTGACCGAGGCGTCCCTGGTCCCCCAGAGCCTCCCAGGCACCCCCTGGAGAGAAGGCAAAGCAGCCTGGGAGCTGCAGAGGCCGAGAAACCAACCCAATCCCAGAACACCGAAGACACTGGGCTTCCAGGGAGCCACTTCTAGCTTCACGACATGAACTGTTTTCTCAACACATGACTTCGCAAGAGTAAAAGTCCGTATTCTCCCTAAGTCCTCCTGCGAAGGCTGTGTCCAGGCCCCGCTGGGGGCTCTAGGCTCTGAGATGCCCCGGCCCCATGCCAGGCTGTGGATGGGGAGTGACTGTGCACTCACCGTGGTGGCAACGCCTGCGTGCGGCCTGTAGATGAACGGGGCTCAGCAGGCATTCCAGTTCAGAGCCTGGAAGAACGAGCTGGCTGCAGAGCCAGGCGGGACCCTGTGCAAGTCTGGGGGGCTCCCCATGGTGGGTGTGTGGGGCCGGCATTCTGGGCTAAGGACACGACTACACAGACACTGGGGGCTCCAGGAAGAGGCGTAGCCTGCCGTGGGAGGGGCCAGGTCAGAGGGTGTCTGGGGAGAGGGAAGGATGGCTGTGAGGAGGCGGGAGTTGGGAGCCTTTCTTGAAGAGAGGCAGATGCGGTGAAGAAATGCTGGAAGCAGAGGAGAGATGGGTCCCGTTTTGCGGGCAGGTGGGGGCTGCGGCGGGGGGGCAGTCAAGGTTCTCCCGAGAAACAGAACCAAGAGCAACGCACAGAGAATGACGTGACGAGGAAGCCGTTTACAAGTCAGGGAGCCAGAGAAGTTCCATCCTCCGCCGTCCGAGAGCTGGAGACCCGGGAGAGCTAGGGGTGTCCTTCAGAGGCCTGAGAGCCGGGGTCAGTGATGTGGATTCCAGTCCAACTCTGAAGGCCTGAGCACCAGAAACATGCAGGCAGGAGAAGACAGACGGCCCAGCTGAGAGGTAGACGGAGTGGGAACCCACCCAGCCCCCACGTTCGTGCCACTCACTGGGGAAGGTGTCGGCTTCACCCGGTCCACTCCACAGGCAAGCCTGGAAGTAATATTTTGCTGGTCACCTGGACACCGTGTGGCTCCGTCACAATGATGGCGAATTCACAGAATTCACCATCTCGGGGACACACCTGGGGCAGGAGGGCTCTCCGCTGGCTCCAGAGGCCTCTGTAGGAGGTAGAGGGAGGCCTCTCTGGGCCTGGACGGTGAAGTCAGGACAGCTCAGCCCTGAGGGATCTAAAGTACAGGGTTCAAGGTCGAGCTCCTCCTGACCAGGGCTAAGCGGGGTGCCCAGCACAGCTTCTCAGGGGGACCCTTGAGTTGGCGTCCTTGGGAGAAGCAGGGTCCCATCCTAGAACTTCGCAGGTCCGTGTAGAGCAAGATGAGGGAATGAGGCTGCCAGGCCGCCTGGTGCTGTCTGAGCCGGGAGCCTGCTCCGAGCTCCAAGCTCTGGTTCTCCATCACAATTTCCAACAGAAAAATGTGTGGCTGAAAGGAAGGAAACGCTAAGGACACTCATGACCCTCTGCCCAGGAGGTGGCCTCTGGAGTTCGGCCCGGCCAGTCCCCAGAGGGTGCCCTCTGGAGCTCACCCCTCTCTTGGGTTTGTATCAGGACACCATGGCCATGGGCGTGGGGCATGAGCACAGCACAGCCATCAACTCCAGATCCCGGCCTGGGGCATCAGCACAGCACAGCCATCAACTCCAGATCCTGGCCTGGGGCACTCCCTCCCCTGCCCTCCCCTCCCCAGACACCTCCCGGAGACCATCCACCCACATCGTGCCGCAAACACCACGCCCATCTACCATTGTCCACGTGTTCCTTCCCAGCACATGAGCTGTGGACTGATAATGACTGAAGGCCCAGCTTCCTCCAGGGACAGTGGAATTTCGAGAAGGGATTTCTGCAGCACCTCACAGGGCAGCACAGGAGTGGAGCGGGCAACTCTGACGGAGCAGGGGAGGAGGCAGGTGCAGCGGGGATGCCCAGTCCCTAAGGCCTCATGGCCCTTCAGGCAGGCAGACCCTTCTGGAACACCCCTGACCCCGGGCGGAGTGGGATGCAGAAGTTTCTTCTGAGACAAATTAATTGTCCAATGAGATGCCAGTAGGATTTGTCATCTGGCTGTGGGACCCACCCCACGACTGAGAGGTGTTTGAAGTGAGGTGCCCGTCAGTTGAAGGAGGCTCCCCCGGGTGTGAGAAGCACCACGGGCCATTGACTCCCCTCCAGCACGGCGCTTTCATCTGAAGCACACGGCTGTGTGGCCATCTACTGCAACATCAAAGAGTCCCAGAGGGGGCAAGTCGGGGCTTCTGAGCTCACCACTGGATGAAATGAAGTCTCATTCCTACCCAGGCAAGGCAAAGAGCATCCGGAGTGAAGGCCAACCCCAGCTTTCCACGCACCTTCTCCAACCTTCAGGATTTTCTCAAAGAGGAAACGTGGGAGGCGGCAGGAGGGCACCACGCTGTGTGGCTCCTCTAAGCCAAGGGCCACGCTATCCGTCTGTGGGCGCCATGCACACCCCCAAGCCGCTGGAGGGGGCAGAGGGCTCTGCTGAGGTCACACAGCCCCCGAGAGAAGGGCTGGAAGGAGCCAAGCCTTGTGACCAGAGCAGGCTGGAGACCACAGCGGGCAAGTGATGGAGCAGACGGTTTCTTCCAGGAAAGCTCCTGCGTCCACCAAAACAGAAACAAAATACCCCTGTGTGCATGAGTGTGTGTGTGTGTGTCAGGTGTTCTATGGGTGGATGTGGGTGCTCATTGTGTGTGCTAGCTGTGTGTGCGTGTGTGTGCTGCGTGTGTGCATGTGTGCATGTGTGTGTGCTGTGTGTGGACGTATGCTGTGTGTGTGTGTGTGTGCTGCGTGTGTGCATGTGTGCTGTGTGTGTGCTGTGTGTGGACGTATGCTGTGTGTGTGCTGTGTGTGTGCTGTGTGTGTACGTTGTCAATAGGGCAGTGACCTGACTGCATCACACTGATAAACCCACACAGGAAGACACCTCTTCCCAAAACAGGAGTTTCTTTGTATCTTGTTGTGAGAACCTGCACCAGAGGAGCCCACATGGAGGCGATCACACAAGGCTTGTGCAGAGCCCACGGAAGAGGGAAAGATTCGGAAAAACCCCTCCCTGAATATCACGGTGACGGTGACCTCACAGAAGAGGGCAATGGTTGGTGCCCACCGTCGCCACAGAAACCCCAGAAGGCCATCCCGTCCCCCCACCTACAGCCCGAGGGGTGACTCCCAGATGACTGAGGGTGCTGGGGAGGGCAGGGCAGGCAGCGTGGGCCGGGATGGAGGGCCCAGGCCTGCGGTCTTGCTTTGCCCACTGTGGGGCTCGCCTGTACCCCTAGTTCCGCCTGACCTGTGGGATGCATTGACTGAACCCTGGTTTCTCCTTCTTCACCTTGGGACCGTCTCCTCAAAGTCCCTGTGACAATCCTGGGGTGTGAAAGAAGTGGGGTAGCTCTGATTGAGGCAGGGAGGGGCCCAGAGCCCTGTGTGTGATACCCTCAAACCCCCAGTTCAGGTGTGATGTGGCCAGCCAGGTACCCAAACGCCCACCCAGGCTCAGACCTGCCCAGGTATGCAAAGAGAGCGCAGATCCCCTCGGCGAGGCCGCAGGCAGGCTCTTCCCAAAGCTGCTTCTGTTCACACATGTGCTTCCAAACTCTCCCACTTCTCAGGAAACTCCCCCAATTGTGCCTGTGGGTCCAGGACACTGTCCCATGAGGGGGCCATGGCAGGGTCTCCCCGGATGGCATGACTCCAGGAGCCTCCTCCACCATCCTCGCCAGCCACGCTGCACAAGGCCCGGCCTGACCAGGTCGGCCAACAGGTCCTCCCCGTGGGGCTGCCTAATGTCCATGGAAAGGGACAGGCCAGGCAGGCGTCGCTGGGGAAGTGAAAAGGCCCTCGAGGCTCAGACTGGGCCCCCAGCATCTCCACGGGCTTCCGTGAGAGCCCACATCATACAAGGGACGCGTGGGTGTGGGCAAAATAAACATGAATTCTCCCAGTGGCGGGGCCGGCAGGCGTTGCAGACAGAGACCCCAGTGGCAAGGCCCGGAGGTGGGAAAGACTTCAGCTCAGGACACTAGTGCGGGGTCACCTCTGGAGGAGGGGGCGGCGCCTGCAGCTTTGCCTTAGCAGCAAGCAGCAGGGCTCCGAGAACCCCTGGGCCAGGTGTACCTTGCAGAGGGCGGCCTCTGCCCCACTGTGGGGAGACAACCCCTGCCCAGGATGTGGCTGGTGCTGAGGCCCAGAAAGCGCCCCGTCGTCACGGCTGCCCCAGGCTGCAGCACTGCAAGGGCAAGGGGAGGTTTGGGGCTGGAGTCTGCAGGCTCATCCTCATGGCGAGCGCTGAGCTGGGCCTCTCCGCGCTTTGGCTGGAAGCGCACGAACACCCTCCAGGATCTTCAGAAGTCCGTCAGCTGGGAGGAGCGGGCAGCTCCAAGGCCTCAGATTCAGAGACCCTGGGCTGGGTCTTTCGTCTTCCTCTTTCCTGGGAAACCATCTGCCTTCCCTGGGCTCCTGCTTATCACCTGCAAAGTGAAGACAATGTCTTTCTCCTGAGGTGGTTGTTTTGAGAATAAAACCAGGAAGCATGGAGGCATCTGTCCAGCACACAGGAGACGCATGCGTGTTTACCATCCGGCACACGGGAGACCCACGCGTGTTTACTGTCGGGCACAGGGAAGACCCACGTGTGTTTACTGTCCAGCACACGGGAGACCCACACGTGTTTCCTGTAAGGACCATGAAGCAGGGAGCACTTTGCCCCCACAGACAGAGGTAAAAGCTGCCACAGACCAGCTCATGCGAAACACGTAATTCTAAAAGCCCAGGAAAGGAAGCCCAGCTTGGAAGGCAGAACGGGCCGGGATTCGTGATCCCCGCACATCTGAGAGGTCTATTTCTGGAGGGAAACGCAGCGAATGAAGAGTGAGTATCTGTAGATTGGAGGCCATTTGCTCTCTCCTGGAGGATGGTGGAAATGGGCAGGCAGGGCTTGCCGGGCCTGGGGGCTGCAGGGTGGCGGCCTCGTTAGGTGCTGTCTGTCCACGGTGGGAATGGACGTGAAGGGAATGAGATGACTGAGCCACCGACCCTGGGGAGGGCCTCCCAGAGGCACAGAAGTCCCCCGGGAAGCTCATCACTCCTCCAGGCAATTAGGGAAGAGTCAGGCTGGGTGGAACAAGCAATTAATTACCTCCAGCTTTGGGAGAAATGAAAGTCTGAGGGTCTAGCCAGGCCAGATGCGACGGCTTCACTGAAAAATGCAGCGGAAGAAGCTGCTGGACTGAAGTGGGCAGGAGACAGGGTCCATGGGAGGTGGGGTGAGCGTGGGTGGCGGTGCCAGGAGATGGCAGTGAGGAAGGGGAGGGCTCAGCCCTGACCTCAGGCTCTCCAGTACGTGGGGCACCGTGGGGAGCAGCTGTTCCCCTGCTCCAGGGTCTGCTGCAGAGACCTGAGTTGTGTGCCAGGGCCTGGGGCAGAGAGGGAGGAGATGGGAAGAGGGGCCCAGGGCAGAGGCATGGGTGCAGCTTCATGAGGCCTGGAATCCACCAGGAAGGAGAGGAGAATGTGCACAGTCACGCACACAGGTGCACACAGTCACGCACACAGGCACGCACACAGGCAAGCACACAGGTGCACACAGTCACGCACACAGGCACGCACACAGGCAAGCACACAGGTGCACACAGGCACACACGGTCCCAGACACCCAAGGGAGAGGTAATGGCCTCTCCCTGCAGCCCATGTGTCCTCCTGCCCGCCAGGCCCAGGCTGGCCCCAAGAAGGGTCAACGCTGCCACGGCGAGTGTCCTCCCATGGCTTTGTGCCAGGCTGTGGACGGCTGTCTGTGGAGGGCGGGGATGCGGTGCACCCTGGGGTACACAGGGTGTGGCACAGAGGTCACTGTGCTGTGTGGACAAGACAGGGGCCGAAGATGGGCCTGAGCATCACTGTTGCAGCCCTAGGTGAAGTGGGCTGAGGGAATGCAGGCCTGGACAGGGACAGGGAAAGACCCCAACCTGGCCATGCCACAGGAGGGTGGAGGGACGCTGGGCTCTGCCAATCCACCCATCTCGGGGGCAGGGGTTAGGACCTGGAGGGACGGAGACAACACCAACTAGGGGCTGTGGGAGATGCGGCTTGGGTGGAAGAAGGGCTGTGCGAGAGAGCATGAAGCCAAGATGCCCAAGGAAAAGTGGACTGTGTTGGGGGAAACGAGGCCCAGCGGGGTGGAGCTCCCAGCAAAGCACAGGCTGGAGGGGCAGAGCTAGGAGAGGGGACCCCAGAGCCCCGCCCTGCCTCCCGGCCACAGGCAATACTTCAACCCAATCACCACACTGTGCAGATTCATTGTAGGGAAACCAGAAAATTCTGCTTAGTACAGAAGGAAAAGCAGAACCCCCACCCCCATCACAGGCCCTCAGCGGTGGAGGGGACATTGCTCCAGGCCATTAGCAGTGGAGGGGAACATTGCTACCTGAGTGGAAACAGTGAGCCCATCCTGGGCACAGACAGCACAGGGCCCACCCCGAGCAACCTTCCTGGGCCGTGGCTGCAGAATGAACTGAGGCCCAGGCAGTGCAGCCCAGTCTCACCTCTGCACGCAGCTCCCAAGGGACCCCAAGAAGACCGGTTCCATAAAACCAGCACAGGTGTAATCCCAGCTACTCAGGAGGCTGAGGCAGGAGAATGGCGTGAACCCGGGAGGCGGAGCTTGCAGTGAGCCGAAATAGCGCCACTGCAGTCCGGCCTGGGCGAAAGACCAAGACTCCGTCTCAAAAAAAAAAAAAAAAAAAAGCAGCACAGGGCAGGGCAGGGGACCTCATCACGCAGCTGCCCATCCTGGGCTTGCTGAGCCGTTGCAGCAAGGCCTGGTGTCCAGCTCTCCTGTCTTCTGCCCCTCGGACAGCAGGGCCCTCGGCACCCAGGTCCCCACTGCAGGAGCCCGGGAGGTGCCTCCAGGCCCTGTTTGCAGAGGACAGCAAGACCTGGGGAGGGCCTGAGAATCCGGGTGAGCCTGCCGGCCAGCCAGCCCCCTGACACCGTTTGCAGCCCAGAGAGCCCCAGCCCAGTGCGATTCTGGAAGCTCCTCACTCCTTGGCCCCTCTGCCCCCTCGGCCAGGGGCTGCAGCCGCTCTCAGCAAATGAACCCCATGGAGCTAGTCCGGCCACTCCGAAGCTGCCAGCTCAGCCAGCGCTGGCCAACATTGCCCCCTGGTGGCTGCTGCCTCCTCTGCTGCCGGGGTCCCACCCTGGGTCTGGCCTGAGGTGGACACAGGCAGTGGACTCAAGGGATCCCAGGGCCCACCTGCAGGAGCTGAGGAGGCCGGTGGGCCCGTCGTGGGCCCGTGCCCACCCCTGCATCCTGTGTCCCGCTCCAGGGCTGCAGCAGCTTCTCTGAGTCTCAGGCACAGATGGAGTTGGGCCCCAATAGATGGGCCTAGGGAAGGCTTCCTGGAGGAGGTGACGCCCAGCTGAGGCTGTGAGGCGTTGATGGTGCTGGACAACCCCAGGTGAGGTGGGGGAGGACCTGGCCGCCTCTGATGGAGGAATCGGGACCTGTCAGTCCAGAGGAGGGCTCAGCACCAGTGGAAAGGGAAGTGGTGGCTGAGAAAGGGGCAGGATCAGAAAGAGGGAGCCCAGGCTCTGAGCTGGACCCTCTTGTTACTACATGACCTGGCAAGTTGTGTGACCACTCTGGGACTTGATAAGAGGATGCAGAGCCCCTGGCTCTGCCACAGGGGCTGTGTGAAATACAGAGCACCGTCCTGGGGATACTGCCAGGTATACAGACGGCGCCCAATAAAGAGTGACCCTTGGAGCTGATGGACTTCATTCCTAATGAAGGAGCCACCGTGGTGGAGTTAGCAAGGCATGGGCAGCTTTTGCAGAGCAGCCTGGTGCCACTGGGAGTGGGTTTTGGGAGGTCACAGGCTTAGCAGATGCAGAGGCCAGGAAGACGGACAAGGCCACGAGGCCTCAGGGGCAGGAGGCACAGGAGGGTCAGAATGAGGCAGCAGGGGTGGCAGGACCCACAGCCCCTCTGGGGATTAGGCAGGAGGGAGGCGGGGTGATGTCCGGCGCTCGCTCCCAGGTGGTGGATCCCGGGCACCAGCAGGTCTGTACCTACATCGAGGGGTTTTAAACTTCACTTTCTTTTTGAAAGTCTCTCTATGGAGCATGAGTGGAAGTGCCTGTGAAACCCAACGCCTGGAATTCCACTCCTGTGATGCCCACATCCCTGTCCTGGCTTGCCGACTGTCCAGCGGCAAAAGGTAAGACGTGAGCATCGGGGAAGCTGCCTGAGGGGTGCGGGGACTCTGCAAACTTTCTGTAAATCTAAAATTATTCCAAGATAAAAAGCCTATTTAAAAAAAAAAAATCACCCATACTGACCCAGCAGCCTTCGGTGTGCCTGGGTGCACCTGTGCCTCCCCGGAGCACCCACAGCTGGGCCGGCCCCACCCCCACATGCCAAGACCCCAGTGGTTTCTCCTTCCATCCTCACCGCCAAGCCAGAACCCCGACCCTGCAGCGTCTCCCGCCCTCCACTCTTGCCTCTCCCTCTGCTCGGGGCCCCCGAAGCCCCTCTTTCTGCCCACCCCCGGCAGACTCGAACCCCTTGCAGACGTGAGGCCAGGGCTGCTGTGAGCCCCTGTGAGGAGGAGCCCCGGGCACAGCCTGCACTGCCTGGGCCTGGCTCATCCCACATCCCTGCTCTCCCCGGCTCCGGCTCTGCACAGAGTATTTAATAAATGTTTAATAGCAACAGTAAAAGATCAACTTGGCACAACTGAAGATTTTTGTTCAGGGACTTGGGGCTGTGCTCTGGGTCAGAAATAAAACGCGTCCTGGCAGAGCGGCAGTGAGGCCAGGGCCAAGGGGGCCGTTTCAAGTGCCTTCTTAGCTCAGGGAAGGGACCGGGAATTGGAACGACCCCAACTGGCCCCTTCGTCCCTCCTGGAGCAGCGCTCCCTGCATAGCACCACGAGGACCCTGGCTCCAGGCACCCCTGGGCTGGGGGAGAGCCGGCCCCTCCCTGACTCAGCCAGGGCCCCACACAGCAGGGGACGATGATGTGACACAGCGGTAAGGCAGGGAGAGGAGGGCTCAGCCCTGTGTCCACCAGGACACCAGGCTCAGCAGAGGGGGCTGGGCGGGAGCACGCTGAGAGCACCGGCCTCTGTGCCGTCTGGGGTCTCCCCTGGCTTCTGGGGAGCAGGGAGTTGCTGGGCGTGGTGAGCTTCGGGTCCAGAGAGGGCTCAGGTCCTGGGCACCCCTGCAAGGTGGGCTGAGGTGGGAGTCTGGAGGCAGCCCTCAGACCACGAGGTAGCTGAGGGCGCCAGGGCCCTGTGGCCCCCAAGGGTGCAGCCTACACCAGACCTGGGACTGTGTCTTGACATCTGGCCCCCAGAAGCCCCAGGGAAGGGGCAGGAGGGGAGGTCGCGTGCCATCTGAGGCTGAGGGTGAAGATGGGGAGGGGAGGAGGCCCCCAGGGAACAGACCTGCCGCCCACCCGATGAGCAAGAGGAAATCCCAGACAAGAGGCATGAAAGAAACACACCAGCCACAGTGGGAAGAGAAAACAAAACCAGACAGGGCTCCTGAGGGCAGTGAGGGGGCACCCGGAAAGGACTGTCTCAGGGGAAATGACTTTCAGAGTCAACACATATCAAAATGAAAACTCTGTGTGTAAAGGTGAGTACGCGCCGGGCCTGGCTGTGCACACCTGGAGGCAGAGGCCGACAAAGCAGGAGTCACAGGAGCGGCGTGGAAGAGGACGGACATGGAAGAGGACGGACTTGGAAGGGAAGACAGGGAGCTCAAGCATCGCGGCCACCAGATCCCCCAGGGAGAAGGAGGAAGAGAGGCAGCCACCGAATCGGTAGCAGAAGCTGATACTTGGAGCTGCAGCGGGCAAGGCGCAGAAGGTCTCAGGACAGCCCTGGATGCTGAGGGGCTGCGGGGGGGCGGGTGTTACGCTTTCCCCCAGGAATTCCTAAATAGTATGGGTATAACGAGGAGTGCACACTTTGGGATGGGGGGAAAAAAACACACACACAGGTAAGGGGGGCAGAAAGGAAAAATGGACCAGCACAGTGGCTCACACATGTAATCCCAGCACTTTTGGAGGCCGAGGAGGGAGGATCGCTTGATCCCAGGAGCCCAGGAGCTCCAGACCAGCCGAGCAACAAAGACCCGGTTTCTAGCAAAAATACAATAATTAGGTGGGCGTGGTGGTGCGTGCATGTAGTTTCAGCTACTTGGGAGGCTGAAGCAGGAGGATCACCTGAGCCTGAAAGGCCGACGCTGCAGTGAGCTGTGATTGTGCCACTCCACTCCAGCCTGGGCGACAGTGAGACCCCGTCTCAATAAAGGAAAAAAACAAAAGAATCACACATTTGCCACCCTTCTCATGGTCCGCAGCAGAAGTCAGAGGCCATAAGGTAACGAGTCCCACCCGCAGGGAGACGGGGACCATGTCCAGGAACCGGAAATCCAGCCCCAGAGCCCCACATCAGCACAAAAGGCAGCATTCACAGATAAGCAAGTTTCAGAGCAGGGACCACCTGCTCACCTCGTCGGAAGAAAATGCTGAAGAAAGGTCAAGAAGCACTGTCTCCTCCCCACAGAGGCACAGAATCCGGTTCATTTCTCGCCTGTCTTTCCCGAAGCACACACAAAGTCACGTGCATATATAAAGCCAGGTGCCCCCTTTTCACAAATGAAAAACAACAGTGACATATTACATACAATATGCTGTGCTTTGCTCTTTTTACTTAACATTCAACACAAAGACATTTATATAGCAGTGTATGAAAAGCTTTCTAGCTATGTTTTACAGCTGTGTGGAGTTCAATAGCTTGAAAGCACCATAATTTAAATAATCAGTCCCCTATTGGTGGACATTTGGGTTGTTTCTAGTAATTAACTTTTACTAATCATGCTGCAGTGAACATCCTTTTTTCTATGTTATTTCTTATATGTGAGTAGATCTGTAAGCTAAATAAATACAAATGCAATTGCTCACCAAAATGGAAATTATAATAATGATCTAGATAGAAGATATTTTAAACAAACTCAGCAACATCTAGAAGGTTGAGGGCAGGAGGGAGGAAGAAGTAAAAAAGTGTCTGATTAGTGGGAGGAAAGTTGTGGAGGGAAACACAAGCACATAAATGTCCCACCCCACAGGGACGAGGGGACAAGGACATAATGGAGAGGCGAAAGTTAGCAACGTGCTTCCAATCAATAGCAAAAAACAATAACAAAATCCCCTGAAAGGGAACATAAATTCTAAGGGAAGAAATGGCAATTGAGTTTTCAAGTAAAAATGTAACTATTGGAAAAATTATAGTAGACAGACAATAATTTGATCAAACCTGCAAAAACAAGTCAGTAAAATGAATAATAAGGGTAACAAATGCAGAAAACAATAGAATCAAAGATGTCAGTCATCGCAGTAATGCGAATGGACAGTCTTCTCCCGGGACCGAGCACGACTCTCAGTTTTGATGAGAAGCTACATGGAGCACTGGAGACACAGAAGCAAAGCAAGCTTATGAGAAAGTGCAGAAAACAAAGGAAGGGAACGGGCTTAGAAAATGAAAAGAGAAAGTATCAGCAGCAATAGAACACATCAAAGAAATTTGCTGATGGAAATGCTGGTAGGCTGGGCACGGTGGCTCAGGCCTATAATCCCAGCAATTTGGGAGGCCGAGGTAGGCAGATCTCCTGAGGTCAGGAGTTCGAGACCAGCCTGGCCAACATGGTGAAACTGTCTCTACTAAAGATACAAAAATTAGCTGGGCGTGGTGGCATGTGCCTGTAATCCCAGCTACTCGGGAGGCTGTCAGGAGAATCACATAAACTCGGGAGGTGGTTGCAGTGAGCTGAGATCACGCCATTGCACGGAAGGAAGGAAGGAAGGAAGGAAGGAAGGAAGGAAGGAAGGAAGGAAGGAAGGAAGGAAGGAAGGAAGGAAGGAAAGAAAGAAAGAGAAAGGAAGGAAGGAGAAAAAAAGAAAGAAAGAAAGAAAAAGAAAGAGAAAGGAAAGGAAAGAGAGAGAGAGAAGGGAGGGAAGGGGGGAAGGGAAGGAAGGGAGGAAAAAAGAAAACACTGGTAAATTAGAAATAAACAGAACATATTTAATATGCAAATCTTACTAAACAAAAGCTGTAAGAGAGCAAGACGGTGCATAATACTAGAAGGTCCGTGTCATGATGAGGTAATGACCTCCACACTCTGCATCCAAAGCTCCGCTGTTGGCACCATGATGACCAACGAAGGGTCCAGACCTGCACGGCCTCGCTGTGGACCAGCTCCAGCAGGAGCAGAGTCTCCCTGGAAGCCGGGGAGTCACCAACGGGTCCCTGCATGAACTTCTTTGTCTGCGTCCTTCTAACAGCGGCAGTTCCCCGCCATGGGCTTCTATAAGGATCTCACGAGCCACTCTGTAAGGCACATAGCGCAGGACACTTGTGAGCTATGAGAAATGCAAGGGGCCTTTCTAAAATTCCTATTGCAGGGAGACTTCCCTGTACCCACTTTATTGTACTGCTGATCTGGTGCATGATGAAAACGACAGTAATAGAGACACAGATAAGTCTCACTAAACAACCTCTAACCTTGATCAAATAGATTTAGGAGACAGGAACAGGCTTCGCACTAACACGCTAAGTCGTTTGCACCTTAACATCCTTCAAAAAGAAACAGCAAGTCTATTTGCAAAAACTATTGACAAAAATTGGTTATGTGCTTGCCTGCGAATAAAATCTTTTAAAACAATTAAAAATCAGACGTGAAACTTTGCTGGTCATGTTATCTGATCACAAAACAACAAAAGTAGAAATAATAATGAGATGACTGAAGCGTTTGACAAATCAGAAATTCACTTTATAAATCATCCTTGGATCACTGAGTTAATAAAGAAACAATTGATAAAGTATCTGGAAAGCTTTGAAAAGGAGAGTATTTTGTGTCCAAATGAATTGCATACAGAAAAAGCTCTATTAAAGAAAATGCATTAATTTAAGTTGGCTTCATTATTTTAGAAAGAAAACAAAGATAAAGGAATTTAGTACTCTGCTAAACATTAAGAAAATAACAAAATGAATTCAAAAACATTAGAAGGAACGAATTTAATAAACACGAAAGCTGAAAACAATAAAATTGAAAGCAAAATAAGTAGAAAGCATGGCTTATTTCAAATTTGATTCTTTGAAGTTAAACCTTTGTAAGTTAATTATGGGGAGGGGAGAATGAGGAATGAGAATGGGAAACAATTACATATAAGGGAAAAATAAAGATAATTATAAGCTAATTATATATCTAACTATGGCAACATATTTGGTATTTAGAATGAAAGAACATTTCTTAGAAGTATTTTTTTAAGTTTAAAAAATATATCATAAAAGAAGTGAAAAACTTGAATAGTCATTCCCATAAGAAATATTAGAAATCTGATTCAAGATCTACCACTAGAAAAAAAAAATCACCATAATTCGGTGCATTCAGACTGAATTTTATCTTTTATGTTAAGGTAAAAACAAGTTAATCTGTCACTTAAAATATTCCAGAACATAGAAAGTTTTTTATAAAAACAGCTCTCTTTTGAATATTATATAGTTTGTATAGCTTTAGAAGCAAAATTGAATAAAGACAAAAAAATGATTAAAACTACCAATACTTACGAGTTTAAATGTAAAACTCTATTTGAAATTTATGTCCCCAGCATTTTGGGAGGCCGAGGCGAGCGGATCACGAGGTCAGGAGTTTGAGACCAGCCTGACCAACATGGTGAAACCCCATGTCTATTAAAAATACAAAAATTAGCCCAGTGTGGTGGCAGGCGCCTGTAATCCCAGCTACTCGGGAGGCTGAGGCAGGAGAATCACTTAAACCTGGGAGGCAGAGGTTGCACTGAGCCGAGATCGCGCCACTGCACTCCAGCCTGGGTGGCAGAGTGAGATTCTCAAAGAAAAAAAAAAGAAACGAAATTAATACCAATCAATGTATCAAAGAATAATTCTAATAATACACTAAGGCCAAATAGGGCTCCAGGCACCTGCCATGGGCTGCTCCTCGATCTAATCAGTGTGGCGCGTAGGCAACGTGGGGGCTCTGGTTACTGTTCTGCAGGATGCCCCGATGACTGTCAGAATTGACTGCAACAGGAAGTGAGAGAGTGAACGTGCCCCAAACAATTCCCAATAGAGTTCTGCCATATGAGGACTGACTGCTTTCGGCCCCCCATTGATAAAGACCTGGGGAAAGCATTTGCCATACCTATAGCACCATACCAAGTGCACAGTCTGAGAAGGCAGACCGTGAGGACCCTGGAGAACATGCTGTGGGTGGTTGTAAAAATATGTGCCCAGTGCCAGAGAAGGTATCGATTGGCTCCAATAAATGCAATTGATGGGAAAGCCCTGTAATAGGGACTACCGCTTAGTCAAGTTTATGGTCCAACCATGACCCATCCAGCTTTTGCAGAGCTCAAGAGTGATTGAATGGGGTGTGATGGGGACGACTTTTCTTCCCTCCTGGAAAATTGTGATGGTGGCTGTAAGCTCTGCAGTGCCTCCTGAGATGTTTATTGCTGTTTTTATTATAGTACTAATAGGAGTATTACTCGTATAAGTGAATCTTGGTCAGAGGAAGGAATAGTTACAGGGCCTTCCGCTTGGTCCTTTCTATCATAATAGTTTTTATTCTTCAAGTCATGGAGTCAGTGGAACGATATTCATGAAACTAAGACTGTCTCTTCCAGTTACTCATTTGAAACCAATAAAAAACTTTGGTCCATGGATCCACTGGACTCATGTAAGATGGAATTGCACCAATGCCATTTCATATCTCAACTACATCAGCCCCCACCACAGCTGGCATTTCAGGGCCACTCATATTAATTTAAGCTCAGACTTTGTAACTACCAGTCCTTAAAGAGAAAGAATAATCCCCTCGTTATTCCAGGAATGCCCTGGTAAGTGTCTACAGCACCCTCTGGTGAGTCTTGGAAAGGTATTTACCATGTATGCTTGTAGTGGACAGTTAGACAGAATCCTTCCTCAAGAAGATCTCTCCTTCAATCAGTTGGCTCTGGTCCTTGTAACTGATTTAGATTCTCAGGGAGGGATCATGATTTTCCATTACTGAGGCCAACATTATCTGACCGCTCGTGAGATCTCAATTTGCATGTGTTACATAAACTGAGTAACAGACAGACCGTACATCCCTCTCTCTCATTCCTAGGAAGACTGTGGTTTATTAGTTATCCCCGGTGATAACCAGATAGTCATTTTGACTTTGCTACTGATGCTTGGGGTGACATCACTTACTACTGATCACTGAGGGCCATCACCTTTATTAGGCTGTTCTGCAGCCCGACCATTGTGACGATTTTGAAAAGCCCACTTTTGTGGGATCATCTTCTCTCATCAGAGGACAGCCTACAGGTCTCAAAAATGCAGATGCCTTCTCACCAGCCTCCTCCTTATTGCCTTCGTGAAGGGCCTTCTAACAGGCGATTGAGTCACTTGGTAGGTCCTTAGGGCTCATATATTAATCCCATTCTAACACTCACAAAGCCCTGATTCTTCAATCCCTTTCTCAGGATTATACCAAAGATGGCCTCTCCTCTATTACTCCTTGACCTTGATTACACAGTCATTGCCATACTCAAGATTCCAGAAGCTGTCCCAGCTTTTCTCCTGCCACTTTGAATGTAGAACGACAATAAGGGTATTGATTCCATCATTACAGCAACAAAAGCTAGATACGCCCCAACTCATAATTTCTTGACTTCCTCAGGGAACTGAAGTCCCAGAGCAACCAACTACCCTGAAATATAAGGAAAGATAGGTGCCTTGGAGAAATAAGACATAAGATGTGAACCCTCTGTCTGCAGCTCCTAGAACAGATGCCAAACCCTGTTCACTTGGTAAAGAGAACTCAGCTGAAACTTTCAACAACTTGCTAAAGGCTGAGTGTGGGATCCCATGAGAGCATATGGACTCTGAGAGCCACAGAAAAAGAGGGGTTTTTACAACCACTCCCAGGGTCTTCTCTATGAACCCCACCACATGCCTGTAATGAAGATTGGAGGCAAGGGGCTGGGCGCGGTGGCTCACGCCTGTAATCCCAATACTTTGGGGGGCTGAGGTGGGCAGATCATGAGGCCAGGAGATTGAGACCATCCTGGCTAACATGGTGAAACCCCATCTCTACTAAAAATACAAAAAAAAATTAGCCGGGCGTGGTGGTGGGCGCCTGTAGTCCCAGCTACTCGGGAGGCTGAGGCAGGAGAATGGCGTGAACCCGGGAGGCAGAGCTTGCAGTGAGCCAAGATCACACCACTACACTCCAGCCTGGGCAACACAGCGAGACTCCGTCTCAAAAAAAAAAAAAAAAAAAGATTGGAGTCAAGGGTGGAAACCAGAGAAAGACTGCTTCATGATGCATTCTGGGAGAGAAACAGAAGCTACTGCAGGAAAGGCACAAGACCCCTCCAGAATTATTAGCCTCTGGTTTCTCCATGTTACAAAAGCCTGGGCACCTGCAAGCAATGATCCATCATAGCTTGGGGAAGATGATAAAACATACTTTATCCCCCAAGAAAAGAACAAGGAAACATCCAGGGCACAGATTATTAGAGACCTCTCATTGCTGGATGAGAGGTGGGATCATGAAAAGCCGACATTGAAGGTGGAACAAGAACTTTTCCTCAAAGAGCTGATGAGAAGGTTGATGACAGATGGCTGCATTTTTGAGACCCTGTATGTTGTCCTCTGGTTGATGGGAGGAGATGATCCCATAAAAGTGGACTATTTAAAATTGTCACAATGGTGGGGCCGTAGAACAGCACAATAAAGGTGATGGCCCTTAATGATCGGTAGTAAGTGATGTCACCCCAGGCATCAGTAGCAAAGCCAAAATGGCAATCTGCTTACCACTGGGGATTACTAATAAGCCACAGTCTTCTAGGAATGACAGAGATGGGCTGTCTGTTTGTTGCTCAATTTATGTGACACACACAAATTGAGATCTCACGAGCAGACAGATAATGTTGGCCTCTGTAATGGGAAATAATGATCCTTCACTGACAGTCTAAATCAGTTTTTTTAGGAAAAGTTCTTGTTCCACCCTCAATGTTGGCTTTTCATTCCTGTGTATTAGGGGTGAGGGGTGGGGGCTGTATTGCTTGCCTTGCAAGGGAGAGCAATTAGGAGACAAGCAATCCAGCCCCCACCTTCACCCTGAATACACAGGAATGCTAGAAGTATTCGAAACCTGAGTTTACTTAGGGTAACCACAGCAACGACACAGCTGAACCCCAACTCAACTGAACTCATGACTAAATGGACTCAAACATGACACTAAAAACTTAGCAAAATAAGAGGCAGACCGTCTCCTAATGTATCATTCACTCAGTCCTCTTCTATACTACACAAAACTTCTGCCTTTCAGCAAAAAGGTGAGATAGATGAAAAGCCATGAAGAATAAATATACACACCGTCAAAAAACAAGGAAATCAGCAGAACTGAGATGATCCAGAAGATAGAACTAATGGACACGAAGTGTAAATAAACAAGGATCAATATGTTAAAGGCTTTAGCAGAAAAGGTGAAAAACATGTATGAGCAAATGTTTGATTTTTGCAGAGACACAAATACCGTAAGAAAGAATTTACTGTAAATCTAAAAATGAAAACACATACCAGAGAGAAGGGATGCCTTTGAGAGGTTAATTGGTAAATTCAAAAAAGTCCAGGAAACAATTAATGAACTTGGAGATAGGTCAGTAGAAATTATTCAAATTAAAATCAAGAGTAATAAAACCAAAACAGAGCATTCAAGAACTCTGGAACAATATCAAATGAAGTATTATTACAATAACATACACATAATTGGAATCCCAGAAAGAGAAGAGAAAATAACAACATAGAAGAAATATTTGAAGGCATGATGGATAAAAATTTTGCAAAATTAATAAAAGACACGACCACAAATCCAAAAAGCTCACCAAACTTTAAGAAGGATAAATACCCAAATAAAAAACGCACATATCTAAACACCTCATATTCAAACTTTCAGAACCAAAGATAAACTTTTGAAGCCAGCCAGAAAGAAGAAAAAGATACACTCTATACAGAGAAACAAATATAAGAGTTTCAACAGATTTCTTATCAGAAAATGTGAGCCACAAGAAAATTGAATAGCATCTCAAAATTCAACAGGAAAAAAAAACACAACCAAATTCTATATCCAGTAAATTTACCTTTGAAAAATGAAGGAGAAATACGTATTTCCCAGAATAAAAGAAAAGCTGAGAGAATTGCTAACAAACCTACATTACAGGAAATGTTAAAGGAATGTCTTCAAGCAAAATCAATATGTTACTAGGCAGATACTTCTATACAAAGAAATGAAAGTGCTGGACATGACGAAAATGAAAGTAAATATAAATTTCTTCTTTTAATCACTCTAAAAAACAATTTACTCTCTAAAACACAAATAGTAGTAATTTATTGTTTATTCATGTAAAAGTGAAATGTATGGCCACCATAGCAGAAAGAAATGAGAAGAGCAAATCTGGATATACACAGTAAGGTTCTTAACTACATGTGAAGAGGTATAATTTTATTTGAAGGTGGACTGTGGTTAACTAAAGACATATATTGTAAATAATACAATCACTAATGTTGTCTATAGATATAAATACTAAGCCAATAGTAGAGTTAAAATTTTATAATAAAAACACTCTCTCAAGAGAAGGCAGAAAAAATTTTAAAAAGAATAACCAAAGATGAAACAAGTAAAAAGCAACTAACAAAACTGTTGATTTAATACCATGATAGGAATACATGTATTAAATATAAGCAATGCAGACATACCAATTAAAAGACAGAGACTGTCAAGTTGGATCAGAAAGCATGATACAATTATATGTTTCTTACAACAAAAAATAAAATTTGAAAACATAGATAGATCTCAATATGACTTTTCCTGATGATCAATGATATGAAATGTCTTTCTGAGTGCCTATTGGCCTTTTGTATGCCTTCCTTCATGAAATGGGTGCTCAGATCCTTAACTAATGTCTATTCCACTGTCTTCTGGCCATCAGTGTTTTCTATTAAATAATCAGTTCTACTATTTCTGCTTTTTGTAAATTATTACGTCCTTTCTGAATACCATTAATGTTTTGTTTCTTTGTATGGTGTGTCTGACGGTGTACTGAATTTTACTATGATGTGTCTAGGTGGATTTTTTTCATTTATTGTATCTTTTTGTGGCTTCATATAATTTCTTAAATTTTGGGCTTTATTTCTTTTATGGCTTTGGAGTATTCTTAGCCTATATATCATCAAAGAATCTGTCCAAATATTTTCTCTTCTGTCCTTCTGAAAAACCAGTTATGCATAAATAAGACTTTTCATTGTTCCCCACATGTCTCTTACTTCCTTTTTATTAATTTTACATCATTTTTACTCTGTGATTTAATCTCAAGGTTTTAAAATTTTTTAAACTCAAAGCTATGTTGAGTCTATTAATTTTTTCTGCATTGTTTAATATACTGTTAAACTATTGAATTCTTAGTTTTCATTTTTTTATTTCTCAGTAGTAGAATTTTCATTTTGTTCTTTCTTATCGATTTCAGTACTCTGGTAAAATTATTTTAATCTAAGAAACTTTAAATATCTAAACCTTTTAATCTAAGAAACCTTAAATATATGAATCCCGGTTGTTAAGTATAAACTCAGCAACTCCAGTATCTTCACCATCCCACACTTATGCTCCTGTGTCTTCACTGAGATTTTGCTCACCTGGTGTCAGTTTCTTGATGCTTGAACATTTTTTATTGAATTCTACTCATTGTGTATAAAATTTACAGAGACTGTGTTATCTTATTATTATTTCAGTTTCACTTGATTTTTAATCTAGCAGATCGATAAGAATTATTTTTCATCTAGCAGTTAGAGCACAGGAAGATGCCCCTGATTCCGTTATCTGAAACAGGTTGGTTCGTTTTCAGTTGGCCCTTATCCTAGATGGGCAGCCTTTTTAGGGAGTCTTCAATAAAAGCTTGAGACATTTGCCAGATCATTTCCTGCTTGGTGGGCTCTGAAGAGAAGGACAGCATAGACTTTAGCTTGTTAGCCATTGTTTTCTGCTTGCTTTATTACTGTGTCACCGCACACATACACAGCTTAGAATTCAGAAAATGAATGAAAGGAAGAAAATGTATACAGAACGTTTGACTGTCTTCCTTGTTCCATTTTTTGTTTTGTTTTGTATGTTTGAAATAGGTTCTTGCTCCATTGCCCAGGCTAGAGTGCAGTGGTGCAATCCTGGCTCACCACAGCCTCAACCTCCGGGGCTCAAGTGATCCTTCCACCTCAGCCTCCTGAGTAGCAGAAACTGCAGGTAGGTGCCATCATGCCCAGTCCTTGTTCCATTTATCTGGGTCTCAATCCTTTCAATTCCTAACTGCCTAAAAGCCAAGGCAATTATTGTTCCAAATGTTAATATTAAACCATTTTCACTTTTTAACAACATTATTGAGATATAACTAAAATATCATAAAATCCACCATTGTGCAAGTCAGTGGTTTTGTGTTTTCAGAATTGTGCACTCATCATCACAATCAATTTTAGAACACTTTCATCACCCAAAAAGAAACACCATACCCATTAACAATTATGCCTCCTGTCTACTCAAACCTTTCTCCACAACAGTAAACAACCATGAAAATCTACTTTCTGTCACTATGGATTTGCATACTCTGGATTTGCATATTCATGGAAACATACAACATGTCTTTTGTAATTGGCTTCTTTCACTTAAAGTAATGTTTTCAAGGTTCACCCATGATGTAGCATGTATCAGTACTTCATTGTTTTATTGCCAAATAACAGTTCAGTCTACGGATATGCCACATTTTATTTATTCATTCATCACTTGGTGGGCATTTGGGTTGTCTCCACTTTGGGGCTATTATGAATAATGCTGCCATGAACATTTGTGTGCAAGTTTTTGCATAGACTTTTTTTTTTGTTTGTGTGTTTTTGTTTTGTTTTGTTTGCTTTGGGGTAAATACCTTAGCGTGGAATTGCTGGGGTACTATGCTTAACCTTTTGATAAACTGCCCACCTGTTTTCCAAAGCAGTTGCACTATTTTAAACTTCCACCAGCACTATGAGGGTTCTAATTTCTTGACATCCTTGGCTTATCTGTCTTTCTGATTACAACAATCATAATGATTGTGAGGTGGTATCTCATTGCGGGTTTGCTTTACACTTTTCTTGTGGCTAGCCATGTGAGCATCTTTTTATGTGTATATCGGCCATTGATATACCTTCATTTGAATGAATGTCTATTTATATCCTTTTCCCAGTTTTAATTGAATTATGTCTCTGTTTAATTATTGAATTCTGTATTCTTTATATATTCTAGACACAAGTCCCTTCTCAGAGATATGACTGGAAAACATTTTCTCCCATTGTGTACGTGTCTTTTCACTTACTTGGTGACATCCTTTAAAGCACAGTTTTAAATTGTGATGAAGTTCAATTAATTTTTGTTTTGTTTTGTGCTTGTGCCTTAGGTGTCATATCTAAAAACATCCTTGGTCAGAGAAATTTACATCTATGCTTTCTCCTAAGAGGTTTAGAATTTTTGCTCTTGTATTTTGTTTTATTATATTTTAGCTAATTTTAATATGATGGGAGGTTTGTATTCAAATTTATTTTTTCCATGTGGATATACAGTTGACTCAGCGCCATCTATTGAAAAGATTATTCTTTTTCGCCATTGAACTATCTTGGCACTGTTGTTGAAAATCATTCGATCACAAATATCAGTGGCTATTTTTAGGCTCTTATTTTGTTCCATTGATCTTTATATCTAACTTATGCCAATGCCAAGCAGAAGTGATTACCGGAGGTTTGTAGTAAGTTTTGAAATTGCAAAGTGTGTGTCCTTTAACTTTATTCTTTTTCAAAATAGTTTTGGTTATTCCGGGTACTTTGAGTAGCCATACAAATTTTAGGATGAGTTTGTCATTTCTGCAAAAAATTCACCTGGGATTTTTGAAGCAATTGCATTGAATCTTTAGATCAAATTGGAAGGAATCGCCATCATAAAAGGAGTAAATCTTCTAATCCATGAACATATGGAATCTTTCCATTTATTTAGGTGAAAAATTTCTTTCAACATGTCTTTTTATTCTTCCTGGGTATAAGCTGGGTATTTCTTTTTTTAAAATTTATTTGTAAGTATTTTATTTTTGATGCTGTTGTAAATGAAATAATTACTTAATTTCATTTTTGGATTGTTCATTACAAGTATATAGAAATTTAACTGAGTTTTGTATATTGATCTTGTACCCTGCAATCTTGCTAAGCTCATTTCTTAATTTGAATAGTTTTTTAATGGATTCCTTAGAATTTTCTCTATACAAAATGTCATCTGCACATAGAAATAGTATTCTTTTAACTTTCCAAACTGGATGCCTTTTATTTCATTTTTATTGTCTTATTTTCCTGGCTAGAATTCCAGGACAATATTAAATAGAAATGGTGAGAGTAGACGTTCTTGTCTTCTTCCTGATCTTA
The DNA here is from genome assembly GCF_029281585.2 of Gorilla gorilla gorilla. Lineage (NCBI taxonomy): Eukaryota > Metazoa > Chordata > Mammalia > Primates > Hominidae > Gorilla > Gorilla gorilla. The sequence continues at coordinate 47,357,862 of NC_086018.1, forward strand.
GGGTGAACACGTTCAGTTTCTCGCCATTAAGTATGATGTTAGCTGTGATTTCTTTGTAGAAGCACTTTATCAGATTGAGGGAGTTTTCTGCTATTATGACTTTGTGGCATGTTTTAACCATACAGAGGTGTTGAATTATGTTAACTCAATCCAATAAATGGATGCCTTTTCCTGCATCTATTGAGGTGATCGTGTGAATTTTTTTCTTTTTTTTTTATTGACACGACACATTATTGCATTAATTGGTTTTTAAATGTTAAACCAGCTGTGAATTGCTGGGACAAATAATGCTAGGTCTTGTCATAAAATCCTTTTTTATATATTGCTGGATTTGTCTTGATAGTATTTTATTGTGGAGTTTTATATCTATATTCACAAAAGATGTTGCTCTGTAGTTTTCTTGTGATGTCTGGTTTTGGTATCAGGGTAATACTGGCCTCAAAATGATTCGGGAAGTATCTCCTCACCTATTTTGTGGAAGCGTTTGTGAAGAATTGCCATTAATTTTTCTTAAAGTGTTTGGTAGAATTCACCAGTGAAACCATCTGGGCCCAGGCTTTTCTGTGTAGATAGTTTTTAGATTACTAATACAATTTCTTCACTTGTTATAGGCCTATTCATATTTTCTTTTCTTTCTTCTTAAGTCATTCAGGAGTTTGTGTCTTGCTCTAAATTTTTCCAGTTCAACTAACTTTACTCATTTGTTGACATATTGTGTTTGTAGTATTCCATTATACTCCTTTTTATTTCTGTAGGGTTAGCAATAATGTCCCTTCTTTCAGTCCTAATTTTAGTAATTTGAGTCTTCTTTCTTTTTTGCTTCATCAATTTAACAAACGATTAGTCAATTCTGTTGCTCTTTTCAAAGAACCAACTTTTGGTTTCATTAATTTTCTCGATTTTTCTATTCTCCATTTCATTACTTTCTGCTCTAATCTTCATTGTTTCCTTCTTTCTGCTTGCACTGGAGTAATCTACTCTTCTTTTTCCAGTGTTTTAAAGGGGGGAGTTTACTTTATTGAGGTAAGATTTTTCTTTCCCTTGTTTTAATGGAGGCTTTCACAGCCATGGATTTCCTTCTAAGCACTGCTTTTGCAGCTACCATGAGTCTGGAATCTGCACATGCCTTTCCATTCATCTCCACGTCTAATTTCCTTTGTGATTTCTTCTTTGATTCACTGGTTATTTTGAGTGTGTAAATATTTTTCACACATGTATGGATTTCCCCAATATCTTCTGTTATTGTTTTCTAATTCCACCCCATTATGGTAAGAGAAAATACTTTGTATAATGCTCATCATCTTACATAGCTTATCTTAATGGCCTGGTACATAGTCCATCCTGCTGGTCATTCCATGTGCACGTGAGAATAACGTGTCTTCTAATGTCATTGGGTGGAGGTTTTCCTAAAGGTCTGGTAGGTCTAGTGGTTTGCAGTGTTTTTTCAAGTCTGCTATTTCTTTGTTGATCATCTGCCTAGTTGTCCTATACAGTATTAAAAGTCAGGTTTTGAATTCTCCAGTGATGATTGTTTAATTATCTAACTTTCCTTTCAACTCTGTCTGGTTTTGCTTCAGGTATTTTGGGAATCTATTATGAGTTTTTTGTATGTTTATAATTATTATATCTTCTTGTTAGATTGATCTTTTGTTATTATAAAATATTTCTTTATCTAGTAACATTTGGGGGACATCTAAAGCCTATTTTGACTAATATTAATATAACCATTACTATTTTGTTATGGTTACTCTTTGCATGATAATTTTTTTCCATTCTTACACTTTCATCCTATTTGTGTATTTAGGTCTAAAGTCTGTCTGCTGTAGACAGCATAAAATTAAATCTTCTTTACTAATCTAGTCTTGTAATACGTCTTTTGATTGCATTGTTAATCCATTCACATTTGATGAGATTATTGATGCACTTGGATTTACATCTTCCGTTTTGCATTTTGTTTTCTGTATGTCTGATGTTTTGGATTCTTCTCTTCCTTCTTTTCTGTTTTCTTTCACACTAAGTGAATATTTTCTAGTTTAATGTTTTAACGGTTTTTCACTGTATTTTTGAGTTATTTCATTTATGGTTACTCTAGTGCTTATTATAAACTTCATAATTTATGTGAGTGTCCTTTAGATTTATATTAACTTAATTACATTGAGCTATAGAAATGTTACTTCTTTATAGTTCCATTCTCTCTTCCCCCTTCCTGTGCTATTATTTTTGTTATAAGTTGTGGACCCAACAATCTATTATACTTATTGCTTATATAGCTTTATGTCTTTTTTAAAAAGTTGAAAGAAGAAAGAAGAGTAGATATTGATTTATAGACTTTGTTACAGAAATCCTCTTATTTAATATTTTTGCATTTTTTCGTTTACTTGGGGATGCGAGTTACCATCTAGTGTCATTTCCTGGGTTCAATACGCATCCCCCGGCTCTGCTCTGTGGTTTGGCTCCGCAGGGCCGGTCATGCTGGACAAGCGTCTGCTTCTCCAGGTGAGATTTCCTCCTGTGCCTCACTCTTTTGAACCATGAGTGGCCTTGAGGTTTGGCTGAACGTCAGGCCCGCCGAGCTCCTCCTGTGGGATGGGGCGCGTTCCCATCCTGCCTGCATCCCACCCTGCCTGCAAGCTGCCTCTGTCCCTCCTGTGGGATGGGGCGCGTTCCCATCCTTCCTGCATCCCATCCTGCCCGGACGCTGCCTCTGTCCCTCCTGTGGGACGGGGCGCGTTCCCATCCTGCCTGCATCCCATCCTGCCTGCAAGCTGCCTCTGTCCCTCCTGTGGGATGGGGCACGTTCCCATCCTGCCCGGACGCTGCCTCTGTCCCTCCTGTGGGATGGGGCGCGTTCCCATCCTGCCTGCATCCCATCCTGCCTGCAAGCTGCCTCTGTCCCTCCTGTGGGATGGGGCACGTTCCCATCCTGCCTGCATCCCATCCTGCCTGCACGCTGCCTCTGTCCCTCCTGTGGGATGGGGCGCGTTCCCATCCTTTCTGCATCCCATCCTGCCCGGACGCTGCCTCTGTCCCTCCTGTGGGACGGGGCGCGTTCCCATCCTGCCTGCATCCCATCCTGCCTGCAAGCTGCCTCTGTCCCTCCTGTGGGATGGGGCACGTTCCCATCCTGCCCGGACGCTGCCTCTGTCCCTCCTGTGGGATGGGGCGCGTTCCCATCCTGCCTGCATCCCATCCTGCCTGCAAGCTGCCTCTGTCCCTCCTGTGGGATGGGGCGCGTTCCCATCCTGCCTGCATCCCATCCCGCCTGCGCGCTGCCTCTGTCCCTCCTGTGGGATGCGGCACGTTCCCATCCTGACTGCAAGCTGCCTCTGCCCCTCCTGTGGGATGGGGCGCGTTCCCATCCTGCCTGCACGCTGCCTCTGTCCCTCCTGTGGGACGGGGCGCGTTCCCATCCTGCCTGCATCCCATCCTGCCTGCACGCTGCCTCTGTCCCAGTGCCATGCTGTTTTTCACCCACCAGGGACACAGCACACCCACCCTGGGGCCTGTGGGGATAAAACCCATTGCTTCCCACCATCCACTCAAGCACAGAGCCCGCTCGGTTTCTGAGGAGGAGTCTGCCTTTCTGTGTGTTCTCTGGGAAATCCTTTTCATGATAATTGAACTCTGCCTTTGAAACTCATCCTCTAAAGTAGATAGCGGGGCAGGGCTGATTACAGAGGACGGAAGCCCAGGAGCCCCAGGGGCTGGCATCAGCTGCACCCTCGGCCTCCTCAGGCCCCAGGAAGCCACCGTGCACCTCTGTCCCTGTCCTCGGGATGACTGACACCGATATCCCGAGTGGCTCCGGGCAGCAGCGCTGGCAGACAAGGCCGCCTTCCTGCTGTCCTGTGCTGATCATTCCATGACAAGCCCGCTTTCTGCACTTCGGTGTGCTCGCTGCGGATTCGGCGGTGGACGTGTTCCAGGAAGCTGTCCCTCCCGTGGCAAAGACTGAGTTATTATCAGCTTTCCATCTGCTTTGGGAAACGGTGGGGCTCCGCTCATGGCATTTGCATCTCGTCTAAAACGGGAGCATCGCCTGGGAGGCCGGCCCCGCCTGCTCCTGAGCTCTGAGGCTGTCTCGTTCGGAGGAGTCAGCTTGGGCTGTGCCGCTTCTACCTGGTGCCCGTCAGGGAGATGGATGGAGGCGGCGGAGAGTCTCCGGGAGCTGGATGGATCACTGCCCGTGTGTGCATGTGTCCCGCTAATTCACAGAGACGCAACTGCCCAAGTTTGCTGCTCAGAAGGTATCCCTCGTCCAAAACACAGCTGTTCTCAGGTCCTGCTTGAAAACAAGAAATAGGACATGTAAATCGGAAGGCTCCGAGTTCTGTCATTTGCATGGAAGAAACATGAGTTAACGTTAGTATTTTGCTTCCAGAAATATACAATAACAGTGATAAACTATCTCCTGCGTATGTGATACTTTCGAGGGCAAACCTGGTGACAGGGACAAGAGGCATCAGAAATGTAAACAGGCTCTGGGTCTTTTCTCCTCCCCTCCGGAGCAGAGCTCAGCACACGGGAGGCACCGAGGGATCTTCCTGTAAGTGGACGAATGAGCTCTGCCAGTTCCATCCCCGGGGCTGCGTGCAGGTGCAGGTGCAGGGGGCAGGGATGGGGCAGCCCCAGTAGCTAAAGCCATAGGGACAATCCAGGGGCTGCCCCGCCCAGCACAGCGAAGAAATGAGACGGGACAGTGGCTGGGGGCAAATTAGGCGCTGGACCCCCAGCCTCGGGGGCCTGGACTCCATCCGGCACTCACTGAGGGTGGTTGATAGGAAGCAGGGGGTAAAGGGGAAGTTGAGGACAATCATTCTGATATAAATTCTATGCCTGGAGAATGACGCACAGTGCCTGCACAATGCCGTGTAATGTAAAAAGCCCAGAGCACTTTTCAATTCAAATTAAGGAGAATCTCCTAACTCCGAGCTCTGCAGATGCCAGTGAGAGGCTGAAGGGATCCCAGCCATGAAGACATGGGCCTGGGGGCTGTTGGTGTCTCTTCTTCTTCAGCCTCATGACCTGAATAGGATGCTGATGGCCAGGGAAAGCACCCAGGAGAGTTTGGGGAGGGTGATGAGCTCGGGGCCATGGGGCTGTGGGTGAAATGGAAGGGACGGCACAGCCCAGTCCAGGTCAAGGCGGAAGATGTGAGGGAGAAGAATCACATGAACAAGCCTCCTCCAAGACGGGGAGCTCTGCGGGCCATGAGGCCCTCCCTGTGGGCTGGGTGCGGCTGAGCTGGAGTCTGAGGGTCAGAGTGTGGGATTCAGGACACTTGTTCTCCCTCAACCTAAGAGAAGGAGCCCCAGGGCAGAGGGCAGTGAGCCAGGACTGACGCCCAGGAGACCCCACCCAGCCTGGGGTCCCCACCTCACACCCTGAGATCCAGAGACCCAGGTGGATGTGGTACACCCACTTCATGGCTGCAGGATCTGGAGACCTGTGGGGTCAGGCTTAACAGGAGGGGAAAAGAACACAGTCAACCTTGAACCTCCATAAGGAGCATGAGTGTGTGAAGTGTGCACGGTGTGTGGTGTATGTGTTTATGTGTGTGTGATGTGTAATGTGTGTGTATAACAGTGGTGTGTGTGTATGGTGTGTGATATGTGTGTGGTGTGTGTTTTTCTGTGTGTGTGATGTGTGGTGTATGTATAATGTGGTGTGTATATAGGAGTGATGTGTGTGGTTTGTGATGTGTGCATGGTGTGTGTAGTGTATGTGTTTCTGTGTGTGTGACATGGGGTGTGTGTACAGGAGTGGTGTGTGTGGTATGTGATGTGTGTGGTGTTTGTGTGTGACATGTAGTGTGTACAGGAGTAGTGTGTGTGGTATGTGATGTGTGCATGGTGTGTGTGTGGCGTGTGGTCTGCATGTTTCTCTGTGTGTGGTAGGTGATGTGCGTGGTCAGTGTAGAGATCAGTAATCCTCAGCAGCAGCAAACTCAGGCGTTCATTCGCCTTGTCCTGTGCAGCCCCCAAAGCCCGCAGACTCAGGGAGACTCCCTGGACTACCAGGCATTGACTCGCCATTGTCCCTGCCACCCTCCCTCCCCAGTGCAGCTGTGAGTGCATCCTGTGGGCTGCCAGCTTTGGCTGTACCCCTTGGGAGACAGGATGGAGCACCTAAGGTCACGCATGCAGGCGTTGTCCACGCCGGGAAAGGCGTTTCAGGAGAGCATGCCAGCCTCCTGGTGCACAGAACTGCCATCAGGACATTCCCTGGAGAAGGGAACAGAGGGAGACTGACAGAGGAGCACCCACCTCCCATGGCCTGGGCTCTGCCACCCCCTAATTGCTGCCACCAACAACCATGAAGAACGGTCCAAAGGGCTGACACGGGTTCTGTTCTTGAGTCGACTGGACCCACCTGGGGCTCCTGTTCAGCCTGGTGCCAAGCTTGAAGGCGGCCTGTCCCTCCAGCAAATGCAGAACAGTGTCTCGCCTTGGCAGCTGCTCACGTGCTCTCAGGCATCAGCTGTGCACCCCACCTGGCCCTCAGCTCAGTAGGCAGGACTGCCACTGTTCCTCTTCCACACGTGAAAGGCTCACAACCCCCCGAGATGAAACAGCTCAGCTTCAGTCCCATGACGGGGACTCCAGGCCCTGCACAACCACCCACGTCCCCACTGTGCTTCCAGGCAGCCTGAGTGCTCCAGAACCTTCTGGGTGCTGGGTCCTCCCTCTGAGCTAAGTGGAAAACCAAATCCATTTGTCTAAACAGGTAATTGCAAATTACACTATAAAATGTCAACAGAAAACATATTTGTGTTGGTTTTGTGAACCCTAAAAGGCTATGACTATTGTTTTTCTACAACCTCACAAACCGCCCCCTCTTGCTGCTCTCTTGAATGAGGGCCATGTGAGGTTTCTGTGGCCCCCTCAGCCCTGAGCAGCTGGGAGCCCTGCATGGGTGAGCGGTAAAGGCCTTCTTGGCAGGTGCCGTGCCCAACCTACCTCATACGTATCCCGCCGATCAGCAACAACCCCCTTTCCCTGCACAGACTGTTAGAAAACTACTGTTTTTCTACAGCCTCACAAATGTCCAGCTTGTAGGAGGCAGTCAGTAACCAAGTCGGGTGAGTAAATAAAGCATCCCTGAGTGTCCAGCTAATCCACCTGATGTTCATCCACACTGCAGGTGACAGCCCTTCCCCTGGGAGAAGGAGGGGTGGGCTGGAAAATCCAGGGGAGGGCTGAGGAAGGTGAGCGTGAGGCCCAGGTGAGAGATGAGGAAGTTGACTATGGGGCCTCGATGGAGGATGAGGGCTTCCACCTTGGGTCCAGGTGAGGGCCAACCAAGCGTGGACCCTGCCCCGATGCTGTAGCATTGAATACACGTGGGAAATGTGTATCCACAGCAGCAGGCAAGTCGGGTGCCCCCAGCCCAGGCCTCCGCAGGTGCGTGCAGTGGCATGGCTGTCCCACCTGCAGGCCCCTCTGCTGTATGCAGCTACCTCTCTCACACAAACGACCCCCTCTTGCTGCTCTCTTGAGTGAGGGCCGTGTGAGGTTTCCATGGCCCCCTCAGCCCTGAGCAGCTGGGAGACCTGCATGGGTGAGCGGTAAAGGCCTTCTTGGCAGGTGCCGTGCCCAACCTACCTCATACGTATCCCACCGATCAGCAACAACCCCATTTCCCTGCATAGACTGAGGTTAGATGAGCCAACAAGGCTGCTCAGCATTTCGGACTCCCAGCACCATCCCGACTCCCCAGCCCCCTGCACAGACAGTGAGGTTAGATGAGCCGACAAGGGTGCTCAGCGTTTCGGGCTCCCAGCGCCATCCCGACTCCCCAGACGCCACTCTCTCAAGGCAGTTGTTGTCTGCCAAGTTCGTGTATGTTAACAAAGCTCGCATGGTTTGTGGGTAGCCAGGGAAGTGGTCAGGACACCTCAGAGAGTCCCAGCAACCTCCCCAGCCTGACTGCACGGCTGCAGCACAGAGCACGTGCAGAGAAAGCTCCTGGGTTCCACTCCCATCCTCGGCTGGTCCTCAGGAGCCAAGCCTGGCAGGATGGGTCTTCACACCTACTTGCAGAGGAGGGGGCTCACGGATCAGGGGCCAGGGCCACGTGCCGTGCCTACCGCTGGGAGGAATTGCCCATGAGACTTTCCGAGCACAGGCACCTGCTTCCTGCCACGGTGAACGCCTTGTGGTGGGTGGGGCTGTCCTGGCTCTCTGGCGACAGAAAGGCCCTACCTGCCCAGATTTCAGCCAGGCTCTGGAACGTCCCCTGGGCCTATCTGGGCTCATCCCTATAAAACCTGGGTTTAGCAAGAACGCGACTGAGTCAGTTCAGCAAGAGCCCCTGCCCTCGACACCACATCACCCTCATGATCTGTTCAGGCTCCTCATTGTCCACCACACCCGGGTAATGCCTGTCACCCTGGCCCATCCTCAGCAAAACCCTGTTGGGTCAGTGTAGCCGGAATTCCCCTGCCCCGATGTCTCCTCTATGTGACTTGCCGTGCCCTGCCCCCACCCTGCTCCCGGGCTATAAACTCCAACTTCCCATGCTATATTTGGTGTTGAGTTCAATCTTCCCCCACGTCTATCATGATGGCCCTAAATAAAATCTTCCTTATTGTGCTTCAGCAGGTTCTGTTGCAGTATTTTTTCTTTAAAGCCAGAGCCACCAGGAGACACAGACCTGGTGCAGGGGGCCTGCCGTGCTGGTGGTGTGAGCCCAGAAGAGCCCGCTCTGCCATGGGCTCCCCAGTCTGAGAAGAAGCACACACGTATGAAGACAGGTGGGAAGCAGGCGGTCCTCCTGGGCAGAAAGGCACAGAATTCAGAAATAAAACACATGCTCTGGAAACTTCTAGAAGACCTGTTGGGTCAGCAAGGCCCTCGGGCAGCCACTAGTGCCTGGCAGTGACACTCTGAGGGGATCAGACCTGAGCCCAGACAGCATCTCATGCTGGACAGTGTTTCTGCTGATGGCCGGATGGCGGACCTCAGAAGGAGAGCCTGGAAGATCCCCAGTGCTGAGGCGATGCAGAGAATATGACTCCCAGGCCCTTCTCTCCTCACCTGCCAGCGCCCCACAGGTCACGAAGGTTTCCTGGCCTCACAGTGGGTGCTGCGGCCATGTCGCCTGGAAGGCGAGGATGCAGTCACCGGTCCTGTTATTGCCCCTCTGTGGGAGCTGAGCTGCTCACCTGAGACCGTGCATGGGGCTGTAAATCCCAGCCCCTCACACAATGAGATTTAATATTTGATGTCAGATTATTAGACTATAATGAATTTGCTGCTTTAATATTGATGAATAATCAGTCCTATTAAGGCTATGGGATGAGAACTTTGTGCAAAGAGAAAAATCAATTGCTAAATCAATCACACGTAGCCCTGAGTGAGGCAGCCGGGTGGCACCGCTGTGGGGCCACGGGCTCTGCACCCCTCCAGAAAGACTGATCTACATGTTCGACTTGGGCCATGACATGTGACTTCCTCCTGAAGAGAGCTGGAAAAGTGAGGATGCAGCCTAGACACTCGCATGCAGGCACAGAGAAACAAGAACCGAACTGGGTTCCCCCAAATTCCTATGGTGAAACCCTCACCCCAATGTGATGGTGTAGGAGGTGGGTCAGCAAGGAGGAGGTTCAGACCAACTGAGGTCTTGAGGGCGGGGCCGTGATGCAACAGGGCTTGTGTCCCTGGAAGATGAGTACCAGGGCTCTCTTCTCTCTCTCTCCCTCTCTCTCCCAGCCTCTCTCTCTCTCTCTCTCTGTCCCTCTCTCTCTCTCTGTCATGTGAGGACACAGTGAAAAAGTGCTGTCTGCAAGACAAGAAGAGAGCCCTCACCAGGCATCAAACTTAAGGGCACCTTGATCTTAGATTTCCAGGCTCCAGACTTGCAAGAAAATAAATTTCTGTTGTTTAAGCTACCCAGCCTGTGGCATTTGTTATGCAGTCCAAGATGACTGGTGCAATCATGATAAATCCCTGTGAAGTCTGACTCTCACATGATCTTTGGGTTTGGGTTCAAAAGAGGTTTCTGCTCCACCAACCCCAATACAGGCTAAGCAAATGCATGAGTTTGAGAAACTTGCAAATTAAAATAAGAGAACCCCACATGCAAAAGGAGACAAAGGATGTGACTGTGTCATGACAGAAATCAAAGAAGAGAAAGCAAGAACATTGGGTTCCCTCACTTTCCAATGCAGTGACCATGAAGAAGGCATGGACTTGGCCTGAGCCTGTTTCCCCAGGTACAAAATCAGAGCGTGTGCAGACATCCTTTCTTCAGAGTGTTCGTACAACACTGGAATACAATAGCGATGGGAGTGATTTGGTTTGAAATTAAATCTGAAAATTGAAGTCCTGGCCAAATGTCCGGAGGTCTGTCAAGCCTGTGACCATTGGGCAGGATGCTCAGGACATTCCTGATGCCTAGAGAAAAGCCTCCCAGGCAAGGGTCAGCTCAAAGCTCACTCCCCAGGGGAGGCTGGAGGGAGAGGAGGGCACAGGCTATGTGTTACAAGAAAAACGTGGGGCTGTAACATACCCTCAAGCTGGGAGGGAGCTGAGGGGCCAAAGAATGCCTGGGACAAGCCCAACTTGGTAAGGAGATGAGTTTTTTAGGACTCACATAGGAGGCACTCCCAGGCAGTATCAGGACAGCTCCAGGGATCTGCCCCACCACTGTCTCTAAGCGGCTTTTAAGCTAATTTTCTGGCTGTTTGCCTACTGTGTACAATGAGACTGTTTTTCTTGGTAGGTTCCCAGAAACGCTTCGGGATGTTTGAGTTCTCGGGGACATCTGTTCCTCAGCTTGACTGCATGGCCTTGGCTCACTGCCTAGCCTTCAAGGTTCAAGGAGCAAACATGCACTCCTAAGGAACCCAGTGGGGACCCCTCACCCCACACCACAGGCTATGATGCTCTTAGGGGTTTTGGGTCTGGAGACCTCTATTTCCGTGGCACCTGCATGGGACATCAGCCCTGTGTGACCCTATTTTCTGTTTCTGAATCTCATCTCAGTGGCCACCTCAGACTCCAAGGAGCCCCAGGGACACACACAGCCAACCCTGATGACGCAAGGGGCTCCACCTTCTCCCCTCCTCTCAGAGCTCCTCCAGTGTTTAGCTGCAGGAGGAACTCCCAGCCATGTGGGTCAGCACTTGTCGGGCCCTCCATGCATCCCTCCTGCGCATTGCCCTGACCACCAGGGGTTGATGGTGGAGGGGACCCGCACTTGGGGGCATCAGAGTGGGGTCACGGGGCTCCCAGCACGGCCGCATCTGTCTTAGTGCGTGCATCCCAGGGATGCTTCGAGAGTGTCAGTGGAGCAAATTGGGAACGAGTGCATTCAGGGAGAAGAGGATCTGGTTCTCATTGGATGGCATTCAAATCTCATTTCATGTGTGGTTCCTATAAACCTGTAGACCTTTCTAGAAAGTCCATCTCCTGCTCACCCAAGGTTGTGTGGGCCCTGGGGCTCAGGACTATCAGCACGTGGTACATGGTGGGTGTCGAAGGTTGAAATATGTCCCCCAAAAAGACATGCTAAGTCCTAGCCCCAAACACCTATGAACATCCTTCTTAGGAACGCAGTCTTTGCAGGTGGTTAAGGTGAGGTGCACTGCAGGAGGGCGGGCCTAGGCCCTGACCAGTGTCCTTAAAAGAAGAGGGGAATTTGGACACAACACCTGAGGAAAAGGCCACAGGACAATGGAGGCAAGAATGGAGCGACGTGACCACAGCCATGGAAAGCCTGGAGCCTCCAGAGGCTGGAAGGTCAAGGGAGGATCCCCCCAGAGCCTCCAGAGGGAGCAGGATCCTGCCAACATCTTGATTTCAGATTTCTGGCCTCCGGTGCTGAGATAGCCACATCTGAGATAGCCACATAATCTGTGGTGCTTTCTCAGGGCAGGCCAGGCCACACCTGCAGTAGTTACCCAGTCATTATCAAGTGAACAATGACCTCTGTGTCCAGAATGATGTAACATGCTTGTTGTCTGTTTTGGTAAATTTGAGCTGAGATAGGTGTCTGCTGAGGTGCAAGCCTCCAGGCCTTTGGACACATCTCACTCCCCAATCAATGTCTCACAGGAGTGACAAGACATGAGAAGGCAGCTAAGCTAATTTGCCCCCAGGAGACACTTGGCAATGTCTAGAGGCATTTCTGGTCATCATAATTGAGGAGGAGTTGCTGCTGGATCTCATGGAGGTCTCAATGCCCCTCAGCAGCCCCACGTGCACAGGGCAGCCCTCTGCATGCAAGAAGCAGTGGTCCGTCCTCCTCCAAGAAGGTTGAAAATCACTTCTTCAGCTTAACCGGCTCTAACACTTCAAATATGCAAACTCAAGCAAAGCAGAAAAGACACACTTGAGTTTCTCGAAAGCACTTGGATGAGTCTTATGCATCAATGCAGGAAGGAAGACTGGTTGGACTGATGGGATTGGAGGTGAATGTGTCATTAAACACATCTGTTTTAGAGGGACCAGCCTCTCCACTTTTACATGACATAAACCAAGCAGGAGCAAGGCAGAGACAGCTAAAACCACCACAAATACTCCTTTTTCTCCCTCAAACTCCGGCCAACTTCATGCCTGAGCCCCTGAGCAGGACTGTGGCCGCATGACGCAAGTCCAGCCAGTGGATCCAGGGCAGAGACAACATGCACCTCTCTGGGGACGGCTCCTGTTGGAGACAGGCAGGAGGACCCAGGCCCTGGGAAGTGCCCCTTTTACACTAGGAAGAGAGACAGAAATGCAGTCCTACAGGAGGGCTGGGGCTCCAGCTTTTCTGTGAGGGCCTCAGCTGCCCATGCGATGCCACCTTCCCCTCCCAGATTATGTCAAACTAAACAAATCCAAATGAAAAAGGAGAAACTTTATGCCAAAAGGCTGAACACTCAGAATCTGCAAGCATCTCAAAATCATACAGAAAAGGCCTGTTCCCCTATAGGCAGGGGTGAGCAGGGCTTAGCAGACACCCTTAGGGCAGATTGGGTGAGCAAGGTTCATGGGCAGACAGCAAGACCAGTGCAGCTGGACAGCAAGTGTTCTCTCTGAGGCTGACTGGTTCTCTGCTGGTTCTCCTTGGCTGCAGTGGACTGATTGTTTGTGTCCCCCCAGAATGTCTGTGTTGAAACCCCAGTCCCCAGATGATGGTTTTACAAGGCGGGCCTTTGGATGGTGATGAAGCCATGGAGCAGAAGTTTCATTAATGGAGTTAGTGCTGCCATAAAGGAGGCCTCGGAGAGCTTCTGCCACCTGAGGACACAGCAAGAAGGCACTTCTCTAAACCAGGAAGCAGGTCCTCACCAGCACCGGGGCTGCCGACACCTTGATCTTGGACTTCCATCCCTTAGAACTGTGAGAAATAAACTCCTGCCATTTGTAAGTTACTCAGTCCATGGGACTTTGTTCCAGCAGCCCCAGCTGACTGAGACCCTGGGAAAAGCAGACATCGGACACTCTGCACTTTAGTGCTTGCTCAGGCTCAGGCATGAGCCAGCATCCAGGTGCCTCTGTGGAGGAGAGAAGCCAGGTCAGAGGGGAAGGCATGGACCGTGGGTAACACTTGGCCGGTCTGGTCAGGTATATCTCCTGCTGCAAGACCAAGGCCATCCCGAGACCAGCAGGCACCCTGGGGGAAGGGCAGTGTGGGACCTGGCTCAGGATCCCCTGGGCATGGACAAGACTTGGGGACTCCTAGGGGCAGTGATCTGGAGCCATGAACAGCCTGCCCTGGCCATAAGCCCTTGACTCAAATAAAGAAAGATGGATTTACATACTTGACTTAAACCAAGTAAGACTACTTGGGAGAAAGAACAACATCTAAAGGGAAGAGAATGAGGAGCCCTGGCCTCATTTACACAGTCTGTGTGGCAGACGCGTCGCTGTGTATTCCCGTCAGAACAGCCTTTAGGTCAGGCTTTACGGAGACCATGGACACGCGGCCTCACGCATTGGAGATCTTCTGGGGTCACAGCTGGGTCATTCCACAGGACAATCTCGGTGTCCTCAGAAGCATCGCTGCTGCCAAGCAGCCAGAGACATAAACAAAGCTATTTCCACCCATCGTGGGAATGAGTTATCCATTCTAATCAGAGTCGCCAATTTTGAGGTTACCCTTCACTGTCCACTGATCACCTAACGGCTGTCAGCCCTTGGGCCTCACTGGGTTGGTCCTAATTACCCGGCTCAGCTTCCTGAAGAAACAGCGGTGACTGGCGGCAGGCGGGGTGGATGAGTCTTCATTCTAGGAGTCGGTTGATTTGACCACTAATACATTGAAACAACAATCTAATCAGAGAGCCAATTAGTCAGCCTGGAGGAAGTGTGGCAGCTAAAATCAACACGTTTGCTGTAACTTGCTGGTGTAATGCCCTGAAAGCAGCCAGTTATTGCTACTGAGTAGAATGCATGGACTGCTGGTCTCCTGTGTTTAGAGAAGCCTGAACCTCACCCCAAAACCAAACCCAGGTCAAACATCAGGACCTCACATCTGCAAAGCCTGGTTGCTGAGTCAGCAGGTCTCCAACAAATGTGCTTGAATGCAGTCCTTTCCAACTTCTCTGTCCAGGTTTGGATAATGAATATTTCGTATTTTGTGTTTTTAGGCCATATGGTTCCTACCAAAATGACTCCACTCTGCTGTGGCAGAGTGCACGAGTTTCCTATTGTGTAGCACACTGCCACGAAGTTAGTGGTTTACTACACATGCACTCATGGCCTCACAGCTTCTGTGGGCTGGATCCAGGCATGGCTCCACTGCAATCGAGGTGCTGCCTGCGGCTGTGTTCTCATCTGGACACTTGACCGAGGAAGGACCTGCCTCCCAGCTCCCTCCCATGCTGGAATAATTCATTTCTCTGTGGCCACAGGACTGAGGACCCGGGTCCTGCTGTCCTGCTGCTACAAGTCACACACAGCTCCTGGAGGCCATCTGCATTTCCCAGCCATGCAGCCTGTGCACGGCAGCCACTGTCTTCCACGGCAGCAAGGGCAACCGCAGAGGAGACGTCCTATCCAATGGAAAAGGCACAAGAGTGATGTCCTCACCTGCTCCACATTCTGTGGCTGAGAGGAAAGTCCCAGGTCCCACAGGCAAGGAGAGAACACATGGGGGCAGGAGCACCGAAGGTGGGGTGCATGGAGCCCTCAAAACACAAAGACAGCCACAGATGGCACAGACACAATAGAGCACAGCCGTGTTCCAGCAAACATTCATTTTCACAAGCGGGCTATGGGTGGAGTCTGGTGCCCAGGCTGTAGCTGGCTGACCCCTGATATGGATCTTATCTTTACGAATAGAACTAACAATTATGAGAATCAGCTCATTTTATTTTATGTTTCACAAAATGTGGGTTATGATGATAGCCATAAGCTTGTGTCATTATTAGACTAGACGAAGAAAAAATCAAATGTAAGTCCTGTTCTTAACCAATTGTAAGAAAGACCATAAGATTCCCTGGCTGTCCCCTGCAATGTTTTTGATGCTGTCACAAAGTCTTCTCTGCAAACGTGTCTTCCAGGGCCAAAGCCCATTCTGTGAAGCTGGGGTTGCTCTTCCCAGCCCCAGCACCGCCATGCGAGACTCTGCTGTCCCTGGAGGCCTCCTGGACCTACGACAGGGCCTCGTATCACTCCTTCAACTTCATGGGATCCTCTTTCCACAATCTGCAATTTCAGATTTCACAGATGCCAATCCGCCTCATTGTCAAGCCGGATGTTCACAACTCACCATAATTCCAGAGGCCGAGGGACAGAGAAGAGGCTGCAGCAGGTGGGATCCAGGCACTCCCGCCAAGGAAGGGCCAGCGCTGGAGAGGAGCCTACATGAGGAAGGAACCGATGGTCCATCAGAGAGACGCTCATGGTACGAGGAGCTTTGACTTCCTGAGCAACCTCAGAGCCGGGGGCAAGGGAGGAGGCGGGATTTCAATAAGGAATATTTGGTGTCTTAGTCTAACCAGGCTACTGGAATAAAGCACCATAGGCTGGGGGATTATAAACCACAGACACTTATTCCTCACAGTCCTGAAGGCTGGAAGTCCAGGATCAAGGCGCCAGCAGACTCGGTGTCCGGCGAGCGTCTGGCGAGGGGACCTAAGTCCCTGTGTCCCCACACAACAGAAGGAGTGAGGGGTCTGTGGGTTCCCTTTTATAAGGGCAGTGATCTCCTAGGAGGACTCATGACCTCATCACTTCCCAAACGCCCACCTCCTAACACCATGGCCTTGGGGTGAGGATTCAACATGAATTTGGTGGGACGTGGGGAGGGGGTGAGACAAGCATTTAGTCTACTGTATTTGGATAGCAAGAACCCACCTCTCGCAAACACCGCTGACTGAAAACCAGAAGAGAGAAAACTCAAACTGGACGAAGAACATCTTCAAGGATTTCGAGTTTTGAGATGATTCAGCAGAGCGCGGGAAACCACGGGTGGGCTCCGGATCGGCCGCTTTGTAGCAATAATTCCTCGCTTGGGTCCAGCGTTAGAAGCAGGTCTCGGCTCTGGTGCTCGGAAGGGACAGCGTGTGCGGGAAGCTTTGCTGCCCTGGACGCGGCGCCACCACCCAACCCCGGCCCCTGCGGTCCCAGAGTGTCAGCCACGACTCGGTGCCTCCTGCCTGGGTTTCTCTGTGCACTTTCAGGCATGTTGAAGTCAGACCAGTCACAGTTTTGCCGCAGGTGGACAGGGAGTGCCCCGTGGCTTAGCAGGTGTGAGCTCTCTCTGGGGCTGGCCCGCTGCAGACCGAGGCTGCGGTGGAGAAGAAATGAAGTCCCAACCCCTGGCCTGCGTCAGGTTGAGAACCTCCCACTTCCTCCGCCCTTTCTCCCTCCCTAGCAGCCTCCTAAGGGGACCGCACTTGCTCAGGTATCTCCCGGGGCCGTTTTCCTATTCATCTCAGACTTGTCAAAATGTTCACGCAGCTTCCAAAGCCTTTTACAGGCTGTCAAATATGTAACTGGATTTGAGTCCCACTGTTTAGCTAATGGCTCCTCAGCCTCTCCCATTCCCTGGGGATCTTTTTTATTTAACTTCTGAAATAATAGGTGGAATTTGAATCCTTTCAAGTGACACCATGTATTTTTTCCTCTAACTATCCTGGAGGAAAGTGAAGTGGTTTTTGAGAGCCCGGATGGGGGCATGGGCAGGAGGGACCCCGCCTGGAGGTGAGTGCCGGCCCCAGAGCCTCACGTGGCTCTGAACGATGGAATCGCAGTCACTGAGTCCAGGTGCTGTGACCGTGCACGTCGGTGCCAGACACACGAGAGGCATCTCGGGAGGGGCTGTCGTGCAATTGTTCCCGATGGTTGCATCCTTTTTTTTTTTTTTTTTTTTTTGAGACGGAGTCTCGTTCTGTCACCCAGGCTGGAGTGCAGTGGCGCGATCTCGGCTCACTGCAAGCTCTGCCTCCCGGGTTCAAGCCATTCTCCTGCCTCAGCCTCCCGAGTGGCTGGGACTACATGCATCCCTAATAGAAGCGGAAACCTCTCCAGACCAACTTTGCATGCAGACAAGTGCTCTCTGACCAGAGCTGGTTTATCAAAAGGGACTTCCTCCCTCACTCAGGAAAGGGGGCTTTGGCTGGGAAGGGGTTTTGTTCAGAGAACTGCTAGGCTGTGCTCATGCCATAGAAGAGCCTCCTCCCCGGCCCAGGAAACCCCAGGCCCAGACCTTGTGCCCCCGCCCCCCGCCCTCTGCCACCTCACCTGCGGAGCAGGCTCAGGACCCCTGAGATCTGGAGCGAGGTGGGGCTGCAGAATGGCAGGTCCCTGGCCTGCCTTTCTAGGAAAAAGGTTGCCATGGAAACTCTACAGGTTTCATGGAGGATTCCCCAGCTGTTTAATTTTAAGCTGGGAATCACCAGTAGATACCGAAGTAAAATAACCTTCTACTTAAAAAGGGCTCTGCTGCCATTCACAACTCAGGGAACATTCTTTGAAAGGCACGCCTTGGGGAAAAGCTGAGACGGGAACCCTTCAACGTGTTAATTCAGTCTGAGAGTGAGACCTTGGGGAAGGAAGCGGTGAGTCTCCCGTGGAGAAGCTGCTGCGTCTACATTCAGAGCTGAGCACACAAGGCCAGCACTTTCCCCAGGATCCTCCCGTGCAGGCCTCCACAGCCCCCACCACCGGAACGTGTGCTGCAGCCTTTGGGGGTGCTCGGGTGACCACCCGGCTTCTGTGCCACAAATGCCCATGCCAGGAAAATTCGCTGAAACATGAGACTTCACGCTGACCACAGCAACTTTGTATCCAACAAAGTCTGCGACGATTCATTTACTCTTCTGCCAAAGATTTGCTGAGGACCGGGAATGGCAGGAACTCGAAGAGGCCCTGCGGGACACACACTCCCTGCTGGAATCATGGTAGGGGGATGGGGGCAGGGTGCCCAGTGCCCACCACCAATCTAGAAGGCCCAGGGAGTGGGGATGAGACAGCAGGTTCCATGAAGGTGTGGGGTCCAGGATGCAGGAGTGAGGTGTGGCCCACGGTGAGTCCCGAATGTCCTGTGGGGACCGGTGGGAGCAGGGGCCTCGGCCAGATGAGATGACCTTCGGTCAGTTTGCCAGGGCAGCCTCAGTGGTCATCTATTGCCTTGTTCTCAGAAGTGGCCTAGTTTAGCTGGGTGCGGTGGCTCATGCCTGTAATCCCAGCACTTTGGGAGGCTGAGGTGGGCGGATCATCTGAGGTCAGGAGTTTGAGAGCAGCCTGGACAACATGGTGAAACCCCGTCTCTACTAAAAATATAAAAAAATTAGCCAGGTGCCTGTAATCCCAGCTACTTAGAAGGCTGAGGCAAGAGAATCGCTCGAACCCAGGAGGCGGAGGTTGCAGTGAGCCGAGATCACGCCACTGCCCTCCAGCCTGGGCAAGAGAGGAAAAAAAAAAGAAGAAGAAGAAGTGACCTAGTTTGGATAAGAAAGTATGCCATCGCCTTGGTCATAGAGAATGAGTGCTGGCAGTCTATAATTATCCAGATAATTCATTCTTCCAAAAGAATGAATTATTTACATACAAATAATAACAGAATTTAACAATTTAAAGCTGGATTTTTTTTTCACCTTAATAGTGGCCGGAGCCAAATTTTAACAGTAGAATTCTAAGATGAAATAGGCTTTTTATTCAACCACTACCCCATTTTTTTTTACATTTCTAAGCCAGCTTTACTTAGGTGAGGTGGACATGCAATAACATATATTTAAAGCATACACTTTGCTAAGCACTGACGTATATGCAGACCTGAGACACCATCCCCATAATCCAGAGAATGAATCTACCCATTGCCCCCAAAAGCTCCTGTGCTCCCTCCTCCCAGACTGCCTGCTCCTCCCACGTCCCAGCTGCTCTCCATCACTGCACGTTAGTGTACGTTTACCAGAATCTTATATAAATGGAATCGTACAACATATCATCTCTTTTGTGGGGATGCTTCCACACGGCTTTATTATCTTGGGATTCACCCATGTTGCTACATTATCAATGTAATGATCAATTATCAAAAAATTATCAATGCTCCATTCATTCTCCTGCTGAATAGTCATCCATTATGTGGATTGTCTAAAGTTTATTTAGCCATTCATCTGTTGATGGCCTTTAGGTTGTTTGCAGTTTGAGCTACGACAAATAAAACTATTATGTCTATTCATATTCAAGTCTTTTCATGGAGCTATGATGTCAGGTTTTTGTTTTTTGTTTGTTTTTTGAGATAGAGTCTCACTCTGTTGTCTAGGATGGAGTGCAGTGGCATGATCTCGGCTCACTGCAACCTCCGCCTCCTGGATTCAAGTGATTCTCCTGCCTCAGCCTGCCTAGCAGCTGGGATTACAGATGCCCGCCAACATGCCTGGCTGATTTTTGTATTTTTAGTAGAGACAGGCTTTCACTATGTTGACCAGGCTGGTCTCGAACTCATGACCTCAAGTGATCCACCCACCCCAGCCTCCCAAAGTGCTGGACTACAGGCATAAGCCACCGTTTCCGGCTGATGTCATTTCTTGTAAGTAATTCCCTAGGAACGGAGTATCTGGACCCTAGAGTAGGTATGCATTTAACTTGTAAGTAATGGCCAGTTGTCCAGTCGATGTACATTTATCAATCTTATATCCTGCCGCCCTTTGAAACTCACTTATCACTTTACTCATTCGTTCTAGAAGCTTTTTTGTACATTCTATCAGATTTTCTACTTAGATGATCATGTTGTCTGTGAATGAAGACAGTTTGCTTCCTTTTAACAAATCACATGCCTTTTGTTTCTTTTTCTTTTGTTATTATGCTGGCTGAAATCTTTAATACAAAGTTCAGTCAAAGTGGTGAGAACAGAAACCCTCTGTTTTTCCTCATCTTGGGGGAAAGGGACTCACTCCTTCACCTTGCGCCTTGGTGTTAGATGTCAGCATTTCAAGGCAGGCCCATCGGGTTGAGCGTGTTCCTCTCGGCGGCTGCCTCGCTGAGGCTTCGTATCAGAAAATGGTCTTGGGTTTCATCGAGTATTTCTCTGTATCTGTTGAGATGATCCTACAGTTTTAATTTTTTGGTTTGGCAATGCGGTGAATTATATTGATTGATTTTTAGATGTTAAAAATGTTTGCATTTCTGGCCTAAATTCCACTATTCATGATATAGTATCTTTTATATATTGTCAGAATTAAAATTCTACATTTGCACTTACAATTCTTTTCTCTAAGTTCATGGGGGATGATGGTCTGTAATTTTTATTTACTGTAATGCTTTTTCCTTTTTTTCATCAGGGCAATACTAATCTCATGAAATGAATCGGGAGGCACTTATTCCTTTAAATTTTCTAGGAGAGTATGCGTAGCATGTGTATTACTTCTTTTTTTTTTTTTCTTTTTTTGAGATGGAGTCTCGCTCTGTTGCCCAGGCTGGAGTGCAGTGGTGCCATCTCAGCTCACTGCAACCTCCGCCTCCCAGGTTCACACCATTCTCCTGCCTCAGCCTCGTGAGTAGAGTAGCTGGGACTACAGGCACCCGCCACCACGCCCGGCTAATGTTTTTGTATTTTTAGTAGAGACGGGGTTTCACCGTGTTGGCCAGGATGGTCTCGATCTCCTGACCTCGTGACCTGCCTGCCTTGGCCTCCCGAAGTGCTGGGATTACAGGTGTGAGCCACCGCGCCCGGCCTTACTTCTTTCTTAAATGTTTGGAAGGATTGGAGAATTTACCAGCAAAGCCATTTGGGCCTTGGGTTTTCTTTGTAGGAAAGTTTAAAGTTTGGTTTTTGTTTTTGTTTTTGTTTTCCTTATCTGAAATGTCTTTACTAGCTATAGGGATATTCATATTACCTATGTCTTCTCGAGTGAGTTTTGGTATGTTGTGTTTGTGAAGAATTTTTCAATTTCCTCTGAGTTGTTGAATTTATTGCCATAAAGTTGTTCATGATATTCCCTCATTATCCCTTTCATATTTGGAGCACCTGCAATGATTCCTCTTCCAACTCTCATAGCAGTAATTTATATCTTTTTTCTTTTTTTCCTGAGCTGTGTGGCTAGAGGCTTATCAATTGCATTTGCCTTCACAAAGAATGAACTTTTTGTTTCAGTTATTTTCTCAACTGTTTTTCTGTTTTCATCTATTTCAGTGATTTCCACTCTGATCTTTATTGGTTTTTTTTCCCCTCTTTACTTTTTCTAATTTTGGAAGGTGGAAATGAAGATCATTGATTTGAGATTTTTTTTTCTAATATTGGCCTTTAGAGATATAAATTCTCCCCTAATTACCCTTTTGATAACATCTCATACATGATGATATATTTTAATGTTTGTATTTCAGTTCTTTTTTTTGTATTTCATATTCAGTCCAAAATACTTCTTAAAATATCTTTTGATTTATTCTTTGATCCATGGGTCATTTAGAAATGTTATTTAGTTTCCAAATGTTGGGAGATTATCTAAAGATCATTCTGTTATTAATTTCTGATTTAACTCCATTGTGGTAAGAACACATAGTTTATAAGGCTTGAAATCCTTTTAAACTTATTGAGACTTGTTTTATAACCCACAATATGGTCTTCCTTGGTTAATATTCCATGTGGACTTAAAAGTCATGTGTATTCTGCTGTTATTTGGTGGAGCATTCCATAAATGTCCATTAGGTCAAGTTGGTTGATAGTGTTGCTTAAATTTTCTGTATCTTTACTGATTTTCTGTCGACTTTTTCTATACATTATTGAAACAGGCATATTTAAATCTCTAATTACAACTGAGGATTTTTCTGTTCCTCCCAGCAGTTCTATCAGTCTTTGCTTCATGAATTTTGAAGCTCAGTTCTGTTGTTACGTGCATAAATGTTTAAAAGTGTTATGTCCTCTTGATGCAATAACCCCTTTCTCATTGCAAAATGGCCTTTTAATATCCTTTACTGGGAGTCCAAAATTGTGCCTTTTCAGGATAATTTCAGTTGATTGATTTTTCTCCTCATTATGGATCCTGTTTTCCTGCATGCCTGGTAATTTTTTACTGGATGCCAGATATTGTAAATTGTACCTTGTTGGGTGATGGATATTTTCATGCTCCTAAGTATATTGAGCTTTGGGCCGAGCACAGTGGCTCACGCCTGTAATCCCAGCACTTTGGGAGGCTGAGGTGGATGGATCACCTGAGGTCAGGAGTTCAAGACCAGTCTGGCCACCAGAGCCAAACCCCATCTCTACTAAAAATACAAAAAAAAATTAGCCAGGTGTGGTTACGGGCGCCTGTAATCCCAGCTACTCAGGAGGCTGAGGCATGAAAATCACTTGAACCCAGGAGGTGGAGGTTGCAGTGAGCCAAGATTGTGCCTTTGCACTCCAGCCTGGGCAACAGAGTGAGACTCTGTGTATATATATATACACACACACATGTATGTATGTATATATTTGAGCTTTGTTTTGGGATGTAGTTAAGTTATACAGAAACAGGTTCATCTTCTTGGAGCTTGCTTTTAGGATTTGTTCAGCAGAACCGAAGCAATGCTCAGTCTATTTCCACGACAGTGGCAGGCCCTTCTGTGCACCCTGCTGGATGCCCACAAGTCCTAGTTTTGTTGGTTGGTTGGTCTGTCTGTGGGGAGCAGGCATCATTCATAGCTCGGTGTGAGCACAGACGTGTCCTGCCCAGCAGTTTTCTTCCTGGCCTCAGGCACTTTCCTCACGTGTCTGTGCTGATCAACACTCAGGAATATTTGAGGGAGACCCTCTGCAGACCCGTGTCATTCTTTCTCTCTGAAGGCCTCCCCTCCATCGCACCCCATGCTTTGAACGCTGTCTGCTTTGATCTTCCTAAACTCTCACTAATGTCTCCTCCACTCCGGATATCCACTGGCCCTGTCTGGGTACTGCCTCTAGGTAATAATCAGGACAGTCCCTGGGTTCACCTACCCTGCTTTCCCCTGCTAAGGAATCACTGTCTTTTGTTATCTTAAAAACAGTGTCAGAATAACACATTGTTTCATATAGCTTGCCCATTTTGGGTTGGGTTTTATATATTTTACCCATTTGGGGTTGTTTCCTGTGGAGAGTATATCTGGGCTCTTTTACTCCATTTTTTATGAAAGCAGAAATCCTTCTCCAGACACCTTTAGTGGCTCTCCATGGCTTACCAGAACTACTTTTTCTCCTTCCTTTTCTTCTCCTTCTTCTTCTTTTTTTTTTTTTTTTTTTCTTGACTGAGTCTCACCCTGTCACCCAGGCTGGAGTGCAGTGGCACGATCTCAGCTCACTGCAATCTCAGCCTCCCGGGTTCAAGTGATTCTCCTGCCTCAGCCTCCCAAGTAGCTGGGATTACAGGTGCCCACCACCATGCCCAGCTAATTTTTGTATTTCTAGTAGAGATGGGGTTTTGCCATATTGGCAGGGCGGGCTAGTCTCGAACTCGACCTCAGGTGGTCTGCCCACCTCAGCCTCCCAAAGTGCTGGGATTACAGGCGTGTAATCCTAGCCTCCTTCTTTTTCTTCTTCTCCTTCTCTTCCTCCTCCCTCTTCTTCATATTCTTCTTCTAGCATTAAGATAGAGTCCTGTTCTTATCTTTTTTGTGTGTAACTTATTTAACGGCTCTTCCCAATCCTAAGTGGTTCTTCCTCCTGGCTTCTGTCTGTTATTTTCACTGGGAGGCCTGCCTATGCCTTGTCCAACCTTCTTGCCAGGGTGAGGTCACGTCCTGTCTCCTCCGCATGTCTCCCAGTGCCAATGCCCATCACACAGAGTCCTCCCCTGGCTCCCCAGCCTGAGCATGGCAGAGCACACCCAGGGCCCCTGAGCTGTGCCGTGTTCTATTGAGCTCCACTCTACTGTGCTTTGCAGATGTTGCCTATTTGACAAATTGAAGGTTGGTGGGAACCCTGTGTCGAGCAAGCCTATTGGTGCCAGTTTTCCACCAGCACGTACTCACTTTGCATCTCTGTCCCATTCTGGTGATTATCCCAACACAGGGTCTCACTCTGTTCCTCAGGCTGGAGTGTAGTGGGTGCAATCAAGCTCGCTGCAGCCTCAGTCTCCCAGACCCAAGCGATCCTCCCACCTCAGCCTCCCAAGGAGCTAAGATTACAGGGGCCACCATCACACCCAGTTAATTTTTTTAAAAATTTGTAGAAATGAGATCTCTATTGCCTAGATTGGTCTCAAACTCTTGTGCTCAAGTGATCCTCCTGTCTTAGCCTCCCAAAGTGCTGGGATTACAGGCATGAACCACCACATCTGGTCTTATTATTACATTTTTTATGGCGATCAGTGATCTCAGATGTTATTATTGTAACTGTTTTGGGACACCATGTACTATGACCACATAAGACGGTGAACTTAATTGATAAATGTGTGTGTTTTGACTGCTCCACAGACCAGCCATTCCCACATCTCTCTCCCTGTCCTCTTCTCTTCCCTGAGATGCAGCAGTATTGATGTGAGGCCCACGAATAACCCCACCATGGCCTCTAAGTGTTCAAGTGAAAGGAAGAGTCGCACATCTCTCACTTTAAATCAAAAGCTAGAAATGATTAAGCTGAGTGAGGAAGGAACGTTGAAAGCCAGGATAGACCAAAAACTCTTATGCCAAATGGTTATCCACGTTGTGAATGTGAAGGGAAACTTCTTGAAATACGCCTCCCTGAACTCACGAATGATAAGAAAGCAAAACAGCGTTATTGTTTGAGTGGTCTGGAGAGAAGATCAAACCAACCACAACATTCCCTGAAGCCAAAGCCTAATCCAGAGCATGACTGTGATTCTCTTCAATTCCATGAAGGCTAAGAGAGTGAGAAAGCTGTCGAAGAAAAGTTGGAAGCGACCAGAGGTTTGTTTGTGAGGTTTAAGGAAAGAATCCATCTCCAGAGCATAAGTGCAAGGTGAAGCAGCAGGTGCTGATGGAGAAGCTGCAGCAAGTTCCCCAGAAGATCCAGCCAAGATCCTTGATGAAGGTGACTCCACTGAACAAAAGATTTTTATTGCAGGTGTAACAGCCTCCTACTGGAAGAAGAGGCCGCCTGAGACTTTCACAGCAAGAGAGAAAAAGTCATGCCTCGCCTCAAAGCTTCAAAGGACAGGCTGGCTCTCTTGTTAGGGGCTAACACAGCTGGTGATTTTAAGGTGAAGCCGATGTTCACCTACCATTCTGAAAATCCTAGGTCCTAAGAATTATGCAGTAGCTGCTCTTCCTGTGCTCTATGGATGGAAGAACAAAGCCAGAATGGCAGCATGTCTGTTTACAGCATGATTTATGGAATATTTTAAACCCACAGTTGAGATCTACTGCTCAGAAAAAGGTTCCTTTAAAACTGTACTGCTCAAGCCAGGCACGGTGGCTCAAGCCTGTAATCTCAACACTTTGGGAGGCCGAGGCAAGTGGTCAGGAGTTTGAGACCAGCCTGGCCCGCATCTGTAGTCCCAGCTACTCAGGAAGATGAGGCAGGAGAATCGCTTGAACCTAGGAGGTGGAGGTTGCAGTGAGCTGAGATTGCACCACTGCACTCCGGCCTGGGCAGCAGACTGAGACTCTGTCTCAAAAAATCACCCCAAAACTAAAAACTGTACTGCTCATGGACAATGCGCCTGGCCACCCAGGAGCTCTGATGGAGACGTACAGGGAGATGAATGTTTTCATGCCTGTTGACACAACATCCATTCTGCAGCCCATAGATGAAGGAGTAATTTTGACTTTCAAGCCCTATTATTTAAGAAATACATGTTGTAAAGTTATAAGTGCCATAGAAAGCGATTCCTCTGATGGATCTGGGCAAAGTCCATTGAAAAACTTCTGCATAGGGTTCACCATTCTAGATGCCATTAAGAACATTTGTGATTCGGGGGCAGAAGTCAAAATATCAACATGAACATTAGTTTGGAAGAAGTTGATTCCAACCCTCAGGGATAGCTTTGAGGGGTTCAAGACTTCCGTGGAGGACGTCACTGCAGACATGGTGGAAACAGCAAGAGAACTAGAATTGGAAGTGGAGCCTGAAGAGGGACTGAATTGCTGCAGTCTCAGGATAAACCTTGAATGAATGAGAAGTTGTTTCTTATGGATGAGCAGAGAAAGTGGTCTCTTGAGTTGGAATCCACTCCTGGTGAAGACGATGTAAACATCGTTGAAATGACAGCAAAGGATTTAGAGTATTTCACAAACCCAGCTGACAACGCAGCTGCAGAAATCGACAGGACTGACTTCAGTTTTGAAAGAAGTTCCACTGCGGGTAAAATGCTATCAAACATCATTGCCCACCACAGAGAACTCTTTCATGAAAGGAACAATCCATCGATGCAGCAAACTTCATTGTTGTCTTATTTTAAGAAACTACTGGCCAGGCGCAGTGGCTCATGCCTGTAATCCCAGCACTTTGGGCATCTGAGGTGGGCGGATCACCTGAGGTCAGGAGTTCGAGACCAGCCTGACCAATATGATGAAACCCCGTTTCTACTAAAAATACAAAAATTAGCTGGGTGTGCTGGCATGCACCTGTAATCCCAGCTACTCAGGAGGCTGAGGCAGGAGAATCACTTGAACCTGGGAGGCCGAGGTTGCAAGGTTGCAGTGAGCCGAGATCGCACCATTGCACTCCAGCCTGGGCAACAAGAGCAAACCTTCATCTCAGAAAGAAAAAAAAAAAAAAAGAGGAAAGAAGAAAGAAAGAAAGAAAGAGAAAGAAACTGCCACAGCCACCCCAACTTTAGCAACCACCACCCTGATCAGTCAGCAGCCATCAGCATCGAGGTAAGACCCTCCACCAGCAAAAAGATGACGAAGCACCAAAGGCTCAAATGATCATTAGCATATTTTAGCAACAAAGTATTTTTAGTTAAGATATTTACATTATGTTTTAACACAATGTTATTGCACAATTAATAGACTGCAGGATAGTGCAGACATAACTTTTATCCGTGCTGTGAAACCAAAAAGTTCTTGTGACTTGCTTTATGGCAATATTAGCTTAGTAAACCAAACCTATAATATCTCTAGAACCAAACCTGCAATATCTCTAAGGTATGCCTATATTTAGTTCATTGAGTGTGTTTAAAAAAAAAAAAAAAAGACATCAATACAGTAATGCATTCAACTAATCACTGGCTAATGCTTATGGCTGCGGGCATAAGACGAGCTGGTGTGTGAGTGTGTGTGTGTGGTTCAGGGGGTGGTGGGGCAATGCCCATGAGGAATCTCTGCCTTTAAGGAACTCCTGGCCTGGCCTGAGAATTAAATACTCAGCACACAGTAGTCAGTGTTAAGTGCAATGCAAATAACCCCAACAGTAATTTTCAAGCTAATCTGCCTGGAAGAAAAGCCCTCAGTGTTCATGCTTTGAAATCCCTCATTTTTTTCTTTGGGGACATTCCAAGAGCATTGCAAAGTGCAGTGTTAAAATTTTGATCCATGTGTATTTCTGAGGCAAATTTGCATCTGCTGTTGGCTGGGGCTTGGGCTGCCCGGGGGGGCACCTGTCTCTGACCCTTTTATTCATCATATAACTGCCCCACCATTACTGCCCAGCCAGCCTTGGCTCCACAGAGACATTCCAGCAAGAGTAAGCGGCTTCTATGGCAAAACAAAGAATGTGTTGGGAGACTCCATCCCCGCTGGCTGGAAGCATCGCATTTTTTTCTTTCTTCAATTCTCCACTAAGGGCTAACTTTACAACTTTTATTATAATATGCTTTATGTACAACAGTGAACCTTTACTGCAACATATGCCTATTTTATATATTCATGCATAAAGCATATTTTTAAAATCCTTCGTCAGAGGCTCATAATACAATATTAAACCCACACCATATTTTCTCCATGCATTCATAAAAAAGCACTCAGTCCTTTGGAAAATGTTATTAAGAACTTTGACTCTGGGGTGTAGGATGTTTCAGCCTGCGTGAGTGTTTTGCTGGAACAGAAGTGGGAGGAGGGACTGCGCCTGCTGCGCCTAATGGGTAACAGGCCTCTGCAGACCTGGAGGAAGGAGAGAGGGCGCTGAAATCCGAGCAGAGCTGTCTGTGTGGTATATTTTTTTCCTCCACTGGGCAGCAGGAGCTGCAAGACATGGATTGAGGGAGTGCATCCTGCTTCTGTTTGGGAAATGAGATGTCACATCAGAAATTATATTCAGTTATTTATCATCAACAGGAGATTTCCAGCCGGACTGGAAGAAATTGAAACAATACCTCTAAGTAATTCCAGCCTTTTTTGGATTAGTGTCTGGTCTCAGGAAAGCCCTATAAACTAGGTGATTCTGACTATTACACATTGTGATGTTTTTGTCCTGGGTCTAAACCCAGCAGATTAATTTTGAGATTGTATTTGACATTTTGCATTCTATTTGTCACCGAGTGACCTGCACGACAAGAAATAAAACCTCCCTTTCCTCCCAGACCCATTGCCTTGTTCCCAAGACACCTGGAGCCATACCCGGCGGGTGTGGCACCCAGGACACCTTTGTCTTCTAAGTGAGTACTTTCTTTAATTATCAGTCTTCTTACATGTTTTTTAATTTTATTAAAAATGCATTAATTGGCCAGGTGCGGTGGTTCATGCCTGTAATCCCAGCGTTTTGGGAGGCCGAGGTAGGCAGATCACTTGAGGTCAGAAGTTTGAGACCAGCCTGGCCAACATGATGAAACCCTGTCTCTACTAAAAATACAAAAAAAAAAAATAAGCTGGGCATGGTGGAATGTGCCTGTAGTTCCAGCTACTTGGGAGGCTGAGGAAGGAGAATCACTTGAACTCGGGAGACGGAAGTTGCAGTGAGTTGAGATCATGTCATTGCACTCCAGCCTGGGTGACAGAGCCAGACTCCATCTCAAAAAAAAAAAAAAAAAAGAAAAAGAAAAAGAAAGAAAGAAATTTATTAACTGATATTCAAAAGTGGCTCATTCTTATAGTCTGAGATAACGCCAGCCCTGTTTTGTGCAATGACCCTAGAGAGGGGCCACTGATGCTGCATCCCTGCTGGGACCACTCTCCTGGGGGAGGAGGTTGCGGTAAGCACGTGTCCCATGTGGCACGCAGGACCCATGGACACCCGGAAAGGGCCTCGCCTGCCCACATCATCAGCCTACACCATCCTGACCTACATGACGTCATTGCTTTAAACAACTGCCTGTCGATGTGGCTTGCTCTGTGGCTAAAGTTAACAGATGCCAGCTCCCATCATGAGCCACACAACCCTTCCAGCCCCTAAAAAGGCAGAAATGAACAAAATGGAAAGAAAATACCTGCATGGAGGAGCCTACCTGCAAAGGGCGTCCGTGTCAGCCTGCCTCACCCACATCCGCGGCTGTGTGACATCACCTTGCACAGGTGTGACCCTGTAATGACACAGAAGACCTGTTTGCAGTCAAGGGAGCTTTCGTCTATTTCCAGGCTTTGGTTTTGTTTCGATAAACGGCATCTTACCACAATCACAGGACACTACTCAGGGTGCATGTCTGTTCGTAGAATTGCTATCCACGCGTATCTCCAACTTCAGAAGATACGGAAGCATTGCCTGGGCTCAGGTGGCCACAGAGAGGCAGGAGGAAGATGGATGATGGTGACAAGATGAATAAGAGCAGGTCGGTGAAGGTGCTGCTGTTGCAGAGGTGGGAGGAGACGGTGCAGCTCCTTGGCAGATGGACAAGGCAGCCCTGAGGACCGAGCTGGGAAGGGTTCAAGAGGTGGAATTTCCTGGTTGATTGTTGATGTCTGCCAGGGGGCAGCCCTGAGGACCAACTGGGAAGGGTTCAAGAGGTGGAGTTTCCCGATCGATTGTTGATGTCTGCCAGGGAAGGGGCAGGAGAGAAGAGGCAGGAAAGAGAGCATCCCGTCTCCTGGAGACTTGGTCCAGGTGAAAGGTGCAATTATGAAGAATCGAGAGGACGCAGATGATATTTGAAGTGTTTAGAAATGAAATTCACAGGAATTAAAAGAGGAAATTCTGAGATACGCCTGGCAGTCCCAGACAGCTGGGAGGAAGGTCGCAGGTCACTGAGATGGGAAGGTAGGTAAGGATAAAGGATACGTGTTGCCAGGGCATCGCAGCACGGCTTTGGACATCAGAACAGAAATTCTTTTCATTATTATTATTATTTGAGATGGACTCTTGCTGTGTCGCCCAGGCTGGAGTGCAGTGGTGTGATCTCGGCTCACTGCAACCTCCACCTCCCTGGTTCAAGCAATTCTCCTCCCTCAGCCTCCCAAGTAGCTGGGACCACAGGTGCCCGTCACCATGCCAGACTAATTTTTGTATTTTTAGTAGACACAGGGTTTCACCATGTTGATCAGGCTGGTCTTGAACTCCTGACCTCAGGTGATCCACCTGCCTCAGCCTCCCAATGTGCTGGGATTACAGGTGTGAGCCACCACGCCTGGCCCAGAACAGAAATCCTGAAAGACGTTTCTGGGAGCCATGGTCAGAGGGTTGAGAATGCAGCTCTGGGTGGAGGCCCACAGGCGGGGGTGGCTGGTGGGGCCTGGCTGGCAGAGGGAGGAGGAGCCCAGGCCTCCAGTTCAAGAGAGGTGGGTGGGGCTGGAGCTGGGGATGAGCTGATGAATGTGACGGGGGTGGACAAGTTGAACAAGACCAGGGGCTACAAGCAGCAACCCAGGGAGGGGTGGCTGTCGGGAATGATAAATGGTTTCAGCAGTGCGTCCCCTCGAGTCCTCTCCAGACCACATGCTGAGCGACACTCTGGAGAGTTGGAGCCCAGACATCACATGCAGGATTTCGGCTTCAACCCAGGAACTGGGCCGCGGGGCCCCTGCCAACAACAAAGGACTGGCCCCTGGCTCTTGTCAGCATGAAACGGAGGGACAGAGGACAACACAGAGACAGCAAATGACCCCACTGCTCACTGGTACAGAACCACATGGATTCAGTCCCCTGGTTTTCCTGGTGTGATGAAAGCTCACTGGGCCCTCTCTGGGTCCTGGAGGCATCAGAATTATGGAGGAGCTCACAGGGCCTCTCTGCACCCTGGAGGCTTTGGTATTATGGAGGAAATTGCAGGGCCCTCTCTGGGCCCTGGAGGCATCAGTATAATGGAGAAGCTCCAGGGCCCTCTCTGCACCCTGGAGGCATCTGCTGACCCTGAGTCTCCCTCTCCTGTCCCCTTTGCCTGCCCAGCCCACTTTTCCAGCACTGCTGACATTGTCAATCAAGGCTAAGAACAATTCCAGGAAACGCTGGTGTAGGATGCTGTCTACTTGAACTCTCTGGTTCTGAGAAAGGAAGACAGGACGGTTCTGTCTCTCACACACCTGGGAACAAGCTGCCCCTCCTGAGCCCCCTGCAGCCACCATGCAGGGGAGAGAGGGAAACCAGAGTGGGCTTGCCAAGAGCCAAGACGGGCTTCCAAGCAAGGCCCTGAGCAGCAACGGCCAAGCTCCCAGGACCCTGGCTGCCTCCGAGGAGCCGGCTACTCCATTCAGCCCTGCAAACCATGCCACCAGACTTCCTGAGCTATGGCCTTTTTGGAAAAGCAGTGAGAAGCTCCCAGCCACACCCTCTCCTTCCCTGGTCCCCACCGACCTCACAGACCCATCCACACGGTCACCACAAAGGCCTTCCTTGGTGCCCGCACCTCCGCCACTTCCTGGCGTTTTCTCTCTCCTTCTTCAGGCTGCTGACCTGGGGAGGTCAAAACACCGGGAGCTGACCTTGACCTTGGCACCCACGAAGCAGTCCGGCGACATTCCAGGCCAAACCCGACTTGGGGAGAAAAATGTCATTTCCCAGGATTTTATATCCAGCAATCTTCCCATCCCCGGTCCCCACCAACCTATTCTAACTCCCTCCCAGGTTTCCTCAAAAACCACCAAGAGGACCGACATTCTGGTGTTGGGTGTATGGAGGGTTGGCAGATGGCAGTGGCCAGCGCATAGGAGGGGACACCCGTGCTGTCCTCGGAAACTGGATATGGGCTCGGCACGTCGGCCCACATGGCAGAGCGCCCTCAGTGTTCTGTGGTGGCCTCGGGGGGACGACACCTCTCCTTGCCCCTTCCTGACCTTGCTCGTTGGGGTCGTGGCTGGATTCCAGGCCTGGAGTTTGGTTGCTGACCTGCGTGTGAAGCTAAGGAACTGGGAGAAGAAGGCACGAGAGGTGGCTGTGAGGCGGGGCCTGGTCAGCACAACAGCCCTCCACACAGCCCTGCGAGAGAGGAGGGCAGGCCAGCGGCTTCTGCCTGGGTTTGCTTCCAAATCCATTTCAATTCCAGAGCTTCATGTGGAGCTTAGTGTCATATCTCAATTCAATTAGCAACAAAGCGAGTAAGGGCAGGTGGATGCTGGATTGCAGCCACCCAGGAGCAGAAATACAACTGGCGACAGGCACTCACATCTCTGCAGAAAGGTGGAAGGAAGGGCGTGGTTTGGGGAGTAAGGGCCAGAGGACAATGGCTTATGTCCTGAGGGGCAATGGGACAGGGGCCTGGGAGGGCATGGCCCCTTGGTCAGCCACCACTGCCAGGATAGCTCCAGCGATTGGGCCCCCTGCCAGCCACCACTCCCAGAGTAGCTCCAGCGATGGGGCCTCCGCCTGCCCTGGGCCTGTCAGAGCCGCTGCCTTCACAGGCATGTGAGGAGCAGAGCCGCAGGCTTTGAGGTACAGAGCGTGCGTAGGAAATGCAAGGTCAGGCAGAGCCAGCAGGTCAGGAAACACCTGCTTTGGGAAGAGAGTTTGTCCCTCAGATCCCCAGAAGAGGGGCACCCGTGCCACGCCAGGACACGCAGGGGCACCGGGGTCATCACAGGCAGAGAAGGGGAAGCGTGGGCAAAGCCTTTACTGTGGCTCCATGGAAGGAACGGGCAGGGCGGGGCAGTGGGCTTAGGACTGCCCAGTGCGGACACCCCGGTGGGTGCTGGGCAGGGGTTGTCCCTGGCTGCCGGCCACCTGGCCCGGGGCGATGAGGGCTGGAGGATGGGACCCAGGGTGTGAGAGCCCAGGGAGGAGGGAGAGGTGGGGCCTCCAATCTGAGTGGTTTGTATTGAAAGGTGTGCTCAGAGGCAAGTCACCCACCTTCTCTAGGGATTAGAGCTCGGGGGAGCAGTCCCTCCAGGGTCAGCGAGAACCTGAAGGTCAAAGCTTGGAAACAAAAGTCACAGTTAGCACCTCTGCTGTTAGAGGCACCTGCCAAGACTCCGTGGAGCTTCTGTCCCTGACCGGGAGAAATTCCGGGCTGGCCGTGCTCTCCCTGACCACAGGCGCTGCCAGTGCCTCTGATGCGGCCCCTCCACATCCTCCAGGGCACCCTGCGGCACCTGCTCTCTGCAGCCGGGCCTCCCTGCCTCCCTAAGACCTGGAGACCAACCAGATCATGCCACCTGTTTTGCAAAACTGCAAGATAAAGTGGGGTTTGCACATCTCACTCTTCTAACAATTATGATTCTTAAGCAGAGATTCAAAGAGACCATTGCACACCCCTGCTAGTAGAAGCCTTCTTCACCACGGCCAGAAGGTGGAAGCAGCCCAGGGGCCCATCTGTCGACAGCTGGAGGGATAAAAGAAGTAAGGCAATGCGGTCCTCACACAGAGGGCAGCTTCGGCCCCGAAAAGGAAGGAAAGTCGGACACATGGTCCATCATGGATGAACCTTAAGGGCATTGTGCCAAGTGAAACAAACCATTCACAAAATGACAAACACCGTATGATTTCGCTTCTAGGAGAGCCCTAGAGGCATCAAATTTACAGAGACAGAAAGAAGAATGGGGGATGCCAGGGGCTGGCGGAGGGTGGTAGGAAGTCGGTGTTTAATGGGCCTGGAGTTTTGTTTTGTCACCCAGGCTGCAGTGCAGTGGTGCGATGTCAGCTCACTGCAACCTCCACCTCCCGGGTTCAGGCGATTCTCCTGTCTCAGCCTCCTGAGTAGCTGGAATTATAGGCATGTGCCATCACACCTGGCTAATTTTTGTATTTTCTTTCATAAAGACAGGGTTTCACCATATTTGTCAGGCTGGTCTTGAACTCCTGACTTCAGGTGATCCGCCCACCTTGGCCTCCCGAAGTGCCGGGATTACAGGCGTGAGCCACAGCTCCTGGCCGGAGTTTCAGTCTGGGAAGATGAAGAAGTTGTGGAGATAGGGAGTGGTTATGACTGCTGGACCCTGTGAATGTGCTCACTGCCACGGAACAGTTCACTCACCAGTGGTAAAGAAGGTAAATGTTATGTATATCTTACCACAATTAAAACATTACAAAGAAAAAACAGTTCCTGTTGATGCTGACTTTGCAGAACATATTGCAATCCCCCCAGCATTAATGCTAAGAGTGATTCAAATTTCCCTTAAGGAACTTCTCACCCCCACACCTCCGGGCTGTGACACGGGATGTCCCCTGACACACCACGGCCTTACACCTGCCCAGAACGGCTCCACTGGCTCGGCTGTGGGTGTCTGCAGCTGTGGGTGTCTGCAGCACGGGGGTCCTCTCTTCCACTTTCAAAGGCAGATCTCGGCCCCACGGCTCCTGACCTCCTCCCTGTTTAACAACCCATTTCCTGCCTCACCGCCTTTGGGACCAGGTTGCCGCTGGGCCCCAGATGGCGGGACGCTGAAGGTCTGCATCTCCGGATCTCCAGTTCATCAGTCACTGGCTGAGATGGAGTCGGCACTCCGTGGCTGCACGGTGCCCGCCTGAGCTCCAGCTGACTTCAAATAGTTCCTGAAGATGGCTCGTGTCTATGTTCCCGCAGTGGCCTGGTTTTAAGCAGAAAGCTTGTCTGCGACCGCCGGCTGCCAAGACTGTCTCTCTGTTCATTCTCAACCCTGCCTCCCTGCCCTCGGCAGCCCCTCGCTCTCTGATGTGTGACTAAGGCTCTGTTTATGCTCTCATTAAGGCAGACAGAGTGCAATGCCGTTTGCAACTGAGCTATAGAATTATTCACCAAAACAGCATCTAGAGGTTCATCCTTAAGGAACAGTCACAGGAAAATTGGTTTCTGTACCACACATGGAAAATAGAGACAAATGGTTGAGCTCTAAGTTCCATGATTCGTTCTCCATGGCCAGGAGAACCGCTTAAAGGATTCTACGCAGATGGGCAGTGGCTGAGGCAGTTTCCTCATCCAGGAAGTTCTTGTCCTGGTAGAAACTAAACGATAGAAAGGCCAGCTCCGACGCCACAGCGGCCTCCACAGAGGGGCTTACAGTCACGGCACAAGCAGCTGATTTCCAGATAAAGGGAGCAAGTCATAACTGGGATGAGTGTTCCTAGGGCCAGAGGGATGGAGGCAGTACCCCAGGTGAGGAAGGGCTACGGGAGGGTCACGGCAGTGTCTGGGAAAGCGTGGGTCTGCCTGCAGTTAGAGTTACAAGCATCAGAGTCTGCACTCCTACCCGGATGATGGCAGAGTGACGCATGCAGCAAGGGAACAGCCAGGCTGATCCCCCGGCATCGCATCCCAGGCAGGCGCAACCCTGTGACAAGCCCTCCAGCCGGGGCCGCCCTCTGAGGCTGGAGTCATGGGGAATGGACAAGGCTGGCTGGAGCCAAGTGACCAAGGGGACAAGCCGGCAGAGGCAGGTGACAACGCCACCTCCAAAGCTCAGTGGGGTGCTGCCCAGGCCCTGACCTCTGCTGCGGCTCTGCCAGGCATCTCCAGCCCCGTGGCTTCTGTTGAGACCCCTCTGCCTTGTTGAAACCGAGGCCATCCTGATGATGTCTGAATGCCTTTGGGGTGCTTCTCTTGGAGGACAGAGGGGAGCCGCATCAAACCCGCGGGGAGAGGGGTCACGTCAGATGTGTCAGGGCCCGGCAAGGAAATGAGGGGTTTCGGCCTCACTCCTTCCTCTTCTCTGTGGTTAAATTGAGGTGGTGCTTGATTTTTTTTTCCTCGTGTTTTTCTCCTGGTTTCCTGCACTGGGCAGGGAAAGGGTGCTGGTGTCCGTGAACATGGCCGTTTCACGCCTCCTGGTGCCGATGGAGTGGCGCTTTCTACACCACAACTTGCTTCCTTCCTTCCTCAGTTCTTCCCCGCGCCTTTCTGCCACTGAGGTCGGCCTCGTTTCATGGAACTGATGTATGTGAATCTGCGACATGGATGCATCATCATTTACATAACCGGTTTCCAACCCACGAACGTTGACATCGTCTGCAAATGTTCATTCTCGGGAGCAGGGCTGCAGGATCCTCCTGGGGGCCACTTTCTGCACATGCACAGACTTCTGCAGAGATTTTCAAACCTAAAACTGCTGCATAAAAGAAAATGCATATTTTAAAATGTGATAGATGCCGCCAATTTGCCCCTGAAACGTATCCATTTTCTCTGGTTTATTTTCATGATTTCTCCTTAGAATTTTTCACTGTCTGCAGCTAATCCATGTTCTGACCATCGGCCTGGCTGTGTTTCCATCAGCTGTGGACACCCTGTGGACAGACACGGGGCTCCTATCATCTCCCCTTGCGTTTCCAGGCCTGGGAACATTTACTGAATGAATGAATCCAAGGACTGAGCCAATTTAGAGTCTTACTCACAGTTCAGGAGGACACACATTTCCCCAGCCCCTACCAATCCTGAATGTTGAGAATCCCTCCAATTTAGCCAATTTGAGAGAGGTATCATTGTTTTTATACTAGTGAGGTTGATTGATTGTATTTTATGTTTATTTGCCATTTATACATATTTCTTTAATTTGCTTGTTCATATAATTTTTTTCCATTCTTTAATTGTTTTAGTTGTATTTTTCTTGTTGATGTGTGAGATATATATTTATCTATATATTATATACACACATATATATATCATCTTAATTCAAGAAAGCTTAAAGATTTTAGCAATTTAGTTCAGTACCAGTCAATTTCATCAATCTTTTTTTCAATCAACAAGCACAGAATGGATTCATAAGCGATAATTTAGACTGTACTTTGTAACATTGATTGTATCATTATCTTCACATTTTCATTTGGATTTACTGTATGGGATAACAGTAATATGCAAAACAATGAGCATTAAATATGTGTAAATATTTAAACATTCCAGAGTCAGTCAGAAATTCTCCATTGTGTTAAAAGACAGTGAAATTTTAAAAAATATGTTCATAAACAGATTTTAAACATTCATTTTCTAACAATTCTATAGATGGTAAATACAGACGGTGGATATCATCAGAGAGGAAACAGGATGGTGCCCGCTGAAAGGTCCCCGACGTGGCGGATCTCTCTCACGTCCTAGAGAGCTAACCCTAACAGAATTGAGTTTCCTTCCTCCTCTTGAGGGTGGAGACAGAATTTCACTGACTGCTGGTCACAGGAGGCTTCCTCAAGGTGCTCATGGCTGGGTGCCAGCAGGCGGTGCCCAGAACAGGACACTCTGGAGCATCAGGCACTGGCCAGCATCCTCAGGGGTCTGAGCACACCCAGGCTGGCTGCAAGCCTGTCTCCAAGCCATCCTCAGCAAATCCGTCAAGCTGAGCAAAGTCACGATGCCCTGAATCTCATTCACCCTGTCACAGCATGGATTAAACCCTGAAGGATCCCTGTAAAGGGTCCGACTGGGGTGACCACAGAGTGTGTGATTAAACCCTGAAGGATCCCTGTAAAGGGTCCGACTGGGGTGACCACAGAGCGTGTGATTAAACCCTGAAGGATCCCTGTAAAGGGTCCGACTGGGGTGACCACAGAGCGTGTGATTAAACCCTGAAGGATCCCTGTAAAGGGTCCGACTGGGGTGAACACAGAGCTTTCATTTCAAAATAGAGTGGGAGAGGATCATGCATTTCCTGGTTAATTGGTACATTCCAGATGGGTTCATTAGAAGTTTGGAAACATTCCCTGGAAATGAAATAACTTCTATTATCACAGTATCTGTCGGGTGGAAATTCCAAAGATGTTTTCAGGGATTGAGAAAACAGGGAAATAACAAGGAGGCTCATTAGGATTTCAGCATGTGATGCTGGCAGTGGGGAGTGCAGACACCCAGCCTCTAATTCTGCCACCAGCCCCAACTGTCCTCCTCACAGGCAAAACACATTCATTCCATCCCAACAGCCCCCACAGCCATAACTCACCCCAGCTGCTGTGAGGGTTAAAACCCAGAGCCTGCCTTAACATCGCCTAAATCAGAGGTGAGGGAGGCCAAGGCCAGAGCCATGCCGAGGCAGCATTCCTCTCCAGCCATGCCCCTGCAAACCCAACGCGATGTGCTTCCAAAACACAATGTCAGGACAGCCACTGGACAGGCGCTCCCTCCCGCAGGGAGGAATGGAAGGAGGAAAGGATGACAAGTCCCAAGCGGGTCCAAACCCCAGCGAGGCAGGTTCCATGAGAATTTCCTCTTTGGCTTGAAAGTCTGCCTGCCGGGCCCACTATGGTGGCAACGCCACCTCCAAAGCTCAGTCGGGTGCTGCCCAGGCCCTGACCCCTGCCACGGCTCTGCCAGGCATTGCCAGCCCCATGGCTTCTGTTGGAAGCCCTCCGCCTTATTGAAATCTAGGCCATCCTGACGATGTCTGAATAACCTTTGGGGCGCTTCTCCCCTTTTCTTGGAGGACAGAACACTGCACGGTCCCCCTTCATTCTGCCCACGTCCTCTGCTTCCCGGAATCCCTCTGCAGAGCTTCCACTGCCCTGACCCCATCTCAGCCCTGGTTTCTGCGGAGATGATGGAGAAGGTCTGTGCTCACACCCACACCAATCGCCTTATCAGATCATCGAGTCACCACACCCTTGGTGTCCTTTGCTGAATATGTTTTATTTTTTGTAATATGGAATTTTCCAATTGTTTAATTTCTGGTTCCTTGGTAATTCCATCTCTGTTCATTTTTCTCTTCAGGAGAAACCAAGCTGCTCCTTCAACATTTTGCTTAGAGATCCTCAGCTAAATATCGAGTGTGATCACTGACAAGCTCTGCTTGTCTTGAAATGATAGAACACAAACACAGTTCCGCTGCCTTCTTTGCCTCTTGATGACAAGCACGGATTTTCCTGCAGTTTCCAATCATATGTTCCCCCTTTCCATCTGAGACCTCAGCAGAGGAGCTCTTAACGCCCCTGCTTCCACCAATGTTCAGTACATAGTGAAGTACGTATTCTCTAAGAAGATGAGAACTTTCTCTATAGCTCTTTTTCCTTTCTGGGCCCTCGTCACAATCACCTTACAAAGTCCATTGGCAGCAATATCAGAATTTTTTCATATGCACTTTGAAGCTGCACCCACATTTTTAGGTGATTGTGATAGCAGCACCCCGTTCTCAGTACCAACTCCTATCCTGGTCAATTCAGGCTTCTGAAACAGAACACCAAAGACGGGGTGACGTAAACAGCAGCAATTCACTCCTCACAGTTCTGAAGTCCAAGAAGTCTGAGATCAAGGTGCTGGCAGGTCCATGGGTGGGAGCCCATTCCTGGTGGACAGATAGCCATCTTCCTCCTGTTTCCATGCCTGGAAGACAGCAGAGAGAGAAAGAGCAAGTGCTCTCATGTATTTGTATGCGGGCTCAAATCCTGTTTTTTTATTAGCTCCATCCTCATGACCTAATTCCTTCCCAAAGATCCCATCTCCAAATGCTATCCTATTAGGGGTTAGGGTCACAACATGTGAACGGGGTGGGGGACCGCAAACATTCGTTCCAGGAATAAGCTGATAGTATTTTTATGTGAATCACAAATACGAATGCCTACAATTGCCTGAAGTCTGGTTTGTGCTGTGAAATCCAAGATGCATCAAGTTTGAGCTTATTTACAAAAACACAAGCTCTTGAGTCCAGTTAGGCTTATGTTTAACACTCGATAAATGCTTCCAAATTGATTAGTCTGGAGCAGCTACCTTTGATTTAATTGAAAGGGAGGGACCACAGCTCAAGCTAATAGACGACCTAAACCCATCAGGCAGGGCAGGTGCAACGGCGAGCAATGGAATTGTGAGCTGTCCTCTCCGTTCATATCCAGTGGCACTCGCTTAATCTTTCGACGCAATTCAAGAGGCACATGGTTCAGTTCTAGAGAATTTTATCAATGCCTAGACTCTTTTGGATTTTGTTTGTAAGGATACGTCTTTTTATTTTTATTTATTTATTTATTTATTTTTTGAGACTTGGTCTATCACCAAGGCTGGAGTGCAGTGGCACAATCTCTGCTCACTGCAACCTCTGCCTACTGGGTTCAAGCAATACTCCTGCCTCAGCCTCCAGAGTAGCTGGGATTATAGATACCTGCCACCATGCCCAGCTAATTTTTGTATTTTTAGTAGAGATGTGGTTTCACCATGTTGGCCAGGCTGGTCTCAAACTATTGACCTCAGGTGATCCTCCTGCCTCAGCCTCCCAAAGTGCTAGGATTACAGGCCTGAGCCACCTCACCTGGCCCATCGTATTATTTAAATTCAAATACATCTCATTAGTACACTCAGGAAGCATGCAAATGGTCATCTCATTGGCTATCTCAGGGGT
Source organism: Gorilla gorilla gorilla (assembly GCF_029281585.2). NCBI lineage: Eukaryota > Metazoa > Chordata > Mammalia > Primates > Hominidae > Gorilla > Gorilla gorilla. The sequence goes on from NC_086018.1 coordinate 47,398,661, forward strand.
CCCTACAGACCTTGAAGATAATTTGTGTGTGTGTGTGTGTGTGTGTGTGTGTGTGTGTGACTGTGTGTTCATGTGTGTGTGTGTTTGCCTATGTGAGCACATAGCTGAGCAGAGGGATTATCCAGGTTTATCTGGGCCCACCCAGCATATCACAAGGGCCCTTCAGTCTGGAAGACGGAGGCCGAAGACTCAGCGTCAGCAATGCCACGTGAGAAAGGCTCCCTGGCCACTTGTGGGTTTAAAGACGGACAAAGGGATGAAAGGGCCGGGAGCAGAGGAAGGCACGTGGCCTCTGGAAGCTGAAAAAGGCTAGAAGACGGATGTCCTCCCAGAGCTGCCAAAAAGGAACGCAGCCCGGCCGCCACCTTGATTTTAGCAAATGGTCTTCATTTCAAACTTCTGACCTCCGGAACTAGAAGAGAACAAATTCGTGCTGTTTTAAGCCGCCGTGTTTGTGGTCATTTTTCACAGCAGCCGTAGGACATTAACACGTGAAGTTAGTTAAACATGATGATTCTAAACCTCAGCAATTCCGCATTTAGGAAGGTGGCCTAGAAAGGTCCTGAACCTGTGCGGAGCGGGAGAAGCATCTACAGCAGCAGATTTGCTCTCTGAGTTTCTTGAGGCATAACTGAAAGCAGAAAGCAGGCAAGTGGACTTATTTAACAGGCAGGCGCTGAGAAGCCTCGCGTTGTGTAAGCACCGTGAGGTCATCAGAACAACCAAGACGGTGCCCGTGCTCAGACCCCAAGGGCTTCCTCCCTCTCACCTCTCTTTCTCTCCCTCCCATTCTCAGTTTTCTTTCATTATGACCTAGATACATTTTCTAGAATTTCATGTGTATTTGTCTGTTCTTACACTGCTAACAAAGGCATACCTGAGACTGGGTAATTGATAAAGGAAAGAGGTTTAATGGACTCACAGTTCCACATGGCTGGGGAGGCCTCACAATCATAGCAGAAGGCGAATGAGGAGCAAAGTCCCATCTTCCAGGGCAGCAGGCAAGAGGGCGTGTGCAGGGGAACTCCCATTTATAAAACCATCGTGTCTCATGAAACTTATTCACTATCTCAAGAACAGCACGGGAAAAACCCGCCCCATGATTCAATTACCTCCCACTAGGTCCCTCCCATGACACGTGGGGATTATTCCAATTCACGGTGAGATGTGGTGGGGACACAGTCAAACCAGATCACCATGTAAATGGGATCATTTACTCCTCACTTTTGTCTGGCTCTAATTAGCCCAATCATTTTGCAATTCATCTGTGCTGTTATGGATGCAACAGCTCCTTCCTCTTTAATGTTGAGTCTTATACTGCATTTGTGGACCCAATCCCCTGTTATCATTCTTTTTTAATTTTAGCAATTCTAACAGGTATGCAGTGGTATCTAATCCTACTTTTAATTTATATTTTCCTAATGACTAATGACTCTGAGCATCTCTCCATGTGCTTATTTGCTGTCTTCTGTGCTCTTGGCGGAAGTGTCTGTTCAAATCCGTCGCCCACTTCTACTGGATGGCTTATTTTTCTTATTGCATTCTGAGGGTTTTTGTATTTTATTTTACGTGATTTGAAAATATTTTCTCCCAGTCTTAGGTCTGCATTTATGTTCTATTAGTAGGATATTTAAAATTCTTGTGGTTTTGATTTATGAATTTTATCAATTTTTGTATATAGATCATGGTTTGGTATTACATCTAAGAAATATTTGCCTAACCCAGACATGGATATATTCTCTCAAATTATTTCTATACATTTTATAGTTTTAGATTTTCCATTTAGCTTTGTGATCTATTTCGAATTAATGTTTAGATATGATGCAAGTTATGGACAGTTCTTTTTTTGCATATGGGTGTATGTTCAATGGCTGAGGCATAATTTGTTAAACTCTTTTTTAAAAAAAAATTAGATTCAAGGTGTGAACCCTGAAAATCTGAGACAGGTTTCAGTTAATTTAGGAAGTTTATTTTTTCCAAGGTTGAGGACACACCCGTGATGCAGCCTCAGGAGGTCCTGATGACATGTGCCCAAGGGGATCAGGGCACACCTTGGTTTTATACATTTTAGGGAGACTTGAGACATCAATCAATATGTGTACGATAGCTTGCTTGGCCATTGATTTAATGATTAATGTTTTAAAATCTACATAAAATCTTGTTACTATTTTGTGCACATATAAACACATGTACTATTTTACATCATAAATATGGTTTTAAAAATTGTAATAAACTATTCTTCTCAATTAAAGAAAACATGTTTAAATTATAAGAAAAAAAGCTCACTTATTTGCTCCTTGTAAGACATTCCTAAAACAAAATATTAACATTTTTAATCACCAACATTAACAGAAATGTGAAATATAAATGTATAGAGTATTACGATTTGTCTTATTAATATTACACAAAAATTATTCGAGGCCAAAGATTAGCACAAAATCTTTGTCAGTTGAATGTCAGTTGAATGACTAATGGCATTTTATATGTATGCCGTTAATACAATAATATTTCTATGCAATTATATTCCTGTGCAATGTTTAAAGCAAAATACAAGAAGATAAAGGATAAATACTAGAAACATAATTTTATGGGAGACTTTAACCCACATATTTCTGTGCTTCATACAATAAATAGACACAAATCAGATTGTAAAAGTTGTGAACAGTGTAACGAAGAAGCAAGTAATTTATTTTACTGCACAGGAAATACTTTGAAAAATAAATAATTCACTGTCACATGTACAAATAAATCATAGTTCAATAACTTGCAGAATCAGAAATTATTCAGAGAATGTTCCCTGATGATGTCAAAATAATAATAGAGGACAATACAAATACAACTTTTACCTAAAACAACCCAAAAGCTGGAATTGAGGCATGAACACACACTTCCTCCAGTAAATCCTTGGCCAAACGTAAAAATTAAAACTGTCATTATGATTTATCAAGAAAGTAATTCATTTGAGAACTTTAAAAATGAGGCCAAATCTCCACTCAGTTAAATTTCATTACATTTATAACTATTTCCATTTTAAAAGAAACAATAAAAATAAATAAAATGAGCATTAAATCTAAGAAATTAGAACAAGACCAACCAAAGACCAAAGGAAGCCAGGAAGAACTTAATTAACTCAAAAGCAGAAAGTAATGACTTGTGAGCGGTAATTCAGCAGAGTAATTAAGGCCGAGAATCTTTTTTTTTTTTTTTTTTGGAAAGACCAATCAAATAGAGACACCCCTGTCAACTCTAATTAAGAACAACGAGTCAGGAAAAAGAATTCAGATGCTGCGAAGCCACTGCATGACAAGGACACCGTCTACAGAGCGATACACTCAAATCCAGACCGTGTAGTTGAAAAGGATCATTTTGGGGAGAAACACCAACTGCCAAAATTATCCAAAGGAAAACAGATGCCAGCAACTGGGTAACGACCAGGGAGCAGGTTCTTCATGAGCTGCGTCCAAGGATCACATGGGAAGGAGTGGTGCTTTCACTGCAGAGCGCAGGCCCCACGGCAGTGGCAGCAGCAGCATCTTCCAAAGAGGGCAGGGAGCAGACCCCCAACTTCCCCCGGCCACCTGAGAGAGGCAGGGATTCCAAGAGCCACCAGGACCACCAGCTCCTCTGCAAACACAACTGCACCCACGGAGCTCTGAGGGGCTTGGGAGCCCAGAGGCTGCCTGTGGCGGGAGAAGGACCCACCAGGAAAGGGGGCGGCTGGAAGCAGCAGTGGGGAGAAGGCTGAGCGCAGCTTTGTGTGGATTATATTTTGTCTCTCAGATTCCCTTCCAGAGCGTCACTCCTGTTCTGAACCTCGGTGCAAACCAGAAAGGGGCCCCCCACCAGCCTCCTGTCAAACCTGAATGCTATGAGTCCTTTCAATGTTGCCAATTTGACAGAGGTCTTTATTGTTTTTATTATAAATTTTTGGTTTTTTTGAGACGGAGTCTCCCTCTGTCGCCCAGGCTGGAGTGCAGTGGTGTGATCTTAACTCACTGCAACCTCCGCCTCCCAGGTTCAAACGATTCTCCTGCCTCAGCCTCTGGAGTAGCTGGGATTACTGGTGCGCACCACCACACCTGGCCAATTTTTGTATTTTTGATGGAGACAGGGTTTCGCCACGTTGGCCAGGCTGGTCTTGAACTCCTGACCTCAGGTGAGCCACCCACCTCGGCCTCCCAAAGTGCTGGGATTACAGGCATGAGCCACCGCACCTGGCCCGTTTTTATTAGAATTTTTAAATGTCTAGTGAGGTCGATCATATTTTAGGTTTATTTGTCATTTATACAACTTTATTTAAATTGTTTGTGTCCTTTGCCCACTCTTTAAATGTGTTAGTCACAGGTTCTTCTCTTTGATTTGAAGGACACACACACACACACACACACACACACACACACACACACAGACACTCGTAATATAAATTTTGTTTATTTGAAGGAGATATAGACATAAACACACATCTAGATAGATATAGGTATATGCTTAAGCCTCAAGAATTAGCAATTCAATACAGTCTAATACCAATATATTCTCCCAAGGCACTTTCATTCGGGCAGAGGCAGCTGTGTCAGTGCTCTCAGCTTCTCATCCAGGTCTGAGGACAGCCCTGCTCAAGAAAGGGGCACATCTGAAGCCTGCTGCGGAGGAGCTAATGAAAGCAGGTGTGGACTGACCCAGCGGCAAGCAAGCGAAATCAGCCGTGGTGACTGCCTGAGAAGACATCTCCTCTCTTCTGTTTAAATGGCAGGGACTGGTGTAGAAAATGTCTTACCCTCTGATCCTTCCCCAGCTGGCAGCGACCGAGAAGCTCACATTCCCACAGGCTAAGACACCTGGAAAACCATGAAAACTGCTATGAACAAGGGTAGAAAGACTTAAAATAAGGATGGCCAAATACATGCCAAAATATAAGGGAAGAAAATGAGACAGCTGGGCATGGTGGCTCCCGCCTGTAATCTCAGCACTTTGGGAGGCCAAGGCGGGCAGATCACGAGGTCAGGAGATCGAGATTATCCTGGCTAACATGGTGAAACTTTATCTCTACTAAAAAATACAAAAAATTAGCCGGGCATGGTGGCAGGTGCCTGTAGTCCCAGCTACTTGGGAGGCTGAGGCAGAATGGTGTGAACCCGGGAGGCAGAGCTTGCAGTGAGCCAAGATCGCGCCACTGCACCGCAGCCTGGGTGACAGAGTGAGATTCTGTCTCCAAAAAAAAGAGAAAAAAAATGAGACAAGGAAAACTCACTGAAAACGAAGCAATTGGAAATATTAGGCATGAAAATGCAATATTTGAAATGCAAAACAAACACAATAAATAGTAGAATGGATATAACTGAAAAAAAATCATGAGACTGAAGATCATAGTGAGGAACTTTTTCTAATTAGACACATTATAGCAAAATTCCAGAACGCCAAAAACAAAGAGAAACTGATCAAAGCCTGTAGAGGAAGGAGCAGCTTGCTCACAATAACAGCAGTAAGACTCATGCCAGATTTCTCCGGATGCAATCGATGTAAGTATTAAAAGAAAATAAGTTTGAGTTTAGAAATGTATTATCTAGTCATGTTGTCATTTATGTGTAAAAAAACAAGTAACCAAACAACAACACAAAAAATATTCTTGAATTTTTCAAGTAAAATCAGCAAATCTAGAGATGTTACAAGCAAGATGGAGAATAAGAGTGATCTAATATTTATGTGCCATTATCTTAAAATTTAAGAAAATAAGCTAAGCCAAAGAGGTAAAAGAAAGAATATTCATGACAACTCAGAAAGGAACATGAGCGTGCTAAACTAATTGTCTTCTTAGAAAAACAACATAAAAATCTATATGGTAAAAAATCAATAGTGGTAAATAAATATGAGTATGGTCTTAAGGGTAACCACTAGTAAAATAAAATAGGTTATGCAACTTGGCAAACAGAAGAAAATACAGAGAATGCAATGAAAGTAAACCAAATAAATAAAAGGATAAATGACAAATGGAAAAATGAAATAAAATAGTAGAGGTAAGTTCTACCAAATAAACATTTAAAATAAAGTTAAGACAAAACTTTTCAGGTTGAATGAAAAATAAAAAAGAGCCAACAGCATGTAATCTGTAGGAGACATAACAGAAGAATGCGGAATGATGGACAAGAAACAGATGGAAAGGATATGCTATCTCAATATGAATCCAAGTAAGGCTAGATAGCAACCACAACGTTGGAGAAAATCACAAGCAACTACATCATACCCTGAAGATCAAGGCAGGATGCGATGGAGGAGTAAGAGGACAGCTAAATTGACACATAGCTGTCATCAACATGCAAGCGTCGAATCACACAGCTGAAAAGCACATCAGCAAGATCTAAAAAAAGCTGCTGGAAGAGACAGCTAAGTCAAATGTTGTGGTTGGCTATTTTAACTACTCTGAGGATATTTTTAGATCAAGCAACCAAACACAGAAAGAAAGGAGAGGTAAAGACTGAATCAATAATTTCAAGATCTAGGAAATATTTATAAGCATAGACATATAAAGTTTCAATCATTCTCGGTCTAAATAGTATACAGAAAAAGATCTCCCAACTATAATACAATCAATATTGAAATTAATTTCAAAAATGTATCTAAATTGTCAAAGTGTTTGGAAATGAAGAAATGCTTTCTTATGTAAACTTTGGGTTATGAAGAAGAATAGAAAACTAATTAAAGTATTTAGAACTAAATGAAGATAAAAATATTACATGTAAAATGTGTGGACACAGCAAAAGCAGTCAGGAAGGATAAATCTTCAGGGAGAAAATGTATAGCTTTCCTTGTGTTAACCAGGAAACCAGTAAGATTAGAAACAATAAACCGATTTTTCAAATCAAGAAGTTTGGAAAACACATCAGAACAACCCAAAGAAACCAGAAATACAGACACGAGAAAAAAGAGGATGAAAATCATTGAAATAGTTCATTCGCCTCACGTTCTCCAAGTCCATCTGTGCTGGTTATAGGGATTAGGTACAGAGTTTTTCAGGCAGAAGAAAAGGGTTTTGAGATCCACCGCACAGCACGGCGACTATTGTCAAGAATAAGTAATGTATTGAACATTTCACATTGCTTCAGGAGACTTTAAATGTTCTCTCTATGAAAAAAAGGTGGGTAAATGAGATGATAATATAATTTAAAAGTTTATATAACAAAATGTTAATTAGCTTGATTTAATCATTCCCCCAATGCATACACATATCAAAATACCATGTTGTAGCCCATAAGTATATACATCTATTATTTGTCAATTAAAAATATATTTTAAATCTATTTCAAAAATCAGTGAAATAGAAAAGGTGATTGGACCACAAAGGAAACCAAAATCTGATTCTTTACAGAGATTATAGAATAGGCTTTCCACAAATCAGAGTAAGAACAATGCAGGGAGAGGAGAGAAAGACAAATCACAGAGAGAGGGAAGAGAGCAATCGTGATGCAGGGAAATTAAAGGGACGCAGAGATGAAAACACGCTAAAAGTTTGCCCACTCTTCTACCCCTATGCATTTGAAAAATGATTAAATGGATAAACAGACAAAATGCAAAAACAGGCTGAAAAATAAGTAGGGAATTTAAATAGACCAATACTTATTAGAGAAATTAAAATTATAGCCAAAGACTCCTGTGTCCAACAAAACCTGGAAAAGGTTGTCATGAAAAGGGAATCTATCACACTTTGGAGGAGCAGATAATTCCTGAAGCAAGCTGTTCCGGACTGTGTTTACAGACACATGCAGCGTCCTGTGTTTTATCAGCTGCTGCCTCAGAAAGTAAGACTTCAAAAGCACAAAGCATTTGTATTAATTTTCTGTAGCTGCTGTAACCAATGACCACAAACTTGGTGGCCAGACACAACACTCATTTATTCATTTACAGGTCCAGACATCAGAAGTCCAGCACGAGTCTCCGCAGGCAGGGCCTCCTGGAGGCTCCGGGGGAGAATCCCTTTCCTTGACTGTTTCAGCTTCTAGAACCACCGGATTCTGCAGCTCAGGGCCTCCTCTGTCTTCACAGCTAGCAACGGAGGGTGGAGTCCTTCTCCCATCGTATCGCTCCGCTTCCCTCTTCCACCTTTAAGCGGAAGACAGGACCCACCTGGATAATCCAAGGTCGCTTCCCTTACTCGAAGTTCCACCTGCAACCCTAGCGCCCCCTGTAACAGGTACCAGCCAGGTAACAGGTTCACAGGTTTCAGGGATCAGGACACAGGTGTCTTTAGGAGGGCTTTAGTCTTCCTACTATGATATGATATGATTATTTTTATTTTTATTTTTATTTTTTTTGAGATGGAGTCTCGCTCAGTCACCCAGGCTGGAGTGTGGTGGCACGATGTCGGCTCACTGCAAGCTCCGTCTCCCAGGTTCACGCCGTTCTCCTGCTTCAGCCTCCTGAGTAGCTGGGACTACAGGCTCCCGCCCCCACGCCCGGCTAATTTTTTTATATTTTTAGTAGAGATGGGGTTTCACCGTGTTAGCCCGGATGGTCTCGATCTCCTGACCTTGTGATCCACCTGCCTCGGCCTGCCAAAGTGCTGGGATTACAGGTGTGAACCACTGTGCCTGGCCCTGATATGATTTATGATGTGACATGATATGTAATGTGACATGTGATATGTGCTGTGACATGATATTTAAATGCATATAATTTCTCTGTATATTTATATATGGATACTATCTTAAAGAGTACACACCAATATTTTTAAGTGTTTTCCTTCCCAAAGGAGGATGATTTAACTCTTTCTCATACGCCCTTCTCTGGTGTATTCACAGTGACTATGTGTGTTATTTCCCCACATATGTGTTTGAGTGTCCACAACAGAAGGTTTAACTGCAACCTTATAATAATAAATGGTGCATTATACATCAGGGGTCAGCTGTGAGTTTAACTCAGAACACGCCGACCACCAGGGGCCCCACAGAACATCGGCTCCCACTCCCGACACCTCCTGCTCCAGCGCAGGCAGAGCCAACAAACAGCCCCACAGGGTCCTTGGAGAAGAGCTTGCCTTCCTCTGCTGTGTGTCTTCTGGCTCAGTGAGGAGAGTTGCGGGGAGGGCGTCCCCTTAGAAGAACTCTTATTTCATTCTTAACACAGGGAAGGCAGCCTCCCCCCAGATACCTCTGGCTGCGTGTACCAGCTTGCTCCTCTTTGTCACCCGGTAAATCAGATGTCTGCACCATGGCAATGCGTGGAGCAAATGATTAAACTGTCCATGAAGGCCGCGGAGGTCTTCATCGAGGTTAACTGCTTGTGAATTTGCAGCTCAGGGAGGGTCTGTGGGAGCCCACGAGACGTTCTTGCATCAACCAACGGCCTTCCTCGCCTGTTGGTGTCACACAGGGTGGCCTCACCTTCCCGAAGAGGCCTCAGCCCGTGAACGGGGACCTGTGAGTCGTGGGCAGGACTCAAGTGCCAAAGCCTGAAGGTTTTGGGGGGAGCAGAGTCCACACGCACCTTGGTGCTTTACACACCCTGTTCCTCAAAGGGATGGTTTGGGGACCTTAGGAAGGAGATGTTGTCAGGCGTTTACCTGATCCGGTCTTCACATCTTCCTGGATCCTTCCAACTTTGCCACTTGCTCCTGTCCCCGCATTGCTCTAACAAATTATCACCCAGCTCCGTGACGTCCTGGCTGGACTCAGGTGGAAATTCTGCATCCTTGGCTTGTGGTGTGACCCACTGACAATGCTCTGTAGACCCTCTCCTCCCTCCCCTTCCTGGTGCTCGGACCCTCCTGGCCAAGTCATCAGGCCCTCTCCTCCCTCCCCTTCCTGGCGCTCGGACACTCCTGGCCGCGTCATCAGGCCCTCTCCTCCCTCCCCTTCCTGGCGCTCGGACCCTCCTGGCCGCGTCTTCAGGCCCTCTCCTCCCTCCCCTTCCTGGTACTCGGACCCTCCTGGCCATGTCATTGCTGTCTCTTTGGCCTGTTTCCCGTGGAAGCAGAGAGACACCAGCAAGAGAAAAACCCAGCCGATGGCGCTGGCTTTGGAGATGGAGGAGGGGCCACAAGCCAAAGGAGGAAAACGCCTCTAAAAGCTGGAAAGACAGATCCTCCCTTGGAGCCCCTGGGGGATGCAGCCCTGCCCACACCTCAATATTAACCCCATGAGACCCAGGCTGGACGGCTCACCTCTGACCTCCAGAGCCGCGGGGTGATGCACCTGCTCTGTGCTATTACATCACTCGGTCAAATGTGATTTTTTAATGGCAGCAGTAAAAAATAAACACAGTACAGGATCAATGTTTACTGTTGACACAATTACATTATTGGGCTTTTTATTTTATTTTATTTGTTTTGAGACAGGATCTTGCTCTGTCACCCAGGTGGGAGTACAGTGGTGTGATCACAGCTCACTGCAGTCTCCACCTCCCCAGGCTCAAGGGATCCTCCCGCCTCAGCCTCCCGAGTTGCTGGGACTACAGGCGTGCACCACCACGCCCAGCTAATTTTTGTATTTTTAGTAGAGACAGGGCTTAGCTGTGTTGCCCAGACTGGTCTTGAACTCCTGGCCTCAAGCAGTCCACCCACCTTGGCTTCCCAAAGTGCTGAGAATGCAGATGTGAACCACTGCTCCTGGCCTTACTGACCGTTTTGCGTACGCCAGACACCACGCAAGGTAAAAAGTAAAGCACAGCGTGGGCCGAGGAGCAGGGGCTGAGGCCAGGTTGCTGTGAGCCTCGGTGACCTCATCTGTGAAGCGGGCGCAGACCCACCAGCGATGTGTCTGGTGCAGCATCTGCCGCATCCTCAGCAGAGCATAAAGACCCCCTGCTGCTCCCCTCCTACCATCCTCCTGCTCCAACAGGGAAAATGCAGGGAGGCTCATAGTAGCGCCACGGTGTTAGTCATGGAGGGCCTGAGCCCAGTCTGAAAAGTACTTAGGAACAGAATTGGTGAGACTTGCCTGGAACAGAATGGATGTAGGGATGCAGAAGGGGCTGGGTAGGGAGCGGTGCCCAGCCGTGCAGCCTGGAGGGCTGGTGGACGGCTGGGGTGGGAGACAGAGGGCTGGGCTGCCCCGTTTAAGGAGAGTCCTGCGGGGCTGCTTGTGGAGGTGTTTTGGAGCATGCTGGCACCTGAGGGACATTCGGGCAGAGATTTCCAGGAGGTTGAGTGATGTCCAGGGTTGTATCTCTGGGAAGATGCCCAGTCAGTTCAGACGGATTTGCGATGCATTGACATAGATGCATAGATTGAGGCCGTGCTATAGGATGAACTCGCCTCAGCTCGGCACACACAGTGAGGAGGGCGGCCCAGCACCACCCAGGGGTCCTCGGCACACACAGTGAAGAGGGCGGCTGAGCACAGACAGTGAGGGGGACAGCTGAGCACACACAGTGAGGAGGGCGGCTGAGCACCACCCAGGGGTCCATGCATGTTTTACTGATGGGTCAGAGGGGCGCCGTGGGGGCTGTGGAGAAACAGCCTAAGGTGAAGAAGAGGAAGGAGAATGTGCATCCACAAAGCTGGGGTGCAGGGAACCCCAGGAAGGGAGGGAGGGTCAGCGGAGATCAATGCAGGTGGAATAGAACATGCCCAGTGCACGGCCCCATTTCCCTCTCCTACACGCATTCTGCAAAGATTTTTTGTGCACCTACTGTGTGCCAGGCAGGACCATCATGAGAGTGTGCAGAGCGGTGCCAGGAGCAGGAGCTGGGTGGGGACACTCAGGGGCCGAGCATCTCCATGTTCTGCCTTCTGGAAATACAGAGAGAGTCACGAGAGAGTCAGGGTTTGCTTGGGGGAGCAGGTCCCGGAAATGAATTTTGCAGTGGGTGGAAGTTGAGCTTGTTTATTGACAGAAGAGAGGAGCGTCTGCGGAGTCAGGGGCAGAAGCTCCTGGAAAAAGGAACCATGAGGCAGGTGCCACGGTGGGTCCAGGGCCCGGAGGATGAGGAGTTGGGCCAGGAGGGAGGCCTTCCGATGCCAGAAGGCAGTGGAGCATGTGTGGTGGGAAAGAATTTAAGGAGACCACATGGGGTCTCCACACGGAGGCTCCAAGATGACCACTCACATTCAGTGTGTATCCGCAGGGAACCGGGCCGTGGAAGACTGCCTCTTTTTGCATTTGACCACATACACACACACACACACACACACACACACACACACACACACACACACACACACACACATCTATAGTATATATATATATATATATATATGTATATAGTTTTGTTTTGTTTTTGTTTTTGAGACGGAGTCTCACTCTGTCACCTAGGCTATAGTGCAATGGCGTGATCTCAGCTCACCACAACCTCTGCCTCCCAGGTTCCACCAATTCTGCCTCAGCCTCCCAAGTAGCTGGGACTACAGGTGCGTGCCACCACACCCGGCTCATTTTTTGTATTTTTAGTAGAGATGGGTTTTCACCACGTTGACCAGGCTGTTCTTGAACCCCTGACATCAGGTGATCCACCCGCCTCAGCCTCTCAAATTGCTGGGATTACAGGCGTGAGCCACCGAGCCCGACCTTGACCAGATATTTATGTTTGTGAACATACTGAAGGCCCTCTATCCTTCCTGCCCCTGCACTGCAGGGTTGGTGACTAAATAGAATAATATTCTAAATTGAATAATATTCTTTGGCTTTTTATCCATGGCCCTGAAGTTTCATGCTTTTGAGCAACATAAATATTTCAGATGGTTTTATTTTAATGCAAGCATCACACCCACCCAGCAAGCCTGCGCTTCCCTGTGCTTCAGTGGGGACCTGCCATTGCAGCCCCTGCATCTGGTTTCAGCACGGAATTGGCTGGACAGGGACCCACAGGCACCAGAGGCATGGCTCAGCCCTGGGATCTGGCCCACCTGCCCACAGCACAGAGGGCAATTTCCCTGGGAGATTGGCGTGATTGAGTGCACCACCCCCATGAGAGCAGAGGGAGGGGCTGTATGCTCCCCGCCATCTTCTGAGCCATGATGAGAAGAAAGTTCCTAAAATCACAGTTCAAAAGAAAATGCAATATGGCTTAAGCATGACTAAGCCCACTCTCTGGAATTTATATGTATATATTTACAAATTCACCATGCATGTATATATGTGTATATATATTTTAAGATGGAGTCTCACTCTGTCACCCAGGCTGGAGTGCAATGGCGTGATCTCGGCTCACTGCAACCCCCGCCTCCTGGGTTCAAGTGATTCTCCTGCCTCAGTCTCCCAAGTAGCTGGGATTACAGGCGCCTGCCACCATGCCCGGCTAAATTTTTTTTGTATATTTAGTAGAGATGGGGTTTCACTGTGTTGGCCAGGCTGGTCTCGAGCTCCTGGCCTCAAGTAATCCAGCGGCCTCAGCCTCCCACAGTGCGGGGATTACAGGTGTGAGCCACTGTGCTTGGCCACATGTATATATTTTATTGTGGTAAAAACACACAGCATAAAATTTACCATGAGTGACAGTTGGTTCCTTCTGAGCACTTCGCTGGGCAGACCCCACGATCCTTACATGAAACTTTTTGAACTTCCTCTTCCTTCCCACACACCGGGTGTACGGAAGAACATCTCCATCCATCCTCCAGGTGCCCAAACAGAAGCTCAGCTCCGTGCCCCTCTTGCTCCAAGATCTTCACATCCAAACACCCCTGGGTCTCGCTCAGATTCTCCCACTTCCAGAACCCGCTTCTGAGCATGGCCACCTCTTCCTGCATCTGCAGTCCCACCGCCCTGCACGACCCACCGCCCTGCAGGCGCCGGCTTCTGGCATCTGATCTGATGGCCCCACAACGCTCACTGCAGAGCAACCTTCCTAAGATACAAATCTGACCATGATTCTCCCTGATTTAGAATCATCCTTGCCTCCCTGTTGCCATCAGCAGAGAATCCGGAGTCCTCAGCACATAGGCGAGGCTTAGGGGGCCTGGCCTCTGCATCTCCCCAAAGGCTCCAGGAATGTAGACACCAAGTGCGGCCCCCCAGCGCTGGCCTCCCCACTCCTGCACAGCCCCCAGGAGTAGAGGGCAGGTAAAGCATTGGGACCCTCGTGCCAGAGGCTCTGGGTTCAAATCCCAGCTCCACGACTCACCACCTGCATCACTACAAGCTAATCCCTGAGCTGCTCAGGCCTCAGGGTCCCCGCTCACCACTGGCATATCTGGCACATTAAGGCAGCAAAGCACCCCCAGCCATGCCCAGCACTGTGCCTTTAAGAGCCAAGGCGTTGGCCGTGAGCGCAGCCCCACAAATGATGGCTGCTGGTTTTGTTACGGTCACAACAATCATCCACGGAGACCCAGTGGGCTCCGATGTTCTCGGGTGACACTGGCTGCCAGGAGCCCAGGAACAGCCACGCCTCATCCGACTCCTGCTCTCCCAGGAGCGTCCCCATGGCTCTCAGCTCTGCCTCCAGGAGCCACGCCCTCGCCGCGTCCGCTGCCCACTCTCTCCTCCGTGGGCAGGCCGTGGTATTTCCTGTGTGACCCCACATGGCTCCTGGACAGCACTGCGTGGAGCCTCTGCTACCGTGTGAGAGGAAGCAGCGCTCCCTCGCCCTTCCTCCCGTGCCCTCCGGTCCTCGGCTGAGAATCGCCACACAGCCAGGCTGTGGCCACAGAACTGCTGTCTGCAGATGGCTTCTGTCCCTGCGTCCCCAGCCTTGACGGACTCCATCCAATGACAACAGTCCACGCCCACGTCAGCGACGCCCTTCCCCTTCACAGGCAGTGTCACGTTCCTGCTCTCAGCTCACTGTCCCCATGGGTGGGAGGGCCCCTGAGGAGACTTCAAGGAGACCCTGGGCTCGTGGAACCTCACGGGGGAAAGCCTGACTCTGAGTCACCACTGGAAAGTGCTGCGGGCAGCTGTGAAGATGAAACGGGCAACGCCAGCTGCTCCTCCCCCTCGGACTCAGGCAGCCTTGCCCCCACGTTCCTGCAAAGAGCACGACCCCCCAAGGGAGCTCAGGTTCTACCCCCAACTCCCCCACCCCCGGGGTCCTCACCTCACCAGAGAGGTTCCTGCAAGCAGCACGGCTGAGAAGCTGCTCCAAAATAGGACCCCACTTTAGCCTGGGTGAGGCAGGGGCCTGCACTGGTGCCTCAGGAGCCCGTCGTGGTGGGGGCGTGGCTGGCAAACCTGAAGGGGCAGCCCAGGCCTGCAGCCCGAGCCCACATGGAGACACCGGGACTCGAGATGGCCTGAGGGGAAATCACCTCCCTTCCTTTCCCACAGCACACTTCGGGGGAGGGAAGGAGGAATAAAGGGGAGGCCAGACCTGAGGATCGCTCTGGGGGGCTTCAGGAGCACCAGGGTGTGCACGGCGGTGTGGGGAGGATGCCCAGGGCTGCAGAAGTTGGAGACGGCTCCAGAGGCAAGTAGAGCCTGGCAGGCAGGGGAGAGTGCACAGGCCTCTGACGCCAGGAGCAACTGGCATCTGGGAAGACCCTGTGCACACTGCGAGCTGGTGGCGACCGCATGGCTATGCACACCACGAGCTGGTGGCGACCGCACGGCCAGGGTGAGGAAGGACAGGCCTCTGGGATGAAGGGCCCTGGGGAAGCAGCTTGCATTTTAGCCTGGAAGGGCTAAGGTGATTCTGGCTACAGGGGACCCTAGCAGGGAGGATGTTCACTGCACAGAAGCAGTGAGGAAGACCCGAGAGGAAAGAGCAGGACTGCCATCGCTGGCTCTGGGCTCCAACAAGGAGAGGGAAATGAAGGACCCCCTAAGCCTCACACTGACTGGGCACAGAGCAGAGACAGGGCTGCAGGCGGACTCTGTCTGGCAAGAGTGTCTCGATGAAGCTCTGTGGCTTCCCCCGGGCTGTGCTGCCGAGGTCTCCCGGCTGACAGTGGAAACAGCACAGGAGAAATTCCTGTGGACTGCCTGGAGGAGACCCAGGGACTGGGCTTTTGGGTTCTCTGCTCTGTGGGGTCTGAGAGGTGTGCTGAGTGGGCTCACTTCAGGCATTAGTCACAGGCTCTTTGACCATGGCTGCCCCAAGGTATCATAATTCATTTGAACTGGATGTCCACATCCCTCCAAACCCAAGTTCAATAGCATTTCATTATTGCGAGGGCAGACGGAGCGCTTTCTTCTGTGTTCCAAGTTTATTTCAGCCTAAATTATTAAGCAGCTTGTTTAATAATGCAAGCCTTTGCATTGTCGATGGAAGAGCAGGCGCCTTGTTTCAAAGCACATTGTCTCCGGAAAGCTGCGGGAGACCGGCTGTCTCTCTGATCTTGCACTTAGGGTCATCTGTTCATCGCGAGGAGGAGGTTTTTACTTGTTGATAAATGAGGTGCGGCCAGCTCTGCGTGCCCTGACGGGCTATCGACAGCCCGCTCTTTCCAAACGATGCCTGCCTCCTTATTGCATGTGGCGAGCTTCCTGGGATGCAGGCTGACCATTCCGGTGGTTTTCAGAGAGAAGCAGGTGCTGCCTAAGCCAAGCTCCTTCCCGACGCACCTCGCATGACACACGCACACGGACGAATGGTGCATTCTTAAAACACTCGGGAGAGGCGTCGTTTCCTGGGCTGATGCTCCTCACTCCATTGAGACCCCTCCAAGCTCACACTCTTTGTGCTCAGCTGAGAAGCTCATGCAGGCCACCCCCAGCCTGCCGGGGCTCGTGACAGCCGGAATGTCAGGGAGGAGCAAGTGGAGATGGGAACTTGCTTCACGTGTGAATCAAGACTCCATGGTAATTAAGCATAAGCTCCACCAGGAGCCCTCTCCAAAGCCATGGAACACCAGGCCCAGGTCTCTGCAGTGAGACGTGGTGGCCTCTGCCCTGAGATGTGGTGGCCTCTGCAGCGTCCTTGTCACCTCCAGGCCAGTGACAGCCCTCCCTGTCCTGCAGTCCCTCCCTGCCACCATGGAGATGGAAGCCAGTGCAGCACCCTGTTTGCAAGCTTCATAAAGCAAGTCCACCCAGCCCTGCCCTGGGATTTTAGAGTCCCAGGTGGGTGTTTCCAGCCATGTCTGAAACCGCAAAGGATCCTTGAAAATCTCCCCAGGAGGAGACGGATCCAGAGATGGACGTGCTTTCTCCTTCAGCCTGGGCATACTCGAGGGTGAAAGGGGCATGGGGCGTAGTTGCACAGGACGGCAGGACAGCAGACGGGCACCGGGCTGTCGCCAGGTGCACCCGGCTCACATGGTCCCCCAGCCTGAAAGCTCCTCTGGACACCTGGTCCAAGCCTTGGGGGCACTGGGATGCCCAGGCTCATTCGGGCTCCGCTTTCTCCAGACTCCCTTTCACAGTCTAAGTCTCTCTGAAAAGCCCCAAAGGGACTCTCTGGACCCTGTGGGCTCATTGAGTCTCCTAAGTGTGTCCCCACCAGGAGAGCTGTGTGCTGAGCCCCCCATGCCCCGCAGCCCGTGCCCCCCCATACCCCGGTCCCCCATGCCCAGCAGCCTGTGCCCCCCCCATACCCCGGCCCCCCATGCCCAGCAGCACGTGCATTTCACTGTGGTCTGTGCCTTCAGCTGTGACCCCACAGAAGACACGGCCCGGGGAGAGGGTGATCCCAGGCTTTCCACGTGCAGAGCGGGTTACTGACCCCCACAGATTTGCTTCAGGCCTCTGGGCTGGCGGATGGGTGCTGTGGGGTGGGAATCAGGTGGTCGGAGTCCCAGGCCGGGGAACGTCCAGGTGCTGCAGGGAAATCAAGATGGCGCCCAAGGGAAGTGTGTGAGCCAGGGAGTCGTGGTGAAGGAGCCTGGGTGCCTTGAGTGATTCTTCCTCTATCACCTGCTTTAGCTAGGCACCTGCTTAAACGAAGCCCTTGGAAGTCAGTGAAAGCAGCGGCATCCTCAGAAGAAAGAGAAACCGCTCACCACCGTCAGCACCACGGCCCCGTTCCCTGCACCCCCAGCCTTCACGGGGAGGACACATCCTTTCACTGAATTGGGAGAAAAACAGCGTCACCCCCACCCCGCCCCCAGGTTTCCTGAGCCTCAGCACCAGGGAGAGTGCTCAGAATGGGCCCTGGACTCTGGGGCCTGGAGCAGGTCTGAAGGCTCCCGCAGCTGCAGTCTCTGCCATCTGCACTGGGGGCGGCTCTTGGGTTGGGTCCTTCTTCCCTGTGCACTCCGAGGTCCTCTCTGCAGCCTTCCAGTCAGCAGGACCTGGCTGCGGGGACAGCATCAGGGGCACTGGCTGAGGGAGGTGAATGAGCCTCTCCCGGGTATGCAGGAAGGGCCTGGTGGGAAGAACAATGACTCAGCCTGGAGATGGCAGCAGCTCAGCCTTCATGTGACTGTCTGACTCGGTCCCCACCCTCTCTGTCCCCAGGAATGACCAGCCATTGGGTGGCCCTGCTGGAGGCCGCCCCCGCCTATGACCAGACAGCCTCTGCTCTGGAGGGCTCCTGTCCTGAGTGCTGACTGCCAGGCCGTCCTCGGGCTGGAAAGGGCAGAGCCGTGGGGAGGTGAGCAGGAGCCCAGGGAAGCACCGGGTGCTGGGCAGGCCAGCCAGCTGCAGGCATCGCTTTCAGGGTGCAGAAGAGCCAGACCCAGCCCAAGGAGGGAGGCCCAGAGTGCCTCAGTGATGACCACATGGGCATGGCCAGGAGGAACATCCAGGGTGGCGGTAGGTCCCTGGAAGAGGGACACGGTGGGCATTGCCTGGGGTTGGGAAGCCTCCGTCTCTGCAGGTCACTCGCATCTGGGAGTATGGCCACGGTCAGCCCCAGGGTCCGGAATGAAAGCAGGGCCCGGGAGGCCTCAGGACCAGAAACAAACAGAGAAGATGCCAGAGGCATCCACAAGGCAAAGTCGGCAAAACAGGGAATAAAGGAGCTGTTTCAGAGGAAGAAAAGTCCCGGTCCCTGCAGGAGGGGCCAACTCCCAGCCTCATGCTGCTGCCACAGGGGGCCTGTGGGGCTGGTCCCAGCTGGGGAAGCACAGGGAGACGTCCACCCAGGAACTGCTCCAAAGCCAGGACAAGTGTGACTGGAGATGGGAAGGGCAGAGACGATGGCTCAGCAGTGAACAGCCAGGGGCAGCCCAGGAGGTGAAGCTGGCCCTGCTCACCCTGTCCACATCCTGATGCGAGAAGAACATGGCGTGGAGCTCTGTAATGAGGCAGCATCCACTGCACAAACAAGCCCAGAAAAAGGGAGACACACAGGTGACCCAGAGTGGAGTCAGGAAGCCCCGAGAAAGGACGCGGGCTGTGGCTGCTGCAGAACGTGGAGCTCCAAAATAACAAAGGAAATGCCCTATGCACAGCCACGGGGAGAGAGAGACGGGGTCCCAGCGTTGCTGGGAGAGGCCATGGTGCTCAGTGGGCACCCACCATGAGATGCCCGGGTCCAGAGCCAGGAGACGGAGCCACTCCCCATGCACTCTGTCCTGCCTTTGGTGACAGGAGCACCCACCAAATGCCATCATCTGCCAAGGTGACCTCCAAGCACTGGGCAGGCAGAGGCCGCTCCTGTTTTCCAGGAGGCTGGCAAGTGGGCTCTGGAGACAGCAGTTTTATCTGCAGGCAGAGGGAGCGACCAGGTGCCCAAAGCCCCTCCACCCCGGGACTGCAGCATCCTGGGACCCTCAAGACAGGATCCCACGAGGAGGGTTACCAGCTCCCCAGCCGAGGCGTTCTCTTTCCCTACGGCTTGGCTTTTTCGTAAGATCAATGCCATGGAATCCTACGGTGGGAGGTCTTTTGTTCATTTCCTCAATATAAAACTAACATGCAAAAAGTTACTCTTAATATCCTCTTTGTGCCCTGTTAATATCTATTGACCTTTAATGAATATTCCTATTTTATTGCTAACAGTCATAACTTGTGTTTTCTTTCTGGTTTTTTAAAATATTATTCCTAGGAAATGAATTATTAGCTAATACTTCCAAAGAACAAACCTGTCAAAGGTAAATCTGCTTTCTATTTCATTGATTTTTGCTCTTATCTTTATTTTCTTTCTTCAGTTTTTGGGGGTTTTATATACTGTTCTTTTCATAGTTCCTTGAATTGAAAGTTTATATCATTGATTTTCAAATTTTGTTCTTTTTAACATAGGCATTTAAAGCTATAATCTCCCTCTAAGTTTTGCTTTGGCTGTTTCTCACAAGTTTAGATCTGTTCTATATATGTTACATATTATATGTTATATACATACATCTAGTTCTTATTTTATTCAGTTTAAATATTTTCTAATTTTGCTATGATTTCTTCTTCAATTCATGGGAAATCTAAAATGTGTTTCACAATTTCTAAATATTTGGGGCTTTTTTCATAATCTTTTTGTAACTGACTTCCAGTTTAATTGCATTATGATAAGAATATATAATGTGCATGATTCCAATAATTTGAAATGTATTAAGCCTTGATTTTTGGCCTAGCATATAGTCTATTTTCATAAATCTTGCACTAAAACTTAAAAACTTGGAAAGCATGTGTGTTCTGTAGGTTTTAGGTGTGGTTGCAGGTAGCGTTAGTGAGGGAAGTATGGAGGAATATCAACCCGACATAGACTTGGGAGCTTCTCTCCCAGTCTGCCGAGTTTCCCTTCATCTCACTGAAGCTGTGTCATTAGGTGCATGTACATGTAATATTGTTATCTCCCCCTGTGGAATCGGCCCTTTGTCATCGTTAAAAATCCCTCTTTATTTCTGGCAGCACATCTTGCTTTACATTCTGTTTTGTTTGAAATTGAAATGGGTATAGCTTCGTATAGTCTCAAACTTTCTTTCTTTCTTTCCTTCTTTCTTTTTCTTTTCTTTTTTTTTCTTTTCTTTTCTTTTCTTTTTTTTTTTTTTGAGACAGGGTCTCACTCTGTAGCCCAGGCTGGAGTGCAGTGGTATGATCTTGGCTCACTGCAACCTCTGCCTCCAGGGCTCAAGTGATTCTCCCACCTCAGTCTCCAGAGTAGCTGGGGCTATGGGCACATGCCACCAGCCCTGGCTAATTTTTTTTTGTATTTTTAGTAGAGACGGTGTTTCACCATGTTGGCCAGGCTGATCTCAAACCCCTGAGCTCAAGCAATCCCCCTGCCTCAGCCTTCCAAAGTGCTGGGATTACAGGTGTGAGCCACCATGCCTGGCCTCTAACTTTCTTTTGGTTTATGTTTGCATGATGTGTATTTTTCCATCCTTTACCTTACAGTCAATGTGTTCAATGTGTTTCCTTCTATTTAAAGCATTTATATTACAAATAGCACATAGCTGGGTCTCTTTAAAATAACATTCAAACAAATGCTCCTTGGATTTTAATCAGAATGTCTGGCCCACTTCCATGTCATGGAACCGATGATATAACTGCATGAAGTCTGCCATCTTGCTAGGAGTGCTGCATTCAACCCGTCTACTCTTTGTTCCTTCCTCTTTTCTTGCCTTATTTCCAGTGATCAAGTATTTTTATTATTTTATCTCCTTTATATTATCAGTTATGCGTGTTAGTGTTATTTTCTTCCTGAATGCATGAAGGTTTAAATGTGTATCCTTAATTTACAGTTTATCTTACTTATCCTTACAGTTTATCTTAAATTAATTTTTATCACTTATTAAAGAATGCAAGAATCTATCACTGTTTAAGTATATTTACTTCTCATCTGCCCTTTGGCCGTTGCCACCATCTACTTTAGAAATGCAAAGGATACGGTTATTATTGTTACTCTAAGCAGCAAACAATACATTTTCCTGTTCTGATTCTGTTCATTCTTTTCTGCAGTTCCATGCTTCCAACTGAGCCCATGTTCCTCCACTAATACTTGGATTTTCTTCCACCACGGCCGTTCCTGAGACAGCAAGACCAGTTCCTCCTCCTTCTGCTCCTCCTCAGCCCACTTGACGTGAAGACGACAAGGATGGAGACCTTGATCGTGCCCCACTCCCACCTAATGAATAGTCTGTAGATTTTCTCTTCCTTAGGACTTTCTTCATAACATTTTCCTTTCTCTATCTTACTTTATTAGAAAAATACAGTATATAACACAGATACAAAATATGTGTTAATTGAGTTTTTATGTTATCTGTAAGGCTTCCAGTCAACAGTTGGCTCTCAGTAGCTAAGTTTTGGGGGAGTCCAAAGTTGTATGAGTATTTTTCACTGTGTAGGGGATCAGTGCCCATAAACCTCAGGTTATTTAAGGGTCTACTGTATAAAGTAAATATTGGACTCATAATAACAATAGCAGCTATAACATCTTTGTAGCACTTAGCCTTGGTACAGGTGCCTTAAATATGCTAACTAATTTAACTTTTAACCAAGCCAGTTCTTCATATAAGAAAAATGATTCATCATAATTTAATATGTTATACATGTTCCATTCAATTTTCTAAATGTGGCTAATATAAAATAAGGTTTAATATTACCATGATTTGATCAACATTTCAAAATTACATCTATTCCTCTTACAAATTCATTGTTATTGACATCAAATTTATAACCACTTTATTGGCATTGTTTAACCACACAGTAAAATAAGTGTAATCAGTGAAAAAAATAGAATAAAATCTATATAGTGGAGACCTTGAAATATATGTGCAAGAGTGCAAGAGTTTATTCACTGTTGGGATGAAATGCTATTTAACAGTTTTTCTTTCCCAAGGGATGGAATTATATGGGATTCTTGTCTCCATCTGAGATCTATCCCAGGGCATCATCTCCGGAGAAGTTTCCATCTTCCGCGGTGAGTGCGTGGGAGTGTTTCTGTGAAAGGTGCACACGATGAGCTAGATCCAGATGTGCAAAGTCAGGTCGAAGCGAAGAACTCTCCCCTTATTCCCTCTACTCTCCACAAAGAAAATAGAGAGTGGCCAACAGCTCCAACCGCGTAGAGAGCTCAAAAGACAGTCCTTAAATGCAGCCTCTGGGCCTCGCAACAGGAGGTTGACTTCGCCACGGGAGCTTCCAGTGGATGGGACGAGTGTAGATGTTAGTCGGCTCTGGGACTTGAGGAACGTTGACCTGGCAACAGGAGTTTCCAGCGGACGGGGATGAGGGTAGATGTCAGTAGCTGGCTGGAGCCGGGGCTCTGGGGATTGAGGAAACTGAGTCCCACTCTTTCAAGACACATGAGGGAGCAGGAGGAGGACACGTGGAGGGTTCCGTTGGAACCAAAGCTTTCTTTCATCTATTTATTTATTTTTTACTTATTTATTTCATCTTTACTTTTTACTAAGATAGGAAAAACTTAAGGATGTTTGAATTTGCCAGGGAAAGAAAAAGTGCAGCGGCAAATCCGGGAGAGAGGAATCACTGTCTAAGGGAATTTATGAAAGGAACGGGGCCAAGATGATGGGATGCGTTTCTGGGGACAATGTCCTGAGGTAGGAATGGAAAGAGAGTAAGGACTATGGGCGTGAGAGATGCCCTCAGGACAGCAAATGATGGGGGAAGGGGGTGACAGTCAGGGAGAAGCTTCTGTGCCCCATCCCAGGGACATGGGGAGGAGGAAGACCAGGGCTGGGACCTGGTGGAATGGAGACCATGGCTATCAATTAGTCATGTCATCAGACTGGACAATTCTACAGTTTTCTCTAACAGTTTCAGCAGGTAAAGCAATGATATCCAAAAATAAGGTTTGGCAGGGTGGGGTACACCCCACCCCCTCAGCTCAGGAGAAAGAAAATTGGAGCAAGCACTGGGGTTCTGGACTCCGCTGGGAGGCAGGAGAGCTCGTGGAGTGGACAGAGGCCATCAGGAAGCGGTTTGTTTGCAGCATGTGCAAGTAATATTCTGGGAATGATGGAGAGATTGCTAAAGCCAGGAGGCAGTGGTCAGAGAGCTGGTTATTTAAATTTTAGATAGTTATTATATTATTTAAACTTTAGATAGTTAAAATCTTCTGTAGGGGGATTGGATGTTCTTGATAGTTCCAGCTGACACATGGAATCCGGGGAGAGACGGTATCTGACCATGAGGATGATGACCTGAGACGGGACTGGCGGGAGTTGCCTGTGTCAGGTGTAGGGTGTGGGTAGGGGTGGTGTCAGATCGGTGAATTCCAGAGACAGTCCAGGCTGGAGACGTTACCTCTAACATATCAGCACCAAGATAGATGTCAAAGCCAGCTTGTGGGCAACCCTGGATTAAGAGGTCATGACAATTCCCAACACCCCTCATGCGCTCCCTCCCTCCAGAAGTGAAAACCCCCGTGCCTTCCTTCCCGATGCTTTGGAATTAAACTGCAGGGTTTGAGTGAAAAACACTTCCTCCGAGTCAAACTTCCTCCTGCTTGCACCTACCCCCAGGTGCTTTTCCCAGAGCAGGGCGAATAAAGAAACGAGATCAGAATGGAACCTTGAAGACCAGTGGCGTGCAGGAGATGGACAGAGTAAATTCAGTAAAACAAATGTTCTGAAGGACAATGGGAGGCGTGATCAGAGAGATAAAAGAAGAAGTGCTATAAAGTCATTTTACAGAATTAATGAGGAGAGAGTTAAGCCAGAGGGAGCGATCAACAGTGTCAAATAGGAAAAGAACTCACTGTGCCCCTTGGATTTGACAATATGGAACCAGGTAGTTAATTTTTCCAGTGCAGACTTGGTGAAATAACATGACCCGGTTACAGGAGGTTAAAGACAGAATTGATGGTGATGGAGCAGGCGTTTGGATAGGAAGAAGAGGACAAAGGCAGTTTCTTATCATCTTTAGTGTGGGTGCCCATTTGAGCGAGCCTAAGAGTCATTTAATATCAGCTAAATTTCAGGAAAAACTAGATTTTGAGAAATATCACCCTCCTTATGTCTTTTTTCTCATCAGCAAAGTGTTGGATGGGTTCATTCTGCTTCCAAAAGAAAGTGAAAATCTGTGTGCAGAAGTGCAGTGGCTAAAAACAAAAAAACAAAAGCCACCACTGTGGGGACTCCCACTTGCTTCCTGGTGGGTGTGTCCCCTCCCTCTGCTGCTTGCATTAACAGGAGGGTATTCAGGGCCATGGGGTGTGAAGTTGGGGAATAACGCACCTGCCCCCTTTCTCACACATTTGGTTTGCCAGTCTGTGCCACCTTGGGGAATGGGATCTCAGTGGGAGATTTTTTAGCCCAACTTGTCTTATGAGTTACTGTGCTGGGTCATTAGTCTTTACCGACCACTAACATGTAAGTCTTGCAATTTGCTTCTCCTCTGTTTACCCATCTCAGAATGAAAGGCCATGAAATATTTAAAAGCATCGATTCTGCATTCCCCCAACATTATTAACAGGGAACAAAAAGTTATTTCATACCCTCATTTTGTCAGTTGCCTAAAGAACTCGAGGGACACGGAGAATTTCATAGCAGGCAACCGCAATATAACAGATTGCAAATCCTTTCAACACTTTCAGCTAAAAAGTCTGCTGAATAATTGAGCACACAGAATTGCAACCCACTTAGAAGTCTTCTCCCTAGCCAAAGGGGCAGAGGCCACCCTTGTCAACGTGGTCCCACCAAAGGGTCCACACTGAATGCGGTCAGTTCCCTGACGGAGCACTTGAGTGGTACTTCTGTGACCCAAATTGCAAAGGGTGGCTGGAAACAAAGGAGTCAGTCAGGTGGGAGAAAACAGAAGATTCTCCCAGGAAGGGGATGGTCATTACTTAGATTTCACCAAAGACCAGAACCTGTGGGGTTTAAAGGCTGAAGCGTGGATTAAAACAGCAGGATGCAGGCTTAGATTACAAATCCGAAAGGAGAGAGGCCAAATCAAGGCCCCACTGTCCTTGATTCATCTCTACTTGGATGGAGTGTGTGACAAAGGCCTCAATGTGGCATGTCCAAACTCAAGGTGACTGCCTTTCTCCCCAAATGCTGTGCTTCTCCTGGCTCCCCAGCCTCGTAAAAGGGACTAAAAACTCTGCAGTTCTCAGGTTAGACATGAAATCAATGCATCGCCTTGTAAGGGATCCAATGAGCTCCACTCCTGCATCTGCACACCTCCCCTCAGTATGCAAATATCCCTGCAAGCAACACGCACAGGATGCACCTGACCTTCTCCACTCAGTATGCAAAGATCCCTGCAAGCGACATGCACAGGATGCACCTGACCTTCTCCACTCGGTATGCAAAGATCCCTGCAAGCAACACACACAGGATGCACCTGACCTTCTCCACTCAGTATGCAAAGATTCCTGCAAGCAACACGCACAGGATGCACCTGGCCTTTGCCTCCTCAGAGAGCCTTGGCGTGTCTTCCCCATCCCTGGAAAGCTCCCTGCACCTGGTGAAATCTGAGTCATCTTTGACACCCCCACCTTCAACCTCACTTTATCCAACCTGGAGTCAGACCAAGATCTGCAGCCACTTCAGGAAGCCCAATCATCTGGACACTTGGGGAGTGGATGGTGATGATCTGCAAGGTGTTGACTCGCCAGGCAGGCTGAGGGCAGTCCTCAGTCAACACCAAAGGCAGCAGGCTCCAAGGTCTGAGCTTGGTTATGGTTCTGCTCTGTAATTAAAAGACCATGTGTCCTACTTAGCACACAAAATTCTATAAAAATTGCATGAAACAGAGCCACTCGGTCTAGAAAGCAGCTGACAGCGGCCGGCCTCAGCACACCACCATCCCCCACGGGGTGGCCTTCGACACAGCTGCTCGTCAACTCATCCTTTCCCAAGGCTTCCAGGGCTTTCCGTGATGGAGTTCGGGTGTCCGCTCTCCCCATCCAGGTGTGTGTTCTACGAATCCACACTCCTCTCAATATCACTCCCCAGACACTTTCAGTCAGCCTTTCCTTTTCCTCCAGCTCCACTCCAACCAACCTTCAAGTGCGGTGATTTCGAGTAGAAAACATTTCTCCAGTCTATGAGGCCTCCATCTCTGGGCAATCACTCTGGTCCGAGTGGCCACCCGTCTTTCTCCTGGTTCTGAAACACACCGTCTCTAAACCACGAATCTCACTGGGTCACACTCTTGGTTACCAGACCTCAGCTGCTTTCCACTGCCATTGGGTCGAAAATTATGACCCCACCTGCGATGTCCCACCTGCCCGGCTCTGCTTCCTCTGCATCCCTTCTAGTATGCACTCCTGTCCTGGAGGGCTGGCTGTCCTCCTGTCCTCATTCCCTAACCCTACCCCACTGTTCCCCAGCTCAGGGCTCAGGGCTCGGGTTCTGTGCATGCTTCCTAGGAAGCCCCTCCTTCCCACCCTCCTTCTCCTGTTAACTCTTACTCCCTCCGGCTCCAGTTTACACAGGATTCCTCTGACCACTCCGTTCCAGGAAGCAGTGGGGCTCTGGACTGGCACTCTCCTTGTACCTCACATGTAATTAAATACATCCCTGAAAGCCCCTGCTGTACTGGTCGCCTTCCGTGCACAGTCTGGGGGAACAGGGCCACGCCCACCTTGCTCATGGCCTTGACTCAGAGCCTGGCCCAGCACCGGGCCCCTCTGTCAGAAAGCTTCTCCTGACCTGGCTCCTGCGGCTTCCGTCTCAGCAGGAGAAACGTCCCCCACTCCTCTCCTCATGCAGTGTCCCCCAGCTTCCCGGTGTCTGTTCATGGCCACCTGCTTCTATGGTCTCTGTACATTTTACACAAACCAAAATGGTTCCATGTAAACAAACTAAGTAAAATAACTTTAGTTTGCATGAAATGCTGCAGAGACAAAAAGCAGGTGGCCATGAGGATAAGCCGGGAGGGTCCTGAGTTAGGAGGGAAGTGGGGAAGGCGGTTCTGAGAAAACCAGGCTCACGTTTGGGGAATAAAGGAGCAAGTGCTGTCAGCTCTGCAAATCCTTCCTCCACCCTCACTTCTCTCCCAGTGCCAAGGCCGGGAGCTGTGTCAGAGCCCCCGGGATGTGTCCTCAACTGAGCCTCATGGCCTCTCCTCTGCCCCTCACAACCTCAGATGGAAGCTCAGTCAGACCCCCCTGGTGCGGGTCCAGCCTCACGCCTGCTGTGTGGGTCCAGCCTGATCCCTGCCATGTGGGTCCAGCCTGATCCCTGCCCTGTGGGTCCAGCCTGACCCTGCCGTGTGGGTCCAGCCTGACCCTGCTGTGTGGGTCCAGCCTCACGCCTGCCGTGTGGGTCCAGCCTGACCCCTGCGGTGTGGAGCTCGAGTTCCCTTGCACTGCCTTTCCTTTCTCTCGATGACGCTTTCTGCTCAGAGGTCACGCACACTTTTCATAGATTTATTTATTTTTGATACTATTTATAGAACAGTTTTTAAAATTCCATTTTTAATTGTTGATTTTTATACAAAAACAGACGTGATATTTACCTTGTTCCAGGAACCAAGATGCATGCAACTTATTAATTCTCATAATTATTCTGTGACCTTTTTGAAGTGTTACCTAATCAATTCTGTTGTACCCAAATAATTGATTTTTTATATTCTGATCCTCATGCTTGAGTTATTCCCCTCCCCTTAATGATCCACCTAAAACCTGTAGTTCAATATGAAAATTGAGGGAGGACGGGAGCATCCCTGTCGCACCATCATGTCATCAGCTGCCTGGCATTGTCAGATTAAGGAGACTCCATTCTCTTCCCAGTTTGTCAAATATTTTATCAATAATGAATATTGGACCGAGAGCGGCAGCTCACACCTGTAATCCCAGCACTTCGGGAGGCCGAGGCGGGTGGATCACGAGGTCAGGAGTTCGACACCATCCTGGCCAACATGGTGAAACCCCATCTCTACTAAAAATACAAAAATTAGCTGGATGCAGTGGTGGGCACCTGTAATCTCAGCTATTTGGGAGGTTGAGGCAGGAAAATCGCTTGAACCTGGGAGGTGGAGGTTGCAGTGAGCCAAGATTGTGCCACTGCACTCTAGCCTGGGCGACAGAGCAAGACTCCATCTTAAAAAAAAAAAAAGAATATTGATGTTTTTCAAAAGACTTTTTGTGCCTAAGATTATCATTTTCTCCTGGTTTATTCTATTAATGTGGTGAATTGCTGTAGTGTTTTGTTTGAATATATCATGAACATACAAAAATACAAAGACCTTCAATGTTCAGTTTGATAAACTTTAGCAATTGTATAAATTGTGTCCCAGCACCCACGGCAAGACACAAACGATCTCCGTCCCTCCAGGAAGCTCCCCTGTCTCTTCACACACCTTCTGCTCTGTTTTTAGACTTTTTGGTTATTTTCAGTTTGGGGCGATTACAGATAACAGAGCTATAAACATTCTTATGAAGTTGCTTATGGTGACAGGCAGCCCCCCTACCCCCAGGTAAATGCCTGCGAGTGGAATTGCTAAGTCACGAGACAGAGGTGGACCCGTGACCACCTCGCTAGTGTAATTCATCACGTCTAAGAGATTTTCTATGTGCACAGTCATACTGACTCACATCTAAGAGACTTTCTGTGTGCACAGTCATACTGACTCACGTCTAAGAGATTTTCTGTGTGCACAGTCATACTGACTCACGTCTAAGAGATTTTCTGTGTGCACAGTCATACTGACTCACGTCTAAGAGATTTTCTGTGTGCAGAGTCATACTGACTCACGTCTAAGAGATTTCCTATGTGCACAATCATACTGACTCACGTCTAAGAGATTTTCTACGTCCAGTCATACTGACTCACGTCTAAGAGATTTTCTATGTGCACAGTCATACTGACTCACGTCTAAGAGATTTTCTATGTGCACAGTCATACTGACTCACGTCTAAGAGATTTTCTGTGTCCACAGTCATACTGACTCACATCTAAGAGATTTTCTGTGTCCACAGTCATACTGACTCACGTCTAAGAGATTTTCTATGTCCAGTCATACTGACTCATGTCTGAGAGATTTTCTGTGTGCACAGTCATACCGACTCTGCAGCTAAAAATGCTTGGACTTCATCTTTTTCAATTCGTATTGTTTTTATTTCTTTGTTTTTCCTAATTTACTGGCAAGAATCTCCAGTACAATTTTGATAGAAGTGGAAGGAGTGGATGTCTTGGCCTGCTTCCTCTTCCTCAGGAAGAAACGTTCAGTATTTTAACATCAATTAAGGTGTTAGCTGTAAGTTTTTCATAAATGTCCTTCATCAGATTTTCCACGTTGACTCCTGTTTTGGCGAGGGTTTTTGCTATGAAGAGGTGCTGAATTGATCATGCACTTTTGCCACCTCTATATAAGAAAATTACGTTTGTTTTTTCCTCTTTTATCCTCCTGATGTGCATTACATTGATTTTTTAATGTTAAACCAAACTTGCCTTCTGGAGTTAAAACCCACCTCGTCCCAATGCTTGATTTAAATAGAAACATTTCATGAAGTCTTTCTGAATCTTTGTGGAGGAATGATACTGGTCTGCAACTACCCTCTTCATAATCTCTTTGATGGTGTTGGAGTCGATCCCACCCTTCTTATAAAAGAATTTGTTGGCCAGGTGCAGTGGCTTATGCCTGTAATCCCAGCACTTTGGGAGGCGAAGGTGGGTGGATCATTTGAGATCAAGAGTTCCAGACCAGCCTGACCAGCATGGTGAAACCCTGCCTCTACTAAAAATACAAAAATTAGCTGGGCGTGGTGGTGGGTGCCTGTAGTCCCAGCTACTTGGGAGGCTGAGGCAGGAGAATGGCAAGAACCCGGGAGGCAGAGGTTGCCGTGAGCCGAGATCGTGCCACTGCACTCTGGCCTGGAGGACAGAGCAAGATTGTCTCAAAAAAAAAAAAAAAAAAAAAAAGAATTTTTTAAAGATTGGGGTTCATTCTTTCTTAAATGTTTGAAAGAATTGTCTGGTAAAGCCATCTGAATATGGAGTTTTCTTGTTGGGAATATTTTTGAGTATGAATTCAGTTTCTGTAATAGATTTAAGTTTACTTAGATTTTCTATTTCTTCCTGTGTCTGACTGGTTACTTCTTATTTTTCAAGGAATTTGTTTTTTCATCAAGTTGTTGAGATTGTTTACATAAAAGAATTGCTAATTTTCCCTTGCTAGACTTCCAATGTATGTAATATTAATTCCTGATAGTGGTGATTTGAGTTTTTCTTCTTTTATTTTTCTTGATCAGTGTTGTTAGAGGTTTATTAATATTATTAATCTTTTGAAAGAACCACCTTTGGCTTCAGTGGATTATTTTCTGTTTTCTATTTTATTACTTTCTGATCTGAGCTGAGTTCTGATTATTATTTTTTTTTTTTACTCACTTTAGTAAGTCCACCTTTCCCTTACTAGCTTCTTAAGGTGGGATCATGGTTTATTTATATCCGTTTTTTAAATGCATACATATATAAAGCTATAAATTTCCCCCTAAATTCCATTTTAACTGCCTACCACAATTCTAATACGTTAGGTTTTCATTCCGATTCAATTCAAAATACCATCTCATTCCCTTTGTAATGTCTTCTTTCATGCACGGAATATTTAGAAGTATGTTGTTTAACTTGCAACAAATTGTGGATTATTTAAGTGTCTTATTGCTACTTATTTCTACTTTAAAGCTGTTATGATTAGAGAACCTATTCTGTATAATTTTAATCATTTAATATATAAGACCATTTTTATAATCCGTCTTAAGGAAAATGTCATGTGCATTTGAAAAGAATGCATACTCTGTAGTTGTTGGTTGTAAGCTCTTTGAATATTAAGTAATCCAAGTTGGTTGACAGTACTTTTCTTATTCGATAAGCTTAAAGATTTTTTGGCTATTCTACCAAGGAATTACTAGATCGGTGATACAGGTGGCTGACCGTGGCTGCCTGTTTCTCTCTATATCTGTCCATTTTGCTTTAGGTAATGTAACAACAATCTCTGCTGTTAGGTTAATATGTGTTTAAAATATTGTGCCTCTTTAATGAATTTGTCGTGATAAAATTCCCTTTTTCGGTGTCTCAAAACACTCGTCCTCTTCAGCTCCACACTGTCTGATGCCAGCACAGCCACGCCAGCTCTCGCACGCTCAGAAGAGCTCCCGGGCCCGTCTCACCCTCCGACCTTCCTCCTCCTCACGCCGTTGCAGCTAAATCTGCTTCTTCCAGGAAGAATGTTCCTGTATTGTTTTGATTCAGTCTCATAATATTTACCTTTCATTTTGAGCACTTAATCTGTTTAGATTTGATATAATTATTGCTATGATGGGTTTAAGTCTCTCATTTTGAAGTTTGTTAAAAACTAATTCAGTGAGTTCTTTGTTCTGCTTGATTGCGAGTAAACTGTATATTTTTAGTATTCTATGTGACGTCTGTAATTGACTTTGTAGCCTTTCTCTGTATTATGTTTATATATTAGCCTAGGAATTAAGTACACATCGCTCAGTCATTATATTCACAGGACACCTTTCTATTTCAGAACACTGAGAAAGCCTCAGAACCGCAGTTCCACGTGGCATCCTTACGTCCTTCGTGGTCTCCTGTTGTATTTCTACCTATGCTACAAAGTACACTGCGAATAATTTTGCTTCAAATACTGTTATTTAAATATTTAATTATCATTAATTAATATGCTAAATAAGATTATTTTAAATATATGTAATATGTTTTATTTTACATTAAACATTTATTTTATATTGCAATTTTGTATTAATATATTATATTGTATATTAAATATATCTTTAACATATTTTAAATTAATATAATAAATGAGATTATTTGAGTTATAGGGTCCTTGCTACTTTATGCTCAGATTCACAGTTCCTCAGCCACTGTCTTTGAATCCACAAACGCCTTCAGAGAAAAAGCTTCAGCATCCACACCCAGCCATGGCCGTTCACGTCCCTCTCAGCACGTGTAAGCCAGTCCGTGCCGCTCCCTGGCCCAGACCTGTTCTTCCTCTGTCACCCTCTCCTCTGAAAGGGGCTCCAGGCTCCCTCAACTCAGCCCATCAGATATGAAGCTGGGGTCCTCCTGACCCCACACTCTCTTCCATCGGGGGTGATCTCTGCCTCACCGTCCTCACGCAGCCCCAGCTCCAGCATTGCACTCGAGGCCACCCGGAGCCCCATCTCACTCTGTCTGCACTCTGCCAGGCACTGCGAGAGGCATGGCTTTCAGCGGCACCCTCGAGAGAGGCCTCCCTAGCCAGGGTTTGCCCGCAGACGCCGCCCAGCCCTCCCTCCACGGTGCCCTGCACACTCTACCCAGAAGCAGCAGGGGTGGTGCCCTGCACACTCTACCGGGAAGCAGCAGGGGCTCATGAGGGTGTCACGCCTTGCTCGGCTGTGAGTCGTGTCCACGGGGGTGATCTCAGGACCTGCACCTGATGCAGTCAGGAAACACTCGCCAAGACACATATGGGCCCTCACACCACAAGAAACAGCCCAGGCAGTGTGAAGAGCAGTCATCGCCATTCTTGTCTATGTTCACTCAGAATGACCCACAAAAATACACCTGCCCACCTGCCAGAGCGACCCTCGCTGGCCAGGCCGGGCATGAACGGAAGGCATGAGCATTTGAGACACTAAATTAAGATTACAGGATTAACCCCTGTAAAGCTAGGAGGCAGAAGCCAATGTGGAAATTGGAATTACTTTTGTGTGGGTGCCAGCATGTCTCCTCCGGGCAGAGACAAACCAGGGCTGGTGATGGTTAATTCACACGGAGCGTGTTGATTCCCACCCAGGGGATGCGGGCCCACCACCCTCCCCATCGTGTCTCTCCACCACACAGAACAGTGGCCCCATGACTCTTGTTCAAGCAGATGTCCCTGAATTCCACTTAACCAGGGCACCACAGCTGTTCAGGTGCAATTCTGTGCTCCTTAGCCAAGTGCCTGGCACTCAGAATGTTTCCCATGTGTTGGTTCTCGGAGGGGGAGTTGCAGAAACTACCATCATACTTCAGAGGGAATTGGGAGGAATCAGCAGCAGCCAAACCAGGACCGCAGGCCCCATCTCTCAGGAGCAGCCCAGGCCAGCGCCGTGGCTCACCTGGCCAGCACCAATTTGCTGGAAGAAGCCCAATTTGCTCATCAAATGCGGGTCCCAGAGGTATCCTGGGAGGTAAACAAGAGGTGATTCCATCCTGTATGACTCAGGAGGCACAGAAAGTCCTGAAAAATGCATCTTTCCTCGCCATGTGCTCCAGATTCCAGAACATGATCTTCCCACAAGAAAGCTGTTTTCTATTTTTTCTTGCTTTGAGTTGGTCCTCTTGCTAACACCCACCCACCCTCTGAAGGGACCCCTGAAACTCTAACTTCTCCAGCTCCCAGTTGGACTTAGCCAAATATGTGTATAATTAAACGGTGGCAGAAGAAAGCGAAGATATGTCCAGCTCTTAACCCCCAGTGCCTGTAAAGGGGACCTTATTTGGAAATGGGGTCTTTGCAGATGGAATTAGTTAAGGATCTCGAAATGAGGTCATCCTGGATTCGGGGCGGGCTGTGAATCTCCTGACTGGTGTCCCACAAGAAGAAGATACGGAGAGCTTCAGGGAGAAGTCACGCAAAGACAGACACAGAGGCTGGAGGGAAGCAGCCACGGCCAGGGGAGTCCTAGAGCCACAGAAGCTGGGAGAGGCAGGAGTGTCTTCCCCTGGAGCCTTCCAAGGGGAGTGCTGCCCACCAACACCTTGACTTTGGACCTGTGGCCTCCAGACTATGCGAGATCATGTTTGCAGCTTTGGGCCCCCCAGCTTGTGGCAATTTGTCGTGGTGACCCTAGGAGATGAGGACACATCACCATCATTCAGGACATTGTTAAAGGAAATCTGCCATGCACGCCACAGCGGGGACCAGAATTAAAGGAAGTTGCTGAGGGCCAGTGAGAAGCCATCCCCAAGAAAGCCGGAGCCCAGAGAAGCCAGCAGGAGCTGTGTGACTCTGCCGGTCTGAGAGGTGAGGCCCTGGGGCAACACGCGGCTGGCTCCACACGAAATCTCTTTCACCAACAAGAGTCAGTGGGCTTCAGAGGGTCTTAGCAGAGGGGCTGGCGTGGGATCCCAGAGACTATGAGTTTTCCTGCCAAGCGTAGCTCACCTGAAAGAATAGACATGGGACAGAGGAGAAATGTGGAATGGCATTCGGAGAGGAGGCCCAGCAAACCAAAGGAGACAAGCATCCCAGCGTTTAGCAAAGAGGCCTCGCCGGAAGCAAAGGGAGGCCACGGAGAGACGGAGTTCCCCTGGGCAGAAGGGCATGGCTTTGGCTTCCTCCCAGGCCACTGGGCAGATCACTGACTGACAGAGGTTGGGGTCACCTTGGACAGCACCCTCCAAGCACCCGCCTGTTTTATGTGATAGAAATAACCCACTCAGCACCAACCTAGGAGTTGGAGCTGACATCACCTCCACTTTTGGATGAGGAAAGCGAGGGGAAAGGAAAGTGCCCCAAATCCCATCTGTAGTTAGTGAAGGAGCCAGGGTCAGAAAGGACCTGCCCCACCGCCATGCCGCATCCCAAGGGGCATGGCATGTGGAGACTATACCTGCATTCCCATAGGGCAGGGCTGGGCAGAGCAGCTATGCCCACCTACCTGCACAGCAGGGGCGGAAAATGTAAAAAAAAAAAGAGAAAAAAAAAAGAAAAATGTAGTAAAAAGCAGAAGTGGCACTGCAGAGAATCAACTTGGTCCATGGAGGATAAATGAGTGACACGTTCAACATCCCCAGGAAAAGAAAGCAGGAAAGAATGGAGAGATGGAGAAAGTGAGTCAGAGAGAGAGAGAGATTTGTCCAGGATCAGAGATGTGCCTCAGCCACTCACCACAGGCTCCCGAGCAGACCGTGGCAGGTGACTCACCCTCTCTGGGCCTCGGGTTTTCCACCTGAAGGTGCTGTGTACTGGTAGTGAGTGCTCCTCTCTGTGCATGACTTCCCTAGCTGTAGAGCCTGAGCTACAGACCCACTGAGGGGAGGCGCTCATGAGCAGGGAAGTGACAGAATGGTGGGGAAAGAGGAGGGAGGACAGGATCCAGGACCACAAACTGCAAACTCCAGATGAGACAGTCCCGGGTCAGTGGGGAGCCATTCTGCAGAGGAGGTGGAGCTGTGAACATCAAGCCGCATCAGCCTCTGAGCCGAGGTGGATGTGTTGGCCCAGAGGTGCATCTTAAGAGGCACCAACCACACCCGCTACAGGGACCTGTGGTCCCCTCACTGAGAATATCTAAGCGTAGAATTCATGCTACGCCAGTTGGAAAACGAATTCAAAGCCAACGCAATTGTCACAACTCATTCTGAAACAAAAGCCAAATAATAATAATAATAATAATAATAATAACCAATAATCCAGACTTAAAGGGATCACACGTGAACACTAGATATTTATCCACCTTGCCTGGCAAGCAGGAGGAATCATGAAGAGTGCCCCAAGCCATTGTATGTGATATGGTTCGGCTGTGTCCCCACCCAAATCTCATCTTGAATTGCAGTTCCCAAAATCCCCACGTGTCATGGGAGGGACCATGTGGGAGGTAATTGAATCATGGGGGTGATTTCATAATGGTGAGTAAGTTCTCACAAGATCTGATGGTTTTATAAGGGACTTTCCCCTTCACTCAGCTCTTTCTTCTCTCTCCTGCCACCTTGTGAAGAAGGACATGTTTGTTTCCCCTTCTGCCATGATTGTAAGTTTCCTGAGGCCTCCTCAGCCATGCTGAACTGTGAGTCAATTAAACCTCTTTCCTTTATAAATTACCCAGTCTCGGGTATGCCTTTAGTAGCAGCATGAGAACAGACTGATACAGCACAGGAAGGCAGTGGAGCGGGCCAGCATTGCGTTTGCGTTGGTCACTCAGGCGCACAGGTGCAGGTCAGCTTTTTTAATGAAGGGTAACCAGTAGAAGAATTAAAAAATAGAACATATTCTCTCTAGATAAACACTGAATTCTAACTCAAATAAGGTATAGCGCTTACGGCCAAAGATTGAAAACCCATTGTACAGCAAGGATGCAAGAAAGAAAAAGACAGAAAGGAACATTTTTAATTCAAAAAAATCAAAGCAGAAACCATGAGGAGATCAAAAGAACCCCCAGCACAGCCAGCACAGTGGCGAATGCAGGTGCGGGGGCACCACAGTCACAGAGATGGGTGAGTTCCAGCACTGCCAACCCCAACCTTCCTAAGCACTTAGGAGGATTTGGACTCAAAATGAAGGAGGCTGGAACTAGCCCCCCATGTGTGATGTGGGGGTCTAGCACTCGGCTGCTCCCTGACTGTGGCCATGATGCAGCCCCCCTCCGTCCCCCTCCGTCCCCCTCCTCTCCTACAAAGGGGAGTGTCTGGGTCTGCTTGCTGCTGCAATTGCATCATAAATGCAGCTTCCACAGCTCTGCAGGCTGGAAGTCCAAGACTGAGGCACACGCAGGCTCTGCGTCTGGTGAGGGCTGCCCTCTCTGCTTCCACGATGCACCAAGCAGTGTGTCCTCTGTGGGGCAGTAGGCAGGGAGCTGCCAGCCACACCTGCTAAAGCCGCTGTCCTGAGGGCCTCAATTCCACCAAGAGAGGAGGCTTCAGAACCTAATCACCCTCACAGGCCCCACATCTTCACCCCATCTCACTGGGTGCTGTTTCAACACCTGAATTTTGGGGGGGCCGCATTCGTGCCACAGCAGGGAGTGTGACCTCATTTCCCTGGAAGCTGGGGTGAGGAGGAGAGGTAAGGCCATGAGGAGACCCTGTGGTCACTGGCTGGTTTTGCTTTTTTGAACAAATAGAAAAAGCAAAGAATGAATTGATCAAAGCAGAATTACATTCACATCACATCGAGAGATTTTATTTTATGAAATGTAAAAACCAGATGAAACTGTTAACTAAATATCGAAACATAGAAGGAAGGACCACAGGGAGATGCCAATCCCACAGACTCTGCCTGAAATAATCCAGGATTCATGTCACTTTTTCCTTAAAGTGCTTCAGTGCTGCAGGGATGAAAGGAAGGTAACAGGTGCCCCAAGCAGCTCCTTCCAGGCTGACAGGGGCACCCAGGCGGTTTCCTTATGGGACCCAGACGGAGCTCCCACGGCTGCTGCAGCCCCTGCCACGCCCAGGGAGGAAGCCACAAAGGTGACCTGTTTGCGGGACCCGTCTCAGTGCCCTCTGCAGGGGGCAGGAACAGAAGCTTCATGAACTCCCCTGGCCCTGGTGCAGGTCTCAGCCTCTGTGTGTTTCCTGAGCAACTCCTCGGGGATGCCTGCTCAGGCTTTATCCTGCCGTGTGCACGATCACAATGTCACCATCCAGGAATCAACAGGTAACTATTACATAGCTTAAAAATCATGTTGCAACATGATATTCAATGTTTGCATCACAAACATTTTAATTCACTTTACTGATGTATAAATAATGTACCATCAAAAGTGCCCAATTGGAAGAGTCATGGCAAACATATACACCGGTGTCCCCATCACTGTGGCCATGATGACAAACATCCTACAGTCAGCAGCAGGCACCAGGGGGCCAGGCGACCCCCATCTTGACATTGCATTGTTGTGAGGTCAGCCCCTGAGTAACTTCACCCTGCCTGGGGGCTGTGGTCAAATTCTTCAGCTGACACATCTTGGCAGCAGTTGTCTGGAAATGCATATGCTCACTTCATCGAATCTGTTAAATCTTTAAAATATTTAACAACCTGAGACATGAATGGAACGTGGGACTCTCACTTGCCGGTTGTCAGGGTCTAAGATGACTGTGTCCTCAAATTTATGCAGGCAAATAGCAATGCCCTTCTAGTTCCTGTTTGGGACGATGTGGCCTGAATCAGCCACTGTTGGAAATTCTCATTTTGTGCAATTTCAGGCATATATTGTGACATTTATCAGCTCAACTATCCCTTAAATTCAAGAGTACATTCTTTGTAATTCTTTCAGCAAAGCAGAAAATTGAACGGTTTGACCGATTTATGTAAGCATTTATAGTTGAGGAAACACACGAGAAATTCACCCAGAATATTCAATGTCGGAGTAAAAGCCTCTGCAGCTAAAATGGAGACAGTTACCTTGAAGTCCATCCCCGAAGTCTCACACTTTCGTTATATTTTTAATAAGCTGTGGTCTGATTAAAAATAAATTTCAAGGCCAGAGGCAGTGGCCCACGCCTGTAATCCCAGCACTTTGGGAGGCTGAGGCAGGCAGATCACCTGAGGTCAGGAGTTGAGACCAGCATGGCCAACGTGGTGAAATCCTGTCTCTACTAAAAATATAAAAATTGGCCGGTTGTAATGGCGGGCACCTGTAATCTCAGCTACTCGGGAGGCTGAGGCAGGAGAATTGCTTGAATCTGGGAGGCGGAGGTTGCAGTGAGCCAAGATCGTGCCACTGCACTCCAGCCTGGGCAACAAGAGCGAAACTCTGTCTCAAAATAAATACATACATACATACATACATACATACATACATACATACATACATACCTTTCAATAGACGAAGAAAGGAAAGTGGCTGGTCATCCTTGGCAAACTTCATTCCATACTCCGAGTGAAAGGAAGGCAGCCATAGTGAGGTTGAGGCAGGGGACATCTGCAGGGGGCAAGACCAGACCTGAGTGGGGCCCCCATCCTCCTCCAAATACATAGCAATAACAGGACCCATAATGTACACCAAAGCCACAGCCAAGCTCTAAACCACCACTGGGAGGCTCCCCGGGTGCCAGGAGTATGGAGGGGCAGGGAGAGGGATGAACAGAGAGAGAAGCCCGTGGGGTGGAGCTCATGGCAGCCCCGGGACAGGGCTTGCAGAGGACACTAGCCAAAAGCTCGGCCGCCCGCTGCATACCCCCTGGCCGGCTTCTCTTCTCCTGACGGGGCCCTGGGCTTTGGCTCACCCAAAGCTGAAGCAAGCACTCCACACCACCCGTGCCCCTGTGCAACTCACTCGAGCATCGGCCGGCTCGTGCCTGGGGCCAGCACAGTGATGCCGGCTGTGGACGCGAGGCCTCAGCTCCTCCCCTGTGACATCACTGTCATCCTGCCCTGTCCTCAGAATGTGGTGCCACCTTCCTCCGGGGGAGTTATTGGAGGGGACACAAAGCAGGAGTCAGAGCCCCTCTGGCCTCAGAAGTTGAGCATTAACAGAGACCTGGAGCAGCAGAGATTCTGACGCCCTGTGGATGGGAAGAGAAGTGGATATGGCCACTGTGGAAAAGAATTTGGCATAATTGAGCTGTGTCACATATGTGCACAGCCCTCAGATTCATTCTTAGGCACGTGATCTAGAGAAACACACACCCAGGTACCCAGAAACAGCTCAAGGTGTGTGACCTGCCCACAACCAATGCTCGTCAGTCCCAGAGCAACTGGACCAGGGGACATTCGCTCACCAGAGGGCGGCACGTCGGTGAAGACTCGTGCATTTCCCCCACACAGGCCAGATGGGTGTCCCTCAGGGAGAGGCGTCAAGTCCCAGAATCAAATACACGTCTGACTCCATCCGCTTGGCGCTCAAAGGCACCTACAACTCCAAAACATTGTTTGGCGCAGCCGTTCTAAAAGGTTTTGGTCTAGGGGCACCTTTATACACCCAAAGGTTGTTCATGGCACCGGAGAGTTTTGTGATGTGGGTTTTGTCTGTCAATACCCATTGTATTCAAAGCTAACATAGGAAGTTTAAAAACATTTTCATTAATTCCTTTCAAAGTAGCAGTCATACACCCATTACCAGTTGATGTAAATACATATTTTAATGGACAATGACTCTATTTTCCAAAACAAAAAACATTTAGTGATAAGTGAGGCACCCCTTCCTACAGCTGCAAATCTCTCAGATGCCCAGATTCATAGACGGCTTCTGGAGGCTCAGGCTCATCCTTGCTTCCACGTTCAAGCCGCTGTGAGATCGCACGTCATGCGATTTCTGGAAACTCACAGACACACACATCACAGCACACTGAACAGACACACAGACACATGCACTCCACAACCCACACTCTACACACACACCACACACCACATATGCTACAACATACTCACACACACACAGACACCCACTCCACACACCACACTCTACAACACACCTCACACCACATATACTACAACATACACACACACACAGAGACACACACTCCAAACACCACACACCGTATATACTACACCACACACACACACAGACACATTCACTCCACACACCACATATACTACACCACACAAACACACAGAGACACACTCTCCAAACACCACACTCTACACACACACCACACACCACATATACTACAACATACACACACACACTCACTCCACACACCACATATACTACAACATACACACACAGACACACTCCACACACCACACACCATATATACTGCACCACACACACACAGAACACACTCCACACACCACACACCATATATACTGCACCACACACACACAGAACACACTCCACACACCACACACCATATATACTGCACCACACACACACAGAACACACTCCACACATCACACTCTACACACACACCACACACCATATATACTACACCACACACACAGAGACACACTGCACAGATCACACTCTACACAGACCACACACCACATATACTACAACACACACACACAGACACACACTCCAAACACCACACACCATATATACTACACCACACACACACACAGAGGCACACACTCCACACACCACACTCCACACCACACTCCACACACTATACCACACATACATCCACATTCCACACACCACATATGCTACACCATACACACACATACACACACACTACACTCTACACACACACCACACACCATATATACTACACCACACACATACAGAGATACACACTTCACACACACACCACATATGCTACACCACACACACACATACACACACACTCCACACACCACACTCTACACACACACCACACACCATATATACTACACCATGTGCACACACACACACGCACACACTTAAATGCATGCAGACTGGGATAATTGCTTTAGGAAAAGTGTAGACAACACGATATCCAAGCAGAGAAGAAGGAAAGAGAAGTTTTCTCTGGAAAGAGGTTTGCTGCTGGGAGGAAGGTTTTGCTGTGTCTACTATGAGGGTGTGTTTGGGTTGGGGAGGCGGAGATGCGTTAGAATCAGGTCCGGGAGGGCTGGAGGCAGGAGCGGTCATCTACACCTGTGCAGGCTAGGGAGGCCGACGGCGACCTCTGCACACAGGCTGTGCATG
This sequence comes from Gorilla gorilla gorilla, assembly GCF_029281585.2. NCBI lineage: Eukaryota > Metazoa > Chordata > Mammalia > Primates > Hominidae > Gorilla > Gorilla gorilla. The sequence goes on from NC_086018.1 coordinate 47,440,532, forward strand.
GGGCCCCCGAGTTTGGGACCGGCACCTGCAGGAGTTTGGCTTCCCTGGCCTGGCCCTGGGGGAGCCCAGGACAGGCCTGCATGGCCTGAAGGAGACAGTGGGGCAGATCCACCTAGGGAAGGCCACCTCGCAGAGCCTCCGCCCCAGGGGTGGGCAGCACCCGTGCACCGGAGTCCCAGCAGAGTCCCAGAGACTCAACGTTTCTTTCCTCAGTTAACAAGGTTTGTCCAGAGCAGTGTGTTTTCTACAGAAACTCAGAGGTTGCTCTAAATGGAGTTTCCTGGAGTTCCGTGCTGGCCATAAGCCTCCTGTGAATAATGCAGAGAAAAAGGAGATCGCAGTTCGAGCCGATTCCCTCTGCCCCCCCAACTCGAGAAACAACCTCTTCCCTCCTTCTCACGAATCAAGATTCCACGCCACAGGTTAGCATTGCATATGGCCAAGTCAGCAGCCTCTGAACTAAATTTTTGATGAATTCAACTGTAAAATATTCACAACCTGGAAATTCATAACGTGATTCATGTTTTTATCATTTTTTTTCTATGTGATCTCATAAATGCAACAGAAAATATTAGTCATGAGGCAACATGAGGTTGGGACCCACATGAAGAAACAGCTCCCCCCAGGAAAATAAAATGAACCTCCTCCCAGGACCCAGACCTCCCTAGGGGAGCCACGGTGTTTTCATTTTAAAAGATAGTCAAAATAAATAAAGATACGTGGATGCAGAGCCAGCAGTGGCGGCCGCTCCCTCCTCCGGTTTCATTTCGCAGTGGGGATGCTCCTAAATGAACCTGCTCCAGAAACTGAAGTTTGAAATGGAGCTCCTAACTCATTTTATCACGCAGCTGAGAAATGCCCCTTTTAATGGAAAGAAACAGAAACGGACGATTCCGTCTTTGATTGATGGACTGCATTACGGGGTATAAATAAAAGGAAATGTGATAACCTCACTGTGGCACAGGCCAACCGCAGAGTCCCTAACTGGGGTGGCTGTGTCTACATGGGACTACCAGAGGTGGCCATGCATGGCCTGGTGGTCAGGGCAGGGAGCATCGATGGAGAGCTTGCACCCCGTGAGTGGGACTGCCAGAGGGCCCCCAAGACATCCCCAACGTGAGCGTTTCACTTTCAGGTGGGGAAACTGAGGCCCAGCATGGTCTGTCCCACCGGAGGTTGTCCCGCGACAAACCCAGGTGCAGGAATTCCCACCCAGGTCTTCTTAGGAGCTAGAACATTCTGCCCGCTTCTTCACCGTTTGTCGTCTCCAGGAAATTATTGGAAATTAAAGTGGATTTGTCAACACTTGACTGAGCAATGCCTTTGATGTTGTAGAGGAAATTTGGTCTTTGAATTCGAGTGGGAGCCCCACTGTCCACCAAGCCCCAGTGGTGTGTCTGGGGCCCTCTCCTGCGGAGCACAGGGTATGGGATGCACTGTGCCATCATTCCTTCAGGCTGCTTCCCGGGCCTGGGGTCGCCAGTCTTTTTTGACCATGGGGGATGCACGTGGGGAGGCTCTAGGTAGCAGCTGGTGTCCTCGGAATGACAGAAGCTTCCTGAAGCATAAGGCACTAGGAATTTCTGTTCCTCCCAAGCCTTGACGAAAGGTGGCTCAAACCAAGCCGCCTCTTCCTGAGGTGCAGTGTGAATCCTCGGGTGCTGACGGCCTGAGTGTCAATATGCCCTGTCTTCAACACACACGAGGTTCTGCGAGCAAAACAAGCCTGGATTGTATTTTGAAATCACATATTAAAAGTCTGGGGTGTTTTTCAATCATTTAGAACATAACAATCATTCTTGCATTGCACATGGATAGTGTTCCAAGCTTCTGTTTCTATGGGTGCCCCTGGGGTCCATTCGGGTGACAGCAATGACCCTGGACCTCCCCAGGGGTGGGAAGGACTGGCCAGCGGCCATCCCCCTCCAGCAGGGCCAGTGTCTGGGGCGCTTCCCTCACTCCCCTCCCCACAGGGAGTCCACGAGATGTTCACAAAGTCTAGCTAGCTGCTTCCCAAGCACATTCCTTCCTCCTCCTGCAGGTAATGTCCGAGTGTTCCTGGCAGTTGAGTGTGGCCACTTCGCTGAGGAGCAGTCTGTGGACTGTCGTAGAAATGAGGCCATGATCTCCAGGCCTGGTGAGAAAAGCTCCACGCATTACCGGTGAGATGAACTTGTGTTGAGTCTGCAGCAACCTCATTTCTTGCGTCCTCAGAAGAAAGAATTTGAACAAGGGGCATCAGGCAGAAGAAGATACTGAGGCAAGGTTTAGAGCAGGAGTGAATGTTTATTAAAAAGCTTTAGATCCGGGCGTGGTGGCTCACACCTGTAATCCCAGCACTTTGGGAGGCTGAGGCGGGTGGATCTCGAGGTCAGGAGATTGAGACCATCCTGGCTAATGTGGTGAAACCCCGTCTCTACTAAAAATATTAAAAAATTAGCCAAGCGTGGTGGCAGGTGCCTGTAGACCCAGCTACTTGGGAGGCTGAGGCAGGAGAATAGCATGAACCTGGGAGGCAGAGTTTGCGGTGAGGCGAGATGGTGTCACTGCACTCCAGCTTGGGTGACAGAGCAAGACTTTGTCTCAAAAAAAAAAAAAAAAAAAAAAAAAAAAAACCTTTAGAGCAGGAAAGAAAGCGCACTTGGAAGAGGGCTGGGCAGGTGACTTGAGCGACCCAGTGCCCAGCTCGACCTCTTGACTTGGGGTTTATATGCTGACATATTTCCAAGCACCTGTGTTCCTTCTCCCCATGCCTGAGATCTCATCAGGAAGCTGCTGATCATGAGTTTCAGGTGTATTCTATCTAGTAGGAGACCGCCTTATCCTGGTGCCAGCTGAGACCATTTTAGAGAAACCTTTAAAAACTGCCTGACCGACACCTGATGGTTGCCTGACACTCCTGGTGTGTGGTGAGGGGTAGCCCCCTCCTGCCCTGCTCATACCTAACTAGCTACCCACCATAGCACAGGCACCCCCTTCAGACTCTCTCTGGAAGCCTTCAGGCAGGTGGGCTCAGAGTCCTCAGGCATCGCAGGTCGGAGATGGGGAGGTTGTGGGATGCGAGGGCCTGAGGCCCTGAGTCACCGGCTGGAGCAGAGCAGACAATTGGTCAAGAGCATGGTGGGTGAACTTGACTTCAGTGTTGCTAAGACACTGGGATGTCAGAGTTCATCTACCATAGCCTCTGGCATTGCCTTACACAATAGAGTAACTTTGAATAAGAAAGAACAAAACTCTTTAAGAGTTGAGAATGATGGCCCTGAGAAGTGGAATTAGGAGAGGGTAAGATGAGACTTGAGTAGAGACTGGAATTTTTCATTATAAGCCTCATAGAGTTATTCGACTTTTAAAACCCTATATGTGTATAACCTGGACCAAAAATATTAAAATTTCAGAAAAATGTAAAGGCTGATGACAAATGGAGTCACGGTGTATGGGTGAGATTTTGGCTTCAAACAGCAGCAAATAAAGGGAATTCTAACAGTAGGGATGTGTTGTTGGTTTAAGAGATGTAAATGTCCTATTCATTTGTTTGAGTACAGACAGTTCTAGCTCACGTTTCTAAGCTAACGGAAGTTATTTCGCAGAGAGGCATGTGCTAAAAATAAGAAAAAGAAGGAAGATAAGCAAGCACGTGAAACCCTTAAGACTTAACATGGCTGGAATCCAGGATTCAGAGCCTGGATAGAGGTGGGACCTCCCTGTGTTATAACAGGAGGAAGAGAGAGATGGTGTAGATGTGGGGAGGTTTGCGGATTTGGTAGCAGAAAGCGTTTAAAAAGCTCCTAGATGACAGCAGCCAACCTCTCTGTGGAACACCAGGTGGACTGATAAGTCAGAAAACAGGGGCAGTGTGGGGCGGGGAACGGCCAGCGCTGAGGGAGGGGTAAACCTGTATGCGCAGCATGGACAGCCCGCCAGCCAGGAGGACACCGGGGGCTCCAGAGCATGGGGGCCCTTGTCTGAGGTCGGCCATGGCAACTTCACCATGACCCCAGCCTCCAGACTCTGCAATTTTCTCTGGAGGCCTCAGCAGCATGAGGTCAGGTGCACGAAGGCAGGTGGTGAGATTCTTCCAAAGCTGGGTTCTTTGGGCAAAAATCCTAAGTCCAAGGAGGAACTGCTGAATTCAAGCTGGAAAAGGTGGAGAATTAAGAATGAAGGGGCTTGGGTGGAGGGAGGGTGGTGAGCTCTGTAATAGTAATAGCGACGAGTGTTCACGTCACACTAATTATGTCTGGCAGGCAGTGTTCCTTCTCCTGTAGATGGTTCACAGATTTACACCTGCGACATTCCTCTGGAACCCATTGTTATCCCCACCTTACAGGTGAGAACACTGACACACAGGATGGTCCCGCTGCTTGCCTGTGGTCACAGTATCCGGAGCATGGCTGCAGCTGGGAACCACCTCCAGGCGACAAAGCAACCCAGCATGGGTGGGAACGGAGGGGCCGTTCGTCTCGCTCACAGTCTGGGGGTGGCCGCGTGGTGCTGCTGATCACAGCAGGCATGTTGGCTGGGGCTGACTGTGAGAACCCAGCTCTGCCCCAGAGGCCTGGCCTTGGCTGGTTCTCACAGGGAGGAAGAGATTCCAGAGCAGTAAGCACAGCCCGTCAGAGAGCGGGCAGAGACGCACTGCGCTTCCTGAGACCGCGGCTCACCTCTCCCCTGCATTCTGCTCTTCAAAGACACACACAGAACCTTCAGGGTGTTGAAAGGGGCCGCAAAGATCACAGCTCTCAGCGGGGGCGCGGTCAGTCGGCCACAGCGGTGGAGTTGGCGTTGAAAGCCGGGGATGATGACTGCTGGGCTGGGATGACTGACTGCTGAGCGAGGCCCTGTTGCTGTGCTTGCGTGAGCCGAGCTCCCAGGGCTGTGCTTGATCAGGGCAGGATGTGTCCATCCAGTATGTTGGAGGTCAGATGAAGAAACGCATGGCATTAAAAAAAAAAAAAAAAAGAGAGGCTTAAAATGTTTCCTTTATTAATTTTAAGAGTAAGAATGGAAATTTTCATGTATCTTATGCCCTCAAAGATGTAAAGTATGTGAGTGACAAATAAACGGATGGAAGTCACTGATGCAACATTTAGTGATGGTTTATCCCAGAGTGCGACCACAGAGGCTGGCAGCTTGTTCCTTCTATTTGTATAAATGTTCCAATTGTTCTAAAATAAGAATGCACTAATTGTGTCTCAGAAAAGATGATTTAAGGAAAGCTAACAGTGTTTGCCTTCTGAATGTGGCTATACATTGATTGTAAATACCCTAAAAGAGACATCTTCGAGATAGGCGCCTCAGGGTGTGTGTGGCTTCCAGGCCACCACAGGGAAGCCTGGTTTTGGACTCTGGGCCTTGGGGTGGATATGGGGGTGGGAGGGTCTTCATTCAAGGGGCCTGGGTCTTTAGTATCAATTTCATCATAGTTTCCTCTCGGGCTATGGGTGGACACAAGTATGTAAGCGTCACAGCCCCACCTGTGAGCTGGGTCCGGATAGGAGAGTCACAGCCCCACCTGTGAGCTGGGTCCAGGTAGGAGAGTCACAGCCCCACCTCTGTGCTGGGTCCGGATAGGAGAGTCACAGCCCCACCTGTGAGCTGGGTCCGGGTAGGAGAGTCACAGCCCCACCTGTGTGCTGGGTCCAGGTAGGAGAGTCACAGCCCCACCTGTGTGATAGGTCTGGGTAGGAGAGTCACAGCCTGACTTGTTTTTATTAAGAAGAAAGAAGATATATTATATAGAATAAAAATGACATGCTACTTTACAGATAAAAATACCTGTGATAATTTAATTTACATGGATAATACAGGAGCCTCTCCCATGCCTCAGCTACTGTCTAATTTACATGGATAATACAGGAGCCTCCCCCATGCCTCAGCTACTGTGCTGGGCATTCTCATACAGCGTCCTGTTCTGGGTGCTACCACCTCACCCCAGTGTGCGGTTAATCGTCATAGCAGCGGCTACTTCTCGCATTGCAGTCCTCTCATGCCACGTGCTCTCTGGGAAACCTTACAGGTTTTAACTCACTGAATCCTCACAGCCCCCACAGAGGGAGACTCCCCAGTTCCTTCTACTTTACTGATGAGAAAATCGAAGCTCTGAGCCTGGCTGTCTTGCTCAAGGGCACACAGTTGGTGAGGTTTTGAGCTGAATTCCAAACTATCATGTATTCTTTAACCCTGTCCGATCTATGAGCCTGTTTAGAGGTGACGAGTTCCAAATCTAGGCACAGCCACAGTGTGAACAGGGAAGAGGGAATCAAACAGAGCGTGGACTTAAAACAACGGGGCTTTCAGGGAGACTGAACGCAGTGAGGGCTGTGCTGGGAACACTGGCTGCTGGGGAAACATTATAATTTTTTTTCTGCCAGGCAAGTGTCCTTTGCACTTTATGTTATTCACATACTTAAGCTTCATTGCCATCCTTTTGAATGGTAAGGCAAAGCATGAGAAGGTACATCTTGAGACAAAGAAGAAGACATTTGGAAAACACTGGAAAGAGTGTAGGAGCGTGGGGAGCACCTTGTGTGTCAGCAGAGCCATAGAAGGAGGGGAGGCAAAGAATCAAGCAGAAGCAATATCTGAAGAACTGACGCCCAGGAATTCTCCAAACCAAATGGAAGGTTCTCAAGCTGAACATTTAAAACACTCTGGGAACTTGAAGCAGGAGCCCCCCCCAACCCCGGGGTAAAGGCTGGGGGTGTCAGGGAAGGCATCTCTCCCGAGGGGCATCGGACCACCCAGAGCAGGCTGTGGTCCTCGGGGTGGGAGAGATGGTGGCAACAGCGGGCGTGGAAGAGCGGGACCTGCCCTGAGCCAGGAGAGGAGGTGCTGTGGCTTCCTCCTGGGAAGGGCAAGAGGGGAGGGAGGCTGCGAGGGAAGGCTGGGCTGGGTCCCAGGGGCATTGAAGGTCATAGGAAGGCATGTGTGTTTCATCCCAAGAATACGAAGAGGCCATTGAGGCTCGCAGCACCATCCCATGTGTGTTTATGAGCATCAGCAGAGAGTGGGCATGCGGCGTGGAGTCGGGGTTCACAGGAGGCTTCCCTAGTGCCCCAGAGACTGGACGGAGACTTAGACCAGGCTGTGGGCATCAGGGTTCACAGGAGGCTTCCCTAGTGCCCCCGAGACTGGACAGAGCCTTAGACCAGGCTGTGGGCATCAGGGTTCACAGGAGGCTTCCCTAGTGCCCCAGAGACTGGACAGAGCCTTAGACCAGGCTGTGGGTGTCAGGGTTCATGGGAGTCTTTCGTAGTGCCCCAGAGGAGATGGTACAGAGCCTTAAACAAGGCTGCGGGCATCAAGGTTCACGGGAGGCTTCCCTAGTGCCCCAGAGGAGACGATACCGAGCCTTAGACCAGGCTGTGGGCATCAGGGGCTCATCCAAGTGAGTGGACCACATTGGTCACTTGGAGAGAGAATCAGTAACCCCTGCTTCCAGTTTAATATGCAGAAAAGAAGACAGTTCTTAAAATAGTTCTCCCTAAAATAGAACATACACAGTGAAGAGGGCAGCCACATGTGCCAATCACCGAAAACCATGACAGGAGCGGGCATGGTGAGGCAGAGAGAGACACAGAGAGCGGCAGAGAGAGACAGAGAGAGACGGAGATGGGAGAGTCCTGGGGTCACTGGGCAGGGCCTGACCCGGATGATCAACTGCAGGGCTGCTTCTCCACTTCCTGGGAGTGGAAGTTTGTGGGAGGGGGTGAGGGGAGAGGGGAGGGGAACATTTTTGTGAAGCATCCTCATACCTCTCAACAGGTTGGTGGGAAGTAGAGGCATAGGTTGAATTTTCACCACCATTTAGGGCTAATATCCAGAATCTACGATGAACTCCAACAAATTTACAAGAAAAAAACAACCCCATCAAAAAGTGGGCGAAGGACATGAACAGACACTTCTCAAAAGAAGACATTTATGCAGCCAAAAAACACATGAAAAAATGCTCATCATCACTGGCCATCAGAGAAATGCAAATCAAAACCACTATGAGATATCATCTGACACCAGTTAGAATGGCAATCATTAAAAAGTCAGGAAACAACAGGTGCTGGAGAGGATGTGGAGAAATAGGAACACTTTTACACTGTTGGTGGGACTGTAAACTAGTTCAACCATTGTGGAAGTCAGTGTGGCGATTCCTCAGGGATCTAGAACTAGAAATACCATTTGACCCAGCCATTCCATTACTGGGTGTATACCCAAAGGACTATAAATCATGCTGCTATAAAGACACATGCACACATATGTTTATTGTGGCATTATTCACAATAGCAAAGACTTGGAACCAACCCAAATGTCCAACAATGATAGACTGGATTAAGAAAATGTGGCACATATACACCATGGAATACTATGCAGCCATAAAAAATGATGAGTTCATGTCCTTTGTAGGGACATGGATGAAATTGGAAACCATCATTCTCAGTAAACTATCGCAAGAACAAAAAACCAAACACCGCATATTCTCACTCATAGGTGGGAATTGAACAATGAGATCACATGGACACAGGAAGGGGAATATCACACTCTGGGGACTGTTGTGTGGTGGGGGGAGGGGGGAGGGATAGCATTGGGAGATATACCTAATGCTAAATGATGAGTTAATGGGTGCAGCACACCAACATGGCACATGTATACATATGTAACTAACCTGCACAATGTGCACATGTACCCTAAAACTTAAAGTATAATTAAAAAAAAAATAAAAAAATAATAATAAAAAAATAAAATACTAGAACTACTTTGTTGCTTCCTTTGTGAATTTCCCTGTGACCCAAGAGCTGTATAAGAGATCACTGCGTATTTTCCAAGCTCTGCGGAGGTTTTATAATTTTCTGCTGCTGATTTCCCCTGTAATTACCCTGGGGTCAGAGGATGCGTTCTGACTTCTGTCCTTTGACCTTGTTGAGACTTGCTTCACGATGAGGCACAGGCACCCCATGAGAACAGAACAGAAATGCGTAGTCTGCATTCTTTGGTATAATGTCTCCATATCTCTGTTAGGTGACATGTATTAATTATGTGGTTCAGCTCTTCAGTATCCTCCCCGATTTTTTTCTCTTTCCAACAGTTACAGAGAGAGTAGCATGAAAATCTATACATATGATAGTAGATTTGACCATTTCTCTTGAACAATTTACAAATTAGTAAATGTTTGCAAATGGATAGCTGTCATACACCCCATTGATTTGGCCTTCTTATCATTATGCAATTTTTTATTTCTGGTTTTGTTTTTTGTTTTTTTTTTTTGGAGACGGAGTCTCGCTCTGTCGCCCAGGCTGGAGTGCAGTGGCCTGATCTCAGCTCACTGCAGACTCCGCCTCCTGGGTTCACGCCATTCTCCCGCCTCAGCCTCCCAAGTAGCTGGGACTACAGACGCCCACCACCATGCCCAGCTAATTTTTTTTTTTTTTTTTTTTTGTATTTTTAGTAGAGACGGGGTTTCACTGTGTTAGCCAGGATGGTCTCAATCTCTTGATCTCGTGATCCACCTGCCTCGGCCTCCCAAAGTGCTGGGATTACAGGTGAAATGTTTTATTTCTAATATATATTTTTGTTGCCTCAAAGTCTACTTTGTCTGATATTTGTAAACCCATTCTAGTTTTCCAGCTGGACTCTAATGTGCTTAGCTGTGGGTTTCTTTGTATTTATCTTGCTTAGGTGTCATAGAGATTTTTGAATCTTTAGTTTGACTCTTTCATCCCTTTGGAAAATTCCCGGGGATCATTTCTCACATGCTGCCTCTGCTCCATTCTCTGCCTCCTCTCCTTCTAGGATTCTATCCACATGCACATTACATGTTCACCACTCCCTGTATGTCTCCAGCACTCTTCCAATGTTTTTCACGTTTTCTCCTTTGTTTAGATAAGGATAGTTTCTCATGCCTTGCTTTCAGCTCACTAATCCCTTGTTCTATATATGTAGCATTTCCTTTTTACCTTCTGCTATGACCTGGTCTCTGATGCTGACCTCCACCTTCCTCTCTAGTTTCTGCACATATTATTGGTAGTTCAAATCCCTGCCTAATAACTCCAATATCAAAGTCACCAGTTTCTACTGTTTCATTCCTTCCTCTTGATTTTCAGTTATTCAGTTATATACTTTTTATGTACTAAGTCTTGTAATTTTTGATTGGATGCTAAACATTGTGGGCAAAAAGTTAAAACAGGTGCAGAATCGAGCTAGCTTCCACCAAAAAGAATTGATGTGTATGTAAGCTATATCATTTAGGGCACATGGGCGGGAATTCTTTGACAAAGATTTGCAACTTTCTTGTAAGCCTGAAATTGTTTTAAAATAAAAAGTTAAAAATAATGAAGTAAAAAATCCTCCCTCTAAATTTGGCATCCATTGACAGCGTGCATCCCCATTCTTACTGAAGCCAGTTACTTCTGGTGATTGCAAAATGCCCTATTCCTCGGTCAGCAGCTACTCTACGGAAGAGCCTTCCTAGTAGCCACCAAGCCCATTCACGGATCAGTTGCTGAGTGATCCATAATTCATTTCTGTCCTCAATTATTTTGACGTTTAAGTGGTCCTGGATTTGGCCAGGGGCTCCTGTGTTCTCAGGACAGTTCTCCACCATCTGGGGGGCAGTTTCTCACTCCTTGGCACAGCAGTGCACCTTCCCCACCACAGCCCTGGAGTTGGCCATTTCACCATGAAAGATGTTTTGATGCAAATATTTTAATCAGAATCACACCGAATCTGATGAGCATCCATTGAGTGGAAATTATATATACATTTTATATATATATTGTTTATATGTAAAATATGTTTTAAATATATTTAATATATATACTTTTTTGGGAGTCTCACTCTGTTGCTCAGGCTGGAGCACAGTGGTGTGATCTTGGCTTGCTGCAAACTCTGCCTCCCAGGTTCAAGCAATTCTCCTGCCTCAGCCTGCTGAATAGCTGGAATTACAGGCATGCACCACCACACCCAGCTAATTTTTGTATTTTTACTAAAGACAGGGTTTCACCATGTTGGCCAGGCTGGTCTTGAACTCCTCACCTCAAGCAATCCACCCACATCAGCTTCCCAAAGTGCTGGGATTACAGGTGTGAGCCACTGCACCTGGCCAGAAATTTTTTATATTCTATTAATCCAATTCAATTATTGAATCAAATTTAAATACATGGGCAGATAAAGCAATATTCCCAATATTTTGTTTCCATTTCCATTAAATTGACATATTTTCATTTGGATCACACTTTTCACATTTTTATTTTTCAAAAAGATATGACTAGTAGTTCTTTCAGCCATGTCAATCTTCCTGATGATAGTTTTTGCCTTTAGGGATTTTTAGAGCAGTTGTACCAATAAAGCTCTATTTGAGGGTATTAAATTATACATATCTAATTTATTTTTCAAGCACAATTCATTCATTCATCAATCTTGAATCAATGCTCAGTTTTAGCCACTGTTAGTTTTACTTAGGTTTGGCTACTTCTAACTATAATCTTTATTATTGACAATATAAAACTGGCAGGTGGCACTAATGTCTCAGCTCACCTGTTCCTGCACCCCCCCCCCACTGCCACTGCTGTCCCCCCAGCCCTGCTAAATGTCCCCAACGTCTGGACCCAGCCCTGTCCTCTCCTGCCCCTGGACCTTCTCCTGCCGTGAAGCCCTCGCCCACCCTCTGCCCTGACCCTTCTTGGTCTTTGCATTTCCTCTGCGCCTCAGCTTCCCAGACGCCCTGGAGCATCTCCATTGTCCCTCCATGTGCTCACCTCACTCTTCTTTCCAGACGAGTGACTCAGGATCATAAACCTGCAATGCGTCGAGTTTATCGCTGCCTCCGCCAAGCCAGGTCTCAGCTCCTCTTGTGATGTTGCTTTTAACCTTCACAGGCATCCTTTGAGTCAGATACTAATTTTTTTTTCACTCATTTTGCAGGAATATATATAATTAATATAAATATTCACACGTATTATTTATATAATTATAAATGCAGAATAGTTGTATTTATTTTTTACATGTTATATATTTTATATAATATATTTTATATATTTATATATCTAATATACAATATTTTCAAGTATGTGATGTCATATATATTCCTATAGATACTATATATCTAACAGATATTATAAATACTTATATAATTATTGAATAACATACTATATATTATACAGTTGACCCTTGAACAATGTTAGGGTTAGGAACAAAGACCCCCTCAACCCCTGCACAGTCGAAAATCCCCATGTGACTTTGACCCCCGCTAAAATCTTAACTACTCATCACCTACTGCTCAACAGAAGCCCTACCAGTAACAGCCAATTCATGCATACTTTGTGTTATATGCTGTATTCATACAATAAAGTAAGTGAAAATTGTATTAAGAACATGGTGGGGAAGAGAAGATGCCTTTACTGTTTATTAACTGGAAGTGGGTCATAATCAAGGTCCCCATCCTCATCTTCACGTGGAGTGAGTGGAGGAGGAGGAGGGCGGGGGCCGGTCTTGCTGTCTCAGGGGTGGCAGAGGTGGTAGAAAATCCACATATAAGTGACCCATGAACTTTAAACCATGTACTGTTCAAGGGTCAACCGTATATATTGCATATATATTATATGTTTTGCATTATGTATATTTAATATTAATGTAAAACTAGAAAAGACCCATCGGGCACATGGGTGGCACAGAATGTCGTGGGTGGTACAGAATGCCGTGGGCCCACGTGAGCCCCGAACTCCCGAGGGGCCCCTTTGCTTCCCCATGGGACAGAAGGCTCCGAACGCAGACCCTGGTCACCGATGTCTTGGCTGACCCGAGAGCAGCTACTGCTTTTGTTTTTTTTCCAAATAAAGAACGAATAAAATAGGACTTGCCCTGTCGAAATTAAAAGGGCATTATTTTGAAACATAGTCTTAAAAATGGATTATTCCTTAAGTGGCACCAGCCAACCAGTTAAGCATTTGGGGAAAAATAATTTCTCATTAATACAAATTAAATTACCAAAGGTTAATAACTTGACATAAAAAAGAACCAAAATAAAATATAGGGTATATTTTATTGTTTTTATAAGGAAAGTCCTTTTTTATTTTTAGAAGTTTTAATCCAGACCATAAAAAAGAAAGAATTGGGTGTATGAAAGTGTTAAGGCAGAGCAAAGAAGGCAAATACATAAACGGCAAGCTGTAAAAAACTTTTGCATTCCATATGCCAAAAAATTCACATCCATAAAACATGAAATTTCCTTAAAGTCAACACGAACACCGTGACTGAGAAAACAAATGGGCCAAATCTATAAACAGGCAAATCACAGGAGAAGGGAAAAAATCAGAAAATAACCAAGAAAAAGGATTCAACCTTAAAGGAACAAAACAAAGACAACGTGAAGTCGCAGTAAGCGATTATTTGTCCGGGAACTTGCCCAGGACGAAACAACAGGAAGCCCCAGTGCTGGCCAGGCGTGGGGGACCCACAACCCACCCAGGGGGTGCAGCTGGCAGGACTGCCCTCGAGACCAGTGGGTCAGAATTGACCAAAATTCAGTTGCAGGTTGGTTTTAAGGGGGCATCTCCTCTTCCAAGCACCCCCTGCTGTGATGTGCTGGGAGCCCCCGGGTGCAGGAGAAACTCCCCCATCCACAAGGTGCATTTGCAAGAATATTCCTCAAAACCAGAAGCTCCCCAATGACCATTTGCTGTGAATGAGTGAGGAATTACAGAAGGCCGTAAGTTGGAGAGATAGGCCTGTTTCTGCACCCAGAAGGAAGGAGCCACAAGCTCTTGTGGAGCAAGAGCGGGACCCGGGATGCGAGTGTAGACGGGTGCTGGAAGGAAGCTCAGACCCTTCCTCTCCCCGCCAGATTACAGGAGAATGGAATCCCAGCCTGGTGGCACCTACCAGCTCCAGTGCTTTATCATATACACCCATAGTGGTTTCAAAAACCTACAGGAATATTCCTTTGGGAAAGGAACCCGTGAGGTTGCTCCCTGGGCCGGCTCTGTGTTCTCACTGCCCCAGCTTGCACCTGAGCCCCGCTGCCCCTGGGGCCGTTGGCCTGCTAAGATGTTTTGGGTTTCTCTGCACCCTCCTTTGTAAATTGGAGTGCATCATGCTGCTCAGGCTTTGTAACAGAGCACTGCAGGCGGGTGGCATGCACTGCAGACATTACCTCCTCAGGGTCCTGGAGGCTGGAAATTCAAGATCCAGATGTGGGAAAGGCTGATTCCTCCAGAGGCCTCTCTCCTCAGCTGGTGGACGGCATCCTCCCTCGGTCTTTCTGCTGCGTGGACGGCATCCTCCCTTGGTCTTTCTGCTGTGTGGGAGCACCCTGCTGGGCTCTGGGTGTCCTAATCTCCTCTTCTTATAGGGACTCTGATCATATTGGATTAGGGCCATCATCATGGCCTCATTGTAACAATCACCTCTGTAAAGGCCCTGTCTCCAAATACAGTGACGTTCTGAGAGTCACTGGAGGATAGGGCTTTACCCTGTGAATTTGGGGGGACACAATCAGCCCATAACAAGGAGCGACAATGGTGGGGTCTGTTGTACAGGTAGGTGGCTGAGGCCACCAAGCAAGTTAGTGCTTGTCAGCCCTGTCAAACACACAAGAAGCATCTTGGTACCCTGAACCCTGCTGCGGCCAGGATGCACAGCCATAGCTGCAACTCACACTGGCCTCCTGAAGCCCCTGAGCCCGGCTGGATTACGTTCTATTCATTATGGGATGTCTAATAATAATAGCAACCTGCTCAAGTGTTAGTAGCAGGACTCAACCCTAGCTCGCCTGGCTCATAACCCTCTCTCTGAACCACCTTCCAAATAGAAATGGCACACAATTGTGAAGAACATATTTCATAACAGTCTCACTTTTATTTTAAGAGACAGGGTCTCACTCTGTTGCCCAGGCTGGAGTGCAGAGGGGCGTTCATGGCTCACAGCAGCCTTGACCTCCTGGGCTCAAGTGATCCTCCTGCCTCAGCCTCCCAAGCAGCTGGGACCATAGTGCATACTACCACACCCAGCTAATTTTTGAAATGTTTTTGTAGAGATGGGGTTCTCACTATACTGCCCAGGCTGGTCTAGAACTGGAGATCAAGTGATTCTCCTGCCTCAGATTTCCAAAGCATTAGAACTACACGCATGAGCCACCATGTCCAGCCCAGCCTCGTATCAATATTTAAAAGGAAAAAATGTTGGTGCTTAAAGGTGGGAGGGATGGGGGATAAGCAACATGGTTTCCAACAAACGAGGCCAAGGTTTGTCTGCACTTTTGGCAGAGCCATCTGTGGCATCCTCCTGGTGAGCGTCAGCAGTTGGGAGCTCAGCAAAGACAATCACCAGGTCCTCACAGCTTTGTCATCCTTCTTGCCACACGGACATCCTCTCTCCCCGCCTTCTGGGAGCAGGTCTGTTGGAGAGGGCTCCTTTAGATTGTCACTTTATTAGTAACTAAGAAAATCAAGTTCCCTTGGCTGGAAATCCTCATAGTTTCACTCTCGTGCATCAAGAAATAAAGTTCATAGAATTGCTAACAGACTTTGCAAGGAGCTCTCTTCCCCACGGCTCCCCAACACCCATTTTTTTTGGTTACAGTAATTGCCATCTGAGCCTCAAAGGCTAGAAATCGTTTTTCATCTCATGCATGGAGAATTTCCATCTGATTGATGACAGCCACAGAGCCTTTCCTTACCCACGGAGCTGCACTAATTTGCAAGCTAAAACAATATTAGCAAATTGTTAATGGCCCATGAAACTGCAGGAGCAGCGTTAAGTGTTGTGCTCAGGCCTCCCCGGCAACTACAGCTGCTCACCTAAATACCCACGGTGGCAGCAAGAGGAGGAGGCTTCTGAACTCTATCATGGAGGGAGAAAGGGGCTGTCTTGCTGCAGCAAAGTCCTCTGCGGGATTGGCATGGCAGGCATGCCCTCAGTCCCCACTGCTGTGGTGCAGACACAGCGGGTCTGGGTAGCAGTTGGGATTGAATTTTCATGTAGCAGGAAAGCTGGCACCAACTCCCCATCCAAGCGGATGCCTGTGATCTCCTTTTACAGCTGAGCCAATAGCCTGTGTTTGCCTTTTACAGCTGATCCAATAGCCTGTGTTTCTTCTTCAAGGGAGAAGCAGTTCTGCATGGGCCATGGTGCCCACTCAGTCCCACTGCAGCCTCGTAGGACTCAGCAGATCCCACGGCGTTCCTGCCACGGCTGCCCCAGGTGCGCCCAGAGCTTGGGATGCTGTACAGGCAGCTCAGGCTTGGAGGAGATGGTCGGTCCTGTGCCAGTGGGGAATGAGCAGTGGTGTCATGTCAGGACGTCTGTGCCAGGCGAGTTGGCAGCAGGTTCCTTGGCGGAAGGTCTTGCAGCTGTAAAAATACAATATTTAGGTGTCTGTGTAGAAAGAAGTAGACATAGGAGACTCCATTTTGTTCTGTACTAAGAAAAATTCTTCTGCCTTGGGATGCAGTTGATCTATGACCGTACCCCCAACCCTGTGCTCTCTGAAACATGTGCTGTGTCCACTCTGGGTTAAATGGATTAAGGGCGGTGCAAGATGTGCTTTGTTAAACAGATGCTTGAAGGCAGCATGCTCGTTAAGAGTCATCACCACTCCCTAATCTCAAGTACCCAGGGACACAAACACTGCGGAAGGCCGCAGGGTCCTCTGCCTGGGAAAACCAGAGACCTTTGTTCACTTGTTTATCTGCTGACCTTCCCTCCACTATTGCCCTATGGCCCTGCCACATCCCCCTATGCGAGAAACACCCAAGAATGATCAATAAAAAACAAATAAATAAAAATTAAAAAATACAATATTTAGGGCCCATGACGGCAGGATTCAGGTTACAAGAAGGCTGATTATTTCAGGACAGATAGGTCAAGAAATGCACAAGACGTGGCTGTAAAGTCCAGGCACTGTCACTTAACTGACGCACTAAACAGGATTGGAGAAAAGCGTGGCTGCCTCCCAAGGAGTTCTGTGGGCCGTGGGGCTTTTCGTGCCAATGCCGATGCTGCTCCAAGAATATCTGGAGTTCTGTCTAGCATCATCTTTAAATGGCTGGGCTGGAAAATAAAGGCCGTCCTGTCACTTTGTAGGCAAAGAGCCATCCGTCCAACAGTGACAGTCTACACATGGCTTACCTTCCTGAGCTACCTGGCTGGGCCGGGATGACAGCTCATTCCGAGATCTAAACCCATTCCAAGCGGATTGTGAATTCTCAACCTGGAGATACTCCAAGGAATATGCCACAGGTTCTGAAAAGAAATATCAAAAGAGTATCATAAATATGTGTTGCATGTTTGAGAGTATGTTAAATCCTCCAGAGATTCCAGTCTGAAAGAATAACCATTTTGGTTTTTTGTTTTGTTTTGTTTTAATTTTCTTCTGAGTTGGACGTGTGGAAGCAAGATGATGAGGGGAAAGAAGGGAGGAGGAGCAAGGCTGGTTTTCATCCAAGCCTGGGCAACTCCATTCACTGTGTTCAGTTCCCATTGAGAAACCTGGAATCCTAGATCCCCCCAGGGGGCTCAACATTGGAAAGGACCTCCCTCTGGAGATCTTCCATCTCTAGATGGAGAAATTCCATCTCTAAACTCTGATAAATGGGCTTCCTGGAAGTTCCCTGGAATTAGATCCCTGCTACCTGGCAGGGCCCGCTGCTCTGTTCAGGACGCCCTAATTGTCAGCAAGATCTTCTCTGCACTCTGCCTGCCTCCAGCTTCTGATGCACCTCATTCTGGAACTTCACATTTTCTCCTAAAGGATCGATCCAGGCCAAGGCCAGCTCAATGCCAGCTCTACCCAAAATACAGCAGCAAAGGAGATGGGCACTGCAGGGAGAAGAAGGCCAAAGCCCCTTCATCCCCATCCCCAGCCCCAGATGCCTGAGAGTCCCCACACTCCCTTCCCAAAGCCCCCACATGGCTCCCTCAGCCGGTGCCTCTGCGGTCTTGGCTGTTGGCACTTGACTGACAGGACTGTCTTAGTCCATTCAAGCTGCTATCACAAAAATACAGTGGACTGGGTGGCAGAAGACACAGACATGTATTATTCAGCGTTCTGGAGGCTGGAAGTCCAAGATCAAGGTGCTGGGAGACTCGGTGTCTGGTGAGGGCTTCGGTGCCCAGACGGTGCCTCTTCACTGTGTTATCCTACAGGGGAGTGGGGAGGGTCTTTCTGCGCCCTTTCATAAGGACCCTCACCCCATCCCCGAGGGTTGCGACCGTGTCTCATAATACTACAGAGGTGAGGATTCCCACAAACAAATGTTGGGGGGGACACCCATGTTCAGCCCTTACCAGTGGCCAGCCTGCAAATGTCCCTGAAGCAGAGCGGGGAGCAGCACCAGGAAGACGGAGCCTGCTGGGCTGGGGCCAGTCCCTCCCACACCCCACGCGTGCACCCATGCGGCCCCAGGAGGGGTGGAATTTTTGTCATCATCGTCATGACTTTCCCATCCACACTGGATTCATAGTAAGCTCTAACCAGCTGTGTTTGTGCAACCCATCCACATCCAATGAAAACGGTCTATCCATCGCGGCTCACACCCAGAAACTTCATCACACTATTGTGCAACCCATCCACATCCAATAAAAACGGTCTATCCATCGCGGCTCACACCCAGAAACTTCATCACACTATTGTGCAACCCATCCACATCCAATAAAAACGGTCTATCCATCGCGGCTCACACCCAGAAACTTCATCACACTATTGTGCAACCCATCCACATCCAACAAAAACGGTCTATCCATCGCGGCTCACACCCAGAAACTTCATCACACTGTGGGCATTTTTCTACTTAATCCTTTACAGGCAAGTGGGAGAGTCTCACGTGCCTGTCTCTATCTTGCTGCTGAAGAAGCGGAAGGCCAGCGAGGAGGAAGCCACGCGCCCGAGGCCGTCTGGCTGTTGAGAAGACCAGAGGAGAACCTGAGGAACCCAGGTTCGAGCTCGTGTGTCTCAGCCCAGAGCCTGCAGAATTTTGTGTCTGTCGCGACGGGGTCTGAAAACCTATTCTGGCCGGGCAGGCTGGAACCTGGGCTTGCTGTGGGCTGCAGACCAGCTCAGTGCAGCTCGCAGCCCTGCCGGACGGAAAGGGGGAACTACGCACGAAGACAGGTGTGCGGAAAAAACTCTTGCCTCTGCGCTAGAACGTCCGGCAGGGCCCTTCTGTGAACAAGCGGCAGCACCTGCGCCACGGGCAGGTGCCATGACAGACGCCTGCCGGGCCCACTCGATCCTGACCAGCTCACTTCTCAGGGATGCGCTGCACCTGCTGGGCCTCCTGGAGCGCTCGGCTTCGCTCGGGGAGCAGGGCGGTGCGGGGTAGCGCATCAGAGCCCGGACTCGGGGGAGGGTCCGGGGACTGCAGTGACAATGTACCTTCACAGTGGGAGCAGGAGGATTAACACGGCAGGGATTGACGCCCTCACGGCTCTGAGACCAAGGTGTCAGCAGGACCACACTCCTTCTGAAGGCTCTAGGGGAGGATCCTTCCTGCCTCTTCCAGCTTCCGGTGGTTTCAGGCCTTCCTTGGTTTGTAGACACGCGTCACCCTGTCACTCCACCCTCTGATCCTGTCTTCAGGGAACCTGCTTCTCAGTGTCTGTGTCACGTGCCCTCTTATTATAAGGATGCCCGTATTGGACTAGGACCCCCCCCCCCCCCCCGCCCTCGCCGAACCCAGCAGGACCTCATCCTAACTTGATGACATCTACGAAGGCCCTATTGCCAAATAAGGTCACGTTCACAGGCACTGGGGCCTGGGATTTTCACTTACGCTTTGGAGGATGCAATTCAATCACAGCACTAAACAAAGACACGGCTTTGGAGGATGGGAGCTAGACTGCTGGAAATAATATGGACACGTGTTATTAAATCGAGAGAGGGGAGATCGTTAACATGTGACATCATCCGGCTCTTATTAAAAAGCCTGATCGCTGCATTGTAATAAGTTTTCCAAAAGGACGGTCAGCAAGAATCAGTTTCAACTTCAATAATCTCAGAATTACATGTAAGTCAGATAAAAGTTTAATTCTCCTCATTGGGAATTTAGTTAATTTAGACACTGACTGAGCTGTTTCCTTTTGATGTATAAAGACATAATATACATTTATGTGTAAGATAAATGCAGAAGCAGAAGTTGGCCAAAACCACAAATATCATCTTTGCTGATAGTCAATGCCACTTACAGATCACTATGGTTTATCGTCTCCTAAAGACCCTCCTGGGCAGCCCTTCAGCGGCAGTGTTCACTCACTCACTCATTCATTTATTCAGTCTAACTTCACTGGATGTTTTGACTATCTAGAGTACATAAGGTTTGGGAAAGGATGGGACACAGTGCCCAGCAGCCTCAGGTGACCTCTGCATCTGAGGAGGAGGAGAGCAGCATTGTTGGGTGGCAGCAGAACCATCTCCACCAGCGTCTCTGGCATTGCAGCAATATCAACACAAGGCCGGGTGCAGTGTCTCACACCTGTCATCCCAGCACTGTGGGAGGCCAAGGAGGAGAATCACCTGAGGTCAGGAGTTCAAGACCAGCCTGGCCAAGATGGGGAAACCCCATCTCTACCAAAAATACAAAAATTAGCCAGGTGTGGTGGCAGGCACCTGTAATCCCAGCTACTCTGGAGGCTGAGGCAGGAGAATTGCTTGAACCCAGGAGGCAGAGGTTGCAGAGAGCCAAGATCATGCCACTGCACTCCACTCTGGGTGACAGAGCGAGACACTATCTCTAAAAAAGCAAACAAACAAAATTAAAAAGAACAAAAATTATGGTTTGTTCCAGAATTTTCTTGCTTTACTGATATCTTACCTCAAAATCAACTCACATTTTCCCCAAGAAACTAAAAATCAAATACATTCACTCTAGGGAATAAGATTACCAAGTGCTAAGGGAAATTACAATTAAAAGATGATTTGGGGCTGTGCGAAGTGGCTCACGCCTGTCATCCCAGCACTTTGGGAGGCCGAGGCAGGTGGATCACCTGAGGTCTGATGATGAAACCCATCTCTACAAAAATTAGCTGGGAGTGGTGGTGCATGCCTGTAATCCCAGCACTTTGGGAGGCCGAGGCAGGTGGATCACCTGAGGTCTGATGATGAAACCCATCTCTACAAAAATTAGCTGGGAGTGGTGGTGCATGCCTGTCATCCCAGCTATTTGGGAGTCTGAGGCAGGAGAAGCACTTGAACCCAGGAGGCGGAGGTTGCAGTGAGCCGAGATCACCACACGGCACTCCAGCCTGGGTGACAGAGGGAGACTCTGTCTCCAAAAAAAAAAAAAAAAATCAACACAAGACACTTTCCTATTAGGAAAGCAGGTGTTATTAGATCCCACAGAGAGCATTCTTGTTTTTAAGGACTCAGGAAGTCATGGAAATTGCCAAGGAAGTGGGATCAGAAGGTCTGGGCTGAAGCAGCTTGGAGGTGGCGCTCACAGGTGGAGGGGCTGCCCCGGGGCGGCCCTATGGTGGGGAGAGCAGCGTGGGTCACACGGGGCCTCCTGACGAGCAGAGTAATGGTCCTGCCAAAAAGCCACGCAACCCTCTCTGGAGAAAGGACAAGTGCCGCAGCGAAGAGAGACCACCAATAAGCAGGAGGTGCATCCGAACGAATTTCCTAAAATGCATCAAGCAGAGAGAATGAGATGGAAAATCTGAAAGCAGAAAGCATAAGAGCTTGCCAGGTGGAGGGCACATCTGTTCAGACCATGCCACAGACGACGAAGAATAGAAGGTGGCGTGCCAGGTACAAAGCAGATCCCAGCAAGTGGCCAAGAATGCCCATGTTTAAACCCACGTTCCCAACTAGCCCATGATTCAAAGAAGGAATTATAAGAAGAATGAACAATGCTTGGAGGTGAACGATAGTGAATACATCACATACGAGGTATGTGAAATCAGGAAGAGCTTTGAGAAAACAGCATAGACAATAAAACCAGAATATGGAAAACAAAAAGGCATTAAATATAAGAAAAGCTGAAAACAAATCAACTAAAGACTTTAGAGAACAAAACATAGAAAAATATATAACAAAGTAGGTGTTGTGAAAAGACTGATCAAATAAATAGTGTCTTGTGAGATTGATAAAGAGGAAAGAAGATAAGAAACTATTGGATTTTATTAATAAGGCAATTGAGAGACCAGCTGGTAACGTAGAAGATGTTGGAAAGATAGAAGGAAAAAACTTTGAACAACTTTATAAGACATATTTGAAAGCCTAAATAAAATAAACCATTTCAAAAAATCAAAACTGACTTAAGAAAAAATAGAAATTCTGACAGTCCTATAAATACTCAATACATTTAGTATATACTTATAAACACCAGATCCAGATGGTTTTAGAGGTGAATTCTGTCAACTTTCCAGGAATAGACCATCCTCTATTTATAGGAACTCTTACAAAGACTAGAAGAGGAATAAATTTGGTCTCCAAATCCTTAAATTAGCTGACTATAACTTTGGTAACAAAATCAAATACACAGGCTAAAACTCTACGCAAAAATATTCATAGAATAATCCAGTAATCAATTAAAAATTATGTTTGTTTTATCCAAGGAATGCAAGAGTGGAATACATAAGAAAAATATATAA
Organism: Gorilla gorilla gorilla; assembly: GCF_029281585.2. Lineage (NCBI taxonomy): Eukaryota > Metazoa > Chordata > Mammalia > Primates > Hominidae > Gorilla > Gorilla gorilla. The sequence continues at coordinate 47,463,104 of NC_086018.1, forward strand.
TTTTCACTCACCAAATTCACTTATTAAATGAGAAAAATCTTACAATTAACATATGCAAAAAAGTATTTCATAAAATCTAATGTTTATCCATTATTTTAAAAACTTGTAAAATAGAAATAGGATAATACCTTCTTAACCCAATAAATTTAATCTACCAGAAATATGTAGCAAACAGAATCCTTAAAGATGAAATGAAATTTAATCCGTACCACACATTATATGCAAAAATAAGTTCCAGATGGGTTAAATGTGAAAGGCAAACCTTAGAATTCTGAGAATACCATAACATAAAACCACCTCATGGTAGAGAACAATTCCGTAAAGCAAACAAGTACACAAGCACATAAAAACATTAACCATAAAATTAGAAACTGATTAATTTGTTTATGTTAAAATGTAAAATACCTGTTCAGCAAGACGCCATTAGCTTGTGACAAAGTCATAAACTGTATAAAGTTAGAAATGTACAACTAACAAAAGAAGCTATTGATCTGAAACAAACAAAAAAAAATCAATAGAAAACAGGTAAGTCACTGAACAATACAAAAGGATAACACTCCTGGGGTTTGGCTAGAAGCTCGTTTCACAGGTTTTTCTTTTTACCATAATGCCTTGTAGCTTTCATCCATATGACATATATGATTGTCTATGTGTCCAACATAGAGGAGGTTTATTAACCCATAGGAATTAAATTCCAGAGTCCATGTGATGCAAAGCTGACTCACATCACCCAAGATTCCCTTTCTTGGGGATTGTTTACCGTGCCTTCCATTGGGCAGTCTTCAACCTGAGTCTGGCTTCCTTCTCGGCCACAAGAAGACTATCTGTCTTCTCTGTCACAGCTCCTGTGAGACTCACCTCTGACTCCCTTGTTGACCTACGGCCAGACCAGACACAGACCTTTCCCCTTAATGGACCTGCTGACAGGACTGGACAGGGGCCCTTCCCCTTCCACCCCTCGCCAACTCCTCAATCTCTGCCTCATGAGTGACTCGCTAGGAACAGAACTTTGTGACCCCAAAACCAGCTGGGCACAGAGACAAACATGTCCTGTGTTTGTCTGAGTGACAGAGGGTTTTCCTGCTTAGGAAGCCTCCTGGCTGTGATGTGATATCTGCAGGCCTGGGTGCTCTTGGCCTGAAGCAAATCCATCCTCTCACTTGTTGGTGTTTTGCCTTCAACATTTCTAGCCTGACTTGAGTGCTTACCAATTTGGAAAAGTTTGGGGCAACAATGTAAGAATGAAAGGGTGATAACCATTCTGAATTGTGGAGGCTAGAGCACCGTTGATCCACCCCATCAGCACAGCTTTCAAAACAGAAAGTGCTTCCAGGGCATCAGGCACAGAGGCAGGTGCACGCCCTGTAGGTATCCCTGTCTCCATCCCTGAGGCCCCCACACCTGCAGCAACCCTGACGAATGGCCATGTGCACGTGTGTGTGTGTTGGGTGAAGGCTGAGGGCAACACTCTTGAGTCTTACCCACCCCAGTGTGTGTTGGGTGAAGGCAGAGGGCGTCACTCTTGAGTCTTACCTACCCCATTGTGTGTTGGGTGAAGGCAGAGGGCGTCACTCTTGAGTCCTTCCCACCCCATGATGCAGCACTGGTTCAACAGTTAGCGGAGGAGCTTGCACCAAAAGTCAGGAGAGTGTCTCTGTGTGTGGCCGGGGCTGGAAATCCCATCCTGGACCCATCTTCCCGCACTACACCAGGAACGGAGGGGGAGGAGGTCACCAGCGCCTAGAGGCTGCCATCTCTGTCTCCATCATGCCCGGGGCTGCTGGTTGGCTGTGGGCAAGATGAATTTTCATTCAAAGATGTCTACTGTGGAATTCATTGACACTTTTGTTTTTTTAGGTAATAAGTATTTTACAATGGGCCCTATCGTGGAATCTTCATGATGAGCAAATAAAGAGAATATGGGGGCTCAGGGAAGCCCCACGTTCAGGGGTCACCTGGACATTGTTCAGCGCATCTGTGCCTGTCCCCAGGACTGAGTGTCCGAAGGACTGCCGTCCAACTTAGAATAAAGGGAAAAACGTGGATGCTGGTTTGCGATGGTTGAGACTTCATACTATCAAAATAATTGCAGAAATGCACAATTTTGCAGGAAGAAAATAATGTTTTTAGAACTAGAGATTTTCAACCTGACTTCCCTGAATCTTCTCTTTCCCCTTGAATCGGTGTGAGCACACACGTCTCCCATGAGCTCCAGTTCTGGGACACTGGCACAGCTTTAGTTAATTAACAGGAGTGAGTCAGCGAGGTTGAAAATATGTATTGCAAATCGATGTGAGGAAGAGCTCCAGCTGTCTGAAGGATCGTGGGGCTGTGGATTTTAAAAATGCACCTCTTCATTTGGCTCCTATTCCAGTCCAACCTCTTGCAAACTTGAAAACTCGTAGAATAAACATGTCATAGAAAGTGTTATTGCAACTGCTAACGTAGAGAGACGCCTTCTTCCTGTCGACTGTCACAGCTGCCAGCCCCTCTCCGAGACAGGGAGCTCTAGAATGAAAGTCTTCCAACACTTCTCCAAGCTGAGCTTCTCAGGGGCGTCTGTGGCTTCCGGATAGGGTAGGAAGGCTGAGCTTAACGGATAAAGCCTTTCATGATCCGTCCCTGCATCATTTTCTCTCCCAATTCTTCACCAACCATCACCTTCTGTGGAGACTTCTGCTAGAATTCCCACCAGGATGCTCCATAGGCTCGCGGCTCCAGCACTGCCCGCCTTCTCCAGCCGCCTAGGCACTGGGCATCTTTACCGCCTCCTCCTTGAGACCCCGCCCCCGCCCCCGCCACACACACACACACACACACACACACCTGTTGCTTCCTCCCTGATCCCCAGCTGCTCAGCACACAGGTCCCTCTCCAAGCTCCCGCTCAGGGCTGTGTGGAGCCCTGGTATCTCAGAGGAGGTGCACTGAATCCTGCCCGCAAAATTGAACAAAGTGCCAACGAGGAATCAAACATACCTGCAACGTTATCCCAGCGAAAGTCAGAGTTCAAACTTCAATGCTGTGCCAGGCTTTCTCTATGTCTGTGTACCTTAAAATGCTAAAATGGGACCACGACGCACCTCCTGGTTTTCAGCTGGGACCCGCCTCACTTGGACCTGGTGACAGAGTGAACTAACTGCTGGGGCTCCGTCTCCTGACCTCTCCTTGGCTGCCTCAGTTACCCTGCTGCTAATGAGGACGGCAACTTTCTGCTATCACCTGCGGCTCTCTCATGCAACGGTCCCCAAATTTTTGGCACCAGGGACTGGTTTTTTGGAAGACAATTTTCCCACGGATGGAAGTGGGGTGGAGAACGATTTCAGGATGATTCATTTACGGGGCACTTTATTTCTATTATTATTCCACTGTAATATATGATAGAATAATTACACAACTCACCATCATGTAGAATCAGTGGCAGCCCTGAGCTTGTTTTCCTTCAACCAGAGGATCCCATCTGGGGGTGATGGGAGACAGGGACAGATCATCAGGCATTGGAGCCTCCTGCGCAGTTCACAATAGGGTTCGCCTTCCTACGAGAATCTGATGCTGCTGTTGATCCGGCAGAAGGTGGAGCTCGGATGGTCGTGCTCTCTCGCCCGTCACTCACCTCCCACTACAGGGCCCCATTCCTAACTGGCCACCGACCGGTATGCGTGGGGCTGGGGACCCGTGCTCTGACTCAGACCTGGCATCACGCACTGTTACAGCCCCTTGGAGGGCTGTGAGTGGGGCTCAACATCTGCTGAAGTGGAAAAGCCGATTCTCACAGCTCACTACTTAAGTGTATTATTTTTAACTTTTGATTCACTTTGTTAAACTGGCCTTTAAAATTTTGTTCCAGTTGACATTCCTACCCACTATGTATAAAAATATCTTTTTCCCACAGACTTTGAACATTAAGAAAATCATGTTTAACGCCTAACGTAGAAGGAAGAAAAACATGTGAAATGTAGCTTTTTAATTAGTGACACCTTGATCATTTAAATTGCTTACTAGAAATATTTCTTTCATCTTTCTGAGTTTGATACTTTGTGTAGTTTGACTCTTTCCCTGATCTTCTTCTCAAGAAAAAGTTAAAATAAATCATGAGAAACATTGAAAGAACTCCTTCTGGGACTTTGGAAGTAAGAATTTCCAGCTTTCTCTGCTGATGGAAAGTGCCTGAGATGAATTCTGTATCCTGAGGACAATCTAATTTTCCAGCAGAAAGCAAGAGAGTTCATTTCTCTATTCTTCTTCTTAGAAAAAAAAATCATTCTAAGCTTTTATTTTAATTCCCTCCAGGAAAACAAAGTGAAAAAAAAAACATTGCTTCTGGGCCGTCTGTGTTCCTCCTGCACCCCCCGCCTCCCGGCTTGGATTGGCAAAGCTACTGAGGCATGAAAATTCGCCCAGCGCCTGCAGAAGCGGCTTCAGCATCAACCCTTGTTAGAGGCAGGTGGCTGTGTTTTAACTTTTAAAATATTCTCTCTGCTTTTTCAAACATCACATTTTCTCCCAATCACCCACATTGATACAAAGTTTGCACCTGAGGCTGAGTCTATGTGTTACATGCCCAGGCTTCCCAGAAAGTCGTCCTCAAATTCTCTATAGATGCAGGTTTGCCTGGGCTGGAAATTGATGGTCCCATCTTGAGTATGTGTGTGTAGGCATGTATGCAGATTGTGTGTGTGTGTGTGTGTGTGATTTATTTTAAGAAACTGGCTCATGCAGTTATGGAGGCTGACAAGGTTGAAATCTGTAGGGCAGGCCAGCGGGCTGGAGATTTGGGCAGAGCATCTGTTAGTCTCGAGGCAGAATTCCATCTCCTCCAGGAAATCTGTTTTGCTCTCAAGGCCACTAGCTGACCAGGTGAGGTCCCCCACATGCTCAAGGGCCACCCACTTAAGGTCAGCTGTTGTGGCTGTGAAGCATATTTACACAACACCTTCAGAGCACTGTCCAAACTGCTGTTTGTGCAAACAACTGGGCACCACAGTGTAGCCAAGCTGACACATAAAATCAGCAGTCTTATATGCACGTGTGTCCATGTGTGCATGTGTTCATCCATGTATGTGTGTGCATGTGTATGCATGTATGTAATGTGTGTGCATGTGTGTATGTGTGCATGTGTGTCCATGTATGTGTGCACGTGTGTCTCTGCACATGTCTGTGTGTGCACTTCTATATGTGTAGGTGTGTGTGTGTGCATGCGTGTGTATGCATGTGTGTGCATATATGTGCATGCACGTGTGTCCGTGTGTGTGAGCACGTGTGTCTGTTGCATGTGTCCATGTGTGTATGTGTGTGTGCATGTCTATGTGTGTATGTGTGTGTCCGTGTGTGTATGCATGCATTCATGCATGTGTGCATCTGTGGGTGCGCATATACAAGTGTATATAATTCTGCCCCAGGTTGGCTGCCCTGGCATTTTCCCTTCACGGTGACTGCAACCTTGTTAGCCATGACTCAGTTCCTTCTGTGAGGAGTGACAGCTCCATGGCATGAGGCCTGGGACAGGTGTCCCTGGCTATTCTGCATCCGGTCCATCTTGCTGAAAAACAACATCATGGCAGCATTGGTCCCGTTCGGGGGCTCACCAGAAGCCTCACTCCAGCTGGGCCACGAGTGTCAGGGCAGGAGGTCCCCATCCAGGCCGCACACTCACCACTGGCCCAGCCTTCTGCAGTGGGTCTGGGGTTGTGGCTCCCAGCCCTGGGGACATCAGGAGTCTGGAGTTCAGCTTCACCAATTCATGCTGGATCTTCTGACTGGGTGTCCACCATTTTCCCTTAGACTCCCCCACCTACCTTCCAGTACCCCCTTACTTGGGCCCACACCACAGACTCTGTGTAAATCTGTGCCTCTCTTCCTACCGGGGTGGGGGATCCTTCACCTGACCCACTGCATTGGCCTGAGTAGAATCTAAGCTCCTGAGCTGTACCCTGTGAAGGCATGCTAGCATCCTCGCCTCAGCCCAAAAACCATCTTCTCAACCAATGAGGAGCCCCTCCCAGCCCCTGGCTCCTCGCAGTTGGTCCTCACCTGGGGCCACCCTCCACATCTCAGAAGCTCCCCCACCCCTCAGTCCAAGCTCTTTCTGTCTCTCAACTTTAACCTCTCACACTAAGGGATGGTCCCAACAGGAATAGGGTTTCTTTTGTACCATCCTCTTTAAGATCGATGTGAAAAGAAGGTGTGGAACTTCCAGAAACCCGGGATGCCTGCTGGCCCCACCTGCTCCTCTTTGCCACCTCCCTTCACCACTGGCACAGGGAAGCGTGGAGCCGCTGCTGGACCGCTGTGGCTGAGCTTGTCACACGCCATGCCTGGTTTCATCACGGAATTCTCAGATAGACATGCGGAGGCTCCATGTTCACTTGCAAATCGGGAAGCTGAGGCTCAGGGTGTATTCAAATGGGGCAATATTTTTATAACATACAGGATCATTTATGATCAACATTCCTTTTTGTTATTTTTTCTTGAGACGGAGTGTCATTCTTATCACCCAGGCTAGAGTGCAGTGGCACAATCTCAGCTCACTGCAACCTCTGCCTCGCGGGTTCAAGCAATTCCCCTGCCTCAGCCTCTCAAGTAGCTGGGATTACAGACGCGGGCCACCACGCCCAGCCAATTTTTGTATTTTTAGTAGAGACAGGGTGTCACCATATTGGTCAGGCTGGTCTCGAACTCCTAACCTCAGCTGATCCAGCCACCTTGGCCTCCCAAAGTGCTGGGATTACAGGCATGAGCCACCACACCTGGCTTTTTTTTGGGGGGGCGGGGGTGCTTTTTTTTTTCCAGTCAGAGTCTTGCTCTGTTTCCCAGGCTGGAGTGCGGTGGTGCGATCTTGGCTCACTGCAACTTCCACTTCCCGGGTTCAAGTGATTCTCCTGCTTCAGCTTCCCAAGTAGCTGGGATTACAAGTGTAGACCATCATGCCTGGCTGATTTTTGTATTTTTTAGTAGAGACAGGATTTCACCATATATTGTGCAGGCTGGTCTTGAACTCCTGACCTCAGGTGATTTGCCCACCTCGGCCTCCCAAAGTGCTGGGATTACAGGCGTTGAGCCACCGCGCCCAGCCTATGATCATCATTAACAAGCAATTATGGTAATAGGGACATTCTAAAATTACAGGAATTAAGGCAGTGGGGTATGAACTTAGAGACAAAGAGATCCTAACAGAAGCCTCAAAAATAGATCCACACATGTATGGAAACAACATTTGTGGTGTTATAGAAATATTATGGCTGAGACAATGGACTGAAAAATTTAAAATAAAGAAACAGGTGAATGCAAAACCGTTCATTAGGCCCTGAGGAAGAAACGCTGTGTGTTTGCCACAGCTCCCCACCTGCTGGGACACAGGGAGACTGCATTTCCCAGCTCTCCTTCCCTCCAACTGGGGGCCATGTGGCTGAGTTTTTGGCTCCTGGAGCGTAGATGGAAATGCTTCCCATTCTAACCGTGAGATCGCCTGTTCCACCTCCAGCCCTCAGCTCTGGTGACTGTCCTTCGGAGGAACATATTTAAGATGGCAGCATGCGGGCCCAGGAGCAGCCTGAATCCCTGAGTCACCACCTGTCTGCAGAGCTCCGAGGGCAGCCCCCAGCCCACACCAGGGTGTGAGACTCCTGGGAGGTAACATCTCTGCCACTGAGATTCCCGCTGTCCTTTTACTTTCCCCCAGCAACACAGAACATCCTGCCCTGATTAATCGTACCCCTGCCTCACCATCCACAGGAAGCACTTCCAGGTACGTTATGTCCTGGAGTGAAAAAGCAGAACTTGTAAGAATGTAGTAAAAAATACAGTTATGCTAACACTGTGAAACCCCATCTCTACTAAAAAATACAAAAAAATTAGCTAGGGGTGGTGGCGGGCGCCTCTAGTCCCAGCTACTCGGGAGGCTGAGGCAGGAGCATGGCATGAACCCGGGAGGCAGAGCTTGCAGTGAGCCAAGATCGCGCCACTGCACTCCAGCCTGGGCGACAGAGCGAGACTCCGTCTCAAAAAAAAATAAAATAAAATACAGTTATACATCCAAATGACACAGGTTAGAGAAAGTTCTCCTTTTTCAAAATTGTTTGGCTACTCTAGATCCTTGACATCACCGTAAATGTTTTAATACCAGCTTTTTAATTTCTATTTTGTGTTTTTGGGTTTTTTTAGACAGAGTTTCGCTCTTGTTGCCCAGACTGGAGTGCAGTGGTGTTATCTCAGCTCACTGCAACCTCCGCCTCCCAGGTTCAAGTGATTCTCCTGCCTCAGCCTCCTGAGTAGCTGGGATTACAGGCACCTGCCACCATGCCCAGCTAATTTTTGTATTTTTAGTAGAGACGGGGTTTCACCATGTTGGCCAGGCTGGTCTCAAACTCCCGACCTCAGGCGATCTACCTGCCCTGGCCTCCCAAAGTGCTGCGACTACAAGCATGAGCCACCGCACCCCGGCCTCTATTTCATTTTTAAAAAGACTATCAAGATAAGTAAATTTGGAAAGAAGAGTTATCTTGCAAATATTTATTCTCCCAACCCATACATGTGCCATACATCTATTCCCATACCTTTAGCTCTTATTTAATTCCACTCAGCGGAGTTTTTTAGCTTTCAGTGTAAACAGCTGGGATAGCTTTCACACAATTGACTCCTAAATACATTTTTCCTGCTATTGTAAATGGATTTTTTTATTTCACTTTCCAGTTGTTTTACACAATTATGACGATTTTTGCATGTTGACCTTGTTACTATGCTTATAATTTTTCTGTAGATTTGTTAGAATTTTCTGCATACACAATCATGTCACCTGCAAACGAAGAAAATGTTACTTCTTCTCTTGCTATATAAATGCATTTTAATTATTGTTCTTGCCTCGATGCTCTCTCTAGAACCTCCAGTGCACTGCTAAATAGGTGTGAGTGAACATTCTTCACTTTTTCCTGATCTTGAGACAAAACAATTAATGTCACAATATTAGGTGTGGTGTCACTTGTATAATATAGATACATGATTATCTATATACACTATACATCTATATATAGAGATGATTCTCATCAGGAGGAAATTTTGTTCTATCTTATTTGGCTGAGTTTTGTCATGAATAAGTGTTAAATTTTGTCAAATTATTATTCTTCATCTATTAATAACATGTTATGGTTTTCTCCTGTATTCTGTTAATAAGTAAACGGCAGTGATTAGTTTTTGAATGTTGAATCCACCTCGCAGGGCCTCCCTTGGTCCCAGTCTGTTTTTCTATTGTTATAATCTTTTTTTAAAAATTATACTTTAAGTTCTGGGGTACATGTGCAGAACGTGCAGGTTTGTTACATAGGTATACACGTGCCGTGGTGGTTTGCTGCATCCATCAATCCGTCATCTACAGTAAGTAGTCTTTATTATGCCTTTGTAGACTGCCAGGTTCTGTTTGCTAATGTTCTGCAGAGCATTCTTCCACACATATTCACAGAGAACATTTGTCATTTTCTCTTCTCGTTATGACTTTCTTGAGTGTGGTGTCATGGTGTTGCTAACCTCATAAAAAGAACTGACTGGCCAGGCACGGTGGCTCACGCCTGTAATCCCAGCACTTTGGGAGGCTGAGGAGGGCAGAGCACAAGGTCAGGAGATCAAGACCATCATGATCAACACGGGAAACCCCGTCCCTACTAAAAATACAAAAATTAGCCAGGCGTGGTGGCAGTCACATGCAGTCCCAGCTACTTGGGAGACTGAGGCAGGAGAATGGCTTGAACCCGGGAAGCGGAGGTTGCAGTGAGCCAAGATAGCACCACTGCACTCCAGCCTGGGTGACACAGCGGGACTCATCTCAAAAAAAAAAAAAAAAATCTGGGAAGTGTTACTTCCTCTTCCATTTGGGGGAAGTGTTGTGTAGAACTGGTGCGATTTTTTCCTGACTTCTTGTTTTTCAGAATTCACAAGTAAAATGCTGTGTCTCTGTGGTTTCCCTTTGGAGAAGGTTTACAATTTATTTCTTTAATAGATAATCAAGCTCTCCAGAACTTATGTTTATTCTTCAGCCATGTCTTACATTGTTAGACATTTATGCAATTTATTAATACTGTCACAGAAATTTTTCTATTGTTGTTTTATTGTATTTTTTCTATTAGTTTTTTTACACCATCAACTTATAGCTCATATTTTATCATTGATTTTTTTTCACTCCTTTAAGTTGCTTTTCTATCTGCTTATGTTGAAAAGTCAGATTACCAATTTTAAATTTTCTTCTTTTCTAATATAAGCAATTAAAGCTATAAGATTTCCTCCAAGCCCGATTTATCTGCATCCCCAAAATGTTACATATGTTCAAGACATTAAAAGAAAAGATATCGGAATAATTAGAGAAACCATGGCCTTGAGGAGGACGTGCATGGAGAGGTTCCACAAAGGAAAGCAAACGGCAAAAAACGATCGACTGGACTCTTAGATTCAAGCGCCCTGATCCCACCTGGACGTCAGCTTGACCGCCGCCCTTGGCAACTCCTGGGGAGGAGACAGCACCTCCCATGCTGCCCTCAGCTCCACCCTTCAGAGGCAGCGACATCCACACAAGTGGAGAAATGGCTCCTTGGGAACCACTTGGGACTGGCAGGACATTGCATGTTTAGAATAAATGTTATATATTAAAGTTACTTAGAAAGTTGTCAGGAGAACACAGGCCTGAGAGGGGGGTGTTCTGGGGCAGGTGTGCTGTCGCTGGGGCTTGCTATTTCTTTGTTCCTTGTTTGCCTTTGAGCCCATGTGAAATTCCGGGGGGGGAAGAGAGGCTGAGCTCCCCGCCTGCCCCTGCCTCAGCACTGGCCCTGGGCTGGCCTCCTCCAGGTCCCATCCCCAGCCTGCAGCCTACACACTCTGTCTGGGCCCCTCTTCACAAAGCAACCCTGGAAAGGCGGGCACTAGGGAACTCAGCCTCCCAACGGCCCCAGGGGCGTGAAGCTGCCTCCATGTGCCTTTAACGTCCATGTCCCAGCCTGACAGACACAGATGCGTACTCCCATTTGTTCTCTAGGTCATAACTATAATCACCACTGCTTTGCTAATTAATGCAAATTGCAAGCGTTCCTATTGGAAACAAGCGTTCTGGCTTTTTTCAGTGGCCATCCATCTTCCAGGCTTGCCTCTGTGACCTCCCAGGGCTGCGGACAATTCTCCCGGGGGGCAGCAGCCGTCCATCCGCCCTCTCCCTGCCCGGGAGCTGAGGCAGCCAGCGGCCATCCATCTGCCCTCTCCCTGCCGGGGAGAGGGAGTTGGGGCAGCAGCTGTCCATCCACCCTCTCCCTGTCTGGGAAGGTCACCAGTACTGCCCCATCATGAGAAATGCTGGGGAGTTGGGGCAGTGGCCGTCCATCCGCCCTCTCCCTGCTGGGGAAGGTCACCAGTACTGCCCCATCATGAGAAATGCCAGGGAGCTGAGGCAGCGGCCGTCCATCCACCCTCTCCCTGCTGGGGAAGGTCACCAGTACTGCCCCATCATGAGAAATGCCGGGGAGCTGAGGCAGTGGCCATCCATCCACCCTCTCCCTGCCGGGAAGCTGAGGCAGTGGCTGTCCATCCACCCTCTCCCTGCCGGGGAAGGTCACCAGTACTGCCCCACCATGAGAAATGCCGGGGAGCTGAGGCAGCGGCCGTCCATCCGCCCTTTCCCTGCTGAGGAAGGTCACCAGTACTGCCCCATCATGAGAAATGCCAGGGAGCTGAGAGGGTGAAAGCCAATGGGATGGATTTGGGTGGCCTCTCCACAGGTGTCCCGCACCTGGGGTCTTGGATCTAAACGGGGGCACCAGGCCTTCCTCAGTTTCTGTGGATTGGCGCTGCACACAGGGGCTGACATCTCCAAGGGCTCAGGGCCAGTAGATGGTGGTGGTTGGTCAGCCACCGTGGGGGAGGACGGAAGACGAAGGCTGGACGAGAATCGTTTTGCAGCTCAGCATCAGGGAAGAGCTGGCTCCTGTTCACCCAACCCCCTGCTAGCCTCCTGGCCGTGGGTACGTCCTCAGTCCTCAGCACCGGCCAGGAGTGAGCCGGCGGCACTGCTGGAGGGCTCAGGGCACAGCTGAGTCCGTGTCATTCTCATCCTCAGGGGTCCTCAGATGAGCCGTTCTCCACGTCTGTGACCATCCTCATGGGGCAGATGAGGAAGCTGAGATGCAGACCCCAGGATGGATGAGAAAGAATCCAGTTCTTGGCTTTGTGGCTGGCGCACTGGTGTCCTCCAGGCACTTCAGGAAGCCGGAGAACAAATCACGAATCCACCTCCCACCTGGATCTGTCCCGGCAACCCTGGTCCTCAGGCTGAGGCAGGTAGAGCTCGCCCGAGGCAGCCTCAGGAAGAGGGAAACTGGGCACGTCCTCCCCAGCCCCGCTCTCTAGGGCAGTGTGGCCGCCAGATGGCACAACCGGCTGAAGCTGTCCTTGTCACAGGAGCTTGGAGCCCCATCCCACAGCCTCCTCACACGTCCCCCATGGGAGCTGCTTCAGTCCTAATAACCTGCACCAATAACCAAGCGAGAACAAGGAGAAGCGACACCTGCAGAGTGTGCTGCGGGCATCGCACTGGGATGGTCGTCGGCCTTCCGTGAAGTCCCATGGAGGTTCCCATGAGGCGAGCCTGGTGGGTTTGGGATGGTCCCAGAGTGGAAGGGCTTCTGTGTTTGGGTTTTGTTGAGCTTTAACTGATGACTACAATTCACTCGTTAAAGGCTGAATCTAGAGAAGGGATTCCGGCAAAGCCCATGTGCGTTTGGCAGGGCAGCGGGTGAGTCAGTGAAGCCCAGAGGGGCAATGGGTCAGAGGCCTCCACAGCTCTGTGATATGCTTTTATTTCAGCAACTGTGTTTTTGTTCCCATGATCTTTCATTGGCTTTTTTCAAAGTTACTTGTTCTTGTTTCGTGGATGGAGTGCAATTATAGTGACCACATTTCAGGCACTATTCTAAGTGCTGTGCAGATAACTATCAACTCACTCGACCCTCAGGAAGCCATGCATTAGAATCCATTACCAGAACTTGGCTGGGCACAGTGGCTCATGCCTGTAATCCCAGCAGTTTGGGAGGCTGAGGCAGGCGGATCACCTGAGGTCAGGAGTTCGAGACCAGCCTGGCCAACATGCTAAAACCCCATTTCAACCAGAAATACAAAAAATTAGCCAGGCGTGGTGGCGGTCACCTGTAATCCCAGCTACTTGAGAAGCCGAGGCAGGAGAATCTCTTGAACCCGGGAGGCAGAAGTTGCAGTGAGCCGATATCGCGCCATTGCACTCCAGCTAGGGCAACGAGTGAAACTCCATCTCAAAAAAAAAAAAAAAAATAGAATCCATTACCAGAACTTTAGACTCAAGGAAACAGACACAGGCGAGTGAACTGGATTTTCTGAGTCAGGAGAGGACTTTCCTCCTCGTTCTGGGGGCACCGATTACAATTCCCTTAAGATGCTTCAGCAGAAATGTCCCGCCTTAAACAGAAGTGCCCATGGGTATAAATTCCCTTTTAAATTTGATATGTGCAATTTATCATCGCGGGATTTCTCACAAAACCCTCGGTCTGTCAAGAACCCCCTTCTTTGCTGTAAGCACGGTTATGTATACGCACCTTACACGCTTCCAAGAGCTGCCTGTCATGTCAGGAATACAGACATGGGAGGCAAAGGCTGCAGCGCCCACATGGACTCAAGTCAGGTGACATCAATTCCTTTAGCGGAGTGTCTGCAGGAATTGGCCCCACTGGACGCCCTGTGAGCCCATCTCGCTGAGGCCCACACTGACACCGCGTTCAGCATGCCTGGCTTCCAGCAAGTGGACGCCCTGTGATCCGTGCTGGCCGTGTGATCCGTGCCGTGTGACCCATGCTGACCTTGTGACCCATGCTGGCCGTGTGACCCATGCTGGCTGTGTGATCCATGCTGACCTTGTGACCCATGCTGGCCGTGTGACCCATGCTGGCCGTGTGATCCATGCTGACCTTGTGACCCATGCTGGCCGTGTGACCCATGCTGGCTGTGTGAGCCATGCTGGCCGTGTGACCCATGCTGGCCGTGTGACCCGTGCTGACCCTGTGACCCATGCTGGCCGTGTGACCCATGCTGGCCGTGTGACCCATGCTGGCCGTGTGACCCGTGCTGACCCATGCTGGTGCTTTGCTTCCCATGGATAGAAACCATTTCTCCACAGACTGTCCTCACCAAGCAAGTCCTGCTTGTTGCCTAAGTTGGCTGCCATGCCCCTGCTGGTTTCTGTGTCCATAACTTGCCTTCCTCACCCATGCCCCTACCCCCGCCATCAGGGACACCGTCCACACCCTGAGCCCCTGCCTCACCTTGTTGCTGCTCACAGGACCTCAAGCAAGTAATTCTTTGTGTAAAATATGACTCTTCACACACATTCGTTTTTAAATTATCATTCAAAATTATACCAAGCTTTGTAAAGAAAACAAACGGTGTGCATGTGGAGAGACTTGTAGGTCCCTAGAGCCACACAGCAGTGCCCATCCGCCATGACCCCTGCCCAGTGCTCCCAGGAGCCTGCAGGTGAAGCCGCTGTCGGCCACTCTCTCCCGTGGACTAAGCCACTCTCGGCCACTCTCTCCCGCAGACTGGGTCATCCCAACAACACTGTGTCATCTTGACCTCACCGCAGTCCAGCCGTCATTCTCTGTCAAAGAAAGAAATTAGTCGGGTTTCACGAGGCTTAGGTCTGGGAATTTACTACTCTGCTTTAGAAAAAAGCTTCTTTTACAAGCACAATAAAAATGCAAATTAAAGTATAAATGAATCAGAAAAAAGATCTCCATCTTTCCAAAGCATAACCCCAGTTACATTTCCCATGAACGCCTCCAAAGACCTCCTCTGAACATGTCATTAGAGCCATGAAGTTCCAGACAATTGATGGGTTTTCCTTCCACATTAAGCTAAATAACAGCATCTTATGGGTCAATAAAAAGACGTCTGTGCCTTTTGGCTACAATTAAGATCGAGGTTGGATTTGCACTTCTCTTTAATTACTAACAGATTAATCCAAGTCTAAAAGACCATCCATAATTAGCATTTTGTTGATTGATTTGTTGCAAAGAAATGACCCTGACTATGTTCTTAGTAATCAGTTTATAGCTAATTGGCTTTCTTTCATTAAAATATAAAGAGCCATCCATAAAAAGTGGTCAAGGTATGTGGGGATCGTAAATGGCACAGAAATGCTGTCACTCGTCAGAGGTGGCTCTCTTTGATTTTTATGGAAATCTAATTATTCAGTGAATTAAGGGATCTGACCTCCACAGGAAGGCAGTGGGTGACTTCCAGACATTGGTCACCCAAGGGGAAGGCCAAGGTTGTGTAAGATGCTGAGCGAAGATGGCACCGTTTGCAGCCACAGCGAGGAGGACTGATTTATTGTTGACAAAAATGGCAGAGTCAGTAGACAGTAATTAAAGATTTGCCGCACAGCTCAATAATCCAAAATATTCAGAGATTGCAATTAATTCCTTGGCAGTGACAATGCCTAATTAGATGTAATCCTTCTTACTCTAGATAAAAACAAAACAAAAAAATTCCCGGAGAAGCAAAGACCAGAACGGGAGAAATCATATTCTAAGCAAAGGTCAGATACACCTCTTGCTTCCCACATCTGTTTGGCTGTAAGAGTCCCCACTAAAAAATGACCTCTGTTATTATCACCTATGTGCTTTTCGATTGCAATGTGAGCAGGACCGAGTCAGGAAGTCTGAGCGCATCTAAAGGAGGATGCTTGCTGGGGAGGAATCCGTGCTGCCCTCCCTCTCTTCCCCTCAGAGGAGAAGCTACCAGGACCCCGTCCCAGTCACGACGCCAGAGCCCAGAGCTGCACGAGGATCCCAAATCCACCTGCTCGGGCACAGCTGCCAGCAGCGTGGCCCATTCCTCACGTCCAGGTGACTGTGGGCACCTTCACTGTGTCTCCCCGTTTTTTCTCACTGTTTTCCTTTCCTGCCATTTTTAGTAAAGAGTACCTACTGCTGCACCTCGGTGTTTCTGCTTTCCAGTGCCTGGGGTGAGAGTAGCGACACAGGCTTCTCGTAGGCGTGAGGAGCCAGTGGAGGAACTCAGATGGTCAACCCCACACCTGCAGCAGGTGCGGAGGTGGGAGGCAGGAAAGAAAAGCAGCCCTCCATTCCTCCCCAGAGAAATTGGCAGTTAGGAGTGAATGAATGAATGAATGAGGAATGAACGAATGAGTAGGAAAAGCAACCCAGCCCAGCTTCCTTCCTCCCACCTTTCACTACGGAAAAGCCCTCAGAGCTGCGATCCTCTGTGGCCATCGTGGCCGTGGGCTGGCCTAGTGGAGCTGGGGTGTCCCAGACAAGCAGCGTCTGCCAGGCAGACAGAGGCAGCAGATGCCCGCAGGCTCCTGGTCAGAGGCCACATAGGGCAGAAAGCATGTCCACACGGGCCCAGGACACTGGGCTCCCACGTGGGTCCTAGCGCCACTGAGGACCTCCGTCCGCACAGAGCGGGAGGCTTTCAGGGAAGCGCCTCAGCGCCCGGCTCAAATCGCCCTGGACAGCAGCCTCAGAAAGGAGTTGGCCCCTATTTTTCTTCTTAGTCTTTGGATTGTCTGGAGTTTGGAGCCGGTGACATACGCTGAAGTCTCTCTAGGCTCCCAGAGTGCAGAGGCCGAATCCAGCAGCACTGCTGCGTTTGTGCTGTGTTTATTATGCCGTGACCTTGCGTTTATACCCAGGGATTCTTGGTTTCAGTGCTTGATGGGGAATAATAACATTTCCCATTAAGACAAATGACTTCGACTCATGAAGTGCGTGGATTTCAATGACACAAGGGGGTCCTGTCATGGGGTGTCCCTCCATGGGAGGGGAGAGGAAGGAGGAGCTGGCCTGAGGCAGACGGTCACCAGAAGCCCCCTCTCTGAGACATTGACAGCCCAGTGGAGGGAGGAGGGGGTTGGTGGTACAGGAGGATGGCGGCTCCCTCTTGAGCCTCCCTGAGGCCGGCCCTAAATGGGCCTCCCTCGCCCTTCATCTTCTGTGATTCCATTTTCATTTCTATGATAAGAACATTCTTGCAGGTTTTAAAAGGTAAACACCACTTAATACAGTTCTTTCTTGCTGAAACCCCTGTCACGTGGGGATGTCTGTGATTCACAGCTGGGCCTCACGCAGGGCCGTGCAGGAATCTAATTGGAACTGCCGAAAATGTACACGTTCATTTAGGAGAAGTGACAGTTTTAAATTAGTGTATCCTTACCCCAAAACACGTGAGATGTTTCATTTTGTAGATATTCTCTTGTCATTTAGTAATGTCCTGTACTTCTCTTCACGTGTGCTGTGTCTTTCTGGAGAAATATTGCCCTATGTTTGTGCCTGTACATGTGCAAGAGAGTATATTTCTAGTTCTGTTTCTAGCACTGATTGCTAGAAGGGAGAAAACTTTTTTTTTTGAGACAAAGTTTCGCACTGCTGCCCAGGCTGGAGTGCAGTGGCATGATCTCGGCTCACTGCAACCTCCGCCTCCTGGGTTCAAGCGATTCTCCTGCCTCAGCCTCCCGAGTAGCTGGGATTACAGGCATGTGCCACCATACCCGGCTAATTTTGTACTTTTAGTAGAGATGGAATTTCACCATGTTGGCCAGGCTGGTCTAGATACTCCCAACCTCAGGTGATCCACCCTCCTCGGTCTCCCAAAGTTCTGGGATTACAAGCATGAGCCACCATGCCTGGCCTATGTTTCCTTTATATCCAGCCACATTGCTGAATTTTCCCCTCTGAGCTCCCTCAGTTCCAGGGCACCTCCGCCTGCCCATAAGCTTCCGCAACCACCACCGCTGGAGACTAGATGGGGACCATGAGGGTTCCTCAGAGCATCTCCTGGGAGGTGGGCACCTCTCCTCCCCTTGCACGCCATTGGCCAAAGCAAGTCACATGGCCTGGCTTGTCTTTCCTGAAACACAGGACGCATGGAAGAACCAGAGATACGAGTGAGCACCAGCTATGTCCAGAATGTGGCCATTTAAATAATTTACCTTAAATGTGATTGACTTATGATCAAAGAGTGGGGTGGACCCTATCAGCATTATGGGGTTTGTTCAGGTCCGTGTGTGTGTTTGTATGTGTGTGCCCACATGTGTGAAGGATTTTTGCAAATTTTTCTGTCTGTATAAAAATGCACATTCTCTGCTTGAGGCATGTAAGTCTCCCTATCTAACCTCAACACATTTGTGGGTTTTATCACACAATTCTCATAAGCATTTGGTTACTTGTCTCTACAACTTTAAAATTCTAAGAGGCCAGGCAAGGTGGCTCACACCTGTAAATCCAACACTTCGGGAGGCCGAGGCGGGCAGATCACCTGAGGTCAGGAGTTCAAGACCAGCACGGTCAACATAATGAAACCCCGTCTCTACTAAAAATACAAAAATTAGCCGGGCGTGGTGGCACATGCCTGTAATCCCAGCTACTCGAACCTGGGAGGCGGAGGTTGCGGGAACCTGGGAGGCGGAGGTTGCGGTAACCTGAGATTGCACCACTGTACTCCAGCCCGGGTGACAGAGCAAGACTCCATCTCAAAAAATAAAAAATAAAATTCTAAGATAGATGCATTGAAATGGCACGTTGGATTTTTCTCCGGACCTTCTTCTCGTGCGTACAGCAGTTCTCACTTCATGCACTTCCCTGCCATCCTTTTGACCACAGTCACCAGGTTTATGTTTTATTGATATACAAGCAGCCATTCTATTCAATGGAATTATTTCAACCTTAGATTCTACATTGTCTAACGATAATTTTCACTTCTTACTCGTTGGGTGTGTATTTCTCTGGCTGTATCCTTGCAGATCCTTTTATTATTTCTCTGAGTCAATTACTAATGATGTATGTCTGACATATTCACAAAACGGTGCCTGCAAGGTACAGCTCAGTGAACTTCCACCCAGCAGGACGCACGTGTCACCAGATTAATAAAGAGAACATTACCGAGTCCTGAAGTCCTTCCTGCCCTCTGCACATGCCCAGAGATAACTGCAATCTTAGCTTTTATCAACGCATTCGTTTTTGCACATTATATAAATAGAATCGTAAAGTACTTTGTATTTTCTAGTTAGTTCCTTTTGCACATTTTCTTTGCGAGGTTCATCTGCGCTGTTGAGAGTAGTTGCAGAGGGTTCATTCGGGTTGCCAGATACCATTTCATCCTGAATACTTACCCGTTTCCAAGTTATCGATCTTTTTTACCATAGACGGGTATTGCGGCCGTTTCCCTTTTCCATCGTGAGGAAGAGCAGAGCCGTGACATCCCTGTGAGCGTCTTTCAGGGAGTGTGCAGGCCTTTCTGTGGGCTGTGCTCCCCGTGATTGGGCGGAATCGTAGAGCACATATGTCAACGTCGCTGGATAACTGCCACAGGTGTTCCGCCGTGCTAGCACCGTTTCCTTCTCCCACCAGCACCGCGTCCGCGCTCTTTCCTCCCACCTCCTGTCCGGCGCTGGACGTTGTCTCTGTAAGGCTTGTCTCTCCTTCCGTGCTGTCTCCGACCCGTGGCACCTGCCAGGGACAAAGCCTCTGCTGAATCGTTCCTCCCTATGCCATTTATAACCAACGGTTGAAGTGGAGGAAAACAGAATAATGAAAAGTACTTGTTTATCCAAAAGATTGCAAGACGAGGAGAGGAAAAGTAAGATAAATGATGTAGGGAAGCAGAAAATAAAGAATCCGTTGACAATTAGAACACAAATATTTTAGAAATGAAATTAAATGTTCAGTTAAAGATTGTTAGTTGAAAATAAATACATAAAACATGCATAAAATTTATACAATTTTGTTATAGGAACACAGAAAAATTAAAATACTATATGAAAATAGAAAAAATGCGTATCATACAAACACTAACCAAGAGAACACCGGTATAGCCCAATTAATGTCAGACAAAATAGGTTTTAAGGCAAGAAACATTAATGAGAAAAGAAACATGTTGTATTAATAGCAAAACGTTATTAATAAAAACAAAAATATTAGTCTACCAGAAATATATAACAGAACTCCAAATGCTGACATCTAACCAAAGATTATCAAAATTCATAAATAAAAAATGATGAAACTAAAAGGAGAACCAATGAATCAATAATTATAGTGAGAATACTTAACAAGCTGCTCTCAGTAATTGAAATAAAAATAATTAATGATATAGTCCAGGGATCAGCAAACCAAGACCCATGGGTCAAACTGCCTTCCCTCTATTTTTGTAAATAAATTTGTATTGAAACCCAGCAATATCCATTCACTTGTGTGTTTTCTATGGCCGATTTTGCATAGCAGCCAACATATTTATTATTTGGCTCTTTACAGAAAGTTTGCCGACCTTGATAAAGACCTAAACACACAAACAACGAACTGCCCCTATTGATCCCTGTTAGTGACAGACATGGCGCTATGCCCAGCAGCAGAGTCGTGGGTGTAATTGTTGCTGTTTTGTTGTTGTTTTGAGGCAGGGTTTTGCTCTGTAACCCGCGCTGGAGTACAATGGCGCCATCTCGGCTCGCTTCAACCTCCAGCTCCCTGGTTCAAGCAATTCTCCTGCCTCAGCCTCCTGAGTAGCTGGGACTACAGGCACGCACCACCACGCCCAGCTAATTTTTGTATTTGTAGTAGAGACGGGGTTTCACCATATTGGCCAGGATGGTCTCAATCTCCTGACCTCATGATCTGCTCCCTGTGGCCTCCCAAAATGTTGAGATTACAAGCGTGAGCCACCGTGCATGGCCAAGTCGTGTTCTTGTCAAAGCATAGTAAATATTTACTCAATATTTACCAAAATTGACTACATGTTGTACCATTAAAAAGTCTCTTCCAATTCAGAAGATTTAAATCATTCTAAGTGTGTTTTCTGACCACAGCAGAATTCATCCAGAAAGCCATATGTTAAAGATAACTATAAAACTTTAAAGTGTTTGGAAATTAAATACTACACTACTAAGTCACACATAGTTCAAGGAAGAAATCATCAAGAAATTAGAAAATATTTTAAATTAATGATAAAATTCTCCATGAAAAACTTGTGGGTGCAGCCGGAACCCTGATTAGAGGGAATTCGATCCTGAAGTACTACGTTACCAAAGATTGAAGGCTACAAGGCAGTTATCCAGCTTTGTATCTCAAATAGTAGAAAATATTAGTTCAATCCTGAAGTACTATGTTACCAAAGATTGAAGGCTACAAGGCAGTTATCCAGCTTTGTATCTCAAATAGTAGAAAATATTAGTTCAATCCTGAAGTACTACGTTACCAAAGATTGAAGGCTACAAGGCAGTTATCCAGCTTTGTATCTCAAATAGTAGAAAATATTAGCAAATTATACCTAAAAGAATGGAGTGGGAAGGGAGTAAGAAAGATGTGAGTAGTTCTCAATACTTCAGAAAACGATCACACAGCAGGGAAAACCAACCTAGCCAAACACTAGCTCCCCGAGAAGCCTCCTTCAAAGTATCACCCCCTGCCAAGACCAACAGGAATACAAAGACAACAGGTACCAGTTACCAAACCCAGAAATGAAGAGTGGGCAACCACACAGCCTAAAGACATAAAATCAGTTTTTAAAAAAGGAAATTATGAGCAGGTTTATCCCAGTCAATTTAACAACTGGATGAAATAGGTGGATAAAAAGTGCAGCCCTGCAAAGCCCACCAAAAAAAAAAAAACAGAAAATCTGAAAGCTTTAATCTCTGGAAAATAAATTTAATCTGAAATAAAAAACCTCTCCACAAAAAATCTTCAGGCCTAGACAGCTCTGTTAGCAAATTCACCTAAATTTGCTTAAATATGGATAACAACATTCCACAGTGTCTTTCAGAAATAGGAAAAGGGGCAAAATATCCCAGAGCCACAGGGGGCTGGGCATCCCAGACACCAAAGCCTGGCAACTGACTTACGGGCAGGAATGCCACACCCCCATCTTCCTCCGGAGCACGTCGGTTTAAATCCTAAACCAAATACAAGTAAATTGAATTCAGCAATTTGCAAACCATAGGATTCATCATGATCGAACGTATTTAATCCCACCAATGCAGTGGTAATTTAACATTAAAGGAATTAATTAATGCACTTAGCTCCTTGACAGCAAAGGAGAAAATTTATATGATCGTTTGAATAGAAGATGCGAAAACCGCTTGGTAAAATTCAACATCTATTCATGTTAAAAGACCTTAGACAGCTAGGCGTTGAAGGTAACTTATTACAAAGCCCTAGTAATCCAGGCAGTGTGATATTTCTGGAAGCAGAGCAGGTGGACTCAGTGACCAGGGTGAAGAGTTTTGTAGAATCACCCCACATGCACGTGGTCTCTGAACTCAGGACGAGGGTGACATTGCGAGGCACAGGCAGATGAGATCTTCTTACTAAATTCTGTTTGATCCATTTGAGGAAAAGAAAGTGAATCCTTGCTGCTACGTTATATTGCCCTGAATAATTAATTCTGAGTGAACCACAGACCTGAATGTGAAAGACAAAACAAAAAAAAGCTCACAGAGGAACGTGTGGGAGAACACTCCTCCTGACCTTTCGTTGGACGGAGAACTTTGACTTGGCCCCACAAAGCACCTACCACAAACAGAATGTAGACATTGGTAGACACTCAGCTTAAGAACTTCTGTCCTTAAAACACAGCTCTAAGAGCGGACAGGCAAGCCCCAAGGAGAAGAAGACATCACAGGACTTCTCTCAACCTCGGACTTGCAGCCAACACACAGAAGGGACATACAAACCAGTGAGACAAAGAAAGACGGGTCGACTGAAAACTGTGAAATTGGAAATAGGCACTTCACAGAAAGGGTGTCTGATGTGCGCCGAGCACAGAAGAGATCTTCAGCCCCATTAGTCTTCACGGTCATGGGAGTGAAAACCGTGTCGTGCTAACACCCATCCCCAGAGAGGCCAGCGTGTGAGAGCAGATGGTGCCCAGTGCTGCGGAGGAGCAGGAAGAGGAACTGGGGACCTCACACCTGCTCGTCTGAATGTTGGTGGCTTCAGCCTCCTTGGAAAACTGTATTTCAGTATCTACCACAGGTAAAAACACCCCGACTGTATGGCCCAGTGTATGAGTCAATTTTCATAGGAGTCCATTTTCATTTCTTCTGCTATGAAGAAATACTTAAGACTGGATAATTTATAAAGAAAAAGAGGTTTGTAATCCCAGCACTTTGGGTGGCCGAGGCAGGTGGATCACGAGGTCAGGAGTTCAAGACCAGCCTGGCCAAGATAGTGAAACCCTGTCTCTAAAAATACAAAAATTAACTGGGCAAGGTGGCAGGCACCTGTAATCCCAGCTACTTGGGAGGCTGAGGCAGGAGAATTGCTTGAACCCAGGAGGGAGAGGTTGCAGTGAGCCAAGATCACACCACTGTACTCCAGCCTAGGTGACAGAGCAAGACTCTGTTTCAACAAAAAAAGAAAGAAAAGAAAGAAAGACGGAAAGAAGAAAGAAAGAGAAAGAAAGAAAGAAAGAAAGAAAGAAAGAAAGAAAGAAAGAAAGAAAGAAAGAGAGAGAGAGAGAAAGAAAGAAAGAAAGAAAGAAAGAAAGAAAGAAAGAAAGAAAGAAAGAAAGAAAGAAAGAAAGAAAGGAAGGAAGGAAGGAAGAAAGGTAGGTAGGTTTAATGGACTCACAGTCCCACATGGCTGGGGAGACCTCACAATCATGGCAGAAAGTGAAGGAGAAGCAAAGGCATGTCTTAAATGGCAGCAGGCAAGAAGGCGTGTGCAAGGGAACTGCCCTTTATAAAACCATCAGATCTCAGGAGACTTATTCACTATCACGAGAACAGCAGGGGAAAACCCGCCCCCATGATTCAATTACCTCCAGTGGGTCTCTTCCAAGACCCATGGGGAAGATGGGAGCTACAATTCAAGATAAGGTTTGACTGGGGACACAGCCAAACCATATCACCCAGCAAGTCCACTACTGAGTTTATACCCAATAGATGCAACATGCCTAACAGTGAAACCTAAAAATGTTCCCACTGAAATGGGCAGCAGTGGTAGGAAAGGTGAATCGAGTATAGCGTCTTCACAGCTGTGTATCATCCTGAGCTACAAACAGCTGCCGTACACAGCAGCAGGCACTCACCCTCCACACCCAGTATCAAAACACAGCAGCCAATGCAAAGGTGCAAACTACAAAATTCCGTTTACTTCTTTTTCAAAAGCAGGCAAAGCTGAGGACTGGTGATGGCAGCCCAGATACTCACTGGGGCTGAGTCTAGAGGTTCCCCAAGGGGCTGGGAATGCCAGGTCTCTCTCTCCAGCTGGTGGCTGGCTCTCAGGCCCTTCCGTCCAGCTGGTGGCTGGCTCTCGGGCCTCTGCGTCCAGCTGGCAGCTGGTTCTCGGGCTGCCCTCAGCAGGCCCTCCCTCTCCAGCTCCGCAGGGGGAAGACCACCTCTTTTCCCTGGCTCCACTGACTCCCCTTTTTTAACAAAAATTGGCACTACTAAAAGCAAACAAAAATTTGCTTTCTATCCACTGATAGGAACAAGGTCATGTTTGCTTTCCCCCGACAGGAGGCCCCTGCGGGAAGTAACAGACACACACTCACTCTCCGTTTCTCATCCTCTATCGAAAGGCGTCAGCAAATCTGGAAGGGGCGGTCTGCAGCTGAGCTCTGCTGATTCCTTAATCGGCACCCCTTTGTAGGACCCCCTGGGTTACATCCATCTTCTCCCATCATAAGCAACATGTTTGTCAACAATGCTTGCCTGTTTGAAGATTACGACTCAAGCAGAAAAGCTGGTGTCTAATGTATCTATCCGGGTGCTCCCAGGAGGATGATGAAAGCCAACCCTGTGGGCCCCGAGTCAGGGGGAGCCCCTTCCACCCTCCGCCCAGGGCTGGTTCGAGTCAGGAGGAGCCCTTTCCCCTCTCCGCCCAGAGCCCTGAGTCAGGGGGAGCCCCTTCCACCCCCAACCCAGGGCCCTGAGTCAGGGGTAGCCCCTTCCACCCCCAACCCAGGGCCCTGAGTCAGGGGGAGCCCCTTCCACCCCCAACCCAGGGCCCTGAGTCAGGGGGAGCCCCTTCCACCCCCAACCCAGGGCTCTGAGTCAGGGGGAGCCCCTTCCACCCCCAACCCAGGGCCCTGAGTCAGGGGGAGCCCCTTCCACCTCCAGCCAGGGCTGGTTTGAGCATAGACATCGGGGTGCTGCTCCGCCAACGCGTCCTCCACTATCGGTGGGTGGAAGGCCTGAGTGTTTCCTGGTCTGCTGATGGCTCATTTGTGAATATCCCTTTCTGAATTGCCAGACGGTTCCCTGTGCCCATTTTTAAGTATTTTTCATCACTTCCTTATGGATTTGTAGAAGCACTTTCTACATAGGGAACGTTCACTCTTTATCACATAAATCCAAAGTATTATCCCAGTTGGCAGCCTTTTAATTTTATTTTGGCATAGAGAAGTCATAAATATTTATTTGTGCAAGCATCGAAAATGTTCATATATGGCTTTCGCCATCGTTGTGGGCTTCTGGAATGCCTTCCCCACACAGTTATTGTGTAAGACTCAGCATCATCACACAAGAAAATGGCCATTTACTTTCTTCATGAGAATTCCAGAAATATCGTTTTCGTGTGTTAAATGCAGAATATCCTGTCACAGCTATCTGACCAGCCTACTAGCTTTACGTGGCCCAGCCTCATATCTCAGCTGTGCTTTTATGTGTATCTGGGAGACACTGCATCTGAACAGGGTTAGTGGGGGGTCCTGAGTTTTGGAGTCTGCCGTGTCTGCTCCTCAAGGCCATCAGTGAACTTGAACTTGATCTCTCCTCTCTTTTCAGAGAGATCGGCATGATCCGGCCCACCCTACAAGTGCAGGCAGTCGGAACAATGCTCCCACAAAGCCCCCAGCCCAGTGAGGAGGCAGCACCCCATTCCTGCGGGGCCACGGGGAGAAACCCCCTGCTGTGATGGGCCATGCTAGAGAGGCTGGAGGGCACGGACCAGGCAGGGGGCGCGGACCGGGCAGGGGGCGCGGGGCACCTTCCATCCTCCCTGGCTCAGCGGGGCTGTGTGTGGCCGGCCACCTTGGGCTCTTTCCCTGTCCATGATACCATGCAGTCAGGAACCGGGTGAGCTGTGAATGAGTTCCCTTGACTGAGGTGCTGGTGGGATGGAGAGGAGAGCGAGGGTGAAGTCTGAGAGCCCTGGGGTGGGGCACTCGGGGGTTCAGGTCCCCCTGGGCCCTGAGGACACTCAACTTCACCTTTCTTGCCACTTCCCAGCGCACCGGCTGCCATGGCCTCCCCGATGAAATCAATTATCCCATTGCTACAGTCAGTTAAAAGTGAAATTAAATGAATTCTGAACATTAATAACAGGCTGTAATAAGACAAACTACCTCTTAATGATGCATAGAACCCTGATGAAAATAAATTTCCTTGTGGGGTGTGTGTGAGTGTGTGCGAGTCAGGTGGGGAACTCAAGGGGGAGTCTTATCCGCGGAATTAAAATGAATATTGATTACACAGCTGATAATTAATGATAGCAATTTTTGATTAAAAATGAGTTCATTTAGCAAACAAGTGGAGTGTGGTAACATATTACCTCTAAAAATAGAATCTAGAAGAAAGGGCCCTTGTTACACGGCAGGAGTACAATGAGCTCTTTGATCCTGAGGCCGATGCCTCCAGATTCAAAATGAGCTTCTCACTCAGCAGCCCCCGGAACACACAGGCCTCCCGGGAGACGACCGCCTCCGTCTCCCCAGCGGGAAGGCAACACGGTGCCGCGGAGGCCCAGCCTCCAGCCTTCCACGAGATCCAGGGGCTCAGGGAGAAGCGACTGGGCCTTCAGGTGCTTCTCTCCAAAATCCCATGGCTTAGACAGATTCAGCAAAAATGGGATAAAACGGGGCAGTAACCCTGGAAGTGCTGCTGCGCTGGGAAGGACTCCTCCACCCCGGGCAGGTTTGTTCTGTCTCCCTGTCACATACACACACACACGTATACACACATATACATACACACAGACACACGCATACAGACACACACACATACACACACAGAAACACACAAACATACACATACAAACATACACATACACACAGAAACATACACATACAGACACACACACAGACACATGCATACACCCAGACACACAGACACACGCATACACATACACACACAGACACAGACACACACAAACACATACATACACGTACACACACAGACACACATGTACACACACACAGACACAGACACATACAAACACACACACTCATACACAAATATACACACATATACACTACACACATACACATGCATACACACATACACACACAAACACATACACACACATACGCACACACATACATACACATATACACATACACACATGCATACACGCATACACACATACACAAGGAAATGTTTATGTGGCTGAATTCAGAAAAAGCACCTGCGAAGCCCTTCTGACTCAGAGCAGCCGAAACGCCGGGTAAGATGTGGAAGCCCGTGGCTGCGCTGGTAATAAGGACAGAAACGCCGCCGGGCATGGGGGCTGCCCTCAGGAGAGTGGGACGGGCAGGAGGGCACCGCAGGTGGCTCAGTCCTGGGCCTGAAGCCAGTTGCCGTGGGCAGCGTGCGGGGGCAGGAGCAGGGGCAGTACCCTGAAAGCGGGAGAATTCGGAATCCAGACATCCATAAAGCCAGGACACCCCAAACGGCCACAATTTGGAGCATGAGCTGGAAAAGGGATCCTGGTCTTTCTTCCCATGACTTCACGGGAGAGGGTCCCCCTGCCTGGCTCTGGCAAAGCAGAGGAAACAGAAGAGAGCCCACCCGTCCACCTCTCGCCCAGCGCCTCCACCCTCACCGACGTGTGCAGCCCCCGCCTCCCCCCACAGGAAAGGCCGGAGATTTCACGGGGCCGACACGCCGTCCACGCGCAGTTCTCAGTGACAGACGCAGTGCTCGGCCAGGGCTGTGATTCCCACACCTGCAGGCAGCACGGGGTTGCATTAAACAGACATCACAGCCTCGCCAAGGAAAAGCCACCTCACCCATGAGTCAAGGGAAGCAGAGAAACGCAGGATCAGGGCGGAGGTCTGGCAGGACTGGGAGGCTGCAGCTCAGAATTCACACAGCAGAGCTGAGTCCAGGGGAGGCGGGGCGGGGGGTGGGGGAACGTGGTGGAGGAACAAGGACTCTCAGAATTAAAATGGAGCATCGTGAAAGATACACAAACAGATGGATGGAATTTAAAACCAACTGCCAGTCAGACACAACTCAAGGAAATGGAAAGACGTGTCGTCGAAGTTTCCCGGTGAAGCAGAAGGACAAAAAGACCAAAAATGTGAATGAAAAAGGTTAAGAAACTCGAAGGATTGAGGAGGCCCAGTGTGTCCCTGAGTGTCGCAGGGGGAAAAAGAGAAGAGATGGTGAGCAGGTGTTTACTGGGGAATAGGAGAGGGCTCACAGGATGGCACCTGGGACAGGCATGGGCGCCGCGCCCCGAAAGGTTCCCTGACTCCTTAAACACACACATCTAAACACCTCCTGCTGAAAATGCAAATCACCAAGTCAACAGCTGCAGAGAAAAGAAGGCCCCCTGCTCAGGGGGAGGGGACTTCACCCCCCCAGGCGATTCCTCAGCAGCCCTGGAAGCTGGAAGACAGTCGGATAAGATCTTCAAAGCCCTGGAAGAAAATAACTGCCGAACTTAAATGGCAAACTCGCAAAAATATTTTTGATAAGGAGAGAGATAGGAAGGTATTTTCAGAGGAACAAAACCCAGAGTTTGCAATCAGCAGACAATCACTCATGAATTTCAAAGCAGTGTATTTCAGAAAGAAAGAGAATTCCAGAAGGAAAGTGTTTTAGCTACTAGCCAGCATTTGCCTTCTTTCAGCTGACAACACGGGCTGAGAGTCAGTGACTGCTTTAAGCAGAACGTCACCACGCTGAGGTCACTGCCCCCTTTGCCCGTCCCTGGACATCCCCAGAGCTCACACCCTCCTTGTACCCAAGAGTGATGAACGTCATCTCAGCAGAGGAGATGCCGTCCACTGTCCGTGGCTGGCCAGTCCCCAACCACTTTGTTCTCTATATGGGGCTCGCCATCCCCAGAGTCAATGTGTGGTGTGTCCAGTGTCTGCCTCTGGCCACCGAGGCATGAATGTCACCACGCCAGGAATTTTTACCTGTCCACGGCCATCCCCCATTGTTGAGGTCAGGGCCTGGTATCCTTGAGAGCTTGGTAAACCTTACTGAGTGAGGGAATTATTTCATTATGTCTTCCAAAGGATTCATGTCAAAATATTCAGATACTAATTCTCAACATGAGAAAACTGAAACCTGGAAAGGATGTGGCCACTTCCTTAGGACTGAAAAAAATACATGAGGACCCTTGATTTGAACCTACCAGAGTGTGAGCCCCAACAGCCAGCATGGAGCGGATGACCCTGGAGTGGAGCCAACTGGCGTCTCAGACCCACGTGGGCAAAATAAAGAAGCTGGAACAGGGGGCCACTGAGATAGAGCAGCTAGGCCCCTCCTAGGCAGGACCCACACTGGCCCCTACCACCTGCCCTGCCTGAAGCACACTCACACCCACCCCTCCAGCCCTGCCCAAAACACGCTCACGCCTTCCCCTCCATCCCCTTCCCCTTCAGCCCTGCCCAAAGCACGCTCACACCTTCCCCTTCAGCCCTACCCAAAGCATGCTCACACCCTCCCCTTCAGCCTTGCCCAAAGCACACTCACACCCTCCCCTTCAGCCCTGGCTTCTCATGGTGCTCTGTTGTTCCCCAGTTGTTCCTTTGTCCAGGCTGCCTCTCCTGACCAAAGCCCTCCCTCTAGGATTGTGCTCACATAGAGCCTCCCCAAAGCCTTCCATAAACACTTCAGGTCTAAAATAACAGCCACCACCACATGAAGAGCTAACGACCATGAGCTTGAATGTGGGCCAGGCATTGTGTTAAGTCCACATCTCCAGGCTAATTTAATTTTCCCGACAGCTCTGGGAAGAAGGTGCTATCATTTCCATGATTTTGCATGGAATCAAAAACACAAAGAATGAAATAACTTGTGCACAAACCCATGGCTTGTATGTCACAGAGACTGAGTTCAAACCCAGATAGCACCCACGACCCTCAGAGCTGAATGTTGAGATTGATGGGTGGATGGATGGAAGCAAGGAAAGATGGATGGATGGATGGATGGATGTGTGGATGGATGTGTGGATGGATGTGTGGGTGGGTAAATGGATGGATAGATGGATGTGTGGGTGGGTGGATGGATGTGTGGATGGATGTGTGGGTGGGTAAATGGATGGATAGATGGATGTGTGGGTGGGTGGATGGATGTGTGGATGGATGTGTGGGTGGGTAAATGGATGGATAGATGGATGTGTGGGTGGGTGGATGGATGGATGGATGGATGTGCAGGTGGATGGATGGTGGAAGGATGGAAGGATGGGTGAGTAAATAGATGTGTGGGTGGGCAGATGGATAGGTACATGAGTGAATGGATGTGTGAATGGATGGATGATGGTGGGTGGATGGATGGATGAATGGATGGATGGATGGATGGATGCACGGGTAGATGAGTGGATCAGTGGATGGTGGAAGGATGAATAGATGAATCATGGATGGGTGGGTGGATGGATGTGTGGGTAGGTAGATGAACAGGTGCCTGTATGGATGGATGATGTGAATGTGTGGATGGGTGGTGGATGGATGGATTGGATGTGTGGATGGGTGGATGGATGGGTGGCTGAATGGATGTTGGTGGAAGAATGGATGGCTGGATTGTAGATAAGTGGGTGGATGGGTGTGTGGATGAAAGGATGGGTGCCCTGTGAGACCTGCAGAGAGTAAACGGATGTGTGGGTGGGTAGATGGATAGTTGCATGAATGAATGGAGGTGTGGATGGGCAGACGGATGATGGGTGGGTGCCTGAATGTATGTATGACGTGGATGTGTGGATGGGTGGATGGATGGGTGGATGAATGGATGTGGGTAGAAGAATGGATGGCTGGATTGTAGATGAGTGGGTGGATGGATGTGTAGATGAAAGGATGAGTGAGTAAATGGATGTGTGGGTGGGTAGATGGATAGTTGCATGAATGAATGGAGGTGTGGATGGGCAGATGGATGATGGGTGGGTGCCTGAATATATGTATGACATGGATGTGTGGATGGGTGGTGGATGGATAAATGGATATGTGAATGAGTGAATGGATGATGGATGGATGGATAGATGGGTGAATGGATGGATGTGTGAGTGGAAGGATGGATGGATGGAGCATGGATGGGTGGGTCAATGGATGTGTGGGTGGGTAGATGGATGGGTGGATGGATGAATGGATGATGCTTTTGATTTTATTGGACTGGGCTGATAAGGTCCTAAAGTCCTCTGGAAGTGATGTTACTCTCTGCAGGTCTCACAGAGCACCTTGACTGTGGTTAGGCCATAGAGTGTGAAGGACATTCAGCCCCATTGGCATTGCCCATTGAGACCCTCCATGCCCCTCCCAGTACTGTGCCTCCTCTCCCTTTATCTCATTTTCCTGCTTCCTCTTTGCTTCCACCTCTGACACCTGGTAGCTCCTGCGGCCTTTGTCCTTCCTCCCACAGATCTTCTTGTCTCGCTTCTCATTAAGCACTGCAGTGGACGCTCTGAAGAAGCTTTGGGGCTGTGCCAATTTGCTCTGTGACAATGTCAAAGAGCTCAAACGCTCCTCTTTAAGCCAGGACTGTCAGTCAGCAGCTGCCTTGTGAGGAGGCAGAGCTCCTCTGCTGGTAAAGAAGGAGCAGGGAGGGAAGGGCGTCTGTGCAATTAACCTGGACACCGCCGGGACACACACATGCTCTGATCCCCTCCGTGCTCGGTGTTGGCCCAGTCTCTTGCAGGCTCACCTTCCAGTGGGCGCCTTTGCCCTTGCGTGGTTGGGATACAGCATGCTCACCAGGTGTGTTCACGTGTGCAAATGTGCTTTTTAAACATCTCCCTTTCTATTGTTCACCAAGCAATTCAACTGCTCTCACATGGAAGAAAGGGAAAGCGACGTCTGAAGGTGCATAATTAGTAACATATAAAAGAAATAGTAATGAGTGCACATAAGGTGAAAATGCAAATGGAACAGGTGCCTTTGTAGATGAAAGGCTTTGAGTCAACTTCGGGTCCTCTGGGCTTCCATTAACATGCTGGCAGGAGCCAATTATTCAGCAGGTACTTAATAAATACTCATGGTGAGTTTGTGCATCTTGTACATGCATTCCCATTGCCTGTGATGGAAGCAGCTCTCAGATGTCCAGGGAGATTTTCTACTAAAAAACTTGAGATTTAAAGTTTATGGATAATTGAGAAGATCTACTTTTTGCATATATCTCAGATAGAGAGCTTGTATTACCAATTCTCTCTCTCTCTGTTCCAAGTCTGGGATAGCTTACGCACCTTAGACAGGGCCACCTACAGGATCTCTCAGCCAAAATCCTCCACACAAAAGAATCCTAAGGCTTGGAATGGGGAGAAGAGGCCAGGGAGGGAGGTGAGGATGCCTCCCAGCCCCCTGCTTAAGAGATGGTTCTGCAGAGATAGTCAACAAGGAGGAAGGCCTCCCAGCTGCTGCCCGGGGGGAACAGGGGCAGCTGCCATGCAAGGACTGTGTGACTGACTGCTTCTACCCCTGGGCCACCTGGTGAGGTCACAGATGGGAAGCCTTTTGGGGAAAGGCCATCAGGGCTACCCTGGGGGCCAAAAATCCCCACTGCCTGCACCAAGTATAGGCGTTAGCACGAGGGCATGCTGTGGAGTCAGTGTAGGGAACACTCCTGTTCAACGTTCAAGTACATTTAGTAACAGAGACCAGGGTCTGCTTTAGCAACCAGATAAGAATATTTGGAATTAGTGTCTTACCGTTCCTGGTTTCCTGAGGATGCCACTTTTGTTATTTCCACTCATCACATCAATTTATATGTGAATCATGAGCCATCGTATAATTAACACCAAGCGCTAGGCTTTCTGGGGGACACAGGACAGGGCACTCCCTGCAAACGCAGAGCTCATGAGGGAGGGGTCATTCACTGTGTTCCCCCCACCCCACATCTGGCATCCAGTCGCTAAGAGCTTCCGGGGGGAGTGGCTAAAATGAGTGGTCACGGACGCATTGAGAGTGGCAAGATTCACGTAAGAGGCACAAGAGGAGGGCAGCGTGGCCGCTGAACACCTGCTGATTAAGCCCCACTGCCTGCAAGCCACTGTTCTAAGTGGTGGGGACACCACGGGGGAGAAACTGTGGGAACTCTGTGTCCTCCTGGAATCTAGGTGGGGGGACAGACGGCACATCAAGTACATAAGAAAAACGCTCATCACGTGAGACAGCCAGAGCTTTATGCAAAGCGTGAGGCAGGGGAGGGTGGGGAGTTCTGTGTTTGTGTGCATCTGTGTGCACGCACATGCGTGTGAATGTCTGCACACGTGTGAGCACGTATACATGTGTGCACGTCTGTATACACACATTTGTTTGTGGCACATGTGCACGTCTGTGTGTGTTCACACGGGGTGGCTAGGGAGGGTTGCATGGAGAAGGTGACTCTTGGCAGAGCCTTGCAGGAAGGGAGGGAGGGGTTCACGCGGACACGTGGGGAAGCTCTGCAGAGGGAGAACAGCCAGGCAGCCGAGCAGGGGTCTTAGAGAGCCAGGGGCTGTCTGGGAGGGGCTGGGAGGGGAGAGGAGACCCCACCAGCAGCATCCAGAGGAGCAGCTTGCAAAGGAGCAGATGCGAATGAGCAGGACCTAAAAGAGAAAGTTTGACATTCTGTTGAGGAACATAAAATAAAAATCCACATCTGTCCCGAACAGGAAGACTTGAGGCCATCAGGATCCAACATCCAACAATGCGCTGAGCCCAGTCCCTGCTTCAGGTTCTAGGGACACAGGTTCTGGGGACACAGCCAGAGCGGCCAACGCCTCTGCTTCCCGGAAGTCGTGAGGTGCCTTCCAGACAGCGATGCTTCCTGATTCACTCACACACTCACTAAGACCCCAAATAAAATACTAGCAGGATGTTTGGAAATGCTGTAAAATAATTCTAAAGTTTATCTGGAAAAATAAACGTATGACCAAGGAAACCAGGGCTGGGAAGGGCTGCACCTCCCTGGTGTGATAATGTAATTTTTTTTTTTTTTTTGAGACGGACTTTTGCTCTTGTTGCCCAGGCTGGAGTGCAAGGGCGCAATCTCGGCTCACCGCAACCTCTGCCTCCCAGGTTCAAGCGATTCTCCTGCCTCAGCCTCCTGAGTAGCTGGGATTACAGGCACGTGCCACTCCGCCTGGCTAATTTTGTATTTTAGTAGAGACAGGGTTTCACCATGTTGGTCAGGCTGGTCTCGAACTCCTGACCTTAGGTGAACCATCCACCTTGGCCTCCCAAAGTGCTGGGATTACAGGCATGAGCCACCACGCCCGGCCAATAACGTAATTTAAACTGGATGATGAAGGTGCTTCTAGACTTCTGCAGGCACAGATAGGCAGACAAACCCAGCAGGGTTTTCACAATCCAAACAGTTCCCAAACACGGGTGGGATTTAGCACAGGGCAAAGGATTTAGCTCCAGAGCTGAGGTGCTTCCTTGGTAACCACTGCAGGGCCCTAGGCAGCCAGAAGAAAAAAGTTGGAGTTTTTATCACTTTAAATATAAAGTCACACACAATTCCAGATGGAACCAGGGCTGAAAATGAAACCATGAGGAAAATACGGAGGAAGAAGAAGAAAATACCAAAAAAGAAAGCTTTCAAGGCATTATACACAACCTGTGAGCTATAAAAGAAAAAATTTGAGAAGCTTCAGGCACTTTAAAAATATCATAAAGATTTAAAGGCAAAGGTACAAAATGGAAAAACATTGTCACACATATCACAGAAAAGGTTAATAATGTCATTAATACACAAAGATCGCTTACAAGTTGTAAAAAGGTAAACAATCCAATAGAAGAGCAAAGCAGCCGAGGACATGAGCAGAGGCAGCCCACAGAAATCGGGGATTCATGGGGGATGAACACAGGTGAGGGGTCCTCAGCTCGCCTGGGGATCAGCAACGCCCTCATCAGCAGAGGAGCAGCCTTGTTCAGACAGAACTTGGAAAGGCTCATGACTGAGCAGCCCCCGGGGTTGGGCGGATGTGGGAGACCAGATGTCGCCGTACACTGCTGTGGAACTTAGGAAGGCACCAACCATTCGGAGACAATTGACAACTTCTTTGCAACTTAAAATGCAGGTACCTTGGACACATACGTCCACTTCTAGGGGTTATTTCAAAATAGACATATTTGCATAAGGACACAAACATTTGTGAAAAAGAATGTTGATTGTGACATCTCAGAAACCAGGAAAAAATTGGAAAGCCTTAATTGTCTACCACCAAAGGACATGTTAATAAATCACGGTCTCTGCACCCAACAGTGTCATACGCCAAATCCACATAGGTGGTCACGGTAAGGGGCCCAGATATTTTCAAATAAAGTATCTATTATTAGATGCTAAAAATCAATGTCTAAAATATTAAACCCATTTGGGTAAAAATGTGTCTTTTGCACACACGTGACTATAAAGATGTATCTATTTTATATAATAGAGAATAGGTATAAAAACCACTAACAGAGATAGCACCATGCTCTACTAAAAGCCATCAGTGACGGGGGCACCTTGGCTAAGAAGCCCTGGAGGACATGGCTGAGGACACAGAACCCTGAGCCCCTCCTCTGAGTCTAGGATCCCCTGCCCCTCATGCTGTCCTGACCAGACAGCTGCCCGGGTGGAGACAGAGATGGGCAGAGAGGCTGGTGGGCTTCCGTTAACCCTGCAGGACAGGCACAGCCCCGGAGCTTGGGAATCACCCACGGCTGTGCGTCCCTTAACAAAGGAAAACAGTCTCCCGACCACTGGCCACATCTGCTTGGCCCTTGGTATCGCCGAGGCCTGGCCCAGGACGGGTGCCAGGAGAGTCAGCGTTGTGAGTGCGAGTGATGTGTGTCTGTGTGGCGTGTGTCAGTAGGGTGTGTACGTGTCAGTGTTGTTTGCATAAGCCCGCTGCTGTGTGTCCATGTTGTGTGTGTATCAGTGCTGTGTATGTCCACACTGTGTGTGGGTCAGTGTTGTATGTGTGTATGTGTGTGTCCCTGTGTGTGAGTGTGGTGTGTGTGAGTGTTGTGCCTGTGTTGTATGTGTCTCAGTGCTGTGTGTGTCCACATTATGTGAGTCGGTGTTGCTTACATGTGTCCCTGTTGTGTGTGATGTGTGTTAGTGTTGTGTGACTGTGGTGTGTGTTAGTATTGTGTGTCTGTATTGCCTGTGTGTCAGCATTGTGTGTCCATATTGTGTCTCCATGTTTGGTATGTCTCAGTTTTGTCTGTGTGAGTCTTGTGTGTGTGTATTTGGTGTCTCCATGCTTTGTGACTCAGTGTTGAGTATGTGAACCCCCAGCCCCTGCGGGGTGTCCATCCCGCCCTTACAAATGGACGGACCAACCCGGGCGCTGACATCACTCTGCATTTGAGGGATGCAGGTGCAGCGTGGCGCACGGGAAGACCCTGGCCAGGGCACCTGGTCAGCCCTACACTCCCTGACCCCAGGCTGACTGTCCGCGGTGGGAGAGCACTTGAACGCTCCTTCCACCCTGGCTTTGTGTGCGCACGTGCCAGCCCTTCAGGACAGGTAACGCCGTGTTTCTGGACGGCACGAAG
This sequence comes from Gorilla gorilla gorilla, assembly GCF_029281585.2. Taxonomy (NCBI): domain Eukaryota; kingdom Metazoa; phylum Chordata; class Mammalia; order Primates; family Hominidae; genus Gorilla; species Gorilla gorilla. The sequence continues at coordinate 47,499,796 of NC_086018.1, forward strand.
TTCTTGCCTTTCTGTGAAACAGCCCTTCTGGAGGGACGATTTGGAGTCAAGTCAGAGTCCAGGATTCACAGTCAAATGTCAGTTCCCTGAGATGACAATGGCAGGTGGATTTTAGAATCATAGACAGTCTGGGAATGGGACGCAGAGGTCGAGGAACAGCTGGCCAAGGGTCATTTCTGACAACGGCAGGTGGATTTTAGAATCATAGACAGTCCAGGAATGGGACACAGAGGTCGAGGAACAGCTGGCCAAGGGTCATTTCTGACAACGGCAGGTGGATTTTAGAATCATAGTCCAGGAATGGGACGCAGAGGTCGAGGAACAGCTGGCCAAGGGTCGTTTCTCTCCAACATCGCTGACCAGTCTGACTTGGGCAGGAGCCTCGTGAGGAGCAGGTGCCGTGTCTCCTGGCCCTGCACCGTGAGTTATGCCGTGTGCAGGGGGTTACATTGTCTTTTTGAAATGGCTCCTCCAGCCTCTGGGTCTGATGCATTGGACTGAGGGCTGCAGATGGATGGCTTCATTGCCATGTTGGCATCTTCGTCTTGGAGAGCTTCTCTGCCCTCATTGTTGATGTGCATCAGCCTTCCTCACTGGCCATCCGGTGAAGCCTTGCCCGGCAGTGAGACTGATTGTGATCACACACTGCAGCGTGGGGACCCGCACTTTTCATTTTTCCTCCTTCAACATCATGTATCCCATAAACTAGCATTTGTGGATGTTAACACCTGTAACAAATCCCCTCTCTCTATATATACACCTTGCCAGGACACGGTCTGTGTGACATCTCCCTGTCTGGCTATGGAAAGATGGAAGGGATTCGAGAGGGAGGAAGCAAAGGGAAGAAGGGACAGAGAGAGGGAGGGGAGAGCAGAACCCTATTCTCACTTCTCAGGAGGTGCCGGCTTCTCAATGTGTCCACCAATGTCTGTATGTGATTTGTGTTCACTTCACAGGAAATGACGCTTTGGGTGACTTCTGATTGAATCAGGATATCATAAGATGCCTCTATTGAAGAGACAAAAAATAAATATAATCAATTTTCATTAAAATGTGCACTAGATGGTTCTTGAGAACCTATTGTGTGCCTGGCAGTGCATAAGGCTCAGGGGACCCCCTGGAGACAGGAACCCTGCCTCAGGACGCAAGGTGGTTGAGGCACCGGTTTGGGCTCTGCAGGCTGACAGCAGAGTGGAGGTCTGCCCCACACTTGCAGGTAGCTTGGGACAGGCTGTTAGCCTCTCTAAGCCTTGCCTGTAACATGGCAAGAGCAAGAATATTTGTGGAACAGTTTTGCTGTGATGATGCTGTCAGCAATTGTAGCTGTATTTAGCTTTCACCTAATGGTGAAGTGGATTATTCCCCCCAGTAATCACATTCCAACATAAGCCAGCATCTAAAAGAATCCTCAGCCCAGTCATCTGTTTTCTGAGCTCTGAGCTTTCTAAGAAGCTCCAGGGCATCTTCCTCCCCTGCGTCCTCCCCTGTGTGGGGGAATCTTGTCCCGGGTGATGGGAGAAGGCGGGCTCCTTCTCAGGCCTTGGAGGAAGGCACATCCCACTGATAGAATGCCCTTCCGTGCACCCCCAGTCCAAAAATTTTCCACTCAAGTCATGGTGCTTCTCAAGAGAACTCAGAGTTTTTGGAAATAGATGGAAGATGCACATTTTGGTTGCTGTAGATGAAATTTACTGGTATATGCAGATTTCATGGCTAAGTGCCTCTTTTTAAAAAGCTTCCATCCCACAATTCCTTCCCCATTGACGGGCTGTTCCAGATTATCTATTGTAATTAGATTTAGACTTTCAGCCAACCTTCTGCATCACTTCAGCTATTTCAGAAAAATGAAGGAAGCTTTCCAAATGTTTTCCACAGCGTAACGCTGTGCCCAGGGAATGTCGTGGTGCTGGGCTCAGAGACCCCCTCCTGTTGCTGTTCTATTTCCTTGCGCTCCCAGATAGTGACGCCCCTTCCACAGCCCCGAGTCCAGGGACACCTTCCCCCTGCCTGGAGCAGGCTGACCCCTCGCCTCCATGCCCACAGCACCCAGCTCATCCTCACTTGTCTCTACAAGGGCAATCCTGTTTTTATTTCAACCCTTCTGAATTCTAACCGTGCTACCAAAACAAGGAGGGAGAGGGGAGAGAGGAAGAAAGAAAAAATAACCTCTCTCTAAGTAAATGAGGCTGTTGGGCTTTGGAAACCTGCCAAGCCCTTTCTATGAGGAGCTGTTATATCAGATTTCTCAGCAAGAAAGAAACAAGAAAATTAGTGTGCGGTTGAATTGGAGACTAAAATTAGCCATCTTGAAAAACAAATCTCCGATAAATACAACGAGGATTTATGGCTAAAATTACAGGCAGCACAGATGGCATCTGATGGCATTTTATCTCAAGGGGGAAAATATTCCTTTTACATTAGAGCATCAGCATTATGGGTTCAGGGATGATTGTATAGGGTCTTGCACCATTTTCAACACACAACAGCAAGTGGCTCGGCTTCATCAGCTTTTCAGGAGATGTTAGAGGCAAAAGGCCAGCGTCCTGAAAGGTCACTTTGGCCAATCCACTGCCTGTGGGCTGATTCTTAGTTCCCCTGGCATAAGCAGGGAAGGAATCTCTTCTGATTTCGAAGGCCACTTGTGAAGGAGACCCCACACCGGTGACTCCCCACTCCGTGTTTAGAACCTTCGCCTCCAGGTCAGGGTTTTATTGGTTTGTTGGTCATCCCTCGTCCACGTCTCCCCCTCTGCATATTCCAAGTGTCCTCCTGGGCCTCCTCGGCTGAGATTTTAGGGTGGAAGAGGCAGCGACGCGGAAGCACGGCTACCTGACAAGCTGGGGGGACACTGGGCCCCAAAGCAGACATTGCCCCGATACGGATTTGGTTCCCTTTAATGACTCTCCGGAATAAAATAAAGGTGTAGACTACGGCTCTTCAGAAGAACGAGGCTCGTTTCTCTGGGGTGGTGCCTCCAGGTGGGCAGTGCCACAGGAGCGTGTGGCGGCGGCCGAGACCCAGAGGTGTTTGTCGGTGATATGGCCAGAGCCGTCACAGGGAAAGGCAGACACACAAAGGGGACCCACCAGGTGGACAGCATCGCCGGAGGCTTCCAGCCTGGAAATCCCTCCCCCACGCGTGGGTTCCCTCGGCTATGGTGGCCATGTACTATAGGGTAAGGCCTCAGGGAACCCAGATGGGCCTGGCCTGGGTGACCCCTGAGCCCACAGATGGAGCCCAGGTGGGACAGAGGCTGTGGCCTGGAGAGGTGCAGCCAGTGTATCGGGGACTTTAGAACCCAGGGTCCACAGCAGCTCGGCTTTGAGGGTGTTTGGCCTTCAGTCACACTTCATTCCCCACCACACTCATGAACCCCCAAGAGTGTCCCCGACGCTTCATTGGCTGGACTTTTTCATGTTGTTTTTCTTGTAGCTCATTAATGCTGCAAATATAGATCACTGAAATAGAGGCTTGGAAGTATTACTTGTTTTGCTTTGTATCTTGAAATAATTTTAGATTTACAGAAGAGCTGAAGAGACACCACAGTGAGCGTCCACATGCCTGTCACCCGCTCCCCCTCTGCTAACGCAGCTCACTTAGATGTGCTTATTAAGCCGTCTGTGGCTCTGAGAAATTCACGGTGATACCACGCGACGAGCTGAATGAAAGGCTTGATTCGGACTTGGGTTTCCCTCAGTGTCCTCCTTCTGTCCCAGGATATCACACTGCGTGTGGTCACCGGGTCTCCTCACCGCATCCTCCAAACTCTGACAACTGGAGGTATTATTTTAATAGAAAGACTGAAAAGTTGGCCAAAAAAGAAAATAAAAAGATGGAGAAATTTTCAATAAAGTAAAAGAATGAGAAATTGTCAAGATTGGATTCTGGTCACGGATTTTATAGAACCTTGTACTCTCTAATGCTTTCTCGTGGTGAGACCAACATGGTGGGTTTGGGGGAAGAGTTCCCCGGAGGGGCGGTGGGCTCCATCTCCCGTCACGCAGCGGCTGCACGTCACTACACGCGTGCCGGGCGCACCAGCTCTGTCCCTGGCCGGGGTGCTGTCTGCCTCCCCTGCCTGCAGCAGGCTGACCCCCACCCCACCCAGCTCATCGCCCAGCTCTCTGCTGCACGGACTGTTTTGCTCCTCCCTGCTCCGTTGTTAGAAGTAAGTCACGAGTCCAACCCACACTCCAGGGGAGGAGAGTTAGGCCCCACCTCCGGAAGGAAGGGGCATGACACAGTTTGTGGATATATGGTACAACCGCCAGAGTCACGAGTGCAGGCTTTGGGTGACACACTCTGAGGCCGTGCGAATGCCCTGTTTCTCCTCCAAGGCCCCTGCCCTTCGGGTCATTCCTGCAGCAATTAAGACTGCGGTGTTCTTGGGGTGGTTCTCTCCCTCCCTCCGTCCTTTTCCCTTTATTATTCAAAATTATTATTAGTTTTGTTTTTTTATTTTTTTTGAGACAGAGTTTCACTCTCGTTGCCCAGGCTGGAGTGCAATGGCACAATCTCGGCTCACTGCAACATCCGCCTCCCAGGTTCAAGTGATTCTCCTGCCTCAGCCTCCCAAGTAGCTGAGATTACAGGCATCTGCCACCATGGCCGGCTAATTTTTTTTTTTTTTTTTTTTTTGTATTTTTAGTAGAGACGGGGATGTTGGTCAAGCTGGTCTCGAACTCCTGACCTCAGGTGATCCGCCCACCTCAGCCTCTCAAAGTGCTGGGATTACAGGCGTGAGCCACCGCGCCCGGCTATTATTCAAAATTCTTATAGACGGAACGTTGGTGGACTCTCCACTATTCGTTTACTTATGAAATCATGTGTTGACATCAGTATAGACGCATGTGCACCCTCTTTATGGCATTTCCTGGTTTTGTGGTGCTGTACGATGTCCTGGGCTCATCTTGTAGTTCTCCTGCCCCGTCCCTAGAGTCACCCACTCACCCAAGTAGCTTTGGTTCCCTGTATTAGGAAATGGTTAGAAACCAAGGTCAGAACTTTCCCATATTAGGGAAGTGTTAGAAACCAAGGTGGGGACTCAAGACCTGTTCATTCTCGCAGGATGTCACTGCTTCTCAACCATCTCAGGGACCGAGCTGGGGCATGTTTGTCATTCACATTTATATATGTGTGTGTGCGTGTGTGTCTGCATGTGTGTGTGTGTGCACTGCGTGCCTGCATGCATGTGTGTTATTTTTCTGAGGTCTCTGAATAAAATACAGCCCCAGAGTCCATTCACACATTGCCTTTGCTTAGGTGCAACTTTTCCTGACAGTGAGAAATCTGACCCCTGCCTTCTACTGTTTATTCATTGGTTTATTCCACCTGAGTATACATGTGAAGTGGTTACATAGTTGCTCGGCTGCACCCCTGAGAGAGACAAACTTACTGCCTGGAGCCAGCACCGAGACCAGTTCCTTTTGTCTTGAGTCAAAAACCTCTTTGCGGAAATTGCTCAGGTGAGCCCCACTCCCCACCCTGCCCCCAGCAAGGTGTGCCGTGCCTCTTTAATGCCGTCAGATTCAGGTGTCGGTTTGCCTTTCCTCCCAGGACCCCGCACCGGCTGGTGGATCATTCCCATTTTCATAAACTTCACTTTATTCCATGGGCTTTGACCGAAGCACAGAATCTGTAGTCACCGCCAGTGTCACAGGGGCCACTCCGCCACCCTCAGATGTACCTTCTGTGCCCCCTTTTTGCCAATCCCACCCCCAACCCTAAACCCCAGTGATTACGGATCTGTTTTCTGTTCCACAGTTGTGCCTTTTCCAGAAGGGCATGGAAATGGGATCCCACAATACAGAGCCTTGGGGCCTGGCTTTGTCAACTAGCAAAATGCCTTCAGGGCCAGGCGCAGTGGCTCACACCTGCACTTTGGGAGGCTGAGGCGAGCGGATCACAAGGTCAGGAGTTCAAGACCAGCCTGGCCAACATAGTGAAACCCCGTCTCTACTAAAAATACAAAAAAAATTAGCCAGGCGTGGTGGTGGGTGCCTGTAATCCCAGCTACTTGGGAGGCTGAGGCAGGAGAATCGCTTGAACCCGGGAGGCGGAGGTTGCAGTGAGCTGAGATCACGCCATTGCACTCCAGCCTGGGAGATAGAGCGAGACTCCATCTCAAAAAAACAAAAAATGCCTTTGGGACCCGTCTGTCCACGTGAATCCTCGTCTGGCCGCGTGAATCCTGCTTCGTCTGCGTCTCTTCCCACTGGGTCAGGGTCCTCTCTACGAATGCTGACAGCTTGTTTCTCCTGCTCCTGCTAAAGAACATCTTGGTTGTCTGGTTTGGGGCAATTATAGATACAGCAGCTCTAAAGCCCCACACACAGGTTTCTGGGTGAACATCGGTCTTCAGCTCTCTTGGGTAAATGCCCACCAGGGGGTGGCTGCCTGGACAGGGAGTGTCTGTTTACCTTTACGAGGAGATGGCCGACCCGTCTTCCCCAGGGCGGCCCCACTTCACACCCCTTCCAGCCATGAGCGAGGGGCCAGTTGCTCCTCATCCTCCTCAGCTTCTGACACTGTTGGGGTTTCCTTTGTTTTTCCTCCAACCCCATCTAGAACATCTAGAATTTAATTTTGACCTGGTCTGAAGGAACGAGTTCTGTTTCTTTTTCAAGAGTTCACCAATTCTCCAAAACCCATTCTCCAGCCAGCCTCCCCTTCACACCCCTCACCGAGGGACTCAGGGGGTGCAGTGCGGCTGCTGTGCCCACTGGTCTGTGTATCTGCTTCTGTGCCGCACCTCTGTGTCAACTGACATGAAATCAGTGGATTACGTTATCTCATTATGTAAGAAATCAAACTAAATCATTAGTTTTCTTTTTTTCTAACTGCCATGTGTATGGGAAAAGAGAGAAGGGATGACCCTTTACATCTGGCTTAAACAAAGCAAGCTCCTAAGTCTGTCTATCGTCAGAAGACAAACAGGAGCTTAAGGGCCACTGCCAGGGCATACATATTTTATATATAGATATATATATACTTTAAGTTCTAGGGTACATGTACACAACATACAGGTTTGTTACATATGTATACATGTGCCATGTTGGTTTGCTGCACCCATTAACTCATCATTTACATTAGGTATTTCTCCTAATGTTATCCCTCCCCCAGCCCCGCACCCCGCGACAGGCCCCGGTGTGTGATGTTCCCCTTCCTGTGTCCAAGTGTTCTCATTGTTCAACTCCCACCTATGAGTGAGAACGTGCAGTGTTTGGTTTTCTGTCCTTGTGATAGTTTACTGAGAATGATGGTTTCCAGCTTCAGCCATGTCCCTGCAAAGGACATGAGCTTATCCCTTTTTATGGCTGCATAGTATTCCATGGTGTATATGTGCCACATTTTCTTAATCCAGTCTATCATTGATGGACATTTGGGTTAGTTCCAAGTCTTTGCTATTAGGCACACATATTTTTAAGGCTGTTGTAGAGGTCAGCCTTTGCCCAGCTCACTTCTCCTTCTCGTGGGCCTTCCTAACTACAGAGGCCAGGGTGCCAGGAATCACACATGTGTTCTCTGCACTGGATGTGGCGCTCCACCCCTGCTCCTCCGTGTGCTGGGGTGGGTGGGAGTTCTCTGCACCTGGGCATGATGCTCCCACCTTGCTCCATGTGCTGTGGCGGTGAGAGGTGGAAGGAGCCCCGGCTTCTCCTGGCCAGCATTCTTGCTGTGGCCTCAGCAGTTCCCATATCAGCCTCTGGCTTTGGGTGTGTCCAGGGCCAGGGCTCGGCCCACCGTGTCCCGGCTGGTCTGGGTCTTCCCTGGCGCAGTGAGGGGACGGAGCTTGCAGCTGTGGTCAGTAGCCTCGCCTCAGAGCCTCTGCTCCCTGAACCAGTGAAGGCAACGTGGCTTCTGCAGCCAGCAAATTCACAAGGGGCTTCCAGTGTGCCATGCTTCCTGACTGGTGGGCCACTCTGGATTGTTCTGGAAATCACTGGCAGAGGGCTTGGAGCCCCCTCTTCCAGCCCCTGTGCTTTTGTCATCCTTGGACACTCTGTTTTACGTTCTGTCCCCATGGAAATAACAAGTGGTTTCTGTTGCCTGTGGCTGAATCCTGGCTGATATAGTCACGGGTGGAACTGCGGGCTCCAGAGTTCAACGTCCTCGGTTGTGGGGCGGTTTCACGAGACAGAACAGCCTCCGGGTGGAACTGCGGGCTCCAGAGTTCGACGTCCTCGGTCATGGGGCGGTTTCACGAGACAGAACAGCCTCCCGGTGGAACTGCGGGCTCCAGAGTTCGACGTCTTCGGTTGTGGGGCGGTTTCACAAGACAGAACAGCCTCTGCTTTTCTGCGGCTTAGCAGAGGCTTAGCAGAAAGACTGCTTTTGCCAGCAGACAGAGGGGCCTACAGTCTCAAAGCTGTATTCTGTTATTTCGTGATTAACTCATGCAGAAATGAAAGCAGCCCTGTGAATATCAAAAGTTACCATAGAAGAAGGAAGGGACATAGGGAGAACCTTTGCACACGGAGCTCAGGCGTCCACAGCCCATCACGGTTACTATCTCATCACAGTGGTACAACCTCATACCTGGCAGGCAAGCCCCTGCCACCCTCCTGAATGGGGCAGTTCCGTGACCCCCTGATCCCTGAGCCCAGCACGGCCCCAGCTCCAGCCCTTGCTCTCTCATGTGTGATATGATGAGCTTTGCGACGGAACCACAGAGGCGTGCCCAGAATGCAAAGCACCCCAGCCTCCTGCATCACTGGTGGGTGTGGGGTGAGGGAGTGGGGTCAGGAGAGGCTCTGGGAAGAGAGAAGGCAGAGCTGAGAAAGAGGCCTGCCTGGAACGGGGTGTTCTGGGTGGAAGGAGCGGCCTGCAGGAAGGCATGAGAAAACACCAGTTCAGTGAATGGTGGCACAGAACCAGTGACGCCTCAGTGTGAGGACAGAATCCTGGACAGGTGAGCAGCCCTGAGCTCAAAGGGTCCCAGTTACCGTCCCCCATCAGGAAGGGGACCACTGAGTGATGTCAGCATATCTCCAGGTTCTCCGGCCAGCTTGCTGTCCCTGGGACATTATAGCCAACTTAGGGCCACTGTCTCCCCGAGCTAACCTCCAGGTGTTGGCACGCTCCTTCTCCAACCCTGAATACCACCTTCCTCGACTTCCCCTGCCAGGAAAGCATTCCTCCTGGAGAGACAAACAGCTTATGGCCAAATCCCTGAAAAATAGGGTCACACAGAACAAGCCCTGGCCCATCAGCCCTCCATGGTCATCGGGAAAATGAGCTTGACCATTGGCTTGAACTTTGCTCTTCCCCTAACTGTGGTGCGATTGCTCCAGTGAGCTTAGAGGCTTCGTCGAAGGGACTGGGTGGCCTTGGTTTGCATTCCCTTAATCATTGGTGATGAATGTAAATCCTCCGGTTCCTGCCAGTCTCTCCCAGAGAGAGGAGAGGAACCCTGGCTTTGTTCACACGTGCGCTGGGCGCAGTGGGGGAAAGAGATCTCCGCAGGGGAAGCACTGCTGAAAACACACAATCTCTTCACTGCAACATCTCGGACCTCCAAAGCCGTATGTCTTCATTTTCCTCCTTTTGAGAGTAAAAGCCATCATCTCTCCACTGGCTGGAGTGTTTTCTCCTCGTGCTTCTCCGTGGGGATGTGCGGGTCAGTGGAGGGAAAAGGAGGAGGAACCCGAACCCGTAGATGGCCAAAGGCCACACTCTCTAGACAGGGAGAAGAGTCTCCAAATATTGGAGTGATTAAAAGAAAAACCAGTCCAAGAGATTTAAACCGACAAGCACCCTGGGTTTAGAAAGATTTGAGGAAAACCTTTCCTGGCATAATTTGCTGGGTATGTTTAAGCCTCCGATGCAACAACCTTTAAAATAAATGCAATTCACACACAGATCTAGATAAATTATTTCCAATCTTATCTTCAGATGAATCTATGAATAATAAGTCATCTCAGCATTGTAACAGAGGCTGCTGCAGGCTGGCAGCCTTGATTCTGATTGCGTTGATTTTGACACATGGCAATGTATTCCGAATAGACACCCAGGAAAGAAGAGAAATATTTTTTCAAATTGCAGAACTTCATAAATATGCAAATCTCCAAACTCCAAATGCAACATAGTGTTTCTATTTTATTTTTCATTGTTTTTAACATTTTGTTTCTAAGGCAACTTCCCGATCATCTGTGTAATTCCACCTATAAACCACACGAGTCATGCCCTAGGTTTATTTGTAAGATGTACTTGGTACTTGAAAGACGTTTTCCTCTGGAAACAGTGTGATAAACGGTAGCCCCACAATGCAACAAACGCTGGCAGTGCAGGGGAGGGTCCTAATGAGCCTGAGGAATGCAGCAGTCAGAAAGCCCTGCTTATGAAGGACAGAAATCACACCGTCTCCCCTCCAACATGAGAAGCAGCTGGATAACACAAAACGTAGACAAGAAGGGGCTATGCCTTGGGAAAGCCGGAACAGTGGACTTGATCGTGGCAGGATGGCAGGCGTCCCCGTCGTATTTCAATTTCTCTCCTACAGGCTGGGTTCTAGTCTCCCTGTGTTTCTAGGAGATGAAAGACCAGGGATTCACCAACTCCAGGTTCCAATCCCAGAACTTCATCTGAGACGTGGGACCAGGTATTCACCAAGCCCAGGCTCCTGTCCCAAAAATTCATCTAAGACATGGGACCCGGGTGTTCACCAACTCCAGGTTCCAATCCCAGAACTTCATTTGAAACATGCGACCAGGTGTCGCCCACCCCAGGCTTCTCTCCTAGATCTTCCAGAATAAGAGCGAAGAGGTGGCCTCCATCTGGGTTAAAATCTGCAGCATTTCAGGAGATTTCTGTGGTTGCCTGGCTCTTTCCATGAGACCATAAGAAACAGCCCCTGGTCAGGGGACAGCCGGTGATCAGCCATCCCCAGAGATGTGGAGAATCAGGGTGGGCACACCACGCTTGGCTTGGGTCGTTCAAAATCTCACCACGAAAGAGGCCCAACTCCAGGCCAGAGCTGACACAGCCCAGAAGCCTCCATGGTAAAGACCCTGGGGGAGGAGCTGGGGTGGAAAGGGCAATTATGGAGACCCTCGGGTGGTGGCGAAGAGGGAGGGGGGCAGGGTCACTCCCAGGCGAAGAAAAGCAAGGGAAGCCCCCGGCTATTTTCAGTGGTTGAAGCGCTCATATCCAATCACAGGGGTGACCGGGGGGACGAGGTTTACAATCGGGGCTTCTGAGTCCCTAGGACACAGGAAAGCTCTCGAATCCCCTCAGGGCCAGTCAGAGACTCAGAAACCAGGCCCCATGTTGCCACAGGGGACCTTTTGTCTCAGAGGGAGCAGTAAACACTCAGAGGAAACGGCCAAGAAGGGTCCTGCAGGGCTTGGCAAGGAAGGAGACCAGGAGGTGGCCCCATGTCCAGGAGCCAGCGGACCTGCGTGCCCCTGTCCAGAGGAGCGGCTGCAGCTCAGCTTCAGCCCTGTGTCCCTATGAGAATGTGGGTGGAAGACGGCCAAGTCCTCCTGCTTATTCAGGAGAAGCCGGTTGTGAAATGTTTCAAGGTAGCAAACAGAACATAAACCGAGCAGCTTCCATGGGCCTTTCAGTTGTATGTGTCTCCGGCTGAGATTCAAAAGAGAAGGTGGACGAAGAGGAAATGCAGATGACGCCGAGGAAAGGCGCCCAGGACACCAGAGGGAAATGTGTGCACCTGCTCGCCTGCAAACCTGCTACGCGGGAGAGGCTTCCAAACAGCAGGAACCCCACAGGCCCCAACTGCGGAAGGAGGACGGAGCCAGGTCCCCTCGGGCGGTCATCATTGGTCTTGGTAACAAGCCAGTGCAGCAGGTGTGAGGAATGAACAGACGTCAGGGGAAGGCGGGAATTCCAAACACCTTTCCTCTGACTTCACCCACGGGAACCAAAGGAGAGGGAGGTGCCTGGCGGGATGGTGGAGGCCGAGCCCAGGTCCCACCCCGTCCATCATGGGTGTCCGCGCCGTTTCCTGGGCTGCTCTGGCTGGACGGCTCTGTTGTTTTGCCGCCACACACACAAACACACACACACACACAAACACACACAAACACACACACACACAAACACACACACACACGTGCTTCCAGAAACATCCACATACATCACATGTGGTTTCCTATTGGCACTTTATTCCTATGTGGTGGATTCCCAAGGTGTGACTGCAGCGTGACTGGTGGAAACATATTTTTGCGTTACCACTCCCCTTCCAGCCACAAATACACACAAAAGAGACTGGGATGATGGCACCAAAGAGCTTCAGAGGGCACGGGCATCATTTCCACATCGCTTTCCAAAATGCCGTAACAACTTCAATTTACATGAATATCAAAAACAGTGCCATTTTCCCTGCCAACAAGAGATGTTATGTTTCCCTTTATTTTCTTTAGTCTGAGGGTGATAAAACATATGGTTTCTGTCACTGGCAAATCTCTACGCAGCTGTGTGTTGGGACATCTCTTTCAGACATTTGTTAGTTTGTTGCTTTTATTCTTTGCCAGCTTTCTAATAATATATGTTTCTGGGATATTACAAATAATAATGTCACACATGTAATGTCATTTACATTAAAAAATATTTTACCAATAGATTACTTTTATATTGGCTTGACATAAAGTATCGTTTTTGCCATGAAAATACTTTAATCACTATCTGAGCACAAATGACTTTCTTTTATGGCTTCTAAATCCCTTATTAAAAATCATTTCCTGGTTGGGCATGGTGGCTCACACCTGTAACCCCAGCACTTTCGGAGGCTGAGGCGGGCAGATTACCTGAGGTCAGGAGTTCAAGACCAGCCTAGCCAACATGACAAAATCCCATCTCTACTAAAAATACAAAAATTAGCCGGGCATGGTGGTGGGCACCTGTAATCCCAGCTACTTGGGAGGCTGAGGCAGGAGAATTGCTTGAACCTGGGAGGTGGAGGTTGCAGTGAGCCAAGATCACGCCACTGAACTCCAGGCTGGGTGACAGAGTGAGATTCTGTCTCAAAAAAAAAAAAAAAAAAGTCATTTCCTCAGTTGCAGATTCCTCAGTTGCAGAACCTAGAAATTTCTGGATGTAAATATCATTATTGTTATTATTATTATTATTATTATTATTATTATCTTTATTGTTTAAGCCTTTGATTCCCCTGGCATTTGTGTCTGTCACTGGTTTGATGTTGAGGACTGAGTCATTTCCATCCTGATGGGCATCTCTGTGCAGGACGCACTCAGGAGGGGAACCAGTCCCTTCCCCCGAATTGGACGCCATTCTTATCACAAATCAGACCTCATAGACTAGGTTCTGGTTCTCAGTGCCCTGATTCCCCCATTCGCTTTTCCATTCCTGGGCCGGTACCATATTGATTTGATTAAAGCGCCTTGGAAACAAGTTACCATTTTCACATCAGGCAATTTTACAATTACTGTTCTTTTTTAGGGTTTGCTTGACTATTCTTGGGAATTTATTCTTCCCTATGAACTTTCAGTTCGTGAAATAAGACGCCTGGTAATCTCACTGGAATCACATTAAACTTTTACATTAAGATTGGAAGAACTGCTGTCTTGAGAGATTAGGCATTTCCCTATAAGGATGAGCTATCTCTCCGCGACTTCAGATCTTGTTTTATGTCCCTTAATAAGACTTTCCATATAGTCTTATTCTATATAAGACTATAATATATTATATATAGTACAAGGTTAGTCTAACCCTAGCCTTATATCGTCTTGCACCTTTATTTTCAAGATAGATTCCTGAGCATTTTATAGTTTCTGCCAATGCCGTGCGCAACATATTTGTCCTCATTTCCATTCCTAGATACTTATTTCTAGCATAAGAAAAACTATTGATTTTTGTAAGCTCATCTCCTGTCCAGCTATCTCACCAACATGGAGTAAACATTTCTTTCTGAGTCAATATTGGTGATTTATGTTTTCCTAGACTATGAGCCATTTCATCCAGATTTCAAATCTGTTACTATACAGTTGTACAGAGAATTCCATTTTAAAATATATTTTCATTAATCCTACAAATGTTTATTGAGTACCCACTTTATGTAGTTATAATCCCCTCTTAAAATCCATAAAATGTGTATGGTCACATTCTTATTTTTTTCTTGATTAGATTTGCTAGACATTTATCTATTTTATTAGTCTTTTAAAAGAAATAGTTATTTAATTTATTTATAAAGCCACTTAATACATCTCTTGTAATCTATTATTTTCTTCTTTACTCAGGAATCCCAATTTCTTTACTTTTACTTTGTTATTCTATTTCTAGCTTATGAATTGAATACTTGGTTCACCTAATTTCATCTTCCATCTTAAGCGCTGAAGTGTGGAAAGTTTGGTATCTCCCCCTAAGTGCAGGTTCGCCTACAATATGTGGGAGCTGGAACCTCATGCTCCCCTCACCGTCGGTGGCAAATGCTCCTTGGCCTGAACTCCTGTCACTGTGAATGTCTGAGGCCTGACAGGCCAGGGTGGTTGACAATGGGGCCCCCTCAGTCGGTCCCCAGACAGGGGGAGACAGGAACGGGCTTATCTCCAGAGGTCAGCAGAGGGACCTTCTTGCAACCGGAGCTGGTTTGGGGCAGGAGTGGGTGTGGAGGAGAGGAGCTCCTGCCCTTCACTGGAGCCAGGAGGACTCGGCTTTGGGGACTCTGCTGGTTCTGCTCCTCCCCCAGGGAGAAAAGCCTGGGAGGGAGTTGGTGCAGGGCCGAGTTGAGCTGAGAAGTGAGTGGGCCAAGTCCCCTGCCGGGCCCTTCACCTGCCCTTCCTGTGCCCACCAACCAAACGTCTCTGCAGCTGGTGAGGATGTCACGTTGTCTTCAGGATTTTTCTTTTCTTTCCTTTTTTTTTTTTTTTTTGAGATGGAGTCTGGCTCTGCCCCCCATGCTGGAGTGCAGTGGCGTGATCTTGGCTCACTGCAAGCTCCGCCTCTCGGGTTCACACCATTCTCCTGCCTCAGCCTCCCGAGTAGCTGGGACTACAGGCGCCCGCCACCACGCCCGGCTAATTTTGTTTTTGTATTTTTAGTAGAGATGGGGTTTCACCGTGTTAGCCAGGATGGTCTCGATCTCTTGACCTCGTGATCCACCCACCTCGGCCTCCCAAAGTGCTGGGATTAACAGGCATGAGGCACCGTGCCCGGCCCAGGATTTTTCTAAGATAGACTATAATTCAGAATTTTTGCTTTCTTTCTTCAATTTGACCAGTAAAAAATGAAGTACACTTTTCAGGAAAACAGCCTTTTCTCCCCAACATTTATTTTTTCTATTAACATCAAACTTTATTCCATAGGGGTTAGAGTTCAATCCATAAAATGTCTGCCTGGTGGAATTGAGACTTTCTTTGAGCCTTTTTAGTATTCATTTTCCCATGTTTCATCCGGCCAGGGAGATGTAAAGCATTGTTTCCTTAGGAGGGAAAATTTGTGTGTAACTTCCATTATTGTTTCATTTGCTTACTTTTGTCTGTCTTTCCCACCTGCACTGTAGTGAGTATCATGAACACAGGAGATAGGACCTGATTTATTCACTGTTACAGCCGCGGTTCCTAAAAGAGACCTCATATAAAATGAACATGCTGTAAACACTTGTGGAAAGAGTGACTCCACGAAGCAAGCGTACGAATACAAGTTCACATGCCAGTCTTTTGAATTGTTTGTCTACTTTATATATCCATGATTTTAAAAGATGTTGCAATCTCCCATGATAACTTATTTAAATTTCCTTTTGAATTTCTATCTGATATCATCTTGATATGTTTTATGCTAAGTAATCCCAACACAAACCTTGACAAGACTCCGTGTTTCACTGAGACAATATCAATGGTGCGGGACTTTCCCTCCTACCATAAAAGACTTGGAAACTAGAAAAACACATGAAACAATTGATTTCAGATATTGACTAGATGGTGGCCCAAGAATGGAAGGAATCCCTGAGAGAAGAGAATTAACACGATGAGGCTACCATTGCCCAGCCCTCTGCCTGGAGGCTGACCCCACTACACAGAGGGATGTCAGGCAGAATGCAAGTCTCACCGAGTTGAGGGTACAGAGACCCGTGTTCTGGGATGCTGGGGTGGCTAAAAATTGGAGGGAAGAACAACATCAATAAAGGATCTATGCAGAGAGAGGGCTCCAGAAATCGGCACGGGTCTCCCTGAGTCTGTGGCTCAATGTGGAAGTAGGCAGACAGAAGGCAAAATTCCATCAGGCCATTCTCGGATATCCTAGGATCCATACGTTCAACAATTCGAGGAATCCAAACAGGGCTGGGACTCACTCGTGTTTCCATCCGCCCACGAAGAGAGAACCTGACGAATACACAGTGTGCTCAGCGTAAACCAGAGAGTCTGCGGCTAAACCAGCCTCCCAGGAGAGAACGTCCCAGACCTGTGCTCTTGAGTCTTAAGATAAAGCTCAGGAGAGACAAGCGTAGCCTGCAGGTAACAAAAATGTCACTGAATCAAAACTCAAAACTCTTTAAAGGAAGACAATAAAACACAAAAACTCATCACCAAAACAATCAGTGTCAGGCATCCAGTTAGGAATTAGTCACCATGTTCGCAGGAGAAAAATATGACCTGTAACCCCAATAAAGGTAGTCAATAGAAAAATACCCAGAAATGACAGAGATGTTGGAATTCCCAGACAAGGATGTTAAAAGAGCTATTATAAATGTGTTTAAGGATTTAAAAGAACACATGATCACAATGAAGAGAGAAAAAGGAACTGTTAAGAAGAAATAAATAAATAAATATCCACAGTGACTAATACACTTACCAGACTTATGAGCAGATAAAACACAGCAGAAGCAAATAAAATCAAGCTTGAAAATACAGCAATGGGAATTATCCAAAGCAAAGCACAGATAGAAAAGAAAGAACAAAAATAATTAACAGAGCCTCAGTTACACATAGTACAATATCAATCTAACTTGCCCATAACTGAAGTTCCAGAAGAAAAAGGATACAGAAAAATATTTGAAGACATGGTAGACTTATTTTTTTTTTCTAAATTTGATGCAAACTTTAAACTCTCATGTAAAGAAAAGTGTTCTCACCAGCCTGGTGTAGAACAAAAAGAAAATCAGAAAGAATGATAACTGCAATAGACTGAAACACATCAAACGCATAAAACCCATATGTGCACCTGATGCTCATAAAGTCTCCCCTTGTTGGTCAAAATGGGAGGATGATAGAACCAACTCTTGGCTCTGAAATGAAAGAGGGTTCAAATGCTTATCTTTCTTTTTTTAGCTAAAAATGGATGAAAGAAAATTTTTGTTGAGAGAAAATATCCAGCATTACTCAAAAGTGAAGTTAGAATTAGAAAGTCACTGTTTTGCAGCTCTTAATGACATAACTGATCTATTCAATAATCACAAATGGCTGCTTTCCACATTCATTAAGTAAAATGGTGGTTGGAGGCGGGGAGCAGGGTAAGTCTGACCCTGCCAATCTTAATGTCATTAAGACCTAATGGGCCTCCTGCTGTGAAGCAAACACTGGTGCCACCTGCAAGGAATTCTTGCTAAAAAAAAACTGAACTAGAATCAAATCGAGCGTCAGACCAAGCGAGCAGTTTATATGACAAGCAAGTCAAATGACACCAGTTTCTCCAATAAATGAACCACTGGTATATAAACAAAAGTGAGCTGTTGTCAAAAATAAAAACCTGAAAATACATAGCCACCAAACTCAAAGAATAAATTAGTTTTTAAAAGACTGCTTTGAGACAATAATAACATTTTGAATATGAATTTTGAATTTCCATTGGAAATTATAAAATAACAATGAATTACTTTAACCTTTGTTAGATGTGATAATAGCATGGTGTGCTTTGCAACCAGTGGGTGGATGGATGATGACTGGATGGTGGATGGATGAATGGATGCTGGATGGAAGGCGGATGCATGGATGGAAGGATGGTTGGATGGAGGATGGATGGATGGTGGGTGGATGGATGGATGGATGGATGGATGGATGGATGGATGGATGATGGATGGTGGATGGATGGATGGATGGATGGTGGATAGAAGGTGGATGGATGGATAGATAGATGGTGGATGGATGAATGATGGATGAATGATGGATGAATGATGGATGGAGGATGGATGGATGATGGATGGTGGATGGATGATGGATGGAAGGTGGATGGATGGTGGGTGGATGGATGGTGAATGGATGGATGGATGAATGGTGGATGGATGAATGGTGGATGGATGGATGGGTGGATGGTGGATGGGTGGTGGATGGATGGATGATGGATGGAGGGTGGATGGATGATGGATGTATGGATAGATGGGTGGTATACAGTGGATGGATGGTGGATGGATGGATGATGGATGGATGGTGGATGGATGGTGGGTGGATGGATGGTGGATGGATGGTGAATGGATGGATGGTGAATGGATGGATGGATGAATGGTGGATGGATGGATGGGTGGATGGTGGATGGGTGGTGGATGGATGGATGATGGATGGAGGGTGGATGGATGATGGATGTATGGATAGATGGGTGGTATACAGTGGATGGATGGTGGATGGATGGATGATGGATGGATGGTGGATGGATGATGGATGGATGGTGGATGGATGATGGATGGAAGGTGGATGGATGGATGGATGGATGGATGGATGGATGGTGGATGGAAGGTGGATGGATGGATGGTGGATGGAAGGTGGATGGATGGATGGTGGATGGATGGAGAATGGATGGTGGATGGATGGATGCATGGTGGATGGATGGATGGATGGTGGGTGGATGGTGGATGGATGGTGGATGGATGGATGGATGGATGGATGGTGGATGGATGGTGGATGAATGGATGGATAGATATCTAGATGGATAGAAATGTACATATAGATATTGTGTTTTGTATTATTTTAAGTAAAGATTCATACTCAAGTATTTATAGGTGAAATGACATGATGTCCAGAATAAGCTTTAAAATATTTGAAAAAAAAACTGTAAAAATAGGTGAAGAAACATTGGCACATTGTTGATTTTTTTTTTGAGCTTTGAAATTTTTTATAATAAAAAGTTAAAATATTTTGTTGAGTAAAAGAATCAATTAATGAATGTGCCACAAGGCTGTGCTGAGATGTCTACCTTGAATATGAAGAATTCGGAGTCAGTGAACTTAATTAGTCATTAAAATTATGCTACTTGATAAAAAAATTTAATGGAGAGAAGATGGCTACAGCAAAAATAAAATTATTGCACAGAATGAATGAGTGAGTGAATGAATGAATGAAGAAGCTCATGCCTTGGCCCCCTGTTCTCACTCCTGTAAAATGGGGGCACAGGGTCAGATGGAGTCTAAAGTTCCTCTTAGTTCCAGTCATGCTTCTCTGATTTCACCTGGAAAAGAACGTAAAAGAGCTTCAAGGATGCATCTCTAGGCTTTAAATCATTAAACGAAGTGTATTAGTCCATCTCACACTGCTGTAAAAAGCTACCTGAGACTGGGTAACTTATAAAGAAAAGAGGCTTAACTGGCTCACAGTTCCGCAGGCTGTACAGGAAGCATGGCTGCGGAGGCCTCCGAAAACCTTCAATCATGGCGGACAGTGAAGGGGAAGCAGTCAAGGCCTTCGTGGGGCCAGAGCAGGAGGAAGAGAGGGGAGGGGGCGTCACACACTTTCAAACAACCGGATCTTGCGAGAACTCACTCCCCTATCATGAGAACAGCAAGATGAAAGTCTGCCCCATGATCTAATCACCTTCCACCAGGCCTCTCCTCCAACATTGGCGATTACAATTCTACATGAGATTTGGGTGGGGACACAAATCCAAGCCATATCATGAAGAAATCTTTTAAAGAACCAAGAAACTCCATCTAAGAACTTTGCATTGGCCAGGCGCAGTGACTCACGCCTGTAATCCCAGCACTTCGGGAGCCAAGGCGGGAGGATCACCTGAGGTCAGGAGTTCGAGACCAGCCTGGCCAACATGGTGAAACCACGTCTCTACTAAAAATACAAAAAAAAAAAAAAAATAGCTGGGCTTGGTGGTAGGCAGCTACTCAGAAGGCTGAGGCAGGAGAATTGCTTGAACCTGGTAGGTGGAGGTTGCAGTCAGCCCAGATCACACCATCGCATTCCAGCCTAGGTGACGAGAGCAAAACTCTGTCTCAAAAAAAAATAAATAAATAAATAAAAGGAAAAAGAAAAAGAACTTTGCATTGGCCGGGTGCAGTGGCTCATGCCTGTAATCCCAGCACTTTGAGAGGCTGAGGCGGGTGGATCATCTGAGGTCAGGAGTTCAAGACCAGCCTGGCCAACATGGCAAAACCCCATCTCTACTAAAAATACAAAAAAAAAAGTTAGCTGGCCGTGGTGGCAGACACCTGTAATTCCAGCTACTCGGGAGGCTGAGGCAGGAGAATTGCTTGAACCTGGGCAGTGGAGGTTGCAGTGAGCCCAGACAGCACCATCGCATTCCAGCCTGGGTGACAAGAGCGAAACTCCGTCTCAAAAAAAAGAAAAAGAAAAAGAAAAGAAAAGGAAAAGAATTTTGCATTAAAGTCCATGTGATGTGACATAGAAGCACGTAGGTAAGTCTGGGCTGTATAATGAAAGTAGAAAACTCAGAGTGTGAGATCCTGTGGTCTGCAGGGTCCCTGATGCAGTGTTTAAGACTTCTGTCTGTCCAGGGGCCCCGCTCCAGGAGGACATGGCATGAGCACTGGGCAGGAGGCATTTGCTGGGACGCAGCACCCACACAGGACAGGGACTCGTGACGTGTTCACGAATGTTTCTTCGGCCGTGGCAGGTGCTCCATGGTGTTTGCTGAAGCTGGGTGGATGTTAGAGTGACAGAGTCTGGGACCCTTGAATCTATGGATGGACCTGGGTTTGCCCCGCTCAGAAAAGGTGAAGAGGATGCATGAAAGAGTCCTTCAAATATTGGAGGAACTTTCAAATAGAAGAAAGAGAGAGAGAAGGAGAGAGAGAGAATGTGTTTGTGTGTGTGTGTTCTCTCCAGGGGCCAACCTGAAATCTAGAAGGGTCAGGAAGTGAGAGAAAGATTACAGCTGAACGTATGGATGGCATTTCTCTGTGTTTAACTTGTGCCGTTAGAGGTTTTTCCTCATCATCTTATCCTGCGATGACACCGTAAGCTGCTTCTGTTTGGAGACTGACCTCACTGGAGGCACCGGAGCAATGGCAGAATCAACTAGCAAAGAATTTTCTAGAGGAGATTCAGGGACAGGTGAGCATCTCCAGGTTGAGATTCTGAGATTCTCCCCCAGAAAGCGGGAGATGATCGGGTACGGGGTGTGTGTGTGTCTGTGTGTGTGCGTGCGCATGCATGTGTGTGTGAAGGACACACAGAGAAGGGGAGATTGAGAAGGACTGAGAGGAAGGGAGGGGAAGATGGGGAGGGAAGTCCCGCACTGCCCTCCTTCTGGTCTTAGGCCTGGGCGGGTTAAAATAATCTCTTTATTAACATGAAAAGAGGGACGAGAGGAGATGTATCACGTGAGCGTAGCTTCAGGGAAGCATCAATAGACACAGACAAAAACCAGGATGTTTGTTTCTTAAGACCCTTTGACACAAAACCCAAAGAAACAGTGTCCCCTTGAGAAGCTGCACATATTTTACTTTTCTGCACAGAAACCAGGTACTCTAGGGCAGTATCCTTCTCTACTGTTTTTGGATGGTAAATGCTGCTTGTATTGTCATTTCTTGCCTGTGTTTTTAATAAATAATTGAATACATATGCTGACTGCAGTACTCGAGCCCCTAATGCTAAGGATAATAAAAAAAAATGATGTTACATAAAGATTCATTATTAATTGGCAGCGACCATCTCAGTAATGTTCTGACAAGCGCTAAAGTGCAATGAATTAATCTCGCATAAATTTTTTGTTCTTCAATTTTTCAAGATCTCTTCAGCAGTGTCCTCAGTGGCGTCTCCCTGCAAGTGGGGACCAAGTTCTGAAAACAGCAGACTCAGCCGCGTGCGGCAGCTCACGCCTGGAATCCAGCACTGTGGGAGGCCGAGGCGGGGGGATCACCTGATGTCAGGAGTTCGAGACCAGCCTGGCCAATATGGCGAAACCTCGTCTCTACTGAAAATACAAAAATTAGCCAGGCGCAGTGGCTCACGCCTGTAATCCCAGCACTTTGGGGGCCAAGGCGGGCGGATCACTTGGGGTCAGGAGTTCAAGACCAGCCTGGCCAATATGGTGAAACCTCGTCTCTACTGAAAATACAAAAATTAGCTGGGCATGGTGGTGGGTGCCTGTAATCCCAGCTACTCGGGAGGCTGAGGCAGGAGAATTGCTTGAACCTGGGAGGCGGAGGTTCAGTGAGCCAAGATCGTGCCACTGCACTCCAGACTGGATGACAGAGCGAGACTCAGTCTCTAAAAAAGAAAGAAAGAAAAGAAAAAGAAAATAGCAGACTCATATCTGTGCCTTCCCCTGGATCTGGGACATGGCCAGAGAGAGGGAGCCCTCCCACGCAGGCTATGACTCCAGCCCCCGCCTGACCTCGGGGTGATGGGGGGCTGGGCTGCCTAAACTCGCAGAGCTGCACAGCGCGCTCATGACGTGGGGGCATTTTAAAGGAGATGTGGACACACCCTTCCAGGGGACAGGCAAGCAGAGCAGCCTGTGTTCTCCTCACTGTCAGGGCGTCTTCTTGGGGTTTGCTTGTGTGGGCACTTTGCTACACCCTTGTCTCGTCTGGCGCACACCCAGGTGGGTTTCCCCAGCAAGGTGCGGAGGTGGCAGCTTTAGGGACAAGGGAGGTGTCAGTTTAGCTGATTGCAGCCGCGTGAGAATTAAGCTCTTGGTGATGACCAGAGCAGGACGGATTCTGTCCGTCGGGAAGTCAGGGATAGGAGCTGCCTGAGCTGAGGGGCTGGCATGGAGCCTTCAGCGGGAGACAAGATTGAACGGGCCCCTTGCCTCACCCTAATTTGCATTTCCTCCCTGAATTTAAGGCTGAGCACTTGGAAAACCAACCCTGGGTAGGAGACGTGTCTCCCACGGCAGGAAACGGAGAGGAGGAGCAAAGGAGGAGTCCAGAAGGGCCTCCGCTGTGGGCAGGACAGAGTTGCGGGGAGAATTGCCAGGTCCTAAGAAGCCCGGATGGGCATCGGCATCACGGTCGGCTCCCTCCTTCCAGCTTCTGAAACCTGTGCTTACAGGCAGCTTCTGGGCAGGGCGAAAAGGAGACGGAGGCTGGTTTCTGCACGCATGTAACACTATCTCCCACCCGAGGCTGCACGCAGCCCACCTCCATTCCACTGGGATCCTCCTCCCTGGGCGTCCGCAGCCATTGCACAAGTGATAACTTAGAATTCCTTCCTGGCTGTCGAGGTGAGAAGCACGACTCGGCCGCCTCCCTTCACACACGCGTGTCCACCTGCTGGCAGGACCCCCGCCTGTCGGGAGGGAGCTCACCGCCATTTGTAGAGGGAAACTTAATCCCTCAGACGGAGAAAAGTTGGCCAAGACTTTCCACGGGCTTTTTCATTTCATTCACACTGAAGTTTTTATTAATTTAGTAGGGCTTCTTAATTAAAGACTCAATGAATAATTGAAATGTAGTTTTGATTATGCTGAAGTTGGTGCCATTTTGAGTTGTAATTGTAACTAATAAATTAATTAAATAGGTGAGATGATGAAATCCTGTCTCAAGGGGGGGCACTCATTTCAAGAATTTATCTATATGTCATTCAGAGGATTTATGCCGGAAAAAATAGACGATCAGAAGAAAACCCAGAACTGAGTCTTATTAATCAGCTACCTCCTCCCTGTAAGTGCTGGAGCTTGCTAATAATTCACAGTCACCCCAGTGTGAGAGGAAGGAGGGCAGCACCTGCTCCTCCCTAGAACTCTGTCTGACTTCTCCCTCAAGTCAGAAGAACTGGAGACAGGAAGGGGTGTGGCTGTCACTGTTTATCCCATGAGGGTTTACTGGGGTCCCCCCTCTGGATGCCTGGATTCAGCCGTGGATGAAACAACCATTGGTCCCACTCGCTGGGAAAGGGCAGACCCTGAGCGAAGCTGCGGCCGCACTTCCATGGTTTATGCCGACGGTCAGGGTCATGAGCAAAATTAAGGCAGGAGGGAAGAGTGAACGGGGCCGGAGCTGGTAACAGGGGAGAATATTTGAGCAGCCACCAGAAAGAGCTTCGGACACATGTGGTGGAGGTGTCACCTTCCAAAGGGGTCCTTGTGCCTGGAGGCCCACCCCTTCCTCCTGCCACAGGTCTAGGTCAGCTGCAGGTGTGAGCCACCCCTTCCCTGGCACAAATGAGCCGGGAGCCTGTGAGAGAAGAGGCCACTATACATCAGATGAGGCCCTGGAAGGAATCCCGGACTCCATGGCTTAATAAGCCCATTACAGTCAGAGCAAAGCAACAAATGAATTATTCACCCTGGTAGGCAGTTACTTGCAAAATAAATCTAGGCCCAGTGAGAAGGCCCTTTGCCTCCGGATTCCTGGGGTGATAAGCACCCCTCACCTGGCAGGGGCATTACCAGAGCTGCCCTGTTCCCCTAGCGATGAGCCAAGATGGCATTCGCACCTCTGGATGCAGGCCTCCACGGGGACCTACAGTGTACACATGTGGGGCTTTGCCATTCCTGTCTGTTAAAGCCCATCCCATTCCCCATGAGCCTCTGAGGAAGGTGCAAAATCTGTGCTAGTCTTGATTCCCTGAAGCAGCCGGCTGTCATAATAACAGAGATAATAGAAAGGTACTATTAGCACTATTATCAATAAAACAGGACCTCCTCCGCTGTGTGTGGCGAGGGCCCTGCATGCAGCAGCCGGAAGCCTGCATCCCGTGACCCACCGGTTCTTTGATCATCTCGGTTTTGCCCACTCATAGTCCAAAAGCCTGTGCGACAGAACCACTCAACCTGCTCATTAACACACAGCTCCCCAGACTTGACCCCAGATGGGATCCAGGCCCAGGAACCTGCAATTGGTGAGAAGCCTGTGGCTTTTAAACACAGGATGTCATAAAACCATGGACCTGTGCATTCCTCTCCTGCTACACTGGGGGTTGTTTGGGGGTGTGGCTGATCCCTTCAGTTTACACACTGTTAACACAGTATAGCACCATGCAGGGTTAATGCTGTGTTCCTTTGCCTGCCCCCAACCATGGCATAAAGCTCATAGCAGGTGGAATCGCCTCCCAGGTGCAGGTGAGTCTCCTCCCAGCAAGTACATCCTGGATGACAGTGCAGATTCCCCACAACCTCACCCAGGCATCCCCCGGAGGTGACAGACACGCCTCTGCAGGTGACACCGTGCCCGTCACCCAGAGGTGACAGACACACCTCTGCAGGTGACACCGTGCCTATCCCCCGGAGGTGACAGACACACCTCTGCAGGTGACACCGTGCCCGTGCCCCAGAGGTGACAGACACGCCTCTGCAGGTGACACCGTGCCCATGCCCCGGAGGTGACAGACACGCCTCTGCAGGTGACACCGTGCCCATGCCCCGGAGGTGACAGACACGCCTCTGCAGGTGACACCGTGCCCATGCCCCGGAGGTGACAGACACGCCTCTGCAGGTGACACCGTGCCCATCCCCCGGAGGTGACAGACACGTCTCTGCAGGAGACACCGTGCCCGTCACCCGGAGGTGACAGACACGCCTCTGCAGGTGACACCGTGCCCGTCACCCAGAGGTGACAGACACGCCTCTGCAGGTGACACCGTGCCCATGCCCCAGAGGTGACAGACACGCCTCTGCAGGTGACACCGTGCCCGTCCCCCGGAGGTGACAGACACGCCTCTGCAGGTGACACCGTGCCCGTCCCCCGGAGGTGACAGACACGCCTCTGCAGGTGACACCGTGCCCATGCCCCGGAGGTGACAGACACGCCTCTGCAGGTGACACCGTGCCCATCCCCCGGAGGTGACAGACACGCCTCTGCAGGTGACACCGTGCCCGTCACATCATGCTGGGGCAGAACAAAGGCCAGTGGGATCAGAGAGGCGCGGGTGGTCCTGGGCCCTTCCTTCAAGGATGGAACTGGGCCTTAGAACTCCTCGTGGCTTGGTTCTCCCTACAGCTTGCGGCTTTGTCTCAAACGGCCCCTTTATCTGCATAGCTCCGTGCTGCATGGTGGGGACCCATGTCTGACGTGTGGAAGGATGGGGGCTCGGAGGTGGACAACTGATTCTGCAAATCCAGTCCTTTGGGTCATCTCAGAAAATGGCACAAACTCTCATCTATAAAGTTGGGATAATTATCGTACCTGCCTCATAGACTCGGGGTGAAAATTCAATGCATTGCCACATTAGAAGAAATTCCTATCACAGAGGTACCCAGCGAGAGCCGGGGTGCCTGTTCAGGTGGCCACCTGTAACTCACCTCGCTTCCATGCCCAGCGTCATACTTCCTACACCTCAAGCACAGACTGGAACGCTAAGTGCTTCCTCCTCTCAAGGAACTCACCCCAGAGAAGGGAAGATGGTAAAGCTTCGAGGAAGCCTGCACAGCCAGGGAAGGATGGCGGGAGGGCCAGGGGGGCAGATGTCTGTCCAGCCAGGACTGAGGGGCTCTTGAACATGGGCATCAGGCTCAGAGCAAACCAGACCCATGACAAAGAGCCAGTGAGTCCCTGCTGGCCTCTCTGAGTCCCCCCTTTCCTCTCCGAGTCCCCCATCCCCCCGTCCTCTCTGTGTCCCCCCCATCCTGAGTCCCCCCATCTTCTCCGAGTCCCCTTTTTTCCTCTCCAAGTCCCCGCTGTCCTCTCCGAGACCCCCCGTTCTCTCTGATCCCTCTGTCCCTCTGGCACCCTGACTTCCTCTGAGCACGCACAGGAGGCCTCTCTGCTGAGCTGTCAGCCACCACATCTGTCTCCGAAGGCCGTCACAGCCATGCAGGTCGGCGGCCGCCCCAGCCTCTGGGGTGTGCTGGCAGGAGGCCATGGGCAGGGAGGGGAGTGAGGAAATTCCCACAGAAGGGAGGGTGAGGGCGGCTGGGCTGCAATCACTGGCACCAGCACAGGTTCCTGGAGGTGAGGGTCAGGGGACAAAGAGGAATGAAGGGAACAGAGGACAGCAACAGAGCTCCAGGCCAGGGTAACCACAGGGCGGAGGATGTGAGAGCAGGAGGAAGAGAGAGACAGAGACAGGGAGAGACAGAGGCAGGGAGAGAGACAGGGACAGACACAGAGAGACAGAGACAGGGAGAAACAGACAGGAAGAGACAGAAGCAGAGAGAGAGAAACGGAGAGACAGATATAGAGAGAGACACAGGGAGAGACAGATACAGAGAGACAGACACAGGGAGAGGCAGAGGCAGAGAGACAGACACAGGGAGAGGCAGAGGCAGAGAGAGAGACAGGGAGAGACAGAGACAGAGGCAGAGAGAGAGAGAAAGAGGAAAAGAGAAAGAGAGAGGAAAGAGGAGGGGGTGGAGGTGGCTTGGGACTCCTTGGGTCAGCGCTGGAGCTGCTGAGGCCGGTGCCCACACGCAGGAGGGGCCGCAGAGGACCCAGCTCAGCCACCAGCCAAGTGCACGAACTGCTCTGGGGGAAGCGGGGCGGGGCGTGTGTGCTGCTGAGAGTCACCCAGCCAGAGGCCGCGGTGCTGGGCGCCTGTCTGAGGCCACCACGTGGAGACCTTGGGACAATGTGCTGTGAAGACGGCCTCTCCCTTTTCTCCCTGAAGGGCCTGGACGCCGGTTCCTCCACTTCCCAGGGCGAGGGGACGCAGCGGCAACCAGAGGAAGAGACCCAGACGGCGGCCGCGGCTCTCCCAACACCAGCTCCTGACACCCTCCCTGGCCCTAAACATGTGGGAACACAGATGACGAGGCAAGTTTTCAATTCAAACTCCATTTTCAGCTAATAGTTCTTGAAATGTGCACTGTTAACAGAAGGCTCTGTAAATGTTTCCCCTTCTGTCGAGTTGGAAAATTACAAAAAGCTTGGCTTGTGTATGGTTTAGCTGCGCCTCTGTCCCACCTCTCCTGCCGGGCCCCTGAAACGCTGCACACGGTGCTGTTTCTGGAAGATCCGTGGGGGTGAAATGGGGTTAGATGGGCCGCATCTCCGTCACCACCTCAAGCTCAGACTATCTCGGAGGTCTTTGTGTTCACAGGGAGGGCTCTGCACGCTTATACGCTTATTTAAATGGGTTCACCCCTGCACATGCGGAATCGAACCTCACACAGCTGCTAAATACATTCCCTCTTCAAATGTTCACCACAGTCAGGCCGCCTTCCTTTCCTATCAAGCCCCACGTGTGCTGGGACCCACTCCAGCTCCCACAGACCAAGTTGTTCATTCCCTGGAGGTTATCAAATGGTTTCCATTCCCACATCTCTAAAACTTAACGCCTGATTATTCAATAGTCCTCCTAGAACCACTGCTAGAGTTTGGATGTTTGTCCCCCAGGCCCCGGGCTGAAATGTGATCACTGGTGTTGGAGGTGGGGCCTGGTGGGAGGTACTTGGGCCGTGGGGGCAGATTTCTCAGGAATAGCTGGTACCCTCCTCATGCTGGGGAGGTCTCACTCTGCAGGTTCCTGCAGGGGCTGGTTGCTACACAGAGCCTGGGGTCTTCCTCCTCTCTCTCTTGCCTCCCGTCTCACTGCCGGATCTCTGCACCCA
Source organism: Gorilla gorilla gorilla (assembly GCF_029281585.2). Taxonomy (NCBI): domain Eukaryota; kingdom Metazoa; phylum Chordata; class Mammalia; order Primates; family Hominidae; genus Gorilla; species Gorilla gorilla. The sequence continues at coordinate 47,528,383 of NC_086018.1, forward strand.
GCTCCGCTTCCTCCAAAAGAGGAAGCTCCCTGAGGCCTCGCCAGGAGCAGACGCCAGGACAATGCTTCCTGTACAGCCTACAGAACTGGTAGCCAAATAAACCTCTTTTCTTTAGACATTGCACAGCCTTGGATATTTCTTTATAGCACCACAAACGGACTGAGACAACCGCTGATTCCTTTTATGATTTTCTTGGCATTCTGAGACTCTGCCGTATGGACTGGAAGATCATCCTATCCACTCCTCACAATCAGTCTATGGAGACTTTCATCCTGAATCTCACTGAACTTTTATTTTAGTTTTGGGAGAATTGACTTTGTTTTTTTCTATGAAGACTTTCTCTCCAAGAACATGGGATCACTGCTGTAATTAATTAAATGTTTTGTGCCCCCAGAATTCACATGTTGAAGCCCTGATCCCCACTGTGAAGGCATTTGGAGGTGAGGCCTTGGGGAGGTGATTAGGGTCAGAGAAGGTCAGGAAGGTGGGTCCCATGATGGAATTAGTGCCTTTGTCAAAAGGTAGAAAAGCCAGGAGGTCTCTCTGTGCACCACCAAGGAAAGGTCATGTGAATCCATAACTAAAAAGGGCCCTCACCAAGAAACCTTCCATCATGGAGAAACCTTCCATCATGGAGAAACCTTCCATCACCGAGAAACCTGCCATCACCAAGAAACCTTCCATCATGGAGAAACCTTCCATCACCGAGAAACCTGCCATCACCGAGAAACCTTCCACCACCGAGAAACCTGCCACCACCGAGAAACCTGCCACCACCGAGAAACCTGCCACCACCGAGAAACCTGCCATCACCGAGAAACCTTCCACCACCGAGAAACCTGCCACCACCGAGAAACCTGCCACCACCGAGAAACCTGCCACCACCGAGAAACCTTCCACCACCGAGAAACCTTCCACCACCGAGAAACCTTCCACCACCGAGAAACCCTCCACCACCGAGAAACCCTCCACCACCGAGAAACCCGCCATCACCGAGAAACCCGCCATCACCGAGAAACCCTCCATCACCGAGAAACCCTCCACCACCGAGAAACCCGCCACCACCGAGAAACCTTCCACCACCGAGAAACCTGCCACCACCGAGAAACCTGCCACCACCGAGAAACCTTCCATCACCGAGAAACCTTCCATCACCGAGAAACCTGCCACCACCGAGAAACCTGCCACCACCGAGAAACCTGCCACCACCGAGAAACCTTCCACCACCGAGAAACCTTCCATCACCGAGAAACCTTCCATCACCGAGAAACCTGCCACCACCGAGAAACCTGCCCTCACCGAGAAACCTGCCCTGACTGAGAAACCTGCCCTCACGGAGAAACCCACCATCATGGAGAAACCTGCCATGTTGGCACCCTGACCTTGGACTTCCAGCTCCAAGAACTGTGAGAAATCAATGTTTGCTGTTTGAGTGGCCCAGCCGTGTTTCCCTTACAGCAACCAAGCTGAGACAGCATCCCATCGCTCCACAGTTATTTTTAACAGCAAACCCATGCCTATTGTAAACATTTTTCTGATTTTAATTTTCCACTCCATATTGCTAATATAAAGGAAATCTATTGGTTTTGAAAATTCTTCTTATACCCAGCAATTTTTTCAAATTTTTGAAATTAATTATAGTAGGGGGTTTGTTTTTGTTGTTTGGTGGGTTTTTCTTTTGTTTTTTGTTTTGCTTTTTCTTTTGTAAAAAATCTCTTTGGTTTCTTAGCTGCACAATCAGACCATTGGCTAAAAGGATGCCTTTTTTCTGATTCCCCAATATTTATACTAACTATTGAGTATTTGCTTTCTTACGTTAGCTGGAGCCTCCAAAGTGGTGCTGAATAACGGTGTTTAGTGGCCCCAGTTTTAAAGGAAGTGCCTTAGTATTTTCAATCGTCTCTATCATTTCCTAATTTCCTGTCTAAGCACATATTTGCTTTGGATTTTTGTGTTAGGTTTTTATTGCTTCATGACATTACCATAAATGTAGTGGCTTAAAACAACATGAATTTTATTATGTTAAAGGTTTATGGATGAAGAATTGGCAGGGTCTAGTTTACCTGCTGCAGTGGGCTGAACTGTGTCCCCTGACAATTCATCGATTGAGGTTCTGACCCCCAGTGTGGCTGTATTTGGAGGCAGGTCCATTAAGGAAGTAATTAAGGTTCAGTGTGGACGTTAGGGCGGGGCCCTGATCCAACAGGACTGGTGTCCCTACATGAAGAGGCACATTCCCTCTCTGTCTGTCTCTGCCATGTGAGGACATAGCAAGAGGGTGGACAACTGCAAACCAGGTATCAGGCCCTCACCAAAGGTCAACCCTGAGGGCACCTCGATCTCAGACTTCCAGCCTCCAAAATCGAGAAGCAAACATCTGTCGTTTGAGCATCCAGGTTGTGGTATTTTATTAGACGCTGGGGCTGACTGAGACAGCTGGGTCCTCCGTCCAGGGTCCCGTCGGGCTGAAACTGTCCACTGGCAGCATCCTCACTGGGGGCTGGACCGGGGGTGCTTCCTGGGATGGCTGGCAGAATGCATTTCCTTGTTGCTGTACGACTGAGGCCTCACCTCCTAACTAGCTCTTGGTGAAGGGCCACTCTCAGCAGCTGAAGGCCACCCCAGGTCCTGCCACCTGGCCCTAGGCAGGACTCGACATGGCTGCTCTTCATAGCCAGCGGTAGCATGGGCCTTGGACAGGTCAACATCCAGCCTGAGAAAATGCTGCTTGTAAAGGGATCACCTGATTAGGAGAGGCCCACCCAGATAGCTCGTAAGTTCCACCAACAACCAAGGAAGGGAATGATACAGACCCTGTGCACCCAGACCACCGCGGAACTCTGTTTACCACAGGTTTTATTAAGAATACCTTCCAAATATTATTACATGTGGAATCCCAGCACAAATTTAATAATATTTAGCACAAATTAGGGAGGCCGAGGCAGTGGATCACCTGAGGTCGGGAGTTAGAGACAACCCTGAGCAACATGGATAAACCCCGTCTCTACTAAAAATACAAAATTAGCTGGGCGTGGTGGCGGGCGCCTGTCATCCCAGCTACTCAGGAGGCTGAGGCAGGAGAATCGCTTGAACCCGGGAGTGGGAGGTTGTGGTGAGCCCAGATCACACCATGGCACTCCAGCCTGGGCGAGAGGGCGAGAGAGCGAAACTCTGTCAAAACAACAAACAAACAAAAAAATTCTTTATTTTCTCTCTACATCTGTTGATATATTGCATGATGTTAGATTTTTTGGGTTTTTTTTTTCTTTTTTTTTTTTTGAGATGGAGTCTCGCTGTTTCGCCCAGGCTGGAGTGCAGTGGTGCGATCTCGGCTCTCTGCAAGCTCCGCCTCCCGGGTTCACGCCGTTCTCCTGCCTCAGCCTCCCGAGTAGCTGGGACCACAGGCGCCCGCCACCACGCCCGGCTAATGTTTTGTATTTTTAGTAGAGACGGGGTTTCACCATGTTAGCCAGGATGGTCTCCATCTCCTGACCTCGTGATCCGCCCGCCTCGGCCTCCCAAAGTGCTGGGATTACAGGCGTGAGCCACCGCGCCCGGCCAGATTTTTTAGTTTCTAACCATTTTTGCATCTCAACTTACTGGATTATAAACAGAGTTTACAATTTGTGAGATTCTTCCTTTTTAAATTTGTTAAGGTTGACTTGGTGGCTAAAGGCAATCTATTTTTTGGAATATTCAACTGATAGGACAAAACGTGATTTTTTTTCTTGTTGAAGAACATAAATTATGTTGTATTGTTTATTGTTTGTGTCCTCTATATTCTTTTTTATGTATTTTCTGCTTGGGGTTCCAAGAGATGTATGCAGACACCCCACTCTGCTTCTGTTTTTGTTCACACTATTCTGGATTTTCTGGTAGTTTTTGCTCCATACATTTAGTGGGTGTCCTGTTTGTTACTTAGCAGTTTTTGTCAGTTTAATTAAATTTCTTATCAACTGGACAATTTTTCATTATGTAATCATCTACTTTCCCCTTGACTGCTTTTAAGTTTATATTCTTCCTTGAATGAAGTTAAAATTGCCACTAATTTATATTTGACCTTCCTCTGCTACTTAGTTTCAGGTGTTTCCTATAAGCCATGGAGCTGACTTTTGTCTTCTAAATAAATCAGTGATTCTTTCACTGAAAGGGGAATTTATTCTGTTCTCATTAAGACCTCGTCCATATTCTTGATTTTCTTTTCTCTTATTTGTTTTAAACTCTACTTTTTTGGTACCATCTTTTTTCCTCTCCTCTTTTCTGATGCTTTGCCAAGTTCCTGTGTGCTGTGTCTGTTTCTTTCAAATGTGGGAGTCCTACTGAGTTCTTACAGCTCACTGGAGGTTCCTATACCTTCCTGACCCGCAGGCACGGCAGGGGACATCAGCATTCCTGTATGATTCCTCATCCTCTCCTAGTGAGCATACCTGGGCTGGCCTGCTGAACCGGCTCACCTCGGCCACCCAGCCCAGGCCAACCCAGTTCTGTCGACTCTCAGCCGACCCAGACGAATGACAGAGCCCAGCTTAGGGCAGGGAACTGCCAGCCAATCCCCGCCAAAATCGCAGACCCACAGTCCTGAGCTGAGCCCAGTGTCCACTATGTCTTGTCCCTGAGGTGTTGGGGTCTTTGTCATGTGCCGAGTTCATGGTGACCAATGACAGATACACCGTCTGCTCAGGTCACCACGCGCCAAACCCCCAACACAACAGCCCCCATGTTCCTCAGACATTTCCCCCAGACATCAAAGAACTTACTGGAAAAATAAGTTTTATAGTTTTGTTCATAAAAGAAATCAGAGAGAAATGCTTTATTTCTAGTCTGCACACAGAAAATTAAACGAAATATAAATTCTTAATCACATGCCCAGTAAAGAGAAAGAACCTTCGCTGTAGGCACTAAATCGGCTTTGACATTTACAACTTCATTAAACAATGAAACAAAGTCACAGCTTTTGTAACTCGTAAAATATGACAGCAGTGGGATCCAGCCCCAAATTTAAGCGATATTTAGACATCGCAAGAATATGAGATTGAGGCTTAAGGGGCTTATCTCAGACCCAGAAAGTTGGCAAACTTTTATATTTATTGAATATTCATTTGAATGAATGATGACACTTTATTTTAGGCATGACAAGGAAGATTTCAGATAAAGATTATGCCGGACGCGAAGTCCCCCCATGGGGCCACATGACTGTCTGCTTTCCAGAAAAGACATTAGTGCTCCTTGGAGGTTAAAATGGGTGCAAGTTTATCAACCTTCAAACAACAGCTTCTAAACCACATGCCCTCTGCAGGCTCACAGACGATTCTCCAAGAAAATTGCCTGGCAGTTGACCGTGGCATCGGTGGTGACCGTTCAGGTGTGCCAAGGACAGGCTGGTTTGTCCTCGTCGTCCTGAGCACTCTGGCCAGGGCCATGAACAGGCAGGTTCCATAGATCCCCAGGCCCAGCCAAAGCAGCACCCTGGTCTGCAGGTGGCACCTCTGCCTCAGGCCAGGCTCCAGAAAGCCAGATGGAAGTCAGGGCTGCTTAGACGCACACCCCATGCCTGGAGACAGAGAACCGGAAGGGGCCCCCCGACCTGGTTATCAGGAAAAGAAGCAGAATCTATGGACACCTGTGGGCCTCACTGGGGGGACTGGCGGGGAGCAAGTGTGATATCTGCGCCGTGGGTCCAGACGCCCTCCCACCGTGATATCTGCGCCGTGTGGGTCCAGACGCCCTCCCACCGTGACATATGCGCCGTGTGGGTCCAGATGCCCTCCCACCGTGATATCTGCACCATGGGTACAGACGCCCTCCCACCGTGATATCTGCGCCATGTGGGTCCAGACGCCCTCCCACCATGATATCTGCACCGTGGGTACAGACGCCCTCCCACCATGATATCCACGCTATGGGTACAGACGCCCTCCCACCATGATATCCACGCCATGGGTACAGACGCCCTCCCACCGTGATATCTGCACCGTGTGGGTCCAGACGCCCTCCCACCGTGATATCTGCACCATGGGTACAGACGCCCTCCCACCGTGATATCCACGCCATGGGTACAGATGCCCTCCCACCGTGATATCTGCACTGTGGGTACAGACGCCCTCCCACCATGATATCTGCGCCGTGGGTACAGATGCCCTCCCACTGTGATATCTGCGCCGTGGGTACAGACGCCCTCCCACTGTGATATCTGCGCCGTTGGTACAGACGCCCTCTCACCATGATATCTGTGCTGTGTGGGTACAGATGCCCTCTCACTGTGATATCTGCGCCGTGGGTACAGATGCCCTCCCACCGTGATATCTGCACTGTGGGTACAGATGCCCTCCCACTGTGATATCTGCGCCGTGGGTACAGACGCCCTCCCACTGTGATATCTGCGCCGTGGGTACAGACGCCCTCTCACCGTGATATCTGCGCTGTGTGGGTACAGATGCCCTCCCACCGTGATATCTGCGCTGTGGGTACAGATGCCCTCCCACTGTGATATCTGCACTGTGGGTACAGACGCCCTCTCACCGTGATATCTGCGCTGTGTGGGTACAGATGCCCTCCCACCATGATATCTGCGCCGTGGGTACAGATGCCCTCCCACTGTGATATCTGCGCCGTGGGTACAGATGCCCTCCCACCATGATATCTGCACTGTGGGTACAGACGCCCTCCCACCATGATATCCACGCCATGGGTACAGACGCCCTCCTACTGTGATATCTGCACCGTGGGTACAGACGCCCTCCCACTGTGATATCTGCGCCGTGGGTACAGACGCCCTCTCACCATGATATCTGCGCTGTGTGGGTACAGATGCCCTCTCACCGTGATATCTGCGCCGTAGGTACAGACGCCCTCCCACCGTGATATCTGCGCCGTGGGTACAGATGCCCTCCCACTGTGATATCTGCGCCGTGGGTACAGACGCCCTCTCACCATGATATCTGCACTGTGGGTACAGACGCCCTCCCACCATGATATCTGCACTGTGGGTACAGACGCCCTCCCACTGTGATATCTGCGCCGTGGGTACAGACACCCTCCCACCATGATATCTGCGCCGTGGGTACAGACGCCCTCCCACTGTGATATCCGCACCTTGGGTACAGACGCCCTCTGGCTCTGCTGGTGACTGGCAGCAGCCATTGCTTCCTTAAGGAATCCCGGGCCTGGTCTCATCGCTTCCCCAGGCCCATGGAGCCCTCCAAGGTCCTCGTTAGCTCATCCACTGCCTGGGCGTGACTCCCTACCTGCTGCCAAGCCAGAGGCCTGGGCCACCTCCCCCTGACTCTGGGGTATCCTCAGCCTCATCCAGGGTCCAGTAGACCCCAGGCTTCAACCCCGGCTGCCACGGCCCCACTCCAGGTAGCTCAGCCTCTCTGCCCAGGTGGTCTTGTTGAACCAGCCTCATGTCACTATCTCGGTGCTGAAATGGGGTCCTGGTCACACTCACCTGGAACAAGAGGCCCACCTCATAACTGCCTAACAGGGTCTTGCATCCTGAGGCTGCTGCAAGGCTATGGAAAGGAAAGGGGATTGGTCTAGGTGGGCACTGCAGGTGGACTGGGCGGGCAGGAGAGCAGGCAGACCCCACTCGCCTGTCAGCGGGAGCTTCTGCTGGGGCCCTGACCTTCTCCTAGCCTTGCCCCGCTCCCGTCTCCCCCAGGCCCCCTTCCCTTCTTTATCTTCCCACAGCTGCATCCTGGAACCCGGCCAGGTCCGCCCTATATCTTGCACTTCTTCTGGTGCTTCCCTAAAGAGAGCAGCCCAGTCTTCTCCCAATTCCCATCCCCAGATCGCGGAAGAGTCTGTGATAACGACACCATGAAGGCCTCATTAACATGGAAATGAACAGCCAGACACCTGCGCCCTCCGCACAGCAGCTTCTTCACTGGGGACCTGGAGGAGGCCCTGGAAGGTGGGGAGAAGCCAGAACCGCAGGCCCTGCTGGAAAGGCTGAGCGTGGGGCTGCAGGGACCTCAGGGCAGGCAGCCCTACCCTGGTGCTGGACGTGGTTGGAGCAGCCCAGCCTGGCTCAGCCCCAAGCGCTGGGTCTTTGGATCCCAAACCAAGAGTCCTATCCTCCTTTCCCCCTCTCCCAGACATCCATGGCCTGGGTCCCAACCCACAGACCGCCTGGACCCATGTGAACGGCGAGCCCCATGTCCATAGCGCAACTAAAACCTCAAGGAGGAGCCCGGCAGGCCCAGCCGCGGAGACCTCGAGCAAATCCGTCACTGCAGGTTTGAAAGGTGGATGCAGTGTTTGCTGCCAGCAGGATCAGCCCAGTTCCCAGGCCAGCAGCTAGAAGAAGGCAGCGCACGGGAGCTCACGGACAAGGCCCAGGACCGGTGTCCTGAGGGGCAGGGCCTGGGTAGGACAGGAGCGCCCTAACACCTCCCTGCCCGTTCCTTTGTGCCCCAGGAAACAGGGAAAGGAGGCCAGCACCATCCTGTCCAGCGCAGGCCAGAGGTGCCTGCAGGGATGTTTGGTTTTGCTTCCTCCATCAAGTCAGGGGTTGTGTTCCAGGCCCAGCTCTTCCAGGCTGCAACCAGGCCCTCCCACGAGCCAGGGGTCCTCCTTGCAGCTGCCTCTTCCCAGGCCTGGCCTCACCATCCTCTCTGCCACCCAGGACTGGCTGCCCCTCTGGCCCCAGCTGGATGCCAGGAATGTGGTCCAGGTCTGCTTCCCATGGCTCTGGGATATCCAAGAAAGGGATCCCACCCAGGAAAGCCACTCAGTCCACCGGCCACTCCGTCCCACACAGGAACACTCCTCTCCAGTCCCTCCCGTCCGGAGCCTCTGAGACCAGGCAGCTCAGACGAGGGTTTGTGTCCAAAGTGAGCCAGGAGCCCCTTCTCTGTAGCAGCCCCAAGTGGTCCTGGCACCCCTTTGGAAGTGCTGGGGCCTGATGTGGCTCTCATGGCCTCCTGGGGCCATCCACACTCCAATCCCTCCCTCCCCTGAAGCCTTCCAGGACCGTCCACACTCCAATCCCTCCCTCCCCTGAAGCCTTCCAGGGCCGTCCACACTCCAATCCCTCCCTCCCCTGAAGCCTTCCAGGGCTGTCCACACTTCAATCCCTCCCTCCCCTGAAGCCCTCCAGGGCCGTCCACACTTCAATCCCTCCCTCCCCTGAAGCCCTCCAGGGCCATCCACACTTCAATCCCTCCCTCCCCTGAAGCCCTCCCCGGCCATCTGCACTCCCATCCCTCCCTCCTCTGAAGCCCTTGGTGTTTTGGCCTTCACTCCCACAGGCTGTGCGGGTCCTCGCAGGGGGGTGAGCTGTGGTTTGGGGATGCTGCCCACAACCAAGCAGCCTTCCAGCTTCCGTCCCCTCCTTCCCGCCGTGAAGCAGCCAAGTCAGGCACTGGGCCCTGGCTTACTTTGAGGGCTGTGCCCCCTCCAAGTGCGTTCTGCAAGTGCCGTGAAGGTGTAGCACCGGGGTTCACATCAGGGGCTCACCTGGCCTGGACCCCAGGAGGCCCCCAAAGTACACTCAGACGGTTCTCCCCCAGGTTGAGGTCAGCCCCAGGTCCCCGGCTCTCCCGTGCCCGGCCCCATCTCTAAAATGCCTTGCTCAGGCCCCCAGGTGGGCACAGCCGGCCCTCCTCCTACCTCCCCAGCTGCTCTTCCTCCATCTTCGCTGTTTCTTGACCGCCCCAGCCTCAGGGCCTTCAAGGAGCTGTCACCTTTCCCCGGAAATTCCCATGGCTGACGTCATAACCCTTTCAAGCCTTTACTCAAAGCCCGTGGCCCCCCAGCTGTACCCAGTGGCCCCTCCAGGCTCTGTTCCAAGGCGCCGACGAAATCTCCTAACCTGACTCCTGTGCGGGTTTCCTCTTCTGCGCGGCCGGCTGCCCGGGAAGGAAGGTGGCCCACTGTGCACCTGGTGGCACCTGTCGCTTCCGGACTCCAGCAGGGTCCACAGGCTGGTTGGGAACTTGCGCATGGATCCCCCAACTCGTGTGTCCAGGGCTCATCAGAGAGGCTGAGACCTCCACATGGGTTCCTGGGCCTGCACCATCACCCACGCTCACCCACAGCCGTCGGAGATAACATCAAACTCTTAAACCTGGGAAGGTTTGTGCAAACAGCGGTGACCTGCAGAAGCCACTGTCAGTAACTAAGTGCCCACCTTTCCTGAGAGGCCGTCTCCTCGCGTAACATGCCAGTGCAGTCCTGAGCTATTTTTACGTCCGCCGGCAGAGGCCGAGTGATTGAATGTGTTATTATCCAATGATGGCTGGTGATCGTCAATTACTTAACCGAGAGAATCAAAGTACAAATTGCCGGGTTCACTCAATTACTGCTAAAATGGTATAAAAGCATTTTAATTGTAATCAGAACGTACTGTCTCCAGTGTAGATATTAAAGGGAATAGTGAGTCATAAATACAGTGACCCATTTACCTCCTTATCTGCTTACCAAACAGAAACATTACACCCAGCAAATGGATTCAAAAACCAGAACCAAGTTAATTAGGTTTACTGAATTCGTGGAGCATGTAAATTGGATTCCATTCCGCTGTTTAGTTGAAGTTTATCTTAGCTTGGAGCTGGTTTTCCAGCTGAAGGAGTGTCAAGTAATGAACCTACTACAAAACTATTTTCTTAAAAAAATTATAGTAAAAGACCCATCCATCAGACTTATTTATCTTTTTTTTTCTTTTGCAGAGATGGTTTGAGAACGTCACTGATAATTTTTCCCTCAAGAGCCACACCTTATTCTCTTGTTACATCAGGGTCCTTTCTTCCCGCAGGGGCAGGAGGAAGGGGCTTGTCACTTGAGATCAGGGTTTTAGATTTAGTACAGCATGGGTGTCCCTGTTCCCAGGCCTGGGCTGCTGTCCTGGGAGGCCCGGGTTGGTGGGCTCCCTTTCTTTGTTTTTTTGAGACTGCGTCTCGCTCTGTTGCCCAGGAGGGAATGCAGTGATGCGATCTCGGCTCACTGCAACCTCCATCTCCCGGGTTCAAGCGATTCTCCTGCGTCAGCCTCCTGAATAGCTGGCATTACAGGCACCCGCCACCATGCCTGGCTAATTTTTGTATTCTTAGTAGAGATGGGGTTTCACCATGTTGGCCAGGCTGGTCTCGAACTCCTGACATCAGGTCATCCACCCGCCTCGGCCTCCCAAAGTGCTGGGATTACAGGCCTGAGCTACCACACCCGGTCTCAGTAGGTTCCTTTATTTCAGTTGTCTGAGGACTGTTTCTGGTTTTGCTCCTCAATATAGGGATCACAAGAGAGTCTACGCTGAGGACGTGGGGCACTAGTGAGAGCTAGTGGAGAGCAGGGCCAGGGACACCAGTGGCTTCCATGGTTATTGTTTGAGTTTGGCTGAACAGCCTGTGAGTATGGGCTGAGCTCCCTGGGCAAGGATGGATACAGCGGAGGCCCGAGCCTTCTCACTGCAGCTCAGCCAGCCCTGTAGGCTGGGGGGCCATGCTACCACCCCCACTTCCACTGCAGTTGGAGCAGAGAGCAGAGGGCAGGCACTCTGACCTGAGACCTAGAAGCCAGAGACACCTTGACCTGTGTGCTTGGTTTCCATAGTCATGGAGGCCTATGGAAGCAGCTGTCCCGGGCCCAGGGCAGACGCAGAGAGGCAGAGCCGAAGGACCCAGCCCTGCCCTGGGGCAGTGCCATGGGAGAGGCAGGTAGGCAGGCAGCAAGGGCAGAGGCACAGGTGCAGTGGAAGGGCTGGGAAGGGGTGCCCGGGGCCTCGTAGAAGGGCTAGACAGGGGTGCCCGGGGCCATGTGGAAGGGCTGGGCAGGGGTGCCCGGGGCCGTGCGCAGCCTTGCTTCACCCACAGGAGCACCTAGGATACAGAAGATGGGCAGATACCCTGGCCCAGGGGTCTCCAGGCGGTGGGAGCACACCCCAGCAGGCTGCAGGCCTGGGGTGCGGACAGGCCTGACCTGGAGACTCTGGGCCATGGGAAGCCCCCATCCACATGGGCAGGGGGAATCTCTCATTCTGAACAGTGAAACAAAGCACAGAGAGCCCACTCAAGTTCTCACTTCTAGAGAAGAGGCAGCCTCGCCTGTGTTCCCAGCTTCAGCCAGATATGCATGCGCTTGCAGAGGCTGGCACGCTCTGAGAGCCAAAGCCAGAGACAGGAAGTGGGAATCACTCCAAGGCTGGAGGGACACACAGACCCATGAGGATGGCCAGAGGAGGATGGAGATCATACAGGGAGGTCCTGTTCTAAGAGGTCATGGGTAGGAACCTTCCGCAAATGCGGGAGGAAAACCCTCTCCTGGGCCATCTAGGGCAGCCAGACACATCACACACAGAGGAATTCTACACTTCCCACAGGTCAAAGGCAGGCCATCTACAGAGCAGCATCCTGGAACTGACTGCAGGTGCTCACCAGCAACAGGGAGCTCACCCACAACAGGACGCAGAGACAACGCAGCCTTCACACCGGAGGAACCAACAGGGCGAGCCCCAAATTCTGCACTGCTGGTAACACAGAGACACATTCGTGCAACAAATCAAGGCTCAGCAAACAAATGGTGAAGCCTCATCATAAATATCAAAAGGCATTGGTGATAAATAAGAACAAAAAATAACAACATCTGACAAAATAATTGATGAGAGAATCATGGGTGCTGTGGGGACGGGTGAGTGTGGCCAGAAGTTAAATCACGCTAATTTCCGTCTCATCCAGGAGGAGGATAGATACACTGAATGCTTTTGGATTTATTTTAAAAGATATGCTTAAAATGTAAGGGTAATAAATATGTCTTGTGTGTTCATACACAAATGTACACACAGAGAATGCAGCAAACTGACAGAGGGAAATAAACTGAAAATAACAAGGGTTAGCAATTATATAGTTCTCTGCAGTTTTATATGACACTTAACAGACATTAATTTATTTACTCTTCACCCAAACGCTATGGTAAGAAGTTACTACTATATCTGTCAAAATTGGAGTCATATCAACTTAGGAAAAATTTTAAAGTCTATTGTCAAACAATTAGAGAAGGCACAGTTCACAATCCGAGAAACTTTAAACCAAGTGTAAAAAGCATGTCTTATGGCAGTCACAGCACAGCTAATAAAGCATAAAAAGGAACTAATCCAACTTTTTCATGATTAACTAGCATACTTCAGCTTCTTTATTTTTTTTTTTTTGAAAAGGAGTCTTGCTCTGTTGCCCAGGCTGGAGTGCAGTGGCACCATCTCGGCTCACTGCAACCTCCGCCTCCCGGGTTCAAGTGATTCTCCTGCCTCAGCCTCCTGAGTAGCTGGGATTACAGGCCTGTGCCACCACACCTGGCTAATTTTTGTATTTTTAGTAGAGACGGGGTTTCACCATGTAGGACGGGCTGGTCTCGACCTCCTCACCTCAGGTGATCCACCCACCTGGACCTCCCAAAGTGCTGGGATTACAGGCATGAGCCACCATGTCCGGCCCACTTTAACTTTTTTTTTTTTTTTTTTTAGCACAAGTAGAGCTGTTTGAGCTGTTTTGTCGAAGGTTGATTCGTTTACTTTCACTGAATCACCATGGTAAGAACGTGAAGCTTACGTTTTGTGTTTCATTTACGACTAGAGCTAGAATTTCGAGGAAATCAGGATGATTTGTTTTGGCTGTGAGGTTATGGGTGGCTGGTTATGAGGTATGTCTAAAGTGTGGCCTCCATCTTTATTTTTCTTTAACATCCACATTTCCCGAATGGAGAATCGGAGCCACTCAGAGGTGAAGTAACTTGTCCAAGGACACTCAGCAGATAAGTGACTGAGCTAAAATTCAAAACTAGGCCAGAGTCCGTGCCGTTAACCACTATTAAATACGGCCTCTGAAGAAAATTGAATCAATCACAATAATGTCAAGAAAAGGGGGGCGTGGAGAAAAAACAAAGACAGGGATTGATATGTACAAAGCACAAAATAAGTTGACAGAAATTAGTCCAACTGTACGAAAAATCCAACAAATGTAAGTGTGTTAAATATACTTTTTAAAATATATAGACTCTCAAACAAATTAGGTTAAAAATAATTCAAGCTACGTGGTGTATATAAAAAACATGCCATTAAATGCTGAGCCCAATGGCTCATGCCTGTAACCCCAGCACTTTGGGAGGCCGAGGTGGGCGGATCATTTGAGGCCAGGAGTTTGAGACCAGCCTGACCAACATGGTGAAACCCCATCTCTACTAAAAACACAAAATCAGCTGGGCGTGGTGGTGCACGTCTATAATCCCAGCTACTTGGGAGGCTGAGGCAGGAGAATTGCTTGAACACGGGAGGCAGAGTTTGCAGTGAGCCAAGATTCGTGCCACTGCACTCCAGCCTGGGCAACAAGAGCAAAATTCCGCCTCAAAAAAAAAAGAAAGAAAAGTAAAGAAACATGCCATTTTAAAAGGAGACACAGAGAAAGAGAGAGAATTATACTCAAGGCATATGCTTGCGAAAATAACATTAAGGCAACAAAAAGAATAATTCCAATTTTTAAAAAGGGCCAATGGAAAATTGATCAAGGAGACACAGGAATGTGAACATTAAATACAAATAATAACATAATTTCAAAAATACTTTTAAGAACTGAAAGGATTACAGGGAAAATTTGGAAGATTCACAGTCACCATGGGAGGGTCTTTGCAGCACAGTTCTGTCAGGAAATACAATCATATCTTGCGTAACAATAGGAAGAGGGAGGGAGAAATGTGTCATTAGGTGATTCTGTCATTGTTTGCTCATCGTAGAGTATATTGACTCAAACCTAGATGGCATAGTCTCCTGTACGCCCAGGCTGTGTGGCAGATCCTATTGTTCCTAAGCTACACACCTGTACAGCATGTACAGGTACTATAAGGGATACTGTAAGCAACTGTAACACAATGGTAAGTGTTTGTATATCTAAACATTTCTAAACATAGAAAAAGTACAGTCAAAATACGGTATTATAATCTTATGGGACCAGCGTCATGCATGTAGTCCCTCTTGCATCAAAAGGTTGTTATGTGCTGCATGACTATAATAGAATGAGTAAGAAGAGGCCGGGCCTGGGATTACACGCCTCTAATCCCAGCACTTCGGGAAGCCAAGGCGGGCTGATCACCTGAGGTCAGGAGTTCGAGACCAGCCTGGCCCACATGATGAAACCCCGTCTCTACTAAAAATACAAAAATTAGTCGGGCGTGGTGGCACATGCCTGTAATCCCAGCTACTTGGGAGGCTGAGGCAGGAGAATTGCTTGAACCCGGGAGTTGGAGCTTGCAGTAAGCCCAGATCATGCCATTCATTGCACTCCAGCCTGGGCAACAGAGCTAGACTCTGTCTCAAAAAAAAAATAAAAGAATGAGTGAGAAGATGATATGTAAGCATTTAGAAGACTGAATAACATAATTAACAGGCTTACGATGACCTGTGCAACGCTGAGTGCCTCTCCTCGAACCCAACAGGGCGCATATTTGTCCTATGGAAGTGCACATCCTACATTTATTAACACTGAAGAGGCGCAAACATTCCAGTGGATTTTCCATCACAAGTCGTTTGACAGGAACTGGCCGGTGCCTTTTAAGGTTCTTCTGACCTTCATTCACACTGTGGCTGAAGTCCTAGCTGCCTCTCAGAACCCGTGATCTTTTTCCCCACTCCTCCTCACCTGAAGCTGGCCCAACCTTCCAATTCATCACACATTTGCTTTAGGAGATGACTGTCAGCTGGCTTCCCAGAAAACATGACTCTCTCCTTTCTCTGAACTTTGAGCGCACCTGTGATATGAAATACGACAGCTCACTCATCACGTACTCTTTTTATTCATTGCCAGAATATAATATTCTTAGGGTCCCCACTCTGTGCCAGTACCCTTCCAGCCACTGGGGAGAGGGTTGTGAGTAAAATAGTTTCTGCTCCTCATGGAACTCACATGCTAGTGGGGAGCACCACTTGACTTGTGCTGGGAAGAACACGAAGCGAGAGAATGGCTCCCGGCAGGGACGAGGAGGGTCATATTTTAAACAGGGCAGCCAGGAAAGTCCCTGGTGGCCAATCAGACTGGAACGGAGGGAACGGAGGTGTAAACAAACGAGCAAGAATGAGTATCCGTAGCTAGATTTGTTAGTGCCTCACATCTAGGAATACCCTTTTGTTTGCCTTGGTTTTTAAAAATAACTGTGTTGAAAACTCTCTCACCAATTGCCATCCAAAGCCTTGAATTACACATGATTAATTCTCCCAAAACGGCCTGCATCTTCTCCTATAAATATCTAAGGATTCTCTGGCGGGGGGGTGGTGGCACACACCTGTAATCCCAGCACTCTGGGAGACCAAGGCAGGTGGATTACTTGAGGCCAGGAGTTCAAGACCGGCCTGGCTAACACAGTGAAATCTCATCTCTAGAAAAAAATACAAAAATTAGCCGGGTGTGGTGGTGCACACCTGTAATCCCAGTACTTTGGGAGACCAAGGCAGGTGGATTACTTGAGGCCAGGAGTTCAAGACCAGCCTGGCTAACATAGTGAAACCTCATCTCTAGAAAAAAATACAAAATTAGCTGGGTGGGGTGGCGCACACCTGTAATCCCAGCTACTAGGTAGGTTGAAGCACAAGAATCGCTTGAACCCGGGAGGTAGAGGTTGCTGTGAGCTGAGACTGCACCACTGCACTCCAGCCTGGGCAACAGAGTGAAACTCTGTCTCTAAAAAATAGATAGATAGATAGATAGAGTGATAGAGATAGAGATAGAGATGGATTCTCTGTACAGAAACACTGGTACTGACTGTTTTTAAGTATGTCTTATGGACTCCTAGAGTAAGAAAGGAACATGTCTCATATTTAGATGAATTCCAGGAAATGAAAGAATTGGGGATACTGAGAAAATTGCTTAAGTCTCTTTCCTACTCAAACTGAGTCAAAGCACTGGGACCCCTGCTGTGGTTTCCAGGAGGTGTCTCCTCCCCCAGCAGCCCCAACCTGCCCATAGCACTCTCTTGATGTGGTCTCATGGGAGACAGCATTACTGTCACCCAACTGTCATTCATGAGTTTATGTAAATGTATATAACCAAAAGTTAGGCTTAGCACTGAACGAAAGGACCAAAAGTTTTCACTACCAGACATGGCAGATATGTCTGCTCTTAGCCATGTTGAAGAGACTATGAAGTGCATTTGCAGAAGGAAACAGTAAAAGGCAACAGAGCTGAGACTGAAATAATGAGCAGACAATTCCACACATACCCAGAGTGACATTGTAATTAGCCAGGGTTCTCCAGAGAAACAGAACCAGTAGGGGATAGATGGATTAGATAGGGAGAGAGAGAGAGAGAGACAGAGATAATAGATAGATAAGATAGATAGACGATAGATAGATTAGATAGCATAAATTAGACATATAGATGATAGATTAGATAGATACATGATAGAAGAGATACATGATAGCTTAGATAGGTAGATAAGACAGATGATAGATGATAGATAAGATGGCATAGACTAGACAGATGATAGATTAGACAGACAGATAACAGATAGTAGATAGATTAGACACATAGGTGATAGATTTGATAGGTAGATATAGATAATACATACATAGATGACAGATTTGATAAAGATAATAGATTAGATAGATAATAGATTAGATATATGATACATATATTAGATAGATAGTAGATAGATTAGATAGATGATAGATTTGATTGATAGATTGGATAGATAATAGATAGGATAGATTAGATAGATGGATAGATAGATTAGATAGGATAGATTAGACAGATATGATAGATGATATATAGATAATTAGATTGATAAATAGATGATAGATGATAGATAGATAGATAATAGATAAATAGATAATTATCAGGAATTGGCTCCTTCTCATGGAGGCTGAGAAGTCTCACAGTATGTGGTCTGCAAGCTGGAGACCCAGGAAAGCCAGTGGTATAATTTAGTTTGATCTAAATCAGACTAAATCACCATCACCATAATAATCACCACCATCATCATCACCATCACCTTAATCACCATCATCATCATCATCACCATCATCACTCTCATTATCACTACCATCACCATTATCATTATTCCCTTATTATCATCAACACCATCACCATTGTTATCACCATCATCATCACTATCATCACTACCATCACTATCACTATCACTATCACCATCATCACTATCATCATCACCATCATCACCCATCATCACTATCATCACCATCACTATCACCAAAACCATGATCATCACCACCATCATCACCATCACCACCATCATCTTCACCATCACCACCATCATCATCACCATCATCACTCTCATTATCATTACCATCACATTATCCCCATCACCATCATCACCACCATCGCCATTGTTATCACCATCATCATCATCACTATCATCACTATTACCATCACTCTCACCATCATCACTATCATCATCACCACCATCATCACTATCATCACCATCACTATCACCATCACCATGATTATCACCATCACTATCACCATAACCACAATGAACCACCATCACCATGACCATCACCATAATCATATCACCATCATCATCACCATTATCACCATCACCATCATCATCACCATCATTATCACTATCATCACCATTATCATCACCTTCATTATCATCACTGTTATCATCACTACCATCACGATCACCATTATCATTATCCCCATCATCGTCACCACCATCACCATTGTTATCATCATCACATCACTATAATTATCACTATCACCATCCTCATCATCACCATCACCATGACTATCATCACTGTCATGATCATCACCATCATCTATCATCACTATCATCAGATAATGAATTATCTTTTACTGTCTGTGGACAATTATCATAGGACAAGATTTCTCTATCTTGGCACTATTGACATCTGAGGTCTGGATAATTCTTTGTTGTGGGAAGTTGCCCTGTGCGCCGTAGGACATTTACTAACATCCCTGGCCTCCACCCACTAGATGCCAGTAGCAACTGCCACCCCTAGTTGTGACAGCCTGTAATATTTCCAGACATTTCCGTATATCCCCTGGGGTCAGAGTAGCCCCTGTTTGAGACCCACTGCTCAAGAACCATTTGCTCTTGCTCTGAAAGCAGGATCCTATGCTCATAGTCTCACGTTCCAATGCAAAAAATGAGCATGACTGTGTCTCCCTGTGGGGGAGCATATGGGGAAAGGCAGGATTGAATTTAGATTCTTATGCAGCCTACCAGGGATATCATACGGCAGAGAATATCACATTGATTATTTTTTCATGTACACTGAAATTGGAAAATGTAAATCTGGATGACACCTTGTGAAAACCCAGATAGAGTCACCAATGTGAACCTGCTGGAAGGATGGAGAGTCAGGATGACTTGTCTCTGTTGTCAGGACTTTAAGTTACAGATTGAAAGATTCCTTTTACCCAAATGCCAAACACCAATTTTGAAAACACACTCAAACATCTGCCTTCCCCTCAGTCATGTTCAGACACCCTCTGTTCTTTGATGTCACTGCTGAATTCCAAAAATGCCCAATTTTACTTGGGACTCATCTTCCCTGATGTGATGGTTGGAAGTTGGGAATTAATCAGCTTCACCTCCCCCAGCTGGGAGGAGATTCGAAGCGTGGTGGTATTGGAAGGGATGGTGACTCACTGAAAAGACATCACCGAAATGGTGCAAAGGGCAACTGAAAAGCCGCAAACAGCAGAAACCGCCGAGACGCCTGCAAGAGCTTCAGATCCTTAATCTTCATTTTCCACTTCTTTGATCTGCACTTTGATTAGCTTCTCACTTTCTCCATCTGCTTGAATTTGTCGCTACTAATTTACAATAGATTTCCTTGTGCCCTTATTCCAACTGTTTCTCTCGAGTCAGTGGAGTTCTGACAATCAGAGGAGAGGGGCAGGTGAGCGTGGAACAGCGTGTCCACATCAGCACAGATATCCAAGAGCAGGGTTCGGGGGGTACAGAGTGAAGACACAGCTCCCTCCTCACACCAGGTACATCCCATGCTGTGTGACATCTTCTGGCCTCACTCTCATAATCATTGGGATGCCTCAAATAGAGCTGCCTTCTCGGAAACTCTGCCAGCTTCCCATCTGGGAGGCTAGGATGATGATAGACTCTTGATGTCTAACGGAGACCAATTTTTGTTGAATACTTGATGTGGCCCCCAGGGGTAGGCAAAGGAGTGACTGTGGAGGTAAGAGGGGGAATTGAGGCACAGGAAGACGCCCATAGTGGAGCATGTCCTTTTCATTTACACCACGCCTTCCAAATTCTTTCTCCTTTAGCTCCAGGAAAATCTCACACTCTTGAAGGCCACTGCCCCCCATGGCACCACTGGGTTCTGTCCTCAATGCTGAAATCTGGCACCTAAGGCCACATCTCTGGGCTCTCATTCCCTCCCCTCTCACAGTGACATCTTGGGGACCTGCACCCCCCATCACTCTTTCCACCTCCATGTGTGAACTCGCCTGGGCCAATTTCAAAATTCAAGAAGACGGCCTCATGGCCTTATGTGCACAGATCTTACAAGTGCTTACTAGGATAAAATTGTGCCTAACTCCTGGAGGACCAACTGTACCGCACACCGCAGTTCACCTAAGTTTCGATTTGGCCAAGATGTATTTTTCGCCTATACAACTTCCAAGAAAAAAAAAATTCAAGAAGTGCTCAGCTCTGGCTGAGCTACACCAATTTAAACAATTTAATTTTTTTTTACGGTGTCAAGTAGAACATGTCAAGTAACTCCTTGGTTAAATTATCATGTAAGGCCAGTCCTGCTAATTTTCTTGAAACCAAGTTATAATCAGCCTCAGTGTGGTTCGGCTGGGTCTGTCTCTTGAGGTTGAAAGCCATTTGCACATTATAAATAACAGCTTTCACTTCTCATCAAGACTTTTAAAGTCTTGAAATCAGGTTGCAACCCCAGCAAAATGTTAAATGCAGACAACACTCAGAGGTCTGGAGTAACTTACTAGGAGTCTCTCAACTGATAAAGGCGCCACTCGCTGGTTCTCTAGCAGAGGTCTCTTTGGCCTCAGAGCCCTCTGGCCGCTCCTCCAAACTTGACCTCTCTCTCTGTGACCCTCCAACTCCACAGCCCACCTCCCACACTCACTCCTTTCTTTATGCCTCAGAAGCGAGACACTCTGGCACAGCCATCTGGAGCAAGCAACTTTCATTAAGACCAACTTGATGCAGGAACATTCAGACATGGCTTAACAAAACCCATGTTATTATAGTTTCAAGCATTTTTATGGGTTTTACCACAGTCACAACAAAACCTGAAGCAACCCTGCCTAACTTGAGCTGAGGCATGGGCTAGAGCTCTCCATGCCGCCCTATGCCCAATTCTCTCGTCCCTTTGGGCTCAAGGGGCCCTCGTGCCTGCCACTGCCTTGCAGCTGGTGGGACCATGTGACTAGCTCTGTGATGGTCCTGAGCAGTTGCAGGACAAGCCATTTGGGGCCAGAGCCCTCACTCGCTGGTGTGATTCCCCCAGTGCTTTGCTGCCTGGCCACCGCAATCCTAGATTGAAATGGAGGGTGCTTAGGGTCAGAGCAGCCTGAGGAATTCTGAGTCAAGTCATGGGGGATGATTACCTGAGAGACAGAGGGACTGGCCTGGATTTGCATGAGTCAGAAATAAGCTTTTGACATGTCAACCCACAGAGATCTGAGGTTTCTGATTACTGTAACAAACCAAGACCATCCCCACTGATCTTACCCTTACTGTGTCACAGATGCCTGCTCCAGCTACCTCATCTCCTCTTGCATTCACAACAGACCTAGAAACCAGTGTCTCCCAGCATGGTGACTTTCCAGATGGGGAAACCGAGTCTTGGAGAAGTATGATGAACATTCTAAGGTAACACAGCGGAGCTTGGACCCCTACCTGGGCTTGTCTGAATCTATAGCTCTCAGGCGCTCTGCTACCCACCAGCCCTTACGGATGCCCAGCCTTCCACAGCATGGGCCTACTCACTCTTCCCTGAATACTATTCCATTAAGCTGAGCTTAACTGAACCCTGAGTGGCCCATTCCTCATCCCACCCTTTCCCACTTCGGGTCAGCCCCAACACTATCCTCGTTCACCCTGGTTGATTCTAGGCCATCAATATCTCATGTGTTAAGACCCTACTAGTTTTTCAGAAACCTTATAGTCCAACACCTGACTAAAAGTTCAATCGCCAATGGCCAAGGTCCAAATGTTAAATTCATTGTTCTTGCTGATTCAACAGCTCTGTAATTTCTAGTTTCCAAATGGTCCACATTTGGCAAAACGCAATTCAATTTAGAAAACAGTAAATGTGTGTTTGCTACCTGTAGAATCCTGTGGACACAAGTCAATATCAGATTTCCCATAATTATGTATATCATGGCTCAAAACTTTGATACCAAGAAAGGAAAATGATTCTAACATGATGATGGTAATGATAGTGATGAGAATGGTAACAATAATGGTGGCATTTACGGCAGTGGTGATGACATAGGTGTTAATAAAAAAGATGATATGATGATAATGGTGATGATGATAATGATAACTATAACAATAATGATGGTGGTGATCATGGTGGTGATGGTAGAAATGATGGTAATGGTGATGATAATGATGATTGTGGTGATGATTACAATGATAATAATAATGATGGGGTGATGGTGATGACAATGGTGATGATGATGATGGTCATGATTATAACGATAACGGTAATGATGGTGATGGTGGTGATGGTGACAGTAATGATTAGGGTGGTGGTTATGATAATGGGATGATGGTGATGATAATGATGATGATAAAATGATGACAGTGGTGATGATGATGATGATAGTGGTGGTGGTGGTGATGGAGATGATCACAGTTGTTATGATAATGTGATGATCATGATGATAATAACAGTTATGACGAAAATGATGGTGGTGGTGATGATTATGAGGGTAATGGTGACAACAGTGGTGATGATAGTGGTGATGATGGTGCTGATGGTGATGATGGTCATGGTGATGGTGGTGATGATCGTGATGATGATGAAAACAATGGTGATGGTGATAGTTAAATCCATGTACTGGGAACTCTACTTAATACTCATTATCACATTTAATATGACAATTATACTGTTTACTCTTCCTAACACATCCATGGGAAAAGTGAAGCACATGAGGTTACATCATCTGGTTGAAGTTACACAGTATGAGCAAGGAATCAAAACTCAATCCCAGGTATTCTGACTTCATAGCCTGTGCTTTAGACACCACTGCATAAGCAGACCAGGAAACATGATCGGCCAGCAATACCAAATCCAATCGATTCATGTATTAAAAATGCATGGATCCCCCTCCGCATGAGGCACCTCTGGGGACACTGTCCGGAGTCAGACATTCTGAGCTCTCCAGATACAGACTATCTGCAGAGAAGCTCTAGAAGTCCTTCTTCCATTTCCCCACGGTGATATCTCCTCACCTTCAGTGGGGGACTGACCCCAGCTCCCTGTGAAATCATCCCTGATCCCTCGGCACTGAGCACCTGCCCCTCACTCCTCTGTGCTTCATGGCAGCAGTACTCAGCACCTCTAACCCAAAGGGGGGCCACCATGCTGCTTCTTCCACTGGGGGCTGGAGGGAGGGCCATACCATTCATGTTTCTGTGTTTCTAGCTCGGGCCCTGGTATCCATCCTTTTCCATGGTAAACCTGCTGAGCTGGGTAAAGGGGCCCATCACAAGCAGCTCTGTTCTCTGGAGCTCCCACTAGTCTGGAAAACAATGATCTAATAATAACAGCGCTTTCTCTCGTGTGATGAATGCCGCCAGGGGAAGCTGTAGCTTGCAATAACAACTTGAAATAAGCAACCTAACATAGTCAAGGGTGATCAGAAGGTTCTCTAGGGAGGGCACATCTAGGCTCAGCCCTAGAGAATGTGCTGGAGTCAACCAAAAAGATCATGGAGCTAGTACAAAAAACATTTTGAAGGAAGGAAGGGAGGGGAGGCAGGACTTTGAGAGTGTGGCCTAAACTCTTTAAAAAGTACTCTGGGCCAGGAATGGTGGCTCACACCTGTAATCCCAGCACTTTGGGAGGCCGAGGCAGGTGGATGACTTGAGGTCAGGAGTTCAAGACCAGCCTGGCCAACATGGTGAAACCCTGTATCTACTAAAAATACAAATAAAATAAAAAATTAAAAATAGCCAGGCATGGTGGCAGGCACCTGTAATCCCAGCTACTCAGGAGGCTAAGGCAGGAGAATCACTTGAACCCAGAAGGCGGGGTTTGCAGTGAGCTGAGACTGCACCATTGCACTCCAGCCTGGACAACAAGAGCAAAACTCTGTCTCATAAAAAGGAAGAAGGAGAAGAAGAAGAAGGAGAAGGAGGAGGAGGAGGAGGAGGAGGAGAAGGAGAAGAAGAAGGGGGAGGAGGAGGAGAAGAGGAGGAGGAGGAGGAAGGGAGGGGAAGGGGAAAGGGAAGAAGAAGAGGAAGAAGAAGGAGAAGAAGAAGAAGAAGAAGAAGAAGAAGAAGAAGAAGAAGAAGAAGAAGAAGAAGAAGAAGAACAACAACAACAACAACAACAACAACAACAACAACAACTCTGAGCCATCCCAACCTCAAATCTAGGTGATTTCTAGGAGAAAATGGGTTGATCTGGGGTAGTGATATTGATCACATAATCTTGAGTCCACCCAACACAGGTTCTAATCTCAGATGCCTCCTTTAACCACGCGATCTTGAGCATTATAATGAACCCCTGCACCTGTCAGTTTCTTCCCTGTAAAATGGGAATAATAATGACCCCATCCATGGAGATTAAATGAAGAAACGCATGTAAAAAGCATGCCAAGTACCTGCCAAATAGTGAAACTTCATATAATAAGAAGTGGGCATGGCGACCCCTTTGCTGTCACAGGCCTAAGCTGTGGCTAGCCCTGCTGGATAGGGGGATGGGGGCAGCAGCCCTGCCTCATCAGGTGGTGGTGATGATGGTCATGATGATGACGATGGACAAGACGTTGAACCAGGGCATATCAGACTCACTGCCATGCCGACGACCCACAGTATTTCTCTCCTCGTTCCTGTGGCTTCTGTCTTTAAGGCATTTCATGTTAGTTCTCAAAATCACCAACAAGAAGAGCCCAGAGGGGGTGAGTGAGTCAACAAATGGGTGTGGGTGGAGGTGGCTTTGCTGGTCACAGCCAGCACCGCAGACGGATCCCCGGTGACCCTTTTGGCAACCGGCCACGTAGGGCCAGATGGGCGGCACAGGGAGGTGTGTCGTGCCGTTTAACTCTCCATTCCTTACACATGGAGTCTCATGATGTTCGCTTTTGTCGGATTCAAAATGGAAATGACCTGACTTTCTGGCCGATGAGAACTGGCTTGAAACGCAGGCTCCATCCCACGCAGGTTTGATGGGTTTTGTTCTTTTCTATACTCATCTAATTATTCCACAGAAGCTTACTGAGCATGTGCTCCATGCCAGCCCTGTTCCCGCCCGTGTGCACGATAGAAACGGGCCAGCCCTCATGAGCTTCTAGCCTGGGGAGCGCCCATATGGTAACCCATCATAAATAACAGTGAAATACACACAGCATGCGGTAAGAAGGTATAATCGTGGTGTGAACCCTGTCCGCTCATAATGAAAAATCGGACATTGGTTGGATAGGTAGAAGCTGAAGAAGATACGGGGGGATGGAAGATGGTGGAGACGTCACAGCTGCAGAGAACAGTAGGACCCACTGGGCCCACTGAACAGAAGAGGGGGACTGGGGATGACAAAGAACAATTAATTCCAGGGAATAGGGTCACATTTCTTTTTTTTTTTTTTCTTTTTTGAAATGGAGTCTCACACTGTCTCCCAGGCTGGAGTGCAGTGGCGCAATCTCAGCTCATTGCAGTCTCTGCCTCCGGGGTTCAAGCAATTCTCCTGCCTCGACCTCCCTAGTAGCTGGGATTACAGGCAAGCATCACCACACTGGGCTTTAAAAAAAAATAGAACTCTCTGGAGGTCTCTGCACAAGTTATACCTCCAGTATTGGAAATGACATGGAGATGAAATAAACAGCGGTGCCATGTGTGAAGAGGCAGGAGTCCTGCACCACTGAAGAGTTTGGCAGAAGAGACGCCTCACATTTGTTGCCAGCCTTTTTGCTTCTGTGATCTTCAAGACACTTGCCGCATGTGTGTCTGAGCAGTGGCTGTGGCCTGCAAATTGTGTAAGTGTTTGCTGTTCATTCAAAAGCCCAGTTATTGCACAGTCATTGCAATTAAGCAATTTTCTGCTTTTGAGGCACCGATAATAATTAGCTTCTAAACGTTTACCTTCCACTGTTGAGTAGCATCGTCCACTTAAGTGACCGCAGCCGTTTTGTGAGGGAACAATTTTGCAGGTCCCTTCTACTAGGTTGTAAGGAATACAGTAAGAAAAACGAATATTCAGCTTCTCCGGTATCAAATCTGTATGATTCAGGGTGCTCTAGAAAGACAGACCAATAAGATACGAATACCTATATATGAGAGAGAATTTATTAGGGGAATTGGCTCACACAATTATGGTGGTTGGTAAGTCCCACAACAGGCCGTCTGCAAGCTGGAAACCCTGAGAAGCCAGCAGTGTGGCCCAGCCCAAGTCAAAAGGCCTCAGAACCAGGGGAGCTGCTGGTAACTCTCAGTTTGAGGCCAAAAGCCTCAGGACCTGGGGCCTAAGGTATAAGTCCTGGAGTCCAAGCCAGCACGCCTGGAGTTCCGATGTCCAGGGCAGGAGAAGAAAAATCTGTCCCAGCTCTCGGAGAGAGACCAGTTCACCTTCCACATCACCTTCCACACGTGTTCTCTGCAGGCCCTGGCCAATGGGATGGTGTTCACCGACGTGGAGGGCAAATGTTCCGTGCGCAGTCCACCCAGATCCACACACCCATCTCCCCTGGAAAAACCCTCACAGACACACCCACCACGTTTCTAGGTATTCCTTAGTCCAGAGAGGTTGACATCTAAAATTAAGGCTGTAAGTCCACTCCTTGTCCACTCAGCAGTCATATGTGTCTCTTTAAACCATATTGATTTTCAGATAATGACAGTAGCAAGGTAGCAGTTCTCCCTGATTAACACAATGCAACGACCCTACATACAACCGAAAATACACCAATCCCTTCCCCAGAATGTGGCTTTCAGGATTGCAGCCATTTGGGATTTTAACCTTTTGGGATTGTGACTTTGGGACTATGATTTGCACCAGTGGGTGTGTGAGAGAGAGAGAGAGAAACAATTAGCTGAAGGGAAATAAGAAGATTTCTGTTTATTGTTTGGTTTCCATTTCTCTTTGGTTTGTTTCCATTAAGTTGAAGACACTCGTGTACAAAAACTAACAGGAATGATCTAGTTGAAGCCTTGTCTCGGAAAAATTATTTGCCTTCACTTAGTTTCAAATTCCATGTGAGTAAAATTAAAACAATCATACTTAACTCAAGGAGCTTTACTAGAAATTAAACATGTGTATAGCACTCACAGATCTTAGGAGCAGACATTCAGTTAATGGTGCAATTATTATTCAGATCATTCTTACTATGTCTTACCTACCAGACTAAAAACAATACAAGTGCAGGGATGTGGCTCATAGATATTTTATTAACTTTTAATTATCATATAGTAAAATGGACTGTTTTGGTGTATACTTCAAAGAGTTTTAGCATGTATGGATTCATTTGACCACCACCACGATCAGAACATAGGACAAGTCCATCACCCCCAAAATTCTCATGTTGTGTCTCTTTATAGTCATACCTCTTTTAGCCTTAACCCTGACAACTACTGATCAGCTCTCCATTGCTGTAGTTTTGTCTTATTTGGAACATCACACAAATGGAATCACACATAATATGTAACTATTTAATACTGGCTTCTTTCACTCGGCAGAATGTCTCTGAGATTCGCCCAGGTGGTATGTACATCAATCATTCATTCTTTTTCAATGCTAAGTAGTATTCCATTCCACAGCCGAAGTTTGTTTAACCATGCACCTGTTCAAGGGTATTTAGTTAGTTTGCTCCCATATATCCTGTTTGGTGAACTGTTTTAGGTTTTGAACAATGATGAATCAATATAAAAACATTTATCTAGAGATCTATATGTGGACAAAAAATTCTCAGTCCGCTTGGGTAAATATCTAGGACTGGAATCAATAGGTCATGTGGCAAGTGAATGTTCAGCTTTAGAAGGGGCTGTGAAACTATTTTCTAGAGTGGCCCTCACCATCTCACATCCTACCAGCAATGTCTGAAAGTTCTATTTTCTCTACATCCTTGTCAGCACTTAGTACTGTCAGTATTCTTTATTTTAGCCATTCTAATAACTATGTACTGCTGCCTCAAGATGTTTTAATTCAGATTTCCCAAATCAAATGCTAATGATATCCAAGAACATACTTTGTTTAACTTCTTTCCAACTTATTAAAGTTTGTTTTCTGACTCAGGGCACAGTCTATGTTAGGGAATTTTCCATGTGTACTAGAAAATAATGAGTATTCTGCTGATATTGGAGGATTACAAAAATCATACAATAAAAAGTTACTAGACAAGAAAAGAGGCAAGAAACTATGATGGGTGATCAGGAGAAAAAACATATATGATAGAAGTAGACCCACATGAGATCCTTATATTGGAGTTAACAGACAAGATTTTAAAATAATTGTCATTACCCATGTTTAAGAACATAGAGAAAATGGATGAAAAAAATGGAGAACCTTAAGACAGAATTGGAATCTATAACAACACATCAGATGTTCATTCTAAATTGAAAAATATAATAGAAGAAATCTTAAAAAGCAATATCTAAAAAATAGAAAGTAAAATAAAATAAATGAACCCAATGGTATCTAGTTGGTGACATAAACACAGAAAGAGTGGTTACTGCAAACAACATTAAAATACAGAAATTCAGCTGCACACCCCAGGTGAGGTCTGCCCTCGTGACAAAAGCTGCTGCAGAAACAAAAGCCTGAAGCCATTTTCCATCATCCCAGTGCTTCCCGGTGCTGAGACCGATATTCTAAGGTTCCTACGCTTGGGCTGTGGGGAAAATTCTGTCAGCATCAGTGAGAAATGGGATTTGGGGACTCAGTGAAAGGAAATACAAATGTCCTATTTGTGAAATTAAATAAAGACAATGTAGCCCTGGATTTGAAAAATAATTGTCACAAGAAGTCATGAGGAATTTTTATCTTTAAAAAATGCCTATTCACTGACTGGGTACAGTGGTTCATCCCAGCACTTTGGGAGGCCAAGGTGGGCGGATCACTTGAGGTCAGGAGTTCGGGGCCAGCCTGGCCAACATGGCAAAGCCCCATCTCTACTAAGAATACAAAAATTAGCCAGGCGTCACGGTGCACACCTGTAATCCCAGCTACTTGGGAGGCTAAAGCAGGAGAATAACTTGAACCCGGGAGGCAGAGGTTCCAGTGAGCCGAGATCATGCCACTGCACTTCAGCCTGGGCGACAAAATGAGAACCCATCTCAAAAAAAAGAAAGCCTATTCACCAGCTTTGTCTTTTGAAAAGGTCTTGATTGACCGACCAAGTCAACAGCAAAGAGTATAAATCATAGTACTTAAATATCATTCCCATTAACACAGACCACCATTCCTCGAAAAAAATCGCTATCTCCAAGGCGGGGGCAGAATAAATACAAGATGAGCCTAAACATTTTTTCCAGACTGGAAAACAAAGACATAACAAAGACTAAAAAAAATCTGTCAAAGATCTCAAGTGTCAATTATTATCAATGATAATAACTGCAATGTATTGAAACATATCAAACAAGTCCACTTGCGCGAATTTATAAAGTCGCCCAGAACAAAATCTCGTTGGCTGTCTCGGGAGAATGCTAAGGAAGCTGCTGATTGGGTTGAAATGGGAAATAAAAATAAAGACTCGAGCATTTATTCTGCCTTTCCTGTGAAAACTGTACTTGAGGGTAGCCAAGTAGTTGATGAAAAGAAGTTTCTTTTTATAGATGTATCCTAGGGAGAAAACAAAAGAGGTATAACAAACATCAAACATTGGAATATTACCTTTTTAAAATTCCTAACAGATGAATGCATCCAGGTAGTCATCACTGACGCTTCTGATCATCTTCAAACAGAGGCAACCAGACATGAGGCGCCCTAATGGAAGCACGAGTCAGCCCCGAGGACTGGTCTTGTCAGAGACGTCAAACCTGAATCTCAAGGCTCAAAGTCTGACTCCATCACGAAGGCAGAGGCCAGGATGGCAGCCAGCACAGCCCGGCCTGGGGCAGCTCTACGGGACAATGGCCCAGTGTCTTCACCAATACAGAGTGAAAACCGCAATGAAAAAAAGAGACAGAGGAGGAACATAGCATCATGAGATACCTAAGTGACATGTACCAACCAACCATGGTTCCTGGACCTACTTAGATCACAATTTCAGCAAATAAACTGAAAAAAAAAAATACTGTAAGGCAATCAGGAAAACTCGAGCACTGACTCAATACCTGATGATATGAGGAAATTACTATTAAGTTCTAGGAGTAGCCGGGCTTCGTGGCTCACACCTGTAAGCCCGGCACTTCAGGAGGCCAAGGCCAGTGGATCACTTGAGCCCAGGAGTTCAAGACCAGCCTAGGCAACATAGCAAGACCCCATCTCTAAAAAATGTTGTTTTTAATTAGCTGGGTGTGGTGACAAGCATCTGTGGTACCAGCTACTCAGAGAGCTGGGGTGGGAGGATCGCTTGAGCCTGGGAGGTTGAGGCTGCAGCGAGCCATGATTGCACCACTACACTCCAGCCTGGGTGCTGCCTCTTTGCTCCTTGAATGTGGCTGTGATGCCTGGAGCTGTGGGAGTCATCTTGCCACTGTGAGGCTTCCAGCAAAGACAAGAAGAGCAACACAAGGGGAAAAGAGTGGGCTGATGGAAAAAGCTCAGGCTCTGGAAATCCTGGAACTGTGCGCCTGAATCTTCTTACCATGTGGTATCTTATTGCCTGGGTTCTTGCAATTCAGCCTGCCTGTTCTTGAAGACAAGTTTGTCCTAACTAATTTAAAGTCTTAAATTTATTGTCAATAAAATTAAAGTTAGAGAGGGCTCCTTCTTGTATTCCCTAGACATGCCACTGGCACCTTCAGCCTGGTCAACACCACTCTCTTGAAAGCTGTGTGGACACGCAGAGATAGATACCATCCCGGCAAACAGGCATTCCTGTTTGTGCTGTTTGAAGTGCGTGTTGTACTTTAAACCAGCGGTCCCAAGCCTTTTTGGCACCAGGGACCGGTTTCATGGAAGACGATTTTTCCACGGGGTGGGGGAGGGAGGGGGATTGTTTCAGGATGATTCCAGTGCATTACATTTATTGTGCACTTTATTTCTGTTATTATTACATTGTAATATATAATGAAATAATTACACAACTCACCATAATGTAGAATCAGTGGGAGCTCTGAGCTTGTTTTCCCAGAACTAGATGGTCCCATCTGGGGGTGATGGGAGACAGTGACAGATTATCAGGCATTAGATTCTCATAAGGAGCCACAACCTAGATCCCTCGCATGCATGGTTCACAATAGGGTTCCAGCTCCTATGAGAATCTACTACCCCTGCTGATCTGACAGGAGGCGGTGCTCGGGAGATAGGTAATGTGAGCAATGGGGAGCGGCTGTAAACACAGATGAAGCTTCACTGGCTCACTCATCTCCTGCCGTGCTGCTGGGTTCTAACAGGAAACGGACCCGTACCAGTCCATGGCCTGGGGGCTGGGGATCCATGCTCTAATCCAATGGTCTTCACCTGAGGAGTGGGGGTCAACGGCACCCTCCAGGGGACATGCGGCATTGTCTGGAGACATTTCTGGCCACTGCTGCTGCTGGAGAGTTCTGCATATAGTGGGTGGAGACCAGAGGTGTGACTCGGTTTTCCGTGTTGCACAGGACAGCCCCTCCACAGAGATTATCCGGTCCACAGTGTCAACAGCACCCAGGCTGAGAAGCCCTGCCTGGATCAAGCACCGAGGCACAGCCTGGGGCACCTTACACAGCAGGCTGTGGGTATACTCAGAGTTGAGAAACAACACAAGCTCATCACCCAGGTCCACGCAGGGCATTCTGGTCTGAGAAACCTCCTGGCCAGATAATGAAAGAGGGGGCCAAAGGAGGAAGCAACTTCAGCCAATCAGGGATGCCCTAGGCCTGCCCTCTTCCTTTGTCTTCCCTAACTTAAAAAGAAGTGATGCAATTAATCAAATACTGCTCACACGCTCCTGAAGGCCTCTCTGTGGGGAGGCAGCAGGGTGCCCTTCCTCCCCTTGTCTGCTGAAGCTGGGTGCAGCCCTGGGCCCTGCCAGCCATAACCCACTGAGACTCTGCCACTGCAGGATGGTGTGCCAGGGCCATGCTTAGGTCCTCTCTGGCTCTGGCATTATAGCATGGTGTGATTCTCTGCACATAAACAATAAAACCATTAGGCCAGGCACAGTGGTTTATGTCTGTAATCCTGGCATTTTGGGAGGTTGAGGTGAGTGGATCACCTGAGGTCAGGAGTTTGAGACCAACCTGGCCAACACGGTGAAACCTCGTCTCTACTAAAAATACAAAAATTAGTCGGGCATGGTAGCAGGCAACCATAATCCCAGCTACTTGGGAGGCTGAGACAGGAGAATCGCTTGAACCTGGGAGGCAGAAGTTGCAGTGAGCTGAGATCATACCACTGCACTCCAGCCTGGGCAGCAGAGCAGGACTCAGTCAAAAAAAAAAAAAAAAAAAAAAAAACGTTAAACTTTGCTCTCAAGGAGTGTGGCATTCATCTGGGGGACCTTCATAGATGAAATAGAGCATGAGTCAGATCGGGGAGATTTCAGGGCAAAGCCATTGGTGCAGCCCATGTGTCAGGTGGAACCAAGGGCATAGAGGGTTTAACTGCAAGTATTTTACTATTATTTAGCCATTCTGACATTTCACAGATCATATGCCTTCACAATGATGTATAATTTTATTTTAGGGACATTTAGTGAAAGGGATGGATTATGACTCTGTTATAGTGGAGACATCACATCTTGGTCACCATAGACAAATGGTAAAAAACTCAGTCTTGCATTGCCTGCCGCTGCCTGCATGGGCTGTCTGTTTCCTCCCACCTATGAATAGCTGCTAGGGTCTGAACACTACTAGTGTTCCCCCAAAATTCATTAGTGTTCCCCCAAAATTCATTTGTTGAAATCCTCACCTCCCAGGCGGTAGTGTTAGGAGGTGGGGCCTTTGGGAAGTGATGAGATCATGAGGGTGGGGCCCCCATGAATGGTATTAGTGCCCTAGAAAAGGGACCCTGGAGAGCTCCCTTGCCCCTTCCACTATATGAGGACACAGAGAGAAGGCACCATCTATGAACCAGGAAGCAGGTCCTCACCAGACACTGATCTATGAAGCAGGAAGCAGATCTTCACCAGATACTGACTATGAACCAGGAAGCAGATCCTCACCAGACACTGATCTATGAAGCAGGAAGCAGATCCTCACCAGACACTGATCTGTGAACCAGGAAGTGGGTCCTCACCAGACACTGATCTATGAAGAGGAAGTGGGTCCTCATGAGACACTGATCTATGAAGAGGAAGTGGGTCCTCACCAGACACTCATCTGTGAACTAGGAAGCGGGTCCTCAACAGACACTGATCTATGAACCAGGAGGTGGGTCCTCACCAGACATTGATCTATGAACAGCAAGTGGGTCCTCACGAGACACTGATCTGTGAACCAGGAAGTGGGTCCTCACCAGACACTGATCTACGAAGAGGAAGTGGGTCCTCATGAGACACTGATCTGTGAACCAGGAAGTGGGTCCTCACCAGACACTGATCTATGAAGAGGAAGTGGGTCCTCACCAGACACTGATCTGTCAGCCAGGAAGTGGGTCCTCATGAGACACTGATCTGTGAACTAGGAAACAGGTCCTCACCAGACACCATATCTGCTGCAGCCTTGCCTTGGACCTCCAGCTTCCATAACTGTGGGAAATAAACTTCCGTTGCGTATAAGCCCCCAGCCTGTGGTATTTTTTACAGCAGCATTAAACAAACCAATACAGTGGCCATCCCCTTTATAACTGTATATTTTGTGCTGAAACTAAATTGTGATTTTCCTGACTGTAAAAAGAGTGTAAAGACTTCATGCAATTCCTAAAGTAAAAAAAAAAAAAAAAAAAAAAAATCCAGGCCACTTTAGCATTCCCTGGCGGCTTTGCAATCAATCCCATCTTTCGCTCAGCGCACCAGCGATTCAGCAAGGGGTTGAAGTCATCTCTTGCCTTCTAATCTCTAAATCTATGCCAGATCAAATGGGCACAATAAATACCGGCACTTTTGAGCCAGAGACTCAGAGTAATTGCATTACAGGCCCGGCCAGCCCAAATGTTTCGGGATCTGGGATAAATAAAAAAGAAATAGCTTGCGAAGTGATCTCCAGTGTTCCATTCCTGGACTGTGCTGAACCCTGCTATTCTATTTGCATGATTTAGCGAAAGGAAGTTTCATTGATATGTAAATAGTAATGCAAGTAGTTTACATTGGAAAACAAAAGCCGGGAGCACTGCCTATTATATTTTATAGCCGTTTGACTACAGCCTTTGTTGCTGCCAGAAAACACAACAGCAATTATACTGGACCTACAATTTAAATAGCTCTGGCTCACAGAAGTGTTTCAGGAATAACATTTAACAATGGAATTACTTTGCCATTTGCATATGGTGTTCTTGTTTGAAGGTGTATTCTGAATTTATTGGCATTTTTATTAGCCCGCAGTGTTGAGTTGGTACGCGGATCTTGTAGAGAGAAAAAGGTCTTCCGCAGAGAAGACTCTGAGTGCATGAAGATAAACGGCACCCGCTGTTTCAGAAGGTGGCTTAGAAGGACGGCTCTGAGTGCCCATGTTTCATTATTATGGGATAGAGAGGACATCCGTTGCATATTCAGACCTCTGTGAGGGTGTCCAGATGACCCCCGTACTTCTTAGACTCAACTCCTTGGAGAGCGCCATTGGTCTGAGCTGCAAGTAAGGATCTGTGGAGGACAGGCTTGTGGGTATTAGACACTTGTATTCATGACCCAGAGTCCCGTGCCAGCTGCACGAAGCAGGTGAAATCACCTTTGCAGAAATTTTATCAGTGTGAAAATTATGACAGTGAAAGAGATCGATGTCACCCACCCCACTCGTGCCTTTAGCTCTCAAGCTGCCTTAATCAGTCCTGGGCTTAGACCTAACTAACTTCGGAAGACCTTCAGGTTAAAGTTGAAATGATAATAGGCCTTCCCCAAAGTTCAATAGCTTTTGCCTTTGTAAAGCTAATGAGAGAGCCTCCTGCTAGGTGAAGGAGAGGCACCTGAGTCCTGCTAAGACGCAGGCATAAAGGATTACCAGCCATTATGCTAGAGGTCACAGGATATCCGACTTCACCAATTACTCCCGCAGATAACATCACTAGCGTAGAACTTAAGATGAGTCTTTTGAGATATCTTTTCAGGTTTTCTTGCATGTCTGACCTACATGGTTCCACCTGGAACTGCCAACCACTCCTGTGGCCCCACCCACAGGCAACTCAACTCTAGAGGACAGTTCCCACCCACTGCGGTTTCATCTCCACCCCAACCAATGAGCAGCAAGCACCCATTTTCCAGCTACCTCAGCTTCCACCCCCTATGATTTTACCCCAGCCAATCAGCAGCAAGCACCCATTTCCCAGCTACCCCAACTCCCATTCCCTATGATTTCATCTCCATCCCAGCCAATCAGCAGCAAGCACCCATTTCCCAGCTAGCCCAGCTCCTTCCCCCAAACTTCCTTTGAAAAACCCCTAATCCAGGAGCCTCAGTGAGATCAATTTGATCTCCTGACCTCGTGATCCGCCCGCCTCGGCCTCCCAAAGTGCTGGGATTACAGGCGTGAGCCACCGCGCCCGGCGAGTGAGATCAATTTGAGTAATAAACTCTGTCTTCCACATGGTGTGGCTGGCCTTGCCTCAATTAAACTCTTTCCTTACAGCAATGCTGTGGTCTCTATTTGCACAGTGGGCAGAAAGTGTCCCGGGACAACTCTCATCCCCACCTAGGGAGGGGGGGTGTCCCCTTATCTTTGAAGTTCTTTCCTTTAAACATGCATGCATTTTTCCCTACTCGAAGCCATGTCGATTCTAGAGAAACAGGGCACTGCAGAAACAAAGGCGAACATGGCCCAGGCTCCCTCCTGACGAGCCTCGGCTTTCCTGGGTCCCTGCCTCATGTGAAGACCTAGAACAGTTCTCGTCCTGCCCGTTCCTTTTCATGTGTTTTTCCAACTCCATCTTCTCCTCACGTCCACCAGCTCCTGGGTTCTCCAGAATGTGTGCAGTGTGCATGCGGGGAGGGACCCCGTTTGGCATCCAGCACCCCTACTGCTGGAAAAGGCAGCATCCCCCTTCTTGGGGGCCCCATGCCCCCTGCCCACCCTGTTCTGAAGCAGCTGCCAGTTCAGGACTCACACTTCCTCTCCACACACCAGGAGGACATCATGACACTCAGGGGAGCTGGTGAGGAAAATGCTTCTCTGCAAACAAGCCCATATTGGACATGGCAAGACAGTTACTTTGCAGGGGACGATGGGAGAATGGGATCATGGCAGCCCTTCCAGCAAGCTCCGCCTTATCTTAGAGAGAATGCCCCTCCCCTGCCCCCAGTCCAAACAGTGTCTGCGCTCTGGAACACGGAACCACTGCACCAGGGCAGCTCTAAATGGCTTGATTTCCGTTCTTTAAAAATCTTCTCGGCTGAGCCCAGTTAATTACAAAACTAGTTCACACTCTGTTATTTTGATTTGCCTCCGCCTTCCAGGCTGAGTGATTAGGCAGAGACTTTCAGGAGCAGCAGAGCGTGGCCTGAGGTCCCTGTCTGCCTCATCGCTTTCAAAAGGAGTACCAGCAGCGGGCGGGCTACATCCAGGCCGGCAGCCGGGATCAGCTCGCCAGCCCCACCACATTCATGCCTGGAAACTGTTACATAGACATAGCCCCACACATTAATTAGCAATTAAAAACTTTATTTATAAAATCAATTCATGGATACACATCTTGTTAAAATGCAAACTATTATTTCCAGATGACTTTTAAATAAGAAACGAACAGAAATGATAGAGCCTGACAGTGCAGGGCACCAAGAACATCCTCAACAACAATTTGCTGAATATTAATGAACTGAAAATGTCATTTCTGGTCCAACTACTAGAAGTAATTAGTTTTTTTTAATTACGGAGGAAATGGAATTTTAATAAGGTCAATTTTACAATTACAGTTTTAGAAATACTAATTGTATTGTCATCATATCTTATATAATAAATGACATTAACTTGCTAACATCTGTTGATTTTAATGTAAATAAAGCAAAAAAATCATTGCATTGAGTTCTTTAGGGAGTGACATTTTATTAATAATGAGAGCGAGATTGTGGACAGCATGGGAGACAGGTTGGACCATGCGGGATCCCCCAAGAGGTGGCGTGAAGGTAACACAGAAGGCCTGCTGGCAATGCTTTCTGAATTTTCTCGTCAGCAGCCATGGAGGGAGGAATTGTGCAATGCTTTTTCTGACATGCCATGAACATAAGCCTCTACAAATACCAGCTTCAAATTCAAACTTGAGCCTGAGCTGAAGGACAATAGCAAGATCCCACTCTGACGTTCGTTCTGTCTCCCCCTGCAGGAAGCCACTCCTGAGCATCTGGCATACACGTACCCTGGTTTCCTATCCATCACCAAGCACAGAAATGAATCCCGCCTCTCCTCCTCACGAGCTCAGAGTGACAAGGCAGAGGTGCCTCTCCTCCTCCGATCGCCACAGCCTGTCTTTCTCAGTCACAAAACTGCAGGAATGCTAAATCCTAAAGTCCCTAAATACCTCCCCATCCAACTGATGCCAACCCACTGACTCTCCCCAGCAGTGCTCTGTTCAGTCAAGTTAAATCATCTTTGCCCTGAAACTGATATTCCAATGGCTTAAGCTAAGCCCTCCTCCATAGTTCCACCCTTCCTAATGTTAATTCTTTTGATTCCATGGAATAAAAAGCATAAAGTCTCACTCAGGTAGCCCACAAAGCTCATCTGCCTCCAAGGCAGAGACCTATGCACGAATGTGTCCCATACACTGCTGTATGCCACAGGCTCATCAGGGCCACATGGCACCCCTCAGGGAAGTCATGGTTCCAGTTTAGATGGTCCTGTTCAACGCTAGCATTAATGCTAATTATAAAGGACTATACATTATTAATAACACTCATGTCTTATCTAATAACAACAATAAAAGTAACTTGCCATACTGAACATCTATTATATGCCAAGACACAGGCATTTTATTTATTCTTCAAGACCCTTGGATGTTTCAATAAAGGATTTACATAAATGTACTGATACTGAAGTAAACTCAGTTCTTCTCAGTTCTGTTCAATAAGTAAAATAATATAGAGTTTTAAGTAAAAAGCCATAGAAGTGAAAGATATTTGGACCCCACCATCCAGTTCCTTCATTTTACAGATGAGGGAGCAAGGACCCAAAGAGATGAAACTGTCCCCACATTGCCTGTGCTGAGACTTTGGACGCAGAGTAGATCTGTTTTGAGTGAAGAGGGGAATGGGAGGGAGAGAGGGAGGAGGGATGGGTCTTGACCTCCGGATTCTATGCCTGATCCAGCCCTTCCTGTTTTTTCCTGCCCCACCCTTCCCTAAAAAGCCCCTTTCCATTTTGCTCAGGGACAGTCACCCGGGGTTACTGCCCTCCCATCCCCTCCTAAGAGTGGCATTGTGATGACGGCTGCAGACGCTCAGCCCCTCTCACGTGGCTCACAGTGTCTCGCACCCCAGTCCATTTCTGAATCCAATAGCTGGGAGAGGTGGGTACCGCAACAATTCTCAACTCTGCTGAATAATTTTGTGCCCCTTGGGCCCTGGCCACCGCATCTCATTAGGCTTCAGGCTCCAGGCCTTACCGAGAGCTCTCACTGCTCCCCACTCCTCTTAGAGCCCCCAGCTCTGTGAGAAGCCCAGGAAACCACAGGCAGCAGGTTCACCTCTGGCTGGAGGCCCAAACCCTGCTGACCCACAAGGTTCAGATTCTAGTCCAGGTGGGCTCCCCATGCAGGTGTGAGGCACCATCCCATCTCAGCCACACCTGAGCCAGACGGAAGACGGGAAGGGAGGCACACCTGCCCTGGGGCAGCTCTGCTTCCTTTGATCCCTCGGTCCCCAAGAAGCACAGACCACTGCCCCGTAGCCTCTCTGCTCCTGCCACAGCACTGGCACAGGACGACCCTGAAGGACTTCCACACCCAGTCCATGGAGTAAGGGACAGGACCAGACGCCATCTGAGGGACAAAGTCCCCGAGCCCCGATGCCTGGGCGCAGAGCTGGAGACTCGGCTTCTTCTTCGACCTCCCTGACCACTTTCCAACACCACATCACCTCAACGCAGCTATAAGGCACGTCCCGTCATTGCCCCCGTCTTAGAGCTGAGAAACATGAGGACCAGAGAATCAAGGCTGTCTGAGCCAGAGGGTGCCTCGCTGGCCCCCACCCCAAAACAGCACCCGCCCTGCCCTGGTCATTACTGCCCCCCAACCTTAACCACCCTCCCCACTGCCCTACAGAAGACCCTTAGAAGGGGGCTGACTGATGGACCATGGTGAAGGCCAGCCTGGCCTCCTTCAGCCAGTGTGAAGTGCAGTTCACCAAAACTGGAAACTGCCATGCATCCCGGTGTCATCAAACACCACAGCAAGAGAGCCAGGTGAACGCACGGAACATCAAGCCGCAACCCTCCACACCTCTTTGTATAACCTTCGCAGCCACTGCCCCCGTGCCTGCAGAGCGGGTTTGCAGGAGACGTCATCCGAATGGATAAATGTCCGTCGGAGCTGGGGATCATCCTCCCAGAGTTTCAGCAGCTCAGAGAAGGCCAGCAACTCACTGAGCCATGCCACAGCGTGCAAGCACAGCAGCCCGGCCCTCCTGCATTCTGTCATGCACTGCGTGTCATCTTATTAAAGGATCCAACGCAGGCTCATAAAATACTTAATGAAAACATGCCACCAGGTGCACGTCCTGGAAGAGCCTGAAGACGCTTTTTCCGCCCGAGGTCCTCCCCACAGCGCCACACCCCCGGGCGAGGACACATACCTTCAGGGGGACAGCTTGCAGTCAGTCGTTAAAACGGCTTGCGGGTGTTTGTTACATCCTTGGGAATGTCTTGTTGAATTTTAATTACCTAGATTAAGATCTAGTGATATAATTATTGAGATATATAAAAGTTTTATTTAAACGTGGATAGGCCAGAAATGAATGCTCCAGGGACAATAAGTGACTTTACTACCTGGCTCTCAGAGGTGCCTGTAGGACGGGGCGGGGAACACCACAGCCCAAGGACGCCCCTGGAGCATGACCTCTCCTGGACCCAGAGTTCCTGGGAAGCCCCTCTGGGCGGAAGCATGTGGGGCGTAGGGCACAAGCCACAGAAACAGTCCACACGGAAGCTCCCCACCGCCCCCCGCACCAGGCTCCCCGGGGAAAATCTCACATCCTCACAGTCCTCTTAGCTAATGGCCTTCGCCGTACACACCCCGAAGGTAAGACCGCCTCATGTGCAGAGAAGCTTGCCCCAGCAGCCCAGCAGCGCATCTGGGAAGCGGTGGGGCTGGGATTTTAGCCCCCGCAGGTTCCCGGCCCCCATGGGATTTGCTGATCTGTGGCGCTGCCTTTCTTTCTCTCACCTCACTGATGTCTCTGTGCAGGGCAGTGCTGAGGGCCTTCTCTTAATGGTCAATCACTCACCCCTCACAAACAGAGTTAATACAGCTGATGCACATGCAGCCCAGTGGAACGAAGAGACTGTTTCAGTTTTTTTAACTAAAATTTTTATGCAGAAATTTTAGAAATTTCCAGAAATTGGAAGAGTGATGACCAAATAAACAGGAGGATCCACCTCTAGCACAGCACAAAATTCAGGTGCGTTGGAGATTTCAGGGGAAAAACCAACACGGAGGAGCATTTAGCAAGAAACGCGGGAACAATACGTGTGACTCGGGGTGAGGCGAGGTTTCTCCACGTCAGGGCCACACAAAACTTAAGGCACGAAGGAAATATTGATAACCAATCAGTGCGATAGCACAAAATCAAGATGTCCTGTTTGACAAAAGACAAATGAAGTAAAAAGATAAGCCACAGAATAAGAGAAGATATTTTCCATCTGTGTCAATACAAAAGGAATAGTCTACAGAATGGACCAAAAAATCCTTGCACATTGCTCAGAAAAAGACAAGTAGCTTCGTAGAAAAATGGGTAAAGAATGTGAACAGATGATTCACAAAGAGAAAAGCTGAGTTCCCAGCAGCAT
Organism: Gorilla gorilla gorilla; assembly: GCF_029281585.2. Lineage (NCBI taxonomy): Eukaryota > Metazoa > Chordata > Mammalia > Primates > Hominidae > Gorilla > Gorilla gorilla. The sequence goes on from NC_086018.1 coordinate 47,569,726, forward strand.
CTGAAAAGATGCGTGAACTCCATCACAGTCTGACCGGCAGCCCAGAAGATTCACAGCTGGAAGCGGCCGATGACTCCAAGTGCCGGCCGCCAACTGCGTGCACTGGTTTCGGACCCGTAAATCAGCGAAGCCCTTTCCAAACAAACCTCGGCACTAAATTCTGGAGTTGAAGATGTGTTTTCCCTACAACTCAGCAATTTATTTCTAGATACGTCCTCTGTGCTCCCTGGTGTATACAGAGGTTCGTACAAGAATCTTCATTAGTTTCTTGTGATTAAAAAAAAAACTTTAAAATAACCCAGTATCCACGGCAAAGAATAAGTCAGCAAGTTAACTCGTAGCGGAAGATGAACCAGAGTACAGGAGTGAGAACTAATGCCGTAGATACACGTGTCCATACGGGTAAACCTTCAGAACACACTCTTGAGTGAAAAACATACAGAAACTATGAAATATATTAAACGTATATAAACAGTCACAAAAACGTTTATAAAATGCTAAATAATTTTTAAAATTCTAGAGATTCTTCTAAGAAAAATGTAAAGAGGGGCCGGGTGTGGTGGCTCACACCTGTCATCCCAGCACTTTGGGAGGTTGAGGCGGAAGGATCACTTGAGGTCAGGAGTTCAAGACCAGCCTGGCCAACATGGTGAAACCCTGTCTCTACTAAAAATATAAAAAATAGCTGGCTGTGGTGGTGGGTGCCTGTAATCCCAGCTACTCGGGAGGCTGAGGCAAGAGAATTGCTTGAACCAGGGAGGCGGATGTTGTAGTGAGCCACTGCACTCTAGCCTGGGCAACAGAACAAGACCCTGTCTTAAAAAAATAAAATAAAATAAAAAAATAAAGAGGAATTATTGGCTATTACCTTAAAGACAATGTCTTCCTCTGGAGAAAAAAAGAGGAGAACTATGACCTTGCCAGGTATATTATTGTCTATTGTTGTGTAACAAACTGCAGCCACCTTGCAGCTGGAACAACTCCTCTGTTTATTCCCTCACAGCCTCTGTGGGTCAGGAGTCCAAGTGTGGCTCACCTGGGCCCTCAGCTCAGCATCTCACACGGCTGCAATCATATGTCAGCCGGGCTGTAGCCTCATCCGGAGGCTCGGCTGGGGAGGAATCCCTTTCCCAGTCCACATGGATTACTGGAAGAATTCACATTATTTGTAGGATTGAGGGCCATGCTTTATTACTGACTGTTGGCTGGAGGTTGCTCTCCACTCTCCAGCTTCCTTCACCCCCTGAAGGATTCCAGCAGCCCCCAGAGCCCACCCACAGTCCCCTGTCCTATGGACTTTCTCGATGTAGCCCTGTGCCCCATAAGGATAGCAAGGGGCATCTCTAGAGCAAGGCAGGCAGCAAGGCAGAGTCTTGTTCACGTAACATGAAGCAGTGCCATCACCTCACCTTCACCATGTGCTGCAGGCAAAGTACAGGTCCCACCCGCACTCAAGGGGAGGGACCACATGGGCATGAGCACCAAGAGGTGGGTCGTGAGGGACACGCTAAGGTCTGCCTGCCACGGGGAGGGCATCAGGGGCTTTGTGTGTTTGTGATATTTTACTTTGCCAACAAATGTGAAACCTCCATGATTCAGGGTTAGGACTGTACGTAGATGATCGTGCCTATGTGGGTAACTGCTAGACTGCCTCGTCTATGGTTTTTATTATGAATCACTCCACGATAACCAGGATTGCCATCCCTCCACTGCGACACGGGGAAAGCCCTGAAGGAGAGTGGGCATGCATGGGGCACCCACAGACCCGGCCTTGTGAGGACTGGGGAGCCCACCCTGGTGCGTGCGGTGTAGGCCTGCACAGCTCCTCCTCACAGAAGGGTTTACAGGGCAGCTTCCCACACGGGAATGTAGTCACCCAGGGCTGCCAATGATCGGGTGAAGAGAGCTTTTCAATTATGGGGACAGTGTCAGCCACCCCATGTGGCTGCACACATCGGCCACAGCAGAGGAGTCATATTTGCGAAACAGCTTCCTGGATGTAGATTCCACATACATGACAGGGTCTATGAGGGCTCTTGACATATTCTGGATACTAGGCCCTATCGATGTGTGGTTGTGAATGGGCACGCCGCCAACACCCAGCAGTTCCCAGTGTGGCCTCATCCCTCACTTTCTGCATGAGCTGGGCTGCGAGTCAGCCAGGGAGAGAGAAGAGCCTTCTCGGGCCTCTTCTGGACGTGGGCACGGCCCTCAGTGCCCCTCCAGATCCCCAGGAAAACGCCAGAGTGCTTCAAAGTGTCGTGTGGACATCTCATTCCCCTGCTTTTCCTGCTAAAGCGCTTGTTCGCTTCTTGTCTGTCCAACTAGGAGTCCCATCTCAGGCAGCCGCCGTGTTCAGCAATCACCACTCACCATCGTCAGCACAGGCCCTGGGGACAACGAGCTCTGAGCAGATGGAGTCAGGACAGGCCCTGCCAGCGAGGCCCTCCCACAGAGCTGCTGGACAGGCCACACTGTGACAGTTCTCTGGAGATGGGGCTTTTGGGTTCTGAATCCCAGTCTCTCCCCTCCCACGCGGCCAGGCAGCTGGTTTTCCCAGCTCCATGACTGCAAGGAGATGGGCTTTCAACGAGATGAGGGAACCAGTGGGAGGAAGATGGGGACAGGATATTAAAATGCCATGAAACTCACTGTTCTTACCAAGATTCAGCTGTTTTTCCTGAATACTCCCTGAACAGCTGCAAGCCTTTGGTGAGTCTCTAATGCTCTGAAAAAGCTGGCTTGGGCATATTTTGTCAATGTTCTCATTGCTTTTGTGGAGAGTTTTCTCAGGCCTTTGCTTCACCATTCAGGATGTTCTGCTCTTCAGAATGGCCACGTGGACCTCTGCCTGTAGATGTGTTACAAATATGATGCCTCTGCTGTGGCCGATGTGTGCAGCCACATAAGGTGGCTGACACTGTCCCCATAATTGAAGTCTCTGCAGCCCAAGCTGACCCCGATGGGAGAGCAGGGGTGTCCCCCTAGATCCCCTTTCCTCACCAGCTGCACCTACCTAGAAAGAATCCTTGCTGGAGATCTACAGGCACAAGAGAGTGCAGCCACCAGACCTCCAGCAAAGTGGAATCCACAAGGCCTCCAGGACAGGTGTGCACGACAACCAGTGCAATATAAATGTAAATACACACACACAGACCCCCACACACACGCATGCAGAGAAGAGGCTGAGGGAGATTTACAGACTGAGCTCATGCAATCATGGAGGCTGGCATGTCTGACACCTGCAGACAAGCAGCAGCTGAAGACCAGGGCAGGTTACCGTGTCTGGAGGACTAGCCCTTCAACTGATCAGACAAGGCCCACCCACATCACGGTGCATCCAAGTCTACTGGCTGTAAACGTGCATCACACCTGCAGATACCTTCACGGCAGCATCTGGTTGGTGTTTGACCACACCTCTGGGCATCGTAGCTGAGCCAAGCTGACTCAGAGATTTCACCACCTCAGGGAAGCTCAGTTCCAGGGTTCAGTCATCCACTGTGCTTTGCTGAGTGACTGAATTGGGGACCAGGAGACCCAGGCCAGCACAGCTGAAGGCCGTCCTGGGGTGGGGCACAGGAGCTCATGGCTGCGAAGGAGCTTGCATTAGGGGGTCAGCAGGAGGCCACACTGGCTGTAATACTGACAGAATATCAGGGTGAGAAGGGTCCTACTGGGTGAGATGCAGGGTCTCAAAGGTGACAGTCATGCCAAGGGTGTGGAGGGAGGGGATCGGGTGCAGGTGGTGTAGGACAGAAGGTTCTATTCCAAAGGACAGAGCCAACCGCACAGCTCTAGCCTGGAGGAAAGCCCACAGCCCCTTGGCCCAGGCTCTGGCCATGCAACATGCAGCTCACGGACCCAGACTTTGTATCCCCTGGAGCTTCTTAGAAACATGAGCCTCAGAGCCCATTCCAGGCCTGCCTGCCACAACAGAAACCGATGCTAACAAGCTCCCTGGGGTTCTGAGAGCACCGCCGTGTTTCTGTCCAGTGAGCCCTGGGACCCTTCCTGGCTCCTCCCAGGCTGCCAGCCCGTCCTCCTGCACAGTCCTCCTGCACTGTCCTCCTGGGCTTGCCTTGGTTCTCTGTGCGGAGCACTGGCATCCATAGAGAGCACTGCCATCAACTCCCTCTGGGTCTGCGCTTTCCTCCCGTTTCCCCCAAGCCAAGATACAGAAGGCGCACGGCACGGGCCCTGGGCAGGAGGACTTGAAAGCAACTTCCATGGCTCACCCCTCACCAGGCTCTGAGCTGATATCTGACCACAGAGGGGAATGTGGTGGGTGTGTGCTCTGCTGAGCACACATGGTGCCCCTGCCCTGGAGGCTCAGGATCCTGGAGCCAGGCAGGTCCGGGAAGTACCACGGGGGTGCTGTGGGCTCTCCCTGCCTTGGTCTCCTGCTCCAGGCCCAGCACCGGCAGCAGCGCAGCCTCAGAGTTTCCTGGAGGCTCCTTCAGGGAGGTCCCTGGGGTGGGGGGTGGGGGGCATGAGCTTACTTAGGGGCCAAGATACTAGGAGACAGCACAAGCTCCACAGCAGCACAAGACGCCGGAGCTTCTCATTCTTATTCTGTTTTCTCTTCTGGTTCAAGGAGAGAGGCCACCTTTGTTGACAAACTGGTGTTTTATACGGAGGCATCATCCGGCTGGAATGGAGCTGTCCGCATAACGGTGAGAGTACGTGTTGTGCTTTGAGGGAGGCTGAGCTTAACAAGGTGACAGCATGCCCCCACCTGCACCCCGGCATAAAAGCATTTCCATTTCACTTGTACACCTCAATTCATCTTGTAGACCGAGTTTAAAGACAGACATCATCGGAGGCCTAAACGCTGTGGTCATTCACATTAATAAATCGTTTTGTTTTAGCTCCACGGAGCAGCGCCCAGTGGAGCAGGAGGCCTGGTAATGCATGAGGTTCTGTTAAGCCTCATACACAGTAGATTAACATTTTCACAATGAATGAAAAAGGGAGGAGGGAGTTCAGTTCCGTTTTTATTTACTTTTTCTAAAATCACTTCCGACTAAAGAAAAGAGCTTCAGGGTTGACTGGGCTGAGTGCCAAGGCCCTGACCCTGGAACACACAAGTGCACATGGGCATTGCACACACATGCACTCACACAAGTGCACACACATGCATTGCACACACACACACATGCACTCACACAAGTGCACACACATGCACTGCACACACGCACACACGCACTCACACAAGTGCACACACATGCATTGCACACATGTACACACATGCACTCACACAAGTGCACACACGTACACATACCTCACACATGTGCACACACGACCCTGTCCCCATCTTCCTCTCCCTGGTTCCCCCGTGCATGCACACTGACACAGTTGCACACATGCATGATTGTGCATACACACACATGTATCCACAGGCACACATCCATACGCACCTACAAGCACAGAAGCATGCACACACCACATGCATGCATACTCACACAAAAGTGCACACATGCATATGCCACTTGTATACACAGGCACACACCCGTACACACCCACACGCACACATGCTCACACACGAGTGCACACATGCATATGCCATACAATTGTGCGCGCACACACACACACACACACATATACAAATATCCCATGCATCCACATGCACACATGGGTACGCACATGCATGCACACACCACACACACGTACACATAGACAAACACACAATCTGTCAGAACACACCACACTCTGCTTTAAAATACACAGCTGCCGACCACGTGCAGTGGCTCATGCCTGTAATCCCAACACTTTCAGATTACACTTTGGGAGGTGGGCGAATCACTTGAGGTCGGGAGTTCGAGACTGGCCTGGCCAACATGGTGAAACCCCACCTCTGCTAAAAATCCAAAAAGAAAAATACAAAAATACAAAAATGGTGGCACGTCCCTGTAATCCCAGCTACTCGGGAAGCTGAAGCAGGAGAATCACTTGAACCCGGAGGCAGAAGTTGCAGTGAGCTGAGATCGCATCACTGCACTCCAACCTAGGCAACAGAGACTCCATCTCAAAAAAATAAAAATAAATTATACAGCTGCTGACTGCATACCATGTGCTCGGGAGGCAGCTGCTGCATACCAGAGCTCTGCATTTCGCACGTGCTGCCCCGCATAGGCCTGTCCAAGGAGCTCTCTATGTACCTATCCATCCTCTTGTCCTCACTCCCACTCTGCTCCCAGCTCTCTGGGATGAAGGGGACCACCTCCCTGTTAGGAAACTGCGTCTGCTTCTCCTGCTGCTCAGGTTCAGGCAGTGACCAGGATGCCCCATGGTCCTCAGAAGGGGGGACTGGGGGCACAGCACACCACGGCCTCGCTTGCATTTTACCCCAAATTCGGAGATCCCGACTGACCACGCCTCTTCACCCTCCACAAATATTTGTTGGCTGCCTAACATGCCTAGCACAAGGCTGACCCTGGAGACAGTAATGGGAGCTGCAACAGGACAGCCTTGGGGAGCTCACATTCCACTGAAGGGGGCAGTCCAGGCACTGCTGGACAAAGGGTGGTGGCTGGAATCACAGCCAAGTGCACAGTGTGCCCAGAGCCTCTCCTCGTGGACACCACGTGGCCGCAGTCCCGTGCTCACCCTTCATCTGCCGCATCTCATTCACGGCTGACCACAAATGGGAGGTCAGTTCCACTGTTACGTGACTTGCTGACAGTCACACAACCCACAAGCAGCAAGGCCAGAATTTGACTCCTGGTCTGTCTCACTCCAAAGCCCCCAACATGCCCGAAGGTACAACCCCATATGAAATTTGCAGTTAAGATTCTGTTATCTGGCAGGGGCAGGAAGGCTTTTGAATGAGGCTTGGACAAATTGTGTGAGTATCGGGGCGGGGGTGGGGGCATGTGCTGTGAGCTTGGGCTGGGTGTAGGTCTGGGTGTGCAGTGTGTAGCCGTGTGAGCATGGGGGCATGCATCTGAGTTTGTGTGGGAGGTGTGTGTGTGCACCTGTGTGTGCAGGCACCAAGCTCTGTGTCCACTCATGATGCATGACATAGGCTGCTGTTGTCTGCTGTGGTTTTACAGCAGGCTGGCATTCGTTATTTTTGGGAAACGTTTCTAAATCAATCAAGCAGAAATGGCATTGCAGATTTGGACTTGTCATATGAGACACACAAATAAGTAACAATTGATGAGAAAAATTTAACCAATTCTTCTCATTTTTCTGGTTCTAATTGGCTTTTCCTGCCGTAATGAATGCAACCGTATCTGCTCACACACCTAAAACCCACCTAATGGTTTTCTTTCCACCCTGACACTGGAGACACCCTGCACAGCTCACAAAATGTCAAATGCTGTTTGTTGTAATGAACCAAATAATTTATAAATGTCAAAAGTAAGGCTGTTTGTATCTATCACCTCTTAAAGGATTGATCAGGTATCAGATTTACACTTCTTTGGATATGCACTTTTTTCCTTTCCTGAATTTCTTGGTATAAATTAAATAACAGCAATTGATATTAAAATTCAATGATGATTCCTCAGTACTTCTTAGGGTCAAGACATGTAGAGGACAAAGAGTCAGGGAATGAGATGGCTCCAGGGGCATCTGGACCTACGTTGTGATATACACAGAAGTGTTTGCAAAGATTAAGGTGCACGTGTTCCTTAGGATCTCAGTGTCAGCAGCTTCACCCAGGAGCCCATGTGGCTGAGGAGACCTGGACACTTATGTGCACGCACAAGCACACAAACATGCACACAGACGCACAAACATGCACAGACACGCAAACATGAAGACACACAAATATGCACACAGATGCACAAACATGCACAGACGCACAAACATGCACAAACATGCACATGAACAAATATGCACACAGATGCACAAACATGCACAGATGCACAAACATGCAGACGCACAAATATGCACAGATGCACAAACATGCCCACAGATGCACAAATATGCACACAGATGCACAAACATGCACAGACACACAAACATGCACATAGATGCACAAACATGCAGACACACACACATGCACACAGACACACAAACATGCATAGACACACAAACATGCACAGATGCACAAACATGCACACAGATGCACAAACATGCAGACACACAAACATGCACACAGACGCACAAAGATGCACAAACATGCACACAGATGCACAAACAAGCAGATAGATGCACAAACATGCAGATACACAAACATGCACACAGATGCACAAACATGCAGAGAGACACAAACATGCACAGGCGCACAAACATGGACACAGATGCACAAACATGCACACAGATGCACAAACATGCACACAGACATACGCCTGCGCATGGGCACATGCACACACATGCACAGACACGTGCACATGTGCAGCTGTGTGCATGCATCTGTGCACATGAACAGACACACAGAACAGAGCGAGGTACACGTGGGCCTGCAAGGATGCTGACCTGTGCACATACGAGCACAGACGTGCAGATCTGTAAACAAGCAAGGCCACTGCCTGACATAGTGTCACTCCCAAACCTCAGTGGGAGCAGTCTGTGGTCCTTGTGGTCTGCATGTCCACATTTACTCGAGAACTTGCTGCAGAGCCATTCCACCTCCACGAGATTGGCCCTCCTTTCGCGAGAACGAAGTGATCCTTGAAGCTGGAGCAAGATGACCCTAGACAAGCTGCGCAGCCCAGTCTGCCCTCCACAGTGAGAATTTCTTGCCTGAGATTGTGGCTGCCCCACAGGTGGTATGCAAGGAGCAGGGAGTTTGACGATGGCTTTGCCTGCCATGAAAGGGAGAATCTCAGACTACAAAGGAAAACCAGCGCCTCTGGAAGTAGGACCTGGCTCCAGCCTGTGAGAGGGGCTGGCCACCCTCCCCAGAACACAGCAGCTGAAATGCCATACCCTCCTTTGATGCCTGGGGTGGGATCAATACCACCCTTCCCCTCCCCTCTCCCAGCCACCTCTCTCCAAGGGAGCAGCATGGTGGCCTACAGATCTCCTGCTGCTCAGCCTCCCCCTCCACCTGGGCAGGTGAGTCCGGGGCAGGGGGAGTAGGAGGCAGTGTGACACCTGGGCAGGTGAGTCTGGGGCGGGGGGAGTAGGAGGCACTGTGACACCTGGGCAGGTGAGTCTGGGCGGGGAGAGTAGGAGGCCTTGTGACACCTGAGCAGGTGAGTCTGGGACGGGGGAGTAGGAGGCCCTGTGACACCTGAGCAGGTGAGTCTGTGCGGGGGGCACGTAGGAGGCACTGTGACACCTGGGCAGGTGAGGCTGTGGGGGGGCATGTAGGAGGCCCTGTGACACCTGGGCAGGTGAGTCCGGAGGGGGGAGTAGGAGGCCCTGTGACACCTGGGCAGGTGAGTCCGGAGGGGGGAGTAGGAGGCCCTGTGACACCTGGGCAGGTGAGTCCGGAGGGGGGAGTAGGAGGCCCTGTGACACCTGGGCAGGTGAGTCCGGAGGGGGGAGTAGGAGGCCCTGTGACACCTGGGCAGGTGAGTCCGGAGGGGGGAGTAGGAGGCCCTGTGACACCTGGGCTGGTGAGTCCGGAGGGGGGAGTAGGAGGCCCTGTGACACCTGGGCAGGTGAGTCCGGAGGGTGGAGTAGGAGGCCCTGTGACACCTGGGCAGGTGAATCCGGAGGGGGGTGTAGGAGGCTGTGTGACACCTGGACAAGTGAGTCCAGAGCAGGTGGGGGAGGCCCTGGGCCTTGGGCCACAGCTCACTCTGACCCTTCTTTGTTACGAAGGGAGTTGCCACCGTGATCTCTCATGGCCCGTGCTTGGGGGTGGGCACAGGGCTGGCATGCCCCCCCTCCTGAGTACCGACAGCCGAACTCTGCAGATTTCACCAGGACACCACGGGCTCCTTAGAACCCACATGTGGGGCCTCTGCGGGACAGAGGCTGGCCTCCTTCCTCACTAAGCAACTCAGAGAAAGTCAAAGCAAAGGCCATCCTCACGTTAAGTATCTTATCCTAGTGTTCATGCATGCTTGGGTTTGAATCCCATCCTCATCACCAAATATGTACATTTAAAAATTATAAATTTAGAAAGCAGACTTTGCTTTTCATAAAGAATATCATCTGTGAGGTGGCTTTTTTGACAGGCTGCGAAGCGTAGCCTCTGGCTGAAGTCAGAGTTGGTGCTTCGAAGGAGGGGAGGGTGAAACAGGGCTTTATGTTGAATGGTTGGTCAAGGATACGTATGTAACAGGTTACAGGAGTTATGAATATTCATGATGGGGGAGTCACACACATGCGTGGTAAGCAAACATGCATATTCCACACATCCCTTGTCATTTGCAGGTGGAGACATAACATTTAAATGCATTATATTAGGCCCTGTAGGTCAAAAGGCAAGGGGGACACGACGGCCCTCAGGGTGCAGCCTCTGTAAACTGGCCAGATCCAGTCATGTCTGCGTCTCCTACCAGAAGAAAGTTACTGCAATCAGCCTCTTGACCAGTCAAAGCTGTAGCCATGGCTGGCAGAGCAGGGGAGTCCATCACTGTCTGATGGTTCATGAGCTGGAATTGTTTCATATTGTGTAAGTCCTGTGATTGTTGAGCTGTTAGAGAAAAAGGAAAAAATAAAACCTTGTGGCAGTCGAAACACAGTTTGTTTTTTCAGCTTAGGGGTACATGACCTAACCCTTGTCTGACCTGGCCTTAGACTCTGTTCATAGCTTGGTATCCTATGGCCACAAGGCTCCGTTCTGCTGGTTGTCTGATCTCTATTTTAACACAAATGCTGCTCCGTTGCTGTCTATACCAGGAGGCATGTCTGACCTCTTGTCTCATTATGGCTGGGAACTCAGTTTTTGAGGTTCCTCTGGGATCCCCTTGGTCAAGTCAGGGTCTGTTCAGTCTGTTGGGGGGCTTAGGATTTTATTTTTAGTTCTCAATGTGAAGACATTTTATCCTAATTTTTCATATCCAGTGCTTTAATGAAATAAAGGGCCACAAGGAAGGTGGCTGTGCCCATGCACCTGCAGACACATCCACCAGATGCCCCTGGCAGCTCCTGGAGGAGCCCATGCTTGGCGACATTGGGTCTGTGTCAGCCCAGCACGGACATCCCTAGCTGGCGCATGGAGCAGGCCCACTCTGCATCTGGGCACAGAGGCCATCAGTCCTGACCCACAATTATCTTGATTTCATATTGATGAGGAAGGAGGGCGAAGGCCAGTGGTATATGAGCAAGAGACGGCACAACAGGCAAACACAGAAAGTCGGTCTGTCCCAGGTCCCACTTCCTCCTCCCAGGCTCACTGCATTGGCCTGACCCTGGCTGAGCCTGCAAGCCCTGCACCCACCCCTGCTTGTGGATGGAGGGCATCTGGATGGGCCCGTGTAGTCAGCTCCCCATGGCTGAACTGCACCCAGAGCAGGGGGAGGCCAAGTGCACCTGTTACTCTCCACGAGCGGCTGATAGAAGAGAACACCCTGCTTCCCGTCCTGTCTCTGGAGGACCTGCTAGAAACTCGTTAGGAAAGCATCGTGCATCAGATGAGCGTCGAGTCCATGGGGAGCAGGGCACCGCAGAGGAAGCACAGTCTGGCCACAGCATGGCCCGCGTGAAGAATCAGGAGCCGGCAAAGTTCCTAGTGAAGGCAGCCAGAGGGGAGCAGCAGCCACACACATCTGATATTAGACCTTCTCCTCTGGGCCTTTCTCCCCTGCATGGGGAACACGACTCTCTGCTATGAAGAAGACATTTTGTGCTCGTGTTCTGCACCAGCTCAAACTCTGAAGGAGAAAATACTGGGTGAAAGCAAGCCAGCAACCGAAGCTCTAACAGATTTCAGGAGACAGAGGAGTACGGGCGCTCCAGGCAGGGGCAGCCCTGGCTGTCTGTTTCTAATCCATGCCAACTTTCAGGCCCTGCCATCCCCACAGCCTCCGAGCGGGCAACAATCAGCCCTCCCTGCCTCCACCTGCCGCCCTACCCAACCCCGGCACACTGTGCTCTTCCTCCAACAGGGAACTGAAGCCCCACATCTTTCCAGAGCTTCCCAGACTTGGACACACATCCTGGCTCTCCTCTGAAGCCCTGCAAGATGTATCGAGCCTGCCAGCCAAAGATGACCACAGAGAGCCTCTCCATAGGTGTACAGACTGAATCGTGCCCCCAAAAGATGTTAAAGTCCCAACCCCCAGTACTGCGACTGTGGCCTGACTTGGAAGTAGGGTCTCCTCTTCGAAGATGATAGTGTTAAGGTGGAGTTATCAGGGTGGGCCCCCACCCATCACTGGAAATCCCATCCGAGGGGAGATGTGGTCACAGGCAGGACACACACAGAGGGGAGGCCATGTGACAGCCCTTGGCCGTCCACAAGCCAAGGAGGGAAGCCCCAAGAGAAAGCCACCTCCAGAACAGCGAGAAAATCAGTCTCCGTTGTTTAAGCCACGCAGTCTGTGGCCTCTTGTTGTGGCCACCCCGGGAAGCCAATGGAGCTGGAGTTCAGCATGAGTGAAGTTCACGTGTCCCCATCTCTGCGCCTCTCTCCCCGACCCAGGCGCGTCCCCATCTCTGCGCCTCTCTCCCCCACCCAGGCGCATCCCCATCTCTGCGCCTCTCTCCCCCACCCAGGCCTATCCCCATCTCTGCCCCTCTCTCCCCCACCCAGGCGTGTCCCCATCTCTGCGCCTCTCTCCCCCACCCAGGTGTGTCTCTATCTCTGTGCCTCTCTCCCTTACTCGGGCTTAAGTTCCTTGCAGGTAGCAAACCTGTGACATTCATGTGTGATTGATCACTTCTGTGTCTAGTACCAGACCCAAGCATGCAGACTCTGATTTCACAGTTTACCTATGGATCATGTAACCCATAATCAAGGCTGTGTTCACCGACACGGGCTCATAAGTACCACTCCCCAAAGTGGGACTCTTGAGCAAACTCACGGTCTGCCCCCCACGCCCATGACTCTGGGCCTGGATGAGATCATGGGTCAGGGAACCAAGGGGGTTTTAGTCTTTGTGGGGTGGAGCACCCCGACCGCCCAAAGTGCAGGTGTGACCTGTCTTTAAAATTCTGCCTAAAGATTACACAAATTCTACGTAATTAGCAAAAACAGAAGACGGAAACATGTAGCCACCACCAGGAACTCTGCTCCTGCAACAGATGAAGTTTCCACGTTCACCTGGGATCTCCCCGCCCCCGTTCAGGTAAAAATTCACATTCTGCAGCCACAGTCACAGCAAAGGAGCAAAGGAGCAAATATTTTCTGGTTTGGCGTTTGTTTTGCATGAGTCCTGTTTTATTTGTCATTAAGCAATGGTTGCCAGTGACAGAGTCCAGCTGACACCAGCTTCAGCCTTGAAGAGACAGGTGTGGGCTCTGAAGCAAAGTGCAGCAGATGAAGCTGGGCTCCAGGCCAACTGCCCAGGGTCCCTCGCCGTGCTGTGTAGTGGGTCCCACCCCGGCCCCTTCTCCACGCAGCCGTAACGGTGGCCAGCATCCTCCAGGCCATCTGTCACCGACTCTAACACAGGCAGAGGCCTCTGGCAGGGGCCCAAGAGGACTGCATCTCCCTGCAGGTAGCCAGGGAAGGCTTCCCTGGAAAGCAGACCCTTGAGAGTGGACAAGGGCCGGTCACAGGTGGGAGAAGAGGATGGCACCGTAGGCATGCTGACCATGGAAGCATCCTGGAGGGAGCAGGAGGCAGAACCCATGGGATTTGGAAGTCAAATGAGTGGGGAGAGAGAGGGGTGGACTAAGGCACGTGGTCCGGTACTGATCACAGTGAGCCCGAGACACCCTGGAACACCCAGGAGGGCTCCTGCAGGTGCCGTCTCCAGATTCTGGAGCTGTGGAGGGTGTTGGAGCAGCCGAAGGACCAGGAGGACTCACGGAGGACGCGCTGCCCCACCCCCTCCCACTGCCCACTTCTCTTAAGCCCTTCAACTGATACAGATGCTGGCCCTTTAACACGCTTTGTAAAAGCTTCACCCAGCCCATTTGTGACATTATTTTAGGTGTGAGAGTTGTCTTTGGCCCAAAGGTTGAAATGTTTATATAGTTAAATGAATCTTTTCTTCATTACTTGGAAGCTTAAAAATGTGTCCATCCTACATAGATGCAAAACCTGCAGCATCTTGGAGATTTGTTTTCCAGAACGTCGTACACATTATAACCTCACGTGTCGCTAGTTCATTCCCGTAGCACGCGGCGACACCTCACTCCACCTCGGGTCCTGCCTCTTCCAGAGCCTTGGAGTCCTCTGTGGGACCCTCTGCCCCGGCCAGCAGAGCGGAGGACCAGGCGGAGGGAGTTGGGGGAGTGAGGCTGAAGGGGGTGAGTGTCCCCTACACCCAGACCCCATGGCCTGGGGCTAACAGTAAAAAGTTGGCGACACCGTGCTCCCAGCCACCACATCTGCACCCGAGGGAGCGAAGGCCCTGAGCCGCAGGGACCATGGAGCAGCCATCTGGCTCTGTGTCTGATGCTAAGGTGCATGTGGCCACGCCCACAGGTCCCACGGCCCTCATGCTGATGACTCTGGAGCTGTTTTGCCACCGTCACCCCCTGCACTTCCCTCTTTTGTTAAGTTCTCTTATTTGTGACTTAGGAAGCAACATCTTACATTTCTCTATACTCGCCTCAGCAGCAAACATGTTTTGGCCTCTGTTATTACCTTATTTCTGATAACTTAATTTTCTTGACAAGCTTAATAGTATTTGTAAGAAGACACCCCACCCAACCTTCCCAGGCACTGGGAACACACAGAGGAGCTGGAACGCGGCGTTCTCTGTCTTCACGATACTCTCCGTCCTTGGCAGCATCTTCATTAGCCTGCCTGTGGCCGCACCAAGCGCCAGCACAGCTGGCCTGTCCCCACAGGAGTCCCCGTGTGACTGCACAACCCCATCTGCCCGGTCACCGTCGCACCCCGCTCAGCGTGACATTTAACAAGGTATGTAGGGTCAGGCAGGTTAAATGTGAGAAAACTAATTTGTATAACAGCAAGCAGCAACTATAGGCACACACATGCTTAAAAGATGTCTTCTATTGTATTAAGTTAACAGATTTTCATAATCACATAGAGTGGAGCAAGATGATTGAGTTAAAGGATTTACTTAGGAGCCTGGAAGGGATGTTAGTACATCTCTGTGATAATTAAGGGACTGCTAATCTCTTAACCTCTGCAATAAGATATGCTTCATTATTCTTTAAATTGTAGCTGACACATAGTATACCTGAAGCACCAATTTAATTCCTTTCTTCCTCTATTTTTAATTTGGTCTCTCCCCCCAGCCATGAGGTACCCACGCAAGCAGAAGCAGTAATTTACCTGCCGGCCTTTCGCTGGTGCGAAGAACATTTCATTTTGCTAACGATATTTGCTGTTTGATAGAGCTCCTCAAGGTAAACTTCTCAAAACACCAAGTCCTTATAATCCTCAACTTATCTTCCAGACAGAAGCCAGGGGTAATTGTCTGGCTTCGTGGCAGTTTTCCAGCCCTGTGTATTGCTGTTACCAAATTACAGGAACCAAATGGACTTCTAAAGAAAATGTTGATGATGGCCCCCAGTGCACTGCAACATCAACCCGGCGCTGGGCGTTCGCGGCGTTAATGGAGCTGCACAGCCCTGAGGAGCTGCCAGACAGGGCCGGGACCACAGGGACTGCAGGGCAAAAGCTTTGCAGGCTCAATCTTCCTTTGGTTTAAATTTTCATCCTCATTTTTTGCTGTCACGATTTGATATGCACCTTCCAAAGGACCAAAGAAGGCCTGTGCCAAAGTGAGGGGAAGTGGGATAGGACACTCAGGCCTGCATGTGAGGCTTTCCCAGTGTTTGTAAAGAATGGAATTGAGGTCTGGCCCTTTAAGGAAAAGACCCTGAGGGGGATTTTGAGCAGAGACCAGCTCAGACACAGGTGGCCAGGGAGCCCCAGGAGGGTGGGCAGAGGCCGAGGGAGCCCCAGGAGGGTAGGCAGGTGCCGTTGGAGCCCCGGAAGGGTGGACAGGGGCAAAGGGCACCCCCGGGAGGGGAGGCAGGGGCCGAGGGAGCCCCCGGGAGGATGGGCAAGGGGCTGAGGGAATCCCCAGAGGTTGAGCAGGGGCCTTGGGAACCCCAGAAAGGTGGGCAGGGGGCTGAGGGAATCCCCGGAGGTTGAGCAGGGCCCATGGGGGCCCCGGGAGGGTGGGCAGGGGCCGAGGGAGCCCCGAGAGTAGGCACGGGGCTGAGCGAGCCCCAGGAGAGGGACAAGGGCCATGGCAGCAGGAGCATCCTTCAGGTTAGGAACAAGACCGCAGCCTCAGGAAGCCAGGCCAGGGCAGTGAACAACTGCGTGATTGGGAGTTTGAGCCTAATTACAGGACTGGAGACGGGAGAAGGCTACAAGGCAGCTAACGGGTTTTCCTGTTAGGTTTCTACAAATCCAAAAAAAGTCATCTTAGCATAAAGATTCCTGAGTTTACAGATTTAAGTCAGAGGAAGAACAGGACTGGGTCATCATGAGACTCTTGGATTAGTTTGCAGGAAACTGTATCTGCTTGCAAATGGGCAAACAAAATACAAGAACAAAAATCATACTGTATTAACCTAAGAATCTGGACACATCTACCACAGACTCCTTATTTCTGAGAATCTAGTAAAAGAAAAGTTTCTTTATAGAAAGATGGTCACTACGTCTTTTTAATGCCTGGCGGAAGCCCTCAGTGCCCCCTGCAGACGCGAGGAGGAAACCCCAGGCCATCCCTTCATGAGTGAGAAAGTGGTTAAAACATGGCCTGGAAGACCAGGCTATAGGGAGACGTCAAAGAAAACCAGAGCTGGGCAGTAGTCGAAGCAGTAAAAGCAGATTTTACTCAGCCCTTCCTGAATAGGGGGAGAGAGACCGGATTCAGCTCTGAAGACAGCAGGAATAAGGGGATCACAGCCAAGGAGCAGCGTGGGGGCAGGGGACGGGAAATTACCAAGACAAAACACCACGCTCAGAGGGTTCTGGTGAAACCAACCTAACAGGATTCTTGCTGAAGTGAGGGTATCACCCGGGGACGGCGGGGTCTCCTGACCAGTTATCTAGGTGGGGGTTCTTGCCAAAAGCAGACAAGGCAGAGACAACCACAGAAGTCCAAAAGTTGAGGTCTCATTGAAAAGTTCAGGGGGGCTGCGTGGAGTTTCTCAAGGAGAGAATCTCTGTCAGGAATCAAATCCCTGGACTCACAGTTAGCAAGTGTTTCTACAGCAGGCTCCACGAGCGGGGCCTCCTCTTCACTGCAGAGTCCCTGCCGTGATGGCCTTTATGCTCCTGCTAGCAAGGACATTAACAGGGTGGGAGGCGAGGGGAGACCTCAGTGCTGGTTTCCATGCGGAGGCAGAGGCAGCTCCTTGGTGACAGGATGTTAAGTAAAGACATTCCTGAAGAAGACTTCTAACAGAGTAAACACTGGGGCAGATGAGAGAGAAGTGTGAGTTTAATGTCTGGTTCTCATGTAAGATATTTTTAAAATCCCTTTGATCTAAACTTTTAAAGGATACTTTTCCCTGGATCTACAGGGCCATCTGTTTCTTCTTTCAGTTCTATGGAGTTTCCTTTAATAAGCATTTATTACCTTTTAAATAAAAACAACCAGTTATATACTTTAAGTCAGACCAAAATGTTTACATGCCATAATTCATATCATTTCACAATTAAATAGGATTAAAAATGGCCCAATTATCAGATTCTGACCAGATGATCCTTCTCCCTGCGGCCCCAGCATATCATTTCACAATAGGATTAAAAATGACCCAATTAGCTGGGCACAGTGGCTCACGTCTGTAATATCAGCACTTTGGGAGGCCGAGGCGGGTGGATCACTTGAACTCAGGAGTTCGAGACCAGCCTGACCAATATGGAGAAACCCCATCTCTACTAAAAATACAAAATGAGCTGGGCATGGTGGTGCACACCTGTAATCCCAGCTACTCAGGAGGCTGAGGCAGGAGAATCGCTTGAACCCGGGAGGAGGAGGTTGCGGTGAGCAGAGATTGCGCCATTGCACTCCAGCCCGGCCAACAAGAGCAAAACTCTGTCTCAAAAAAATAAAAATAAATAAAAAATAAAATAAAATGAAAATGACCCGATTATCAGATTCTGACAGATGACCCCTTCCCCCCCGGCCGCATCAGTCAGAAGGTCTGCGGAGAGGAAACAGAATAGAGGGTGGTATGAAAAGAGAACAGCCAAGCACGTGAGAAAAGGAATGAAATGTATCAGCCCACAGATTCAAGAAATTCAGTCAATCTCAAACTCGATTAACATACAGAAAACTAATGTTTATTTCCATCATAATAAAACTGCTGAAAACAAAAGGAAATCAGTACAATCTTAAAAACAGAAAAAGAACCAGTTTGGGCAATGTAGTGAGACCCTGTCTCTCCTGCAAAAAAAAAAAATTTTTTTTAATTAGCCAGGCATGGTGGCGCACGCCTGTGATCCCAGCTACTCGTGGAAGAGGAATCACTTGAGCCTGGAAAGTCAAGACCACAGTGACCCATGGTGGCGCCATGGCACTCCAGCCTGCCTGACACAGCTGAGAACCTGTCTCAAAACACAAGCAAACAAACAACACGGTTCACAAAGGCGACAAAAAGGCTTCTCAAAAACTTACCAGGTGAATATAAAGTTGATCAATTCTTATTTATATTCACTTATAAGGTGAATACAAATTTGACCAATTCTTATCTGAAATATTAAAATGAGACAGAAATATCCTTAGACCAGCTAAAAATTTGTGACATTATCAAAAACAAGCAAACACAGAAGAAGACAACTGAATCGATGTGGAACCTCCGACGGAGCCGGAATTGCTCTGTCATGTGAGCAATGTAAATTTGATAAACATAGATTTTAGTTAAATATACCATTAGGCAAATTGATAATTAAGCCAATTAGTTTTAGGTGATTTGACAGTTAGTGATTTGGCTCCAAGTGATCTGGCTTAATCCCAGCAGGAGGAGATCCAGAAAGACAGGCTGGGAGGTTATGGAAGACAAAGGTGGGGAGGGCCCTTCTCAGGGGGTTCTGAGAGTTGCACCCCCACAGGGCTGAGGAGAAGAGTTGCGGCCTTTCTCCAGGTGGCTGTGGTATTGAGATCCTGCAGTCAGGCAGCACAGAGTCTGGACAAGCAACACAGAGAATGCAGAGGACTTGCCATTCCTCCTGCCCCCTACCCTCCATCATGATGTGATAGCCGGACCCACCAAATGGAGCCCCAGCACTGCCGGCTCTTCAGAACTCCAACACCATGGGACCCCTACAAGCCACCCTGGGTATGGTGCCACCCTCTCACGACTGCCTAAGCCAGCTTTCTCCCAGGGCAGCAAAACGAGGACACTATCCCCACCCTGCTCAATTATGTGTTTAAGTCTTTGGACAATTGAGGGTTGATGGAGACACATCCCAGTTCATCTTCTCTTCGTTTCCATCATTAGCTTCTGTATGTGCCTGCCGGGACTCCAGTGACAAAGCACCACAGGCCAGGTGGCTTAACAGCAGCCATGCATTTTCTTACAGTTTTGGAGGCCAGAAATCCAAGATGAAGGTGTTGGCAGGGCTGGTTTCTCCCGAGGCCTCTCTCCTTGGCTTCTCACTGTGTCTTCCCTCTGCCTTTTCCCCAGACGAGAGCCCCACTGGTGTCTCTTCCTCTTCATGTAAAGACATCAGTCCCATCAGATCAGAGCCCAGCCCTAGTGACCTTATTTAACCTCAATTATCTCCTACAGAGCCCAACCTTAGTGACCTTATTTAACCTCAATTATCTCCTAAACGCCCCATTTTCAAGTATAGTCACATTGGGGCTGAGGGCTTCAGCATATTAATCTGGGAAGGAACACAATTCACCCTCTAGCAACTTCCCACACCTGCTGTCCTTCCAGTCTCTGCAGAGGAAATCTCCATCCTTTCACCAGGTAGTCCCAGCCTCCAATCCTGGCACACCCGCAAAATGAAGAAGAGACCTGCCAAGGGAGAAACTCAGAAATGGAAAAGAAAACAGAACTGGACTGTATAAAATTCAGTGGTGTGTGTACCTCTTAATAGCACTCTGGCTAGCAATTTTCAACTATGTTTCCTAAGATTAAAACCATCATTTGGAATGGATCCCATTCCCAATCTAATGTAAAACAAATACCGATAAAACGCCTGGTGAGATAAAGTAGATTATCTTGATTCCAACGGCAACTGCAACTGCTTATGGTCCTTTCAAACACACTCCCCTCGCGAACACACATTATCTCTCTGACCTTCATCCTCTTGTTTACTGATGGCAGTTGGAAGATGACCAGTTGGAGTTAATTTTCCATTTTTAATTTGCTTGTCAAGTTTTATGCCATTCTGTCGGTAAAATACTCCAATATTGCTAAAATAAAACCTACTGAAACTGTGATTGCCTAAATCAGATACTAAAGTAAGGCCTTTGGGTTTTACGATACAGTAAAATGCAAATTGGGACTCGTTTATGCAATGAAGTGAATGTTTCCCTACTCTTCCTCTGGAAGAAAGAGCTGGCCCCCATCTGCGTGCTGCCCTCAGCCTGGCGTCCTGACCTCCAGCCACCTCAAGCATAGCAGAACTACCGTCTGTATTTTAGGATGTTGGTGGTGGGCTGCTGTCTACCCCAGCCCAGCGGTAAGAAAGGGCAGGAGGACCACAGAGCCACGCTGGATAAACAAAGATGTTCCTCTGGGTCTCCCGGGTGCCTTCCTTCCTGCTGCTTTCCCTCCTGCATCAGAGAGGAGCTCAATGCTAAATGTTTATGGGCTTCTCACACTTCATTTGATGGAACAAGGAACTTCATGATGGGCCAAGGGAATTCTAGCTTATTTGAGTTTGGGGCTTATATAAGCCATTATGTAAGTCACCAGCTCATGTCCTGTAGAAACTGCACGTTTTCCCCAGGCTGCCTTCAGCTTCACAGACAAAGCCAGGGTAGAAACAGGGTCTGAGGGAAATTCACGAAAAGCCAGGATAGGTGGTCTGCTGGGTGAGGAGTCAGGCGCGGAGTAATGGGGCCATCACAGGAGCGTCACAGTTTCCTGTTTGCTCCCCACTCCTGGTGGAAGCCGGCTCCAGTGGAGGATCAACGGCACCTGCAGCTGCAGGTTCTTGGAGCGCACTCTTAGGTGGCACCGGGTCTCACATCTGCCCTCGCACGTGCGCAGACGCTCTGCCTGGGCCAGGAATGGCCTGGGCCGGCCCCTCCAGGCCAGCTGCCTCTCCACTCATTCAGAGTGTCTTCCCTCCTGACAGAAGTCATGCATTTACCGTTACAGCAGATTCAGCAGTCAGAACAGTCCATCACGCCGCCCTTCATCCCACTCCTCCGAGATGACCTCCGTATAGGGTCAGGAGCCCGGCCGCTTCCTCCCGGCTCCTTAGCCCCGAACCCGGCCTCACTCCTCAGCTGCGCACTTGGGGAGCGAATGCGCAGTCCCTGGGCGGCTCCAGTCCACCCAGGTCACAGGCTGACGCGCGATCCTTAGGGGTGAGAAGGGGGTGACTGGGGCAGCGGAGAAAGCGGAGACGGAGACAGGGTGTGCCCACGGCGCGGGCACCGGGAGGTCCAGCCTGCGAGGCACGTGGCCTGCCCAGCTGCGGACGGGCGCGGCCCCACCACAGCCCACAGCCAAGTCCGCCTCACCTGCAGCTCCCGCGCAGAGCAGCCGGATCCATGGCGGCCCTGGGGGTGTGGAGCGGGGAGCAGGCCGCTGCCTCCCGAGGGCCCCGGGCTGTGAGTACGCACCCACGGAGCCCTCGGGGGCAATCACCGCAGCCTCCTCCTCGTCCTCTCCGCGGGCTCCCGGCCCAGCCCCTAAGGCCACCAGGCCCGAGGCCTGGCTGCCCAGCGAGGGGAGGGCGGCTCCTGGGCACCTTCTTCCCGTCGTCCATCGCGGGTGCACGCGACGACTCTAGCCCCATCCCCTTCCCGTCACCTTTTCTGCTCGCGCTGGGACTTCCGCTCAGGGCCTCAGACGCCGGGGCCTGCTGTTCACGCCGGGGTGGGCCGCTGGCTGTGTCCGCCTGAGCTGAGGTCTATAGCCCAGAGGGTTGCTGACCCCGCCATCCTCCCTGTGTCCAGCCCACTGTCTGCTGCCCTGTGTCCCCACCCTTCCTGACCCCTAGGCTGCCAGGTGGGGACGTGGCCATGATGTCATTGCATCCCCCTGCTGACCCCGCCTGGGCCCTGACCTTGACCCTGACCTCCTAGAGGCAGTCACAGGGAGAGGGCTGCTGGGCTGGTGGTAGTGGTGCCATCCTGGCCCCCTTCATGACCCTGCCTGGCCCCTAATGCTGACCCTGACCCCCGCCCCCCAGGCTGCTGGGCTCACGGTCCTCACGTCATCAGCTTCTGTCACGGCCCACCTGCCCCACCACCCTCTCCCCATGACTACCACCAGGAGGCCACCCTCATGGGGCCATCAGCCCCTCCAGCAGCTCAGTCCCCGAAGCCTGGCCCCAGGCACCCGATTGCTTTCCTGCTGGCCTCTCTCTAGCTTTAGGCCCCAAGAGGCCCAGGCCAAGCGCGGTTTATTACAAAATCCCTGGCAGTGTAGCTGGTACGATTTTATTTATTGATTGGAGGAATGAATGAGCTGGTGAATCCAGCACTGTTTATAAAAACAAGGTGTAGGGAAAAGCTTAAGTGTCTAACCATCAAAGAGTGAAACAGAATACGATGGAGTCTTTAAAAAGTTACATTGAAAGTTTTTCTAATAGTTGTGGAAAATGCTCATTATAAAATGTTAGGTTTAAATGTCATGTAGTCTATGACAAACATGTCTCAGGTTTCATGCAACAGAAACAGCTCTGGGCAGCACCGTCATGAAAGACCAGAGGGTACTGTTCTGTGACCTTTGCAGAGAACGGTGCCCAGCACTCTGTGCCCAGTCAATGTTGGGTTTATTTTAGCACTAATTATAAAAATGGAGGACTTTTTTCTATACACATGCTTTGACATTTTTCTCCAGAATTCTCTTCATTTCTGTTTTACTTAACAGTATAAAATACTTTTATTAAAAATAATTTTTTAAGGATCTCACCGGATCTTAAGAACATAAACCCAGGCCTTAGTAAACATATCTCTCACACTCTGCAAGGTTTGGGGTCCCCTGTGGTAGCCTCCTTGTCATAAGACCTTGAGTAGGTCCCGTGAGCTCACCCTCAGGAAAGAGGTCACAGAGGAGATGAAAAGGCTAGGGGGAAGCAAGCCCTGGCTGCTCTGCAGAAGGAAACACGCGGTTCACTCTATGATGCTTAGGTGAGCAGGCAAACTCATAGGCATGACACGGAGGGCTCTACTCAATACGCACCAGCATTTTCAAAAGAGAAAGGGATGTAGTTTAGCAATGACAGCCTGCTCTGAAGAGACACCAGCAAAGTGGCAGCAACCGGATTCTGTAGATGAAAACCCTCCCTTGGGTTGGAGCCTGGGCTGGACGATTGTCCCCTATTAGGATGCTTCTACCAATGAGGAACAAACAATGCAGACTCATAATGGCCTGAACAATAAGGAAAGTGTGTCCATTAGATTTTATTGTGTAACAAACCATCCCAAAACTTAGTGGCTTAAAATAACCACAATTTATCATTTCTCGTGAATCCAGGTTTCCTAGGTGAATCTTCTTGCCTGGGCTCAGGTATGTGGCTGTGTTTAGCTGGCAGGTTGGCTGGGAACTGTTCTTTGAGGATGAAAGAGCCATGGAGAGGAAGGTTCTCAGCCAGCAGAACCTTCTCCTCAATGGGTCTTTCATCCTCAGAGAAGCTAGATAAGACATCTTTATGGAAGCATCTAAGACAGCAGGAGTAGGGGCCTTTTAAGGCCAAGACTCAGAACCATACAGTGTTATTCCCACCACATTCTAGGAGTCAAAGCAAGTCACCAGCTGAGATTTGAGGGTGGGGAGAAGACCCCAATTCTTGATAGGAGGAGCAGCAAAGAATATATGACTGTATTTAATCTACCACAGAAAGTCAGCATCTCAAAAGACAGGAAGTTCAGAAGTAAGGTGTAAGGTGGATTTCCGGTGGCTGATCAAGCAGTGCAAGGATGCGAACCAAGGTCCAGGTCCTCTCCTCTCCTCTGCATCTTCCATGTGGGTTTCATCCTCAGGCTGGGAGAAAGATGGCCATAACACTTCCAGGCATCACATCCAAATGCAAAACATTCAGAGATTCAGGAAGGACTGTCTCTTCTTGTAGGTATCTCCTAGGAGTGACGAAACTTCTCTGAATCCCTAGAGTGGAGCTCCTGCCATATCTCACCAGTCAGAGCTTGGTCACATGCCCGTTTCTCCCCATTGGCAAGGGGAACTAGAGTCACTTGGATCGTTGCACCCCATCGCTGCACCGAGGTGAGAGGTTGGCTTCCCCTGAGGCATTGGCTGTGTGGATAGCTAAACAAAGTCAGGATCCGTTGGAAAGGAGGGTGCGGGAATGGAAACTCAGTGGGAGGGTAACCAGCAGCGTCCACCTGTATGAACCTTTATTGGGAGCTTTTGTTTAATACCACGTGAGCAAAGTCACACCATTGGCTCAGGCTCTCGACCTTACAGGCAGAAGATAAGATCTGTAGGGATAGTTCAAATCAGATGGACATTGTAATCTTCCAAATAAACGCCACACGTATCTGAGAGCGAAAAGTTCTGATTTTCCTGCTCAGATCCCCATTTAGCTTCAAGACTTGTAAAACGTAATTTAATCTGACAGCCCCTACCATCTCCAGCTCGGA
The DNA here is from genome assembly GCF_029281585.2 of Gorilla gorilla gorilla. NCBI lineage: Eukaryota > Metazoa > Chordata > Mammalia > Primates > Hominidae > Gorilla > Gorilla gorilla. The sequence goes on from NC_086018.1 coordinate 47,594,415, forward strand.
GAATGCCCCAGGGCGCTGGCCTGCCTTCCAACATTATCTGTGATTGATGCTGAGATAATTGTCTCCCCAGTCACATTTCGGCAATAGAGTGAAATGATTTGCAGTGTGGAGGCCAAGGTTCTTTTGGCTCAAATTGTGGCATGTTGGAGACCCGTCATCAAAATGGCTGTAGCTATGAGTGTGAACGTGGAGCTCGGTCACCACACAGTCACCTTCACGTTAGCAAGAAAGCAGGTTTCAATCATGGAACCAACAAGAGGTATTTTCAAGTTTTGTGGTTCATAAACCTCAGGGTAGAGCACAATGGATGCAGATCAACCAAGATACGGTGCCCAAAAAACTGGAAACACGTCCACACAAAACTGGCACGCCAATGTTCCTAGCAGCACCCTTCACAACAAACAGCTAACAGATGGAAACAACTCAGGTACACATCCAAGGATGGATGGACAGCAAAATGTCACAAATTCATACAGTAGCATCTTATCGGCAGTAAAAAGGAATGAATTGGTGAGGCAATGCACACCACACATGAACCTTAAAAAATTATGCGAAATAAAAGAAGCCAGTCACCAAAGGTCACATACTCTGTGATTCCATTCATATGAAATGTCCAGAACAAAGACATTTATGGAGACAGAAAGTAGCTTACTGTCTTCCTAGAGCTGAGACTGGGAACCTGGGGTGAGGTAGAGTAGGGAGAGTGATTGCTAAAGGGCATGGGGCTTCTTTCCAGAGTGATGAACATACCCTAACGTTTGCCTGTGGTGAGAGTTGCACGTATCCGTGAATAAACTGAAAATGATTGATTCATATAGTTTAAATGGTTGAATTATATGGTGTGTGAACTACATCTCAATAAAGCTTATAAAATAGCAAGGATAGGCCGGGAACAGTGGCTCACGCCTGTAATCCCAGCACTTTGGGAGGCCAAGGCAGGTGGATTACAAGGTCAGGAGATAGAGACCATCCTGGCTAACACGGTGAAACCCCGTCTCTACTAAAAAAAAATACGAAAAATTAGCCGGGCATGGTGGCAGGCGCCTGTAATCCCAGCTACTTGGGAGGCTGAGGCAGGAGAATGGCATGAACCCAGGAGATGGAGCTTGCAGTGAGCCGAGATCACGCCACTGCACTCCAACCTGGGCAACAGAGCAAGACTCTGTCTCAAAAAAAAAAAAAAAAATAGCAAGGCTACGTCACATCTCACTCCTAGTTACCATTGGATAGATACCGTGTGTCTACCGTGTCAGTTGTGGAATCGTGGGTTCCTTTGGTCCCCCGAAACTCAGGGAGAGATGGTAGGGTCACACTTGGGCACCCAAGTCAGCCTGTCTCCACAGGCAGGGACCCTGGGTCTCCACACCCCCTGTAGTGTCAGCTGCAGGGGCCAGCATGGCTGTTCCTGCATGTGTTCTCCACACCCCCCGTAGTGTCAGCTGCAGGGGCCAGTGTGGCTGTTCCTGCCTGTGTCCTGCAGGCTCCTCTGCTGGCCCCCCTTTACGGTCTCCCTGAGGCCCAGACTGTTGCCAGGGAGGAATCATCCTGGAGATGGACGAGCGCTGAGGCCTTGCTGCTCGCATTTAAGCAGCCTTTACTTTTGTAGACATTGAAAGACCAAAGAGAGGAGGCTTAGGGAGGAATGTTGCCAGAAGCAGCCCCTCAGGTTTGTTCCACTTGAATCCGACAGCATCCCTTGGCTGTCCAGACTGACAGTGTTTTATTAGGAAGCGTCTCGGCTTCTCTGTAGTAGACAGACTCCAGGGTCACCCCCATCTCCTGCCCCCTGGCCATACCCTTGTGTACCCCTCCCCTTCAGTGTGGGCAGCACCTGGGGCCAACTTCTAAGGGGAGCCCACAGTCAAGGTCACGACCCCTTGTGTATGGTTATGTGACTATGTTACATGGAACTGAGCTTCCATCTTTATCTCTCCCTTTCTTCTCCACCTCCCACACACATCCTTTTTCTGGCTTTAGGAAAGCAAGTCAGCCAGGCACTGTGGCTCATGCCTGTAATCCCAGCACTTTGGGAGGCTGAGGTGGGCAGATCACTTAAGGTCAGGAGTTCGAGGCCAGACTGACCAACATGGTGAAACCCGTCTCTACTAAATACAAAAAATTAGCCCGGTGTGGTGGTGCACACCTGTAATCCCAGCTATTCAGGAGGCCGAGGCAGGAAAATCACTTGAGCCTGGGAGGCGGAGGTTGCAGTGAGCCAAGATTGCGCGACTGCACTCCAGCTTGGGCAACAAGACCGAAAACTCCATCTCAAAAAAAAAAAAGAAAGAAAGAATAGAAAGAAAGTCATCACGTTGGAGAACTCGGTACTCTAAGAAACAGGGTGGCCTGTGAGACCCGAGGGCAGCCTGGGGCTGGCAGCCAGCAAGAAACTGCAGCCCTCAGTCCTACAACCCTAAGGAACCAAAATTTGCCAGTGACTTGAGTCAGCAGAGAATCAGATTCCTCCCAACCCTGTCTCTGATGAGGCCACAGCTCAGGCTGACATCTTGACAGCAGCCTTGTCAGACCCCGAGCGGGGCCCAGCTTAGGCACCCGGACTCCTGATCACAGAGAATGTGAGATGGCCGGGTGTGTTGCTTGAAGCCACTAACTTCGGGGAAACTTGTCACGCAGCAATAGCTAACTTATCAAACTCTCATTCAGGTTTGTTCAAATCTCACCTTTTTAGTGAAGCCCGATCTCATCGCCCATGTGCCTCTGCCATGATCCCTCCTTCTGATCTTTAGCTACCAAGCCTGGGTTGCCCTCTCTTCACTGTGTTCAAGCACATGTCCCCTTCTCAGTGACCAGGGAATGTGGGTATTGGGTCTGTTCATTCCTCCTCGCAGTGCTAGTCTGTGAGCTCCAGGAGGGCGAGAACCTTCTCATTTGACGCTAACGTACCCCAGGTGCCTGGCAGTGCTCCAAGAGGGCGAGAACCTTCTTATTCTATGCTCATGTACCCCAGGTGCCTGGCAGTGCTCCAGGAGGGCGAGAACCTTCTCATTCTATGCTCATGTACCCCAGGTGCCTGGCAGTACTCCAGGAGGGCTAGGACCTTCTCATTTGATGCTCATGTACCCTAGGTGCCTGGCAGTGCTCCAGGAGGGCGAGAACCTTCTCATTTGATGCTCATGTACCCCAGGTGCCTGCCAGTGCTCCAGGAGGGCGAGAACCTTCTCATTCTATGTTCATGTACCCCAAGTGCCTGGCAGTGCTCCAGGAGGGCTACGACCTTCTCATTTGATGCTCACGTACCCCAGGTGCCTGGCAGTGCTCCAGGAGGGCTAGGACCTTCTCATTTGATGCTCATGTACCCCAGGTGCCTGCCAGTGCTCCAGGAGGGCGAGAACCTTCTCATTCTATGCTCACGTACCCTAGGTGCCTGCCAGTGCTCCAGGAGGGCGAGAACCTTCTCATTTGATGCTCATGTACCCCAGGTGCCTGGCAGTGCTCCAGAAGGGCTAGGACCTTCTCATTTGATGCTCATGTACCCCAGGTGCCTGGCAGTGCTCCAGGAGGGCTAGGACCTTCTCATTTGATGCTCATGTACCCCAGGTGCCTGCCAGTGCTGGCCCATCATAGATGCTTAGTCATCAGTCGTTAAGTGACGCTTGAGTCAACCAGCCAGGCCATCGTTTGCCAGAGGAAATCCAGGCCCTGAGATGAAGGTGAGTCGTGGCAGAGTGGAAGGCCTCATCCACATTCCCAGTTTCTCCTGTGTTCACATCCAGTCCCCTGTTCTGGCGGGGCCCCTGCCCTGTGCTCAGAGCAACGCGGCCGCCTCCCTCCCGGGTCCCACACCTGCCGCATCACCTCCCCTGGGGTGGCACGGGCACACCTGGCTCTGCTCCCACCCTGCTCTGGCCCCCATTCCCAGACAAGTCCCACCGCTGTCAGCGCACCTCTGCATTGGGCACTCCCTTCTGTCGGCAGAGTCGTGCTCTGTGGTGCATCTGAAGGTGTCCCTTTTAATTTTTTATTTTAACTGCACCTGTCTTGAATGCGTATCTTTCAAAAGAGGGAAAAGGAGCTAGAATTGTAGCTATCATTTCTGAGCACGCCCTGGGCTCCCAGAGCCCTGCACATTTTTCTTTTGTTGAAACCCCCATTGCCGTTCTCTGGAGTGGGCTTGTAATCTCCATTTCTTAGGTGGGAAATGGAGGGTGAGAGGGAAAGTGACACGGTTTCAGAGCTGCAGCATAGCAGGGTGGGGTCAAATCCTGTTTAACTTCATTCCAAATACCAAGCTTTCAACCACTGCCTTCAATATGTGCTTTGTAGGCAGCAGCTTCTATTTACTTACGGCCCCACAGCTGCTCTGCACCCTGACCCAGGATATCCCTGCAACCTACGCAAACTGAGGTCCAGCCCTGCTGCCAACCCCTCCGTGGCCCTGGGAATGAACCCTCATCCTGGCTGCTCTCACCGTGGCCTGTCCAGATGCAGGAGCTCCTCTCTGAATCTGGGGCTACTGGCAGGTGAGTTTCTACAGAGACCTGCCGCCTGGGCTCTACTGCAGGGGCACAGAGGCACAGCGCCCCCTTCAGGGCACCAAGGTGGCCATTTCTCCCACCCACTACAGGGTCCGCTGCCCGGAAGTCTGGGTGGAGGAGGGAGGAGCAGTGGCTCTCTCTGCTGCTTGCTCTGTCTACACACCTTGGGCCTCTCAGTGGGACCTTCCACACAGCCCAGGTGGCTCTGAAAGGGAGGTGGGCACGTCCTCTCTCTCCCTCTTCCATCTGTCTCTGTCTCTAGTGCCCTCTACCTGAGCCCTTTGCTTTGTGGGTAGTTAAGAGATCGGGAAATCTCAGAGGAGGAGAGATCGGGAGGGGACTCACTCTCTGGACCCCCTGTCCGGGTGCTGGTGGCCGGACCACAGTCCTCTCTGTTGACGTTGCACTGAGGAGCCCTGAGCACTTTCCCCGTTCCCTGCCAGGTGTGCCTTCTCCTCATCTCACCTGGAAAGCACAGAGTTGACACAGGACTCCGGCTGCCCCCTTACAACTCTGCAGGCCACGTGCAGACAGCACAGCCATTGGTGAGGGCCGTGTGTCTGAAGATGGAGAGGAGGGGTCTTGAGGACGGAGCTCTGGGGGCCAATGGGGCCCTTGCTCTTCCTCCTGAGTGGTCCATGGTGCGCAAAGCACCCGATGGACATCATTGCATTGATGCTGATGTTGGAGATGGTGACAGACAAGGCCTCGCATAGGCAGAGGTGGCTTCACAGCAGCGGGCAAGTGGGGGACCCTGCCTGATGCAGAGTCGGGGGCGGCTTCCGGGCTTCCTTGGCCCATTCCCCCTCTCCCTTTTTCAAATCTCAGAACTCCAGAGCGGTGCTCTCCTCCAAAAAGAGGGCTGCTCCCCTTAAGGCACTCGCTCTGACTTTGCGATCCTCCAGCTGACCTGAGTGAGCTCAGCAGCCGGAGTTCGTGTGGCTCTGTCACCAGCCAGCATGTCTGAAATCACTGCAGAGACGCTGCTGAGGGAACACGGACAGCGTTCTGAGCCGATAGTTTCCAAAATGCTGGATTCTGGCCAGTTCTTCTGTTTAATATGCAGCACCTTATAATTAAAGCCATAGACTGCCAGACTGAGTGCCAGCCGTGAAGGGGAAGAGAGACACAGTGGGCTTCACCATTTCCCCAGTAGACGTCAGCATGGAGGAAGTAGGGGATGTCTCAGGACCCACTTTGGTTGAACCCTGCACTGGGAACTGCTAGCCTCCTCTGAGCCTTCCTGGGGTGCCTGTTCCACGGCAGGGAGTGAGCTGAGGATGGGATTGAGACTCACAGAACAGTGGAGGCCATGGCAGGCTACCCAGAAAGCACAAGGCAGGGCTCCAGGTGACGAGAGAGGGAAGGAGAGGCCACTATGGGCCCAGGTCCTGGATGCTTCTGACCCTGGGCCAGGAAGGGCTGCTGCGGAGAAGCAGAACTAAAGCCAGATCCTGCAGGGTAAATAGGAGTGGCCCAGATCAAGGGCAGAGGACAGGGTGTGTGCAGAGCACCAGGCATGGAGCCCATGGCCATGGCCGCCTTTTGCCCTCAGATGGTCTGGTCTTCCTCAGGTCCTCCTCATCAGCTCTGGGCCCCACCTGCTCCTCCTGTGCCTGGACAGGCCTCTGCCTCTTCTTATCCCCATCTGTGCTCGTCCTAGACAGTTCCTTCATTTGTGCTTCCAAATATTCCTCTTGAGCTTCTGACGCTCACAACTTCTTAATCCACACATGCACTTGAATATTTAAAGGATATCTCCAATTTAGATGACCAAGCCACAAACAAAGTCCCCTGCCCTTGCCTGACACGCTCTCCCCAAGCTTTCTGCGTCTCCCTCAGCAGCCCCGTCCTCTCCCAGTGCTCAGCCCACAGCGCATCCCTCTGTCCTCTCCTCACACTCCACCTCCAGGCTCAGTCTTTCTGGGTCCTTCCACACTTGCTTTTCTGTCTGGCTGGAACTTTCTGTCTCCTACCCCAGTACCATCACACAAGTTTGTCCTCCACATCCTGCAGATCTGGACCCTGCATCATCATCTCCTCAGCAGCACCCTCACTGTCACCCTGGCCAGAGCAGCCCCTACGGCATGCTCTCCCGGGACTTCATCATCCTTAGCGGCTGCTGCACAGCTCACCACCCCAAAACTAAGAGGCTTCATGCAACAGCTCACAGTTATGTGGGCCAACACTGAGGCTGAGTTCAGCCGGGCGGTTCTTCTGGCCTTGGCTGTGGTTCACACGGACTTGCACCCCCAGCTGGTTATCCCCATACACAAGGCAGAGAGAAGCAGAGGGATGAGACCTCCAATGTGCGCCCTGTCCTTCTTCTGTGCTGTTGGCCAAAGTGGCCACAGGCCCCCAGTCCCAAGGGGTGGGGAGAGTGACTCCCCCTGCTGGCAGAGGCTGCAGTATCACCTCACAGGGGTGCAGGCTCTGGGAGGGGATGACCATCATCACTTTGCAAGCAATTGACTGCTGAATTCCTAATGTTATCTGGTTTGGCTGTTTATGTGTCCCCTCTCTGTCTCTTCCCCAGCGGATCATAAGCTCCTTGAGGGCAAAGACTACATCTCAGTCATCGCCCTTGCCTCAGGGAAGATGCTAAAATAATAATAGTTGTCATTAGCTGACTGTCCCCTGGGGGCGCTTCAGTTCCACTCTTCCAGGCTGCCCCAGCTGGGCTGGTGCGCAGAAGGGGTTCCCATGGTGCAGGGACCACCCATGTGGATCCAGCTCTCAGGGCAAAGGAGCAGGGACCCTCCCTCCTTGCCAGTGCCCAGGCCCCAGGGAGCCTCCCTGACGACAGCTTCAGCACAGGCCCTCGGGGATGACTCCTGAGCCTCACAGGGTGCCTGCTGTGCTGCCATGAAGCTGCCGCAGTGGCCTTCCTCTGCTCACGTCAGGGTTTCGGGAGGAGAAGGCAGAGCTGGCAGGCTTGGGTGATCACAGCAATGACAGAGGCCAGGGATGGGCTGTGGCCGCCCAGCGCCTGCGAGCAGCATCACTGCTTCCCTTATCCTGCATCTGAATCTCTGATAGGATGGAAAGCTGGGCGCTGAGCCTTCCCTCTGCCTCAGAGGGTCCCAGGACACCATGCAGGGATGCGCCATGCTCAGTAATGGTGCTCACTGCTCTGAAACCTGTGAACAGACCCACATCCAGGATGCACAGCATGGGGGAGCACTGGGTCTCCCCAGGCCACGGTCCCCCTCATAAGCCCTGCTCATCTGAGTGGGACTCTGTGCAGACTTGGGGCTCAGGGTCTCCCAGAAGACAGCCTCAGCCGGGCACCAGGCCCCGGGATGCCCGGGAAGAGCACCTGCCACGCACCCTGACAGCTGGGGCTCTCACAGCCACCCAGAGGACACCAGCTTGGAGGGCACATTTGCAACTCTCGGGGACTCATTCCGTTTCACATAATTTAGTTTACATTCAAAATATAAAGTCTCCTTTTGTGTGTATTAAGGGACAAATCTCTGCTTGAGCTCACTTGGAGTGAGGACAGAGGCCCTGCTGTGCCCAGCCCCTTCCGCCTGAGCTCACTGAGGAGCATGGCCAGACTCACTGGCTGCTGCAATTGCCTGCACCATGCAGGCCCCGTCTCCACCTCCCCCGTGAATGTCGCAAAGTAATTAGCTTGTGAAGCTATTTCCCTATGACATTATGGATCAAAAGAAAGTGACAGGTAACCAGATGTGCTGACGGGGAGGCCCCTGCCCTGGGGAACTCCTGCCTGTCTGCTTCCAGGAGAGGGTAACACAGGAGCCCGGCAGGAGGCTCTGCAGACAGGACGGCACCGCACAAGGAGATTTTAATTGTGTGCGGCTTGCTAGATGCCAGGGAAACACAGCACACACGCCTTCTTTCATTTATTTTTCTGCCCAAGAACCAGTAAACACGGAGTTACTCCTGTACTGAGCTGAGTAAAATAATCTGACTGAGTGGATACGCTGACCTCAGTTTCGACAAATGCGTTTGGCACCAAGCCCTGCAAGGGCTCCACGGAGCAGCTTTGGGGGAGACCTGCCTGCAGGAACATGTACCCCACCTGACACTTCCTGGGAGCCTCGTTTGGGGTACAAACAACAGGAAAGCATTGATGCATTTTTCAAAATCCAGCAGGAGGGAACCGTGGGCTGTGGATGCTGGCTGGGAAAGCTCCTCGGGCACAGCCCTGTGGGCAGGGAGGGGAGGAGGGCTCAGCCCCCACACAGGCCACCTGGCACCAGGGGTCACAGGCCTCAGCCATGGGATGTCCCCAGAGTTCCAACCGCCACTCTTGCAGAAGCAGCCCAGCAGGGTGAGGGTGGGGCCACATGGGGCTCAGCTGCAGGAGGGATGCCAGGTCCTGCACTTCTCACCCGCAGTGACCTTGGGCAGGGCATTCATTCCTTGGGAGAAATTTCCTCGTTGGTGAAATGAAATCACTGCTTGGCTTCAGCCACACAATGTTAGGCACGCTAACTGCAGCCCAGGCAACCTCAGACCCTCAGGAAATCAACAGAGGGGTGCCAGCTCCCTGCACAGGTCCCGGCCTAACTCGGGATGCCACTCAGGGCCCTCGTCTTCCCATCCTGTGGCTCTGTCCTCACGAGGCCCCAGAGGTGCTCTTGTCCCTTCCCTTTCAGTCCCTTAGCCAGTGGGCAGCACACGGCCACCCAAACACAAGAGGCCAGGACCATGGACAGCAGGGAGCACAGAGCCCAGGCCTCCGTGATCCTAGGAACACTCAGCATCCGGGAACACAGAAAGGAAAGATGGAGACACGGGGCGGGAGGAAGCTGAGCAGGGACACAGTACCCCCTTGCATCACAGACATGCCTGGTCAGAGCGACCTGCCGCAAGAAGCCAGCCAAACACATTTGTCAAAACTGAGGTCAGCGTATCCACTCAGTCAGATTATTTTACTCAGCTCAGTACAGGAGTAACTCCGTGTTTACTGGTTCTTGGGTTTTCTGCCCAAGAACCAGTAAAGCTGCCTCCCTGCACCCACCCGGCTCTCCACAGCAGCAAACGGGGTACATTAGGGTGGACAGGATGTGGGGCCAGGGCCCTGCTAGGGCTGGGGTGGCCTGCGGAGGGCGGCACCAAGCAGTTCCAGGTGTGGAGGGCGGCCCTATGTCAGCTGTTAGACACGCAGGGAAGGCACCTCAGATGGCTACAGGTTTGATTGTGTCCCCACAAAAATTCATATGTTGAAGTCCTAACCCCCAGCACTGCCGAAGATGACCTTATTTGGAAATAGAGTCATCAAAGACATCATTGGCTACATTAAGATAAGGTTATACTAGAGTAGAGGGACACCTAGCTTATTATGACTGGTGTCCTTATAAAAAGAAGGAAACTGGACACATACAGGGAGAATGCCATAGGAGGACGGAGGTGGAGATCGGGCTGAAGCTTCTCTAAGCCACGGAGAGCGGCCTAGAACCGACCCTTCCCTCACAGCCCTCGGAGGGCAGCCTGGAACCCACCCTTCCCTCACAGCCCTCGGAGGGCGGCCTGGAACCGACCCTTCCCTCACAGCCCTCGGAGGGCGGCCTGGAACCCACCCTTCCCTCACAGCCCTTGGAGTGCGACCTGGAACCCACCCTTCCCTCACAGCCCTTGGAGGACGGCCTGGAACCCACCCTTCCCTCACAGCCCTCGGAGTGCGGCCTGGAACCGACCCTTCCCTCACAGCTCTCGGAGGGCACCCACCCTGCCCACACCTTGACCTCGGACATGTGGCCTCTAGAACCTGTGCAGTGAGTTCCTGCTCCCAGACTGTGGTCCTTCCATGTGGAAGCAAAGCAAACTCCTCCAGGCACATCCACCGCCGTTGGCATGGGCCTCCGACACTGACCAGGGCCTCCCGTCCCCTCTGCCCCTTCCCACCACTCCCCAGCCCAGGTGCCATGCTGTAAAAACAGCCTAAAAAAGAACATGAGGTCCACAGCTCCTCCAGGAGACTGGGCCAGCCCCAAGCACATCCAGAGAGGTGGCTCCTCTGACTGGAGGCTCGTGCCAAAGCCACACAGAGACAGCTGCCATTCTCGCTCGCTCATGCTTCCCCCGAGCCTAAACCCTGACCAGCCAGCTCTATACATTTACATCTTTTTCTGGCCTCACACACTGTCTAGAATGTCCAGTCGAATGTTGAGAAGTCGTGGTCAAAGCAGAAAGCCCAGCTTTATCCCCAGTCTTAGTGGGTACGTGTTTGCTGTTTCACATTAAGATACTGGCTGGCAGTGGGGCACAGTGACTCACGCCTGTAATCCCAGCACTTTGGGAGGCCAAGGCGGGCGGATAACAAGGTCAAAGGATTGAGACCATCCTGGCGAACATGGTGAAACCCCATCTCTACTAAAAATACAGAAATTAGCTGCGTATGGTGGCGGACACCTGTAGTCCCAGCTACTCGGGAGGCTGAGACCGGAGAATCACTTGAACGTGGGAGCGGAGGTTGCAGTGAGCTGAGATCGCACCATTGCACTCCAGCCTGGGTGACAGAACGAGACTCTATCTCAAAAAAAAAAAAAAAAAAAAAAAGATACCGGCTGGAGGGTTTTCACAGATGCCTCTCATCGGATCCAGAAAGTTTCCTACTATTCCCAGCTTTCTGATGTTTTTTAAAATCACGAATGGGTGTCAACATGTGTCAAATTCTTTTTCTGCCTCTATTGAGGTCATCATAAGGGGGTTATTTTCTCCTTTACTTTGTTACTATGGAGAGTGACACTGATTGATTTTGAAGGTTAAACCGAGCTTACTTTCCTGAGAGAAACCCCACTTGGTCATAATGTAATAATGTGTAGATATTACTAGAATTGGACCTCATTAATATTTTATTAAGCATTTCTGCCTCTGAGTTCATAAGGGATATTGGTCTGAAGTTTGCTTTTCTTATAATGTGCTTCTCGGTTTTGGTGTTGATGTTGTACCGGCCTCATAGAGTTGGGAAGTGGTCCCTTCATTTTCTGAAAGAGGTTTTATACCCTGGACGTTATTTCTTCCTTAAATATTTGATAGAATTTACGGCAAAGTCATCTGAGACCATACGTTTCCTTATGGGTAGTTTTGTGTTTGTTTTTTCTAAGTCCAATATTTTTCGTTGGTACAGGGCTATTTCAGTTTTATGTTTTTTCTTGTGACAGTTTTGATAATTGTGTTTTTCAAAGCGTCTGTCCTTCGCATCTGAGTTGCAGGATTTATGAGGATAGACTTGTCTGTGACGTTTCTTTTAATGCAGGGATGCCGTTTATTCTTGTTATTGGAATTTTTGTTTCCTCTTTTATCTCCTTGGTCCGTCTTACCAGTAATTTATTTACCAGATCAATCTTCAAAAAAACAAAAAAAAACCTCTCAACATTGTCAATTTCCTTTTTGTCTGATTTTTATTTTATTGATCTCTTCATCATCTTCTTTTTCCTACTTTAGCGTAATTCCTCTTCTTTGTCTAGCTTTTTAAGATGAAAGTTTAGATCACTTAATTTACTCCCTTCTTCTCTTCTAAAACAGGCATTTTAGAGCCATCAATTTTCCTCCAGCCACTATTTTAGTTGCACACCACAAATACTGATATGTCCTGTTTTATGAGAGTTCAAAATACTTTCTGATTCTACCTTGATCCACAGGTTATTTACAAATATGTTCATTAATTTGAAAATATTTGGTGATTTTCTTATTATAGTTTATTATTAGCAATAATTAATTTGATGTTATTGTGCTTTGAAACTTATTCAGATTTATTTAACAGCCCATGATACGCTCTTAGTAAATGTTCTGTATGCACTTGAAAAAAAATGTGTCCCCCATAGTTCCTGGCTGTAATGTTCTCCTAACATCAATTATACTGTTGTTCAAATCTTGGATATACTTACTAAGTTGTATATCAGTATGTTCTATTAATTAGTAAGACAAGGTGCAGAAATCAACCATAATTGTAGATTTGTCTATTTCTACCCTTAGTTCTGCCAATTTTTGCCTCATGTATTTTAAAGTTCTGTTATGAGGTACATACACATTTAGAGCTATTTTGTCTTGCTGATGAATTGACCATTTATCATTATGAAATATTACTCTTTATCTCTGGTAATGTTCCTTGTCTTAAAAGCTACTTTGGTATTAATGTAGTGGTTCCAGCTTTCTCATCCTTAATATTTGCATGCTGTGTCTTTGGCTATCCCTTTACTTCCAACTATTGGCATCTTCAGAGTTAAAATGCAGATCCTGAGAAAATCAGACAGTTGGGTCTCGTTTTGTTTTATAGTCTGATAATCTTTGCCTTTTGTGTGTAATATTTAGTCCATTTATATTTACTGTGATTATTTTTGGGGTTGGTTTTAAAACTGTCATCTTGGCATTTGTTTTCTATTTGTCTTATTTTGGTTATTTTGCTCTTTGCTTTTCTTTTCTTGCCTTTTTGGGATTAAGTACATTTAATATCCCATATTATTTCCTCTGTTGACTTTATAGCCATGCCTCTTTGTGTTATTATTTTAGTTCTTCATTTAGAGTAGCTATTCCCAATAAACTTTCTCTGATAATTGGGCTATTCAATACAGCCACTTAATAGTGAAATGTGACTAGTGCAACTGAAGAATTGAGCTTTGAATATTTAATTTTAACTTAATATTTAATTTTAATTTAATTTTAACTTAGCTATTGGCTAGTCACTACCCTACAGTTTCAGAGATTACAGCACTTTTATCTGATAAAAATCTACCTTCAAATGATTTTATACTACTTCATAACACAAAATCCTTGCAACAGTAAAATTCCATTTTATCCCTCCCAAGATTTTATGCTCATGTAATTATATATTTTAATTCTACAAATGTCATAAATCTTTCAATGCATTATTGCTTTTTCTATAAACTGTCAAATATTGTTAAAAAAGTGTGGCAGGACGGAGAGACAGAACTTTAAGGGAGTCTTTGCATTTATTTATAACTTATTCTTTATTTTGCTCTTCATTCATCCATGAACATTCAAAAGCTTCCATGTGAGATCATTTTCCTTCGGCTTAAAAAATGTGCAGATCTGTGGAAATTACAAAGAGACCCAGGCAGAAAATGTATGACTTTTGGAATGACAAAGACATCACATTAAGAAAAGGAGCATTAGCTATGATCAAAAAGATGTTTTTAAAATTTCCTGACACTATAAATTGAAAATATTTACTCCCTTTCAGGCAAAATTAATAAATAAGACCAATATTTAGGCATAAATGGTTGGTTTATTTTATTCCAAGAATATAAAGAATATTTTAATCTCACAGACAAAACAAACATGTAATTTCCAGAGAAAGAAAAATCTCAAGGTTATGAATTAATTTCTCTACGGCAATTGACAAGGCAGCTACAGCTACCAAGTTTGAGGATGATATCTGTGGTCTCTGAATTCTTAACCTCACAAAAGTGAATCACCCATGAATGAAATACAGGTGTATGAGCATGCAGACGCCATCTACTCACATACCCTCTTAGAAAAATATACTCAAAGACATTTCTATTGATTTCAGACCTCAAGATAGGGCAAGGTATGGAATAAAACAAACAAGTATCTTTGCAAACACTGATGTTAAAAGCGGAATTGGCTTACAGATTATTCAAAGTTATAACTATGCAAACGTCAACTACTCTAATCATAAAATATAACATTAAAACCATAAGTATATAGTAAACCAATATAACCCCGAAATAAGTCCAGAATGTTCAGAATTGACAAAGCATAGTTTGAGTTCTCTAATGTAGTATCAGAAGTACCCACTGAGCAGCTCATGTGCATGGTTCAACGAATAGAGTGCAGCGTGGTTAACAGGAAAGAAGCGGTGACCAGGAGAGAATCCCCAAATTTGTATCCAACCAAGTTACAGAGCATTCCCTCAATACCCAGCACAGTACTAGGTGTCATGGAGGTCACAAGAGTCTCAGGGTTTGTGGGTCCAGGGTGTAGAGAGATCCACAGAAAATGTGAATCCGGAAAGTCATTGCAAAGATCCACTCAATGAACAAACGTGTATGAATTAACCATGTGTCAGGGACATTGCTGGCCCTGGGATGCTGGGGCTCTGCTGTGGTTTGAATGCTTTCTTCCCACAGTTCAGGGGTTGAAGTGTAATAGCCAGTGTGACGGTGTTAGGAAGTGAGACCTTTAAGAATTGATTAGACCATGAGGACTTTTCCCTCATGAATGATATTAAGACCTTTATTCAAGAGGCTTCGCCTGTAATCCCAGCACTTTGGGAGGACGAGGTGGGCAGATCACCTGAGGTCGGGAGTTCAAGACCAGCCTGACCAACATGGAGAAACACCTCTCTACTGAAAATACAAAAATTAGCCAGGCGTGGTGGTGCATGCCTGTAATCCCAGCTACTCGGGGGGCTGAGGCAGGAGAATTGCTTGAAGCCAGGAGGTGGAGGTTGCGGTGAGCCAAGATCACACCATTGCACTCCAGCCTAGGCAACAATAGTGAAACTCCGTCTCAAAAAAAAAAAAAAAATGCTTCATGCAGCATTCATCCCTTTTGTTCTTCCACCCACTGCCAAGTGAGGACATAGCATTTGTCCTCTCTGGAGGACACAGCAACAAGCTATCACCTTGGAGACCAAGAGAGTGGCCCTCACCAGACAAGTACACCTGCTGGCTCCTTGATCTTGGACTTCCCGACCTCCAGAACTGTGAGAAATAAAATCCTGTTCATTGTAAATTACCCAGTCTCAGGTATTTCGTTATAGCAGAACAAAACAGACTAAGATGGCTTGATATTCTTACATGGAAGACAGATTTCTAAGTCAAGTAAACAAAATAAAGGTAACCAGTTAGATCTTACTAAGGCGATAGCTGAGACAGACAGACAATATAGACGGGAGGGCTGCTGTGTGTCTGGTACCTAGGGAAGGCTTCTTGGAGGTGATGATGTGCACACTGAGACCCAACAAGGCAACTGCATGAAAAGCCCAGGAGAAGATAGTGCAGGAGAGGGCAGGAGGGGCTGAAAGAAGCCAGTGTGACTGGAGCACAGCAAGCCAGAGGGAAGACTGCACCCGGTGACATCAGAGGTCACGGCAAGAGACAGAGTGTGCCCAGATCATGAAGTGGGAGAGACAGGAACAGGGGGTGAGGGCTGTAAAGGAAACACTTCTGAAAGGATGAAATTAGCATTTGACACACTTAAGAATTTCTTAACTTAGACAACACCAAATTTGGGGACAGAAAAATTTGCAATTGTTGAAAATGCCTACCTTGATATTAATTCTCCATTTACAACTTAAACCTAAAGATGTGAGTTGAAAGGCTATAACATTATTAGCTGCTGGGCTGACATCTTGATCCACGATATTTTAGCCCAGAGCAGAAATTTCACTGCTGCATTATAAAGTCTTTAAAAATCATGTTTCTCATAGATGTACTTGACAGTAGCTGCAAAATTTCTGCAAGCATAATTATACTGCCAAGACTCATGGTGAGGGCATTTTAAAGCCAGGAAGCAGTTATTTTCTATGTTGCTATTTTCAATTCTCTTTAAATAAATGTTTACATGTCTCATAAAACCAGCTTCCATGCAAATGTTCATGCTTTTAGCTGCAGAAGATATACCACCAACGACAAGGATTCCGGCAGTGGGCGCCAGGTCTCCGCTAGGTCAAAGCCGGGGTGATCTAGTCCACCGTTGAACTCCTACCCTGTTTGCTGTCAGCATCAGTTGTGGTCTTGGTAGTGCTTCTGTGCCCAGGAAGTCCAGCTATCTGGGGTGGTATGTCCATAATGAGGAAGTGAGTTGCTCAAATGTGTGTCTGGACCAATGAGGTGAACTCAAATGCTCCCTCAACATCCTACAAGAGTTGGAAATGTCTTTAATCTGATCTTAAATGGAACTGAAATTTATTGGGTCTCATTCATGTGGAATTGGGAGCCCGTTATTTTGAAGTTTGGGGAAGTATTTATGTCTCTCCTCTGTGGCCCCTACAGATCTCCAGTTTCCTCAAAGAAATCTGTTTCTTACTGTCCAAAATATCATTTCTGGCATCATCACTGTCATCTCCATCACTTTGATTATGGTGCCACTATCACCATCATCATCATCTTCATCATTTCTATCATAATCATCATCATAGCTCACCGCCATCACCACCACCATCACCATTATCTCCACCATCACCGTCATCTCCACTGTTATTCCATCATCTCTATCATCACTATGATTATCACCACAGTTGCCACCATCATCATCATCATCACCATCACCATTATCTCCATTATCACCATCATTTCCACTATTGTTTCATCTCCATCATCACTATGATTATCACCACAGTTTTCACCATCACCATCATCATCATCACCATGTCTGCCATAATCATCATCATCATAGTTACTACCATCACCATCATCTCCACTGTTATTCCATCATCTCCATCATCACTATGATTATCACCACAGTTGCCATCATCATCATCATCATCACCATGTCTACCATAATCATCATCATAGTCAACCACCATCACCATCATCATCATCACCATGTCTGCCATAATCATCATAGTTACTACCATCACCATCATCTCCAGTTATTCCATCATCTCCATCATCACTATGATTATCAACACAGTTGCCACCATCATCATCATCACCATCACCATTATCTCCACTATCACCATCATTTCCACTGTTGTTTCATCTCCGTCATCACTATGATTATCACCAGTTTTCACCATCACCATCATCATCACCATGTCTGCCACAATCATCATCATCATAGTTACTACCATCACCATCATCTCCACTGTTATTCCATCATCTCCATCATCACTATGATTATCACCACAGTTGCCATCATCATCATCATCATGTCTACCATAATCATCATCATAGTCACCACCATCACCATCATCATCACCATGTCTGCCATAATCATCATAGTCACCACCATCACCATCACCACCACCATCACCATTATCTCCACCATCACCATTATCTCCACCGTTTTTCCATCATCTCCATCATCACTGTATCACCACAGTTGCCATCATCACCACCATCATCATCTCCGTCATGCCTGTCATCATCATCATCCCCACCATCACTGTCATCATCACCACCATCACTATCATTATTATCATTACCACCATCTCTATCATTATTACCATTATCGCCATCTCTATCATGCCTATCATCGTCATAGTCACCATTACCACCATCATCACCCCAATCAAGATTATCATCTCCATCACCATCACCCTCATTTCCACCATCATCATCGCCATCTCCATTATCATCACTATCAATGCCCTCATCGCCTTCCTCTTTCTCACCATTGTATGATGATAATAATAGTAATAACGGCTCCTCTTATTAGAGATCTTGCTGGGAGCTTTCTCACATGATATCATTTAACCTGCACACAGGGCACAGTTGGGATGCTGGAGAATGAAGATTAGTAGGTGTGTTAGTTCATTCTTGCATTGCTATAAATACCTGAGACTGGGTAATTTATAAGAAAAGAGATTTAATTGGCTCACAGTTTCTACAGGCTGTACAGGAAGCATAGCAGTATCTGCTTGTGGGGAGGCCTCGGGGAGCTTTGACTCGTGGAAGAAGGTGAAGTAGGAGCAGGTGCCTCACATGGCAAAAGCAGAAACAAGGAAGAGAGGGGGAGGAGGGAGGGGCCACACACTTTGAAACGACCACACCTCATATGAACACAGAGCAAGGACTCACTCAGCAGCAAGGGGATGGTGCTGAGCCATTCGTGAGGGATCCGCCCCCATGATCCAAATGTCTCCCACCAGGCCTCACCTCTCCAACACTGGGGATTACAGTTCAACATGAGATTTGGGCAGGGGCAGATATCCAAACTCTATCCGTCGGATAACATGTATGAGGTACCTGGGACACAGTAGCCTCAGCTATAAACGCTTTTGTTATAAGTCCCTCAGCCTGGGGAGACTTGGAAGCTAAAATTATGAAGGAAATCAAGCATGCCTTCTGCCAGTTTCTCCCTCATTTAAAGCACACACCATTCCCTTGGCTGTCCACTAATTTATTCACTAGTCACGGGCTAGCAGTCACTAAGCGCTAGACACAGTTCTGCCGGACACTCCTGCCCACCCCCGTTTTGTATGTTTGCTCCCCCAGCAAGAAGCTTCAAGCTGGAGGGCATCTTAAAGTTCAGCTCTCCCAACTCAGTTTTGCCAAAGCTGAAACATGTGGGGACGCGGGAACATGAGCCATCTCTGGCAGAGACAGCCCAGCACACAAGACTGCTCACCAACCCCCAGCTGTGTGTGGTCTCCCCCTGGCTCCAGAGTCCCACCTCCATGGAGGTCCCTCAGGGTCTCAGTCATCATCTGGCTTCTCTTCAGTTCAACCCCAAAGATTGATCGGGCACCCTTGAGAGCAACATGCATGCCAAGTTCCGTCAGAGGTAGAGGGTAAGAGATGCAAGGTACGGTCCTGCCCTGAGGACTTTTATAATTTGGTTGGTGAAACAAGACATCCCTGCATGAAAATTTAACCACCACAAGAGAACCACAGGAGAAGCCACAGGGCAGGCTGTGAATTTGTGCTGGGCGGTGGCAGCATCCACAGCCACCATGTGACAGTGACCCTGGGTAAATTGTCATTTATCCTGGCCCCGATTCAGGAGCCCACCAACTCACTTCCTAGCAAGCCCCCCTCGCCCTGTCACTGCCCCTACATGCGGGCCACACACTGCTCTCCTTTCTTGTTTCACTCGGGGACCCGAGATTCTTAACGCCAGGCTCCGTCTTCACCATGGAAGTGCACATGGCAAGGAAGCGAGAGAAGATGGTGGCACTCGGAGGGGCTGGGCAGACGCGATCCTCCCAGGCCCTGTCCCTCAGCATCATCCATGGGACCACCTCCCCTGTTTCTCCTGCCGCCTGCCCAGAGTGATGAAGACCCCATGTGAACAAGGAGCAAGTCGGATGAGGACACACTGGTGGGGAGCGGGGACAGTGGCCCGGGGAAGTCCTAACCCCACAGTGGCCTATGTGTGCGAGAGGACAGCACCGTAGCCCAGCAGCATACAGGCCCCTGTCCAATGCATGGCCCAACTGTGGAAGCCTGTGGTGAGGTCGGGAGGGCATGGCCACCTCTGCACCAGGGCTCCATTTCTCCCAGGTCCCCCATGCGCCCGTGTCCCAGCCACCATCAGTGCTGGGATCCCCCTGGGAGAGCCCAGGATCCAGGTCCTGCATCCTGTGGCACGTCCCCTCCAGAGGGAAAGCAGGGGGCCACAGTGGACAAGGTGCCCGGCGCAGAGGCCCAGTTGACGCAGCACCTGAAAGTGGCTCTGTGAGCTGTAGGTGGTCTGCAGCGGAGGGTCCCTGGGCTGAGAAGTGTCTCTGAGCTGATGCACGTGCTGGTGGGGGGAGCAAGGCCGGTCCACTAGGGAACAGGCCTACTCTTCACTGCTTCTCTGAGTGGGATCCATCAGACACTTATTAGGCACCAACTGTGTATCCAGTGCTACTCTAGGCACTGAGGACTTGGAGTTGCCCGGGCAGGAACCCCAGCGTTCACATGGGGACAGGCAGGTGACGCTGGTCTCCCTGGGGTAGAGGTAACAGGGTGAGGCCCAAGGCCCTCCCTTCCTCCTCTACAGAGGGGTCCTGGGGAGGAGAGGTTGGGACCACACAAAGGCCATAACTGCAGATCTGCCCCAGGACAGACAAGCGCAAATGCTGGGCAGGAAAATCATTCCTGGTCACAGTGGGGATACCAGCCGCCAAGCCACCTCCAAGGCAGCCTCCTCATGAGGTCTTGAGGCCACCAGGAGCGTCGGAAAAGAGCGTTGAGGTCACTGTGACCAACATGAGCTGATAAATGTTCTTCTTCCTTAAATTTTATGGACTACATTCTCCTTTGATTTAAGCTCTGAGAAATTATTTAAAGTTTCAATAAAAAAATAAGCTCCTGAGGTCAAAAGTGAAGCATGGCAAGCTAATAAATTGGGATTGTAAAACTGCCCTGGATCCCCAGTGCCGCAGAGAGACATGGCGAGCAGGTGGCGCGGCCAGAACTCATTATGAATGAAACCCTCCACGGAGGAGCCGGGAGTGTGCTGCTGACTAGCACTTCACTCTTATGGCCCTCAGCCCCTACTGAGGCACCAGCTGTGTTGTGGGCACCAAGGCTAGTGAGGCTGCCCGGCTGAGGCAGGGGACCAAGTTCCGAGGAGCCCCCAGTGCCTCCCGACCAGCAGCACATGCAGAAGTCACTCACAGGGGCCCCGGGTGCACAGCCGCACCTGCACGCAGGCATGTGGATGCACCACAGGCAAAGGCCTCCCTGTGTCTTTTTTCCTTTGGTGCAAACCCAGCCCTGTAAGGAGCTCCCAGGACCCCACATCCCACTGCTGCACGGTGACCCCCGAGTCACCGTGTGCAGCGTCAAGACACACCCCATGCAGATGGCCACCACCCCTCCCTGAGCACTCCAGCCAGTTGTTTGGGGGATATATGGAGCAATAAAGCAGTTTTTGCACAAATAAAAATGCACGTCGGCACCTGTGTGTTTTCAAACTCAGACAACCTAGTTGTGGAGGCCTGGGGGAGTGGCTGGCACCACCCACATCCCACGAGCAGTGTGGCCCAGGGGCTGGTCATGAGGGATAACAGACGTGGAGGAAAGCCCTGAGCACAGGGTCGCTGGTGCTAATGCCCCAGGCTGGTCATAGCCCCTCCCTCCGCAGTGGCAAGGCATGGGCAGGTGGGTCTGTTGCTCAAGGTCCCCGTCTCCTTATCGGTAAACTGCAGGCAATAATGGTAAGCCCTGCTTTCCGGGGCTGCAGCCCACACAAGGCATATAAAGCCCGAGCCAGCGCCCATCAGGGGTTGAAGGCATGCCAGTTCCCAGGCTCTATTACCAGGAATAAACAGCCTAGGAGCCAGCGCCCCTCCAGCAGCTCACGGTGGAGTAGGAGCCGGGAAACCCATGTGTGTGATGTGTTCATGTCATTGCATTTTTCTCTGTCCTTATTCTTCCCAAAGAAAAGTAACTGTGCAGCCACAGGCGTCCCTCACCAGCGAACTCGCAGGCTCGGCCTCTGAGCTTCGTATGCCTGGCACCATGTTCCCGGAGCTTTGCTGGACTCTCCTCACCTCCCAAGCCCCTGTGCCTTTGGAGGCAGCAGGTGTCAACCATTCAACACTCACGCTCATTTCCAGGCATGCAGAGCCTTTGCAGGCCACCTGTTTGGAGTTGGCTAAAAAGGATTCGTGACAATTTTTTTTGTTGTTTTTTTTTAAGATAGAGTCTCGCTCTATTGCCCAGGCTGGAGTCCAGTGGTGCAATCTCAGCTCACTGCAACCTCCACCTCCCGGGTTCAAGCTATTCTCCTGCCTCAACCTCCCAAGTAGCTGGGACTACAGGCATGCACCAGGTAATTTTTTTGCATTTTTAGTAGAGACGGGGTTTCACCATGTTTGTCAGGCTGGTCTCGAACTCGTGACCTCCAATGATCCACCTGCCTCGGTCTCCTAAAATGCTGGGATTATAGGCGTGAGCCACCGTGCCCGGCCAACAATTTGTAATAGTAAATTTTAAAATGCATTTCAATGTGTCATAAGAGTAGCAGCCTGCAGCACCCTTAGCTGGTTTTACCTTTCCCCAAAGGATGCCTGCAGCTGGTTGGACGCTGAGCAATTTGAATCGTAGGTAGGATTTTACGGGATTTTCTTTTCTATTTCTACTAAACTAGACAAGCCCACTACAGTGTTTCGGTCCTCAGGACAGGGAGGCTGTGTGCTGGAGAGCTCTGTCAGATCACGGACACAGTGACAGTGACATCATGGACACCGACAGCCAGTGTCACTCCATGCCTGATCCTTGTCCGGTGCCCAAGGATGGACAAAGACTGTGGCCGTGGAGAGCTGAAGGGCTTGGCACAGAGCTGCCTGTTTCCACCATGGGACCCGAAGCTCACGAGCCATCTTCCCACGCCCCTTGCTCTGTCAGCCACATCTCACCAGCTACCAGGTTCTGATGCATCTCCCTCTCCCACGCTCAGGCCACTTCCTCCCCGTCCAGGCAGCAGCCTGGTTGATGTCACCACTGCGTCCTGGGTTGTGCTGGCAGCCTTCTGACCCATCAGGATGGTGATGGGCTGCTTCCCTGGCCTGCCTATGGTCCTCATGCTAGTCAGGTTGCACACACCCACCTCTGAGTCTGCACCCTCCTGTCTGTTCCCCTCAATGGCTGGAGGCCCCCTCCTTCCCCAGCAGAATGAGCCCAGCACTCCCTGCAGCAGTGGGGCCATACGGCACCATCTAACTCTCGTCCGTGTTCAGATTCCGACAGCCTCAGCCACAAAGCACACAGAAGCCTGTCCTGGGCCCAGGGCAGACTCCCAGCAGACAGGAGAGTTCTGGGCTCTGTGTCCCCTTAACCCTGTCCCAGGCCCAGGGCCGACTCCCAGCGGACAGGAGAGTTCTGGGCCCCGTGTCCCCTTAACCCTGTCCCAGGCCCAGGGCCGACTCCCAGCGGACAGGAGAGTTCTGGGCCCCGTGTCCCCTTAACCCTGTCCCAGGCCCAGGGCCGACTCCCAGCGGACAGGAGAGTTCTGGGCCCCGTGTCCCCTTAACCCTGTCCCAGGCCCAGGGCCGACTCCCGGCAGACAGGAGAGCTCTGGGCACCACGTCCCCTCAACCCTGCGCCTCTGCCCTTCTCGAGGGTTTTGTGCCACAAGCATCGGAGTCCTTCCCAGGGCCCAGCTGTCGACTCCATCTGCTTCCGTGCCAGCCTGCCGGGGGTCCAGTCATCCACATCAGCGCTCTCTGCAGGATGCGACAACTCCCTGTAGCCGCTTCCCTCTGTGTGGCCTTGCAGAGAGGTCACTGCATGGGCCACGGCCAAAGAATTTCTCCTCTGTGCAGAGGACATTTTGTCTCATGCTGAGGGTGCTTCAGACTCTTCTGGGCTTCAAAGAAGCAATGTCCAGGAACCACAGCTTCCGGCCCTCACCTTCAGCCTGCCTCCCCCTAGAGAACAGCATCCTGAGGCCCCGCTCCTCCTGCACCTCAGCTCTAACTCAGGCCGTGGTGGACCAGGAGAGTTCAGCTTTCCATGCCCGTGAGCACAGCCTTCTGTGCTCAAAACCAATCACGTCTCAGCCAAAGCCTGAACTCCTGGGAGACATTGACTCTTAGAGCCTATGGGACCTGGTTCCTGGCCAGCTCCCCATGCCAGCCCTGCGGGCCCCTCCACCCACTGCCCTCTGAACGCCCCATGGGTCCTGAGTCTCTCCGGTCCAAACGCTCCCATCCTCCCCTGGAGTGTAAGTTAGTTTTGCTTCCAGGTTTTCCTCCCTGAAGTTTTCTGTGACCCCCGACATGTAGGGCTCAGGCCCTGACTTGGCTGGTGTGGTAGACGCAGGCCGGCAGATGCTCATCTGCACAGATTGTTGCGGGGGGGCCGTGCAGGTCTCACCAGGCTGAAATCCAGGTGTTGGCCAGGGCTGGGGCTGCATCTAAAGCTTGGGGTCTCCTCGGAAGCTCACTCGGGGCGTTGGCGGAATTTGGTTCCTTGTGGCTACAGGACCAAGGCCCTGGCTTCCGGAGGCCCTCCCTCCCCACAGCATGGCTGTCGGCCTCTTCCAGGCTGGCAGAGGAAGGAAGAGTCTCCAGGGCACTCCCTGCTCATAAGTGTTTTCACCTGATAGGGTCAGGCCCACCCAGGACGATCTGCCAGGACTGCAGGCTGGGGGTTTCTGATGCACGGGAACAGCGTGAACGCAAACGCGTGCAGTGCACCTGGCCCAGCGACCCCGCTCAGAGCAGGCAGAGCAGGCAGGGGGCCAGGAATCAGCCTTGCAGGCCCGAGTGCCCGGGGTCCTGGAAAGACGGCAAGAGGGCCTCAGACTCCATGCGCAGGGAGCAGCAGAAACATGTTTGGTGTAGGAAGCGGCATTACAGCCACAGCGAGGAATCCCTCCAGGGCTGCTCTGCAGGGGACGAGGCATCCAGCCCTGCCCCTTAGCCCCCAGGTCCCCCATGCAGCCGCTCAGGGCTCCCCACACCACCACGTTTCCGGGAGATGCTGTTTGAAAACCTCCTCTGTGGCTACACCCCAACGCCCATCGTGCAATTTTCCAAGGGGAGTCGGGGACGTCAGGTGCTTACTGAGCACACCTGAGGGCCACATGCCCTGCATTTCCTAAGCTCCCACAAGGGACCCCTCACTCGTGCAGCCTCTCCGAGCACCCCTGACTCTGGGGAGCAGCGCAGGGTGACCCTCTCTCCTGGTGGCTGCTGAAAACTGGGCTTGGCTCAGTGTAACCATGAGGCCCAGAGCAGAGGCAGGACGGCCAAACCTCTCTGCAAGGGTACGTGGGCCGAGACGTTCTGTCTCCCTGCTGCTCCAAGAGCTTCCTCCAAATGCGCATGTCAGCCGCCTATGGGAAGCCCCAGCATGGTGGAGTCGCAGGCCTTGGAATGACATCTTGAAATGGGGAATAAGGTCACTAAGGGAAGAATTCCGAGTTCTGCTTGGCCTGACTGCCCCCCACACCCCCATGGCCACCACCCCCACCGCCAGCCTCTGGCTTCCTGCAAGCACTTGAGCCCTGTGACCAGGAGGACTTCCCGCAGCAGAGACCCTCATCCCCTCACACCTCACAGGCCACCCTTCTACCTGCCTGCCTCACCCAAGCATCTATGGAAGCCGCAATGAGCCGGCCCCTTCCCTCCACGTCCCACAGGCACCCATGCTGAATGCACTAACATCCGCAGTTCACTGACAGTTACCATGATGACGCTGATTTCAAAACCCGCTACTTGAGCTTGTTAACCCTTTGCAACAGACCCAGGGAGCTGAGCAGCGAACACGGACGTGGGTTCTCAAATCTGAACGGTCAGGACTGCTCTTTCTTCAGTTACTGGTGGCAAAGGAAAAGTGACTCGGGACTTCACACACCCGGGGCTCTGGCCCAAGACCCGCCGCGGAGCCGCTAGTTCCCAGAACGCCTCCTCGATGCGAAAGCAGGGTTTTCACCTCTAGATTTTTTTTTTTTTTTTGAGACGGAGTCTTGCTCTGTCGCCCAGGCTGGAGTGCAGTGGCACAATCTCGGCTCACGGCAAGCTCCGCCTCCCGGGTTCATGCCATTCTCCTGCCTCAGCCTCCCCAGTAGCTGGGACTACAGGTGCCCACCACCATACCTGGCTAATTTTTTTTTTTTTTTGTATTTTTAGTAGAGACAGGGTTTCACCGTGTTAGCCAGGATGGTCTCAATCTCCTGACCTCGTGATCCGCCTGCCTCGGCCTCCCAAAGTGCTATGATTACAGGCGTGAGCCACCGCGCCTGGCTGAAAGCAGGGTTTTTAAAAAGCAGGAGGGTGGATGGCACAGACGCTGACAGGAAGGGACTTAGAAACGCAAACTGCAGGCCCTGGAGTGCACCCAATGCGCAGGCAGCTTGTTTTCACAGGTGCAAAGGTTCACAATCCGCCTCCCACGTAAGCCTAACCCTGAGGGCAAGCGCTGGGCCCCACCGGGGACCCCAAGGCAGGTGGCTGAGGTCAGGGGACCAGGGAAGCCCGTGTGAATCAGAGGCGCCAGGCCTTCCGATGGAGGCCGGTTTCACAATTGATCCAGAGCTGTAGCCCCAGTGGCTCTTCTTGGAGACCCAGGAGAGCATTCTGGAACCTCCCTGGGTCATCCCAGATGAAACTCAGGCCAGGAGAATCAAAGACATTTAAGGCCTGTTCCCCACCGCCGGCCCTTCCCGCCCTCGATACTGCTGTCATGTGGGGATGAGTGCCCAGAGGTGAGTGGGGCAGGACTCAGGCCGCAAGCTGAGCGCAGTCACACAGGAGGGACACAGTCTGTGTCCCAGGGGCATCTTTGAGCCCTCAACCAATGCTGGGACCACCCATCCCCTAAAATCCCACCACGAAGACAATACATACCCTAGTGGCACAAACCACTGAAAATCAGACTCCACCAGCTACAGCCGAAAGCGTGTGCTGATTTTCCGCAATTTTTCACTTTTTCTTTAGTGTACAGCCTTACTTGGGGGGTGGGGAATGGAAGTAATTTTTAATTCTTAATTTATAAAATGTATTTATTAAATAATGTTGTGCCCGTGAAAACTGGGAAAGCAATATGAATAGGCAACAAAGTAAAAAAGAAATACAAGTGGCTGATAAGGTATAGAAAGATTCAACCTTACCCATAACTAAAGAACTAAACATTTAAACTATGCATTCTATTTAATCCATTTTATTGGTTAAGAAAAAAATTTCATGAACAAACCCTCATTTTAAAAGACATGTTACATCAGGACATCTGTAGACACAGGAGGGGCTGTCTCTGGAAAGGGACATTTACTTCCTGTTGAGCTATCCCAGCCCAGGACCCCAGGTCACCAGCTCACAGGGAAGAGCTTTTCCTTCCCTTCCCTGGCACCAGCATTGTGATGGGTAATTGTGTCAACTTGGCTGGGCCACGGTGCCCAGATATTTGGTCAAGCACTAATTCTGGTTCTCATGTTTCTGGGAGGGTGCTTTTTGGCTGAGATTAACATTTCAATCAGTGGACTTTGGGGAAGCAGGTGGCTCTCCAAAATGCAGGTGGGCCTCATTCAATCAGTCGAAGGTCTTAAGAAAACCAAGATGGACCTCCCCGAGCAAGAAGAAATTCTGCTAGCAGAGGCCCCGGGACTCCAACTGCAGCTCTCCTTAGGTCTCCAGGCTGCCACCTGCCTTGCAGATTTCAGACTCCACAATTGCATGAGGAAATTCCTTAAAATACATAAATATACATAGAAGGATGGAAAAATGGATGGATGGATGGTTGAATGGGTGGGTGGGTGGGTGGGTGGATGGATGGATGGATGGGTGGGTGGATGGGTGGGTGGATGGGTGGGTGGATGGGTGGGTGAATGAGTGGGTGGGTGGGTGAATGAGTGGGTGGATGGATGGATGGATGGATGGTTGAATGGGTGGGTGGGTGGATGGATGGATGGATGGGTGGGTGAATGGGTGGATGGATGGACAGATGGGTGGATGGATGGACAGATGGGTGGATGGATGGACAGATGGGTGGATGGATGGACAGATGGGTGAATGGGTGGGTGGGTGCGTGGGTGGATGGATGGATGGATGGATAAATGGATGGATTGGATGGATGGATGGATGGATGGATGGATGAATAAATGATGCTTATCCCTTCCTTTGCTGGCTTCCGAGCCTCCGGGAGGGAGCAGTTGGGTGTCTGGGGGGCCCAGGTCCTGAGGCAGGAGGCAGAGCAAGCAGACACTGCACCCAGCGTGCTGTCGCCTGGCGGTGTGGACCCCTGGGCACTGGTGTGTGCGTGGATCACAGGGCAGCTCTCTCTGGAGCCCGGTGGGAGGAGCAGGGGCAGGATGTGCTGGTCTTCTGCTGAGAAGGGTGGGTGGCGTTGAGGCAGAAGGAAGAGCTCTGTGCCGCTAGCTTGGGACCTGCTAGTGTGTGATTCTGAAAGCCAGAGAGAGAGGCCAGGCTCACCTTGGACATGGAGGCAAGGCCCAAGTGTCAGCAAGGCCCAGAGTGAGCAGGGAGAGAGCCTCTGCCCATCCATGCAGAGAGTGGGGTGGGTGGGCCAGGCCTCCTCGGGAGAGCCCTGTAAGGTGGAGGAGCCCCAGGAGCTGGGAGGGGACCCAGGGCCTGGGTAGGGGGGGCAGCATGTCCAAAGGTTACTTTAGAAAGTGGCTCTTGACCTGGCGTGATGGCTCACACCTATAATCCTAGCACTTTAGGAGGCCGAGGCGGGCAGATTGCTTGAGACCAGAAGTTCTAGACCAGCCTGGGCAACATAGGGAGACCTCATCTCTACAAACAAATTCAAAAATTAGGCGGGCGTGGTCTCACATGCCTGTAATCCCAGCTACTCAGGAGGCTGAGGCAGAAGAATCGCTTGAACCCGGGAGGTGGAGGTTGCAGTGAGCCAAGATCACGCCACTGCACTCCAGCCTGGGCGACAAAATGAAACTCCATCCAAACAAACAAAAAAACCCAAAAGTGGCTCTTGGCTTCAGAAGAAGAGAGACACCCACAGATTGTCCTGAGCCTTGTCTTTTCCAGGAGTGAAGTGAAGGGGACAGAAAACGTCCAGGCATTTTGGGCAGATAAAAGAAAGTCTCTTTCTAAGCTCAGCCACATCATCATCATGAACCTTTGCAGAGAAAACTGGAGAGTGATGGCTCCCGGAGCACCCGAGACGCTCCCCAGACGCCGGAGCACCCACGGCCAGCGGGTGGACATGGTGTCCACATGGTGCACACTCTTGCCCTTGAGCCTATGGGAGGGAAGCCAGGAAGATATGGATGGAGCAAGGGGAGCACGGGAGCCTCGGGGCCTGCGGGGGGCCAGGCAGCAGCTGCCCTCACAGTTGCACGGTACAGTTTGCAGAACACACCCTCCTGCCCTGTGGAAGCTTCCAGGCTCCTGGGCAGGTCGCTGAAGGATCCTCTTCCTGGCCCCTGGAGTCCACGGGTGCGGCATCCCGTCCCCACATGGGTGCCTGCCCCAGCCACTTGGTCGTCACCTGTGAGCACCTGAAAACCAGGCCACAGCCCAGACTCACAAGGAGCCACGGGCCTGGGAGATTTATTAACCATTTGCATGTAATTTTCCATTAACATTTCCTATTTTGGCATCTTAAAGAGTGGAAGTTGATTTCGGTTCAACATCCTGTGGGGAAATTAGTTCATTTTGCTAACGCATCTTAATAATTACAGTGACATCAAGGTTAATTGCTTAATCTGGATTGCCACAGTGCAGGCCGCTGAATTCCCCACGCAATCTGTGCTATAATTAGTGCCGGGGCATCCAGATTTAGAAGGCTCTTTCACCGGAACAGCGGAATCAGGCAAGGTGATCGATGGATATGACCAAGAGGACACTTTGCGCACAGGTCCGGGGTCGGGCTCTGTGAGGCCATCAGCCAGGGAATATGTGGGGTGTGTCTCCCCAGACCACAGGAAGTGGCCAGCCTGCCCCATGCATCTGCTGCCCACGCAGGGTGACCAGCGCAAATGAAACTCTCCCAAACTTTCTGCTGCGGGCTCATCTCCCCGCAGCCAGGACAGCAATGACCCGTGCCAGGGGACCAGGACACCCAGCTGACCATGGCTGCAGCCCGCGTGGCAGGGCCCAAGATTGCTGTGAAATGGAGCCTCAGGCAGTGCCTCGGAGTCACGTCAAGGACTGTCATGGGATCCGGGCAGAAGCGAGTGCCCTGGGAGGGAATTGGCCAGTGATGGGGATGAACAGCTGCTGGGGCACCAAGACTCTGCTCAGCCAGGCTGTGGTGTGAAGGGGGACTCAGACTCACCTTCAGAGGCAAAGGCCTGGATGAAGCTGAATGGAGCAGATTCTGGGGACATGCTCATCCCAGAGGCCTGGAAGGTCGTTCTGGGAAGAGCCTGGAGGCGCCTCCCCTTGTTCCCGGAAGGTCATCCTGGGAAGAGCCGGGAGGTGCCTCCCCTTGTGCCCAGGGCAGGCAACAGATCCGGTTCTCAGGCTGCACACTTGGTGGCCCAAGGAAGAGGAAACTCCCTGAAATGCTGGCTTAGTCGTTTCCAGGCTAACTCGCTCATCTCTGGGTTCAAACAATCCACATCTGGGGTAAGACGCAGCCTCCAGGCTTGTTGCTCATCCCTTCTCCCTCCTGTCACGGGGAAGCATCCCCGGCCCCGCTCCTGTCCAGCCGGCAAGGACTGTGCTGAGGGCTGCGCTCTTTCCCCAGGACCAGGCCTGTTGGGGACTCGCCCCCAGGACACCCCGAGGACAGGCAGCACAGTGAGGCCCTGAAGCCTCCGGCCACAGCCTCCCTCCATCCCGCCCCACGCAGCCCCACGTGCCCCGGGAGCACAGCTAGGGTCGCACTGGGGTTGTTTTGGTAAAACGTAACTGTACTTTTATGTCTGTAATTTCCTTAGAGCTTGAAACAAAAGGAACATTTGGAGTCGGTTTCATTGCTGCGTGCTATTGGTGTCACCCCACTGCGCACGGCAGAAACGCAGCTGTTCACATGTGCCGTCAAAGGTCTCTGCTCCACTTCATCAGACCCTACCAGGGTCTCACCTTTTCTATCCAAAGGCTCCAGAAAGCACATCTTTCCCCTGCATGAGGAGGGCACAGGATCACACTCACGGCACAGCCCCAGGTTGAGGGGCCACCTGTGGGAGCCCCAGGGGGGAGCAGGACAGAGGCCCTTCAAAGAATGATCTTGATACAACTGTGACGGGTGGAGACACGCACTGGCGGCTCCCCCACAGCCTGCCTCCGCGTCTCCAAAGCCCCTCTCCCCATCCTCCGACAGGCACCCTCACTCCCACCCACATTAACCCCAAACCGGAGCTGCAGGGCATCACCCAGCACACGTGTGCACACCCCAAGCCGTTGACTTCAGGTGTCTGAGCCTATGAATGCCGTCTAAACCATGTGCACACTGCACACTCCTCTCTCCACCCAGCCACAAGTCCCTGAGCCCCGGCCACGTCTGTCTACACAGCCGAGTTTACTCAGTCCATTGCGTGGTGTGGCCACACAATGATCTCATGCTTATTTTCTGGTCACAGGACACCAAGGCTGTGTCCAGCATCTGCTGTCACCAATGGTGCTGCCAGGACCAGCCCCGCACACACCTTCCCGCACAGACCTCCAAGTCACCAAACGCACACCTACAGGACTCAGGGGGTCTTCGGACCCCTCATTTCACCAGCTGATGACAACGTGTTTCCCCCTGTGGCTGCAGCCACTCTTGTCCCATGGGCAGCGCAGAGCTGTCCTCCTTGCTGAGTGTCCGCCGGGCCTACAGTGGGACGATGCTTCCTCGCAGGCTGACCCCGCACTGCCCTGGTTAACTCAGGAGCTGAGGGTCTGCTCACACGTCCCCCCAGGACCCTGGTTCCTGCTCACACACGCCCCCAGGAACCCAGGCATGGTTCCTGTTCTGTCAAACTCCCCGTCTTCTTTTCTGCCAGTTTTTCTGCTGGTCTACTTGTCTTTTTCTCTTATGTTTAGGGGATCCTAAATGTTTTGCAGACTGTGGCCCTGGCCCTGGTGTCCAACTCCCTATGGGACAGCTGGTCACAGCCCACTTGACTCACTCCTCACCCCTACACCCACGTAGCCTGCACAGACATCACAGTGACCCCTCAGTCCCAGCGTGCCCCCAAGGAGCCTGTGCCTGCCTGCTCCAAAGGCACCAGATAGAACTCCTGGCAGGAACCTGCCTGGATAACGCCCCCGGCCCCAGCAAAGGCCTTGGCCCACAGTTCCTCTCTCCCCACAGCCTGGGTGATGCCCCAGGCCCCAGGAAAGGCCTTGGCCCACAGTCCCTCTCTCCCCACGCCCTGGCTGAATGGGTCCCGACGGCTCTGATGGCTCCCCACTCCCCTGCCCTGTGGGCCGTGCTGCCCTCTCCTCTCTGGCTCTGTGAGTCATGCACGGCCTCTGTGATTCCACGTGCTGTTCTATGCCGCGCCAGCTCCCACGTGCCTCACCTGACTGACACCACTGAACCCTCCTCCCAGCCAGCGCTCTCCCAGGGAGTGGCTGTCTAGTCTTGTGGGAATAAACTGGACACAGGTCCAATAGGAGCCCCCAGGGCATCTGCAGGATAAACAAGTGTCCTGAGAGAGGGACATCTGGTCACAGGTTGGGCACTTGAGCATCAGGCCTTCTGCTACCAAGGATAAAGAAGAATCCCCTGAGAGACAGCCCGTAAACACCCACTGCCCCCCACCCTGGGCCCCACCAGGGCAGGACTAGAGTTTATAGCCGCTCTCCAGAGAGGGGCCTCAAGACCAACTTGGGAACAAATACAGCCAACACGAACCTCTCGAGCTGATTTTTGTAGGGGTGCAAGGTATGGATCCAGGTTCTTTTTTTTGCCTACGGAATTCAGTGCCATCAGCATCACTGCAGAAAACGCCATCCTTTTTTCCTTGAATTGCTCTTGTACCTTTGCATAAAACAATTGACCATCCATGTATGGGCCTATATATGGACTCTCTGCTCTAATCAATTGATCTGTGTCTCTATTCTTTTACCAATACCACTACATTTCTTATTATAGTTTTAGAGTAAGTCCAGAAACAGGTGATTTGACCCTCCCAGTAGCTCTTCTTCACAAAATTGTTTTGACTGTTGGAGTTCTCACGCCTTTACGTTTACATTTACATTACATTACATTGTTACATTACATTTGTTACATTGTAACATTACGTTACAATGCACTCACTGATTTCTACAATAACTGAAATTTTAACTGGGATTGTGTTAAACAGATAAGTTTCAGGAGGCCAACATTTTCACAGGATCGATCTTCTAACTCATTAACATGGCTCACTTCTTCACATACTGATGTCTTCTTAATTTTTTCACCAGTGTTTGATAGTTTTCACCTTACAGATCCTGCATGTATCTTGTGAGATTTAGACATACGTACCCCTCTTTTAGTTTATTGTAAATAGGCGTGTATTTTTACATTTTTGACTTGCAATTATGCATTGCTGGTATACAGATGTACAAGTCATTTTTATAAACCTACTTTGTATTTTGCAATCTTTCTTAATGAACTTATTTGTCTGAGACCAGTTATTTCTGAGAAGAGAGATAATTTTGTTCCTTCCTTTCCAAAATATATATCTTTTTATTTCTTTCCATTACATTTTTCACTGCTAAAATTTCCAGCAGGATGTAGGATACTTGTGGTATATATTAGTTCATTCTCACACTGCTGTAAAGAACTACCTGAGAAATCATGGCAGAGGCAAAGAGAAGTGAGCACATCTTCATTTGTTGGCAAGAGAGAAATATCGAAGCGGGGAGAGCCTCACACGTTTAAATCATCAGATCTCATGAGAACTCACTCACTGTCACGAGAACAGAAGGGGGAAATCCACCCCCATGATCCAATCACCTCCCACCAGCATTGGAGATTCCAATTCAACATGAGATTTGGGTGGGGACACTGAGCCAAGCCCTATCTGGTACATCCTTGCCTCGTTTTCTATCTCTAAGATAAGCATTTATTCTCTCACCGTTGTAGACCATGATAACCAGAGATTTTTTATAAATGCCTGTTACAGGCTGAATTATGTCCCCCCAAAATCCACATATTGAAACCCTAACCCTGAATATTACTGTATTAAGGTTACATGAGGTTGTAAGGGTGGGGCCCTGATCTAATAGGACTGGCGTCCTTATGAGAAGAGGGAGAGGCAAAAAAGACTTTCTCTCTCTCTCTCTTTCTACACACACACACACACACAAAGGAAAGAACACGTGAAGACACATGAAGAAGACAGCCACTTGGCCAGACGCGGTGGTGCACACCTGTAATCCCAGCACTTTGGGAGGCCAAGACTGGTGGATCACGAGGTCAGGAGTTTGAGACCAGCCTGGCCAACATGGTGAAACTCCGTCTGTACTAAAAAACACAAAAATTAGCCAGGCATGGTGGTGCGTGCCTGTAGTCCCAGCTACTTGGGAGGCTGAGGCAGGAGAATCACTTGAACCTGGGAGGCAGAGGTTGCAGTGAGCCAAGATTGCACCACTGCACTCCAACCTGGTGACAGAGCGAGACTCTTTCTCAAAAAAAAAAAAAAAAAAAAAAAAAAAAAAAGAAGAAGAAGACAGCCACCTACAAGCTAGGAGGAGGGCCCTCAGCAGAAACCAGCCTTGTACTGGAGCCTTGATCTTGGCTTACAGCCTCCAGAATTGTGAGAAAATTTCTGTTGTTTAATCCACCCAATCTGTGGCTTCTGTCAGTCTGAGCAGACTAACACCATGGCCTTTATTAGTTTACGGAAGTTTCCTTCTATTCCTATTTTTCTGAGTGTTTGGGGTTTTTTTTTAATTATAAATGAATATCAAATTTTCTCGAATGCATTTTCTTTATGAATTGAGATGATCATATGCTTTTCGGTATGGTAAGTTACACTGGTCAATTAATCAATGTTGAACCAGCCTTGAATTCCTGTTAAATCCTCCTTAGCTACAATATGTCAGCCTTTATGTTTTTCCCTAGATAGTCAAGCCTAACTGGGAGATTACAAACACATCACACAACACATTCATACCACACATACACCATACCCACACCACACACCCACACACACACCCCACACCACATACTCAAACACCACACACACATCACATACACATACACCATACACAGCACACACACACACACAACACACTCCTACCATAAACACACCACACACCTCCTCTCACACACCCCACACCATATACTCAAACACCACACATGTATCACATACACATACACCGCACACACACACACACAACACACTCCTACCATACACACACCACACACCCCCCTCACACACACACCATATACTCAAACACCACACACATCACACATACACCACACACATACACAACACTCGTACCACACAAACAGCATACACATCACACACACCCCAACACACCACACACCCCACCATGTCCTTGAACACCACACACACATCACACTCATACCACACACACCACACATACCACACTTCCCTCCCACACACACTACACCATATACACAAACACCACATACACACACACAACACACTCATACCACACACATAGCATACACACCACACTCCCCCCACACATACCACACCATATACTCAAAGACCACACACACATCACACATACACCATATACCACACACACACCATACACACAACACGCACCCTCCCACACGCACCACATCATATACTCAAACACCACACACATCACACATACACACAACATGCACACACACATACACGCACACACACACAGGCACTCAGCCAGGCATAAGTTGTGCTGGGCGCTTTCCAGGATGCTCACCAGCACCCAGTCTTCTCCCCTCTGATGACTCTCCCTTTTCCAGAAATTCCACAGGCTTGCCTCGGAGGATGAGGAGGATCAAGAAGCTATTCTTACATTGTAAGCAAACTTTAGGATAACTTAAAAAGAAATTATCTCCTTCCAATGATTGGCCTTGGCAAATCAAAGGCACTATGGATTTCAGGCTGCTGTACCTGCTTTGACTAAAAAATCTTACTTTTGAAAGTCAATGCTGACTTATGGGATGAAGGCTGGCTCTGCCTTCCTCTTCCTTACTAGGGGATAGTGTCTGCACAGCAAGCAACATGCAACACAGAAATACACCTTAGGGTTGGCATGGGGGCAAGATGGAATTCCAAAAGAAAACTCACTGCAGGCAGAGGGGGAGATCTCAGTATATGCTTTGGTTTTCCAGCCCAAAACTATGTGGGTCATCCACCAATTTATCCACCCATCCATCAATTCACTATTCATCCATCCATCCACCCATCCATTCAACCATCCACCCATCCATCCATCCACCTATCCATCCATACATACATACATTCATCCACCCACCCAACTATCCATCCATTCATCCACCCACTCATCCCTCCATCCCTTAATCTCTCCATCCACCCATCTACCCATCCATTTATTCACCCATCCATCCTTTCCTCCATCTACCCAGCTACCCATCCATCCACCTACTCATCCCTCCATCCCTTAATCTCTCCATCCACCCATCTACCCATCCATTTATTCACCCATCCATCCTTTCCTCCATCTACCCATCTACCCATCCATCCACCTACTCATCCCTCCATCCCTTAATCTCTCCATCCACCCATCTACTCATCCATTTATTCACCCATCCATCCTTTCCTCCATCTACCCAGCTACCCATCCATCCATACACCCATTCACCCATCCGTCCTTCCTTCATTCATCAGTCCATCTATCCATGAATCCATTATTCATCTGTCCATCCATCCACCCATTCATCCACCCATCCACCCATTCATTTATCCATCCTTTCATACACCCATAAACCCATCCCTCCATCTATCCATCCTCCACCCACCCATCCATCTACCCATTCATCCAGTCATCCAGTCATCCATCCAACAGACACGTGCAGAATTACATGCAGACAAAGTATGGCAGTAGGAGAAGGTAGGTACTTATTCATGGAGCCCCTTCTAGGCCTCATTCCTGGGTAGATTCAGTGTAAGCCAGATGACTGTCCAGATTCTCACCTGGGTTGAGCCCCCTGGGCAGACACACCCCTGGGTTTCCTTTGTTTAGAAGGGCAGAGGAAGATGCTGCTGCCCTAGGAAAGCCGTGTCCTGGCAGCAAGCCCCCAGCTGGGAGTTTTCAGCAGCTATTTTGTGAATGGAGATGGACACATAGCCCTGGGGTAGTTGGAGCTTTTCCTGG
This sequence comes from Gorilla gorilla gorilla, assembly GCF_029281585.2. Classification (NCBI taxonomy): domain Eukaryota; kingdom Metazoa; phylum Chordata; class Mammalia; order Primates; family Hominidae; genus Gorilla; species Gorilla gorilla. The sequence continues at coordinate 47,631,171 of NC_086018.1, forward strand.
CGGTATCCATGGCAACAGGAAGCACAAACAGAAGCATCATTCTACAGCCAACAGAGAGTTCGTTTTAAAAATCACCATTATCTTTTCAGAGTGCTTCTGGAGTCTCCAAAGCAGAAATGACCGCATGCATTTCAACAACATCTTTGCAATCCTCCCTTTACATGAAGAAAGCAACTGAGAACCTAAAATGACTTGCGCATGGAAATTCAAACCTAAATATATCAAGAGGAGTGTTCTTTGCCGAGGCCATGGCCTTGTAGAGTTACTGCAACACCGAGATAAAGTAGCCAGTGAGCACCCTACTTCCAGGGCATAGTCTGAAAAGATCTGTTTCAGACTGGAAAAAGCCGTGCACCTTCCTCTCTTCGATATGAAAATACGTGACGCGCCCGTGTTGCCTCCACTGACATACACCAAGCTCCATGTGGCTGGCAAGATATTACCCACCCGCTACTCCCTGACTGAACCATGAACACACCTCCACACGCTGTGGCTGAATCCCCCTGGTGTGGTTCACCCTTTAGGGAGAAAGCGCCCTGCAGATAGGGAGCCAGCCACCCTCTCCTCCAGGACCACTGGGCAGAGGCAGAGCCCCCTGCAGAGCACAGCCTCAGCACAGGGTCTTGGCTGCAAGTTTTTTACCTCCAGGCAGCATCTAAGGAGAAAGCCTCGGGGGAGCTGGTGGAGAAGAAGCTGTTGGAGGATGGGAGGCAGGAATGCAAGTGGCTGCCCTGGTCCCGGGCGATGGAAGTGAAGAGCAAGAAGGGCAGGTGAGCGGGGTTGGCCTGGTGGGGCTCACGGTGGCCTCTTGACCTGAGGTTCTCGAAGTTCCAGGGATGAAGGACCCTGGGACAACACCCCGGCCTTCTATCTGCAGCCATGCAAACAGCAGGCACCTGCCCATGCCCTGCCGTGCATTGCATCCCCTCTCTCCTGCCCCAAGCAGCATAGCCTTAAAAAGCAAATAACCCACACTCGGGGAAGTTTCACCAGGTTTCAGGTTCTTTTAGAAAGTGGAATTGCTCCACAGGGCTCCAGTTTTAGGCATAAGCTGGCACAGCCCCTGTGGCAGCGGACATGGCCCCTCCCCTCCTGGGCGGTTCCTGACCATGTCCAGACCCTGGGCCCCACCTTGGCCCTCGCTCAGCGCTGGGCATCTGTCTGCTGTAGCCCACAGAGGGCTGCGTGCTTCCCATTGGCCATGGATGTTTGCAGCGCACACGTATTTTCTGTTCTCACTTTCTTCACGTCATCTCGCATCCTAAATGTTTGGAGCAGAGAACACTCTCAAAGCCAGCAGGGCTCACAGCACCATCTTGAATACAAGTTAGTTTTTAGTTGAATGTAACAAGCAGTGGAGTGTCCAGACTGTTCAAAGGTGACAAGCAGCACAGCACACACAAGCCGAGACTCCCGGGGACTGTCCCAAAAGAAAGAGAAGAAATGGGAGACAGTAAATAGAAAACAAAATAGGGCGAGACCCAAACCACACACTTCTATTACCAAAATACAACTAAAAGGCACAGACTCTCCCACTTAGAGAGAAAAGATGAACCCACTGAGTGAAATCAGACAGAAAATGTCACCGATGCCACGGGCAAGGGGACGTGCCGGGTGGAGGCTCTGGGCAGCTGCGTCAGGGCCCCACATGGCCGCTTTGCCCTGGGGAAGTCACCTGTTCTCTGTGCCTCGATTTCCACATAAGGAAAACAGGAGTCACAGTAATGACGATCATGTTTATCCACATCATATCACAACTCAGAGGCACTGCAGGGGTGTCATGCGTTCATGTGGGTGAGGTTCCCGGTCTGGGGCCTGGAGCCGGCTCTGGAGGCACCTGTGCTGTCGGTGGGGTTCGGCCCCTGCGCTGTGAGTGTCAATCGCGCCAATATCCTGAGCTGCTGCAGAGGCAGCCAGAGCCCAAACCACAGAGGAAACCTGAGGGGCAGAGAGCAAGCGGCAGCAACTCAGCGCGGCAGAAACCGACGCGCAGAAAAGCCGGAGCCACCCAGCGTGATGTCAAATGACGCCCACAGCAAACTGTGCTGAATGGGGAAAGAGACTCTTAGGGTGACACGAGGATCCATTCAAACCAAGGTACAACCACTGCAGGTCTTTGTGGGATGAGACACGCTGTGGAGAATCCACAATTAAACATTCAGGAAGTGTGAGGAGCCATGAGGAACCAGCTCTCAGGAGGGAGGGACGTAAGGTGTCCCCTCAGCCTGGCTGCTGGAACAAGCTAAAAGTGAACAAGGAGAAAATCAAAACACGGGGAAACCGCTCACCTGCGGCACAGAGGAGATGCACTAGAACCTTCCAGTGCAAAAGCCCGGTGTCTGCATCAATTCGCAGTATCCTTAGGACACATAAAACCATGTATCCTACCCATAAAATGAGGAAATGTCAATCAACACCTCTGAAAAACACCTACAAACGTGAAACCCTATTGGCAGCTTTCTCCGAGCAGGGTTTAGCAACACACAAAATTGTACCACCTTAGAGCTTCTCTCTGGAGTTTCTTAAAATGCAAGGATGCTCATAGTGTTTGCCAAGCACCCCGGAGGGTGCAGGGAGAGCCCCTGCCATCCCCAAGGGGAGGAAGAGGCCACAGTTGTCATGCTTTGTGGTCAGACCTGAATTCAAGCCCTAACACTGACCCTAACGAGCTGGGGAACCAGCTAGCTAGTCCCTCATCTGAAAATGGGGTGGCACCAGCTAGCTAGTCCCTCATCCGAAAATGGGGTGACACCAGTTAGCTAGGCCCGCATCTGAAAATGGGGTGGCACCAGCTAGCTAGTCCCTCATCCGAAAATGGGGCGGCACTGGTGCCTCCCTTGCAAAATGGTGCAAGCGAAATGAGATTGTGCGTCTGCTTCAGTGCTGGCCGCTGCTCGCTATCAATAAATAAATCGTTCACTCTGAGTAAATCATGAGCCCCGGAAGGAAGGTGGTCTCGTCTCCCTCTGAATGTGTGAGCAGCGCACAGTCAGTGCATCCTGAACATCTGGGGCAGCGCCTGAGTTCTGGAAATGAATTAAGCCCCTCACTGATAATAGGGCGGTCCCGGCCATTCTTGGTTTAAGATTTTTTGTTTGTTTGTTTGTTTCCACTTCAATTTGTAACCAAGTTCCTCTCTCATCCATTTTTAATCTGCTTGGCTGTGAAGAAAACCATGTTAACGGTTTCTCATTTAATAAGAAAGGTGTAACAGCTGTTCCTTCAACCTGCGTTTCCTTCCATTTCAGCTCCAACTCACACATCACAGACACCTGGCAGAAACTTGGAGAGCTGAAGTTGGATTAATATTTCTGCTGCATCTAATTGAAGCCGTTCTTCTCCCGGCAGGGAGGAGGAAGGGCTGTGGGACTCGGTGCATGGACCCGGATGCGGGTGGGGCAGACCTCAGGTCCCAGGGATGAGAGGGAGCAGCAGGAGATGCAAACACCCTTGAGAGGGGAAACCAGGGCCCAGGGGCGCTTTCTCTCAGCCTCGGTCCTGGCTGCAGCCCAGACAGTCACACGGTCAGTCTAGGGTGACCCCATCCCTGGGCCGGGGCTGACCGGTCATCAGCAAAAGCACCCTCCGTGCTGTGAGTCCCAGGGGCGCTGGCGGGCACTGGAGAGAAAAGAAACCTCGCTGGACTGGAGACAAAGAACCCTCCCTGAGCCTCCCTGGGCTGCTTTCTTCTCCAGCCGCCCTGAAATTCTTTCCTCCGAAAACAGAGCTCGGAGACCTTCCCACCGACTGCACAGAGGCCTGGGGAGACGGCCCAGGTGCTGCTTGTGTCCCCACCACAGACTCCTTGTCGATGCTCTCAGGGAGATTCAGGAGAATAAACATGCCGAGCATCTCCTGTTCTCCTTGGTACCACCGGCCTCCAAGACGTCTTCCAGCCAGGGCAGACTCCTGCCCAGCCAAGCAAGAGGAACCCTGACTTGTCAACCTCAGAGCCAGGAAAGGCGGGGACCACAGGCCTCCCGAGGAGGGCCTCTCCGGGCAGCTCGAAGGACCTCAGATGACGCAGGCTCTCGTGTCAGGGTGCACAGCCATGTGATGACTCCACATTCACTCAGTGCTCAGCACAGAGTCACTGGGAGGCGGCGTGAGTCTGCGTGACATCAGCGTGTTTAGCACAGTCACTGGGAGACAGTGTGAGTCTGTGTGACATCAGCGTGCTTAGTGTATGACATCAGTGTGTTTAGTGCATGACATCAGCATGCTTGGCACAGAGTCACTGGAAGGTGGCATGAGTCTGCGTGACGTCAGCGTGTTTGTACTCAGAAAGGTTCTCTTGGTGTTTGTGCTGCTCTGTGTGATCTGCTGATTGGTTGATGTGAACAGGACGTGCCTGAATGCTGCAGGGGCAGCAAGGTGAGCCCCGGGCTCTGTCCTCTCTGCTAATGGGAGACCTGAGGAGGAAGCACCCACTCCAGCCAGAGGCAACACTCACTGGCCTGGGGACGCGGGCAGGGCCAGAAATGCAGGTGCACCCACTGCTCTCGTGGGCCCCAGGTTGAACTGTCTGGTGGGAAGGCCGGAGTTTGGGGTGGTGACGCAGGGGGTTGTGGCCCAGCTGTTGGGGCACGGCCATGGGCCAAGCCTCAGTGGTGTGAGGATCAGGAGGGCGTGCGACAAGCCTGGGACTGGCCTCCGGATGGCGCCTGGGTGGTCCTGTGCCTCGGCGACAACAAGGACCTGCCTTTAATGAAGAGCAGAGGGAGGTGAAGGGCACAGAAGCTGGCAAGCCAGGGAGCTGTGGTGGCAGGGGCACCTCCCCTCTCCAGACACTGGGCCAACCCAGCCACTGAGAGGATAGCGATCACCCCGGCCACCCTTCCCGAGGTGGGGCGGGAAGAACACAGGAGGGGAAGCGAGGTCCATGATTTTTTCTTTCAGGTCAGTGATTTAGCACCAACTGTGTGCAGGCCTCAGATGAGGCACAAGGGGCACCCAGAAGAGGAGGCGTGTTCTCTGCCGTCCGGGGGCACCCAGCCCAGCTTCTCTGCCATCCCAGGGCTCTCAGCCCAGCCAGCCCCTCACCTCCCGTGCCCACCCCTCCAGGCCCGCCCTCCCCAGCCCAGGCCAGCAGGTGGGCACCTCCATCTCTGGATTTCTGCAGAGGGAGGCATGGCTCCTGTATCCACGGGGCCCCGAATCTCCTGGCTCCCACCCCTGACTGAGAAGCAGAAGGAGCGGGCGGCGTTGGTCGGTTTCCGCAAACACCGGTTCCAGAGCTTCCGCTGTGTGGATTCTGTTCCTGGGTCGGGTGAGACGGAGAATCTTCCACAGCAGCTGCCACCAACCCATGTCCATCAGGTCTGGGAACCCACCCAGGGCCCCATGCTCCACATAGTGACAAACTTTTGACAAACTGGGCCTAATTGGTTGTTGTTGTTTTTCCATTTTTTTTTTTTTAAGGAACCAAGGGTCTGTAAAGAGAACTCCCATAGAGTAGATTTTAAAGCGGCTTCAGTTAAGAAATGCAAAATAAAGTGTTTTGTCTCTTTTTTGCTTACATTTGGAACATGATCAAGGCTGTCCGAGGCTGTCTGACCTCGCCTTAAAGCCGAGGGAGGAAAGCCAGCACCTGGACGCCACTGGCCCCGCCTGTGGGAGCTGGAGCCTCGTGGGGGGTGAATGAGGCCAGGGAGGTGGACACAGAAAGACTCTGCCCAGCCAGGTCTCTGGGATTCTGGGTGCCTGGACTTTGGTGCTCCAGGGAGCCAGCTTGCAGCTCCTCTGGTACCAAAAACAGAGGTGGCTGGAGGGACCCCTGGGAACCCACGTTTCTGCATGGCTGGGGTCCTTCCCAGCAAAGACCCTGCCCCCAGCCCCACCCTGGACCCTCTGCCCAGATGGTCGCCCTGGCCTTCCTCGCCCTCAGAGGATGACGGTTGCCTGTCAGGAGGTCTTCAGAGATGCAACACGCTTCCCCCGTTTAGCTTCCTGGGAGACATATTAGCAAAAAAATGTCTATGAGACAAGTTACAAACAATCTGTCTTTCTAAGAAGAATAATTAATCGAATGCCAAGTAGGAAGCACCAGAGTTCTGAATAAATGGAGAGACAGTTAGAAGAGCAAAACATTATCATTTGTCCAGCATAATTATTTTCTGGGAAACAGTCGGTTATTAATAAGGTGCATTATAAATATGCTTTTGTGGTCACGTTTCCTCTCTCCCGTCTAATTAACATGCTGGGGAATTGCTCTTTCGGTGGGGAAAGACATTTAAAATATATATTTCATGAAATCTGAGTTATCTGTCATAAGCTCCAAGAGGAACAAATAAAATATGGAGAATTCTACAGTCGTTTAAATACTTTATTACATGGCTGTGTTCAAATAAATTAGTTCTTGTGGTTCTGCAGGTGACAACAGAAAATCGTGGGCCGCAGGACCCCGAGGGTGGTGGGACACGCTCTGCCGGTCCCTGGACCCAGCATCTGCTTCCTTCGCAACCCATGGCTTCAGTCCAAGCAACACACACAGCCGACAAGACCCGGTTCCCGCCCAAGCAACACACACAGCCGACAAGACCCAGTTCCCACCCAAGCAACACACACAGCCGACAAGACCCAGTTCCCACCCAAGCAACACACACAGCCGACAAGACCCGGTTCCCGCCCAAGCAACACACACAGCCGACAAGACCCGGTTCCCGCGTGCGGACAGAACTCCTCCAAGACCAAGTCCCTCCCTGGGTCAACACGCCCGCCCCGTAGAGCCTGGGGAAATGCCACCACCCGTCCCCAACGGGTGGGGAAACTGAGTCAGAGCTGTGCTTTATCACTCCCACACAGAGAGGAAAGAGGGATTGGAAAAATAGATGGTGAGTGGCCCGTCTGCAAGAGATGCACAGCGACGCTTCTGCAGATAAGCCAGGCCAGGGAAGGATGTGGTTCAACACCATGGAAAGATCGGGGATCTGGGGGACACCTCAGGTTTAACTACGGGGGAACTACTGTTTAATTGACTTAGATGAAGGAATTTTACCTATTTGAGTGATTCGAAATCAGGGAGGGCCCCTCTGTGAGCCCCCCCTCGTCGGGGCTCAGTGGCAGAGCCCCGGTTTCTGCCGCAGACACCTCTCACTGCCCTCCACACAACACATAGCTCCCTCCTCCTCCTCACAGAGTGCCTCACACAGCGGAGGAAAGAGAGTCTCAGCTGCCCCAGAGCCCGTTCCTCACCAGGACCCGCCTGCGTAGTGACTCCAGCAACAAGATGTGTGTAGGATCCGGCCGCCCCAGTGCAGTTCCTCAAGGATCTTAAGAGAAACCCAAGAAGAACAAGCCCTGGCTGATCCTCCTGCCTTTGGATATTTTAACAGGATATGAGCCCCGGGGCTGCTGCAGCCACCTTGAGCTCACGAGGGGTTTGGCCGTGGGAGAGGCTGCTGTGCTGGGGACAGGAGATGGGTGCCCTGGAGACACCTGTGTGAGGGAGGGTGGCCACGTGGGGCCTGGGGCCAGCGGGGCCTCCTTGCCTCTTTACCCCCTCCCTTTGTCCCTCCCTCCATGGCCACCCTTCTTCTCTTCCCACTCTCACGGGTCCCGTGGATCCGGCCCCTCTTTGTCCCCAGACTCACCCCCATGACCTGGCAGTCCAGCGGGACACAGGCCCAGGCAAGCCCAAGCTCAGCCATGCCTCCCAGCAGCCTGAGGCCCGAGCAGGGTCTGTGATGAGCAGAGGCCGCAGACGGCAGTGCTGGGGCCGGGAATTCTCCCTGTGGGCTCTGCCCTCCGGCGTGACCAGTGCATGTGTCTGTGCTGGAGGTCGGGGCCCTTGAGATGAGACACTGAATGCTCCCTGCTCTGCCCGGCGCCCGGCGGCAGGTGGAGCGTCCAACACACACAGGGTCTGCACAGCCAGGCATTTCTTCCCCGCCTCGCATCCCTCCTGGGGGCAGCGTTCCATGTTATTTTGTCTGAAACAGGGTTCTTAGGCTCCCTAAAAAACACCCAGAGAAGACCTCATCACTTCACAACCTCAGATCCAAAAAATTCCCATAGCTTTGGTTCTGTTCTGATGGAAAACCCTGATGCTGACCTCCACCAGAACCTTCACAAAATGGGATGGAACCAAGAGATTTACTTCTGTCCATGTTGTTACGTGGTTCCTCGCAGGGAGGGCTCTGATGGGAGACTGGTCTGTTGCAAACATCAGAACAGCTTTGAAGGTGCAGTGGGGCGGGGGAGGCTGCAGGGCGAGGCTGGGGAGGCTGCAGGGCGAGGCTGGGGAGGCTGCAGGGCGAGGCGGGGGAGGCTGCAGGTGGGCAGTCGTGCTCGGGGTAGGGAAGGAGCCTGGCGGCCTCGCAGCCTCCGCGCTCTCAGGAAGCAGCCCCCGCCCTGGGACCTTCACCCCGGAGATGGCAGACTGAATCCGCACCTCATTTGTTGGCGCTTAGCAGATTTCTCAGAAAGTCCTCATGGGAAAAGCCAAACCGCCGCTTCTGTTCCGTAGCTGCACCACGTCAGCCCCTCTCTATTCACAAGAAAGCGTTTCAAAGGCTTCAGAGCAAATTCGTGTCGCAAAACAGAAAGTGCCTCTGGGAAGGGCTCAGGGCTGCTCTGAGGGTTCCTGCAGCGATGGCCCTTCATCAAGCCACAGAGCTTTCCGCTCCCTAAAAGGCATCCCCGGGCCATTCCTCAGGGAGGGTCCCATGCCACGTGCTCCTGGCTGGCCTGGAAGTGGAGCCAGGCCCCTGCCTGCAGGTAAGGGATGCCCCAGACCTGCTCCCTGCATGTGGTGCCTGGACGTGGACCTGGGGGGGTCTCTCCATCGGTCTAGAGTCGGGCATCCAGACCCCGGCGTGGACTCAAGCTCTGCTGGAAGGAGGCTCATTGTCTTTCAGGATCCTGCGGCCAGAGGCCAGGGCTGCCCACAGCAGAGATCCAGAGAGCACCGAGTCCACACATGGGAGGAGACTGGGAGGGAAGGGATGGGCAAAGCCTCAGAGGCCCATGAGACGCACGGCTGCAGGACGACATGCGTGGCTGTGGGGAGATGCGCGGCTGCAGGACAATGCGCACGGCTGCCAAACAAGGCCACACAGCGTCCACCTGACCAGCCCCCACCACCTACTGAGGAAGACAGAGAAGCTGCAAGAAGGGAATGAATGTTTCCAATGCCCCTGCTAGAAAGATCCTCTCATGCCCTAATCTGAAAAGTCAGGGAGAACTGTTCCTAGCTTTATTTTATTGTCAAAATGTATTCTCCAAGGTTGCTTTCACAGGTAGCCATTTCCTGGGGACACAGTGGGGGATGTGGAACCAGAAGGAGACGGCATGGGAAGGTGATCCCAGCACACCTGCGTAAACCAGAAATAAAATCCTAAGATCCCAACCAACCGAATGGATCCCTCCTCTCAGCCAAGGGATTCCAAAGTAAGCCTGAAACACTAGTTCAGGCCATGCCTCATTCTACCCTCCTCCCTCTGGAAGTCAGGCACAGGTGGCCGGCATTCACATTGAAACGAGGACCTTAAGACTGAAAAAACAGACTCTTTGTAGCAATAAGGTACCAATTCCAACCTGACTAACATGATCACGTGACAGACAGCAGGCCCTGAAAAAACTCAAAGTATTTTACCCCAAAATATATTTCTTTTGACATATTTGGAAATGGCCCCACAAAGTGGTCTCTCATGGGGAAAATCTGTGTTCTGTAAAGAATCCCCTTCCCTTTCCAGAAAGATCCCCTCCCGTCAACTAATTTTCCTGATGGAGGAGAGATTAACCAAGTCTGACGCCTTTTTTAGGTCTGATAAGAGACATTTGCCCTCTATTCCCTTTGAAGCCTGTTCCCTGGAGACTTCATCTACATAATAAGAACCTTGGTCTCCACAACCCCTCATCTTTACCCAGGCATTCCTTTCTTTCTATTGATTCCAGATCTTTACATAATAACTCCTTCAACCAATTGCCAATCAGAAAATCTCTGAGTCCACCTATGACCTGGAAGCTTCCACTTCAAGCTGTCCTGCCTTTCCAGAGCTAACCAGTGTACACCTTGCATGCATTGATTGATGTCTGCCTGTAACTTCTGTCCCCTAAAATACATGAAACCAACCTGTGACCCAGCCACATTGGGCACATGTCCTCAGGGCCTCTTGAGACTGTGCCTCAGGCCCTGGTCACACGTACTTGGCTCAGAATAAATCCCTTCAAATATTTTAGAGTTTGTCTCTTTTTCACTGACACAGGGCACGGGATTGTCGTCTAATTACAAGTTCCTTGATCCATGTCCTAAAAATGAGCCCATGAATTTTTCCCTCCTTCATTCTGAAATCCATGATCACCCAATGCAAAGAAGTGGGAAGTGTCATCCCATAGAATGTGAAGGCCTTTTCCTTCCCCGTACAGGTCAGGACCAAAGCCACTACGACCAGTATGTATCTATAGACCAGCAGAAAGCTTCTCATTTCCACCTAAGTGTCTGACCAATAGCTATGAGTGGATTTTGAAACTCTATCCTTAAAATAAATAATAATAATCCCATCTAGCTGACGAGGAAGTCCTCTCAAACCCCTGCTTCCCACTCCAAGCGTCTTTAGACGGAGCATCTCCTCCATCATAGTGTCTGCTGCTCACTCACAGGTGGGTCTGGCCTTCCCAGCTGTGATGCATTTGAATCAGTGGATGGCTCAAACAGAGGGCCCTCCCTGGCGTGGGTGGGTCCCGTCCAATCTTTAGAAGAGGCCTCCCCAGAACAAAAGGGAGGAGTAAGGGAGAATTCACTCTCCCAGCCTGACTGTTCTCAGGCTGGGACTTCAGCCTTCTCCTGCCCTCGGACTGGACCTTATTCCATTGTTCTTCTGGGACTTCCTCTTGCCACTGGCCGGTCTGCTCCTCTGGAGAGCCTTGATTCCCACAGGGAACTTGCAGCTGAAACTGCCCTCTAAAGACAAACATACATCACAGCTTCAGTGAGTCTGAGTCACTTGTATATGGTGTTTAAAACCTGTTTCCTGTCCAGAAGCGTCTGACCTCATACCCTGTGTCTCCATCCACAGGAGAGGACACCCAGTGTCCAGGCAGACGCCTGGGGGCAGCTCTCATTCCGAGAATGACTTCCACCAGGAAGGATCGGTGAACCGGCCTCCAGGGGACACAGGGCTGTCTTGCGGGAATAGAATGTACCAGTGAGATGTAACTGCACCTTCCCATTGTAAGGGCCTGGGGAGGCCCAGCCCACAGATGTTGCCATGTCTGTGTCATTTGTCTTTGGGTAAGAGCTTCTCTCCCTGCTGGCATCTCAGAAGAGAACCCAAGGGCACCCCTTCAAGTGGCAGAAACTTCCGGGAGTAAAATGAAAGCACAGAGCACCTTCCAGCCACCGCACCCTTCACCTGTGTCAATCTCCACCTCACCCTGGACAGGAAACGTAGTTCCAGAGCTGGGGAGCGGTCTCTGAGACACACATGGATGGCCCAATGGCTCTTCCCAGGCCTGCGAGTGGCATCTTCCCGTGTGAAGGTGCCTGGCCTAGCTTCCCCACTGAAGGCACAATGCATCCTCAGGAGGAGATCCACAGCCCCCCTGAAGCCGAGAGGAGCTCACCGCTCCAGGCAGCAGAAGTCAGAGACTGTGGGAGGCCTCCCCTACAGATGTCCCTCAGGGCAGAGAATTTGGAGACCAAAAGAGAATTTGTTCAATCCAGGAGAGAAACAGGTTTCTGAGTGAGTCCTTGGCACGTCTGAATCCCTGGTCTGTGACAGGGCTCCCCACATCCCAAGAAAGCTTTCCCAAATAGAACTCAGCAGAGTCTTCTCCTCAGACCACCTACTGCCTGCAAGAGAGGCCGAGTTCTCAGCACGGCACCTGGACCCGGACCCAGACCTTCCTTCTCTGTCGCCAGCTGACCTGACCTCGTCTGCCCTGCTCCCTACACACGTCCCGGCCCGTTCACCCATCCTGCCAGCCCCAAGCCTTACTCTGCCTGTGGAAGCTCCTCTCGCTGACTGCAGACAGTGGTGATAACAGCCACCACACACAGGGCCCTGTCCACACAAGGCTACTATGCATGCAACTCCTACCATTCATGGGAGACCCTATGACCAGGTAGCAATCGCCAGGACAGCCGAGTGGCCCTGGCCCCCCAGCTCCCTCAGGGCCAGCCTTTCCTGCTGAAGGGTGTTGGAATTTGCCACTCCATAATGCACCACTTTGGCCCAGGTATTCTTTTGAGCTGAAAGCAGTTGAGAAGAAGCAGATATAAGAAAAGCTCTCTACCCTCCTTAATTTGCAGGATATAAATGACGAAGGATTTTGAAGATGAAAACTGAGAAGGACATTGCCTTACCAGAAATTAAAGGCTACAATAAAGCTCTAACTGTCAAAACAGTGTGGCATTGGCACATGGACAGGCAAAACATAAGCAAAAATCAGGGTGATAAGCAGTCAGTTCAAAGACATTCCTGAATTTACATATATATCACGCGAACATCCAGAAATGAATTGGCAAGAGAATGGCTATTTCCTATTCTGGTTCCATATTTGACTCTCCACCTGGGAGAAAAAAAGAACAAAACTAGTATTTTATTAAAAAGCAAATTAGAGATAGACTAAAATCTGAAAGTAATAAATAATCTAACCATATTACCCCAAAACTTAAGAGAATGTTTATACACACTTCTTCAAGAAGGAAACTCAAATGCTGTCAAGGACACATGGATCTATTTAAAGCTGTCTTTAATGACCTGGAGAGAAGAAGCATATGTCAAAAGCCAAGCCGTAGACTGGGGAAATGTGGGAGGCAACTGGGCAGAAGACGGCCTCTGTCCCGAGAGGAAACATGGTGAAAAGGGAAAAGAGAGCCCATCCAGTAGTTTAAGTGAGAACAAGCTAGACAAGGTGATCCACACAGCCAGCAGCATGAGAAGACACACGGGATTCAGTATGGTCACAGAAACACAGGATAACAGATGATGAAATGCGCTTTTCTTCCATCCTCAAGCTGGCAGCTGTGTAAAGTGCATCCGCATCTGGTCCTGGCAGGATGCAAAGAAACCAACTCCTTATTGCAGGTGGAAGTAGAAATGGCTCCAAACACTTTGGAAAATCACCAGGCCATACACACTGGAATCTAAAATGCATTCCCAGTGCAAGGAACCTCTTCCTGAGACATCACAGCATCAGACCATGAGGACATGTGTTCACCTGGTGATGAAGGCAATGATGGTGGTGGTGATGGTGATGATGGCAAAGATGGCGATGGCTATGGTGGTTGATGGTAGTGGTGATAGTGATGATGATGATGGTGATGATGGTGATGGTGATGATGGTGGTGATGGTGATGGGATGATGACGGTGATGGTGGTAATGATGGTGACAATGATGGTGACGGTGGTGGATGATGGTGGTGATGATGATGGTGATGGCAGTGATGATGATGATGGTGATGATGGTGGTGATATGGTGATGGTGATGATGATGATGATGGTGATGATGGTGATGGTGATTATGGTGATGATGATGGTGATGGCAGTGATGATGATGATGGTGATGATGGTGGTGATGATGATGGTGATGGTGATTATGGTGATGAAGATGGTGATGATGATGGTGATGGTGATTATGGTGATGATGGTGATGGTAGTGATGATGATGGTGATGGTAGCAATGATGATGATGATGGTGATGGTGATTATGGTGTTGATGATATGGTGGTGGTGATGATAATGATTATGATGATGATGGTGATGGTAGTGATGATGATGATGGTGATGGTGATGATGCTGATGGTGGTGATGGTGATGATGCTGATGATGATATGGTGATGATGGTGATGGTGATCATGATGGTGGTGATGATGATGCTGATGGTGATGGTGAAGATGATAGTGATGGTGATGACGGTGATAATGATGGTGGTGAGATGATCCTGATGATGTTGGTGATAGTGACAGAGCAACTGCACATACTTGAAGGATGCTCAGGAGTCACATGAGGTGGACTTGGACCAGGGAGGCCTGCCCACCACAAAGAGAAGGCAGCTCATAGGCAGGCAGAACCTTGCTGGGATTCTCGTGACTGGGGTAGAGTACATCCTGCTCTCTTACTCTCAATGATCTTCCACCCATACACACATACTAGTGCTATGAGAGTGGCAAGGAGATGCAAACCCAACTGCTTGTCCTCTACATGCAAACATCAGATGCTTGTAATCCAAACTCAAATTTATTTGTTCCTGCAACATCATGTTGCCACCTTTGATATCAACTCTAACTACTGATGCAGTAGCTTCAGACCTCATCTCTCTAGCTTGACCTCATTTGTCCCTGCCTGCCCCCAAGGACAGAGAGTGTTTTCTTTCTGCATAGCAATAAGAGTGGCATTTTGGAGCACACACGAGGTACTGACTCTGTGCAAGCGCTCTCCCCACTGGCATAATCCCCCCCAGCATCTTGGTGACAGATGTTGTTATTAATTGGAAGTCAGCATAGCTGGGAAGGGAGGAGACTCACTGGAGGCCAGATCTACCTGACTCCCAGCTACTCTCAGGATTCATTCAGCATTCTCCACCTTGTCTCTTACACAGGCAGAAACCAGCAATATATACATACAAAAAAAAAAGGTGCTGTCACCTGGAGGCTCATAGCTGTTGTGATTGCACTATTTTGAACTCCTTGGATGTCAGCTTATACCTCACCCAGCAGGACAAACTCGCTGACCCTGGAGAACCCCAGTGCTGTAAGTTAACCAAATTCCTCCAGGAAGCAGGAAAATATCACTCAGAACCCAAGATGCAGAGACAATGAAATAAAATTAGTTTTTTTAAATGTTGTGTGTCTCCCAACATTTTTTTTCTTAAACTTACTGCCTATTATTTCTTATGCACTAGGGAGCATTAATAGATGATTAAGCAAATGGAAAATTAGTAAAGAAATATTAATGGCAAGAAAAATGGGGAAAAGCTATGCTCTACTCACATACGTTCAGTTTTAAAACACTCCTTAACTAGATCAGAGCAACAGAACAACTTTTTTGATAATAGTAATGGTGATGAATGTGGTGATGATGGTAGTAATGGTGTTAGTGATGGTGGTGGTGATGATGGTGATGGTGGTGATAATGGTGATGGTGATGGTAGTGGTTATGATGGGGATGATGGTGATAATGGTGATGGTGGTGATGGTGATAATGGTAATGGTGATGGCGGTGATGGTGGTGATGATGGTGATGGTGGAGATGGTGGTGGTGATGATGGGGATGATGGTGATGGTGGTGATGGTAGTGGTGATGATGGTGATGGTGGTGATGGTAGTGGTGATGATGGTGATGGTGGTGGTGATGATGGGGATGATGGTGATGGTGATGGTGGTGGTGATGATGGGGATGATGGTGATGGTGATGATGGTGATGATAGTGGTGGTGATGGTGATGATAGTAATTTGATGGCAGTGTTGATAGCAGTGGTGATTGTAGTGATGATGGTGGTGTTGGTGATGGTAATGATGATGATGGCAATGGTGATCATGGTGGTGATGATGGCAGTGATGGTGGTGATGGTGATGATGGTGATTATGATGATGATAGTGATGGTGATGGTGGTGAAGATGATAATGGCTATGGTGATGATGATGATGATGATGATGGTGATGACAATGGTGGTTATAATCACAATAATGCTGAAAACCCTGTACACAACACTTACAAGGCATTTTGCAAATATCTGACATCATTTGCTATTTTCCCGTTCCCCATCACCCCCCATCCTCCAACCCCACCCTCCATACTCCCTTTATCCTCTCATCTTGCATCCTCCATGCCCCTTCCCCCATCCCCAATTCCCTCATTCCTTCTGTCCTCCATTTATTCATTCATTCATCCGTTTAGTCATTAATTTGCCACCTACTAGGTACCAGGATCACTGGGTTTTACTGTAGGCTGAAAGCTTTGTGAGTTACTAGAATATTGGGAAGTTCCTTTTGCCCATCTTCCTGCCTCTAGGTAGAGTTAGTGCATCTTTATCCTCAGGGAAAAGATTAACGCAGACATTGCTGGATTCCATCTCTGGAGCACAAGGAGGAACCGGCTCAGCCTCCTGACTAGTTCTCTGATCCTGGAGAACCCCAGTGCTTTAAGTTAAGTGTGTGTGGATGGAAGATCGTTGAGAAGAAGACAGCAGGATATACTCTATCCCAGCCTGGCAGAGACACACTGCCCACCTGGCGAGTGGGTTTCTTTTGGGGCACATTGGGGTTGCTCAGTGCAGCATGGGGGGACAGGGACAGCTGCGGCACTGGGTGCCTAAGGGTTGCTCAGTGCAGTGTGGGGAGACAGGGACAGCTGGGTCACTGGGCGAAAGGTGGGAACCCTCAGCGCTGCATCTTTCACTTGCTCTAGAAAACACCCAGCCATGGCCCCGCAGGCTCCCCATGTCACTGGGTCCCACATGGAATGCAGATTCGAAGCTCAGGAAGCACTCTGTCTGCCCCCGCACAAATCTTCCTGGCATCTGCTGCCCCCAGCTCCACAGGGGGCCTCAAAATCAGCCAGCGTGGGAGGTGATGGCACCTGTAGGGGAGCATTGCAGCCCAGGCCCCTCTAGCACTTTAGTGCACTTGTTCCAAAGACACACACAGACACACATACCGGAGGAGTGATTTCTGGAATATGGCGCAGTAATTAGGCCCACTCAGGTCCTAGGGTAAGAGCTGCACCCCTAAGGGGCACCTGGCAGGTCCATGAGGCCAAAGGACACCACCCTCTGGTACCCCACTCTGCAATGTCACTGAGCAGGGAGGGGGTGCAGCGGCAGGGCAGGGTGAGCTGAGGCCCCAGAGGGAGACCCCAGGCCAGCTTCAAGCTCTCCACAGAGGGTCCCTCACCTCCTACCAGCTGTGCAATCCAGGATAGTCACCTTAAACCCTGAGTCCCGACCTTGGAACAGCATGAGTAATGACGACGGCCCCTCCACGGCCGACCTGGCGCAGTGCTGAGCTGTGAGTGGGGCCCTTGTTAGTGGCAACTGTGGACAGGTGTCTGGCAAGCGCACTGAGCCAGGAGAGAAAGGGTCACCGGGAGCTCCCAGGACGGGGCTGGCTGCAGGGGGACCGACTGTGAGACAGAAGGACCAGAGTGCTCAGCCCCACCCTGACTTCCAGGGAGTGGTGAAAGCTGGAGATGGAGTGAACTGCCAATGGCCAAGGATGAAATCAGCCACACCCGTGTGATGAAATCTCCGTAACAACCCGAAACTAGGCTCTGAGAGCTTCCGGCTGGAGTGCTGGGAGGGCAGCCACCCCAACTGCATGGAGAAGGAGGAACCTGGTCTTGGGATCCCTCCAGACCTCACCCCTGTACCTGTTCATCTGCCCATTCATCTGCACCCATCCCCTATCACGAACCCTCGACTGTAAGCAAAGCATGTCCCTGAGCTCTGTGAGCTGCTTCAGCAAACTATCAAATCCAGGAGAGGTGTGGGAACCCCGACTGTTCAAGTCAGACAGAAGTGTGGATGTCCTGGGAGCCACTGCTTGAAATGGGCGTCTAAAGTGGGAGCACTCTTATGGGACTGAGCCCTTAACCTGCGGGGTCTGTGCTAGTTCCAGTAAGGTGGTGTGAGAATTGAACTGAGTTACAGGATGCCCAGCTGGTGTCTGGAGAGCAGGAGGACTGCTCAGTGTGGAGGACCCCCCCATGCGTGGTGCCAGAGGCCCTGTGAGTGAAGAAAGGGCCCTCCCCTTACACACGTGCCTGGGAGGGCCGGCAGGAGGCCTGCTTCACAGACGGATGTTACATGCGTGCCTGGGAGGGCCGGCAGGAGGCCTCCTTCAGAGACGGATGGGAATCCAGGCCTGTGGCTCCAAATATATCCACTCACCCCCACCCAGTGGCACTCGGACCCCAGGCAAGGCCTCCAGGTCCACTTGCTGAGACACGCTCCCCCTAGGCAGAAAAATTACCCAAAGCCACCCGAGCCCTCACCACTCCCAGCCCCCAGGCAGCATGTCAGGGCACAGGCTCAGCCCCTTCCCCATGGGGTGCAAGGGAAACCTGAGGCTGAACCCCATCAGGGCTACAGAGGCCCCTGACGTTCCTTTGTGTGTGGTTCACTCCTCCACCTGCCCTCCCTCCACCACGCGCTCGCCCAAGACGTTAGATGGAGACGGAGGTGTGAGGCTGGCCTCCCGGAACCCACGCACCAATGCAGGAATGCCCAGAGGGAGACTCAGCCCCATCTGGCTCCCAAAGTGGGTGACAGTGCGAGACCCTGTCTCAAAAAACAGAAAAAAAAAGTCAAAAGAACTATATGTGAGTATCATGGCTAAATATTAAATACACGAAGCCACGTCCAAGGACGGAAACGAAGGCCACCTTCAACCTCCTTCATCAGCACAGATTCTGAGAGGAGCGGTGGGGATTCCGAGGCTCCGAGGGAAGGACACGAGGCCCCAGCCAGGCTGTTGTGTTGGGGAGAAGAGCGGGCAGCCTCACACAGGCCCTGGGGCCGCAGCGTCCACAGCCCCGCTGCGAAGGCGGGGAAAGGACCCTCAGCAGGGAACGCAGCCCAGCAGCGGGGCCCTCGGGATGAAGAGCTCGGCAAGGAGCCTGGGAGCAAGGAACACGTGACTCACAAACCTCCGGAAAATGCCCGGGAATGGAGGGAACCGAGTTCCAGTAGACAGGAGGCAGGAGGAGGGAAGAACCGGCCGGAAGGTCTTTATCTTTCTAGGTTTCCATTCGACAGACGCCCCACCAGTGACGCCTGACCACATCAACGCTGTGCAACAAAGATCCCCAACTCCATGCTGAGAGGGACCCCACCGCCACCACGTGTCACCGGGGCCTGTGCATCGCAGGGCCCAGCTCCTCGTGGGAGCTCCCTGAGGAGTCTGTGGGCCGTGGGGGCTCTGGGAGCCGCCTGGGTAATGATACGGGAGTGAGTCTGGGCAGCCCCGGGCTCATGGAAGACACTGCCTTAACCCACCTGCCTCCACAGCTTCCTGTGAGCTGGGCGGAGACTGCAGCACTTACTACTGAAGCCACTTCCTGTTCAGCAACCTGCAGAGTGAGTGTTCCTGTCCCCACAGACCGGGAGGCTGAGGCAGGAGAGGCTGAGGAGCAAGGCCAAGGCCAGGGGGCTCAGGGGTCTGGGGGCAGCAGAGCCGGGTCTGTGCCCAGACACAGGCTTGCAGGCTGCCCTGCCAGTGCCAAGCTCAGCTGCCCAGGACAGCTTCCAGGTGCAGGCCCCAGACCCCAGGAGCGGCCCCCAGGGCCCGAGCTCTGCAGGCAGGGCCCTGCTGCACAAGCGTCACTCACAGCCGGGACGGCGTTTGGAATTATGAATTTTAAAACCCTCTAAAACTCACATTTTAATGCAGCCTCCATTTAGAGAGTAAGAAGGTTTCTTGACAATATTCCCTATGGGAAATTAATTTGGCCTTGGGACTCTATCATTTCCAGATGCATCTAAGATCCAACTCCTCCAATTTTTCCAACAGAAATGGGCCTCTTGGGTCCTGTACAAACCCAAACACTGTGTTCACCAATGCCAGTTCACCGGCATGAGAAATGCACCCGTGGCCCACAGAGAAGACACAACAACATCCACAGTCGCCGGCTGGGAGGACTCTGGCGGCCAGCGTGGGGACGGCCGAGCCGTTGTTCTCCTCGTCTGCACCTCTTCCTCCAGCCTGGATCTCTGAAGCAAGCCTGGCGTGGGTCTCCTCGCCCTCCCCCGGCCCCCCACAGCCCTGACAGGCCCCACTTTGGGCCCATGACTGCCTTGTAGATCTTCTACCCTGAACGGCTGTTGGTGGATCTTCCCTGCTGCCTGGAATTCCCGGAGGGCAGGGGCAGTGGGGGAAACACATGGGCTTCCAAGGCTGTCCCAGGTGGCTCAGGTGAGACACCCAGGTGTGTAGCCCCTCACTGCCTGGGAAGCCCCACCCAGCGAGGTGGAGCCGCAGAGCCACTCACCTGTGCTCCTCCTGGCACTGCCCTCGTCTGCCCTTTGTTTCTGATGCGTGAAATTCCACCAGCTATGGGGATTCATGAACAGGCATGGCCACGGGAGCCTCCTCCCCACGCTCTAGAGCTGTGCTTGGTGCTCCCATCCACAGAGCGTGATGCCCTAAGCCACCCTGGCGTTTATTCTTTCTTAAAACCAAATACCAGGAGCTGCAGATCCGATGTCCCTTTCCCTCGACTGAGTCAAGGGGCCGTCTTCCGGGCAGGCGGACACCAGCACCGCTGCAGCGAGGCCCTGGATGCCACCAAGATACTGGCAGGCGGACACCAGCACCATGCAGCGAGGCCCAGGATGCCACCAAGATACTGACCCATTCTGCTCCCAGGTCACCTATGTTTCAGAATACATTTCCTGGTTGAGTTAATAAATGATGCAATGGCACAGAACCTGCTTGATCAAAGAAGCCATAGACGGATTTCTTTGCTGTGAGGCAGCTGTGAAACCTCAGAAATTAAACGCAAAATTTGTGTATAAACTTAAATGCGCTTTTCTAGGGAGGGGAGTTCTAATTATATGTGATTCTCGGTTTATTGTCGTCCATTTTCACCCGGCCGTGCAATGTGCACTTTGCCACCTGATTTGTGCTGTAAACGTTCTCTCCACGTGTGAAATGTGCACTTGGTGGGGAGGAGGCTGAGGACCCTGCCCCAGACCTTCCTGGGCGACCTGAAGGACAAAGCACCACATCTGCTGCAGAGAGTTTGCCTGGAGAGTCTCCACAGGAAATACCCCAGGCCCTGGCAAGGCCACTCTGGTGCGGGCTTCAGAATGGTCTGCGGGTGGTGATCACTTTTGATGTCATCTGCATTTGGAGAGAGGCCGTGCAGAGAGCCAAGCAGGCCTCACCCAGGTCTTCAGCAACTGTTTCAGTGGCATGGCTGGCTCAGCCACCAGAGGCGCAGCTATCACTTTTCTCACCCTGTTGCTGCCACTACAAATGTTCCAGAATCTGTGGTGTTGGGGGCCAGGAACCTCAAGCCCCCACATCCCAGAGGCTGCCTCTCCACTCTCATTTTGCTTTGTTATCTCAGGCCTTGGGAGGAGGAGGGCATGGCAGAAAGGCAGTGCTGGGGTCCCCCAACGTGTGAGCAAGCTGTTCCTACTAAAGTCACTGAAGTCTCACTGCCTCTTCCCATGAGCCAGCCCACATGGTAACACAGGCGTAGGCACACAGATGAGGTATGAACATGTGAAAGGGAGTAAAGAAGGAACAGTACGGTGGCTCATGCCTGTGGTCCCAGGGCTTTGGGAAGCTAAGGTGGGAAGATCGCTTGAGGCCAGTTCAAGGCTGCAGTGAGATATGATGGTGCCACTCCATGCCTGCCTAGGCAACAGGGCAAGACCCTGTCTCAGGAGAAAAAAAAGGAGTTAAGAAATACTGTTATTCATAATTCATGCCATTGTCACCTAAGAGAATCAGCTGCAGTCCTGTTAGAAGAGAGCCAGTGCTCCTCAAACGCTGATGACATCAGAATTCATCCCCACCTGCAGACCATTTACACCCACTGACAGAACACAGTCACTCGTTAGAAAAAGGCATAAAAAAGCCCCACTCATGATTTCAACAAAATATCAAATACCAAGGAGTAAACTTCAGGGTAAATATACAAGACCTACAATGTCAGAAAAGGCACAATTTCATCAAAGGACATAGCAACCCATGAGTTATCCTGTGGATCGATGGAGTGACCTGCCCAGTTCCTACCCAAAAAGACTTAATATTATGATTCTTTGCTGGTTTATCTATAAATTACATGCAATTTCTATGATATTGGCAGTGGAACTTTGAGGGGACTCTCACAAAATGATTGCCATTTTCACTGGTGAGAATAAAAAAGAAAAAAGTTAAAAAATAAGATTAGTGAGTAAGGACAATTTTACTACAACATTTACAAATTATAAAACTAGGATAATTTTGAAATGTTGGTTCTAGGAAGGAATAAGAAGAACGAAAAGTCTGGTGTCGGGGGACATATGTCAAACCATTCATTGTGTGAAAATGTGGGGATTCTCATTAGGGGAGAAAGAACAGCCCCCACCCTGCCAGGTCCTCCCTGCTTAAAAACTGAGGCAAGAAATAATGCATTTAGATGCTCACCTCACACCTGCACCAAAATAAAATCCTAATGGATGGGCAAATGTTAAAGATGAAAAAGTTAAATGAAAAGAAACACTTGGCCTCATATCCTGCAGACAGTGATGCTCCCCTCTCAGGTAGAGACAGATACAATGAAGCAAAGAAGATGATGGAAATTTTGAAAAAAATGCCACTCATTTCTCCAAAACAAAATGAAAAGGCAAAAGAAAAACCTGGATGAAATATTTACAACCTATTTGACAGCAAAATTCTCAATACTCTTCATCAATAGAAATGAGCAAATTGCATGAACAGGCAGTTAACAAAAAAGAACGATGAGGGCCCAATATTGATAGGAAAAAAAGCATCACTGATTATCGGAGGAATAGCAATTAAAACCATTAGGCTTTATGACACTTACAGTATAAATATTAAATTGAAGGATAATTTAAAACCACAGTTGTCCAGAGCATGGCAAATCAGCACCATCACGTGGTAAGAAAACAAATAGATTCAAGATCATGTGGTGCACATTTGACTGGGTATATTCAAACCTTAAAAAGTGTTGGTATATTTAGCATGTCGCTTGATTGCTGAAAACTTGTTTTAAGCAAATAATGAAATGCAAAGATTGCCATATAAAGATGTGTGTATCAACATCATGAAAAAAGTGAAAAAAACTGAAACCACAAAGGAGTAAGAATTCAGCCAGTGAATACAATTGGTTTTGTATCTGTTATCAAACACTGGGTTCCTTATAAAAGGACAAGTTTAGCCTCTCTTGCATATCTCTCTCTCCTCTCTTTCTTTTCTCTCTGTTTGTCTTTGTTTCCCTCCCTTTCTCTTCCTCTGTCTCTCTCTCTCTCTTCCACTCTCTGTCTCTCCCTCTCTCCTTCTCTCTCTTCCTCAACTCCAATCTCTCTTCTCTTCTTTCCTCTCTCTCTCTCTCTCTCCCCCGCACCACACACACCTTTATCTCCCCACCCTCTCCCCGCTCACCTTCCACCATGGGCTGACACAGCAATAAGGCCCTGGCCAGATGCTGGCCCCTTGGACTTCCAAGTCAAATGCACAGCAACAGAAACTTGTTAAATAAATTATTTATACATCCACATGATAGAATAAGACGCAATTATTTTTATGTATATAAGAGGAAAACATTTAATAAACATAAAATGACCACATATATTATTAAACGAAAAAATTGTATGAAATAGTACATTTCTCATAATTCTCATTTTGTAAAAATAAAGTACTTATCTATGGACATAATGAGAAAATGACTCGAGGTACCAAGAGTTCAGCCATTAGCTATACCAGTGGATTATAAGCAAATTCTGTTACGTGCATGCACTCATCTACGCATGTTCATGTATTCATACATATGTACATAATTTTTTAAATTTTCTTTTATAGACAAGCAATAGCTTTATAATCTCTATAACCAGTAAAAATAAGTAAGTGGCTGGACGCAGTGGCTCACATCTGTAATCTCAGCACTTTGGGGGGCTGAGGAGGGCAGATTATGAGGTCAGGAGATCAAGACCATCCTGGCTAACACAGTGAAACCCCATCTCTACTAAAAATACAAAAAATTAGCCAGGCGTGGTGGCACACGCCTGTAGTCCCAGCTACTGGGGAGGCTGAGGCAGGAAAATCGCTTGAACCCGGGAGGCAGAGGTTGCGGTGAGCCGAGATTGCACCACTGCACTCCAGCCTGGGCAACAGAGCAAGATTCCATCTAAAAAAAAAAAAAATTAAACAACAACAAAAAAAGTGAGCACATCATTTGTGGTGTCCAGGCACTACATCAGTGAACACAGTTGGTTCTGTGTCTGCCATGGCACTGTTAGTTCCATGGTGTGGGTTAGCAAGGTGCCTGTCCATGCCTCGTCTGAGATGAGTTCTGGCTAAGGCGCCACCAGACACTGCTTGGATGCTGCAATACTGCCTTCTGTTTGCAGGCCTTCTATGTCCCCAAATCTCAGGCCTGGGGAACTAAGCCTCCAACCTCCCACTGCCCTTACAACTGGCTTTCGGAGAAGCCCCCCAAGAAAATAGACAAGGCAAGGTCTGAAGAGTTGGGTCCCATGGTGGGCAGATTCCCCAGCTCTTGGGGAGCATGGGGCTTCCCCACTTGAAACACAGAGCCCTGCCCTCCACCCCAGCAGCCGCCAGCCTCAGGTTGGAAGCCCCTAAATCCTGAGCCCATGTGCAGAGTCTCACTACTGGGCACCTGCGTGTGTAAAGACGTGAAGGGTGGAGAATCTTTGGAGGGAACACTGCTTCTCAGGGAGACACAATCTGGAATTCAAAGTTTCTAAATTGCATTTTCCTTTTTAAGGAAGTAGCAGATAATATTTGTAGAAAATGTACTGCACTGAAAAAGTATACAGGAGAACGTGGAATTCATCTGTGTTCTCCAAGCCTGCTGTCACCAATGTAAATATTTTGGTGTGTTTCCTTCCAATCTCTTTTCTTTACGTGCTTTTAAGTTAAATGCAAATCACACTGTAAAAACGCCTGGCATTCTGCTTCTTCACTGCTGGTGCATCCTCATCTTCCACACGCTACAGTCTGAATGTGTTTCTCCAAAAGCATGTGCTGGAGACGGAATCTCCAAAGCAACAGCGTGGGGAGGTGAGGGCTCTAAGAGGTGATGAGGCCCCCGCCCTCAGGAATGGATCAATGCCATTATGGCAGGAGTGGGTTCCTCATTAAAGGACCAGCTCAACCCTCTCTTGGGTACTCCCTTTCCTCCCCCTGCCTGCTGCCCTCCACCCTGGGCCATGGGATGACACAGCAAGAGGGTCCCACCCCATGCTTCCCCTCAGCCTTGGACTTTCCAGCCTCCAGAACTGTGGGCCCGTAAATTTCATTCATTATCAATTACCCCGTCTGTGGTATTCTAAGATAGCAGCACAAAATAGACTAAAATACATCCCGTGAACATGAGAATCCCTCAGCCAGGACTCCCAAGGCCACAGAGAGCCCTGTCATGCTGGTAAGCTGCTCTCCGCAGACAGCCCTGACGTGGTGGTAAGCCGCCCTCACCCAAGTCCCACTTCTGTCGTAGACACTTGGGTGTTGCCAAATTCCCTATTAAAAATAGGTTAGGGACATCCTCATCCATGGATCTTTGTGCAGCTCTCCAAGGAGGTCTTTCTGTTTGGGAGACTTGACAAAAGTTTCCAAGGAAGAAAGAAGCTCGGCCCATGGTGAGGTGCACAGGCTTGGGAGCAAGCTTTCCAGAGCCTTGTTGCTTCATCCACAAACCGGGACAGGAAGCTGACGTCTCCCCCAAGGGCTGGCATGAGGACCCATTGATTGTGTTCACGCAGACTTCTTGGAACAGTGTCTGCTGTACAGGAGACATGATCGTGATTATTGTTACCCCATGATTAATGTTGTGTGCAGGCCTCTCCTGGGTGCCAGGGATTCAGCTGCGATGAACAGGACAAAGTCCAGATCTCATGGGACCGGCATGGGGGTGATCTCAGGGAGGACAACAGAGAAAATGGGAGCCAAGAACCGGGAACAGGGATTCCAGCAGATCTGGGTTTCTGATCTTGTGGTTTGGGAGCCTTCACATGGATACTCGCAGGAGTGGGAAGGCCAGGGCTGGGACAGGTGGTGGGGATCTAGCTGCAGAGGCTCCCTCCAGGAGCACAGCTGTGGTGTGTTCATCCCAGCGGTGGGGCCACCAAGACTCACAGCTCCAGAGGGCTGGGACATGTGGTCTGATTTGGCCCAAGCAGAGTGGACACCTGAGGCGGGGGTCGGGGGGGCTCCCTCTCAGCCCCCGCCCAGATCCATGGACACAGGAAAGATGCTCCATCCTCAGGGCCACTTGGGGCAATGGCCAGGGCAGGGACTGTGTTTGGCAAGAGGGGCAAGAGCCCCTGAAAACAGGGCTGGGTGTGCCGATGTGAGCAACCGGAGGTCAGGGACAGGAAAGGTGACTCACGCAGCTTCCAGGTCCTGCCACTGGAATGGCCGGATCCTGGTGCAAATTTCTGGATGCCAAAGTGCATTCCAGAAAAATCTGTCCCAGCAGTGCCCAAAAGTGCTTGTTTCACGTCCATCCACTCGTCATGAATTTTCAGGAAAAGACAAAAGCAAAGCAAGTATGGCTAGAAAGTTGTCAAGTTAAGGCAAAAATGCATCTTTGTCTCTCCCCAAATTCCACTTGGACCTTAAGTGACCAGGCGTCCAGATGGAGCCAAGGGTGCTGGTCTGCCCGGCGCCCACACATGCTCCAGTTAGAGGACAAGGTGCAAGCTCCCCCGATGACACGGGAAGCTGGAGACGTTCTCATGTTCACGGTCACAGCTCTGCTCCTTTGAGAAATAAGCGGCACGATGTTTTTCTAGTGGGTTTGCCTTTTTCTCAGTGATGGTAAAAGTGCTGTGTATGTTAAGGTGAGTGACTCAGGACCAAGGTGAGTCTTGACTCCTCTTGGCTTTGCGCTGAGACCACCTGGGAGAGTCAAGGGAGCACACAGGACAGTCCCTGCTTCGGCTCCCCAGGAACACGCGGCCAAGTGCACACAGCCGGTGTCCTCGGGAGGCGGTGGTGGGGCTCCCTGAAGGTCCTAGAAATCCGGCGGCATGGGGACGTGCAGGCGGATGAGCCGGAGGGAGATTCTGCTTTTCTCAGTTCCTAGTGAGAAGTCAGAGCCCCTCTGAAAGACAGACAGTCGTCTAGGTCCCATCTCAGGAGAAAGTGGAACTGCCCGGGCCGTGCCTGTTAGAATCAAGTGCAGTTTTCACAAG
Source organism: Gorilla gorilla gorilla (assembly GCF_029281585.2). Lineage (NCBI taxonomy): Eukaryota > Metazoa > Chordata > Mammalia > Primates > Hominidae > Gorilla > Gorilla gorilla. The sequence continues at coordinate 47,658,006 of NC_086018.1, forward strand.
ACCTTGCTGGGAACTGGGAAGATGGACCCCGTGGCCTTTCCTGGGAAGAGAAGAGTGTGTTTTACACACATGCTTCCGCCAGGGGAGAGCAGAGGGGAGGCGAGCCGGGCACAAAGCTGGCACATGGGATGAGTGAATCAGACACAGCTGCATTTGTGTTCTCGGTTCCTCCAAACACGAGACGCTTGGAACAGGGTCTCTGAGGGGTGGACACAAAACAGGGACCGCAGTCTGTGCCTCCTCAGAGTAATGGCACCTGGAGGACTTCAGCGTGACGCTTCCACGGGGCGGGAGGCCTGGAGCCGCTGGAGGCCACACTGCGTTCCTGCATCTGGAATATGGGAACTGCGAGTCCCTGCTCAAGCCCCCACCTGAGGCCAGGGAATGGCTGGTCCAGGGGCCTAAAGGCTGGAGGGCAGGAAGGTCCGACAACTGCAGTGGCAACAGCAATCAGTATCCACGCCCATCCAAATGAACAGTTTTCCCTTCATGCTCTAAGTAAACCTGTATAATACATAACTGTGTATTTATTCCCTTTATTACATATATATATTTGTATTCTCTTTATTACATGTGTGTACGTATTTGTGTCTGTTTTATTATGTACCTATATGTATGTATCCCCTTTGTTACACACATGTTGTATGTATGTATGTGCTACACAATGTGTCCCCCAAAAATGTCTATGTTGAAACCCAACCCACAGCATCATGGGGTTAGGAGGTGGGGCCTTTATGAGGTGATAAGGTCACCAGGGCAGAGCCCCATAAATGAGAATAGCACCCCTACAAAGAGACCCGAGATAAACGCCCATCCCTTCCACCACAGGAGGAGACAGCAAGAAGACAGCCACCTGTGAACCAGGAAGAGAGCCCTCACCAGAATGGGCCATTCAGCATCCCCACCTCAGACCTCCAGCCATCAGAATGCTAGGAAATCCTTGTCTGCTGTGTATAAGCCCACAGGCGATGGTATTCCGTTATAGCAGCCGGAGCTAAAATGGTATGTGTGCCCATGTGTGTATATTGTGGGTGTGTCTGTACATACATGTGTGCCTATGTGTGTATATTGTGGGTGTGTCTGTACATGCATATGTGTGCCCATGGGTGTGTCTGCACATGTGTGTGCCCGTGTGTGTATATTACGGGTGTGTCTGCATATGCATGTGTGTGCCTGTGTGTGCACATTATGGGTGTGTCTGTACATGTGTGTATATTATGGGTGTGTCTGTACGTGTGTGTGTGCCCATGTGTGTATATGATGGGTGTGTCTGTACATGCATGTGTCTGCCCATGTATATTATGGGTGTGTCTGTACATGCATGTGTGTGCCCATTTGTGTATATTATGGGTGTGTCTGTACATGCATGTGTGTGCCCATGTGTGTATATTATGGGTGTCTGTACATGTGTGTGCCCATGTGTGTATATTATGGGTGTGTCTGTACATGTGTGTCTATGTGTATTATGGGTGTGTCTGTACATGCATGTGTGTGCCCATTTTATATTATGGGTGTGTCTGTACATGCATGTGTCCATGTGTGTATATTATGGGTGTGTCTGTACATGCATGTGTGTGCCCATGTGTGTATATTATGGGTGTGTCTGTACATGCATGTGTGTCCATGTGTGTATATTATGGGTGTGTCTGTACATGCATGTGTCCATGTGTGTATATTATGGGTGTGTCTGTACATGCATGTGTGTGCCCATGTGTGTGTATTATGGGTGTGTCTATACATGCATGTGTGTGCCCATGTGTGTATGTGTGTGTCTATACATGCATGTGTATGCATGTCACATTCCTGACAATTATGTGTATCCTAACAAATGCCATGTGCTGCGGCACCGTCAGTTCACCTAATTATTTCCAAATCATTTTAAATCCACTTTCAGGTATAATTTATATAAAATAAATACACTCATGAGTTTTGCCAAATGGGTGCAATGTGTACCCAGCACCACAATCAAGATATAGAACATTTCCTTCATCCCAAGGTTTACCTGAGCCCCCACGCACCCAGCCCCCAGACCCAGCTCTAGGCAAGCATCCACTGGCTTTCCATCACTACCAGTTAGTTTACAGTTTCTTGAGTTTAGTTTAAGTAGAATCACACAGCATGTCCTCTGTGTTTGGCTCCCTCCACTTGGCGTGTTTGTGGCCATCTATGCTCTTGTGTGTATCAATAGTTCATTCCTTATTACATCCAAGTGGTTTCCTGCTGTATAGAGCAATTATATACACAGTATCTGAGCATATCGTCTATAAAACCATATATGGATGCATTCCCAAGTTAATAGCAATGGGGATTGTTTGCAGCTTTTAGCTCTTTGAATGAAGCTGCAATGAGCATTTATGTACAAGTCTTTGTGGGGCACGTGTCTTCTCTTTTCTTGAGTAAATATCTAGAAATGTAACTGTTGGATCATATAATGAGTGTATGTTTAACTTTATTAAAAAAAAAAAGAAAATACCAGGCCGGGTGCGGTGGCTCATGCCTGTAAACCCAGCACTTTGGGAGGCCAAGGCAGTTGGACCACCTGAGGTCAGGAGTTTACCCTGTCTCTACTAAACATACAAAAAATTAGCCAGGCATGGTGGCGGGTGCCTGTAATCCCAGCTACTTGGGAGACTGCGGCAGGGGAATCACTTGAACCCAGGAGGCGGAGGTTGCAGTGAGCTGAGGTCGTGCTATTGCACTCCAGCTGGGCGACACAGCAAGACTCTGTCTCAAGAAAGAAAAAAAAAATACCAAACTATTTTGCAAAAACATGAATCAGTCCACAATCCTACCAAAATGTATAACAGTTCAAATGTATGATGTATGACAGTGACTATTCATTCTTATCAATATTTGGTTTAGCCAAACTTTTTAAAACTATATTCATTCTTATGGGTGTGTAGTGGTGTCTCATTACAGAGTTAATTTGTTTTTTCTGATTAATAACGATGTTGAACATTTTCATATGCTTAAATATCTCTATTTTTAAGTGTCTGTTCAAACAGTGAATTTTGATCAAATACCACTTATTGATTTCTTTTATTTTATGGTTTTTGTTTTTCATGTCTTACATAAGACATTTTTGCCTTCCAAGGTAACACAGGTTTTTTTCCACGTTTCCAGTTTTTCCATTTAAATCTAGGATCTATTTTTAGTCAATGTTTGTATATGGTATGAAGTAAGGGTTGAAATTCACTTTGTTTCCATACAGATATCAATTTTTAGCCCTATTTTTAGATTCTTGGTTTGGTTCCACTGAACTGTCTCTCTTTATGCCAATATCACACTGTCTTTACTGTAGTCTTACAGTAAATCTTAAAATCAGGTAGGATAAGTCTTCCAACTTTATTTTTTGTTTCCAAAATTATTTTTCTTATTTTCAATTTTTTTGCATTTATACATAAATTTTAAAATCAGTTTGCCATTTCTACAAAACATCTTTGGGGATTACAATGAATCTATAGACCAGTTGGGTAGAATTGAAATCAACAGTGTTGAGTCTTATGATCCATGGACATTGTATATCCTTCCATCTATTTAGTTCTTTGTTAAATTTCTCTCATGAATGCACTATATTTGTCAGTGTGTGTGTGTTGCACATTTGTTTATTCTTAAGTATTTCTTGTCTCGGATGCTATTATAAATGATTTTGTTGGTGGGGTTGTTTAAAATTGTTCATAGTATCTTTGATGTGGCCATTGCTAGCTACATGATGACCCTGTCTGGGTCACATTTTGACACAGGGAATGGCACTGGACTTTTCCAATGACTTTCCCATGGAATGGGCAGTCGTAAGTCCTGGTGCCAGTGGGAGCACAGCCGGACATGCTTTGGATCATAATGGCCAGGTACACACCCACATGACATGGACCTCGGTGCCTGCACTCCTCCTGACCCCTCAACACCCACTGGGTACCGCCTGCTCCCTGCTCTCCCACCCCAGCCTTTGCTCACCCCTCCTCAAGTGCAGACACACCCACCTCCACCTGCTCCACCTCTGTCCACTCAGTGACCACCACATCAGCCATCAGGGCTCCAAGCCCATCTCCTGTGGACCAGGTCCTTAGGTAACTTACAGGGGAGAATGTATGTTTGCATCAAAAATACTGTTTGCAGTGCAAATCCTCTTTCAGCTTCCCCTGAACTAACAGCAGTTATATCCCCGATTTGTCTGGACCTTATAATGCTACTAAAGAATTCTATATATTTAATAATTCTACTATTGACTAAAACCACACCATTAGAGACCCATTTACCAAGGGTAATTGTGGCACTTAGGACAACTGGCTCAAATGAGTGCAGTTACGTTATGATTTTCGTTACTAATTAATGCCACTACTCATTCCAGCTACTACTGCGCTATTTGCCAACTGGCACTGGAGTTTTTCAATATCTTAACAAGAAGCATAGCCACACAGGCATGGGTCGCCTGGAAATCAGCCAGGAGCAGGCCGCAGAAGCAGTGATTCTCCGCTGGGCATGTGTTTTTTTGGATGATGGATAGGAGGTAACCGGAAAAAAAAAAAAAAGCCAATGAGAATATGGGTTGGGGCTGCCTCTGTCAAGCCAGCTCGAGTGTCTGAGCCCCCAGCCCAGGTGGGAGCGTTCTCACCCCATATGCTGGGAAAACCTAGCTGAGTCCAGTAGCTGACCCTGAAATTAGACTCACAGCTCCTGCACAGCACACCCGGACCCGTGCTGGGATGCCCCCAAGACCATGTGGCGGGCTGGCTCCTGGTGGGTGGCCCCGAGTGAAGGAAGGACCCGGGAGGGGTCTTGGAATGACTTTAGCCAGGCCTCTCTCATTCCCAGCTGCTGCCCCTGTCACACAGCAAGCTGGGCCCTGCCTGAAATAATTCACCCATCTTTTCCTAGAGGCTTCTCAGCCAGCACACCTGGATCCCCACAAAACTGCAGAAACTGTGACTCAGACCCGGCAGCTCCTTACCAAGCCCCTCCCTGAAGCTGCCTCACCTCCCAAAGGGCTCCTCTCTCTTGCTCTTCAAAAGTTAGCCCCAACGACCTGCGGCACACGGCACACGGGACTGGCTTTGCATTTTGCTTTAATTGGAAAGCAAAGCAGCGTGGGAGGGAGTTGTTTGTATTCACGGCATCAATAATTTAACAGAAAAGAGAGAAAATAAGAGAATATGCAATCCACACATGCAAATCTGGCTGAAATTTATTACTTACGATAATAAAAAAAGATTTTAATAAGGCATCAACTATGCTATTTTAAGAAAGGAAGGGGGCACGGGACGTGATTCCTGTGTTCCCTACATGACAATCTTAAAAAGATAGAACTTTAGGAATGAAATACATCAAAAAAAATTAACAGGAGTTGTCTCTGGATAACCAAGTTATGGATTATTTATTTTAATTTTCTTCTTTATTTCATTATATTCCAATATTTCCCTCTATGATGAGCATTTTTTAGTTCTGTAATACAGACATGTTTTAAAGTAAGAGATGACTGGAAACGGAAGTCTATTCGTTAAAACATCCTATGCCTAGCGAAGACTGCTAACGTCATCATGTGCAATTTCTCAACAGAACTTCCAAAGGCAGAAGGAGTAGCTCCACCTGGGGCCTCGTGTGCTCATCCCAATCTGAATCCAACTTTGCTCCTAAAATGAACGCACTGCCTCTGACCCAGCAGAGACTGAGGAGCTCCGAGTCTGAGGTCTGGCTCCAGTGGGAACCGTGGGGGGACTCCATGCAGCTTCTCTGGGACGGAGACACCGCACCTGGACATGAAGGGGCAGTGGGGATGCAGGCCCCCTCCGGCGCTGCGCTCCACAATTTGAACATAATCCAGGCTGATGGAGGTGGTTTAAGACAGGAAACCACACCCCAGGGCTGCGGGACGCAGGCAAGAACGGGAGCCCCTTCCCCACAGGCTGCGTCCTGCAAGGTCCAGGGAGCTCTTTCCTCTCCCCCCTGCAGTGACCTATACACAGAGACACCGTCTTCACGGACACGGACATGACGCGCGCTCTGGGCAGCCTGGCTAGCGCTCTGCCCACGGCACGTCAGCCCCTCCACTTCCGTCTGAAAGGTGCCGGCCGTGTGTGTCACGCGAGACCAGTCCTGCACATGGATCTGGATGGGGCAACTGCGCGAAGGGTCATGAATCCCGCCGGCCAGGGAGGATCGTCTCCTGTGCAGAATGAGGTGCGGTCAGAACACGGCAGAAGCTGGGAGCTCCCACCGGGCTGCCCGAGACACCTCCCCTCACGATTCACCAAACACCATGACGTGCAAAGAAGAAAGTCCATGCCTCCGCAGAAAACACCGCAGCGCGGCAGGTCAGTCCGAACCCGGGACATCATTGCTACCAGGGCGGAGGGGAATACACGCAAAATATTCCAGGGCTGAGGGGAATACAGGCAAAATATACCAGGGCGGAGGGGAATACACGCAAAATATTCCAGGGCTGAGGGGAATACAGGTAAAACAAAGTGCCTCTCCTAGAATTCCCGCAATCCAACAGCATAGCCCGATTCCATTTCCAAATAGACACCACTTTCTAAAAACGTCACGGAGGAAGATGCTTCCTAACGACTCAGGGGTCTGTCCATAAACTTGGCATCATGTGGTCCAAAGTCTCTGGAGCGTGGAGGGCGATCTTCTCTAATCCCGGGGTCGTGCTTTCTGGGACAGAAATGAGAGACCCCAGAAAGTCCCTGGATGCTACCCAGGGGACTGAGGGGTGGTCCACAGCACCGTGTGTTCTGAGAGGGGGGTCTCCCTAGAGGTGGGGAGCAGGGAGGCCGGGCACGGCCCCCACTGGGTTCAGAGCTCCTCGCAGCCTGCGCCAGCGCACAGCAGGACGGGAAACAGCCCCGGGAGCAGAAGGTCCCAGCAGCGGAATTCCCCTCCACTTGGACCAGGCCTGCGGGAGATCCGGGCACTGACAGGCGGGGACATTTTAGAATCTTTTCAAGAAAAGATAAAGAAACAAGAGTAACAGGAGGCCAGAAGCAAGGGCATCTACTGCAGACAGCGGTGCCGCGGGGCTGGAGCTGAAGCTACCCAAGGAGCCCCAGGCTCGGGAGCCTCCAGGCACAGGCGGCTCGGGAGCCACCAGGCAAGGCAGCGTCGGGAGCCTCCAGGCAGAGACAGCGTCGGGTGGCAGGGAGCCCCTCAGACTGTCCCTGTCCCAGTGGTCTCCAGCCCCCAACTGCACCCGACTCTGCGGCTCTCACCCCTCTGCCATCCCAGAGGAAGGGGCATCCCTGTGACCTTCCATCCACTACCCTGGCCTGGACCACTCAACTCCAGGGACTTCCTCCACCACCCAGACGCCTCCCTGAGCCCAACCCGGTTGTCCCCACCCATAACTGACATCAGGCCACCCTCCAGGCCCCGAAGTTGTCTCTGAGGCCCCAGCTCCAACACGTCACTGGCTGGTGTGGGCTGTGGTCCCCAGGGAGAAGGAGCAGACAGGGCAGGAGGCACGGCCGAGGACGATGACCAGGCTGCCCCAGGCTGCTCCAGGTGCCAGCCAGGCCCTTGCATCTACTTCGTGTCCTCGTGTTGACAGTCTGAGAAGTCCAGCTGCCTCCCAGGGGCATGTGTGCCCCCAAGAGAATGTCACAGTGGGAAGGACTCACCCCTGGCCAGCCTCCTTCCCTCCTTCCCTACCCACCAGCCTCAGCATCCCCTTGAGGGGTGAGCAGCTGCAGCTGGCTCTGAGCAAAGAGCTGGCACTCCCCCATCAGGAGGCTGTGCCCCGGCGGCTCTGGGTCCTCCTGGGCCTCTGGGGACAGTGCGGCCCCCTCCAGGTCCACTCCCAGTTCTTCATCCACCCCAAACTACATCCAGCGCTCTGTCCAGCATGGCTTACCGAGGCTCTGCAGTGAAACCATCCAATAAAGACACAGGAAGCACTCCTGTGATGAAATGACAAGAGACGTCCCCCGTTTGAATGCAAGCGTTCTCCCCCCTTACAAAAATTTTAAGGAGAAATTAAGGTTTAAATGCTAAGTTCCCTTGCAATTTAAAGTTCAGAAACATTAAAGTCCAGAGGAATTAAAATCAGGTCTGTCACCTTTGTGAGCCCTCTTCCTTCCCGGTTTGTCATTCTGCTAGGCTTCCACTGTGGGACCCTTGATGCCTGGGGGGTTTCGGGGTCTTTCTTCCAGGCTCACTTGGAAGTGGGGGGCTTTACTCCAGTCCTCAGGGACTGCAACAGCCACACCAGGCCTCAGTGCACAGTCCAGGTGTCTGAGACACACAGGCCATCCCCACAGCAGCCCCCACCACTGTAGGAAGCCGAGAAGCCAGTTCCTGGAGCAGCTCCCCTGGGATGCTGCCTGCCCCCTGCCTTCCCGGACAGCAGAAGCATCACACGTACCATGTCCTCCACCACAACAGCCCAAGCCCTACCCACCAGGAGGATGCGGAGCCCCTTCTCAGCCCACACATCCCTGAACATCCCGAGAATAACGTGCGTGCCTGCAGGTCTGACGAACATGCCCTCTCGACCAGCCATGCTGGCTTGAAGGTCCCACTGGCAGGGGTGCAGGGGAGCCGCCTCATGCAGAGTCCTGAGAGCCTAAAACCCCCGCGCCTCTTCCTCTCCTGCCCACCTGCCACCCCCAGCACAAGCCCCAGGCCCCCAGCCCACAGCATCTCCTTCTCAACCCACATCCAGGGCTGAGTGCGGCGCCTGGGGGAGCAGTCTCAGGGGTCCCAAGAGCTTTCACAAGGAGCTCGAAGCTCCACCCAAAGAATGCAGAGGCTGCAGCTTCTTGCTTCAGAGCCAGGAGGAAACTCAGGCACCAGGCATCTGGTGCATGCAGGGCTGTGCCAGCCACGATGCAGGGAACCTGTAACATCATGAGGCTGTTCCACGGGAATTCCACAGCTCCCATCCTGGAGCACGGCTCACCGACAGGAGAAAGGGAAAGGCTGTGACAAATACAAACAACCAGTCACCTCCTGCCCCAACTCCAGGCCTGGGTGACGGGTGGGTCGGATGTCATCGGAGCACAGGTGTTTGTGGCCGCATCCTGGTTATGCGGCACCAGCAGAGCAAGGCTCAGCTCAGGCAGGTGTGGAGCACTCGCTGGGGCTGTAGATGTGGGGAGGGGGAGGACAACAGAGTGACCAGTGCAGGCAGCACAGAGTCACCAGTACAGGAAAAACACAGTGACCAGTGCAGAGAGGACACAGTGACCAGCCGTCGGAGGAGGGAGGAAGACAGTGACCAGCCATCAGAGAATAGAAGGCGACGGAGTGACCAGCCGTCAGAAGAGGGAGGAAGACAGCGACTAGCCGTCAGAGAATGGAAGGTGACAGAGTGACCAGCCATCAGAGGAAGGAGGAAGACAGTGACCAGCCATCGGAGAATAGAAGGTGACGGAGTGACCAGCCGTCAGAAGAGGGAGGACTTGGCATGACCAGCCTCTCACGTCTACTCGAAGGCATCTCACGCCCCATCCCCCAGGACAGAGGGAACCTGAGGTTTTCTCAGAACCTGGGCATTGGCGTGGGCTTTCTGGGGGCTTTTGAGTTAGGCGGCCACGTGCAGTCCACATGCCGTGTGCTCGGTGGACAGAGCCACGCTGAACGCAGCTTCTCAAGCAGGATTTCCTGGGTAGTTTCTACTCCTCAGGCACTGACCCAGGCAGCTGAGACGGCACATGTGCACAGGACGGAAGGTGCCTGGCTGCGGGCAGCCTCAACTCAGCCTGGGCCCTGGACGAGGGACAAAGGCCCAGAGAATGCAGGGGTGCACGGAGCACCAGGCCCAGGGGTGGCCTCACAGGGCAATAGGAGGGCCCAGACCCAGGGCAGGTCCAGGGGCCGCCCCGCATCTGCACCCGCTTCCCAGGAAGGATCAAGGCAGCGAGCTCCTCACGGGGCGGGGGGCAGGCTCCACTCTGTCTTTTTCTTTCTTTTCCTTTATTATCATGTATCTGACAAGTAAAAATATGTATTCGAGGTGCATGACCCAGTGAATATGCCGACATACACGTGCTTTGTGGAAGGGTCACCACAATCAAGCTAATTAGCGCAGCCTCACCTCCGCCAGTCACCTTTCGAGTGACTTTGCAGGAGAAAGCAAAGAAACAGCAAAAGAACTCAGGACCTGACTTTATTTTTGTGTAAGGGGCCTTCACCCATTCCTGCACGGAGCCTAGGATCTTCTAGAGGACGGAGAAAATACACAGAGGCAGTCGTGGTGCAGGTTTTGAAACTCACTCCGGGATGAAAGGGGAAGCTGTGAACAGCTGTTCTGCTGTGGACGAAGGATGCCAAGGACGAAGGCATCGCCAGCCTCCTCAGACCCTCGCTGGCACCCAGATGTGTGCGGTCACCTGTCACCTCTTGATCCCAACCCCCTCCCCGTCCCCCTGCCCTTAACATAAAAGAGCCTGGAATTCGTGCAGACTTGAGATGGTCTCTGTGACACTCTCAGTCTGCCGTCTCCAAAGGCCGCTGACTCGAACCCGCTTTTCCTCCCGCCAGCTCTCCTCTGCCGTGTGTGGCTTTCCAGCAGGGAGCACCTGGGTTCTGTGGCAAGAGCACTTGAGGTCAGGTCACAGCAAATCCACATACCCAACACGTTCTCCTTCACCACGGCCACCCTGCTGTCCAGAGCTTGTCGCCTCCTAAGTGAGCCTTGGTGCCGTTCCACCAACCTCTCCCCAGCTTCCCCCCACCCAGCCCCTCCCCACCCTCTGCCTCTATGAACTCAACTATTTTAACTCCCATGCACAAATGAGAACGTGGTATTTGTCTTTCTGTGTCTGGCTTTTGTCACGAGCGCAATCACCTCCAGGCTGTGGCAAATCTCAGGACGTCCTCCTCTTCCGAGCTGGGCGGGATGCCGGTGCCTGTCCATTCGACATTTTCTTCGCCCCTTCCTCTGTGGACACGCATGCTGGCGTCATGGAGATTTTCCTGGTGCCCAGAACATGACAGAGCTTCACTCAGTTTGAATGCACCAAAGTGTGGCTTCTCACTGCCTCCCGGGCTGTGCAGAGCTTCACTCAGTTTGAATGCACGAACGTGTGGCTTCTCACTGCCTCCCAGGCTGTACAGAGCTTCACTCAGTTTGAATGCGTGAAAGTGTGGCTTCTCACTGCCTCCCAGGCTGTGCTTGGGAGCTGAGAACATCTCCAGGAAGCCCACGGGCTTCCAAGTGGAGGAGGCAGGTCGCAGACGCGTGAGGCCCTGAGACTGAAGGAGCTGGAAAGGAGAAGCTCACGGGGGGCCGTTGCTCACGTTGGGAGCTGTGGCCGGAGGGGCACAAATGCTGCTTACCTGGGACTTCTCCCAAACAACAAGAGAAACACCCTGACAACAAGTCAGGTTCCGGCCCCTGGTGCCGCAGAACTGAGCCTTGACGGAGCTCACACCAAACGCGGCTCAAACTCACAGACCCCAGCACCTGCTCCCTGTTCAGCAGAAATTGTCTCCTTGGTAGAGATCCTGTCAATCACAGACCCCAGCACCTGCTCCCTGTTCAGCAGAAATTGTCTCCTTGGTAGAGATCCTGTCAAGAACTTTCCCACTGTTCCCATTAATCCCAGAGGCAAGCTCCCCCCGCTTTCCAGGCATGTTTTTATGTAAACAAAGTGGTTAATTAGACAATTTGCTAAGCTGTTTAAAATGCATTTTGCTTTAAAAGAACAAGTAATCACAATATAAAAATCACAGCATTTCTAATATGTCAACTAATTCCTCCATCATATTTTTAGAAAAAAATGGATTCACATAATTTATTAATATGCCTCTTCTAATTTCATTCATAAATAAGTAATTGCATCTTAACTCCCATTTGATAGATGGGAAAGATTGCAGAGCTGGGAAAACAAGAATTGTTGCACCCTTTGGGGGAAAATCAGGGAGGAAAGAGCCAGGTCGGGGCTGTGGGCCCTCGTGGGATTCTGGGGAAGCTGCCGTCTGTGTGTGTTCCCCCCGTGGCCCGGTCACAGAGCTATCCTCACGGGCGTGGTTCTAGTCTGTGAACATGACCCATATCTTTGATCAACAATTCTAATTATAAATATTAATCAAAAAGGAGAAGGAAGGCGAACTCCAGGCATTTGTTTGAGGCAATAGGCATCTAGCTGAAGTTATCATTAGCTGGGTCACTGACAGCCCCACAGCGGCCGGCCGACCACACAGGTCAGCCACGGTGGATGCCAGGTTCCCCAGACCAAGGGCTGCCAGGAGCGGAGGCACTCATTTGCAGCCGAATTCTCAGCTGAAACCAGCCACCTCCACCAAGGTCAGGTCCACCCCGAGATGCTGGACGAATGTGCACACTCGCTGGGGCACCCTCCTCTTCCTCCCCTGCACAAAGAGCACTGCAGCCGAACCCCAGCCTCACGCCACAGCCAGCACCGCAGAGCCACAGGGCAGACGCCATGCACACCAGACCTGCTGGGCCACAGCCAGGCCCGGGTGGGGAAGGACCGGGACCCAGGCCTCAGGATGGGGAAGGTGGTGGAGGCCCTGCTCTGAGCCTTCTAAGCTGGAGGCCCCGGCTTAGGGGCCATGCATGGCCCCACCTTTCGGGTAACACCTCCCCACCCCAGGGCCTGCCCCCAGCTGCTCCTGAACATGCCTGTCCCTGGAAGTACACCACATGGAATCTTCCAGAAGGCACCTGCTGAGAGAGGGAAGGGACGTCCATGGTCCTGCAGGGCTGAGAGCCATCAAGGGAGACAGGCACAGCACATAAGCAATGCCAGTGACCCAGGAGAGCGAGAGCCCAGCTCGGCTCACGCCAGGGACCAAAGGCCCTGAGAAGTGACCGTGCTGGTGGGCGTGGTGTAAGGCTGGACACTGCCGGCTGACCTGCTCCCGGGGGCCCAGGAGACCCTGCACTGGCCACTGTGAAGAGTGGGCAGCAGCAGCCTCCCTGGAAGCTGGGGTGGCCGGGCGGTGTGGGCAGGGCTGGCGGCCAGGCGCCATCACAGAGCCGGGCCCCTGATGGCAGAAGGGGGCCTGACTGTCAGGAGGAAGGCAGGGCCGTTGTGGGGCTGAGCAGCAGACTGAGTGGTGTACGGGGGCCTGCCCCACAGAGGTGGGAGTGAAAGCCGGTAGCACCCAAGCCCCAGGGGCAGGAGAGGTGGGCAGCAGCTCCACCCAACCCACTAAGGCGGTCAAGACGGAGGCTGGGGCCACAGGCAGCTGCCCAGCAACACCAGCATCCCACGCAGCCTCCTCCCTGGGCCAGGTTCCAGATGCAGAATCCAGACAGGAGAGGGGAAGAAAGAACCGGAAACGCACAGAAGCCTTGGGCAAGGGTCCCCCTGGCCCTCCCAAGGGGCGCTGGGGAGGAAGGGTCTGTCCAAACGGTCAGGGCAGTGGGCTGGGGACAGAGCAGATGCCGGCGTCAGGGAACTGCAGCCCCGCCGCGCCCCCATAGAGCAGAGCAGGGAACGGGAAATGAACGGGGACCTTCCAGACGGAGCTCACGGAACTCCCAGAGGTCATTTCCCAGATCCCCAATACGTCACTGGAATAGCCCAGTTGTCCTGACCTGTAGGGAAGACCACGTGGAACCTTCCAGAATGTCCCTTTCCCACCCAGCTGAGCGAGGGAGACAGTGAGAGAGACAGAAACCTAGAGACAGTGAGATAAAGACAGACATAGAGACAGTGACACAGAGAGACAGTGAATCAAATGCATTGTCATGCCCCAGGTGGACGGCAGAGGCCGGCCCCCACACAAATCCTGAGGGGTGCAGAGGGGCCTGGCCTCCCCCAGTCAGTCTGGCCTCTGCAAATCCAACAGGCCCTGGATGGGGCAGTGGCTGTGGCTGACGGACCTGCCAGTAACCCAGGGGCCCTGTGCCCCATGACAGCTGCATAGGACGCAAGCTCTGGACTTGGGCAATCTCTGTGGAGCCGCCCCAGCCCCAGAGCCCCCGCTGGGCAGGTGAGGCCTCTGCTGTGCCCCGTCCTGGCCTTCTCCCCACAGCTGCCAGCCAGGCCACTCCCCAACAGACAAACCTGCCACATCTGTATTGGACCCACGTGCTGCGGAGCTCAGGGACATCTGTGGTGACCCGGTCAAGTGTGTCAAGCCAGGTGGCTGTAGGCAAACTGCCCACTGTTGCTCCAAATCATCCCCCTCCACCTCAAAGCTGCCCCCGGTCACTGGTGCCACTGGAGGAAGGTTCTGGGAGGTCCCACGTTGGGTGAGGGACACAGGGTCACAGACACTGGCCTTGTGAGTGCTTTGCCCCCTCTCCCCTTGGCCTGAGAGCAAGCTGGTCCCATGCCTGGGGGCCGCAACCGAGAGCCAGGCCCCCTACAGATGCAGCGCGCCTTCCAAGGACTCCTGGCACCTTGAGCTTCCCAGGGCCTGGGGATGCCGCTCTCTCGCCCATAAGTCCACCTCGCAGAAACCCTCAAGTGCCACCCAGACCCTACTCAAGTCCGGGCCCCTCGCTTCCGACTCTCCCTCCCATCCTCCACTCTCCTGGCCTCTCCCCAGGGCCCTGCTCGGGGCTGCTGACCTTTGTGGGGAGGGCACAGTGATGCTCGGGGCTGCTGACCTTTGTGGGGAGGGCACAGTGATGCTCGGGGCTGCTGACCTTTGTGGGGAGGGCACAGTGATGCTCGGGGTGCTGACCTTTGTGGGGAGAGCACAGTGATGCTCAGGGTGCTGACCTTTGTGGGGAGGGCACAGTGGTGCTCGGGGTGCTGACCTTTGGGAGGGAGGGCACAGTGATGCTCGGGGTGCTGACCTTTGGGAGGGAGGGCACAGTGATGCTTGGGGTGCTGACCTTTGTGGGGAGGGCACAGTGATGCTCGGGGTGCTGACCTTTGTGGGGAGGGCACAGTGATGCTCGGGGTGCTGACCTTTGTGGGGAGGGCACAGTGATGCTCGGGGCCGGGGCTGCTGACCTTTGTGGGGAGGGCACAGTGATGCTCAGGGCTGCTGGCCTTTGGGAGGAGGCACAGTGCCTGGAGGATGGGCGTCTCCTCACTGGCCCTTCTATCCAGGCCCCTTGCCAAGCACAGGGGATGTGCACAGCGTGCGTTTATGAACTGAGAGCAGAAGCAACAGCAGCCACAGGCTCCCGCATCCCCCCTGTGCCCTGAAAGCACCTTGGCCCAGGGGTCAGGCTGGGTCCACAGCTCCCGTTGGTGGCCTGGGCTCAGCGGCCCCCGGCTTTTCCTGGAAGACGCAGCACAGAAAACTGATGAGGCCGGCCAGGCTCCCTCCAGAGCCCTCAGGGACGCAGGAGGCCACCAAGACCAGAGGAACATAAATCTCATGGCCTTGGACACTGCCCAGTTGTAAATATATTTTTTGCCGCTCCATTTATCACAGCTGCCTCTGATGACACCCACCTGGTGTGGGGCCAGTTGTCATAGCTCCCCCCCTCAGCACCTCCCCACAGGATTGTCCCCAATCCATCTCTGACAGCGTCTGCAGACAGGAGCACAAAGCTGCCACCAGCCCCCAAATGGCCACCCTGACCCCGGGCTGACGGCGCCATCCTGGGACAGCCTGGGCACCAGGCCTCACTCCAGGAACCTTCTGCTGTGAGGTCTTTGGGCACCCTCTCCCTGTTAGCCCACTTCCCATCCCTGCTTCCACCTTTGGGACCCTCTCCCTGTTAGCCCACTTCCCATCCCTGCTTCCACCTTTGGGACCCTCTCCCTGTTAGCCCACTTCCCATCCCTGCTCCCACATTTAGGACCCTCTCCCTGTTGGCCCACTTCCCATCCTGTTCCCACCAGAGGAAGTGCCTTCTGGGGCGACATTTCTGAGCCACCGATGCTACACATTTAGTACTAACCCAAGCCATAAACCGTTTGTATCCATTTAAAGTGTTGAAAGGATAAAACCAACAACCTATAATTCTGTACCCAATTAAATTATCTTCTTAAAGTCAAGGAGAAATAACGGATAAATGGAGAAATAAATGGATAAATGGAGAAGTGGATAATAGTAACCACATATTTGGCGATTATCGCTTATGGATAAGTAAAATGAATGACACCAAAGTTGTAAGGGATTGGAACACTCTGCCATGAGGCAATTGCACTGCCTGTGACGTGGCACCACACTATTTAAAGTGAACCTCTGTTCACTGTAAATGTATATTGCAAACTCTACGACAACCAACAAAAAAAAGTAGAAAGAAAACAATAAGTGTAACTGATTTGCTAAGAGAGGAGAGAAAATGAAATCATACAAAATTCTCAGTCAAAACCAGAGAAGGCAGAAAAAGAATGGAAGACAAAAAAAAGAAACAGAGACCGAGGAACAGCAAACAGTAACCAATGTGGCCAACAGGAATCCAGCTATGTGGATGATCGCTTCAGAAGTCAGGGGTTGACGTGCATCCATCAAAAGAGAGAGACTGGGCCAGGTGCGGTGGCTCACGACTGTAATCCCAGCATTTTGGGAGGCCAAGGTTGGAGGATCACGAGGTCAGGAGCTTGAGACCAGCCTGGCCAAGATGGTGAAACCCCATCTCTACTAAAAGTACAACAACAACAACAAAAATTAGCCAGGTGCGGTGGCGGGCGCCTGTAGTCCCAGCTACTTGGGAGGCTGAGGCAGAAGAATCGCTTGAACTAGGGAGGCGGAGGTTGCAGTGAGCTGAGATGGCACCACTGCACTCCAGCCTGGGTGACAGAAAGAGACTCCTCGAAAAAAAAAAAAAAAAAGAAAAAAAAACCTGATTCTATGTCATCCACAAGAAGCTCCCTCCAAATATAAAGACACACATAGATGAAAAGAAAGGGTTGGAGAATGATACACCACGCTAATACTAACGGAAAACACAGGAGTCGTGATTAATCCCAGCCAGGACCGGTATCAGGGATAAAAGGGGCACTGCGTGGTGATCAGGGTTCAGTCCCCTGGAGGGAGACTAGCAATCCTGAATGGGTGTGTGCCTGACAGCAGGACCCCCAACCCCGCCCCACCCTGGGGGGTCTCCCCAGCCCCTATTGTCTCCTGCCCCTGTCCCAAGACCTCTGGACCCACCCCCGGCACCCCACCTGGCTGCACAGGGGACATTGCGGTTGTTAAACATGGTTGCAGTGGTGGCCCAGGCCCATCCCAGGGAGACACTGGGCTTCCCTGCCACAGAGCCGTGGGCCTGAAAGCACCGTCTGGAGGGGTCTGCTCCTGCCTTTGCAGCATGGTGGGAGCCGACCCCACAGTGCAGTGCAGCTCCAGGTCCAGCCTCTAAGGAGGGGAGGGGCTTGGATGTGCCTGACCCACCCATTGAGGTGTAGGGTGGGGAGACCAGGGTGTGGTCATGTCAGGCTGGGGGGCCAGCTCCTCCTGAGCAGAGTGGGATCACCTGTGACCCATCCACAGCAAGGTCGGAGAGGTGGGCGTGGCGAGGCTGCCTCCCAGCTCACCAGAGAGAGCTTCACCAACATCATGAAAGCCTTCCACGTCCACTGTGCACATAAGCCTCTCTCAGAGCGATCGGGAGCTCAGTCGGTCAGTGGCACTGTTCTCAGCCAAGGACTTCGTGGAGCCCGGCCCATTTGCATAGGTAACAAGAAGGTGAATTTTCATCTGATGCCTACACTTTGACACAGGCTCCTTCTCAAACATCTCCTGCGGACGGAAGACAAGTGTCAGGCAGCACCACTCAGCCCGGCCACACCAAGCAGACAGGAGGGAGTTCCTCCCACCAGGAGGGCAGGGGTAGGGGACGAGGACACCCAGCCAGGCCATCCACAGCGAGGATGAGGCGGGACCCACCCACAGGCCCATGCTCTGTGCATAGGGGATCCATCCACAGACCCATGCTCCGTGAAGGGGGGGATCCACCCGGGGGCCCACGCTCCGTGCAGGGGGGGATCCACCCGGGGGCCCACGCTCCGTGCAGGGGGGGATCCACCCGGGGGCCCACGCTCCGTGCAGGGGGGGGATCCACCCGGGGGCCCACGCTCCGTGCAGGGGGCTCCATCCACAGGCTCCACTCCAAACTGTACGTTTTGGATGTAAACGGTTTCCTTTCCAGTTTTTCCCAGGCAGGTAGGAATTCAGGTGAACATACAGGATCCCTGGGGGCCTATTGGACAAGGGTCCTGCCCGCCGCTGGAATCTCAGAAAGAATGAGTCAGGGCTCGGGACCCCCACAGAGGCAGGGCAGGGGTGCCCCCCCAGGCGCTGGAGAGGAAAAGCTGAGGGTCAGAGAATGGGCAACAGGGCACGGGACAGGGCAGCTGGAGACAGGAGAGATGGTCGAGTCAACCCCGGGCACCGCCCAGGAACATGGGTCATCCCTGCCAGGGAACTCAGGGGCAGGTGGCTGAAGAGGCCTTCCAGGTTCTCTCAATGGGGGATGAAGCCCTCATGCCAACCAGGCTCACAGATCCCAGAGGAGGCAGAGGCAGAAGGAGGCTCGGCTTGAGCTGCCCAGGTCTCTGGGAGGCTCCTGTCCTGTTTCAGGCTCCTCAGCCCAGCAATGTCACCACACTGCCCTCACAGGGAAGGGACAAGGAAATGGCACATGCAGCTGTTTGGGTACAAAAGCCCAGGCAGAGCCCAAGATGCAGAATGAAAGAATGGGAGTGAGGCAGGGGGGGCCCCTCACGGTCGGCCCACCCATGACTCCAGGCCCCAGGCAGGGCCCAGGATGCACAATGGATGGGAGTGAGGCAGGGGGGCCCCTTGTAGTCGGCCCACCCATGACTCCAGGACCGCGGCTCCCGGCTCTGGGACCAGCTGGGACAAAGGGAACACCGCCCACTCTGACACTCATGGAAAGGATTCGGATCAGCCCACAGACCTCCTACAGGCAGGGACCCCCACACCTGCCACCCGACAGAGAATCGGCCGCTTAAGTCTCCAGGATGGGAGGCAGCTGGGTCGTAAATTGGCTTCTCACTTCTGGGGACCCTAAGTGTAGCATTTCCTTCAACTTGAGCCAAACCCTTTGTCCCAGAATATCTTTGCTCCTATTTCCCCGCCCCCCTGACTGCACCGGACACCCCCTGAAATGACAGCATTGCCTCAAGCACTGCAGGTGGCGCTGAGTCCTTCTCAGTCCTCCAGCCCTCACCCTCTGTGGGAACACTCCCCATCACTGCCTTCCAGGGCGGCCGCTGTCATCTGTGCTCGCGGCTCCCATGCTCATCCTCACTCAGCAAATTGCAATCAGCTCCGACAATGGCCTAGTTAAGGGCACCCACCCAATGACGCCCCGGCTGTGCAGACAGGAAGCATCATTGCCAACCGGACACATCGCTGCCAGAAACAACTGGGTGTGTTTTGGGGACGCCTCCTAATTGAACTGACGCACTCAGGAATCTGGGCGGTGGAGGCCAGCTCGCTGCAGGGAAGGCCGCCCTGCCTTCCAGGCCTCCTAATTAGGACTGAATGCTCCGTTTTCTCTGCACGCAGGCAGGGGTCATGGGTCAAGCACTGAGACTTACTCCGTAATTCGAGTTAATGAAGGATTCCCGGGGCAGCTCTGTGCACGCATCCAGGAGGCGCGCGGCCTCTGGCGGAGCCTGACAGCTGTGGGTGGACGGCAGCAAGCACGCCTTTAATTGCTGCCAAATTTTAGTCCTAGGTCTTAATGACAGCAGCCCTGGCTCCAGAGTGTGAGGCTCTCTGGGAGAGTCAGGGGCTCCATGTGGGGGTCTCCGCTGTGTGAGTGGGAGGAGCACAGAGCGAGAAGGTGGGCAGCAGCTGGAAGTCCCAGAGCCCCACCCAGAGCCAGCAATGCCTCCTGGGCTGGACCGGAGGCTGCTGTGTGGTCCCTGTTCACTGAGCCTGCAGGAGGCAGAGAATGGGGAGAGTCTGTGCTCCTCTCAGACCCTGTCACAGAACAAACAGCATTGGGCTGGAGCAGGGAGGCTGGGGTGCAGGGCGGGGCTGGAGCAGCAAGGTTGGGGTGCAAGGCTGGGCTGGAGCAGCGAGGCTGGGATGCAGGGCTGGGCTGGAACAGGAAGGCTGAGGTGCAGGGCTGGGTTAGAACAGGGAGGCTGGGGTGCAGGGCTAGGCTGGAGCAGGGAAGCTGGGGTGCAGGGCTGGGTTGGAGCAGGGAGTCTAAGGTGCAGGATTCTAGGGTGCAGGATTGGGCTGGAGCAGACAGGCTGGGGTGCAGGGCTCAGCTGGAGCAGGGAGGCTGGGGTGCAGGGCTGGGTTAGAACAGGGAGGCTGGGGTTCAGGGCTGGGTTCGAACAGGGAGGCTGGGGTGCAGGGCTGGGTTAGAACAAGGAGGCTGGGGTGCAGGGCTGGGTTGGAACAGGGAGGCCGGGGTGCAGGGCTGGGTTGGAACAGGGAGGCTGGGGTGCAGGGCTGGCCAGCCTCAGAACATGTGTGGGCCTCCGTCCTGGCAGGTGGAGGCGTGGGCTCCCTGCTGGGCCACTCAGATGGATCTACTGTTTTCTCATGAGCTCATCCCTTCCGGCCTGTGAGGCCCACGGGCAGGGCTTTAATCCCCTATGTGCTGTTTCCAGAGCCTTCTCCCTGGCCCAGCTCCAGGCAGCCTCTCCAGCCCCTTAGATTCTGCTGGACACACATATGGCCCTTGAGCCACAGAGGGTGGTGATGCCCGCGGCCCCTGTGCGTCCACAGGGCAGGCGCTGGCCAGGCCTCCTCCCTGCTTCAGTCCCCAGAGGAGACCTCGAGCCACAGACCAGTCTCTGTCCCTTCAGGGTGGGGTTAGTTCTGCAATCCCCCTGCCCACAGCCCCACCCCACAGAAACATCCACCACAAGCCTTGGTAATCACGCCCGGAGCCCGATGGAGACCAGCGGCTCTGAGCTCCCGGGAAAGTGGCCGGGGCCTGGGCCCTGTTCCCAGGAAGCTCAGCGAGTCTCCGTGCCCCACAGCCTGGAGGGGTGGGAGGGGAGTCTGGGTCCGGACGGCTGCACCCTTGGCCCTTGGGGAGGAGCCCCCCACTACCACCCCCAGCAAGACCAGAAAGAAGCCTGGGTGTGAGGGGGAGGAGTTCAGGGAACCAAGCTCTGCGCAGACTCAGCGGAAGGATTTGGAATCGGAGCTGGAGTGTGGGGACGCCGCACAGATGCCAGGGGATCTACGTACCCTGGAGAAGGGCCCAGAACGAGCGGGTGCTGGGACAGTCAGGAGCAGCCCTAGGAGGCGAGGTCACAGACGGGGGTAACAATGGGGGCCCTGAGCACTCCGCTCTTCCCTGGATGGGGTCTGGGTTCCACGAAGCTGCCTATCCCAGGCCTCTGCAGCAGCAGCATGGGCAGAGCTGCCTCCCTCCAGCGAGGAGTGGGTGGGCACCATGTGGGCCCTGGGCACCCTCCGCAGGGGCTCCAGCTCCCACAAGGGGCTGCCCCATGGGCTCTGAGGAGCTACAGGCTCCTTCCCAGAAAGAAGCCCAGGAGTCAGCAGCTAATCCTCCCTGTTCCTCTGGAGCCCCCAGGGAAGGCAGGAGAGAGCGTGCCCCTCCATGACCCCATGCCCTATAGAGACCCCTGTGGGGAAGGAATCTGGCCTCATCTGCAGCTCCACAAGCCCCAGGGTGGATCTGAGCTGGGACCAGCCCCTCTGAGGGGCTCACCCTGAGCACCTTCCTTGGCAAGGCAAGTGTTTGGGACGCATCCTTCTGGGGAAACAGCGCTATGCTCTTCTCTGTTTCTCTAAAGATTTGAACTGAGGCCAGTTGCTCTGCCTGTGGGTATGATGCTTCGGACAGCACCTGGCTCTGAAGACAGAGGCCCTGGACCCAAGCCACATGGGCCCACCTTCTCCCGAAGATCTGGGCTAACTGGGAAGCAAAAATAATTACTCTTGTGCCAAAATGTCCTTGTAATTAGCAGTTCTGGGAGATAAATGAATTGAAATATGTGATTTTTCAGGGTCCAGCTGGCCTCAGGACTGAACCCCAGTGTGTGTGTGTTTCAGGGCACGCGGTGTGCAGGTGTTTCAGGGCACACGCGTGTGTTTCAGGGCACACGGGGTGCAAGTGTTTTGGGGCACACGCGTGTTTCGGGGCACGCCGGGTGCAGGTGTTTCGGGGCACACGCGTATTTCAGGACACAGAGTGCAGGTGTTTCGGGGCACACGCGTATTTCAGGACACAGAGTGCAGGTGTTTTGGGGCGCACGCATGTTTCGGGGCACGCAGGGTGCAGGTGTTTCGGGGCACACCAGGATGCAGATCTCTTACTGGGTGCAAAGCCCCCAACTCCTTCCTCGAGCCACCAGAGTAGGGCTCCCAGATTGGAGCAGCCCCTCCTCGGGCCAGGCAGGGTGTGGACCCTGCCCTGAATGCACTCAGCTTCCAGCCGATCCTGCCCCTCCCTCCATTCGCTGCACAGGCATGCGCTGCAGGCCGTAGGGAGGGCGTGCGTCTCGGTCCTCCCGCTCTGTGTCCAGTCTGGGCAGTGTCTCAAGACCACCCTGGGAGAGGGCCGGGCTGCGGCGCCTTCGTCCCTCTGCTCCGCGCAAGGCCGGGGATCCTGCTCTCCCGGAGCGAGGGGGTCCGGCAGGCACCAGCGGCCAGCAGCAGCCGGGGCCGGGCCTCACCCGAGGACCGAGGTGCTGATGAACGCTCATGTTCGGAAGACACTGGCTCCCTGGTTTATGTATTTACTTAATTTTAAGTTAGGCTGCCCAGATCCCTAAATCAACAGTGGATTCTGTAAATTGTTGCGTCAGAGGAAAATCTAAGCGAGCCCGATCGCGGGAAGCACCGTCGCCATGAAAGGCGGTGGCTCAGCGCCACCTGCCGGGACGCGGCAGCCAAGGGAGCCGGTGTCGGGGGAGGCCTGAGGCCTGAGGCCTCGGGTCCTCGGGAGGAAACAGAGCTGTTTGCAGGAACAAAGGAGGAAAGGAGGGCCGTGGCAGTTGGAAGAATTCTTGCACGAAAGGCATGAAATTAGTTGGAATCATTTCAAGGAAAAAATCTTCCTCCAAATAGGTGCTCCTGCGTTTAGCGGAAGTGGGTTTCATTGCCATTGAGCACGGCCTGGGGTCTGCGGGGCTGTTTTCAGAACCGGAGGGAACCAATCCAGCTGCAACACAAGAGCTCCTGGGGAGAGGCATCCTCCAGGGCCTGGAGTCCCCGCGCTCGAGCTGCGTCACACCTGCTGGGTTGGAAGCCTCCACTCAGCGGGAGAAACACAATCCCTGGCTCTGGTGTTTGTGGCAGTAAAATCCCCATCCCTGCGAAGCCACTGGGCCGAGGCCAGGCCTTGCAAGAGGCCTCCCTTTGCTAGAGGAAGCCCTGGGCCCTCGGGGACCCCGCAGGAGGCAGACGCTGGGGACAGGGTCTGGCCCACGGGCAGCTGCGTCCCTCCCCAGTCCTGGCCTCCCTGCCTCCTCTGCTCTTTCTGATCCCCCCACCGGCTCCCACTGCCCACAGGGCGCTGAGCCAGCGGCAGAAACTGAGGTGAGACAGCCTTCGGCCCTCAAAATCTGTGAAGGAGTCTGGACCCTGGGAAGGCACCGAGGACTGCCCAGGATCTCAGAAAAGGATGACAGCCAGGTCCCTTCCTTCCTTCCTTCGTTTTTCAAGTTGTTGGGTTTTTTGGGGGAGTTTTTTCTTGCTGTTTTGAGACAGAGTCTCGCTCTGTCTCCCAGGCTGGCGTGCAGTGGTACGATCTCGGCTCCCTGCAACCTCCATCTCCTAGTTTCAAGCGATCCTCCTGCCTCAGCCTCCTGAGTAGCTGGGATTACAGGCGCCCGCCATCACGCCTGGCTAATTTTTGTATTTTCAGTAGAGCCGGGTTTCACCATGTTGGCCAGTCTGGTCTCAAACTCCTAACCTCAAGTGACCCACCCACCTCAGCCTCCCAAAGTGCTGGGATTACAGGCATGAGCCACTGCGCCCGGCCGTGTTTTTCAAATGTTGATGGCAGCTCAGTTGCCCCCCATTTCAATAAATGCCCCCCGAATCATGTGTGAAGTCACTCAGGTTTAAGGCAAGAGGCCCCTGGTCTGAGGGAGCAAATTCTCTTTCATTTTTCCAGATAGCTCCATTTATTACATACTGAGAATTTATTTGAATTTCTAGTAGCTCAAAACTTTTTTCATTTTCCTGTTTATTAAGAAACTCAATTCCCAACCAGAGCAGCTCAAAGCTAACAGTCAGGCTGAGAGCATATTTTCTCTATAATTCACCACCAGGCCCGCAGGAGTGGGAGGTGCCCACTCAGGGAGGGCCGGCGGCCCTTCACTCTCCTCCTCGCTGGGGACGGGGCCTGGGGTGGGGTTGGGGGACATCTGGGGCCTCCCCTCCTCCAGCACCTCCACCTCCAAGTGAGCTGCCAACCCAGAGCCGTCCAAGCACCTGGGCCACTCCAACCCGCCCCCAAGGCTCCCGGTGGGGTCTGTGCAAGCTCCTGGCAGGGTCTGCGGGGTCCATGGATGTGTCTCCGGGGTCCATGGATGTGTCTCCACCCATCAGCCCTGAGTCTTTTCCATGAGCTGAGCTGCTTGCACCTCTAATCCTCATCACAGCTCTGCCAGCCGGGCACCATCACCACCATCCCACCTTACAGCTAACGCCAGTGGAGCCCAGAGAGGTTTGGCGTCTTGCCCAAGGCCACACAGCTCTTTGGCAACATTGTGGCTCCAGAGCCACTCTCTGGGTGTGCAGCTGAGGGGCCGGCTCAGACGGGGTGGCAGCCTATGCTGAGAACCAACCCAAGGATCTGGCTCAGGGCGTGGGTGTCAGGACAGCGCCCGGGGCCACCATGGAGACCCAGGAGGAGCCAACGGGCCTCTGCCGACCACTGGAAGTCGTGACGGGGGCTGAAGAACAAGTGGCCAAGAGCAAAGGTGACCCGGGGTGGCACAAGTGTCTGGGATGTGCAACACAGAGGGTGTAGCTTCCTTGGGTGGCTGGGGACACCGGAATTCCACCCAGGGATGGACAGAGAATCCCGCCTGGAGACAGAGAAAGAATCCCATTCATGGACACAGAATCCCACTCAGAGTCACAGAATCCTGCCTGGGGACACAGAATCACACCTGGGGACAGAGAGTCCCACCAGGGGACAGAGAGAGAATCCCACTCAGAGACACAGAATCCCACCTGGGGACAGAGAGTCCCACCAGGGGACAGAGAGAGAATCCCACTCAGAGACAAAGAATCCCACCAGGGGACACAGAATCACACCTGAGGACAGAGAGAGAATCCCACTCGTGGACACAGAATCCCACTCAGGGACACAGAATCCCACCTGGGGACACAGAATCCCACCTGGGGACAGAGAGTCCCACCAGGGGACAGAGAGAGAATCCCACTCAGGGACACAGAATCCCACTGGGGGACAGAGAATCCCACCTGGGGACAGAGAATCCCACTCAGGGACACAGAATCCCATCGAGGGACACAGAATCCCATCGAGGGACACAGAATCCCATCGAGGGACACAGAATCCCATCGAGGGACACAGAATCCCACCCGGGGACAGAGAGAATCCCACCCAGGAGCACGCTGACTTTGAGCCACCCAGGGCTCAGCCCAGACTCGCGCAGAACACGAGGCGTCAGGGTTTTAATAAATTGAAAATAAAACTTTAAAGCTCCAGCCCCACTGGGTAAAGTCTTCCTTGGAATTAGTTTCTAAGATAAATTGGTTTGGAATTGTTTGGTCCATCTCTTCTAAGCCCCCAGTGTTTTTGTGATTAGACATTTTCATCTAGACAGGCCTGACGTCTGAATGGCACCTCAATCCCGACAGTATTGACATCTGCCAGCCCAGAGCTTTATGGGGAAAGTATGGATTCCTGGCCGGTGGCTTTACTCAAATTGAGCTGCATTCTCGCTGAAATGAGATGCTGGCACCGCTGCCGGCTTACCTCCATGGCTTCTGTCCGCCGCGGGGCTGGGGTGCCACAGGGGTGAGGGGTGCAGGGTGGGGCTGGACCTTCCGGAGGGAGCCTGGGGAGGGGAGGGGAGGGTCCAGGACGACAGAAGGGGAGGTCCCGTACCCGGGTGGGGGCACAGGGCAATGGGGTTAGGGTCCACACGCACCTGCCCAGAAGCGTAAGGCAGGCCATGGAGGTCCTGTCCACAGAAGGTGGGCGAGGCACCAGCGAGCCCACCACCTGCTTCTGCACTGGGACCATTTTCTTTAAGGGCACATATCCTTGGTAGAAGAAAAACCAACCAGCTGAAAAGGCAGTGAGTGTGAACAAAAGGTGGATCCAGGGCATCCCAGCCATGCAGATGGACGGAGGGCAAGGAGACCCCCACCCAGGGTGGGCCGCCCTGGGGAGGGGGCTCCCTGCAGAGCCTCAGCCTCCTCCTCTGCTCCCCAGGGGGTGAGGAGCTGACCACCATGCAAGGTCTCATGAAGCCGAGGTCACAAAAGAAACGCAAGGCCACAAAGAAGCGCAGGAATGTGGGGAATGCCTCGCCAACGACACAGGACCCTGCAAAGGCGACGGGGGAGGGAGGCCCCCAGCCTCCCCAGCCTCCCCCAGGGTCCGGAGCAGCCAAGCCCCATGAGGCCTCCTTCCTTGGGAAAGCATGGGTCAGAAAATCTGGACAGTGCTTTTCCCTACTTGGAGTCAGACTCACATTCACGACCTAAAGACCCTGATAAGGTCCTCAGGCAAAAATTAAGGGGGGATGGGGCTTGTGTGTCCAGGGGAGGAACCAGCCCAGGTCCCCGCCCATAGGAGCCCCCGGGCCTGGGCAGCACCCTCGGCCTACTGCTGAGTGCATCCTGGCGGCAGCTGTGATACAAATGCCATGATGATCACAGGCACCTCTGACACTGCCCAGAAGCTTCCAGAATCCTGCCCTCGGTGACCGCCCTCTCGCCCCACCCGCCCCTCGGTGTTGACACAGACGCAGGTCCACAGGGCTCTGTCTGGATGTCCCTCTGTGAAGCTGGCCCCGGGCTCACCCGCCTCCCACTCCTGCCTCACCTGAGGCCCAGCCACGTCCCTCCAGCCGCCTGCCAGGGGCCTGGGCTCAGGGAATTCCTCAGAGCTGGACCCCCTGGTATCTCACTGGGCCCAGGACCCAGGACGACCACCCTTGACTTCTCCAAAGCTGCTGTTCAGAAGGCCTCCCAGCAAGCAGAGGGTCAGTCATTAAGACCCACTGGACACAAACCAGATAAAGCCACAAACCAATGCCTTGCTCGTAGCACACAGGAATTCTGCAGAGACAGCTGGACCACCCGTCTCTTTCCAATCTGAGGCAGGACGGGGGAGCGGTAGTGCAGACACAGGCCCACTAGCACAGCATGGACCTGGACGCCTGCACCCTCAGAACCAGGAGCAGCTCAGGAGCACCCTTCGCTGCGCCCTCCTCCGGGAGGACCACTAAGAGGGCCCCACCGCCACTGCTGCCGGCACAGGAGCACACGGGAGCTAACCCACCCCACGACACCCCAGGAGTGTAGCCTAGGGACACGGCGGCAAGCCCACCCACTCAGCCTCCTCCCAGGGATACACACAGCCTGGCTTCCCTTCCCTGAGCACCCGCCCTGCCCCCGGTGAGGCCAGGCCTGGAGGCCTTCTCGCTGCAGGCCCTCGGAGATGTTTCCCAACACTGACGGTGCCGAGGACAGAACGCTGGAGGCCGGGCCACACTCGGACGGGAGACGCGAGGCAGCTCCGGGGCCTGGGAGGAGCGCGCGCTGTGTGGCTGCAGGACGGGGAGGCAGCGCTGCTCTAACGCCTCCCGCTGCACGTCCCACAGGTAACGAAGTGCTTTAGTGCTCAAGGTTCTAGGGGTTTAAATTACACTACTGACTTCACTACTTTTTCCTTATACGTTATAACCAATAGCAAGACAATGTTTGATGTTTTGATGAAATGTTTTAAAGATAACTTTGCACAGCCCCACTTGCCCAGCCATGGTCACGTTTTAACGCCCAGAAGCAGAGCGTGGATGGGCTCCAAGACGGCGCCTCCTGCCTGGACTCTTGTTAAGGTCCCACAGGAGTGTCCCCAGTGGAGCCTCGAAGCCACCCTGGGAGGGATCTTCAGTGTCCCCAATTTACAGACGAAGAAACGGAGGCCCATGGGAGTCAGGAACAAGCTCCAGGTCGCACAAGAAATGCAAAGGAAGCCACACGGCTCCAGAGTCCAGGCTCCGAGACCCACCCGCTGCCAGCTGGGCAGCTGCCCCAGGAACCCTGTCTGGGCACCTGGATTTTCCAGCCACGGATTTTCCCCACTGACAGCTCTCGCCGTTTCCTGTGTCTCGAGTTTATCCTCCGTGAGGGCCGCCCCTTGTGGCTGGGCCATCAGCTCCCGGAATGATCAGCCCAGCCTCATCCAAAACCACCCAACAGGACAGGTCCCCGCAGCCTCTGAGACCTCCCCGGGTGCCCCCAAAACACAGGCCACAGAACAGCCAGAGAAACCGCTTGCTGATTCAGTGCTTAGACTCTTGGATCGAATTCTCAGTTCTTCCAGATGTGATTTAGCCTGCTGCATTATTTAGCTAACTTTCTGTGTCAAAACCATAACTTCTTAGAAATTTTTCAAGGTACTCAAAACTGATTTCACAGTCGATCTGGGGAGTCACCGCAAGAATCAGTCAGAGGGGAGGCTCTGTGAGAAGGGAAACTGAGGCTCAGCAGCCTGTGACGACCCCTGAGGCGTATCCACAACACATCCTAGGATCACAGAGCCTGCTCCAGCCGGCGGAGTGGTTCTCTCGGCTCTGTGGATAACTGAAAGCTCAGAAACATCAAAAGTTAATTAAAATAAGAATATGTTACTCTGAAATAATGCATTCTATTTAAAAACGTCCAGGGAGTGTAGCGGAGCCCGACGAGGTGAGCCTGCTCCACTTCATTCCCCTCCGCGTCTCCCGAGCACGGCTCTTCGGGCGGACGGAGCCCCCAGCAGCCCCTATTGTCATTCTCTGAGCGTGGAGAACCCCCATTTCTATCAGCCGGTAATCCCATCCATTGATTTGAATTGTTCAATGACAGGCTTGAAAAGGCGGATCAAGTGTCCTTTGGTCCTGGCAAAGAATGAATCATTTAGCACCAGCCCAGGCCACAGGCCGGAAAAAGCCCGCTTCATCTGCAGTCTGGCCTCGCCTGGAACGCCGGTGGCCGCCAGCGCCCCTGACCCGGGCGGTCGCACCACGGTTATTCAAATCAGCTCTCTCCATAGATCTCAGAATAAGCAATCAATTCATTTGATAGGCTTTAAAGACAAAGAGAAGAGCTTATTAAATCAAGCTAAGCCTCTGCCATCAAAGACTGGCAGGGACTGAGGCTGAGTCCGGCCTTCCCTGCAGCCACACAGAGGCTCCTGGGGAGGGAGGGGCAGGGACCCAGCACAGGTGGACCTCAGGAGTCCCAGGGCCCCGTGCCCATCCCCCTGCCCTCACGCCCCTCTCTACCCCTGTCATTTCCTACCCCACCCACACCCCAGGACCCCGACCCCAGAACACCTCGGACCCCGCCCTGCCTCCCAGCCTGTCATGGGTGGGTCTGTCTTTCCAGAACTCCCTGCCTGGTGTCTCTCATCTGCCAAACAACCTCAAACCCAGGTGGCCTGTCATATCCTCTCTAACATTTTCCTGCAGCCCCCAGGCAGGACCCACAGCCCCTCTGCACCTCCCCTGCCCGTTCAGAGCCACACCACCACGTGGGAATTGTGTGGCTTCCGTGGCACCCCGACATGCATTTGGCTTCCAGACACAGAGGCCCTGGTCGGACTTCAAATCTGCTTCCCAAGTGCAGGGCCTAGGATGAGGTCCTTGGTGGCTGGTGCCCATGCCACAGGCGCCAGAAGTAACCGGAAGGTCAGCAGGTCAGCAGGGAGGTCATGTGGGGGAGGCCGTGTCCCAGAACAGACAAGGTCTGCTTACCCCCAGTTTGTAAAGGCCCCCAGGAGGGCAGCCCCTCCAGGCCTAGGTCTGGGGCCAGCTGGGTCCAGGGGGAATCAAGCTTTTCCCAGGGAGCCAGCTGCCCTCACAGCGTGGGCAGCTCCCACCCCACCTGCCTTCTAGGGTCCTTACCCAGAGTGAGCCACGTGCAGGGCCCCCAGCCCCCAGAGTCAGGATGAGCATCCGGCCTACGGCAACTAAAGGGAGGAGGCAGAGGCCAACCAGGAGAGGGATGGTGCTGCCATGGGGACGGGTCGGGAGAGGGGTGGGGCTGCCATGCGACGGGTCGACCTGGTCCACTGGCCCCAGCCTAGCTCCCAGGAGGCCAAGGCTCTGGGCCCTGCAGTGGGCCCCTCTCTCCTCAGATCTTGCAGAGGCACCTTTGCCGGTGTCGTGTAATAAGGACCGGAGCTGACATGTACGAGCCTAGCCGTGGGTGGGACACCATAGAAGAGGCACAGGCAGCCCCCATGGCACCGAGGCCCCCAGAGAGTGCGGGTCCCGGGAGGAGGCTCCCTCAGGCCTGCGTGTCACCACTGGGCTGCCACCCCATCCAGCCCACCCTCTAGGACACAGCATGGAGACTGCCACTGAGCCAACACAGGAGCCCTGTGGCCACAGCACGGAGGTCAAGGGCCTGCTGTGCCGACCCCTCCAGAGCCCGCACCTCCCCACTGCTGAGCGCACTGGAGCTGCTCACCGGCTGATGCCGCAGGCCAGGCCAGGACGCTCGGGTCACACCTGTGTTTGAGAGTTTCTCCCACAGCCACCGGCTCCAGACTGCCAGGGTCCAGTGGCAGTGTCGGGAGCCTGGCAGGGGATGTGGGCCAGCCAAGGCCTCCAGTTCTGCCAACTCTGGCCAGCAGGTGTGGAGCTCCTGCCCGGCAAAGCTGGGAGTGCAAAGGCACCCGCCATCGACTTGGCAGGACACGGAGTGGTCCCAACATGCACAAGGCACCGGAGCAGCATCACAAGCTCCTCCAGCCCCACCCCGGATGAGGACATCTCACGGTTGGATGAGAGAGCCAAGGCCAGGCCACAGGCTGCAGGAGGAGCCAAAGGCACCCAGGCCCACCCCCAGCCTCCACGGGCCGGCACCTCCCTGCCCGGCCCGTATCTTGGTCAGAGGAAGATGCATCTTGGATTGGTCAATCAGTTGGCATTGGCAGTTGCACCTGAGCATGGGCCTGCAAGACGCCTGCCCACAGAAGCCCCCATCAGCACCTGCTGATCCAGGACACAGCCCACACCCTCCTGTTTCTTGACCCTGTGCTCGGGAGCAGGACGGTGCAGACGTGTGTGGGAGCCGCAGCTGGGGCCTGCCCACAGACGCCCCAGGGACAAGGGCACTGTCATCATGTCTGCTCCAGTGTCCCCAGGAAATCCCACCTGAAATGCAAACAACCGCCTTTCAGAAGAGAGTTCGTCTGCCCCGGAGACGAGCATCCAGGCTCCTCCATCATGGCCAGAGACTCTAGTAGGGACCTCCTGGGGCCCCCAGAGGGCCCTGGCCCCACAGTCGGCAAGCAGAAAAGGTGCACCCATGCTGTCCCTCTGTGACGTTCCTAAACACAGGACTGGCTGGGTGACAGTAAAAGCCAGACGGAGCCTCTCTTCCTCCTCTCCTCTGCTCAGTGGGACTGGAAGGGCTTATTACCCTAATTTTGAAAATGTATTTTGCTCCATGTCTGATCTATACACATAGGGTCCCCAGGCATTCCTGCAACTACACTGCAGCGAGAAGCCCCATTGCAGGCCCGGGAATCCAGTCAGATAAAATAATCAGTGTAGATGTTGTGGGGAGGACACGCTCGTCCCTCCTGGGCTTACCCTCACCCAGGCAATGGCGCACGCCTGGAATGTGAGCCTCAAATCCAGTTTCTTGAAATGACCTGGCATGCTGGGGGAAGGTAGGTGATCAGACAGGACAGTGCCATCTGAGCCGTGAGGATGGTGGCGTTTTAAACACATACATAAGGATGGTCACATTTTAAGCTCATACTTGCTCAAGGCCAGCACCTTGCTCTCAGTCCCTTGGTGCGACTGTGTTACCTGGCAGGGGTCCACCTGCCACCTGGAAACTTCCCCTAGGATCCAGCTCCCCTGGGCCCAGCTGAGACTCAGCCCAGGCGCGTAGGCTCAAGGGCCTGAGGAGGGGTTGGGCAGCCCACCGCTGTCTGTGGGTCCAGAGGGGATCCAGGGCCAGCACTCAGCCCCCATCACAGGACAGCCGACTGGACACAGGCCTGAGGTCTGGCCTCGAGAGTCGCCCAGCACCTTCCCCCCAGATAGGCCCCTGGACAGCACAGGTGGCCCTGTGTGTGGAGGGGGGGGGGGCGTGTCACCTGCACAAGAGGCAGGGACAGGAGGGAAGGGCCCGAGGAGTAAACAGGACCCCGTTTTTAGGGGAGGTTGATGGTTTCAGTAGATCTGCCCAGTGGTGTGAACACCTCAGTGTGGAGTTCTGAGACTCATTGCCCTCCGGCCTCCTATAGGGCCAGTCCAGCTGCATCTCAGCACCCCCTTGTCTGGTGTCTGGAAGCTGAGCTCCCAGGGAAGCCAGGGCTGGGCATCTAGTGGCACCCGAGTTCCCTCGCGGTGCTGACAGTACATGAGGATGTGCCGCCTGCCCCTGGGCCAAGCGTGAGTGACTGACTCAGGGCATTTACAGAAAGTGCTGGCCGATGGCCATCCCCTGAGCCTGGGCTCCGCATTTACACTGTGTCAGGGCTGAACTGAGGGGTCCCCTCTGCCAACTTCTCCATCACCCCAGCACAGGCTCATCTGTCTGTCTCCATCAGTCCCCACACACCCATGACCAGCGACTCCCAGGTACCAGGACATCAGGAGAGGAAACTGAGGCACATAGAGCTTGAGCACCCTGCTCAAGGGCCTGAGTTGCTAGGCCTCTGATCCTCATCAAAGCATCACCAATGCTTACCTACCAGGGAGTTTGGAGCAGCCGCACCCACCCCCCAGCTGTGGTTCTGAACCCAGCTGGCCGCGCCCCTCCCACAGGGACAGTGTCCTCGGGAGAGGTCAGCAAACCCTGTGGCTGGGCCTGGACAGAGAGCCCTGGGTCCCGCCTCCCACAGGCAATGGTCCCTCCTGCCTGCAGATCCAGGCTTCCCTGAGAGGCGCCCCAAGCCTCCTAGAGGCTCGAGCCACAAAGGGCAGGCCCTCCCACTCAGTGCCAAAGAGCCTGAGTGGATGCCAGCTGGGGAGCAGACCACCATCTCTCAGGGCCTCATTTTCCCTACCCAAACAGCAGAGGGGTGGCCCATAGTGGCCCTGCCCCAGTTCCCAGGTTCTGGAGCTCCACAGGAAGAAGACAGTACCCCCTGGACACACAGTCTGACCCAGGTGTGAGTTCCTCCCCCCGGCAGCACTGGGCACCCACACGCCCCCCCAGGGGCTTGCCCAGCCCAACGTCAACGCCCCCTTGTTCTCAGACTCATCTCTGATTTCCTGCTGCTGGAATTCTAAATCAAATCCTTGCACAGCTGAAATGGGGAGGCAGGCAGCCATATTTGGTTGGGTAGCAAAGCATTTGAGAAATGACTGAAGCCAAGAGCCAGGCCCAGTTCCCTTCCAGGCCGTTTACACAGCTCGGGCTGGTGCGGAAGCTCCCAGCTGGGTAGCCGGGGTGAGCAGGGGTCCCCGTGACCCAGCCAAAGGCGTGGGCAGCACTGCCAGTCACTCAACTGGCTGCTGACACAAGTCCCAGGCCATCTCTCCTTCCGGGCTGTGTCCGCGCCACGTGAGGCATCCAGCAGGGCCAGTCACTTACCTGGCTGTGGACGCGTCCCAGGCCATCTGTCCTTCCAGGCTGCTTCCCCGCTGTGCAGGGCATCCAGCAGGGCCAGTGTCCCAGCCAGGCCCTCAGCTTCTCCCACTGCATCTGTAGCTCTGGGTAATTTGCTCTGGAACTGGGTTTGACCAGCAATGCCGCCGCCCATTTGATTTACAGGAACCCGGGTCCTATTTCCACCTGCTGCAGCCCACACACCTGCCCCCACCCCATCCTAAGGCCCAGAGCTTCCAGAAGATTCCAGAAACGGCCTTGCCTGGTGGGATGCCCCACAGCCTTCAGGCTCACCTCCCTCCACCCATGGAACCCCCACAGAGGCCACCAGACCTGGCCCCTGGGCACCTACTGGGTCCCCGACAAGCTCCGCCCTCCAGGGCCAAAGTGCATCCCCTGCTCACCCTGACCCCCAGCATTGACCCCTCTGCCCACCCAGCTCAGCTGGATGCCTGGACAAGCATACAGACTGTGGGTCTGGAGATGGGGGTGGGTCGGTGGGTGTGGGGACGGAGGATGGTGACCATCATGGGGGCCAGGGGGGCCATGTGGGCAGAGAGCGAGCCAGGCATTCTGTGGGGTTTTAGGCTTTTCTGACTCTGCCCACTCCAGTCAACCTCGGCCACCCGAGGCCCTGGTCATCAAAGAGACCACATCGTGGGCAGTCCCTGCACCCACAGCCCAGCCCTGAGCTCACAGCCCTCCTGCCCTTCTGCCGATGGATGGTAGATGGTAGATAGGTAGATAGAATGACAGGTGGATAGGTGGATAGTGGATGGTGGATGGGTAGATGGGATGATGGGTGGATGGTGGATGGGTAGATGGAATGATGGGTGGATGGTGGATGGGTAGATGGAATGATGGGTGGATGGTGGATGGGTAGGTGGAATGATGGGTGGATGGTGGATGGGTGGATGGAATGATGGGTGGATGGTGGATGGGTAAATGGAATGATGGGTGGATGGTGGATAGTGGATGGATAGATGGAATTATGGGTAGATGGGTGGATAGTGGATGGTGGATTGGCAAATGGAATGATGGGGTAGATGGTGATGGTGGATGGAATGATGGGTGGATAATGGATGGTGGATGGGTGGATGGAATGATGGGTGGATAATGGATGGTGGATGGGTAGATGGAATGATGGGTGGATGATGGATGCGTGGATGGAATGATGGGTGGATGGTGGATGGGTAAATGGAATGATGGGTGGATGGTGGATGGGTAAATGGAATGATGGGTGGATGGTGGATAGTGGATGGATAGATGGAATTATGGGTAGATGGGTGGATAATGGATGGTGGATGGGTAGATGGAATGATGGGTAGATGGTGGATGGTGGATGGGTGGATGGTGGATGGGTGGACGGAATGATCGGTGGATAATGGATGGTGGATAGGTAGATGGAATGATGGGTGGATGGTGGATGGGTGGATGGAATGATGGGCGGATGGTGGATGGGTGGATGGAATGATGGGCGGATGGTGGGTGGGTAGATGGAATGATGGGTGGATGGTGGATGGGTAGATAGAATGAGGGGTGGATGGCGGATGGGTGGATGGTGGATGGGTGGATGGTGGATTGGTAAATGGAATGATGGGTGGATGGTAGATGGTGGATGGCGGTTGGGTAGGTGTAATGACGAGTGATAGTGGATGGTGTATGGTGGATGGGTGCATGGTAGATGGGGGATGGTGGATGGAATGATGAGTGGGTGAGTGGATAGTGGATGATGGATGGGTAGATGGAATGACAGGTGGGCAGATGGAATGACAGGTGGGTAGTGGATGGTCCATGGGCAATGAGGGATGGAGGACAGTTGGGGGATGTGGTGCTAGTAGAGGATGAAGTGACATAGTGCTTGCAAACCCAGAGAGCAGCGTGTGGCAGAGGGGCGGCCCGAGGGCAGCTGGTCTCTGATATTGCTGTCAAACCTCTCCATTAACCTAGAAGATCAAGGAATTTCTAGAGCAGAGAAACACGTAGCCTTGATGCCTAGAACCTCTCCTCCCAAAAGAAAAGGGGAGAGTGACAGTGCTTCAAAAATGTGCTAGGGGAGAGAGAGGGCAGCCCAGTATTCTCCTGGTTATTTTTCAAATCTGCAGTGCCACCCGCTGTGGACAGCCCCGCCAGGGGCCCCTGGAAAGAGCAAATGGCCCCCACCTGCAGCACCATGAATCAGGCCCTGGTCATGGAAGCAGGGTCCACAAACAAAAATAAACCAGCGGTCCACAGGATATAAACCAGCAGTGCCAAGATGTCATGGTGAGGGATGCTGGAAGGGACACGGCGGTAATGAACCCTGCTCCGTACCTGCTCAAGTGTCAGGTAGGAATACATTAGGAATATTTATTATCAGATGGATGAAGCAAGCACAGACCACACTTTCTCAACCTAATGCGTGGAATAAATGTGTGTTTGGAATAACAGCATTTCTGGGACAATCCATTCGGTCTGGGGTGGAGGGAACATGAGAGCCTCGCCCCCAGGACCACGACGGCAGAAGAGTTGGTAACATGGGGCTGATGGCCAGGTCCACTGAGCTCACTGGAGCTGCCCAAGCTTGATGGGAAGTACAGGAGTCCCACGCCAGCCCAGCACAGCATGGAACCCACAAGTGCCCACCGTGGCCTGGGGAAGCCATTGCTCTTGTCCTAGGTCCCATGTCAAAGCCACACCCAGAGGCTCCTGTCCTGGATGAGGGTTGAATCCAGGTCCATGGACTCTTAACCCCCTGCCATTCCCCACCCCTGCATGCCCCAGGTCCTGCAGCTGGGTACAGTGGTCACACTCTGTTTGTGAGGCCAGTTCTAGCTGTCCTGTCCCCTCCAGGTGGTGTCTTGGGGGCTTGGGGGATGGGATCACTGTCCCGTGTGCACAGATGAGGCCGGCCCCACGCCCTCACACCCCAGCCACGTGGCCCTAGGAGGTAAGTCCAACAGCATCTGCCAGCCAGGTGTGTGCTCATATCCAACATGGAACTAACAACTCAGATCATCTTCCAAACAACAGAGAGGACTGAATCGAGGGTGCTTCAAGGAATTTTACAGAACAAAAGAAAGAAAGAAAGAGGGAGGGAGGGAGGGAGGGAGGGAGGGAGACAGACTCTAACTTCTGCATCTTCACCTCCCATTGCCAAGTGGCTCTACAAACTGAGTCATCCTGAATTCAGAGAATGAGCCCCAGGGCAGGGAGACGAGAGCCTCACCCCTGTGACACCAGGCCCCCCAGGTATGGGAGGGACAGGGGAGCCAGTCCTCCATGAAGTTGACGCACTTGACGCAGGCCCCACCCCCAAGTCCCCGTGAGTGGGGCAGACAGGTGCCGGACTGGACCATGCACAACCTCAGGGAGAGGGCCCAGAGGGAGCAGAGGAGGCTGGGGCCTGGGGGCACAGGGCACATTCACAGAGCCCCTCCTGTGCCATCCTCCCACCTGCATGCCCTACAGGAGGTAGTACAGGGGCCCTGGAAGCTCTAAGGTAGAAAGAGAGACAACCCAGAGAGCTGAAAGGAGGCAGAGGCAGGATTCAAGCCCAGATCTCTCATTGTAGGAATGAGAGGCAGCGTCCAGGAGCCTTGGGATGTGAGCTGGGGCCGGGAGACAGAGGGCGTGGGAGCTGGGTTGGGAAGGGGACAAGAGGTGACAGAGCCCCACCTTGGACCCCGTTGGAGTGAGTGTGTGCAGCAACCCGACCTCCACCCCTCCACTCAGAGCCACACCCACTCTGCGTGCCCTCCCAGCCTGCAGTGTAACCAGACCCTGAAGGGGCTGCTGTGCCCCAGGGACTTGCACTAAGGACGGAGTAAGAAGTATACGTCAGAGGGTCTCTCATCCAGGAAAACCGGGTCGTATATCTCACCAGCTACACACACTGCAGGCCCTATAGAAGGAAGTGGCAGGAGAGGGGACAGGTCTCCTCCCTCCCCAACACAGGGGGGTCCCAACCCAGAGGGCCCAGGGGAGGTGGGAGGCATCACCAACTCCCAGTCCACACAGCTGCCTCCTGAGACAGGCGAGTCTGCATCCGCAAATAAAAAGGGCTGAGAAACATACTTTGCTTTCCCTGCAGCCAACCCCAGGGCTCCCCCAGGCGGCAGGGCAGGCAGATGCAATGGGCCCATGAGGACACCTTTCCAGGACAGTTGGTCACTTTCAGCCTTTCCCTTGCCTGCCCCTTTCAGATTGAGGATGGTGCCCACCTACTTTGCTGAGCCAGAGGGGCCCATTTGATAGAGAGAGGTGGATGGTGGTGTTGGGGAACAAACCTTTCCGCAAGGCCTTAGGGCCCCCACAGCCCCTGGGAGGGCGGCCCATCTATGCGGCCCGAGCCCACCTAACTTCTGTGAGGGCCCCACGGTGAACCCATGAGTAACCCGCCCAGCCTGCACCTACCTCCCTGGAGCCTCCCCAACTCCTGTGAGGGCCCCATGAGTAACCGGCCCACAAGCCAGGGCCGCTCAGGGGTGCCTGCCCAGCCCCCAGACCCTCCAGTCAGTGTTCAGGGACGTCGTCTGGCACTTTGCTCCTCCCGCGTTGGCTCAGCTACAGAAACACCGTTACCGTGGCCGAGCCGCAGCCTGAATGCAGCTTATCCTGAAAAGAACCCCTCACTGACGGCTTCGTTAAGAGGAGACTGGACACCCTTCTGAGCCAGGCATGGCCACAGAGGTGTAGGAGGCCAAGGCCATCTTACAGGCTGGATAACTGGGGGCTCCAAGAGGGACCCACATAGAGGGGAGCTCCCACCCTGATCCTCTCCAGATCTGCAAAGGCCTCAGACTTCAGGGTCATGGAAGACCCCCAAAGCGTTGTCTGAAACAGGCTCAGTGCCCTGAGTTTCCACGGGATACGCCTGCGGTAGGATGAGGGGTATCTGTAGGATGCTGTTCCCCCTTGGGGTGGGGGGGCTTCTCCAACGAGCACTCAGCCCCAGTACAGAAACAGGGACATAGTGTGTCCATCAGCCCCTTGGAGTCTGCATTTCCCGCCCCTGGGAGTCCGCATTTCCCGCCCCCCAGGGAGTCTGCGTTTTCCGCCCCCGCTGGGAGTCTGCATTTCCTGCCCCTGGACATCATGGGCTGTGTCCAGAACATCCCTCTCAGAACTTAGCCAGGTACAGCGGCTCACACTTGTCATCCCAGCACTTTGGGAGGCTGAGGCGGGTGGATCACCTGAGGTCAGGAGTTCGAGACCAGCCTAGCCAACACAGTAAAACCCTATTTCTACTAAAAATACAAAAAATTAGCTGGGCATGGTAGTGGGCACCTGTAATCTCAGCAGCTTGGGAGGCTGAGACAGAAGAATAGCTTGAACCTGGGAGG
Source organism: Gorilla gorilla gorilla (assembly GCF_029281585.2). Classification (NCBI taxonomy): domain Eukaryota; kingdom Metazoa; phylum Chordata; class Mammalia; order Primates; family Hominidae; genus Gorilla; species Gorilla gorilla. The sequence continues at coordinate 47,696,897 of NC_086018.1, forward strand.
CAGAGGTTGCAGTAAGCCGAGATCACACCATTGCACTCCAGCCTGGGCGACAGAGCAAGACTGTCTCAAAAATAAATAACTAACTAAATAAAACTCTCCCAGCAGCTGGGGACACCCAAGACTGCACTGAGCCCCTTGGCCATGGCCCCTCCAGTCCCTGAAAACCTCCCCGTCTTCATCCACTGCAAGTAGACAGCACGCACGCCTCCCGGCCACCCCATCCACGACACGCTGACCCATGGAGTCCCCAACATCTGCTCCTGGGGTCGGAGGGCATGGCAGCAAAGCAGCGGGTTTAATTAACCACACTGAACTCAGCCGCTGGTGACCCCAGGCACAGCCAGGGAGGGCACTGGGGGACAGGCAGCCGAGAGAGTCACCTGCCACCTTCTTCTCTCCCCATCATGGGAGACAGGAGCTGATTAAAATGCACATGATTTATTGGGATTTATTGGAAAGGGGCCTGTCATCTATTAATTTACCATCTTAGTTTCCATCAGGGACACTTCTTCTACTTCTGCAGATAATCAGGGAGAAGATTTCTTGCAAAGGGTGGTCTTGACCCCTGCAAGACACGGTTTCCCAGGCGAACATCCTAAATGGGGTAATTAGAGCTGAGAATCGCAAATATCCATCCTCTAAACTGAATAAAAATGGAAATACCGCACTGAGGCATCATTATGTGCTCATCGAGTGAAATCTGGTTCCCTGCATCCATTAACCTTTTGTTGTGTGGCCCTCCCGCGCGGCACAGAGGCCAGCGCTGGGTACGTCTGTCGCCGAGTGATGAATGAGCTGTCCATCCAGACGCCTGACGGTTTGACCTTTATTCAGCTAAAAGCACGGGGGCTCCTGGTGTTAAGTGGATGCCACTCCAGGATGAAATTGATCCAGAGTAAGCATCTTTGTAGTTGTCTTAGATAACTTGATGGGAAATGTACTCTCAGCTCAAGGATAAGTTAACAAAGCCCAATGCAAATACCAATAGTCTTTTCCCCCGACTGATTTGCTTTAACGCAGAGCTACACTGTCTACCTCACTAAAAAAACTCAGGCTCTTGGACACACCAAGGCCTTCCACCGGACTAAAGGGAAGGGCCACGAACCATCACACAAGCAGTGCTCTGGAGGCGCTGAGGCGGACTCGAATGCCTTCGTGTTAATGCAGTTCCACACAACAGTGAATTTGAACCTCGAAAAAATACACTGAAGTTGTCAAGAATGCTTTGGAAAAAATGAATGGGGAAGGACCTTGTCCCACAAAAACTAAACACAGTGCTGGGACTACCCCAGATAAGGGCAGGCAAGTGAGACGCACGCACGGCCCTTTCCTAGACCAAAAATCCTAGAAAGGGGATTAAACAGAATGAACGACGCCGGGGGCTCCCAGTGCACAAAGGTGGCCAGGAGTCCATTCGGACGAGCGTCCGCTGGAAAGAGGGTGCCACCAGCTCTGCGGCTGTGTGTGTGGAGAAGGGTGGAGGAAAACCACAACCTTTCTGGGTGAAAGAGTCAGAGGTGAGCATTCAGGGTGCAGGAGCATGGTGAGGAATACCTAGGGAGCCGCAGAGTGAGATCCAAATTCTGGGCTTAAACCCAGCCCGACCCACAGCTGCACTGTAGGGAAGACACCTGGGGCCGGCGGCAACGCAGGCGAGGCCAGGAGAAGCTCACTCCTGGGAGGAGAGCCCCACAGGCCAGACCCGCGAGTCAGCTGCTGTGCTGAACCAAGCACATCCCCTGGCCGAGACGCTGAGAGAGCAGAAACCACAGGCATGAAGAATCCAGTGGGAAGGCTAGGCCCATGTCTGCCCAGTTTCACAGGCAGCAGGGAGAGCATCAGGAGCCAGGCTAAAGAAGGGCAGCCCCAAGGCGCCACCAAGGCCGAGCGGGGACGAAACGGCCCCCTGGAGCCAGAAACACCAAGTCTGCAGAGTGAATCCGGAACAGCTCACCACCTCCCAAGCAAAACGAAAAACCACCCCCAGGAAAACACAAAGAAATTCAGAGTCACTAGAACGCATTCCCTACAGCATCAGCTTTTCACCCCAGAATTGTCAGACAACAGGAAGTGTTGACCCGCAGTCAGGAAAAAAGGCAGCTGATAGACATTGACTTCAAGTGGACCCAAATGGTGAATTTAGCAAAAGAAGCCATCAAAGCAACTGCTATAAATACGTTCTTAAAAAACTAAAATAAGGTGACTGGCGCAGTGGCTCACGCCTGTAATCCAGCACTTTGGGAGGTTGAGGTGGGTGGATCAGTTGAGGTCAGGAGTTCGAGACCAGCCTGGCCAACATGGCGAAACCCTGTCTCTACTAAAAATACAAAAATTAGCTGGGTGTGGTGGTGGGCGCCTGTAATCCCAGCTACTTGGGAGGCTGAGGCACAAGAATCTCTCGATCCCAGGAGGCAGGGGTTTCAGTAAGCTGACATCGCGCCATTGCCCTCCAGCCTGGGTGACAGAGAAAAACTATCTTAAAAAAATAAAAATAAAAAATAAAGTATATCCAAATAATAAAATATGTATAAGTACAGGAAAATATTATATCAATGAATAAATGGGAAATCTCAACAGAGAAATGAAAACTAGAGAAAATGGATGGCAATTCTAGAAGTGGAAACTGCAATAAATGAAGCAGAAATTTACTAGACAGCCTTGACATCACTTTGGAGGTGGCCAAGGAAAATAAACTTGAGAACACAGCAATAGAATTTGCCGGATTCAAAATGAAGAGAAGGCTGGACACAGTGGCTCGCGCCTGTCATCCTAGCACTTTGGGAGACCAAGGCAGGCAGATCGCTTGAGCCCAGGAGCTAGAGACCAGCCTGGGCAACACAGTGAGACCCCACCTCTACAAAAAGTACAAAAAAAAAATGGCTGGGCGTGAAGGTGCACACTTGTAGTACCAGCTACTTGGGAAGCTGAGGTAGGAGGATTGCTTGAGCCTGAGAGGTCGAAGCTGCAGTGAGCCATGATCACAACACTGCACTCCAGCCTGGATGACAGAGTGAGACCCTGTCTCAAAAACAAAAGCAAAATGCAGAGGTTGAAGAAAAATGAGCCAAGCCTCAGAGACCTGAGGGCCAAGAGCCGGTGGCCCTGCGTGTGGACGATGGCCGTCACAGGAGTGGAGAGGGAAGGGCGTGCATTGGCCAGGTCCATACAATGGCCAAAAACTTCCAGAATTTGGTGGAAAATGTTAACTTACAGATGCAAAAAGTTCAACAAACCCCAAGCAGGATAAACAGGGGAAAGAAACAGTCCTGGATACATCGTAGCCAAGTTCTAAAAATCAAAGATAAAAAGACCATTTTGAGGCCGGGCATGGTGGCCCCCACTTCCTATAATCCCAGCACTCTGGGAAGCCAAGGCAGGTGGATCACGAGGTCAAGAGTTCGAGACCATCCTGGCCAACATAGTGAAACCCTGTCTCTACTAAAAATATAAAAATTAGCCGGGCGTGATGGCATGCACCTGTAGTCCCAGCTACTAGGGAGGCTGAGGCAGGAGAATCTCTTGAACCTGGGAGGCAGAGGTTGTGGTGAGCTGAGATCGCACACCACTGCACTCCAGCCTGGCTACAGAGCGAGATTCCAAAAAAAAAAAAAAAAGCCATTTTGAGAGAAAGAGAAGAAAACAGCATGTGAAATACAAAATAACAACAATGAAGAGAAGAGAATCACAGGAGATTCTCACCGAATGAAGGAGACCCAAAGTGGGAAAAATACTAAGTCAATTGTTAGCAAATGGAATTATTTAAAAATCTGGCCAGGTGTGGTGGCTCACACCTGTAATTCAAGCCCTTTGGGAGGCTGAAGCGGGTGGATTACCTGAGGTCAAGAGTCCGAGACCTGCCTGGGCAGCATGGCGAAACCCCATCTCTACCAAAAATATAAAAACTAGCCAGGCATGGTGGTGCACACCTGTAATCCCAGCTACTCAGGAGGCTGAGGCAGGAGAACTGCTTGAACCCAGGAGGTGGAGGTTGCAGTGAGCCAAGATTGCGCCATTGCATTCCAGCCTAGGTGACAGAGCAAGACTCTGTCTCAAAAAAAAAAAAAAAAAAAAAAAATCAGAAGGCTTTGCCCTTGTGTCAGAAAACCTATAGGAATATTCCACTACAGTAGCAGATGAAAGAGACTGTCTGTCCAAGTGTTTTCAGCTGCACCAGGCCCAGCTGCTTGTTATCGAGGTCCGATAATGAGATGCAGACACTGGGAAAGGAGGGAGTTTATTTCAGCAGCCAGGTACAAGGAGGAGGTCGGAGCAGCTCACCAGACCAACTCCAAGTGACAAGTTTCTCTCCAGAGCTTGTATACACTCTGAGATCCATGCTGTGTGTGGGGTTGCACCTGCCAGCAGGACTGTTCTTTCAATCTCTGTCTCATCTTTAGTGAGGGCCTGGGGTCTGGAAAGCTTTCTCTAGAGCCTTGGAAAGTTTCTCCGTCTTAAGTGGGCTCTAGTAGGAGGTGTATGTGTAAGGATTCCTTCCCGCCCCCGCCCCCAACCCCGAGATGGAGTCTTGCTGTCACCCAGGCTGGACTGCAATGGCGCGATCTCGGCTCACTGCGACCTCTGTCTTCTGGGTTCAAGTGATTCTCCTGCCTCAGCCTCCCAAGTTGGGATTACAGGTGCACACCACCGTGCCCAGCTAATTTTTGTATTCTTAGTAGAGACGGGATTTCACCATGTTGGCCAGGCTGGTCTCGATCTCTTGACTTGGTGATCCGCCTGCCTCTGCCTCCCAAAGTGCTGGGATTACAGGTGTGAGCCACCACGCCCGGCCCAACGATGCTTTTATTGTTGGATCAGACTTCAGGGTCTGAGAAAACCCAGGCAGGGTCTTAACGGGTTTGTTGTGGCATTGCAGCCCCCACACTCCGGCGCCAGCTTCTCCAGTTCCTTAATGTTCAGCTTAAGCGTTTGTCAGAATTATAGTAAAGGGTTAGTGGAAACTGGCTGGCTGGTTGCTAATGGAAGCCCGGCCTGCCCCACAAGCTCAACAGATTGGAAGAAAAAAAAGGGGGCATAAACAATGTTTCCACAACCACTAATTAGGAAAACCTCTTAGCAAGCTAGAAACAGAAAGAAATTGCCTAAATGGACACAGAAGAACTACCAAAACCTAGAGGAAACTGCTTGCTTGCTAGAGAAATTTTGTAAGAATTTCCATAAAAATCAGAATCACAATAATATTCTCTCTCTCTCTATCCTATAACGTTTGCTGGGTGCCATAGCCAAGACAGTTAGAAAAGCAAAGTAACTGAGAGGTATAAGAATTAAAAAAAAAAAAAGAAAGAAAGAAATGCTTTCACGTGCTGTAATGATCTGTATAAACAATCCAAATTACCAGAACTACTTGAACAATTAGCAGAACTAACCACCTTCGGTCAGGTGCTAGGAATGAAAGAGCCCAGAGGCAGCTCAGCACTCATCCGAGAGGCAGACGTGATGGCGTCGGGCTCAGGGGATGGGGCGCTGAGGCTCCACAAACAGCAAAGTTAAAAAGCAGATCTCTGCCTCCTCCTGTACACAGAATTAAATTCTGTGTATCAAAAAAATCTTTAAGACTAGTAAAGAAATCTTTAAGACTAGTAAGAGAATATCTTAAATCATGGGATAGGGAGGGATTTCTTCAAACAAAACAAATAAAATATCCTAGAGAAAAAGATTCCATATCTCTAACCCTACATTTGAAGTTTTTTCTGACAAATAACCACACCATTTGTTCTAAAAAACGAGCCCTTGACTGGGAGAAATTTTGCAATACACACAACATAAACAGGACTAATATCCAGATATATGTGGAATTCCTGCAAAGAAATAAGTGAAAGAAAAACAACCCTAAAATCTGGCCAGATGAACAGGCAAACTGCAGAAGAGGAGACCCCAATAGCTAAAATAAAAATCATATAAGCGGCTCAGTCTGTCTATTCATCTGAAAATCCGAAATTAAACCACAAAGAGATGCAAATTAAGAAAACTTTCACAGCGTGACATAGGAGTGATGGGAGGATTCACAGAGCCAGGAACCCGCACACAACTGGCTTGAGCGTCCACTGGGGCAATGACCTCCAAGATCCTGGCCAGCACCCAAGCAGTGTTCGCTGGGAGCACGCACACCTCCAGCCCAGGAACTTTCCTCCCAGATGTACCCCCTGGAGCTCTGCTGGGTAAAGCGTGGCCCAGGGACCAGTGTCAGAATCTGCACATCAACAGGGTCTGCGGTCGCTCGCAAGGGTGACACCTGGGGAGGCCGCCCAGAGACCCTGCCGCTGAGCTCCGTGAGACACGTCAACAGGGTCTGCAGTCGCTTGTGAGGGCAACACCTGGGGAGGCCGCACAGAGACCCTGCCGCTGAGTTCCGTGAGACACACACCGTCACATGTACTCCAGCCTCGTCTGCGACCAGAAACAGAGAACCCTGCACATCTGCAAGGCACAGAAATTAACGCTGGTGCCTTCATATTGTGCAATAACAAACTGCGGTTAACCTGAATGAAGCCGACCTATAGAATCAAAAAGAGAGTTCTGGAAAACATAAAAGAGCAAGTTGTAGCACATGACGTTTTACAAAGATTAAAATAGCATTCACCCAAAAGATGGCCAGTCACCCACGGCCGCACAGGTACAGTGTGGACGCGCAGCAGAGCCAAGGACGGGGCACCTGGCAGCCAGAGGGACAGGCACCTCTTAGGAGGAAAGGTCTGCGGTGCTCCTTTCTTTAAAAAGAAATAGAAACGATCTGAGGCAAATATGGCATCGGGTTTCCCTCCACTCATTTATAGTCCTCTGGGATTTAATTTTCAAATTAATAAGCAAACAAGACACGTGAAATGGGATTCCCTGGGGTTTGATAGCGTAACCACATGCTTGGTGTCAGAAGCTCCGTAGAGAGCATTGAGGAGATGAAGCCCAACTTTTTAGAAGCCAATTTTCCAAGATACCTCAAGACACTTTGTCTTGGTCTCCTCTTCCTAGAAGAACATTCTTTAAAAAAAAAAAAAAATAGAAACCGCCTGATGTGCAAATATGTTTATAAGAAGAAAAAACTAAAAGCAAGTCAAATGTCCTAGTAACATGGCAGGTGTGAGTCGCAGCACGGCGCCGCTGAGGAGAGCAAACCCACCCACGGCACGAGCGTGAGTCGCTGCAAACAGCAAAGGTGTGCGCCACAAAGCACCAGAGGCCCCCAGGCCCCTGCGACCTGGCCTGGGACAGCCTTGCTTTGCAGCCCCGGAGAGGCAGGGCCTGGACCTCACCCTGGCCTCCACCTGCCACCAGGCTGTTCCCGCCACCCTGAATGCCCCCTTCCAGGCATCCCTGACCAGCACAGCCTCACCCCAGGGGAGCCCGACACCCTCCGCCATCTGCTGCCTGGCACACGACGTGAGCCACGGGCACTGAGGTTACCACAGGGTCCACAGCTCCAGAGCTTCCCAGAGCCAACCCCAGGCCCGCCCCGCGCTTGCCCGGTGATCAGGTGAGTCTGCGAGCCTGCGGGGAGAATCCTTGGGCGCCCACGTCAGGGTTCAAGGGGTGGACGTCATGAGAGCAGGACCAGGCACCCAGGGGCCCCAGCCGCACCAGCTCTCATTCCTGCCCCGCCACAGGCAGGCAGCCCAGCTGGCGTCCAAACCTCCTTCAGGGGCTCCAGGGAAAGTGGCTGCCTCGGAGCCCAGGCCCAGGGGACCTTGAAAGATAAACCGCCATTGTACAGCTCCAGGGAAAATCAGAATCGTCCCTAAGGAGTCTCAACAAAGCACCCCTCGGCAAGATGGAGCCCCAGGTCCTGGAAGAGCCACGAGCTGTTCTGTCCGAAAGGGCAGAGGGCCGGAGAAGCCAGTCCTGGGGGAGGAGGTCGGGGCCACTCACCAGGGCCTTCCTAACGTTCCGTCCGAGCGCATTCTGGAGGAAGAGCAGCTCCTCAACCGAGCCCGAGAGGGCATGGCCCCGGTCGCGGGTAGACAGCCGCATCTCTGCCCCATCTCTGCCCGCTGACACCTGTCCTGGTCCAGGTCCACCTGCCCGGGCATCCAGGCCCCAACTCATCCCTCTGCTTAAAGTCTACTGGCTCTCACACCCTCTACGTGTCCGTTCTCACACTGCTAGAAAGACCTAGCTGAAACTGGGTAATTTATTTTAAAAAGAGGTTTGGTTGACTCACAGTTCTGCAGGCTGTACAGGAAGCATGGCTGGGAGGTCTCAGGAAACACAATCATGGCGGAAGGTGAAGGGGAAGCAGGCGCTTCTCACCCTGGCGGAGCAGAGGAAGAGAGAACGTGAGGGGGGAAGGACCGCACACGTTTAAACCATCAGATCTCGTGGGAACTCACTATCACGAGAACAGCAAGGGGAACTCCGCCCCCATGATCCAGTCACCTCCCACCAGGCCCCTCCTCCAACACTGGGAATTACAATTCCTCCTGAGATTTGGGTGTGGACACACAGCCAGACCACAGCACACCCCCCAGATCAGGCTCTTGATCTGGGCACCTACCCAGTCTCCTGCAGGAGCTCCAGCCGGAGCCCCGGGGCCCTGCGATTCCCCTCCCTGAGAGCCCCTCTCTCAGCCCATCAACAGGTTATATCCATCCCACCTCCAGATGGAGCTCAGGCCCGCCCTTCCTCCAGCCCCTGCCATCTCCTGGCCAGTGACCTGGTGACGACGTCACCTCCGCAAAGGCTCACACGGTTCCACCTATCCCCTGCTCTTCTCCACGGAGCACCAGTGTGAGCCTGAGAAACGCGCCCTCTGGCACCTGTCCTCATAAGGCCTCTCCTGGCTTTCTCTGGAGTCCAGCCTCACCCTGGCCTCTACCTGCCACCATGCTGTTCCCGCCACCCTGAATGCCCCCTTCCAGGCATCCTTGGCCAGCACAGCCTCACCCCAGGGGAACCCTCTGCCATCTCCTCCCTGGCACACAACGTGAACCATGGGTGCCCAGTTCCCCTCGGTCCCCTACCTGCTCCAAGGGTAGGGCCCAGACTGATGGCCTCTGGAGTGGGCCACGCTGAGACCCCTGCCCCTGAGGGCCCAGTCTGCACCTCCTCCACCTCACTGGATGCTGTTAACCCCCTCTGCCCCTCCTCCAGGTACAGGGAAGCCACAGGGAGGCAGAGGGCAAACATCGGGGAGCTGTGTTCCCGCCACAGATCCACACTGTCGGTTGAGTGCACCCTCACCAGGAAAGCTGGGCCCATCGTGTGATTTCCTGGGGCCTCCGTGACAAAGGACCACAAACTGGGGGCTTAAAGCAACAGAAATTATCTCACAGTTCGGAGGCCGAAAGTCCAAAATCAAGGTGTCCGCGGGGCCATGTTCCCTCTGGAGGCTCCAGGGGAGGGATCTTCCTGTCTCTGCATTTTCCAGGGGCCCCACAATCCCTGGAATTCCCTGGTTCACAGCCGCATGGCCTGATTGGAGCTTCTGTGTCTGCATGGCCTCCTGCCTGAGCCTCAAACCTCTCTCCTTTTTTTTATGAGGACACCGGTTAATTACAGGATTTAAGGCTCACCCTACCCGGGATGGGACTATCTCATCCCCAGATCTTTAATTTGATTATAACTGCAAAAACCCTACTGGCAAGTAAGTTCACCTTCACAGGTCCTTGGGGGGCTAGGATGTCAACACAGCTTTTTAGCGGGGACACATTCAACCCACAACACCGGCGCTAGCAGAATTCCAGCTGCCAGAGAGTCGGGCATATGGGCAGGCTGCTTATAAAGGAAGAACGCAGAGTGTTGAGGCCGTTTTTTTTAAGCCACAGGTAAGAAGAAATTGCTGAGTCAGCTTCAGCATTCATTAAGAGCCACGGATTTCCCGGGAGCCCGAGGGAGATGAATAAGCAGCAGCTGCGATTCCATCAAGCTTAATTTAAAATCCTGGTGGAGGAAGGCATGGAAACCTAGTGCTGCTGGTCCCAGGAGAATGCTGGAGTTGAATATCTCTGCATTCAGATGTGGGCTTTACCTAGGAGTAAGAAAGCCTGTGTAATTAGACCTGATGACAAAGAGGCTCCACACCTCCCTCAGTCCCAGGGGCACTGGGCTGCAGCCGACAGCTCCAACCAGACACCTCGCAGTTCCCGAGGCCAGCACCCCAGAGAAGGGATGTAGGGATCTTCTTCAGAGCAGAAGGTCTTCAGGGATCTCAGCACATGTGCTCCAAGCAGGCATCTCCCTAGTCCCGAGGGGCAGGGCCATGGACAAGCAGCTGGAAGCCCACCCGGCCAGCCTTGATCCAGAAGATGACCCCTGGGTGACCCCTGGTGAGGGCCGGCATCAGTGGCTGCAGAGACGAGGGGGCCCTTCTCACACCCCAAGAGTCACTTCAACCAGATGGTCGGCCACCAGGCAGAGACGGGGCTGCCCAAGGAGATCCACAGCACATCCCATAAGACACACACTCGGCCCTAGCCCTGTGCCCTCCTGTCTGCCCCTCTAGCCACCCACTGCCCGCTGCCCACCACCAGGCCTCCAGAGCAGGCTCAGCTGGCACTAAGGGCCCAGCTGTCGGGGATGCTGAGATAGAGCAAGGGTCAAGTTCCCTCTGGTTCTCAGAAGGCCCTGGCCAGGATGTACAGGTGGCCGCAGGCCTCAGTCTTGGAGATGGCCCCAGGCAGTGGGGGTGCAGGCGGCAGATCCTCGGTGTGAATTTAAATCATTTCAGCCCTTCGGCCAGCCAGAAAACAGTTCCAATCCCATCCTGCTGGCCCAGAAGTAGGACGAGGGGAAAGACAAAGCCAAACCCTTGACAAGCTACCCCTGCCCTGGTCAGGAAGCCAGAGTGTGAGAGTGTGCGGGGCTCGGCGTCCAGCCCCACTCGGCCATCCGTGCTGAACAGGATGCCCTGAAGGACGACAAGGCTGCCTCGGATCCTGATGCCGCGCTTGTTTCAAATCCCTGAGGGGGAGAAACGCGGGGCGCCACGTGGCACCTCCAGGTCACCGGTTCCCACTCTGGGATTCAGGTGAGAAGCCAGGGTCTCGGGGTCCCCTGTGACCTCTTGGCCTTTGCCCATGGAGGGCAGTCGTTTGACTAAAACAGGACCTTTCTCTCCCAAGGCACATTTCCGAGCCGTTTCTCACTTGTTCAAGGTACTTTTTACTTTAAATGGAACGCAGTCAAGAAGCAATGTACGGCCACCATGCACGTGGCTGCTCCTCTCTCCTGGGCACCCTGGGGGTGCCCCAGGAAGAGGCCCCCACGCCATGGAGGTGAGCGAGGGGCTCCGGCCGGCCCGAGGAGGCTGGGATGGCCGGATTGGGCGGCTGCCGGGTCTCGGGGCCTGGTGGGTCCCTCCTCGGTGGCTTGACCCGTTTGCCTTTGAGCAATGACTTGGTGGGCAGCAGAGCCCCATCCATAACCAGCCTGCACAGCACAGCCCCACAGGAATCTGTTCAGGCAAAGGTTCTAATTATCAAGACATTTTTATTTCAAGCAGAGCTCAATATTTCAAGTTCATTCTGTGCCTACGTTTCAGAAAAAAAAATCTTCCAGCAACAACGCAATAAACAAGACCGAGAGCCTCATTAGGAGCCTGTGAGCCCCACATCACCAGACGCGCTGCAGCTCCCCATGACGACCGCTCCTCCTCCGAGCCCTGCACACGGCGCGGGTTACATGGAAAAGGCACTGAGTGCGGCCCACAGGAGAGGCGGGGATGGAACCAAAACCCCAAGGCATAGGCTGGGGGACGCACCTTGGCCACCTCCCGTGGCGGGATGGTTTTCCCAATCAGAGATCCCAGCAGGGCCCATGCTGGTGGCTCTGCCTGTCCCTGGCACGGACCACTCCTCACCTGTGGATAACACCCCCATCCCAGGTCTGTCTGCAGGACTCAGGCCCCTCCCAGGTGCCCCCTGGCACTCAGGGACTTTCCAGCAGCACATGGAGCTGGGGTTGCACGGAGGTGTGTGGGGGCAGCTCAGAGCCCTGCCTGGAGCCTACCCCAGCTGCAGGAGTCCCAGGGACAGTCCCATGACGGCCGAGCACATGCCTCCTCACCAGCTCCTGCAGCCCCCACAGCGTTCGCCCTGCCACTCACACAGCTCCCAGTAAGAGGTATCCAAGCTGTGCCCAGCCCCCAACTCAGCCGAGCCCACAAAGGTCTCACAGATCCGGGCACACGTGGCCGTCCTAAACGTGCCCTGCACCCTCCCAGGGGGTTCCGGTGCCTGACAACACACGCATGATGTCTCCCAGCACCAAACAGACCACCTGCAGCGGTGGCTATGCTCCCTCCTTCCACTCGCCCAGCAGAGCACCTGCTGCATGCCAGGCCAGGCGCTGCTGGGGAAAGAAGGAGGGGGAAACAAATGAGGGCCCGGCGACTGAATCCCACTGCCCAGGGCAGGCAGAAGACAAGCCGTGGAGCCAGCGTCTCGCAGGTGGACAGGCAGAGCCCTCTGGGGAGATTGCAAAGTGGAAACAGCCACGGAGGTGGGGAGGGAGGGGCTGCTCTGACTCGGAGGGTCCCCAGCCTCAAGTCTGGAGGGGAATGCTGCTTTTTCATGTCCGTGGCAGAGACAAAGCACCATGCTTGACAGACTTCGAGCATTTGAGTTATTAATTCTGTTTATTGGCCATCATTTCAATTAAAAATTAAATCTGCATGTGTTTTGGTGCTGATTCACAATTAAAACCCACTGGGTTTCACAGCTTGTTAGGAAAACAAAAGGGATGATGAAACTTTTAGGAAACTCTAAAAAATACTTTCAGGCTGCATGTGGTGGCTCACGCCTGTAATCCCAGCACTGTGGGAGGCTGAGGTGGGAGGATTGCTTCAGGTCAGGAGTTCCAGACCAGCCTGGCCAACATGGTGAAACCCCATCTCTACTAAAAATGTAACAAATTAGCCAGGCATGGTGGTGCACACCTGTGGTCCCAGCTACTCAGGAGGCTGAGGCGGGAGGATTGCTTGAGCCTGGGAGGTCGAGACTGCAGTGAGCTGAGATCTCGCCATTGCACTCCAACCTAGGCAACAGAGTAAGAACCTGTCTTAAAAAAATAAATACTTTAGAACAGAGGCAAAAGCATCTTGATTTCCATGAAATTAACATGTGGACATAAATGTCTGGGGAAAATTAAAATGTATTACTGGTCAGATTTTGAATGTATCATTTAATTCACGGTTCAATTGAAACTCACTTCTTGTTTTTCTGAAGACCTTTGCCATTTTTTTTTTTTAACCAGTCAAAAGAAAGAACAAGTGACGGGGAAATAAGAATAAAATTGAAAACAAATTAGAGGGGTAATTTGGCAGATCCTCCCAAAGTTAAAGTTACAATATGATCCCACAATTCCACTCCTCCCTCCACACCTGAAAGAGCTGAAAACATGGGCTGGAGCAGGCGGCACACCCAGGCTCACAGCAGCCAAAAGACAGACACACAGTGGACTCCCCGTACGACAAGGCCGGGTCAGCCTCGGGAGAAGGAAGCGCCAACCCCTGCGGCTGCACGGAGAACCTTCCAGACACTGTGCTGCCTGCAAGAGGCAGACACAGCTCATCTATCACGGGACTCCATTTACGTGAAATATCCGAAAGAGGCAAATTCACGGAGACAGAAAGCAGATTCATGGTTGCCGAAGCCAGAGCTGGGGAGGGGAAATGAGGAGTAACTGTTCCTGGGGACTGCGCATCCTCCTTTTGTGGGGGATGAAAATGTTCTGAAGGCAGACAGAGGTGGGGGTCATGCCGCCCTGTGAAAGTGCCGCATTCCGTTTAACCATTCACTTTATAAACGATAAAGTTGACGTCATGCGAATTTCATGTCAATAAAATTCAGCACAAAGAGCAAACTGGAGGGTGATCGTGGTTCCTGGCAGAGCCGCTGTCAGCTAAGAAGCCATCCCTGGGTGAAGGTGCATGCAGGGCCTGACCCCAGGGACCATCACCCACACGGTCACCACAGGGCAGACAATGTCCGTTTTCACTTTCAAGATCAGTCGGTAGACAACGCAGAAAGGCCACCTGCTGTCGGTGTCCATGACAGCTGGCTTCACCGTGAAAGTGCCAGCCGGGCGTTCAGAGGGGAGGCACTCAGCAGAGACCCCAGGATCTAAGGCCCGTGTTGGATGAGCAGGACGTGATGGGATCGGGCTGCGGAGGGGGCGCATGTGGATGGGTGTCCCTCAGTCCAGAGGAGGACAATCACTGAACTTCGTGTCACCCACAGGGGTCACAGCCCAAGATCTGAGAGCAGCTCCAGGTGCAGGAGGGGGTGCTTCTGCAGAGGGGGCCGCGCCGTCCACTCTCCCACACTCTGGTGTGCCCAGGCAACTTCAGCAGGGACGGCTGAGAAAGGAAGAGACACATTTAGGAGAGTTCCATCTGAAATACCCAAAGTTAAACAATTAACATAAAGCACGGGTTGGTGCCCACAGATGCTCCCCTCCCATTGCCACAGCCTCTCGCCTGCACCAAGGACCCAAGGCCACCGGCCTCCCTGTCCACTCGCAGGTCTGGGACCCCCCAGTACTCGGACCGGACCTTGTCTCTTCCCTGCTTAAGCAGCAGCCCCGCCATTGCAGCCCCCAGACCCCAGAGCAGGATCGAGGAGGGAATACCATTCTGGCACCCCCAAAAACCATGGAGGCAGGAGCTGTGTCTGCCTGTGACCAAGTTCTGTCCCCAGCTCCAGAGGGTACCCAGGCCCAGGTATGCAGCCCCCAGCCTACCTGCAAAGGCCCCTCTGTGGGCAGCAGCCTGCAGCCCTGCCAGGCACTGCATCCGTTCTTGAAGGAGTCCCTCGTCACCCCCCAACCCCACAGGCTGGAGCCCCACAGGGGCTGTGTCCACTTCTGGACACCAGGGTCCAGCTCAGGGCCTGGCACATCTGGTGGGTCAGAGCCAGCTCGCTCAGCCTCTGCAAGAAAATCATCTTTAGATTGCAGGATCCAGGATGAGAGTATTTTAAATACTGGAAACCCGAGTCATGGGTCAGGGAAGGAAGACGGAATGGGTGAAAAACCAAGAGGGCGCCCTGGCCAGGTCCTCCCGGCATCTCCCGTCACTCTTGACCCAGGTCAGGGTCTCCATCTCTAGAGACCAGTTGGCCAACGGCTCCTTCCCACCCACACACAGGTGAAGCCAGGCCCAGCCACCTGGCAGAGACCTGGGTTTTGTTGTCCCAAGTCCTCAGCCTTCTAATCCCGGATTCTCCAACCTGGGTTGCAGCCAGGGACCCTGTCACGTGCATTTGAATCGGAGGCGGCTCAGCCAGAGACCACTGGCAGCATTGAGATGCTTTGGTTGGATGGAGGCATTTGGGTTTCAGCAGCTGCCACATCTGATTAGACCTGATGCATTGAGCCCGACACGCCGGGCGGCTGTTAGCGCTGCTGCTGAGGAAACCAGTGATCCAGAAAGAACACCACGGCCCGGCACGCCGTGCTGCAGTCAGGAACGAGCAGCCTGCACCATTGCTGGGTGTGAACACTCTGAAAAAATCAGCCATCGAGGGGGAAGGGGGCCAGAAACACCGCACGGTCCCTCGGATCCCACTCTGCCCTGCCTCTGAGATCTTGTGTCGTTTTTCTGATCAGAAGCGCTGCTTTCCTTAACAAGACAGAGGAGAGGCGTGGGCACGTGTCTCTGGCTTCCTGCCTTATTATTTCAATAGCTCAGAACCAAGCAGAGGAGAGCAAGGAGCCCCGTCAGCACTCTCTGCTCAGCCAAGGTGGGCGGAAATCCAGCCACGAGCCAGGCAGGCCCCGGGGAGCGCAGGGCAGCTCCCCCGTGCTCAGGAGCCCTGCTCAGTCCCAGCGCCGCCCCCAGGCCAAGACCCTCCAGACCCTGCTGACCCCCAGCCCCGCTGGCCGCAGGCTGCTCTGTGGCTCACTCGGGGCTGGCCTGACCCACGGCACAAGCGGGGACGCTGGGGGGCTCACATCACTTTTCTACACCCTCTCTGAAGGTGGGCAGCAGGTGGGCAAAACGGGTTGAATAGATATATAAATCATAAAGCTTTATCAATCCCACTCATACACATAGATATATAAATCATAAAAAGCATCATCAAACTGAATCCACCAATAAATGCTAGAATAGCACATCATGGTCACACTGAATTTATCCTGGAAATTCAAAGTTTAACATAAGAGAATAGAATGCTCAGAATCAAAGCAATTCACTCGATCAACAGAGAGGAGAAAGATCACGTGTAGCTCAATCAATACAGAAAAAGAATCTGAAAAAAAATCCAGCATTCCTTCATGACAAAATAAAAAACTCTGGCTAATGAAGAACAGAAGGTAACTCTAATGAAAGGCATTTGTAAAAAAACTACCAAAAAAAAAAAAAAACTACAAAAGACATCACACAGCCACTGAAAGTGCCTCTTTGACATGAAGAGAAAAATCAAATATTCTTGTTTCCATCAGCGCCCATCAGAAATGAGCTGGGGGCCTGTTTACAAGGCGAAAAAAAAATACATAAGAGTTCCAAAGGAAGACACAGAACTGCATATATTCATAGATGATGAGATAAATAATCTGTAGGATTACAGGAGTTAAGCAAGACTGCCAAGGACAAAATTAACATAACAAATCCATTATTTCTACAGCAATCCACAGCTAGAAAATGAAAGATTTTAAAACATACCATATGCAATAATATTTTTTAAATAGTTGAGATTTAGAAGTATATCTAACAGAGTCCAAGACATCCACAGAGACCTTCATGAAACTTTCCTGAGAAGCTTTAAAGAAGAACACCACAGTTGGAGGAACGTTCCTATCAACCAGCTCGGGGACTCAGGGTAGCCAAGATGCCAGCTCCCCTCCAGGAGTCTACTGAGCTGATCTTCGTGGAACCTGACAAGCCGAGTCCACAATTCATGCCAGAGTGCAAGCAGTGAAGAATGATAGTAAAGCCAGCTCCACCGCGCAGGACTTGTCATAAAGCCACAGTGACAGACAGCGTGGCGTCGGCCAGAGGCTCAACAAATAGCCCAGAAGAGAAGGAAGTGGCCAGAAGCAGGGCCAGCCTCATATAGACACCCATGTAGGAAAGGGCAGAACCATGGAGCCAGGGGAAAAGCAGTTCCCTCTATGAATGATGCTCCGACCCAGGACATACACATGCAACAGTAACAAAACAGAATCCTCCCTCACACCATACCCCGGGGGTCAGCGCATATTTTCTGTAAAGGGCCACAGTCGTTTGGGCCCTGGAAAGCCACATAGTTGGCGTCTGCCTCAACCACTCAATATGTGCATGGCTATGTTCCAATAAAACTTTATTGACACAAACAAGTGGTCAGCCGGAGTCGGCCCTCAGGCTGTATAGCTCACTGACCCCTGCCATGCCCAAAAATCATTCCTCATGAATCACAGACCTAATTATGAAAAACAAAACTCTATAGTTCCTAAAAGACAAGATAGGCCAGGTGCAGTGGCTCATGCCTGTAAATCCCAGCACTTTGGGAGGCCGAGGCAGGTGGCTCATCTGAGGTCAGGAGTTCGAGACCAGTCTGACCAACATGGTGAAACCCCATCTCTACTAAAAACACAAAAATTAGCCAGGCGTGGTGGCAGGCACCTGTAATCCCAGCTACTCGGGAGGCTGAGGCAGGAGAATCACTTGAATGTGGGAGGCGGAGGTTGCAGTGAGCCAATATTGCACCACTGCACTCCAGACAGAGTGAGACCTCATCTCCAAAAAAGAAAGGAAGGCAGGAAGGAAGGGAGGGAGGGAGGCAGGCAGGCAGTAAATAACTTCATGATCTCAGAGTAGAAATGAATTTCTCGAAAAAGGCACAAAGAAAAACTCCTACCCATAAAAGGAAAACATTGATAAATTCAACTACATTAAAAGTGAAAGCTTATGTCCACCCAAAAACTATCCACAACATGTAAAAGAAAAACAAAAAAAAACAAAAGAAGCTCTTTAAAGACCAAAAGCAACAGAGAAGAGACAGAAGTCCTGAACTGAAACTTGGTAGACAGGAAATATCCGCGGGCGGAAAACGCACTTCCTGTTCCAAGTCACAGGGAAATGCAAATCCAAACACTGAGCGGCCACAGCACACCCTCCCCGCCAACACCCCACCCTCCCCCCACGCCCCTCCACCCCGGCTCCCCAGGGTCCCGTGCTGGTTCGGCTTAGGCTTTGAGGACCCACGCCATCCCTCTGAGAGCAGCCCAGCCTTACCCGGAATGGGCCCAGCCAGCCTGGGGTCCTGCAGGACAAAGCAGGTCAGGGACAGTGGAGGCACCGAGAGAAAGCGCAGCATGGGGGGATCCTGACCACCCTGGGGCCCCCAGCTCAGCACGCACAGGTGGGGGGAGGTCCTGACCATCCTGGGGCCCCCAGCTCAGCACATACAGGTGGGAGGAGGTCCTGACCACCCTGGGGCCTCCCAGCTCAGCGCACAAGTTGGGGCGGGCCGGGGTCCTGACCACCCAGGGCCCCCGGCTCAGCACACGCAGGTGGAGGAAGGGGAGCTAAGTACCTGGCGGCTTGTCCCACATCCTCCCTCTCCAAAGACAAAGCATCACTTTCTTGCCCCCTGAAGTCGGCCATGCAGCCCCCCAGCACCTGCAGAAGCGTGATCCCACACTGGGGTCCAGGCCTTGCCACCATGGTGGAGGTCCTGCTGGGGTCCCGGCCCTATCACCGGAGGCCACAGCTGAGTCACTTCCGTGGTGGCTGTCCTGCCAGGGTTCCGGCCCTGTCACTGGAGGCCAAGGCTGAGTTGGGAGATGAGGCCACAGCAGCAGCAAGGGCAGGGGACTCCACTCCACAGGCCAGGCAGGAGATGCGGGGCCCGATGGGAGAAGGCCCTCCAAGGGTGGCACAGCACACCCCGTGTGGGAGGGAGGAGACACCCCAACCACAGAACAGACAGAGCCACGTGGAAGGCGACTCAGCAAAGAAAACAGGTGATCCGAGTCCCTCACAAAGACAGCTCCATGACACAACGTCCAGAAACAGGTGAAAACTGGCCGGTGTTCCAGGACGCCCGCAGTCTGGAAAACTTCCGAGGAACATTTTATGGTCAATTTTGTGATTTCAAGAAAATGTGTTAAACAGTCATGAGGGCTCTGTCAGGCATCCAGCACCATTTTAAACGTGTAAAACACGAACACACCCCACCGTCACAATGACACTCTGTAAAAGGAACCAACGCTTCCTGGATACAAAGTCCAGTTGACAGTGACCCACGGACCCCAAAACCTGCCCAGCTCCGACACAGCTGCTCTTACTGGCACCCGGCCTGGCCCTGAGAGCCCTTTGATGGTCACTGCTCCGTCCCTGTGTGTCCGGAATTGGTGGGTTCTATGGTCTCACTGACTTTAAGAATGAAGCCACAGACCCTCGCGGTGAGTGTTACAGTTCTTACAGGCAGTGAGTCTGGAGTTTGTTCCTTCTGATGTTTGGATGTGTTCCGAGTTTCTTCCTTCTGGTGGGTTCATGGTCTCGCTAGCTCAGAAGTGAAGCTGCAGACCTTGGCAGTAAGTCTTACAGCTCATAAAGGCAGTACTGACCCAAAGACCGGAATGAGCAGCAGCAAGATTTAGTGCAAAGAGCAAAAGACCAAAGCTTCCACACTGCCGGAAAAGGAACCCAGCAAGTTACCACTGCGAGCTCTGGGCAGCCTGCTTTTATTCCCTTATCTGTCCCCACCCACATCCTGCTGATTGGTCCATTTTACAGAGAGCTGATTGGTCTGTTTTGACAGGGTGCTGATTGGTACGTTTACAACCCCTGAGCTAGACACAAAAGTTCTCCAAGTCCCCACTAGATTAGCTATACACAGAACACTGATTGGGGCATTCACAAACCTTGAGCTAGACACAGGGTGCTGATTGGTGCATTTACAAACCTTGAACTAGACACGGAGTGCTGATTGCTGCATTTACAAACCTTGAGCTACACACAGAGTGCTGATTGGTGTATTTACAATCCCTTAGCTAGACATAAACGTTCTCCAAGTCCCCACTAGACTCAGGAGCCTAGCTGGCTTCACCCAGTGGATCCTGCACCGAGGCTGCAGGTGGAGCTGCCTGCCAGTCCCGTGCGCCCGCACTTCTCAGTCCTTGGGCGGTGGATGGGACTGGGCGCCGCGGAGCAGGGGGCGGCGCTCGTCGGGGAGGCTCGGGCCGCGCAGGAGCCCAGGGCGGGCGGCGCAGGGAGGCAGCTGAGGCCCGGCGGGAATTCGAGCGCAGCGCCAGCGGGCCGGCACTGCTGGGGGACCCGGCGCACCCTCCACAGCTGCTGGCCCGGGTGCTAAGGCCCTCACTGCTCGGCCCGCGGCGCCCGCCGGCCGCTCCCAGTGCGAGGCCCACGGAGCCCACGCCCACCAGGAACTCACCAGCGCCGCGCAGCCCTGGTTCCCGCCCGCGCCCCTCCCTCCACACCTCCCCGCAAGCAGAGGGAGCTGGCTCCGGCCTCGGCCAGCCAGAGAGGGGCCCCCACCGCGCAGTGGCGGGATGAAGGGCTCCTGGGGCGTGGCCAGAGCGGACGCCCAGGCCGAGGAGGCGCTGAGAGTGAGTGACGGCTGCGTGGGCTGCCAGCACGCTGCCACCTCTCACCCGGCCCAGGAGAGCGCTTCCCTCCCAGCAGGCAGCCTGCCCCAGCCAGCTCTCGGCTCTCAACCCGGGGGTCAGCGTTTCCTGCAGGAGCCTCTGCTAGCTCCAGCTGGAGCACTGGCTGGTTGAGGGGAGGGGATTAAGCACTTGGAACCCAGACCCCAGCTGGGGATGGGGAGGGAGGCTGGAGACCACCATCTGCTCCCACAGGGCTGAGTCTTGGTGCCGGCCAAGCCCTGACCCCCTCCAGCCCCACCCACGCCCCTCGTCACCCCCGGCCCCTGCCATCCCTGTGTCCTCTGCACCCCCAGCCCCTCACGTCACCTCCTGCCCTCCCCACGCAAATCCTGCGCTCCTGTCACACGGAGGGGAACAAAACAGGGTAGCAGCAGGGACGTGGGGGTGTGGCCGGGACCCCCAGATGAAAAGGAAGGCAGGTGGCACCCTTCGACCAGCGTCCAGGCAGCCCTTCGGATTCCCCCGAAAGGGGGGCGGGGCTGAGAAGCAGGACACGAACCACAGGATTCTCCGCCCCGCGCCACAGGTCAACGGAGAGAGAGAGGCCTGCGGATTGTGACGCTTCTTCTCGAATCCCTGTCTTGTTCTCACTGTATAGTCACACACACAGCCCATCACATGTATCACGTCGTGAAACAAATATCCGTGGCGTGGATGTACCCCCACTAACTTAGCCCTTTAGCAGCAAGAAAATCCTATTTATCCTTAAATCCCCAGCACCCAGCCCAGGGTCTGCCATAAAAGAGTCAAGGCTGTAATAAGGGGTGGGGGCAGATGTTTAACCAGATGAGATGCCCCCCAAGCTCCTTCCAAACCGCGAGCGTTGCTCTCTCTCCAGTTCTAAAGCGGACGGGGGGAGTTTGTCTTTCCCGAGTCTGTTGGAAATCCCTCTCCTTCCTTCAGTCACTGCGGGTCATTCAAAAACTACTCAGATGCTGAAATGTAGCTTTCCACCTTGGCTTGGGAACAGTGGTTCGAATGTACTTCTTGAAACCTATGGAAATGCAGTATCTCTCCAAAATGTTCTGTTTGGGAGGTAATGATGGGATCGCAGGTGTTCAGAACAGAACGTCGTTAAGCGTCCTCAGCCCCGCTGGAGCCAGGGCGGAGGGGGCGGCTCCGACCTGTCCCTTCTCATCACATCAGTTACTTTCCATTAGCGGGAGGGGAAATCAGCAGATGCTGGTGAGGGGGGTCCCGGCGGGAAGCAGACCCCTTCTGTGCATAAACACTCAGATCTCGGACTGTGAACAAGGTCTTTTGGCAACACTTCTGGTGAATACGTTTCATGAATTTATGAAATCCTGGCACTCAACGTTTCTCCACGTGGATTATTGCCAGGCTGTGAGGGGAGAGGGCTCTGACCAGCATCTGCCGATCTGAACTTCCAACAGAGATAAATGGGGAGACACTGTTTCCTCAACCAGGAATCGTTCGGCTTCTGTGGGGGCTGCAATTATCCTTCAAAAACCGAGCCCCTCAAGGCCCTTAAGGAAAAATTGCCCCAGCGGGGGTGGGGGCGGAGGGCGGCTTCTGAGGCAGGAAATGCTCTGCTGGGGGGAGGCGCGGGGAACACTGAAGATTCAACCCCCATCAGACATAAGCGCAGGTTCTGGTCCCCACTTCAGCCTCCAGCATCTTCTCGCGGGGAACTGAGGATTCAACCCCCATCAGACATAAGCGCAGGCTCTGGTCCTCACTTCACCCTCCAGCATCTTCTCGCGGGGAACTCTGAGGATTAAACCCCTGTCAGACATAAGCGCAGGTTCTGGTCCTCACTTCAGCCTCCAGCATCTTCTCGTGGGGAACTGAGGATTCAACCCCCATCAGACATAAGCGCAGGTTCTGGTCCCCACTTCAGCCTCCAGCATCTTCTCCACAGAGAAGGGAAGGAGAGAGGAGGAATCATTCATTCTGAAATAAATTATTTGTGGAAAACAGAATTCGACTGATAAAGAGTCCACTTCTCAGCAGCAATCCTAAACGAGCACCTGGCACACAGCCGGGGCCCAGGGGGCCTGTCCAGCGAGTGAACGAGTGACCCAGGGATGTCTCATCAGAGGCCAGTGCACCGGCACAGCCGGCAGTCACACGGGGACGGCCACACACAAACGCACGGGGCTCCAATTAATTCTCCAAGAAGAAAAACATTTTGTTCTGAAAAACGCGACTGTGATCTTGAAAGTGGTGTTTCGTGGATGTGTCCCAAGGGCCCGGCACAGTGTCTGGCACATTTAGATCCTCTGAAAAGAGAGGAAAAAGAAGTGAAGGGAGGAAGGAGACAGAGGGCAGGGGAGGGGGAAGGGAAGGCAGGGGAAGGGGAAGGGACGGAGAGGGGAAGGGAGGGAGAGGGGAAGGGAGGGAGAGGAGGAAGGAGGGGAAGGGGGAAGAGGGAAGGTGGGGAGGGGGAAGGGGGAGGGAGGAGAGAGGGAGGAGGAAGGGAGGAGGAGGGCGGGGGAGGGAGGGGAGGGGGAAGGGGGAAGGAGGGGGAGTGAGGGGGAGGGGGGGTCCCTAGAACCCGCCCCCACCCCCATGGAGGAAAGGAGCCGGCATTCCTGCAGCATTTGGCTCCTCCAAGGCCCCTCCACTTCCCTTCCGAGAGGTCGTTGTGGCTCTGGACTCTCCCAGCACAAGGAGTGGACATGGACGACAGTGAAAGTCCTACTTGAGTTGGCCAGTGTCTCAGCCTTCAAAACCTCCCCTCGGCCAGTGAAGTGACCCCTAACCTCCCTCAGTTCCTCGCTCTGTACCCCATCATCAGCTGCACCCCCGAGAGCCGTGGAGGAGGACAGGAGGGCGGGGCCGAGTGGGGGGCACCCTGGGCTTCGCGGAGCTTGGCCTCTGCAGGACCCAGCCTCATGTCGCTTCAGGGCTCCGTCGGCTTGGGAGAAGTGCAGCTGCAAGGAGAAGCCAGGAATGTTACTTCGCTTGGAATTCTAGCCTCTTTCCTCACCACAGCCTGAATGTTCCAGTCAGTGCATTAACACACAGAGAGGAGGTTGTCAATCGCCTCGCAAACGTGGCCACTTAACAAAGATGCAGCTTATTGTCAGCGCGTCTTTCATGAGCTTGTAAAAGAGACACAAAGAGGCCGGGCACGGTGGCTCACTCCTGTAATCCCAACACTTTGGAAGGCCAAGGCAGGCAGATTGCCTGAGGTCAGCAGTTCGAGACCAGCCTGGCTAACATGGTGAAACCCCATCTCTACCACAAATACAAAAATTAGCCGAGCGTGGTGGCACGCACCTGTAATCCCAGCTACTTGGGAGGCTGAGGCAGGAGAATCACTTGAACCCAGGAGGCGGAGGTTGCGGTGAGCTAAGATCACACCACTGCCCTCCAGCCTTCGCAACAGAGCAAGACTCCGTCTCAAAAAAAAAAAAAAAGAGACACAAAGAGAGGAAGGGCATTTGAATCGGATCATCAGATGCTGTGACGGTGCCAGCGTGCAGACACAAATGCCCTCCTTTGTAGCAGGGGTTCCTGGTATCCTGGTAAACTCACCAGGCAGCTCAGATGCCCAGACTCCATGCCAAGCCAGCTGACGCTAACTGTAACTCTCGCCAGTTCTTTGAGAGCACAGATGACCTCCACATTCGCAATGTAGCTACATATTCATCAGTTAGAGGAGACAGAGAAAGCCCAGTGGATAAAGACAATTACTCAAGTGGGAAATTACTGTGTTTTCGTAACAATGTGTCACAGCACAGTCCCCGGGAGGGTAGAGGATTCAGAAAGAGGAGAGGAAGCCAGGCTTGGGGCTCACACCTGTGATCCCAGCACTTTACAAGGGGCTGAGGCAGGAGGATCACTTGAGCCTAGGAGTTCAAGATCAGCCTGGGCAACATAGGGAGACCCTGTCTCAACAACAACAACAAAAATTAATTTAACTTGTAAAAATTGGCCAGGCAGGATGATACACACCTGTAGTCCTGGCTACTTGGGAGGCTGAGGTAGGAGGATCACTTAAGCCTGGCTTAAGGCTGCAATCAAGGCTGCAGCGAGCCATGACTGCACCACTGCACTCCAGCCTTGGCTACAGACTGAGACCCTGTCAAAAAAAAAAAAAAAGAAGGAAGGAAAGGAAGGAAGGAAAGAAAGGAGGGAGGGAGGGAGGGAGGGAAAGAAAGAAAGAAAGAAAGAAAGAAAGAAAGAAAGAAAGAAAGAAAGAAAGAAAGAAAGAAAAGAAAGAAAGAAAAAGAAAGGAAGAAAGGAAAGAAAGGAAGAAAGAAAAAGAAAGAAAGAAAGACAGAAAAAGAAAGAAACAGGAGATGAAAATTCTTGCCAGGGTGTGTGGCTAAAACCTACCCAGTCTAACAGTAAATCATGATGCCCAAGGGGAGGGTGCACCGTGGGGAGCAAGCTGGAGAAATGAATTCCAACTGAATGGCATATCCAGAGGTCCAGCCTCTAAAAACAGAATCATTCAGGAGGGGCAGATTGCATGTGAACTAACAACTTAAAATGGGTTTTCCTTTAAGAGAGTTATTTCCTTTCTCCACTTAGGAATATTTCATTGGTTCCAGTTGTATCGCCATCTTTCTGGCCCTGAGTTGGTGCAACCGTTGGGTTGTATCCATCCATCCAACCCAACCTAACCCTGGCCTGTAAGCCAACTGCCTACAACTCGCTTGCAGTGGTCCAGGCATGGCCAAAGGAGAAGGAGGATAGAATAAATTACATTAAGACAAACAGGGGTTCTTTCTTTCAGGTAATTTTCCTCGTTTATTAAAATACATACAGAGCATGAGTTTAGGGCACATTTTTGAAGTATCTCTGATCTCAGAAAAGGTAGGGGAAGACTCAAAAGTAACCAAATTTTTTCAAGGATTACAGCTTATCTATTGCTCATTAAATGGATTAGAGAAGCACAGTGAAGGATGATTCATATTGTCTTAAACATCCAAAGCACAGTGTCTCTTTATCAACGTGAGGGACTGCAAAGTGAAGCAAGGTATCTTCTACTTTGTAGAGACACACTGACCTGCTTCGGATCACTGCATCCCTGGACATTTCAACAAGGTCGCGAGGTCCTGAGTTAGTATGGGTTGATCTCTCCTCTCTGAAATATTTGCTACTTCCAGCTCACCAGACTCAAGCAACATGATACCACCAATGTGGCTGACCAGCATGATGTTCTGTGGGATGGTGAACCGAGATGACCCAGTCCTAATTCTGACAGACGTCGGGAACACTGACTTGGCCCTAAGATGAGGCTGTGAAGGTATACTGCTGCCCCTGTTGTGTGAAAGTTGCTTCTTGGGCTAATTGGCCGATAAAAGCATTTGCCAGCTCAAAGCTGCTTACAGGTGTCAAGATGAAGGTTAAATTTTCTCAGTAACAAAACTGCATATTGAATACTGGTGACAAGAGCCATTATCCAAGTTTACTGTGACCCACTGTCATTTCCTAACACCCATAGGTTGTTTCACAGCCAGACATTGTTTTCTGATATTTCACAAATCAAAGCTGCTATCCTACATATTGTTAATAAATATTTTAAAGCTTCCCATTAAGCTATGATGCATTCAAGATTGTAAGATACATCAGAAATTAATTAATTATATCAAAAAATGTAGGAAGACTTCCTACTCACCCACCAAGCTCTCAAAGCTCAGCAGAGAATCAAACTTGGTGCAGCCCTGTCCATACCACCTGCCCCGCCTCTCCCAATATCTTTGATTCACCTCCCCCCGGAGTCTTCAAGCTGGCCCCCAGGTACATGCCCAGCCTCCCTCCCCAATGCCAGGCCCTCACCTTCACAGACCCCACAGTGGCCTCCTGCTGATCTCAGCACTTCCTGTTCAACCCTCCTCAGGTGGGCAGAGGGGCCACCTTCACAGAGCAGGAAAGGCCAGGTCCACCGAGCTGCCCACGGCCCCCTGATCCCCATACTCTACAGCAAGATCCCATGCTGGGATGCAGCAGAGTCACCTGCAGGGTTTGCTGGGCCCAATTCCCCTGGCTTCTAACCCAGCAGGTCTTGGGTGGAGCCCAGGAATGGCCCTGGTGACCTGTCTCCTGGCGAGGCAGCTATTGCTGGCCACTCGGGGTGGACATGTGGGGCACGTGCCCTCCCCCAAGGAGCCTGAGCTGCTGGTCCCCTCCCCCTTCCTGCCAGGTGCTGCTGGTCCCCTCCCCCTTCCTGCCAGGTGCTCCCAAAGCGCCCTGAGAAAAGAACTTGAGCATAAGTAGCTGACTTGGGAGGTGACCCAGGAAACCGTTGGGGGTGCAGGGAAGTGAACAGGGAAGGGACAGAGCGGGAGAGGAGCCTATGGTCAGGCCATGCTGGGGGTGCACAGAGCCCGTGGAGAACATGAGAGCCAGTGCTACCGCACCGAGGCCTGAGGGAGCTGGGGATGCACTACACAGCAAACACCGCCCCCTGAGCAGGACCCTGGGAGGGGCTGCCTAATTCCCCAGCAGCCCACCCAGGCAGAGGGGACCCAGCTGTCAGAGGCCTGCAGGGGCATCAGTGGAGACGCAAGTGTTGGCAGCTGGACGTCTGGCCGGGGTGTGGGTGGCCCGACCGCGTGGGTGACATCCCCCAACCACAGAGCGCTCGTCACACCTTTTGGGGGCACTCCCTGTGTCTTCAGTGCCCAAGCCTCGGCATCCCCCTCTCTGAGCTGGCGCCCTTGCTGTCTCTTGAAGTGTGCTGACCCAGCTCTTCCTCATCCTCAGAGAGTGGGGTCCAGCTCCGTGGGGCCAGCGCTTCCCAGACATCAGACACCACAGACCGAGCCCACAGGCTGTGTCTGGCATAAATATTTCACGTGTTTATATACAACCAGGCAGCTTATGGGTGCTCAGAAACCTGGAGACTGCCTGGGAAATTGAATTCCTGTATATTTTCATTCCAAAGAAATTATTTATAAGCGATTTATGGAGAACATACTCCTTCATAAATACATATTTACATTCCAGACGTTTCCCAGGGCAGAGCCAGTTGTGCGTGCTGTCAGCCTGGACATGTGTGCGCGCGCACACACACACACACACACACACACACACACACATACACATGTCCTTACCTCTTCATTATTAAACTTAATTCTTCCATATGGGAATTTAGGTTTTTAACCTTGAAAACGATGAAAATCACAACAGCGCTGCTTTCCAGGAGCATTTTTACCTATCAGCTCAGGGGTGGGAGCCGGAGCCCCAGGCTGGCTCAGGCACCCCCGGCAGCACAGGCCAGGAGCCACTGGTCTACCTCCCCCACCCTGAGATGCACGGAGCCCTAGGGGCCTCTCAGGGAAACTGAGGCTTATTTCCTTCGTGGGCCCACACACCTGTGTAGGTGGCTGGGCACAGAGGAAGCTCGGGCTCTGTGGAAGAACAAACACAGACGATGACAGGGACAGAGGCCGCCGGTTTCTAGAAAGTGGCTGTTGGGCACAGAGGAAGCTCGGGCTCTGCGGAGGAACAAACACAGACGATGACGGGGACAGAGGCTGCCGGTTTCTGGAAAGTGGCTGTTGATGTTGCTGCTCCAGTCCGAATCCACCCCCAGAGAGGTGGGATGGGACCACGGGGGGCGTGCAGGACACTCCCCAGGAAAGCCACAGGGAGGCGGCAGGAGCCCAGGCACCCCACGGCCCAGCCCCTGAGCTCAGAAGGGAGGTCACAGAGGCATGCAATGCAAAGGGTGACAGTGCTACTAAACGTCCTTACGGGAAGACAAAGACCCCAGTCTCGGTTGCAAAACAAAGTCCAGATTTATTCTGCTCACAAAAGGCAGAGTGATTTTTAAAATGATGGGGATTAAGAAGGCAAAAGGACAAACAAAACCAAGGAGATGGACGCAGACTCACAGTGTAGGGGGGCCACAGACGGGAGCAGACACGACCCCAGGCAGATGCCGCGGACGGACGGAAAGCAGGCGCCTCTACACAGACGAGAGGCGCGACCCACATACGGAGGCTGCTACAAGAATTCAGATGGGCTCAGTAACAGGGCACTGAAATGTTCATATAAGACAAAGACAAAAGTGTTTTCAAATTTGACAGAAAAGCAGTTACAGTGAAAAAATTTAACCTTTCACTCGCTCTTCAAATGTTGAGATGGACATAGATAGATGAGATTGTAGGAGGAAAATAAATAAGATGATTAATAAGGATGATTTAATAAATATGCATAGACATAGCACACACTTTTCCTCTAAAATTCATGAAAGATTTGCAAATATCCATCATAAATAAGGCTGCAGAACGAAAACTACAATAAATTGTAAGAGACAGAAATGACAGTTCTGTTCATCAGAGACAAGAAGACCAGAAAAACATCACAAAAATAAATAAGGTTTAAAAAAGCCAACTATAGGCAATTTTAAAACATATATGATTCTGTTCTAAAAGGAAATAAAAATTTTAAGTAGTATGCTTTCCAAAAATTAAAAGAATTCTCTGGGCGGAAACCTAGAGTGCCTGGCCAGAGCTCAATGCAGAGGGGACGCCTCAGGTTCGGATACCATAATTATCAACTCAGAAAACAGGAGGGGATCACAGGGTCAAGACTCTCCGAGGGGCTCTGGAGAACAGAGAAGTTAGAACAGAGAAATGGGAGGAAGATGGCACTTCATAATGAATTGGAAAACCAGGACTTTTATCCCTGGATCATTGAAAAATCACACCTTTTTGAAAAAGCCAGTAAACTAGCTAAACCTCTGAGAACCAATGGAAAACAAAACATATCAACCAGCAAAACATGTTTAATTGCAAAAGAACACTATGGCAAATGTGTTATTTTTGGTAAAATGTCTGCTTAGAACATGTTGTACAACTCGGCGAGCATGTTTGAAAGTGTCAGTAGCACACAGGACTTCCGGGGAAAAGTGTAATTTTCTGAAAGGAGCTTGCCATGTAGAAAGAATAAGCAGCTAACTGGATAGTAATGATTATCCAAAAATCACCACAGAAGAGGGCTTGCGGCCCAGAGTATCAATGCTGAGTACAATTATTTGTCACTTTAAAATACAATGAAAATTTTTAAATACTTTTTTTAAAAAGAGCTCTGCCTGACTGCAAGTCGTAAAGATTTTTCTCCTGAGAGTGTTAGAGTTTTACATTTTACATTTATGTCTATAGTCCCTTCTGAGTTATTTTTTGCATAAGGTGTAAGCTTCAGGTTGAGGCTCATTTTTTTTGTCATGGATGTTCAGTTGATCCAACACCATTTTTGAAAACACTATTCATTAAAACTTCGAATTGCTTTTACACCTTTGTCAAAAATCGGCCATGTTTCTGTGTGTCTATTTCTGGCTTCTTCACTCTGTTCCATGGGTCTATGTTTCTTGTCTTTCACTAACACCACACTCTCTCAACTACTGTAGATTCATCGTAAGTCTTAAAATCAAAGATTCCTCCAACTTCCTTCTTCTTTTTTAGAATTGGTTTAGACATTCTTGTTTCTTTGCTTTTCCATGTAAATTTTGGAACCAACTTACCTATATCTACAAAACATTTGTGCAGAGTTTGACTGGTGTCATGTTAAATCTATGGATTACCTGTGGAAAATTGGCATCTTCCCTTCAGAATTTTCTATACATCAAAATGACATGGCTTTCCAGTTAATTAGATCTTTGCTTTCTTTCACCAACATTTTGTAGTTTTCAGCATACAACATACTTTTTAAAAATATTTATATCTGGCCAGGCACGGTGGCTCATGCCTGTAACCCCAATATTTTGGGAGGCCAAGGTGGATGAATCACTTGAGGTCAGGAGTTTGAGACCAGTCTGGCCAACATGGTGAAACCTGGTCTCTTCTAAAAATACAAAAATTAGCCGGGAGTGGTGGCGTGCACCTGTAATCCCAGCTACTCTGGAGGCTGAGGCAGGAATTGCTTGAACCCGGGAGGCAGAGGTTTCAGTGAGCCGAGATGGCACCACTGCACTCCAGCCTGGGCGACAGAGACTCCGTCTAAAAAATATGTATATATATATGTTTAAATATTTCGTTTTTGGAACCATTGTAAATTGATTCATTTTTTATTTTTATTTCTCGTTGTTCATGGCTAACATATAGAAATCTAATTGATGGGGTTTTTTTTCACCATTCTCCTGCAAGCTTGCTAAACTTATTTACTATAGAAATTGTTTTACAGATTCCTTGGGATTTTCTATGTAGACATATTATCTGTGATTAGGGATGGACATTTTTACTCCTTCCTTTCTAGTGTATATTATACATATATAAAATATTCTATTATGTATATATATTGCTTTTACACCTTTGTCAAAACTCAGTTGGCCATATTTCTGTGTGTCTATTTCTGGATTCTTTATTCAGCCTATGTTTATATAAAAATACATACATACATATTACATATATCTTATGTATATGACATGTCATATATATATCTATCTTATTGCATGGGGTTAGGACTTCCAGCATGATGTTGAATAAGTGTAGTGAGACTGAGCATCCTTGTCTTGATTCTGATCTTCAGGAAAAAAGCATCAGTCATTCACGATGAAGTATAATGTTAGCTGAAAGGTTTTCATGATTATCTTTTTTTTTTTTTTTAAGACAGTGTCGCTCTTGTTGCCCAGGCTGGAGTGCACTGGCACAATCTCGGCTCACTGCAACCTCCGCCTCCCACGTTCAAGCGATTCTCCTGCCTCGGCCTCCCGAGTAGCTGGGATTACAGGCATGTGCCACCATGCCCGGCTAATTTTTGTATTTTTAGTAGAGACAGGATTTCACCCCGTCTTGATCAGGCATGTTGATCAGGCTGGATGGTCTTGAACTCCTAACTGACCTCAGGTGACCCACCCGCCTCAGCCTCCCAAAGTGCTGGGATTACAGGCATGAGCCACCATGCCCAGCCCATGATTATCTTTTATCCAAGTGAAGATGTTCCTTTCTACTCTAGAAGTTTTATCATTTAAGAATGTTACTTTTTCTATATCAATTAATATGATCATGTGTTTTTTCCTTCTTTAGACAGTTAATGTGGTGAATTGCATAGATTGATATTTGAATATTGATTCTGTATTCTTAGGATAAATGTCACTTGTTGAGATAGATAGATGGATACCATTTGCTAATATTTTTGAGACTTTCTGTTTTCATGAGAGACATTGGTCTGTAGTTTTCTTTAATTTTTCATCTGGTTTTGGTATCAAAGTCACGCTGGCCTCATTCAATAAGTTGGAAAGTGTTGCCTGCTTTTCTATTTCCTTAAAGAAATTGTATAAAGTTGGTGTTATTCCTTCTTTAAATATTTGGTGAAGTTTGCCAGTGAGACCATATGGGCCTAAAGAGTTCTTTTTCAGGAAGATTTTTAACTACAAATTCAATTTTTAAAATAGTCACTCCAGAGGGTTTTTATCACAAATTCAGTTTCTTTAATAGTTGTAGAATTGTTGAGATCATCTATTTTATCTTGGGTGCATTTCTGTGGTTTGTGTTTTGTTCATTTCACCTAAGTGGTGGCATTTACGTGTGTAGAGTTGTTTGTAGCATTGCCTTATTGTCATTTGAATGCCTGTATAAGAGCCACTTCTTCACTCCTGGTATTCGTAATTTGTATCTTCTTTCTTTTTTTTCTTTCGCCGGTCATGACAGAGTTTTATGAATCTTATTTATCTTTTCAGAGAAACAGCTTTAAGTTTCACTCATTTTCTCCGTTGTTTTTCAATTTCAATTTTATTTGTTTCTTCTATTTATTATTTCTATTCTTCTGCTGACTTCGGTTATCTTGCTCTATTTTTTGTTAGCTTTTTTATTTACTTTTGTTTTAGGTCAGGGATACATGTGCAGGTTTGTTATATAGGTAAATTGCATGTCATGGGGGCTTGGTATACAGATTATTTTGTCCTCCAGGTAATAAACATAGTACCCAATAGGTAGTTTTTTGATCCTTGCCCTCCTCCCACCCTCCACCCTCAAGTAGGCTCCAGTGTCTGTTGTTCCCTTTTTTGTGTCCATGTATACTCAATGTTTAACTCCCACTTATAAGTGAAAACATGCGGTATTTGGTTTTCTGTTCCTACATTAGTTTGCTTAGGATAATGGCTTCCAGCTACGCTCACATTGCTGCAAAGGAAGTGATCTTGTCCTTTTTAATGGCTGTGTAGTATTCCACAGTATATATGTACCACATTTTCTTTATCCAGTCTACCATTGATAGGTATTTGGGTTGATTCCATGTCTTTGCTATTGTGAATAGTGCTGTGATGTATGTATGCATGCATGTGACTTTATGATAGAATGATTTATATTCCTCTGGGTATGTATGCAATAATGGGATTGCTGGGTCAAATGGTAATTCTGTTTGAAGTTATTTAAGAAACTGCCAGACTGCTTTCCACAATGGCTGAATTAATCTACATTCCCACCTACATGCATGTAGGAGCATCTCCTTTTCTCCGCAACCTCGCCAGCATTTGTTATTTTTTGACTTTTTAATATTTTTTGCTAGCTTTTAAAGTTGGAAGCTTGGATTATTAATTTTAGGCCATCTTCTTCTTTTCTGATCTAAGCATTTATGCTATAAATTTCCCTCTAAGCACTGCTTTAGCCACACTCTACAAAATTAGTATTTTATATGTTGTATTTTAATTTTTGTTCAAAGTATTTTTAAGGTTCCTTTAAGACATCTTTGTGATCCACAGATTATTTAGATGGGTGTTGTTCAAACATTTAATTTACAAGTGTTTGAAGGTTTCCTTTTTATCTTTTATTGTTGGCTTCTAGTTTAATTTCATTGTACTCAGAAATAATACATCGTTTGATTCCAATTCGTTTAAAGGTGTTAAGGTTTGTTTTATGACCAAAATATGGTCTATCTTGGTGAATGTTTCATGTACTCTTGAAAAGCATGTCAATTAGATCCAGCTGGTTGATGATAATGTTCGGTTATTTTGTATCCTTCCTGGCTTTCTACTAATTCTATCCAGTACAAGGAGACACCAAAATCTCTAACAAGTGTGGGTTTGTCTCCTCCTCATTTCATTTCTGTCTATTTTGCTTCATGTATTTTGAACCTCTGTTGTTCGTTAGGTACATATACATGTAGGATTATTATGTGTTCTGTGAATTGATCTTTTTAGCATTACATAATATCCCTCTTTTTCCTCTCATAATTTTCTTTGCTCTAAACTCTGTTTTGTCTGATATTAATGTAGCCATTCCAGCTTTTTTTGTTCAGTGCTTCCATTATATATATTTCTTTATCTTTTACTTTCAACCCACCTTTATCATTATATTTGAAGTAAATTTCTTGTACATAGCACATGGTTAGGACATGTTTTCTTTGTATTTTTTTGTTTGTTTGTTTGTTTTTTTGAGACAGAGTCTCACTCTGTGGCTCAAGCTGGAATGCAGTGGTGTGATCATGGCTCAGTGCAGCCTTGAACTCCTGGACTCCAGAGATCCTCCCACCTCAGCCTCCTGAGCAGCTGAGATCACAGTTATGTGCCACGAAACCCAGTCTAATAAAACTATTTACATTTATTGTAACTGTGGATACATTTGCATTGAGATTTGGATGGAGACCTCCCATTTTCTTTGCTTTTTGTTTCCTCCCTCTGGTTTTCATTTTTCTGTTTCTCCTTTCCTTCTATCTGGTTTATCTGGACTTTTTTTAGTATTCTGTTTTAATTTCTTTATTGTGTTTCTGACTGTATCTCTTTGTATAACCTCTTTAGTGATAGCTCCAGGGGTTATATTATACTACACGCAGTTAGCTTTTCACAGTCTTCTTAGAATCGTACTTTACCACTTCACATGTATTACAGAGACTTTACTGCCAGTCAGGCCCCTTTATCCTCACCCTTCTTGTGGTCATCTTATATAATACATTTATGTTCATTGAAAACCCCATCAGACAGAGTTATAATTTGTACTTTCAACCGTAATTCTCAAAGCATAATTTCAAACGCAAGAGGGAAAGAAGAATCTATTTACCCAGATATCTACTGCTTCTGTCTCACTGGCTGTGAAGTTCTTGAACTTTGCTATGGTGGCTGTAGGCTGTCGTAGATGGGCCAGTGAGCAGGGAACTTGCAAGACTGAAGTCCCAGGTCTAGACAGGGATGGGGTCCAAGGTGATGACTTGGGATTTCCAGGCCCCAGATCCAATTTGCAGAATACTCAGCTGACCCAAGGCACAGAGCGTTATGAGGCGGGCGTGCTGGCAGGTTCGAGATCTCTCCCACCCTCGGGGGGAGGCACCAGCCCAGAAGTGTGAAGCAGCTGTGTTCCTGCTGCCACACCCATGCCCCTAACCCCCACCTGGACTCTTCTGCCAACCGTGGAAGGAGATCAGACGCCCCCAAGATTCTTGGTGCTGTGAGATCATGTGATTGTGTGATCACATGACAAATACAGCATCCATCTGATACATGTCTATACCCAGTTCTGAAATTTTAAAAATAATAATAGCTTTTAAACAGCTAACACATATGCTGTCCACTATCCGGGACCATTCTGAGCACTTTCCTTACATGAACTCTGTCTTTTTATACCAAGCCTAGGAGGCAGTATTTTCAACCCCATTTTACAGATGGGACAACTGAGAAGAGAGACGTCAATCAAACCCCCAAGGCGATGCAGCAGTAGCTGGCGAAGCCGGAATCTAAACCCAGACGATGGGCCCCTGAGTGTCTTCACGTACCTACCGTGGCCCGGCACCGCCAAGCAGACCGGAGAGCAACCTCCCTCTGCATGAGGAGGCTCAGCAGCCAGCACGGTGCTGAAGCCCAGGGCAGGACAGCGTCCCGTTCTGATACCGGCCGCCGGCGTGTGTCCATTCACCCGGCAGTGGTCCAGTGAGCACCTCACCTGGACAAACCCCTCCCAGGCTCAGCAGGTGGCCAAGGCCTCCCCGCAGGGCCTCCCGTCCAGGAGTCTGCTTTTAGTGACAGACAGTAAACCATGGTAGAGGAGGTTTAAAATGCAGAAGGAAAAGCAACATGTAATAACGTGTTCTCAACCCTTGCTTACAAAGTTCTTTATTTGTAAAAATAAATAAAATAAAGCCAGCATTAACTCCGCATACCAGAGTGAAAATGTAAAGAGGTGAGAAGGACAACCCACCAGTGCCCCAAACCCCAGATGCCCCCAACTTCCAGGAGCACCTGCGGGGAACCTCCTCGGGACTTCCCAGTGGGCGCACCTGCCCCTTGGCTGGTGGAGGGAATGACACTGTAGACAGTGGGCTCATCAGCAAGGGTAGGGGGTGGATGGATGGTTCCGAAAAAACCTGAGGCTTCCAGCTGGGAAATTAGGGTCCGGATCCCTAGATAGCAGGGGGATTATAATTTTAAGAACAAACTTGTACAGAGTTCAGGGCCCAGCTCTTACTGAGCCACAGGAGGTGTGAGCCAGTGAGGACAGGATCCCCGTGGACGGGCATGAGGAGCCCAGGACCTGGACACCAGCCTTTGGTCAAGGACGCTGGGCTGCTGTGAATGTCGAGTTGGACAGGAGTGAGGGGGATCAGGATACGGATCCGGAGGCAGTCCAGGCCCACCCCAGGCCCCCTCCTGCCCTGGGAGCAACAAGTGGGGAGGCACCAGGGAGAGCGCTACATGGTCCAGCTCCCTCCACCTGCAGACCCACAGGGGCGAAGAGGAGGTGATCGCCCGCAGAGCAGGTGAGGACCACAGAGCAGGTGGGGAACTGCCACCACCTTGTGAGAAGTGTACCCTTCCTCCCACCAACAGGGCAGGTGGGGACCACAGCCGCCACACCCCGGGAGCTACACCCCTCCTCCTGCCCATGGAGCAGGTGGGGACCATGGCCGCCACCCCCAGGGAGCTGCACCCTTCCTCCTGCCCGGTGCAGCGTGGCCTTTGGAATCCCCTACCGGAAACTTGAGGGAGGGATCAAGTCATCTCCATCTGAATTCAGGTCTGACTCTGTGGGGAGCACCCAGGTTTGCAGAAGGGTTTATGAGCCTGAGGCCAGACTCCCTACAGACCTGGGTGAGCCCTGACAACCCTCGCCTAAAGTGTCTGGCAGCGTCACAAGTCCAGCTGCCTGGCCAGCTGAAATTACAGTTTGGGGCAATGTGTGGTCTCATCACCTCGGTGCCCAAAGCTCCAGTGACCATCGTTTTAGCAGCAACACCACTGTCTACCTTGGAGAGCCACAGAGGACTGTGGGCAATAGGCTCTTGAGGCCCTGAAGGCTCAGGCAAGGTGGTGGGTCCCAGGCCTCACACTGCTGTCTCCCAAGGAAAGCAGGCAGGCCCCTAACAGCACCCCAATCTGCCTGGGGTCCCAGCTGGCTTATCCCAGACAGTGCAAGCTCACATGGAGCGCACAGCTGGGGCTGGGCGGGTTGCTGCTGCTGGCCTGGGAGGAGGGGCAGCATCCAGGCAAACAGCAGAGCCATCAATCAAATGGACATGCAGGGCCAGGACCACTGGGACCCCGGAGCGCCACCTCCCAGGCCCTGCAGTCTCAGGCCCCCTCCCTCCATCTCAGGATCTCTCTTTTCTTTGGGCCCCAGATATCAACAGGTCTCATCTCTTCCTCTGGAAAAACACCCTCAATTTCACCCTTTCTCACCAACTCCACCTACCACTCCTGGTGCAAGCAGTCCCACCTCCCACCTCTCACCCCAGCCTGGGCTGCTCCTGGAGCCGAGGCCACCGTTCAGAGACACCCACTTTCCCGCACTCACCGCCCAAACCGGACTCCTTTCTGTGGGCAACCTGGCCCTGCCCCCAACCATCTCCCACCAGCCCTGCGAGGACCCCTGTCAAATCCCTCAAGGTCACACAGCAGGGCTGGGGGCAGCCACTGGGAGAAAGCCAGATCTCACACTGGCCTCTGCCCTGAGCCCGAAGCCAGGGACTATCAGTGCAGATGCAAGGGCTGGCCGCTCCCCAGATTCGGACACCCGAGAGCCATCCAGGCCCAGCGTTCCCATGGGGCCCAGGGAGGCCTCTGCTATGACTGCGTGGGGTCCAGATCCTGCCCTGCCGCCCCTGAGGGCAGCCACAGGAAACCTGGGCCACAGCTGCCCTGCTGGAGTCTGTCTCCCAGTCCCCGACCTGAGAAGCTTCCTGACCCGGCCCCACTTGTCTGGAGCTGGCTCACCTGAGTGCGTCAGATCTGCCGGCATCCACTGATCCCCTGGATGTGTCAGATCCGCCGGCGTCCACTGGCACCCAGGCAGCCAGCATATGTGAATCACAATTCCACGCTCAATCCGCTGGCCTCACCAGGGCAGGGGCCCTGCCTTCCACTCCCGGCCACTGTGGATGACAGGCTCCGAGGTCCCCAGGACCCATCTGTGCAGAGCCCTTCCCCACACCAGCCAGGCCTGGGACCAGGTGTGCAGACCAAGGAGGTCCTGGGGGAGGGGAGCAGGAGGGGTTCTGGCTTCTTCAATAGCCATGAGCCCTACAAAAAACACCTTCCCTTTAGGAAGTAAGGACAGGCACTGCTGACTAGCAGTGGGGGTGGGATCAAGGCAGCAGCAGCCTCAGGAGCTCAAAGGTGCTGAATCCCTCACCAGGGTGCAGAAGGCCTCCCAGAGGATCTCTCCTCGCAGTGGTGCCCGGCGGGGCTCTTGAGAAAGCTCTAGGGATTTTCAACCTCGGAAAGTGGATATGGAGCTTGGGAAGGAGGCGACGCTCCCCAGAATGTTAAATCAGCGTGGTACCTCCGCCCCACGCCCCACATGCGAGTCAGCTCCGGTTGCCAGGCACCAAGCCTGGCGAGCTGCGAGTTTGAGAACAAAGGACACATACTCAGGCCAGACACCTGGAGGAGAGGGCAGGGCCAGACAGCGTCTCCTGGGCCTGAGGCTGTGCCCGGCTCTGTGCCCCTTTCTGGGTGGGTGAAGAGAAACGGGCTCAAAGTCGCTGCCAGACAGGATGTGGGCCCTCGAGAACGCACCCTTTCCCAATGCCCCCTACTGCCAATTCCCAAGCTCCAGACCCAATCCTATTCCTTCATCATCATCTGGGGCTCCTGCCTGCAGAGCAGTCCCGGCACTCATCACTGCCTACGACAGTCCTATCTGTCCCCAAGACCCCTAAATATCCCTCCGCTGCAAAGCACCTCTGGTTCCCCACCCATGATCTCAGAACACAGACTGTGTCCCTTGGTGATGGCCCCTCCAGGGCCCCCTTGAGAGGGTCTGTGAGATTCAATCCCTCAGAGCTCCAGGAAGTACAGAGGGAACTGGCTTCACGGCCCCTGTGCTGGGACTCAGTCCCTCAGAACTCTGAGAAGTGCAGGGGGAGCTGGCTTCAGGGCCCCCTGTGCTCAGTGCCTTCCCATCCCATTGGCTGCGTGGGACTAGTAGACCAGATGGCCTTACAGGCAGGGTCTCAGATCCAAGAAGCAAATTCTACTTGGCCTGGCCTGAGATGTCCACAGCAGGGGAGTTCCTGGAAGGACACCTGTAGTTTGCACGCACAAGGAAAGCTTCAAGAACAGGGAAACTGAGGCTGAGGCTCCAGGGCCTCAGGGTCTCAATAACCATCAGATCAGACACACTCCCTCCCCCAGCCCCTCCTTCCAGCAGGAGACCTGGGCTCCCCTGAGTTGAGATCAGCCCAGCTCGGCCATGGGAAGAGCTCTCCCTCCACCTTCAGTGTGAGAAGCCCCAGGACGCGCTGGCAGAAGTCCTGCCTGACTGATCACTGTGGCAAGGAGACCACAGGAGCCCTGGGGGAACGGCTCAGGGGAGAAGGGACTTCCCAAAAAAGGGTGTCAGTAGCACCCAGGGATCTCTCCGACAAAACCTGAGGTGAGGCCTGTGCAACCTTCCTGGCCGTGCCATCACCCCAGGACTGAGGGTCCTGCCAGAGACAATACCGTGCCCCCAACCAGGGCCCCTGCAGCCGCTCCAGGGGGCACGACCAGCCAGCCACAGCCACCTTTCCTGGGCCTGGAGTTGCATTAGGAGTAGCAGGCATCAGGGGTGGGGTGGTCCCTGCCTGAGGCTCTACCAGGGAGCCGCTAGGAGCCCAGGAAGAATGACAAAGCCAGCCCACACATGTAAAGGGCAACCTGGCCACCTCCTGTCCGCCCACTTCCCCGAAGCTGTCACAGCCCAGAGTCCGCTGTTGGGGTGTGCAGAGCTCCCCGCTGTTCCAGAGGGGGCAGCTTCCCGACCGAGGAGGAAGGAGAGGGAGGGCGGGGGCAGAACTCTATCCGGCCACTGTCGGGGACAAAAAATTTGTAAAAATGGTTTGCAGACTCTGACAAAGCTAAACATACAACCCAGAAATCACCCTCTTAGCACTGAGTCCAGCAAACTGAGAACTGTTCACACGAGAAACCACACACGATGACTGCTCAGGGCAGCTGTGTCTATAATCGACAAAACCGGGAATCGCCGAAGTGTCCAGCTGGAGAATAGACAGACAGACTGCCGCACATCCACACTGGGAGCACCACTCAGCCACAGGAGAAGCGAGCCTGGGAATGGACAGAGAGACTCACTGCAGCACGTCCAGACCAGAAGCACCACTCAGCCACAGGAGGAGCGAGCCTGGGAAACGGACAGACAGACTCACTGGAGCATGTCCAGGCTGGGAGCACCACTCAGCCACGGGAGGAGCGAGCCTGGGGAATGGACAGATGGACTCATTGCAGCACGTCCAGGCCGGGAGCACCACTCAGCCACAGGAGGAGCGAGCCTGGGGAATGGACAGATGGACTCATTGCAGCACGTCCAGGCTGGGAGCACCACTCAGCCACAGGAGGAGCGAGCCTGGGGAATGGACAGATGGACTCATTGCAGCACGTCCAGGCCGGGAGCACCACTCAGCCACAGGAGGAGCAAGCCTGGGAACGGACAGACGGACTCACTGCAGCACGTCCAGGCCGGAAGCACCACTCAGCCACAGGAGGAGCGAGCCTGGGGAATGGACAGACAGACTCATTGCAGCACATCCAGGCTGGGAGCACCACTCAGCCACAGGAGGAGCGAGCCTGAGAAATGGACAGACAGACTCACTGAAGCAATAATCTCGCCCAACAGGGTGGGGAGGAGAGGAGCTGAGTAAGTAAGTCACTCCAGAATAGGATGTTTCAACTGATGCTGCCTGTGCACAGTGTGCTCCAGTGTCCGGCAGGGTTACAGATGAGCAATTCTGACACTATGTACCCTAGAGTTAAACAAGCACATACATTGTAGAGATGAGAACCAGTCAGTGCAGGAAGAACAGTTACACTTACGCTAGGGGGAGGCAGAATGAGCTTTGAGGTAGTGGATTTGAGTCTGAGATGTCAGCACGAGGCTGAGCTTGTTTTAATAAGTATCTATTTACAGTTA
Source organism: Gorilla gorilla gorilla (assembly GCF_029281585.2). Classification (NCBI taxonomy): domain Eukaryota; kingdom Metazoa; phylum Chordata; class Mammalia; order Primates; family Hominidae; genus Gorilla; species Gorilla gorilla. The sequence continues at coordinate 47,737,714 of NC_086018.1, forward strand.
GATGCATACAGAAATAAATCAGATGTGTGTGGACATGGGCTAGTGGACACACATGTATTTCCCAGCTCTGCCCCTGAGAAGGCCTAGAAGCAGTGACACCCCAGGATCCTCGAGCACAGCCAGCACCCAGACCGTGGCTTCTAAATCCCATTCTCTAAGGAAAGGAACCAGGGCTCTTTAGAAGGAATCTGACTCTGGGTCTACAGCGGGAAATATACAAGATGAGCCTGTGGCATCTGGTAGTGCCAGAAAGTTGGGAAGTGCAAAGTAAAAAAAAAAAAAAGGATGGTGGGGCATGTCAGAAACACACAGGAGACCCCAATGGTCAAGGGTGGAAACAGTGCAGCCATAAAATAAATAGCGACCCTATTAGATGATACCCAAAGAAAATGTATCCAAGAGCCCCTATTAATATAAATTAGTGAATACATAAATAGATAAATGGGAAAGAAGAGAGAAGTCTTCGTTACAGAATTCCAAATCACCCACATAGAAGGACTGAGGGAAACGGAAAGTCGGTGAGAGCACGGAGCAGGAATGGCCACGGGAGCCACCCTGTGCTGGAGGCTGAGATTGGTGAGCAGAAGTGCAGGAGAAAGAGGAAAGTTACGTGGCTTGCAAGTGTCTCTTAAAGTTGCCATTAATTACTGTGGAGGTCTGAACAAGTGAACAGAAATCCCTGGATGTGCCTCCTTCTACTGGGCAGAGCTAAACTCCCCTCCCTGGGTGACGGGCTTAGGGACTTGCTTACATAGAGACCACGCCATGGGCAAGCCCACAGCCACCCCTGAGCCGAGCAGTCACATGACCCCTATGGTGTCAGTTAATGACTGGTCAGCTGGAGGCGAGTTCAGCAGGTGCCAACCACGAGGTCTGACACCACTCAAAATGACGGAGAGGGACAGGGGTGGAAACCCAGCCAGCCAGGGAGTGTCTGCCTCCGGACACTGGATGTCTGCACAGCCAGGTGGGTCCAGGTCATCTTGGCAGGACTAGGGGGCACCAGCAACTCCAGGGGACTCACGGTCCAGCCCAGGCCCTTCCCTGTGGACACAGCTCCACAGCCTGTTCCTGCCTCTGTCACCTGCGGCTGCAGGACGTGGCAAGCTCATGGTGGTGCTGAGCCCCTGGTTCAGCTGAGCTGCTGTCACAAAGGACCCGGCCTGGGGGGTTCACAGAGGACCAGGCCTGGGGGACTCACAGAGGTCCAGGCCTGGGGGAGGTCACAGAGGACCCAGCCTAGGGAACGCACAGACAACAGGATGTCATTTCTTACATCTCTGGCGGCAGGAAGTGCAGAGGCAGAGACAGGCCTCCCTGGGGTCTGGTGTGGGTCTCTTCTTCCTGATAGATGTCCTCACGTGGTCGCGGAGATGGTGGTGTCCCTGTGGTCCCTGATATAAGGGCAATAACCTCCCTTCAGGAGGCCCCACCCTCACGACCTGATCACCGCCCGAAGGCCCTCCCTCCTAACACCATCAGCTGGATGACGTTAGGGCTCAGCAAGAATGTTGAGGGGTACGAACATTCCATCCCTCTCTGTACCCCAGGCAGTGACAGATCCTGTCTGTACCCCAGGCAGTGACAGGGCGAGGCCCAGGCTCAGGACCACATCAGCCTCAATGCTCTCGGGCAGGCCTAGAGGGTGTGGGCCCTGAGGCTCCCAGTGGAGGGAGGGTGCGGAGGCCCAGGGTCCAAGGCTGCCCACTGCCGGAAGGTGACTCACTCCCCCGAGGCTCATCAGACACCAGCTGCAGACAGCTGTGCCTCCAGCTGTGTGCCTGTGTGTGTACACATATGTGGGTGCATGTCATTGCCCGTGTGCAACAAGGCTGCAGAGGTTTGAAAAAGTGAATACAAATCCCTGGAGGGAAGAGGGAATGGCGGAGGGGGGTCTGGGAAGAACAGGGGGACCCTCTAGGAAACCAGCATTAACCGACCCCATCCTTCTGGCACCCCCATCTCCCCATCTCCTCCATGTCTGGCCAGGAAGAACCTCTGTGTAGAATAGAAAAACCACAGAACACGGAGGTGAGCGCTGTACCCCGAGGACCATGTAGGTGTCGTCATAAGCAAGCAGCGTTATGTTCACAATGACTTGTGTCCGTTAATAAAGTGGCCTCCAGCGAGGGCCACCCATGGACAGAAAGGCCTCACAGGGCGGCCGGACCCTGGCTGCCCCGAGCATGGAGCTCAAGTGAGTTGGTTCTGAGCAGGAGGATCTGGGGGGCCCAGGTGGACAGGGGCTTGGCCTGTCCCCCAGGCTGTGGCCCCATCCAGCCCTCCAGCCCCTGCACTCACCTGCACCCACCCCACAGAGCACACCCCTTGTACCCAGGAGTGGAGCTGCCATCTGGCCTGTGAGCACCATGTTTGGACAGGAATGGGGAAAATTTCATTATTTCCACGATGAAAGAAGATTGATTTTTCTGCAGTTTCTGGAGATGCTTCTAATTGAGTCTGCTGGCCTTGTGCTTCCAACAGATGCCCATTTAGAAACCTTTCCCAGTTTTGAGCTGTTTTTCCCCCTCTTTTGGTGGGAAGAGAGCTGAATGCTTGAGTTAATCAGATATTGCAGAAAAGCAATGGGGCTGTGTCCAGCTGGAGGGAGGCACACAGTGTGTCTGGAGCGCCTCATGTGTCTCAGGTGCCTGAGGTATCTGGGGTTTCTGGGGTGTCTGGGGTTCCTGGCATTGACTGGGGTACCTGGAGTGTCTGGGGTGGCTGGGGTGCCTGGAGTGCCTGGCATATCTGGGGTGCCTTTTGTGTCTGTCGTGTCTGGGGTGCCTGGGGTGTCTGGGGTGCCAGCATCTAGGCAGCTGCGGGCAGGCCCAGAGCCGCTGGAGCACAGAGGACATTTCAGCCCAAATGCAGAGGACAGGGGTGCTCAGGGAGCTCCAGGGGGTGCCTGTGCCAGATCCAAGTTAGCTGTTCCAGGCAAGTGGGGTGGAAGGAGGGGTGCAGGGCAGAGGGGTCCTTCCTGGCAGCTATGGGACAGGAAGGGGAGGGCGATGGTCAGCAGGGGTGGCCAGGGCTGGGTCCACGTCCCTTCCAGCTGCCAGCTCCCTCCAGCCCCTCCCTGTTCCAGACACATAGAAATGCTGACCATGGCATGAAAACTGCAGGGACACATGTAGGAGACTGGAAGGACGGAGCTGCCAGGATCCAGAGCTCAAAGCCGGCCTGGGGGTTGGGGAGGGATGAGAAGCAGCAAAGACTCTGATGTGGGCCTCAGGGGCTGGGCTTGAGGCCCACACTGGCATCACAGCCAAGCCACAGAACCGGGCTTGGATGGGAGCTGGGGCCACAGAACTGGGCGTGGAGGGGAGCTGGGCTGAATGCACTCCTTGCATAAGGTTGGGAGTCCCAGAGAATTCCCTCCTTATGAAAAAGACTAAAAACTTCACAGCCAGTCTGAGGAAATGGCAAGGCAGCCAGTCAACTGCCAGGGCTTGGGAAGGAAATAGAAGCCAGCTGAGAGCTTTGCTGGGCACAGACAGGTACTCAACAAGTATTAATATTTATCAATGGAATGAAAATTAATATTTACCAATGGAATGGTTAGGCCTTGGCCTAAACCATGGATGTGTGTAAAGGTGGGGTTTACACTCCTTGTTCCATGGGAAGAACTCCTTAAGTTAAAATGCAAACACTCCTAGATTTAGTGAAAACCCCTCAATCATGCAAGAAGAGAGTTCCACAAATCAGGGCACAAGAGGCTGCTATGAAGAGAACCCACGGGATGTTCTCACAGTGAAGACGAAAACCAGGTTAGGCAGTGACTACTCGAGGCAGCCCTAGGGGCTGGCCAAAGAACTGGAGAATGTGCACCCCAAAAGCAAGGGAAAAACAGAACTGCTAAGAGATACTTTAAAATAATATGTTCAAAATGTTTAAAGAAAAAAAATACAGAAACAGTAAGACAAGAATAGGACACTATGCTTGTAATCCCAGTGCTTTGGAAGGCTACGGCAGAAGGATTGCTTGAAGCCATGAGTTCAAGACCAGCCTGGGCAACAAAGCAAGACCTCATCTCTACAAAAAAAAAAAAAAAATAGTGTTAAAAAATTAGCCAGGCATGGTAGATGTACTGTTGTCCTAACTACTCAGGAGGCTGAGGCAGGAGTATTGCTTGAGCCAAGGAGGTCAAGTCTGCAGTGAGCTATGACTGTGCCACTGCACTCCAGCCTGAATGATAGAATAAGATCCTGCTTCAGAAAAAAAAAAAAGAGAAAGAAAAGAAAAAGAAAAAAAAAGGACACTAAAAATAAAGGAGGTAGCCCGGGCGCGGTGGCTCACACCTGTAATCCTAGCACTTTGGGAAGCCAAGGCAGGCGGATCACAAGGTCAGGAGATCGAGACTATCCTGGCTAACACAGTGAAACCCCATCTCTAATAAAAATACAAAAAAATTAGCCAGGTGTGGTGGTGGGTGCCTGTAGTCCCAGCTACTCAGGAGGCTGAGGCAGGAGAATGGCATGAACCCGGGAGGCAGAGCTTGCAGTGAGCTGAGATCGTGCCACTGCACTCCAGCCTGGGTGACAGAGCGAGACTCCATCTCAAAAAAAATAAATAAATAAATAAAATAAAGTAGATTGTAAACAAATGAAAAAGAAGCAGAAAGAATTTGCAGACATAAAAACATTGAGTGTAAGAACTAAATAGACAGGCTAAATAGTCAATTAGACACAGCTGAAGAGAAAAATTGTGGATTTAAAGGTGGATCTGAGGAAGTCACTTTCTCACAAGGAAAAGGAAAATAAGAAAAGGAAATTGAATGAAAAATTCAACACACATTTTGTAAGAGTTCCAAAAGAGGGAAAAGAAAGAAAAGAGTGCACAGGCAATGTTTTGAAAGATAATCAATGAAAGTTTTCTAAGATTGAAGAAAACATTTTCTTTTTTTCTTTTTTTTTTTTTGAGACAGAGTGTCACTCTGCTGCCCAGGATGGAGTACAATGGCACAATCTCGCCTCACTGCAACCTCTGCCTCTTGGGTTCAAGTGATTCTCGTGCCTCAGCCTCTAGAGTAGCTGGGACTACAGGCATGCAACACCACGCCTGGCTAATTTTTGTATTTTTTGGTAGAGATTGGGTTTCACCATGTTGGGCAGGCTGGTCTCTAACTCCTGATCTCAAGTGATCCACCCATCTCAGCCTCCCAAAGTGCTGAGATTACAGGCATGAGCCATCACGTCCAACTGAAGAAAACATTTTCTACTAGAGAATAAATAAAAGTAAATACATGCCTTGATCGTATTGAAATGAAAGACTTCTCATCAACCACAGTGATTGCCAAGGTCAGTGGGATAATATCTTCAAATCTTCAATGTGCTGACAGAAAGCAGCCGTCAATCAAAAATTCTATACCCAGCTAAATTACTCTAGAGTGAAGGTAAAGGCAGTTTTAGACCAAGATCAAAAGTTTACTATCAGTGAAAGAACTTGATAGAATGTATTTTAAAATGAAGTAATAGGATTCAAGAAATGATCATGATCAGATAAATTGGTAAACTTGATAGCAAGTCTAAGTATTGAGTGTAAACGAAGTGCATAATATAGAAGTGAAGGACTTCTATATCCAGCAGTATGGCAGATGAAGTGCATAATATGAACCAATTGAAAAGGCCTATAAATGCTAGATACAATATGCTTTAAAGATCTTTCTCAGTAAATCACAAAACTATCTGGAAAGTAAGACATCCTCAGAGTCCAGAACCACAGTGAAAGTGGACATCCTGTGAGGTGAATTCACATTGAACACAGGCTCCCTCCCAAAGAAGGGGTGGAGCTCTGGTGACCAGACTTCGGGTTCTGACGATGTGGAGAGGGTCTAGGAGGAAATCCACAATGTAAGTGTATTCATGAAAATGCGTATACACACATAAATGCATGCACACACACACATGCATGCACACACACATGCATATTTATATGTGTGTAATAGGTATAATACATGTATATATACCAATCAACAGTATTTTAATAGAGTTTGGAATTGCAGATTAAAGGGGAAAGGAAAGCTTATTCAATAATTGGTGCTGGGAAAATTGGTTAATATCTTAAAAAAATAAGGAAAATTGATTTCTACCTCCTTCATACATAAACATCAGTTCCAAATGAATCAAAGACTTACCGGAAATATAAATGTTTACAAAACTTCAAAGGTCAACATAGGAGAACATACTTATGACCATGGCCTAAGGAATACTTTCTTCAACAAAACCCCAACAGTGCAAATACTAAGGGAAAAGATTGACAAAGTCTGTGACATTAGAATTCGTCAGAGGCAGCATAAATAGATGGGATGTAGACCCACCAACTGGGAAAAGATACTTGCAATGCATTCAGCTGGCATGAATTAGTGCCCAGAATGCATAACTAACTCCACCAAATGAATGAGAAACAATCAAGATTGAATGTGAAAGAGGAATAGAAGTGGCCAGTTAAGAAGCACGCAGTATTCAGGTGAATGCAAATTAAAACCATCATTTGAAAATGTGTTACAGAACTGTCCACAGTCTGGAAACATCAAGCATTGGTGAGACTATGAGGAAGGTGCCCTGGCGCAGTGAGCATCGGTTTGGATCATTTTAAAGAAACTAAGTGAAACTGAGAGATGTTGAGGTTGCACAATTGCACGTGCATTCCTCTGAGCGGCTGGAATGTTGGGCGCGTGTGGCCCCATAAGCGATTTCCAGCATTTCTCACCATAGCACAGGTGGAAAAGGGCAGAGTGAGGGGAGTGCTGACGGGCACCAGGCCTGGCCAAGTCACCCTGCAGGTCAAATGGGGGGCATCGCGATCTCCCTGCCCACCTGTGGGAAGCACTAGAGAAACTCCCACCCTGGGCATGTGGGTCTGTGCAAGAATGCTCAATGTGGCCATTTCTATAGTGTGAAAAATGAGAGCAGCCCAAGCTCCTGGCAGTGGTAGGTTGGATACATCAGCTGTGGTTCATCGAGACCGCAGAACCCCATGCGGCTGTGGACAGGGAGGAACCCCAGGCAGCTGTGGACAGGGTGGAACCCCAGGCAGCTGTGGACAGGGAGGAACCCCAGGCAGCTGTGGACAGGGAGGAACCCCAGGCAGCTGTGGACAGGGCGGAACCCCAGGCAGCTGTGGACAGGGCGGAACCCCAGGCAGGTGCTCAGCGTGAGGGGCTCTCAGGGACATCCCACCGGGAGAGACAGCATCAGCAGGATGTGGGGGCAGGAGTCCCAGCCGGTGATCCATCTAGGACGAGGCGATCCGGCAAGACATTGCTTAGGGGTCCTTGCCAATGTGGAAACATTATTTTAAAAGCCAGGGGACGGGAAACAAAATTCATGGTGGCGTTTCCCCCGTGGGGGTGGCAGACGGATGGAGCTGAGCAGGGCCCCACAGGGCTCTTCAGGAATTCTTGGGTTTTTCTGTCTGTTTATTTGAGGCTGAGTGGCAGATACCCAGGTTGGTCTGCATTTCTTATGGGTACCATGCATTTAATCTAAACAGCCTTCCATCTATTGAAGAAGAACGAGTGTGAATCCACACGCCACATGCCTGCACCAGTCGGTCTCCCTCGGCTGCACGGCAAGCCACCCCCAAGACAGCGGCTTCTCACAGCAGCCATCAGGGCTCTCGAAGCTGTGCACCTGCACCCACTCACATGCCAGCAGCCCAGGCCAGGCTCAGCAGGGTGGCTTCTGATCTCAACTTGACCCTCACATGTTGCTGGTCAGTAGCCGGCATGACTGGGGCTGGGCTGGTGGAGGCCTGGTGTGAAGACCCCAGCTGGGGTCCTTGCTGCTCCACAGGCCCGGGCTCCTTTGCCAAGCAGCTCGGCAGGGATCCCACAGTGAACAGGAGGCTCTCAAGCCCCACCTGGGCCTCACAGTGATGCTTCCACCACATTCTGTTGGCCAAGCGGCCACAGGCTGGCCCTGGCTGAGGGAGTAGACAAGAAGCAGAGTCCACCCTTTTATGGGAAGGGCTGCAAAGAATCAAGGTGGCTTTGCACCCCTGTGAAAGCCTGGAGCCAGGGGGACAGACTCAGGGGCATCTGGGTCTCCCCACATTTCTGATGTGTGGTCCCTGGGCAGAGAAGCTCCCCCTCTCCTGCCCACCGCTGGATCCACGTGTGCCGCCAGGCCCCAGGGAGACCCTGGAGGTCAGGTCCCCCCTCAAGGCCTCAGGGGACAGGGAGGAACCCTAGGCAGCTGTGGACAGGGAGTAACCCCAGGCAGCTGTGGACAGGGCGGAACTGGCCTTGGTCTGGTCCCAGTTCCTGCAGCCTCTCCTGAGCCCCATGGGCTGGAGGAAGCTGCTGCCCACATCGGCCCACACTTAGCTCCAGGCCTTGGCAGCCTGCAGGATCCAGCCCTCCACTCGGGCCTGCTCTGAAGTCATGGAGCCTTCAGAGGAAACCCTGTCCCTCCTCCGTGTGTCCTCAGCCCAGCCAAGTGGCCGCATCAGGGAGGACCGTGGACTTCCGTGGGCTGTCCTGCCTGCCTTCTCGCACCACAGTGCTCACTCTCACTCTCTCTCTGTCTCTCTTTGATATGGTTTGGCTCTGTGTCCCCACCCAAACCTCATCTCAAATTGTAATCCCCATAATCCTCCTGTGTCAAGGGAGGGATCAGGTGGAAGTGATTGGATCATGCGGGTGGTTTCCCCATGCCGTTCTCGTGATAATGAGTGAGTTCTCACGAGACCTGATGGTTTTATACGCATCTGGCATTTCCCCTGCTTGAACTTCTCTCTCCTGCCATCTTGTGAAGAAGGTCCTTGCTTCTCCTTTGCCTTCTTCCATGACTGTAAGTTTCCTGAGGGCTCCCCAGCCATGCTGAACTGTCAGTCAATTAAACCTCTTTCCCTTATACCCAGTCTCGGGTATTTCTTTATAGCAGCGGGAAACCGGGCTATCTTTGTGTCTGTCTCTCTGCTGTGTCTCTCTTTTTGTCTCTCTGCCTCTCTCTGCTGCTCTCTGTCTGTCTCTCTCTGTCTCTATCTCTTTCTTTGTCTCTGCTACTGTCTCTCTGCCTGTCTCTGCCTCTTTCTGCTGTCTCTCTCTCTGCTGTTATCTCTCTGTCTCTGCTGCTGTCTCTCTCTGTCTCTGCTGCTGTCTCTCTCTGTCTCTGTCTCTCTCGTCCTCTCAGACCCCCTCTCACCCTCAGCCCCTACGGTCTGACAGCCCTGACTGTCCTTTGTACCCCAGAGGGGTGACCAGTGTCCTTGCTGTGGATGCTCCAGGATGGGTTATAGAGGAGGAGAAGACTCCCATGTGCTTTTAAGAACCAACTGATGTCCTTTTTTGAGGGAAAAAAATATTGATTGCTGATATCTGCAATAATGAACCCCAGCAAATTACACAAATTACCTCAGACGGCCTCCTGACAAGTGTCATCCCCAGAGGCGTCCACAGAAATGTCATTTGCCGAACTCATATTAAACATCCTCCAAGACAGATTTAAAATAACTTTGGAGGTAAAAGTCTAAGTTGCACAGACATAAAAATGACAACATATGCTAGCTGGAATTATATATTTGTGAATTAGTTCTCGTATAAAATTAGAATTTGAGGACTCAACTGCAATGCTGTACATTTTTGTTGTTAGCAATTATCTTGTAACCAATTTGAATCTACACTCAAAAACTTCATTTACATGTTTCTCACAATGTGCTGTGTAAGGGAAATTGGCCCTTTAAGAAAACAACTTAAGGGAAGTTTATCGTTTTTTAAAGTCTGAAGCTGTCTGCGCAATTTGAAGCTGCTGAGAGCCGTGGGATGAGGAGGCGGAGCTAGGAGAAAAACTGTATTTGAATCATGGGAAATCTGGAGCTCAAAGCCACAGGAAGCTGAGGAGAAAGGTGTTTGGGTACATGCTAACTCAAGGCTAGCCCTGGCCCCCTGTAGCGACTACTGCAGGTAATAGTGCTGGTGTTAACCCCATCAATAACAGGCTACAAGCTTACATGTGGGGTTAAAACTCACTGCTCAGATGTTGGTGTTCAGACTTCAACACTGCCTCCTGGTGGCAAGAGATTCAAAATGCAGGAAAAGACGGAAAATAGCTGCGGAGTTGTTTTGTTTTGTTTCGTTTTGTTAGTACTGAATGGCAAATCTCAATATATAACAATGCAGGGAATTAATGTTCCTTTGTCCCTCTGTCTTTTTCATTTGCTTCATCTGAACAGCACTAACTGATGGTGCCGTTGTAATGAGAACCAGAGGAGGGGCCTTTGGCTGTTGGACACCCAACAGTAGACCTGGGTGAAGTGTGTGCCTGTCCCTTGAGGCTCAACAAGACACTGCAGTGCTTTATCCCTGAAGCATGAGAAGCCCTGGATCCAGAGACTGCTGAGAAGGGAGTCCCCAGAATGGGTGTGATGGCCCTCCTGCAGTGCAGGCAATCCCCTTGCCACATGTGACATTGGTTCAACCAACAGTTTTAGGTGCTTTGGGAATTTGGGTTCCTCCAGGATGAATCTCCCCAAACCCCAACATGTTGGAGTAGAATCAGGAAAGATTTGCTGCATTTCTAAGATGAAGAAATTTGGAGAAATTAGAACCTTTTTTCCCATCTTAAGTTTCCCTCCCATCTTTCAAGACAAGCAGAGGTTAAAGATGAACTTCTGTGAGTTCTCTGAGAATGGCTGAAATTCTTGCTTTTGTGAAATGTTCTGATCTCATTACAAGCAGGGAATCTACCTTAAGCCCTGGGTTTAAAACAAAATGACCTGTCTTTCCTGCTCTCCCTGCAAAGTGGGGCAGGTTTTGGCACTGGGCTTCAGTCTCGTCAGCCCGAGTCCTGGCACAGAACAACTTCTAGAGTGTTGACTTCACATCCCAGTTTACTTAAGAAATCAGTCACTGTCCCCTAGATTTTTTTAAATGACTTGTGTTTGACATCTCTTCTCTTTGGAAAACAGTTTCCCTAGATGCAGAATCTGATAAATAAATTGCAGTCTCTGATGTCTTTTATATTATTTCCTAAATATTTTTGCTCATTATATTTTTACAGTTTCACATGCTTTTTTGATTTTTTGGGGGGTGGGGGACAGAGTCTTGCTCTGTTGCCCAGGCTGGAGTGCAATGACGCAATCTCGGCTCACTGCAACCTTCACCTCCCAGGTTAAAGTGATTCTCCTGCCTCAGCCTCCCAAGTGGCTGGGATTACAGGTGCCCACCACAACACCTGGCTAATTTTTGTATTTTTAGTAGAGATGGGGTTTCACCATGTTGGCCAGGCTGGTCTCCAACTGCCGACCTGAGGTGATCTGCCTACCTCAGCCTCCCAAAGTGCTGAGATTATAGACATGAGCCATTGCACCTGGCCTTTGATTTCTATAGAGAAATAAACTTTACTCACATTTTCAGAGAATCCAGTTGGAATCTTCAAAGACTCCAATATCTGCTTAGAAGCTTCTTAGGTAAGTGAAGTTTGTTGTTTTTAAAAATCAGTAAGTCATTTCACTCACTAAGTATCCTCCCTATTTAACATTTCATTTTGAAACAATTGTAGATTTACATAAGAGTTAAAAAGATATTAAAAGTCCCCTGGGTTCGACCCGCCTGTCTCTGATCTCTTCCCCAGCACCGTCCACGGCTGGGTGGGCAGCAGCCAGCTCCAGGGGACTCCATGCCCTTCCCCCCCTCTACAGGACCCTCCCCAGTCCACGCCTCCTCCAGACCCTGGGATCCCACCTCACTGGCGGGAGCAGCCCCTTTGGCCTCCCATGGGGCAGGGAGGGTCCACAGGCCTGGATGGTCCTGGCATCAGCCCCTTCCCTGAGGCTCATTCACCTCATATGTGAATTATCATCAGACACATCAGTGCCGCCAATAACTCAAGAAACGCAGCCCCTTTTATGAGTCATTGTGTCAGCATTCACAAATAATCCGACCCTGCTTCTTATTGAAATAACGGCAGGCACGATAATTAGGGTCACCGCACGCTCGTCGCATTGTTACGATCCCCCCGTTCCAGCCACGCTCGTTACAGCCTGTGATTTATTTTGTTTATGCACAAAAACGTATTTCTGTGGAGAATTGCGACTTCTGTTTTGAGTATAACTACACACCATTTTAAACACACATATCAATTACTCATATAAAATACTGAATTTTTCAAAAGACTCCCCAGGAGAGAAGAAGGGGTGCAGCCCATGGGGAAGCTCAAGGACAGCCTGCGTTATTAGTGTTATTTATCATTATCCTTGTTCTTATCGTTAGCAAGCAGTGAAGTCCTGAAAAGGGGCAGGCAGAGTGGCCTCCAGGTCACCAAGCCAAGGGAAGGGGTCGCCTGGTCTGAGTGAGGCCAGATTTTTCCCAGTGCCTGGCCTGCTACGGGGCTGGGTCCTGAACAGGTGAATAAACGGCGCAACTCCATCCAGGTTTGTACCCACGTCCCCCGTGTGGCCAGCGGGCCCTGCTGGCCCCTAATTTCTATGCACACCCTACGGGTAGGGCCGTGAGCTGTGCAGGGTCTGAATGACCACAGGGCGTCCCGGGAGTCACAGTCACTGGGTGAGAAAGTGGCCGCAGTACCCGGGTGCAAGGCAGGGAATGGTGCAGACTGCCCGGCGGGCCGAGCTGTGAGGGTCCGGCATGTGGGGTGAGGGCTGAGACGGCTTCCCCTGTGGCCTCTGGGCAGCCAGGACACCTCCCGACCGCCGTGCCCGCCTCCTCCCGCCAGACCGGGGTTCACGTAGAGAAAGACGCAGCTCCAGGCCCAAGCAGCCCGCAGCCCCCGGCTTCCAGACAGCTCATTTGTCTTGATTATCTCTGCTGCTGCCCCCAGCCCAGCCTCATTTCCGGTAGGTACTGGAGGCCAGATAACGGTTTGCGGGAAAATAATCAGCAAGAACAGCTTCTCCCAGCCCAACCGGGCCTCAGCACCTCAGCCCCACTCAAGGCTCCCCACTCCTGGGAGGGGCTGTGTCCACTCCCCACCCCAGCCCTAGGGGCCTGCTTTGGGGCCACTCCCGGTCCTGGGAGAGGGAGGTGCCTGCTGGGGAGACAGCATGCCAAGGGACCCAGGCCCCTGAGATGCCCACAGCAGGAAGCGGCGCAGACACGGGGGCAACAGGCAGCGTGGGTCTGGCGGGGCTGGTGTAGGGTGGATCTGGGCAGAGCTCCTACCTGCGGGGCCCACGTAGACTCCTGTGCAAACGAAAGTTCCGTGAGTGCGTCCTCAATACAGCTCCAGGCCTGAGACGCCCTTGCCCCATCGCCTTACAGCCCTTCCAGCGCGGGTGCCGTTGCATGCTCCACCCACGCTGCACAGGTGGCCAAGGGGCTCCTTGTTCTGCGGGCTCCCCTTCCATCTCAGGCACCAGCCGGGTGCTGGGGTCGCTAAGGGGGATGGAGGAGGCATTCGTCACCTTCCTTTTGGGGTGCAGGGCAGGCCCCAGCTCCAGCTGTGGCGGCCCCCCAGGGAGGGGGTTTTTCTGCCCAGAGCCCCCAGGAGAACCACGAGGAGGATAGGAGTGTGTGGGGCAAGGGGCCCCCTAGCCCAGGCAGTGGAGAGGCCAAGAAGGCGGAGGGTAGTGAGGAGGGGCCGCTTCGTTCTCCTAATGACAAACCTGGCTCAGCGCAGGCACCTGAAAGCGATTGGCAATCAATACTCACTCACCGAAGGCTTATCTGGATTAAGGTGGTTTCTTTTCCCTTTTGAGATTTTGCATCCCTTTAGATTTATTTTTTCTCTTTTGTCTACTTGGGTGTATTTTCTGAATTGTTTAAGTAGTTTGCTGATGAACACCACTGTCTTAATTTCAAGCAACAAGCAGAATCCAGCCTGCTAACTGACAAGGAGGCCACACAGGGAAACAGCCCTGGATGTGCAGGACAGAGGGGCGGCTCTGCCCAAGGGGAGCCGCCAGCACCCCTCATGTCTCTTCCTGCACCTGCATGGGGGGGGCTGCTCTGCCCGAGGGGAGGGGCCAGCACCCCTCATCTCTCTTCCTGCACCTACATGGGAGGGGCCGCCCTGCCCGAGGGGAGGGGCCAGCACCCCTCGTGTCTCTTCCTGCACCTGCATGGGAGGGGCCACCTCAGAGCTGGGCGCAGGCACTGGCGCCGGCGCCGGCATGGCAGCTTGGCCTCAAGCTCCCCACAACCTCCACTCAGAGCACTCGCTGGCTCACAGCCCAGGAGATCTAAAAACTCAGGGAGAAAATGGGGGAAACAGAAGACAGACAAGCATGGAACCTCGCAGGGGAAAGATTTTGCTCAGCTGAGAAACAACAACAAAATTGCCAAGGCTGAGACGGAGAAAGGGGAAACCATCACGCCAGCATGAGGCGAGAGCCGCACATGTGGACCAGGCGCAGGTGACGCATGTCGCCTCCAGGTGCGCAGCTCTGGGGCTGTCCCAGAAGATCAGGTGGGGAGCATTCGGTACCATTCCTGTAAACACTGGAGACTCTAAATCACATGTGTGTATGTGCCCATTAACCCACCTTTTAAAATAACTAATCCAAAGCATAAGATAAGAATCCTTATGCTCAAAGATATTTGTTGCAGTCTCATTCATGAGATAAAAATTCACAAACAGCTTCAGTGTCCATCAATAAGGAAATAGGAAAATTACTATATATCCATCTACCCAATGAAATAGGCACAGATGGGATTTCAGAGTGGATAAAATAGCATAGACACTATGCTATGTTATCACTATTTACATAGTGTATATGTAAATACACTTTATTTACAATAAAGTGTACATTTAAAATTACAAGTCTTTAAAACATGATTATGTCTGTGTGTGTGTGTGTGTGTGTGTGTGTGTGTGTGTGTGTGTGTGTGTGTGTGAAAGCCCATAGAGGAAAAAACCCATTCAATTGAAATAGACCAAACTATAGCAGAAGTCATCTTTGGTCAATGGATCTAAAGATGATTTTTTTATTTTTTCTAAGTTCAAGTGTTTTACAAATTATTTTAAGTAAGCACACATTACCTTTATAATATGGTAATGTACGTACTGATAAGTATAATGATAAGTATTCTAAGATCCAGGATTTTTATTCTTCCGATGTGTTTGAAGAGCACAAGAGAGAAACCTGTTTCCCTTCCTCTTTGGGCCGAGGCTCCCTGGGCCGTGCAAGGCTCTGCGGAAGGGGAGCCCTGCCCCTGTCTGTCCCGGATGTGGCCCCTGGAATTTGGTGGCTCCAGGAAATAGGAGCTGAATGAACGAATGTTTTATTGAGTGCCTGCTGGAGCCAGGCCTTGTTAGATTGAGATATACTATTAACTAGGTGGGTGGGTCACTTGAGGTCAGGACTTTGAGACCAGCCTGACCAACATGGTGAAACCCCATCTCTATCTCTAATAAAAATACAAAATTTGCTGGGCGTGGTAGCACATGCCTGTAATCCCAGCTACTCGGGAGGCTGAGGGAGGAGAATCACTTGAACCTGGGAGGCAGAGGTTGCAGTGAGCCGATGTTGAGCCATTGCACTCCAGCCTGGGCAACAGAGTGAGACTCCATCTCAAAAAAAAAGAAATACTGTTAAGAAAGCAGAGCCCCACACTGGAGCAGCCCCTGGATATCTGCAATCTGGCTTAACAAATCTATCAGCTAAGTCTGCAGGTGCAAGCCCCGCTAGGATAGATGACACCAAAAGAATAAATCCGATGGATCACGTGTGAAATATTGTATGTTCAAGACAAATCATTTGAACTACCAAAATAAGTCAGAAGTACTCTACAAAAGCAGCTTAAAAAGTTCTTAGATGGCCCTGCTGGGCCAGCTTCTCCAGGCCTCTGGTGATTCTGGGGCCACCAAGTCCACGTTGCCTCAATCATCTGGTGGCACCTGGACCAAGCCAGGGCCGGAGCCTGGCAGAGGAAGCAGGTCCTGTTTGTGTCTCAGAGTCAGAATGTCCTTCTCCATGCGACACTCACACCCTGTCCCAGCTAATTTTTGAATTTTTAGTAGAGACGCGGTTTCTCCATGTTGGTCAGGCTGACCTCAGGCGATCTGCCCACCTCAGCCTCCCAAAGTGCTGGGATTACAGGCATGAGCCACCATGCGCAGCCAACACACTCTTAATTTTATTTTAGCTAATACAGATAACAATAACCAAGGGACTGACTGTTTTGCTTTTTTTATTACTTTGCATTTCCTTATGTATCCAGCAAACCAGCTCCCCAGGAGTTGGATCCATCTTTAAATTCCACTGGTAACTTTCACCTTTGGTAGCTGAGCCCAGACCACCTGCAGCTCCATACCAGGGGTGACCATGTGGCCACCTAGGAATCAAAGTTCCTCAACCCCCACCCTTTTATCCTTTCTCTTCCCAAATCCACGTTTCTATGAGCCAGGCCCTTCTAGCAAATCCCACTTCTGATACCAATTCCGTAGAAAAAAACAAAACTGTTTTTCCTCTGCTGTCATCCCACATCCATCAATACAGAAGACTTCTGTGACCTCTGGAGTCACAGAGGTCAGGGGTGGGTTGTCCCCACCAACAACCAATCAATTGCCTCTGTAGTGGACGGTAGCTGAGTGTCCCCTAATTCAATTCAGCTCTGATACTGTCTACCTGGAGATAGCATCAGAGCCCACAGGTTGAGGGCTCAGTCCCACAAGACTCTCCCCAATTTCAATGCCAGTTACAAGCCCTGGGTTGTTTTGCTTGTGCTTCTGACTAAAAGGCTGTAAATCAGGGTTCCCAAATCCCCTCCTTGGGTTAATAAAATTAATAAAATTTTCTAGTGGGGCTCACAGAACTCAGGGAAACAGTTATATTTCCTGGTTTATTATAAAGGATATTACAAAGGACACAGATGAAGAAATGCATAGGGCGAGTTATGGGGGAAGGGGTATGGAGCTTCCATATCCTCCCTGGCCACATCACCTTCCAGGAACCTCCATGTGTTCAGCTGTCCAGAAACTCCCAGAACCTGTCCTTTTGGGTTTTTATGAAGGCTTCATTATGTAGGCATGATTGGTTAAATCATTGGCCATTGGTGATTAGCTCAACTTCAGCCCCTCCCCTTCCCACAGATTGGAGGTTCGCTGATAGTCCCAACCTCTCATCCTGCCTTGGTCTCTCCAGTCACCAGCCCCCATCCTGAAGCCACCTAGGGGATGCCAGCCATCTGTCAACTTATTAACATACAAAAACACACTCATCACTTTCGAGAGTCCAAGGATTTTAGGACTTATAGGCAGGAAACTAGGTGAAGATCAAATACATATTTCATGGTATCACAGCCTGGAAATAAGGGAATGATTTCCTGGAGGAAGAATCAGATAATTTGAACTTGGAGGTACCATGAGGCAAAAATACCCCTGGGAGCTGCCCATGCAGCCTTCAGCAGGGTCAGCACCACCACCCACACCCCACTGTCCTTCCCAGGCCCAGGCCCTGAGCCCATGCTTTCCCAGGGGAATAAAGGTGTTCCCCTAAGACTCAGACCCGAGTCCAAACTGCAGTGCTCCTTTTTATTTTCCAGGATTTGCAAAGAAAAGAAGGGCTTAGCCTCACCAGCTGCCACTGGAATAAGAGGTGTCAGGTTGTCCCTAGTGGGAGGAAGGATACCTGTCCCCAGAAGAGCCCAAGTGCCCAGTAAGAATGGCCATCTCAGTAGGCATTGGGTTGGCCAGTCCTTGCCCTGGAGCTGTCCTTGCTGCTACCTCCTTCCAAGGGAAGCCAGGAAGGGGCTGGGCTGACCCCACATTTGCACAGTTTCCCAATCACATGGTACAGTTATTCTTTCACTCACGGGGAAATTAGGCAGAGGCCTGAAATCAGGCATCGACTGGACCTCAGTAAGCTGCTATTAAGAATAACCAGGTAAAGAACTAAGGTCATAGATCCTTAGGAAGGAATAGAAGAGCCTGGGAGTGATGACGTATCCCCAGCAGCACACTTTGGACTAAGCGGGGTCATTTCTCTGATTACAAACCTATTATTTAAAATGTCGTGCCAATGAATTCGAAAATTTACATGCAATGGAAAATGTCCTAGATAACTCACCAAAACTGACATAAGAAGAGAAAGAAAATGTAAGCAGCCCTATATCTATCTATTAAATACATTGTATCGCATTTAAAACCTTTCCGCAAAGAAAACTGTAGCCCCAAGGGATTTCACCAGTGAATTCTGCCAAATATTTAAGGAAGAAAATGCTGATTATATCCAAACTCTTACAGAGAATTTTAGAAGCATGAAAATGCCCCAACTCATTTTTGAACCCAGCATGTCATTGATACTTAAGTAAGACTAAGAAATTACAAGAAAATTGAAATAAAGGCCAATCTTCCACATGAACTTGGATGAAAACTCCACAGCAAAATATTAGCAAACCAGACCTACTAACATAGACAAAAAGGAATGTATCACAAATACATCTGGAAGTGTGTTCACCTGGGAATGCAAGGTTGGTTTAACATTTAAAAATCAATCCGTGGGATCTGTCACATTAATGCTGAGCTGAGGGGTTCACCACATGAAAAGATTCCCAGATGAAAACACTCCTTGCCTCCCACTTTGTTGACAGATGCTGATGGCAGTCAACCAGCCAAAGACCTGTGGAGAAGCAAGGTGGAAACTGGTGGGCTTGGCTGATTGGGAAAAAAAATGACCAGAGGAGGAAGAAAGGAGACAAGGAGGAGGCAGTCTCTCAATCTCAGGAAAGCTCCCAAATGCTTCCTGAGCCAGGAACCCAAGACCCACACCTCCCACCACGGGCATTGGTCCCCAAGCCCCCCATCTCCTCAGCAGCAACATTACCCTTAAAGCCCAAATGCAATCAGGTTACTTCCCAATTGAGTGAAACTTAGTTGCAGAGGATGAACCCAAAATCCTACTGGGCCTCCAAGACCCTTGGCAAAACGGCACTACACTGCCCTCCAGAGTTACCCACGTGTCTACCTGTGAACCCTCGACCCCCGAGCACTCATGTCTTTGGGAACTTTGATCACACACACACACCTCTCATGCTCCTGTCTCACCCGACATCCACATATTTCTCTTCTGAGCCAAGACCAGTCCCGCCCTCCCTGGGTGCCCCTGTATGTCCACCCTCCTGTGTTGGGTCCTGCTGTGTCCCAGCACCTGTTCCCAGGCCAGCTCTTCCTCCAGTCCTGGCACCATGCCTCGGTTGTTCATCCCCAGTGCTGGGCACATATGTGATGTCTTTGTTCATTTGGGCCACGGCAGCGAACTACCATAACTTATAAACAGCAGGCATTCACTACTCACAGCTCTGGAAGCTGGGAGTCCAAGAACAGCTCTGGAGGCTGGTAGGCTCTGTGTGGTGGGGACCCACTTCCTGGCTCATAGATGGCATCTTCTTGCTGTGTCTTCCTGTGGTGGAAGGGATGAGGCTCCCTGGAGAAATGGTTGATTGCAGGCCTGGGGTAGGATACAGACCTGGCGCCTTGAACATCTTGTTATAGCAGAGAGAAAAGAAGCCTTCAGAGCTGCGTCACATCAAAAGGATTCAAGAGTCAATTCTGTAAAATCCGCTAGTTCAAAACAATAAGAAAGAAACCCCACTGTTCCTAGTTTTTTGAAAACCGGTAAATAAAAGGAAGAATCAAGCCCTAACCTCACTTTCCTACACAAATGATATCTTGAAGTAGTCAAGTGGTCAAGGAGGAAAAGTGTCTCCTAAGAGAAGAATTCCAGCCCTGCGTGAGGAAGGAACAGTGGAATTACAGCTCACCCCTTTGCAAACTCCAGTGGCAACGGTGGGTCTGGACACTGACCATCAACAGCGGTCACGTGGCCAAGGGCCTGCCAGACACTGAGTGCACCCTGATGAAGAGCACAGGACCGCCGTGGGCCATGCTGCTCACCAAAAAAGCCCAGCAGGCCCACGATCTGACTGTAACCTCACAGGGAATTCAGGGCGGAAGAAGTCATCTGAAATCGGCACCACAGAACACAACCAGCAAAATCCTAAATGTAGAGAAATCAGCAGGCCCAGCGACACAGCCTCTTCAACATGTTCCAGGGAAAAAGGAAGGAAGAGAGCCATTTCCACAGGACTCTGAGACACACCCAAGACCCACCTGCCAAGGCAGCCCAAGGCCAGGCTTGGGCCCTGACCGAACAAAGCAGAACATGAGATGGGAGATGGCTGGGGAAATGTGGACACTGACCAGATATTTGTTGATATGAAGAAATTGTGGGCAACTTTTAGATGTGGGAGTGATATTGCGGTTGCTTTTAAAAAGGAGTTTTTGTCTTTTGGAGATACAAACCGGAATGCCCCATCCATGAAATGCTGAGATCTGGTGCTTCCCTGATGTTCCAACAAAAGGAGCTCTGAAATGAGAGCGTCCTAAGGCCCTGCCAGAGGGAGACGGGTATAGCGGATGATGGTCTAATGCTTTTTCTAAATATGTTTGAAGTTTTTTATAATAAAAGGCTCTTTTTATACAAATCCCCGGGAGAGGCTCAAACCGGCCCAGCTGGGATCCGGGGCCCTCTTGGCCCACCCTCTGTGGCCAGGGAGAGCACAGCTCAGCCCGGCCCGCCCGCAGACGGGCTGGCCCCAGAGCCGGGCCAGGCTGGGCCTGAAGTCAGCACCACGGACAGCTCTGGCCGGGCAGCGAGGAGGAGCCCCTTTCGCGTGGAGGCTGCGGCTCCCAGGCCAGCTCCAGCCTTCCCAAACCAGAGTTTTCTCAAGCTCGGGATTCTAAAAGCATTTATGGGGAGACACAGTCCCCTATTCGAATAACATGGTCAGAAGGGCTTTTCCCAGAGAGCGGTTGAGGCGGGGCACAGCTCAGAACAGCAACATGGCAGCCACCGTGGCAAGACCCAGTGGGCTCTGAGCTGTGGCTGGGGCCAGGGCTTTGCCTCGACTGTCCTGAGGGAGGAATTCAGAAGGCTCACTTCCTAACTGAGCTCGTTTCTAATCCTCATGTATACCAAGAGCTGCTTCCACTAAAGCCCCCCTCTTCCTCCACGGGTCACCTGTCACCTCTTTAGTTTCCTCCTCCCAGAGGCCTCCGACACAAAGACAGGGCTTCCAAAACCAGGACTGAGGCAGCTGCCAGCTCCAGGCTGGGCTCTGGGTCTAGTCTGCGGGAGGAGGCTGAGGAGGCTGAGGACGTCTGAGTTAAGGGCCGGAACCTCGAGGCAATATTGATTATGCATCTTTATCACACAAAATCAAATTCCCTCCGCAGAGAGCTTGAATTGCTGGGAAGAGCAGCAGAGTCAACACAACAATCACACACCCCTGTCCTCGGCGCAGAATTGGAGATTGTATATATTTATTTGGAAAAGGCCTGGGCTACTTGTGGCATCCTGCCAAGACAATTTGAAAGGTATCAACAGTTTAAATGACATTTTCACCTTCAGCAAATACATCTCTGCCTGCTCGGAATGCGACGCTATCCTGCCCTGGCAATCTATGATACAGTCGCGTCAGAAATAGGTGTCAGCTCTCATTACATTCCCGAGGATAAATCCCACTTATCAGGGCCTGCAGAGTCCCAGGCCTCCTGACATCCCATTTCAGACAGCAGCCTCCCACCCCCGCCCCTCCTCTCCCTAAGAGATGCCGTCGGAGTTTTCAATCGCTGAGCTTCTGCTGGATGGGAGGAGATGGGAGGAGACGGGCAGGCATCGCTGAGCTCCTGCTGGATGGGAGAAGACAGGCAGGCATCGCTGAGCTCCTGCTGGATGGGAGAAGACGGAGAGGCAGCCTGAGATTTTCGGGGCATGGTGGACAGGACGCCCTGTGTTATCAAAGACACCTTGGGTGATCAAGCCCCCGGGCCTGTCTGCTCCCTTGCTGGAAAGTTTTCTATTGTCAAAAAGAAAGACTCTGTTGCTCAGAGGCATGGGTCTCCGGGTCATAGTCTCAGCTACCCAGAAGGGCGTCCTCCCTAATCCCAGGGGCAATGAACTAAGAAGCACAGGGAGCTGTGGAGTTACGGAGCCCCCAGGGAGCAAGAGGAGCAGGATGGCGTGGCCGGCGGAATCCTGAGAGTCAGACTTTGCAAACAGAGGAGAGTCTGCAGGGGAAGAAGAGGGTGTGTGTTTGCAAAGGTCTCAGAGAAGATCGATCAAATTTTAAATCTCTATCCAATTAATAATGGAAAAAGAGAGAGGAAACAAATAACCAACACTGTGGGAGGCTGAGGTGGGAGGATCGCTTGAGCCCAGGAGTTCAAGACCAGCCTAGGCAACATACTGAAATCCTGTCTTTAAAAAAGTAAATAAAAATAAATTCATAAAAATTTTAAAGACATTTTTAAGCATTGAAAAGACAATCCACAGCCCGGAAGAAAATATCTGTGAGTCACAAATCTGATAAAAGAATAGTAAGAAAAAATAAATGCACAAAAGATTTGAACTCATATGTCGCCAGATATACAAATGGCCAATAAGCACATGGAAAGATACTCAACATGAGTCATCAGAGAAATACAAACTACGAAGTATCTCTAGACCACACCTTTTCAAATGCCCAGAACTCCGACACAGGCCGTATCAAGGGCTGGTGGGAATCGGGGACACCGAGAGGCAGATACCCTGCTTGCCGCTCCCGCATTTGAGGGCTGGTGGGAATCGGGGACACCGAGAGGCAGATACCCTGCTTGCCGCTCCCGCATTTGAGGGCTGGTGGGAATCGGGGACACCGAGAGGCAGATACCCTGCTTGCCGCTCCCGCATTTGAGGGCTGGTGGGAATCGGGGACACCGAGAGGCAGATACCCTGCTTGCCGCTCTAGCACTTTGGAGAGGAGTTTGGTGGTTTCTGCAGAAGTGAGGGGGACGCACCTACAGGACTAAGCCATCCCGTGGCCAGTGATCTGCCGAGAGGGGTGAACACCATGTGTCCGTGTGAAGACACGCACATGTTCACAGCGGCTCCCCTTGCAATAGCCAAAACCCGAAAACAGCCCAATGTTCCCAATGGGAAAATCATAAACAAGGTTTACTATAGCCAGGCGGTGGAATAGTACTCAGAGATAGAAATAAAAGACTTAGGACTGATACACAAGATGCCATAGATGAATTTCAAAATGATTAGGCTGAGTGAAAGAAGCCGGACGGAAAAACTAAAACCCTGCAAGGCACACGACCCCATTGGCATAAAGCCCTGAAGAGGCCCCTACACGGCCGGGTGCGTGGCTCACACCTGTCATCGCAGCCTTCTGGGAGGCCAAGGCAGGCAGATCACAAGGTCAGGAGTTCCAGACCAGCCTGGCCAACATAGTGAAGCCCCATCTCTACTAAAAATACAAAAAATTTGCTGGGCGTGGTGGCGGGCGCCTGTGATCCCAGCTACTTGGGAGGCTGAGGCTGGAGAATCACTTGAACCCGGGAGGCGGAAGTTGCAGTGAGCTGAAATCACGCCACTGCACTCCAGCCTGGGAGACAGCGCAAGACTCTGTCTCAAAAAAAAAAAAAAAAAAAAGGCCCCACCCAGCACTTAGGGCAGTGGTTGCCTGGGGAGGGGTTTGGGGAGGCGGGTGGGCTAGGAAGGGGGTCTGCAGAGGGGCACAGAGAATCTTCAGGGGGCGGTCTGTTCATTCTCCCGATGGTGGACATGGTTTCACGTCCAGCCTTACCAAAGTGCGCACTGCTCAGTCCTGAGCAGCTCCTGCATGTCAGCTACACATCGATAAAGCCAGACTCGACTCCCCACTGGGCACAGGGCATCAGCAGCGTCCAGGATGCTTTGGGAACCCATGAAAATGTTTTCATTTCTTTTAAAATGTGGTGGAGTGTGACCTTGTAGATTCAAAGCAAGTATTTTAGTTTTTTCTCACACTGGAAAACAAAACGAAAATTTTAGCACCCGTGAAAACCTATTGAATTCTGCCTATAATGGAAAAAAAAAACAAGATGTCAAAAGATTTAGCTATGTCCAAAGTAACTTTTACTATTGACATTATTCTGAGGCAAAGAGCCTACAGTGGCCAAAGCACCATGGGTGGTGAAAGTCACACTGCAGCCCTAGGAGAGGCTGTTCTGTGTTCTGTGTTTTCAGGATTCTAGCTCAGAATGTGTGGTTTCATGAGCAGGGTCAGCCCCACAGGGGAGGCCAGTGCACCCCCACACTGGCGGTGAAGGGTGGCCTGTGTCATTGGGGTCCTCAGTCTCCCGCCAGCACCCACAGCCCAGCCTCACCTGAAGGTGGTCCCAGACTGCTTGCAGCCCTCGTCCCCAAGTCTTGGAGAGGAGAGGCCAGCACATCTCACAGCCGGTTTGGGAGAAAGGCGCTTGGAATCCGACGTTTTATTTTCCCAGGCGTTTGAGTAGTCCTCAGTTTCCGCTTGCTTGCTTTTGTTTTGGTTTTGTTATTGGTTTTTTAGAGACAGGGTCTCGCTCTGTTGCCCAGGCTGCAGTGCAGTGGCTCAGTCATGGCTTCCCGCAGCCTCCACCTCCTGGGCTTAATGGATCCTCCCATCTCAGCCCTGTGAGTAGCTGGGACCACAGGCACACACCACCATGCCTGGCCATCAGCTTTCTGATTTTATTAGAGAATTGACCTGTAAAGGGAAGGAAGCAGCACCTGTGGTTTAGGAAAAGACACCACCACATAGGTTGCCAGATGCCATCCGCGCCATCTGCCCTGAGGGCCCCCAGCAGAGACTGGATCCCACTGTGACCCGGTTAAACGTCCACATGAAATACATCAGGCTCTGTCAGGCCCTGGCACAGAGATGGGCCTGAATCCATTGACATTCACGTCTCCTTTACTGAGTCTCCTGGAACAGCCCACCTTCCTCCTCCCAGAAGTCTCTGATTTCCTCCCTCGCTGCTGCTGGTGCTGCAAACCTAGCGCTCGCCTGAGTCCCCGTCCTCGGCACACCTGCTGCTCTGGAGAGGCTCTCTGTGAATGGTAGACACTCTGGGCTCCCTCGCTGCTGCTGGTGCTGCAAACCTAGCGCTCGCCTGAGTCCCCATCCTCGGCACACCTGCTGCTCTGGAGAGGCTCTCTGTGAATGGTAGACACTCTGGGCTCCCTCGCTGGGCTCCCAGGACCTTTGGAGAGGAAGACGTGAGTCTGCAGCAGCATCTCAGGACAGGAGAGGGGAGGGGAGCGCTCCAGGGGTGGGGCCACGCTGCTTGTGATGCTTCCCATTGCCAAGCCCTGCCCCCGGCTCTTTCTCCCCAGCGCCAGACCAGCCCCAGCACAGAACCCTTGTTCTGGGCAGGTTCAGAGGAGCATCCGGCCCAGGGAAGAGGAGGCCCAGGCAGGTGGGGCCCGGCAGCCCCAAGTGGCCAGAGCTAGGACGATGGCAGGGGCCTAGGACAGAAGAACACGAAGACCCACGGTCAGGAAGGGAGGGCCAGCGATGCCACCTGAGCGGGCATGCGACCAGACCAGACACAGGAACGAGGGCTCTGGGCAGGTGCCAGAGTGGGCAGGAGCCACACACACTTAAAGCCACCTACTTCACACAGAGACACTTATGCACATGCATGTATGACACATGCCACACAGACACACACCACACAGGCATGCATGCAATATGACACGTCTACACACACACGCCAGGGCACACATGCACACAACTTAGGCACACATCACCCACGAGGACATGCGGTACACGTGTTCACACCACACAAGACATACAGTCATCCCTCCGTGTCCGTGGGTTCCAGAACCCCCCAAGGACACTAACATCCACAGGTGCTCACGTCCTTTATAGAAAACGGTGCAGCGTTTACTTGAAACGGGTTCCAGAACCCCACACAGACACTAACATCCACAGGTGCTCATGTCCTTTATAGAAAACTGTGCAGCGTTTGCTTGAAACGGGTTCTAGAACCCCCCACAGACACTAACATCCACAGGTGCTCACGTCCTTTGTAGAAAACAGTGCAGCATTTGCTTGAAACCCAGGCACATCCTCCTGGATGCTGTCAATCATCTCCAGGCCCCCCTGTGACACCGAGTCCAATGTGAATTCTGTGTAAACAGTTGTTACACGGCACAGGTTTTCTAATTTATTTGTATTATTTTTAATCGTTGTTTTGTTATTTTTTAATTTTTTTGATATTCAGTTAGTTGAATCCACAGACGAAGAGCCCACAGATGTGAAGGGGCCATCATATACACACACGTGCGCACATGCACACACAGACACATGCATACTTACACACACACACCCAAACAGCATGACACACATACACACACGTGTCCACATCACACACACACACCCCGCAGACCGGGGGACTTGGCTGTGCCCTGGGGTCTGACCCCGCCCGTCTGCCCTCCCACACAGCCGTGGTCACTGCTTTTGGAAGTGCTAATGAAAACCTGCTGCGCACGAGAAGCAGCAGCGAGTCACCTGGAGCTTGGCAAGCCCATCCCTGGAGGCCGAGGCTGATCACCATAATCCACAGTCCTATTTACATCTCGATTTCATTCTGGGAGCCGCGGCCGCCAGCATTTGCATAACTTACGGCCAGTGGTGTGCACCCTGCCCCGGGGAACACAGACCGTCTCCTCCCCATCAGTCCTGGGACCCGCCTGATTGGCAATTTGATTAGGAGACAGAATAATGCCGGGCGATAGAGTATGTAATTTATTTAAATGTAACAAAACGTGACACGCTATCACTGGAACCTGGGACCACACCTGTAGGAGCTTATTTGACACAAATTGAGATTTCAGGGTTTACAGATATTGCAAATGAAAACTCTCCGTAGGGTGTCAATAAGAGTTCAACGGTTCCTTTTATTTGGTTTGAATTAATCACAATATAGGGAAAAAGTAGGTTCTATTTTTGAAGGCTTTTTGAATAAAATCATTCTAAGAAGCATACATTTCTTCCGGAGATATAATTAAATTTCCAAACTGTAGTTTCCGGCTCTTACCCTCTGCAGTCAGTGCCGGGAAGGAATGTTGCTAATATTCAGGCACCAGGAAAGTTCTCGCTCAGTTCCTAGCCCAGCAGAGCCACTGCGCCCTCTCGGGAGCCACAGAACACCCGTGAGGACAGCACCTGTGGGCTTGAACCAGAAGCCCAGCCCTGCACCTCCCCTCCACTTCCCTTTCTTCTCCTTTTTCTTCCTTTCTTCTTCCTGGCAAACTGCAGAAATACCTTGCTATGAGCTAGGCCTGGACTCCTATCTGTGCAGCCACTCACAGTGGGCAGTTGCATCCGTCAGCCACTGCTGCATAACAAGCAACCCACGCTCAGTGGCCTGAAGTGATAAACAGGTAGTACTGCTCACACGTTTGTGGACAGCTGGGCAGGTGTGGTCTCAGCTGGGTCCACTCATGTGTCTGAGGTCCGTTGTGGGTCCCAAGGCGGTTCTGCCAGGCTTAGCTGGGCTCTCTCCCGTGTCTGGGGATCGGCTGGGTGTCAGCTGGCCTAGGATGGCCTTGACTGGAACAAATGGGCACTCCTCTCTCCTCTCTCATCCTCCAGCAGGCCAGCCCCCGGGTCCAGCAGGGGTCTGAGAGAGCAGAGACTTGCAAGGCCCCTTGAGGCCCCAGACGACAGCACATTCTTCTTTCCCCCACAGTCTACTGGCCAAAGTAAGCCTCAGGCCCAGCCCAGATTCCAGGAGTGACGAAAGAGCCTCTGTGTCTTTTGAGGGGCAAAGCTGCAAGGTGACAGGACAGAGGGTGTAGAACCTGGGAGACCTTTCTGTCCCCTACAGCCGAGTGGCTGCAGTGGGCCCCAGAGCTGCATCCCCTGGCCTCAAAAGCAGAACAGCCATTGCTGCCCCACTGCCTATCCTGGTGTCTCTTCCCCGGACCACACGTCTGAGTCTGGGGCCACTGGAGAAGATGGCATCATGACCCAGCCAGCCTGGCACACGTGATGATGCTCACAGCTGGCTAATCCCGCAGGAACTGCAGGGAAGCAGCTGATTAAAGGCATCTCAAGGCAAATACTTGTAAGCAGCAAAACTGCCTGGGGGAAAACAGACAGTGAGTCCACTCTGGTCCATCTCTAAATCCTCCACTTGCTCAAAGCCAGGGCCTCATGCTTTTAATAAGTTGATCTGCTGAACACGTCTCCCCATGAAGACCCATGAGGTCAACAGCAGTCTCAGCTCTCTCCACGGTGACGTCCTCCAGAGCCTTCTTACAGGATAAACTGGAAAGGTCTCAATATTACAGGGAATAAGTAATTCCTTCTCTTCGATGGGCCATCAGTAACCCCACACTTAATTTCCAAACACATGCAAATGGCAGCTGCAGGCATCCCTTTTACCCGCATTTCATGAGACAGGAACATGAGCGACACATCTGAACATCACTGCCACTTGGAGGGGTATGAACCCACAGAATCAGCGTTGTGGCTGAGGGCTCTTCTATGAAATGTCAATAAATATTGGGCCGGGCGCGGTGGCTCATGCCTGTAATCCCAGCACTTTGGGAGGCTGAGGTGGGCGGATCACCTGAGGTCAGGAGATCGAGACCATCCTGGCTAACACAGTGAAACCCTGTCTCTACTAAAAATACAAAAAATTAGCCGGGCATGGTGGCGGACGCCTGTAGTCCCAGCTACTCAGGAGGCTGAGGCAGGAGAATGGCGTGAACCTGGGAGGCAGAGCTTGCAGTAAGCTGATATCGCGCCACTGCACTCCAGCCTGGGCGACAGAGCAAGACTCCATTTCAAAAAAAAAAAAAAGAAGAAGAAGAAATGTCAATAAATGTGTTCAATGTGTGTGTTTAACATTGTCGGCTTGAACACGAAGGCAAGGAGCAGGCATTGTCAAGAGAATGAACATACTGAGAGGGAAAGAGTCTCCACCTCGCAGTCAGGTATTTCTGAGGAAAAGACATATGAAACGCATGTGGTTTTTCACATTTGGAGAAAGTGACGACTGTAAGAAGCTGACTGGATAAATAGTGGGGAAAGCTCTGTGCATAGCCAGCAGGAGAGTGCCCAGCATCTGCCGGTAGCTACACAGGCTCCTGGGAGAATCACCTTGACTAAGCGTCGATTTCACAAAGCTCCCAAGTCCAGGAGGGATTTCCACCTCTGCCTCCCTTCGTGGCAGTGACTATTCTGGGGAATTGGACTTAGGTGGCCTCTGCTGCCCGGCCCCTCTGCCCGTGCCACAGCTCCAGGGGTGAGTCCTGCCTGTGCCCAGGGTCCCGCAGGTCCCAGCTGGGTGTGGCTGGCATGGCTGGGGGATGGGCCCAGGCACAGGCTCCTCTCCTTGGGTGGAGCCCAGCAGCCCCCACCTCCTGGGCTGGACCCCTGGGGGGCCTGCACTTCCCAGCTGAGCAGGTAGGGAGGCTGCCATGCAGACGCTGTGGTTGGAGCAATTCCAAAGCACAGGCTGCCGTGTGAACAGGAGGCGAGGATTAAAACAGAAATAAGAAGTTCTCTCTCATCAAGCTTGGCAGTGACATACAAGGTCCTTCCCGGCAGAATTTCGCTTTTGTGCGATGAGAAGTTCTTTGCGTGGAGGGTGGTGATGATGACATGATGACGGGCCTGCGCCTGGCGCCAACTCACTGTATGGAGGCCTAAACATGGCCAGAATGGGAAATTTTATGTATTTTTACCAGAATTTGTAAAAGTCATAACGAGTCCAGTCTTTGTGGCAGAGGTATGCTCAAGTGTCTTTTTTTCTTTTTTTTTTTGAGACGCAGTCTCACTCTGTCACCAGGCTGGAGTGCAGTGGCTCAATCTTGGCTCACTGCAACCTCTGCCTCCCAGGTTCAAGTGATTCTCCTGCCTCAGCCTGCCGAGTAGCTGGGACTACAGGTGCGTGCCACCATGCTTGGCCAATTTTTTTGTATTTTTAGTAGAAACAGGGTTTCACCGTGTTGGCCAGGATGGTCTCGATCTCTTGACCTCATGATCTGCCTGCCTCAGCCTCCCAACGTGCTGGAATTACAGGCGTGAGACAGTGCGCCTGGCCAAGTGTCCATTTTTTTAAAGTCCCTCTGATGGTCGCCCACTCACATGAAGACAAGGCACTGAGTATCCGCATCGGAAGGAGAGCCAACGGCCCCAAAGGAAGCAAGCGGGGCTTGTGGGCAACCTGAGGCCACGTGAGGGAGACCTGCCACCAAGAGGCAGAGTCTATCTATTTCCTCTCTGTGAATCTGGGTGGGTCACTTGCTGGGGCACCAGGTCAGACGTGCCCCCGGGGGGACTCCCAGCCTGGACTCCAGGGGACCCAGAGCTTCTGCTTGCACATCCTGGGACCCCAGGGCCACTGCGCAAAGAAGCCCCAACTGGACTCCCGGGTGGAGAACTAAGGGCTCAAACCCCCAGCTCTGCCAAAATTAACTGGAGACTCCCAGAAGCAGAGATGCCTCGCTGCCACGGGGGGCCACAGAGCTGCCTCGCTGCCACGGGGGCCACAGAGCTGCCTGGCTCACCCACCCAAAGTGCCAGCCCTCGGAGTCCTGAGCTACGTGAGCGCTTATTGCTTTCCTTTTTAAGTTTTTATTTTCAGCTGGTTTGTTACACAACAAAAGCTAACTGATTAACCAATAAATTTGAAAATTTAGATGGCAAGAACAAATATAGAGAAAATGTACAAAAGTGATACAAGAGAAACAGAACATCTCAATGATCTTTTGTCTGTTAAAGAAAATGAACCTTCAGGCTAGGCTTGGTGGAGCACACCTGTAATCCCAGCACTTTGGGAGGCCAAGACAGGCAGGTCACTTGAGGTCAGGAGTTCAAGACCAGCCTGGCCAACATGGTGAAACCCCGTCTCTACTAAAAATACAAAAATTAGCCTGGCGTGGTGGCGGGCGCTTTTAATCCCAGCTACTCAGGAGGTTGAGGCAGGAGAATCGCTTGAACCCAGGAGGTGGCGGTTGCAGTGAGCCGAGACCATGGCACACTCCAGCCTGGGCAACAAGAGTGAAACTGCATCGAGAGAGAGAGAGAGAGAGAAGGAAAGGAGGAAAGAAAGAAAGAGAGAGAGAAAGAAGAAAGAAAGAAAGGAAGGAAGGAAGGAGGGAGGGAGGGAAGAAAGAAAAGAAAGAAGAAAGAAAGAAAAGAAAGAAAGGAAAGAAAGAAAGAAAGAAAGAAAGAAAATGAACCTTCAACCTAAAACTTTCTCACAGAAAGTCTCCAGGCCAGGTGAGTTCCCTGGTGAAATTTTTCAAACATTCAAGAAAGAAATAAGCCCAACACACACTGCTGGCACAATGATGCCAGCGTAATCTTGGTGCCCAAACCTGACCAAAGGAAAGGTGGCTATGGGGCCAGCCCTCATGAGCAGATGTGCAAATCTAAACAAGTGTCAGCAACCAGACCCAGTGCTGTCTTAAAGGATCTTGAACTGCAACTAAATTATTTGTCTTTTCATTATTAATTTTTCCAACATTGAACAAATGCTCTTTCACTGACACTGGTCCTCTATTTAGCCACATGTGAGCTTCTAATTTAAATTATGTTATGTTTTTAACATTTTGGCCGTGCGCAGTGACTCATACCTGTAATCCCAATGCTTCAGGAGGCTGGGGCAGGAGAATCATTGAGCCCAGGAGTTTGAGGCCAACCTGGGCAACACAGTGTGACCCCATCTGTACAAAAAAAAGTAGAGGGCAGGTGTAGTGGCTCACACCTGTAATCCCAGCACTTTGGAAGGCCAAGGCAGGCAGATCACCTGAGGTCGGGAGTTCGAGACCAGCCTGACCAACACGGAAAACCCAGTCTCTACTAAAAATACAAAATTAGCCACACGTGGTGGCGCATGCCTGTAGTCCCAGCTACTCAGTAGGCTGAAGAAGGAGAATTGCTTGAACCTGGGATGTGGAGGTTGTGGTGAGCTGAGATCGTGCCATTGCATTCCAGCCTGGACAACAAGAGTGAAACTCCATCTCAAAAAAAAAAAAAAAAGAAAAAGAAAAAACTAACCAGGTGTGGTGGCATGCACCTGTAGTTCCAGCTGTTCAGGACGCTGAGGCAGGAGAATCACTTAACTCCAGGAGGTGGAGGCTGCAGTGAGTCGTGATCACACCACTGCATTCCAGCCTGGGCAACAGAGTGAGACCCTGTCTCAAAAATAAATAATAAATAAACAATTTCTACTATGTTCTTTGTCTAGCCAGTTGTTCTTGTTCCTAATACTCTGTTCTTGTTTTATGAATGATATCTGTCTTCATCTCTCTGAAGATTGAATTTTGAATGGACTCACTGTGAAGTTCTGACTCCTTTGATTACCTCTGGTTTCTCAGCTGTGACTCCTCCTGTTTGTTGAGGCGGCAGCCTCCTTCCAGAGCGGGACGTCTTTGGGTGTTCGGTGATCCTGGCTCCTGGGGGTTTCTCTCCCGCAGGTGTCCAGGCTTGAAGAGGCCTCCGTCTGCAGCACTTTCGCTGCCCTGCTCTTGCCCTTCAGGTTGGATGTCAGTGCCTTGAGTTACAAACCTGTGTTGGGGGCTCCATCCGTCACCACAGCCGGACAGTGCCACACACCTGTGCTCCCCAGTACTCATGGGGCTGACACAGGAGGATGGTTCGAGCCCAGGAGTTGGAAGCTGTAGCACACGGTGACTGTGTCTGTGAAGAACCACTGCCCTCCAGCCTGGGCAACACAGCGAGACCCTGTCTCTAAAAAATAAATATGTATATGTATATATATATATATATATAGCCACAGCTGGGTAATGCAGTGGGTTGAACAGTTTCCAAAATGTTCATCCAGAACCTCAGACTGTGACTGTAGTTGGAAATAGATTCTTGGCAGATATGAGTGATTAAGTTTAGATGAGGTCACGCAGGAGCAGGGTAGGCCCTCAGTCCTATGACTCGTGTCCGTATAGGAAGCGGAGGGGACACAGAAAGGAAACAGGTGCCCGGGAAGATGGCCTTGTGCAGACAGATGCAGAGACCGGAGCGATGCAGCTGCTGCTGAGGACACCTGGGGACACCGGGGCGGGAAGCCGGAAGAGGCAGGAAGGAGCTTCTCCCGGAAACCGCAGGGAAGGCGGCCCTGCCCACAGCCTGAAGTCAGACTCCTGGCCTCCAGAATGGAGGACAACACGTTTCTGTTGTTTTAAGCCCCGCAGTATTGGGGTCTTTGTTCCGGCAGCCCTGGGGCACCCCGTGGACACCCTGCCTGAGGGCGCTGCCCCGTCCCCGGTTCCGTGCCCAGGCGTTTGCCCCGTCCGTCCTGTCCTGAAGGATCGTGGCCGGGTCACTGTGGCAACGCCGTTGGTCACTGTCCCCACAGAGCAGCTTCTGCAACACGCATGACGTCAGGCGCCGCAACCTCGGGACCCCAGTGACCAGGAAAAAGGAGACTTGTGCGTAAACAGAACCAGCATTTTCCAGAGAAACTCCAGAACAGAAAAACATGCAGGGCATTTTGGAGAAGGAGAAGCGGGAGTTGAGACCGTCAGAAATGGCGGGAGTCCGTGCCCTGCACCTGCCAACCGCCCGCCCCGTTCCAGGGCGAAACCGCGTTCTCTCCCTCTCCACGGGAGCCAGGAGCCCGCCCGGTGTTCCCCACCTCGCAGGGGGGAGGGAGGGTGGCCTCCCAAGTCGCACGCGTGGAAGCGGCAGCTCCGGGACCCGGGCATGGGTGGCCCTGCTCCATACAGCCCCGGCCACCACACCCCTGGCCGGTCCCACAGGCTCACACCAGCCCCTCCAGCCATAGCCACAGACAGCCGAGTCCGGCCCCGATGCTCATTCCTGGAGCTCGTGCTCCCTCCTCTGGACTCCCCGAGAACTGTGCCCGGACCGCGCGCCG
The DNA here is from genome assembly GCF_029281585.2 of Gorilla gorilla gorilla. NCBI lineage: Eukaryota > Metazoa > Chordata > Mammalia > Primates > Hominidae > Gorilla > Gorilla gorilla. Next base: position 47,771,325 of record NC_086018.1, read on the forward strand.
TCTGCAGAATGAACCGGTGTGCAGAGACACCCGGGCCGGCCAGCCCCTGAGAATCGCCCGGGAGCCCGGCCGGGTGGTCCCCGCGCCTCCCTGGTCTGTCCCAGTCAAAGATCCTGATTTATCGGGGGATTTTGTGGGACTGGAAACCGCCTGGCTGAGGGAGGGTCGGGAGGATTTCACTCCACTGTCTGAGGACTGGCTGCTGATGGCTTTGAAGCCTCCCCTCTCCCTCCTCCCTGGGCCCCACACCGGGCAGGCCTCACTTTAGTGCCTGTAGAAGATTCGAAGCACAGAAGCCCCTGGCATCCCGGGGAACCCCCGCCCCGGCCCCACCCCAATCACGATAAACCCTGGCCTTTGGACCAGCTCGGGTGGGGCGGGGCGGGGGGCTCCTGCTCCCCTGGAAACCTCAGTGGTGTAAGGGATGGGACGTTCTCACCCTCCTGGTGTGTGTGTGGCATCTTCAGTCTTGACATCTGAATCGAACATTGGGCAGGGGTCTCTCCTGTCCTTGCAAGGTGACCGTCGCTGGGATGCCCCGTCTCCAGCTGAGCAACAGCACTGTGTGTCCCAGACCTGAACAGCGAGTGGAGACAGTGCCGCTGTGCCACCGCAGGGCACCTCCCGCTGCCTTGGCCACCCAAGCCCTCCTGGGAGGGATCCAAACCACTGACCAGAAATAACACCTGAAAACCGGAACCCGGGTCCTGGGGTCACACGCAGCCGAAGGGATGGGCTGGCTGCACGAAGGACGGACACGGCGGAGCTCGGCTGTGAGGGTGTCATCTGGGCTCGGAGCTCAGCCGCCGTGTCACCTGACCTCCTGCAACTCCGCGTGTCAGGTGGGTCGTCTGGTTTTATCCCCAGAGCACCATCCTGGAGAAAACCAAGGACACAGCAGAGTATGAGGAGCATGGGTTCCTGGTTCAGAATGAGCTTAAACAAAAACTTTATTGGCTGGGTTTGGCTTTCCATCTGTTTATTTGCTTTTGTCTGTGGTATAAATGTCATGAGGAAGCTGAAAATGGAGAATTAGGAATGGGCCTAAGTTGCTAGTGTCTGAAACCAAGGTTAAGCTGAAGGGGAAGCCCAGGGTGGATGGACCCAATTCTAGGTGGCTCAGAGGCTTCAGGAATGGCTGGATCCAGGAGCTTATGTGACATTATCAGATCTCTCTCCTTCTGTCTCTCCTCTCGCCCTGTCTCCCCCTCTGCCTGCCACTATCACTACCATGCCCCCCAGCCCCCGTGAACCTACTTCTCTTTGAGTCAGGTCAGGCCCCTGAACCCTCCTACCCACAGCCATGAGGAAGATGCTGTTCCCCGCAGCCAGCTTCATGCAGACTCCCCAGTTGGCCCTGCTGTGGGCAGGAAGATGAGGCACCTTCCCTGGCCAGCCATAGACTAAGTGGTGGCCCTGGGGCCAGGAGACGAGGGGGTCCTCTGATGATGGTGTGGGTGCAGTGCAGCTGCCCTCATGAAAAAAAGAAGACTTCAGGCAAAGATCTAAGTAAGAGATTCCAGGATCTACGATAACCCAGCTCCTAGGGGAGGGAGGGATGCAAGAAACACACAGCGTAGAGTTCAACTCAGCAAGAAGGGGCAGCATGGCTCAGAGTGACAGACCCTCACACCCACCACCTGTGTCCCACCAACCCGATGCCCACAGCGGCTGGACAGGCTGGACCAGGGGAAGTCTGCGTCTTGGACGCTGGTGCTAGGCCACCTGCATTAACCCTCAAGTCCACCCCAGTCTGCAGCGTGGAAACTCAGCACTGGGCTTTTGTGAAGATTTCATGAGTTGGTTCCTGATTAGAATCTGGCCCCAACCACAGGCCTGATGAGGCTTTGCCCGGCAGGCCTCGGGGAAGCTACCCTCCCCGCACCAGGCTTCTGCAGCCAGCGCATCACGGCGTCTGCAGGGAGCTGCAGTCCCGGGCCCAGCGGCCACCCCAGCACCAGAAGGCCAGCTCCCACTCACGTCTAGAGTCCTAGGCCAGGCACCAACATCCAGAGGCCTCCTTAGCGGGGTGGGGGTGGCAGCTGAGCCACTTTCCTCCCCTCATGCCCTTCCTGCCCCTGGCCCCAGACTGTTTTCAGAGGCAGTGTCTTGCTGTGTTGCCCAGGCTGACCTCAAACTCGTGGTCTCCAGCGATCCTCCCGCCTGACTTCTCCAAGTGCTGGGATTGCAGACGTGAGCCGCCACTGTGCCCGGCTCTGCCAGGAGCCTCTTGCTGGGGGCTCCTCCTCTTGAGGCGATCCCCACATCTGCACTGCACCCGGCCAACCCTCACCCGTCCCCTCCGTGGGGTGAATGGGACACGGGAGCCGGTGCCTCCCTCTGCCTCTGGTCTGTGGCCACCACCGTAGTGAGTAAACACTTGATGGCCGCGGTCGGTCCAGCTGTTCCTCCTCACTGACCGGCTGGACATCTGGTGGCTCAGCAGAGTGTGTAAGAGCCTCTGTAAGCCCCAGAGCGGGGTGCACTCTCCAGGTAGCCTTGGTCCCAGGCCTGAGCCAGCCCTCTCACACCAAGCTCAGGCCAGCTCTCAGGAGGCACCGCTGCCTTCCACCCTGGAACAAGAAACCGCAGCCACCGTGAGACTCCAGCTCCCCGCCCGCAGCCCATCGGCCATCCAGTCCTTTCCTTTCAATTTTGTCCAGCATTTCCCCAGCCCAGTCCTCCCAGGCCCTGCTGGTACCCATCCCCGTGGTGCCAAGGGGACGCCTGCCCAAAGCCGACCTCAGCCCCTCACGGTGGCTCCCAGTGCCCGTTTAGAAAGAGAGTGAGTTCTTTGGAGGAAAAGGAGAAGATATCCTAGGCAGCCTCTGCAGGGCAGGTGTGGGGAAGCTGGGAGTGGTCCCAGCCCTCGTGGGAGGCCTGTGGCAGCCCCGGCTCTGGAGTCAGCGCTCCCTCCTGGGAACCGACAGCTGTCTGTGAGCTCTGACCCGGCAATTCAGAAGTGGCCATGGGGACTGCGTGTTTGGAATAGGGGTCTCCATCCCTCCGTTAACTGGAGACGCAGTGGGGACAGTCACTGAGACCCCAGGGGAAGGGACACCTCACAGGAACCAGACAGAGAAAACACAGACTTGTCTGAATCCACTTCTAGCATCTCATTAATTCTGAAACATCAAACAGAGCTCGGCTATCAGAGGCAACAACTGAGTTGGAGGAGGTCCTGCTTCACCCCGAGAGGTTTCCCCGGCCCCGTGAACCATTGTTCTGAGGAAGTTCCCCACCTCCTTGCCCGCTCCCCACAGCCACAAGTCGTGAGGGGCTTCCCCCTGGGTGGGGGGCTCCTCTCCACCTCCACTCACCCTGTAACATCTGTTTCCTCTGCCCGGGGCACAGAACAGGGGCTGCTCAGAAGCTGATTTGTTTTCTGTTGAATTTGTTGAAGAATCATATAAAATGGACCCTTATAAGGGAAAGTAAGTTTAAACCTTCAAAAGAAAAGTATACACCAACCTGGTTCAGGGCGAGGAGGCCCTGCTTTCTCTCCAGATGTTGGCTGTGTTAGTCAGAGTTCTCCAGACGAACAGAGCCAGGGGGTCGTGCACAGAGAGAGGTTTATTTTTAAAAATTGGCTCCCACAGTTAGTAAGCTGAGAGCTCACCATCTGCAGCTGGCAAGCTGGACACCTGGGAGAGCCGGACACCTGGGAGAGCCGGACACCCGGGGGAGCCGGACAGCCAGGGGAACCAGAAGCCTGGGAGAGCCGGACACCCGGGAGAGCCGGACACCCGGGGGAGCCGGACACCCGGGGGAGCTGGACAGCCAGGGGAACCAGAAGCCTGGGAGAGCCGGACACCCGGGAGAGCCGGACACCCGAGAGAGCCGGACACCCGGGAGAGCCGGACACCCAGGAGAGCTGGACACCTGAGAGAGCCAGAAGCCTGGGAGAGCCGGACACCCGAGAGAGCCGGACACCCGGGGGAGCTAGACAGCCAGGGGAACCAGAAGCCTGGGAGAGCCAGTGCTGCAAGCTCTAGTCCTGGTCCAAATCTGAAGGCAGGACAAGCCCATGTCCAGGCAGAAGGCGCCACGCCTCCGACAGACCCAAGGAGGCCCCGCACGCTGGGGAGGGACCACTGCGTTAGTCATCCATGGACTCAAGTGTCCTCCTCACAGCCCAGCCATGGTGACACCTCGATTCCGCATCACATCAGCGAGTGCACGGCCTCCAGGTGGCTACGTGCCCTGCGTACTCATCACACTTGGCCCAGCAGAGCCTGGGTGGCTTCGTCTGGCCTTATCTACTGGGCCAACTTACCCTCTAGATCCCCCAAGCCATGGTCTGTGGCGCCCCTTTCTACCGTCCTGCTCCAGACAGCGAGGGCCTCTCCGTGGTTGAGGGCAGGGAGCACAGTCTTTGCCAAGCCCACACGCTGCTCCCGGGACAGCAGGCACAGGCAGATGCAGCCCCGGCCCCGGGAGCAGGTGTGGGCTCCAGCTACACAAAGGAGATCTCAGAATCGGGAAACACGGCCACCCTTGGCACCCAACTTCTTTTTGAAATATTGAAATATTTTTCTTTTTACAAAAATGTGTTGTGTTCAAATGCTATAGGTTTACTTTTGTTATATGGAAATGAATGAATATGGTCTAACTTCTCAGTTTTAATTTTGATAGGGTAGATATCAGTAGACATAAGCCACATAAACAAAAGCCTGCTGGAGTCCTCAATAATTTTTTTTTTTTGAGACAGGGTGTCACTCTGTTGCCCAGCCTGGAGTGCAGTGGCACAATCTCAGCTCCCCGCAGCCTCAACCTCCCTGGATTCAAGTGATCCTCCCACCTCACCCTCCCGAATCCCTGGGACCACGCCTGCCTAATTTTTGTGTTTTTTGTAGAGATGGGGTGTCACTTCATTGCCCAGACTGGTCTTGAGCTCCTGGGCTCAATTGATCCTCCCTCCAGCCTCGGCCTCCCAAAGTGCTGGGATTACAGGCATGAACCATCACACCCAGCAAATAATTTTTTTTTTTTGAGATGGAGTCTTGCTCTGTCCCCCAAGCTGGAGTGCAGTGGCATGATCTCGGCTAACTCTCACTGCAACCTCCGCCTCCCAGGTTCAAGCAATTCTCAGGCCTCTGCCTCCTGAGTAGCTGAGATGACAGGCATGCACCACCACCCCTGTCTAATTTTTTGTACTTTTAGGAGAGATGTCTGTAATCCCAGCACTTTGGGAGGCCAAGCGGGGAGTATCACTTGAGCCCAGGAGTTCAAGACCAGTCTGGGCAACATGGCTAGACCCCATCTCCACAAAAAAATTTTAAAATTAGCCAGGCATGGTGGTGCATGCCTGTGGTCCTACCTACTCAGGAGGCTGAGGCGGGAGGATCACTTGAGCCCAGGAGTTTGAGGTTGCAGTGAGCCATGATCACACAACTGCACTCCAGCCTGGGCAACAGAGCAAGACTCCATCTTAAATAAATAAATAAATAAATAAATAAATAAATAAATAAATAAAATGTACCATCTTAACCACTTTTAAGCGTGTACTTCTGTGGCGTTAAGTACACCCACATCCCTCTGCAACCATCGCCACATTCATCTCAAGCACCTGTCATCTGCCCAGACTGAGACTCTGTCCCCATTAAACACTAACTTACAATTTCCCTTTCCCCACCCCCTTCCCCACAAATTCTACTTTCTGTCTGTGTATTTGATGACTCTAGGCTCCTCACATGAGCAGAATTATGCAGTATTTCCCTTTCGTGTCCAGTTTGTTTCACTTAGTAAATTTTTAAGGTTCATCTACGTTGTAACATGTATCAGAATTTTCTTCCTTTTTTTTTTTTTTTTGAGATGAGGGCTCACTCTATCACCAAGGCTGGGGTGCAGTGGCACAGTAATGCCTCACTACAACCTCTGCCCCTCCTCTGGGTTCAAGCAATTCTCGTACCTCAGCCTCCCAAGTAGCTGGGACTACAGGTGTGGACCACCACGCCCAGCTAATTTTTTGTGTTGTTGGTAGAGACAGGATTTTGCCACATTGCCCAAGCCGATTTTCTTCCTTTTCGAGGCTGAACAATATCCCACTGGACGCGCAGACCACATTTTGTTTACCCATTCATGCACTGGTGGACACTTGCGTTGCTTCCACCTTTTAGCTCTTGTGAATAACGCTGCTGTGAACATAAATGTATAAATATCTGTTCAAGTATTGCGCTCAGTTATTTTGAGTGTATATTCGGAAATGGAATTTCTGGATTACATGGTCATTCAGTTTTTGGGGAAGCCAGCACACGGTTTTTCCATAGCTGCTGCATCATTTTACATCCCCACCAAGCGTGCACAGAGTTCCAATTTCCCTCTGTGCTCGTCAACACTTGTTATTTTCTCTTGCTTCCGTAAGAGCCATCCTAATGGGCATGAGGTGGAGTCTCACTGTGGTTTTTACTTGCATTTCCCTAGTAATTAGTGATGTGGAGCATCTTTTCATGTGGATCTTGGACACTTGTGTATCTTGTTTGGAGAAATGCCTACTCAACTTCTCCACCCACGTTTTTTATTGTGTTGTTTGGTTTTTGTTGTTGTTGAGTTGCAGGAGTTCTTCACACATTCAAGATATTAATCCCTTATCAGGTAGATTATTTGCAAATATTTTCTCCCATTCCACATGTTGCCTTTTCACCTTTTTGATAGTGTCCTTCAAAGCACAAATGTTTTTAATTTGGGGCCGGGCACGGTGGCTCACGCTTGTAATCCCAGCACTTTGGGAGGCTGAGGCGGGCGGATCACCTGAGGTCAGGAGTTTGAGAACAGCCTGACCAAAATGGTGAAACCCTGTGTCTCCTAAAAATACCAAAACTAGCTGGGCGTGGTGGCGGGTGCCTAGAGTCCCAGCTACTTGGGAGGCTGAGGCAGGAGAATAGCTTGAACCCAGGAGGCGGAGGTTGCAGTGAGCTGAGATTGTGCCATTGCACTCCAGCCTGGGCGACAGAGCAAGACTCTGCCAGAAAAAAAAAAAAAGAAAGAGAGAGAGAGAAAGAAAGAAAGTTTTTAATTTTGTTAAGGTCTGATTTACCTATCTTTTCTTTTGTTGCCTGTGCATTTGTGTCATATTCAAGAAATCATCGCCAAAATCAGTATCACAATGCTTTTCCCTTATCTTTTCTTCTGAGAGTTTTAGCTTTTACAAGTAGATCTTTGATAAATTTTGAGTTAATTTTCAAGTCTGGTGCTACATAAAAGTTCTGTTTTATTCTTTTACATGGGGATATCTAGTTTTCTCAGCAGCGTTTGTTGAATGGACTGTTCTTTCCCCATTGAATGGTCTTGGCACCCTTGTCAAAAATGATTTGACTGTATATATGAGAGCTTATTTCTGGGCTGTATCCTATTCCCTTGTTCTATATGTCCTGTGTTTATGCTGGTACCATACTGTTTTGATGACTGTAGCTTTGTAGTAAATTTTGAAATTAGGAAGTGTGAGTTCTTCAACTTTGGGTTTTTTTTTTCTTTTCCAGACTGTTTTGGCTAGTGAGGATCCCTTGAGATTCCACATGAATTTTAGAGTGGGTTTTTCTATTTCTGAAAAAAAAAAATAAGTCTGCATTTGGGAGGCCAAGGCGGGCAGATCACAAGGTCAAGAGATCAAGACCATCCTGGCTAACACAGTGAAACCCCGTCTCTACTAAAAAAATACAAAAAATTAGCCGGGCATGGTGGTGGGCAGCTGTAGTCCCAGCTACTCAGGAGGCTGAGGCAGGAGAATGGCATGAACCTGGGAGGCAGAGCTTGCAGTGAACCGAGATTGCGCCACTGCACCCCAGCCTGGGCAACAGAGCCAGACTCTGTCTCAAAAAAAAAAAGTCTTTGGAATTTTGATAGGAATTGCATTGAATCTACAACTTGCTTTGGACAAGATGGATGTCTTAACTATAATAAGTCTTCTAATTCGTAAACACTGGGTGTCTTTCCATTTATTTATGTCTTTTTATTTTTTCAGCAATGTTTTGTGCTTTTCAGCATACAAGTCTTTCACTTCCTTGGTTAATTCCTAAGTATTTTATTCCTTGTGGTGCTATTATGAATGGAATTTTTAAATTTCTTTTTTGGATAGCTCATCATTAGTATATGCAAATGCAATTGACTTTTTGTGCGTTGATTTTGTATCCTGCAACTTTGCTGAATTCACCTATTAGTTCTGTTAGTTCTAACAGGTTTTGGGTGAAATCTTTAGGATTTTCTGCATATTCCATCATGTTTTCTGTGAACAGAGATAATTTCACATCTTCTTGTCCATGTTGGATGCCTTTTGTCTATTTCCTCTGACTGCTGTAGTTGGAACTTCCAGTGCTGTGTTGAACAGCAGTGAAGAGTATGGGTACGTTTGCCTTGTTCCTGGTCTCAGAGGAGAGGCTTTGTGCCTCTCACCATTGAGTACAACCCTCACCGTGGGTTCTTCCTACATGGCCATTGTTATGTTGAGGTCGTTTCGTTCTAGCCTGGTTTTTTCCATGTTTTTATCATGAAAGGGTGTTGAATTTGTTCAAAGGCTCTTTCTGCATCGATTAAGGTCACGTGGTTTCTTTCCTTCATTTGGTTAACATGGTGTACAACATTGATCGGTTTTCATATGTTGAACCGTTCTTGCATTAAGGAACAAATTCCACCTGGTCCTGGAGTAGAATCCTTTTAATATGCTACTGAATTGGGTTTCTGCTACTATTTTGTTGAACTTTCCATTCTATTACAAAATAAAACGTTTTTATGTTTCATTGATTCATTCTCCTATTCCGGAAAATATCGAACATGCACATGGAATCCCTTTCATATGTGTCTTCGGTATCCCTGTGACCAAGAGCAAGAGAGAGTCACGAGAGGCAGAGATCCTCGGAGACCCAGGGCTTTGAGCTGGATGCAGGGCTGGCCAGGCCCCTGGGGTGTCTTGTGGCGGTGAAGACGGGGATCCTGTGGGTTCCACGTGTGGGAAAAGTGGTGAAGCCACCGTTTGATCATCTGATGATCAGAAGAGTGTGGGTGGCAGGAGCTGGCAGCTGTCACCAAAGCCACTTCCTGTTGTGCTTAGGCACTCAACCAAACTATGTTTTCCAGCCTCCCTTGATATTGAAGATTATCACAGGACTGAGTTCTGGCAAAGGAGTATGGGCATCAGGTGCACCAGCCTGGTCTCCAGGACACCCTGGGAAGCTGTTCCCGGGCTCTTTTTCCCTCTGTCTGGAACCAAAGTGACCCCAGGGCCATGTCTGGAAGCATGTATGGAAGGTGGAGGAATCCTAGGAGAAGGAATCCAGTTCCTGACCATTAGGAACAGAGCCAGCCATGAGCAGCACTGGACTCGAGAGTAAAATACACTTGACTGTGTGCAGCAGCAGAGATTTTTAGGGTTTTTCTATTATACTCACTGAGGTAGTCACCCATGTAGCCACACCACCATCTCTGGGTGTTGAGCTGCACTGGCCTTTCCCTCTGGAACACTCTGACCTCCCCGTCTCCTTCTTTCTAGAACACTCTGACCTCCCGGTCCCCTTCTTTCTGGAACACTCTGACCTCTCAGTTCCCTTCCTTCTGAAACACTCTGGCCTCCCTGGTCCCCTTCTTTCTGGAACACTCTGACATCCCTGTCCCCTCTCGCCTGGCTCTGCTGCCTGCCGGGCTGTGTCCCACGGCCAGGGCTCCAGGGTACAAGGGGAACCTCAGCCTCTCGGGTAGAGAAAAGTCGGGGAACTGACTCACAGCCTCACGCCTCTGGGGCCCCAGTCACTCTCCCACCTCCCCGCTACTGTACCTGCCCCACCCCCTCAGTCGCACACCTGCCCCACGGGAACACAGTGCAGCCTCTAGAAAAAGTCCAGGTGCTGCTTCCACACAGGCACCAAACCTGAACAGCAGCACAAAGGAAGGTGTCTGAAAGGCGCTTGCAACACTCACCCAGAGATAATGCTGCGGTTTCCACAACTGCTCTGTTTTAATATCGACTCCCACGAGTTGAGGGGACGTTATTTTCCTTATTTACAGATAAGGAAGGTGAATCTAGGCAGCCCCTCCCACTCACCCTCCTGCAGCAACGCCCCTGACACCCCTCTACCCACCCTGCTCCGGATGCCTGAGCTGCCTGCCCTACGTGATGGCCTCAGAGGTCTCAGCTGAGGACCTATGGGGGCACCTGTGAGGTCCAGTCATCTGAAGCCATGTCCACACTTGAAGACCCAGGCTCGCTGAGAAAGCTCGGCCTCGGCTGGGCTGCTGGGGCTGCAGGGGAGACCGGGATGACCCAGAGGGAGGAACCAGCACCAGGCTTCAGGAAGGGGGTGGTCGGGGATACTAGAGAGGAGAGTCCGCAGCAGGTCCCAGCTCCGCCGTGTGGCCAGGGACACCCCTGAGGCCTGGTGGCCCGTCCCTGCCCCCCCCGCCAGGGCTTATTCTCCCTCAGGGCACCCAAGAGGAGAAGCCTTCCCCTGCCCTCATACTCTCACTGCAAAGGCCGGGTAGGGCTGAGACATTTCGGAAGGAGACCCACTGCCCGCAGAGAGGGTCGGCCTCCTCCGGGGTTCTGGGGAGGGGACAGTGGCAGGAGGCGCCTGGTGAGATCTGGTGAGCGCCAGTTCCAGACTGGGGGATGTGGGGCACTGTCCGAGGTCCTGACCGTCTCTGGAGGGCCTGACTATGTCAGGCTCAGGACTCAGAGGACCTGTGCAGCAGCGAGAACAGAGGGGTCCGAGGAGGCAGAGACGGGGGAGATGGGGCTCACAGCGGCACTTGTCATGCAGACTCGGGGCTCCTGGGCATCTCTGATACTCAGGGGCCATGGGGTCAAGACAGATTCAGGGATCCGGCCAGGTCCAGGGACTGAGTGGCCTCAGGGTTGCCTCCATCCACTGCACCTGTGGGTCCCCACATGGCCTGAGTCAGCCCAACCTGGAGCTCCAGCCAGGGGCAGTGCCGGAATGAGCAGAGCCTCACCAGAGACCAGTGGTGGTGGACACGGAGGGGATGCCAGCCTCGGAAGGAGAAAGAGTTTATCTCCTAGAGGAGAGCTGTCCGGCCGGGGGCGTGACAGCAGCCTGGGGTCCAGAACAGAGGGAAGGGGCACCGTGCTGTGCGGCCCGGCTGTGCTTCAGCCTCCTGGGAGACTCAGCCCCCTGGGAGGCTGCCCACAAACAGGCCAGGCATCCACCTGGAGGAATGAGCTCCCTGTCAGCTCCGTGGCTCCCCAAACTGGCACATATACCCAAGTCAGACAACACAGAAGCATGGTCTCCATGTGGAGTGGAACGCAGACCCCCTGCCCAGGCCCTGCTGGCTGACCTTGGGCCCCTTCCAAGCCACTAAGCCCTCATCACAAAAGTCAGACGTGCTGATCTCTGAAGCCAGGCCTGACGCCGGGGGCCTGGTTTTCCGCTCTTGACGGGAATAGCTCACAGCTGTGTGTCTATATTGGAAGCCGCTTCTACCAAGCCGTTATTTATATATCTCCTTCCCAAATGGAAATATAAGGAAATGTGTTAGCAATTTTGACTTTATTTCATAAAACACAGGATGAGGCCAAATGGAAGTCTGTTTCTGAATAAGATTACAGATTACAGATCTGAAAAACAAAGTTGTCTTTCAGCTGCAAATATCATTTAGAGAAAATGTCTTGTTTTGTAAAAAGAAGCTGTGTGTTGACAGATTTCTTCCCCTCAAATTCTAGTGGAATTTCAAAGCTCTCAGAGGTTCTAAGCTCTCAAAGTTCTACCTGTGGGGGAGGTGGTGCTTGCATCCTGGACACCCCCTGCCCCCTGCAGGCCCAGTGCAGTGGGGTCGCCAGATGCAGCTCTGTGCCCACAGGCTTGGTGGCAGGGGCAGGGCTGGCTGCCTTGGGGGGGGGATGCCACCTCCGCCCTGACCAGCACCTCAGGTACACCAGCCCAGCAGCAGGATGCAGAGGTTCCAGGATCCCCATAGCAGGACAAACATCCTCATCCTTCCCTGGGCATCTGGAAACCCAGCTATGCCATCGAAGGCTTCCGGGAATGCGCACCTTGCCACTCGCAGCTTGCCCCCCACCCCCAGCTTGTCCCCCACCCCAGGCTTGTCCCCCACCCCCAGCTTGTCCCCCACCCCGGGCTTGTCCCCCACCCCCAGCTTGTCCCCCACCCCCGGCTTGTCCCCCACCCCGGGCTTATCCCCAACCCCCAGCTTGTCCCCCACCCCGGGCTTATCCCCCACCCCCAGCTTGTCCCCCACCCCACCTTTCCTTTAACTCTTGCTCGGCCTCATGTAGAGGTTGAAGGGAACACCCCCAGGCAGGTGACAGCTCCCCACCATCAGGTGACCCACCCGCTGCCTGCCTCCCACAGCCCTCTCACTTGCATCCCCCCAGCAACGCCCCTGAGCCCCCACTTCCTGCCCTGCTTGGCAATGCCTGAGCTGCCTCCCCTATGTGATGGCCTCAGAGGTCTCACAGGGAAGCCTGAGACCCCCGGTGCCATGCCCACCCTGCCCACAGGACCCTTGAAGACCGCAGGTGGCCACGGGCTCCCTCCTTTCTGTCCCCTAGTTCCTCACTTCCTGGTGGTCTCTCCTCGCCTGTCACCTCCCCGAAGCCTTCCTTGGCTGTCCAGGCACCTCTCAGCACACATCTTCCTCTTCCCACCCTGGGTGTCGCATCTGCACGCGTCAGTCAGCGCGCTTGTGCTGGTCTCTCCTTCCCGCTGCTGGTCAACCTCGCCGGGCACCTACCATAGGCCCTGCATCCATGATAGGGACCGGCAGAGCTCTGGGGAGGGCACTGAACCTAGGAGGGCTTCCTGGAGGTCAGTGAGAGTGGAGCTGGGAGTATGAGGAGGACCATCACCCCTGGACTGGGTTCCTGCATATATGAGAGAGGAGACTATGCCATTCCTGCATATACAGATAGGAGAGAGTATCATTCCCGCATATACAGAGAGGAGAGGGTTCCATTCCCGCATACACAAAGAGGAGAGTGTATCATTCCTGCATATACAGATAGGAGAGAGTATCATTCCCACATATACAGAGAGGAGAGGGTTCCATTCCCGCATACACAAAGAGGAGAGTATACCCTTCGTGCACATGCATAACCTCATTGCATGGTGATGAGAAGCCTCGGGCGTGCGTGTGCATGGGCAGTGGGCAACACACAGCTCTTCCCAGTGATGCCGCTTCTGTCTTTAAAATTATGATTAGTAATGAGCGCAGAATTTTTCTTGAAAAAACAAGAGTAAGAAGTCATTTAACGATTTCCAAACTAATTACGAATATGGCCATACTTGAAAAGCCACTCCCTAAAAGTGATGACTTGGCTCAAGCTGCAGTGAGAACCCGCGCAGGAGGCACCCGCAGCCATGCCACTTTTCACCCCGGCCCGAGGCAGAGACCCCTTCACATCCCCACCTTGCCTGCCCCTGCCTCCTCAGTGGGGTGATTGAATAAAGGACGTTGGTTCTGGTTATCATCTTTGAGCTGCCAGGTTTTCTAATGGCTGCATGGAGATATCATTCGCATACCCTCAAACTCACACGCCTAAAGTGCCCAACTCAATGCCTTTTAGTATATTCACAGGCTGTGCGTCTATCATCACAATTTTAGAATATTTTATCACCTCAAAAAGAAAGAAATCCTGCTTCCAGCAGCCATCACTCCGAGTCTCCCGTTTCCCCGGCCCCTGTCCATCATGAAGCCACTCTCTGTCTCTGTAGATGTGTCTGTTCAGGACATTTCACATCAATTCAATCATACACCATGTGGTCCGTGGAGACCAGCTTTGTTTACTCAGCATGATGCTTTCGAGACTCTGTGGGGGCGATCTGGCTGTGGCATCTGTCACCCCATTGATTACCAGGGTTGATTCCACTGATGTGGCCAGCTCAGCGGCGTTCCCTTCCCGCCTGACCACTCCATGTGCCTCCCTCCCAAAACTGTGTGCTCAGCCAAAGAAAATGACCTTCCCAAATAGAAAAGGACCGTTCTTCAGTCCGGGGTGTCCGAGCAGCCATGCTTCCCTGCTAGAACCTCCAAAGAAGCTCTCGAGGTCCATCCATGGTGCAACAGGAATCAGACCTTTGTTGCCATTTAGGGTTTAATACGATTCCATTGTATGGATTACATCACATTTTGTGTAACTACTTATCCCTTGGCAGAAATTTGGGTTGTTTCCACTTTTTGGCTATCACTAATCATGCTGCTATGAACACAGATGTACAGCTTTGTCCATGGACACGTTTGCCTTTCTCCTGGGTAAATGCCTAGTAGAATTCCTGGGTCATCTGGTAACTCTATATTTGACATTGGAGGGAAAATGAGACTGTTTTCCACAGTGCTACACCATTTGCCCCTCCTGCCAGTGATGGATGAGGGATCTGGTTCTCCACATCCTCCCAACACCTGTCATTGTGCCCTTTAGACTACAGCCATCCCAGTGGATGTTAAGCGTTGTCTCTTTGTGGCTTTGATTTGCCTGTTCCTGACAGCTGCTGAAGTTGAGCATATGTCCATGTCCCTAGTGGTCCATTGGTGTGGTTTGGCTCTGTGTCCCCACCCAAATCTCATCTTGTAGCTCCCATAATTCCTACGTGTTGTGGAAGGGACCAAGTGGGAGATGACTGAATTATGAGGGTGAGTCTTTCCTGTGCTGTCCTTGTGGTAGTGTATAAGTCTCACGAGATCTGATGGTTTGATAAAGGGAAACCCGTTAGGCTTAGCACTCATTTTCTTTTGCCACCACCATGTAAGAAGCGCCTTTCACCTCCTACCATGATTCTGAGGCCTCCCCAGCCATGTGGAACTGTAAGTCCAATTAAACCTCTTTTTCTTCCCAGTCTTGGGTATGTCTTTATCAGCAGCGTGAAAACAGAATAATACAGTAAATTGGTACCAGTGGAGTGGGGCACTGCTGAAGAGTTACCCAAAAACATGGAAGTGACTTTGGAACTGGGTAACAGGCAGGGGTTGGAACAGTTTGGAGGGCTCAGAAGAAGACAGGAAAATGTGGGAAAGTTTGGAACTCCCTAAAGACTTGTTGAATGGCTTTGACAAAAATGCTGATAGTGATATGGACAATGAAATCCAGGCTGAGGTGGTCTCAGATGCAGATGAGGAACTTGTTGAGAACTGGGGCAAAAGTGACTCTTATTATGTTTTAGCAAAGAGATTGGCAGCATTTTGCCCCTGCCCTAGAGATGTGTGGTACTTTAAACTTGAGAGAGATGATTTAGGGTATCTGGCAGAAGAAATTTCTAAGCAGCAAAACATCGAAGTGGTGACTTGGGTGCTGTTAAAGGCATTCAGTTTTAAAAGGGAAACAGAGCATAAAAGTTTGGAAAATTTGCATCCTGATGGTGTGATAGAAAAGAAAATCCCATTTTCTGAGGAGAAATTCAAACCAGCTGCAAAAATTTGCATAAGTAACAAGGAGTGAATGTTAATCCCCAAGACAATGAAGAAAATGTCTCCAGAGCATGTCAGAGGTCTTCATGGTAGCCCCTCCCTTCACAGGCCTGAAGGTTTAGGAGGAAAAAGTGGTTTCGCAGGCTGGGCCCAGGATCCCCGCACTGTGTGCAGCCTAGGGACTTAGTGCCCTGCATCCCAGCCACTCTGAAAGGGGTCACAGTAGAGCTTGGGCTGTGGCTTCAGAGGGTGGAAGCCCCAAGCCTTGGCAGCTTCCACGTGGCATTGAGCGTGAGGGTGCACAGAAGTCAAGAATTGAGGGTTGGGAACCTCCTCCTAGATTTCAGAAGATGTATGGGAACTATTACTGCTGTAATAGTACCTTCTATAATTCTTATATGTTCTAGATATAAATGATCAAATATTTGATTTGCAAATATTTTCTCCCATTCAGTGGGTTGTCTTTTCATTTGCTATAATAGAGACATAGTGTCCTTTGATACACAAACGTTTTTAATTTTGATGAAGTTCAACATACCTGTTTTCTCTTTTGTTGCTTGTGATTTTGGTATCATATTTAAGACACCATTACCTATCCAAAGATTTACATGTGTGTTTCCTTCTAAGAGTCTTATAGTTTTAGCTCTTGCAGTTAGATCTTTGAGCTGCTTTGAGTTAATTTTTTGTATGTGTGAAGTGGGAACTCAAATTTATTATTTTGCATATGCATATACAGCTGTCCCAACAGGGTTAGTTGAAAAACTATTCTTTTCCCCCAATAAATGGTCTTAATGTCTTTGCCAAAAACCAACTAAGGGTTTAATTTCTGGGCTCTCTATTCCACTGATCTGTATGTCCAGCCTTGTATCATTACCACACTGTCTCCATTACTGGTGTTTTGTATTCAGTTTTGAAATAAGGAAGTGTGAGTCCCCCAGCTTTGTTCTTTGTAAAGTTTTGAGTTTTGAGGTTATATTCAGGGTCTTTTTAGATTCCATACTAATTTTAGGATGGATTTTTTTCTGTTTCTGCAAACAGGTCAACTTGCGTTTGGATAGGGATTGCACTGATTCTGCAGATCAATTTGGAGAGTATTGCCATCTATTCAGTATCAGTCTTATGGTCCATGAATTTGAAATGTCTTTCCATTTATTTAGGTCTAATTTAATTGCTTTCAACAATGTTTTGATGTTTTCAGAGTTTAAGTTCTCCACTCTCTTGTTAAACATATTCCTAAATGATGTTCCATCTTTTATTTCTGATTTTAGTAAGCTCAGTCTTCTCTCTTTCTTTCTTAGTCTAGCTAAAGGTTGGTCAGTTTTGCTGATCTTTTGGAAGAATCAGCTTTTATTTTACTGATTTTCTCTATTTTCTAATCTATATTTCACTAACTTTTTTCTATTCTTTATTATTTCCTTCTTTCTGCCTGCTTGAGGTTTAGTTTGTTCTTCTTTTTTCACTATCTCAAGTTGGGAGGTTAGGTTGTGGATTTGAAAGCTTTCTTCTTTTTAAATGTAAGGGTTCTCAGATGTAAACTTCCTCTCTGCACTGCTTTAGCTGCATTCCATACGTTTTGGTATGTTGTATCTCCAATTTCATTTATCTCAAAGTATTTTCTTATTTTCCCTGTGATTTTGTCATTAATCTGTTTTGTTATTTAGGAATGTGTGTTACTTAATGTACACATATTTGTGAATTTCCCAAGTTTCTTTCTGTTTTTTTTTCTAATTTCACTCCATTGTACTCAGTGATTGTGTTTTGAATGGTTTCAATCCTTTGAAAGTTACTGAGGCTGATGGATTCACAGCCAAATTCTACCAGAGGTACAAAGAGGAGCTGGTACCATTCCTTCTGAAACTATTCCAAACAACAGAAAAAGAGAGACTCCTCCCTAACTCATTTTATGAGGCCAGCATCATCCTGATACCAAAACCTGGCAGAGACACAACAAAAAAAGAAAATTTCAGGCCAATATCCCTGATGAACGTGATGCAAAAATCCTCAATAAAATACTGGCAAACCGAGTTCAGCAGCACATCAAAAAGCTTATCCACCACGATCAAGCCAGCTTCATCCCTGGGATGCAAGGCTAGTTCAACATATGCAAATCAATAAACATAATCCACCATATAAACAGAAACAATGACAAAAACCACATGATTATCTCGATAGATCCAGAAAAATGCTTTTGATAAAATTCAACATCCCTTCATGCTGAAAACTCTCAATAAACTAGATATTGATGGAACATATCTCAAAATAATAAGAGCTATTTATGACAAACCCATAGCCAATATCATACTGAATGGGCAAAAGCTGGAAGCATTCCCTTTGAAAACCGGCACAAGACAAGGATGCCCTCTCCTACTCAACACAGTATTCGAAGTTCTGGCCAGGGCAATCAGGCAAGAGAAAGAAATAAAGGTGTTTGAATAGGAAGAGAGGAAGTCAAATTGTCTCTGTTTTCAGATGACATGATTCTATATTTAGAAAACTCCATCGTCTCAGCCCAAAATCTTTTTAAGCTGATAAGTAACTTCAGCAAAGTCTCAGGATAGAAAATCAATGTGCAAAAATCCCAAGCATTCCTATATGCCAATAATAGACAAGCAGAGAGCCAAATCATGAGTGTACTCCCATTCACAATTGCTACAAAGAGAACAAAATACTTAGGAATACAACTTACAAGGGACATGAAGGACCTCTTCAAGGAAAACTACAAACAACCTCTCAAGGAAATAAGAGAGGACACAAACAAATGGAAAAAAAATTCCATGCTCATGAATAGGAAGAATCAATATCATGAAAATGGCCATACTGCCCAAAGTAATTTATAGATTCAATGCTATTCTCATCAAGCTACCACTGACTTTCTTTGCATAATTGGAAAAAACTACTTTAAATCTCATATGGAACCAAAAAAGAGCCTGTATAGCCAAGCCAATCCTAAACAAAAACAACAAAGCTGGTGGCATCACACTACCTGACTTCAAACTATACTACAAGGCTACAGTAACCAAAACAGCATGGTACAGGTACCAAAACAGATATATAGATCAATGGAACAGAATGGAGACCTCAGAAATAATACCACACATCTACAACCATCTGATCTTTAACAAACCTGACAAAAGCAATGGGGAAAGGATTCCCTATTTAACAAATGGTGCTGGGAGAACTGGCTGGCCATATGCAGAAAACAGAAACTAGACCCCTTCTTTACGCTTTATATAAAAATTAACTCAAGATGGATTAAAAACTTAAATGTAAAACCTAAAACCATAAAAACCCTAGGAGAAAACCTAGGCAATACCGTTCAGGACATAGGCATGGGCAAAGACTTCCTGACTAAAACACCAAAAGCAATTGCAACAAAAGCCAAAATTGACAAATGGGATCTAATTAAACTAAAGAGTTTCTGTAAGCAAAAGAAACTATCATCAGAGTGACCAGGCAACCTACAGAGTGGGAGAAAATTTTTGCAATCTATCCATCTGACAAACGTCTAATATCCAGAATCTACAAGGAGCTTAAACAAATTTGCAAGAAGAAATCAAACAACCATATCAAAAAGTGGGCAAAGGATATCAACAGACACTTCTCAAAAGAAAACATTTATGCGGCCAATAAACATATGAAAAAAAGCTAATCATCACTGGTCATTAGAGAAATGCAAATCAAAACCACAGTGAGATACCATCTCACACCAGTTAGAATGGCAATTAATAAAAAGTCAGGAAACAACAGATGGTGGCAAGGCTGTGGAGAAATAGGGACACTTTTACACTGTTGGTGGGAGTATAAATTAGTTCAACAATTGTGAAAGATGTGGAAGACAGTGTGGCAATTCTTCAAGGATCTAGAACCAGAAATACCATTTGAGCCAGCAATCCCATTACTGGGTATATACCCAAAGGATTATAAATCATACTACTATAAAGACACATGCACACGTATGTTTATTGCAGCACTATTTACAATGGCAAAGACTTGGAAGCAACCCAAATGCCCATCAGTGATAGACTGAATAAAGAAAATGTAGCACATGTATACCATGGAATACTATGCAGCCATAAAAAAAGAATGAGTTCATGTCGTTTTCAGAGACACAGATGCAGATGGAAGCCACCATTCTCAGCAAACTAACACAGGAACAGAAAACCAAACGCCGCATGTTCTCACTCATAAGTGGGAGTTGAACAATGAGAACACATGAACCATAGGGAAGGGGACATCATACACCAGTGCCTGTTGGAGGGTGGGGGGCAAGGGGAGGGAGAGCACTAGGACAAATACCTAATGCATGCGGGGCTTAAAACCTAGATGATGGGTTGATAGGTGCAGCAAACCACCATGGCACATGTGTACCTATGTAACAAACCTGCACATTCTGCACATGTATCCCAGAACTTAAAGTAAAATAAAAAATTTAAAAAAGAAAGTTACTGAGGCTGATTTAATGGTCTAGTATGTGATCTATCATGAAGAACATCCCATGTGTGCTTGAAAAGAATGAGTGTTCTGCTGTTGTGTGGAGTGGTCTGCAGATACCACTTAGATCTACTTGGTTGCAATGTGTTTGAGTTTTTCATTTCCTGTTGCTATTCTGCCTGATTGTTCTATCCATTATTGAAAATGAAGCATTGATGTCTCCAACTATTTTTGTTGAAATGTCTATGTCTCCATTCAATTCTGTCAGTTTTTGTTTTACATATTTTGGGGCTCTGTTGTTAGGTGCCTATGTTTACAATTGTTATTTTACCTGAAGAATTGGCTTTTATCATTATAAAATATTCCTCTTTATCCCTAGTAACACTTTTTGTTTTAAATTTCTGTAAGTACTCCAGCTCTCTTATGGTTGCTGTTTGCATGGTATGTATTTTTCATCCTTTTACTTTCAGCATTTTTGTATCTCTGAATCTAAAATCTGTCTCCTTTAGACAGTATATAATTGGATATTGGTTCTTTATCCAATCTATCTCTGCCTTTTTATTGGATTGTTTAATCCATTCACATTTAATGTAATTATGAATATAGTTGAATTTGTCTGCATTTTACCTTTTGTTCCGTATATGTCTCCTGGTCTCATGTCTTTTTTTTTGTTGTTGTTGTTAATCTATTCCTCCTTTACTGATTTCTTGTGTAATTAAGTGAATATTTTCTAGTGTAATTTTTTTATTCCTTTCATGGCTTTTTCACCATATTTTAAGTTATTTTCTTAGTGATTGCTCTACAGCTTACCACATATGCTTAACATATCAGAATCTACTTCAGATTTATATTAACTCCAATTATATGTTGGCATGTTATCCTTATATTATTTGTTATATTTTCCTTGTTTATATTATCCTTTCTTATTTACCACTTATTATTCTCTTCATTTGTCTTTTCTTTAACTTTTTTTTTTTTTTTGGTATAGATGAGGCCTCACTGTGTTGACCAGGCTGGTCTTGGAACTCCTGGGTTCAAGTGATCCACCATCTCAGCCTCCCAAAGTGCCGAGATTTCAGGCATGAATCACCCCGGCCACCTTCATTTGTTTCTGTGGGTCTGAGTTACCATCTGTTGTGACTTCTTTACTTCAATACAATGTTGTTCCCCATACCTCCTTTGTGCTATTGTCAAATATATTCAATTTTTGTTTGTTACAGGTCCAGGAATACAACCATATACATATTGTTTTACACAATTGATTTTCAAATCACTCAAAGAAAGAAGAAATGAGCATTTATACTGTCTTTTGTAATTCATTATTACATTTCTAGGGCTCTTTTTTTTTGGTGTGGATTCACATTTCCATCTGGGATCACTTTCAAGGCAGATCTGCCAACCATGAATTATTTTGGCTTTTGTTTATCTGAGAACTTATTTGGCCTTCATGTTGAAAGATCGTTTTCAGGCTATGACAATCTTGATTTACAGGTTTGTTTGGGTTTTTGTTCAGTCCTTTAAATATGTCATCCTACTGCCTCCTGGCCTTCATTGTTTCTGATGAAAAGTCACCTGTCAATCTTGTTGGAGTGACCATGACCATGACCATGAGGAGTCATTTTTTTCTCTTGCTACTTTCAGGATGTTTTTGGTTGTTTTTTGTTTTGTTTTGTTTTGTTTTGTGTTTTGCTTTTGGCTTTCATTCACTATTTACTATGATGAGTCTGCATGGGGATTTCTTTGCATTTATTCTACTTTGAGGTCACAGGGTTTCTCAGATGTATAGATTAATGTGTTCAGCAAATTTGGGAAATTTCCAGGCATTATTTGTTCACATATTTGTTCTGTCTTTTCTCCTTTTCTTCTCAAGTAAACCTGTGATGAGGATGTTGGTGACTGAAAGCTGTCCCACATTGCTCTGAGGTTCTATTCATTTTTCTTCCATGTTCTGTTTTTCAGATTGCATATCTCTATTAATCTATATTCACATTCACTGATTCCTTCTTCTGCCAGTTCTAAACCACCATTGACCCCCTCTAAAAAATCTTTTTCAATTATTGTATTTTTCAACTCCAACATTTTCACTTCTCTTTTATAGTTTCTTTTTATTCATAGCCTGTATTTGAGTCTCTATTGATAGTTTCTATTCATACTCTCACTGTCTTCATGTCTTCCTTTACTTCTTTCTTGTAGAAAGTAAAAGTTCCTCTTCAAAGTTTCCCTTCTTGTTAAAGAATAAATCATAAGTGTTAGAAATAATAGTTTCTTTTAAAGACTAACTTTATGCTAGACATGCTCATGGACATGTAGTACATTGTGTGTCCTTGTACTTTAACCAAGATATCTGTGCTGGATGTGCTCACAGGCATGTCCCAGCTCGCAGCCTATACCCCTTCCTTATTTGGGAATGTTATTACTTTTCTAATTTCTTTCATAAGCAGCTTCCTCTTTTCCTTTATCCTTCCATTACTTTTACCTATTTAGAAAAGTTTTATACTGTTAGCCAATCAGGTTTTAGTTTAAATTGTGCTGTCTGGCTCTGGCCAATGGAGACAGGACACAGTAACAGGGACAAACTCCATAAGGGATAAAAATTGCTTCCCTCCTTTGTTCAGGTGTGCTCTCACCATTATTCCATCTGCGAGGAGCACCCTTTCTGCAGGAAGTAAAGATTGCCTTGCTGAGAGAATTAAATTTATGTTCAAGTGCTATTTCTTTGCAGCACCGGGGAGCAAGCATTTACATATAACAATTCTGCATGGTTTTCTTTAGTTCTTTGACTGTATTAATGATGGATACTTGGAGGTCCCTGTCTGTTAAGTCTGGCATCTGATCCCTCCCATGGGCAGCTTCTGTTACTGCTCTTTTCCCTGTGTATCCGTCATGCATTCCTATTTATTTTAATGTCTCTTAGGTTTTGTTAAGAACTGGACATTTTAAAAACTATTTTTTTTTTTTTTTTTGAGACGGAGTCTGGCTCTGTCGCCCAGGCTGGAGTGCAGTGGCGCAATCTCGGCTCACTGCAAGCTCCGCCTCCCGGGTTCACGCCATTCTCCTGCCTCAGCCTCCCAAGTAGCTGGGACTACAGGCGCCCGCCACTACACCCGGCTAATTTTTTTGTATTTTTAGTAGAGACGGGGTTTCACCGTGTTAGCCAGGATGGTCTCGATCTCCTGACCTCGTGATCCGCCCGCCTCGGCCTCCCAAAGTGCTGGGATTACAGGCATGAGCCACCGCGCCCGGCCTTAAATACTATTTTATAGTAACTCTGGATACTGATTCCCAACTCCCCCACCCCCTAGGGCTTGTTTTTGTTGTTGTTTGCTTATTTATTTCTGACTTGGCTAGGTTACTTTAGTAACATTTATTTCCCCCGTAGAATGGCATTTCCCCCTTCAGCGGCATTCTCTAGTGGGCTCAGCCTTGGGTGTATACACAACCACCCTAGATGACAGCAGTTTTGTTTTCACTGGGGCTATTCGTGTCTCTTTCCCTGATCTCTCTGTTAAGCTCTCTGCCTCATTTGCCATTACCCTCAGCCTGTTAAGCTCCACTAATTACCTGCTGGTCGCTCTATTGTTTTTCACTAAGCCCTGGGGCATTAATTGCTCAGCACACTAATTCAATTAAATTCAGGCAGAAATAGTTTTGAGTTCCAGTCTTAGGTTGATTCTGACCCAGGAGGGCACTTCTTAGCTATCTCTTTACTTAGTTCTTTCCAGCAAACTAGCTGGCCCGTGGTAACAGCTCATTGCTGTTAATTAGGAACTACTGTTTTCTTTTTTTTAACTTTCATTTTAGGTTCAGAGGTACATGTGCAAGTTTGTTATACAGGTAAACTCCTGTCATGGGGGTTTGTTGTGCAGATTATTTCATTACTCAGATACTAAGCCTAGTACCTAATAGTTATTTTTTCTTATCCTCTCCCTCCTCCCACCCTCAATTTTAACAGCACCTGATATATGGAAGGAACTCAACGGTTTCCTGAATTTTTGACTTAGCTTTCTTACAATAACGTATGATGTACACTTGTCTCATGCAGGCTAAAGGCAGAGGGAGCAGGCAGGGCTGCTTGGGGGTCCAAACCCACAAAGCCTGCCCCTGGGAAAGGGACTGGGTGCTGTGAGGCTTAGAGGCTCCAGCTCAGCCTGAAAGGTGCAGGTCAGGCCTCTGCTGGCAGGCAGGGAGCCCTTCAGGGGTGATTTTCATGGAGTGTGAAACTGGACCAGAGACCCCTACACAAACCCGAGGCCCCTGGGCTCAGAGGTTAGAGGTCAGATGCTGCCCTTGTCTTCCTGTTTTCCCAGGAGGAGGCTGCCTACGGGACCCAGGACAATGGCACCCGGGTGCCCAGTGCACGCCCGGGGTCCCCACCACCAGTACCACCCCACCTACCACAGGCCCAGGACGTTGGGCTCAGCCCCAGCCCCAGAGGAAGGAGGAAACTGACAGGTCCAGGACCTTGGGCTCAGCCTCAGCCCCAGAGGAAGGGAGAGACCAAGGACAGCAGCACCTGGGTGCTCAGTGCACGCCTGGGGTCCCCACAACCAGTGCCATCCCCACCCCCTGCAGGCCGAGGACCGTGGGCTCAGCCCCAGCCCCAGCCCCAGCCCCAGCCCCAGAGGAAGGAGGCTGCAGGGCCCTCCACCTTCTGTACTCAGGGCCTGTCTGGAGTTTTCCTAATTAGCTCTCACTGTCTCCAGGTGATGTGAGCCAACTGCATGTGTGTGACGCTATTCACAGCACAGAGGTCAGAGCTGGTGCTCCCAACCACAGGTGTTCAGGGCACAGACGCTGCCTTACTTGGCCCAGTTACACATGCAGCTTTTCTATTGATTTTCCGTCAAGCGAGCCTGCTGCAGACCCAGCTTCTGGGAGTCCTGAAGGACCCACAATCCCTAGGGTTAACCTGCCCGGCTCCCCTAGGTAGTCCCACATCCTCCACCCACCAGCACAGGGGACGTTCATGACCCCCACCCGGGCACAGAGCTGTAGGGAGGGGGGGGTCTCGTGGAAGG
Source organism: Gorilla gorilla gorilla (assembly GCF_029281585.2). Taxonomy (NCBI): domain Eukaryota; kingdom Metazoa; phylum Chordata; class Mammalia; order Primates; family Hominidae; genus Gorilla; species Gorilla gorilla. Next base: position 47,796,140 of record NC_086018.1, read on the forward strand.
TGAGCCTGGAGGCAGGGCCGTGCCCCTGGAGCCATACAGGGGCTCAAAAGGACCTCCTTTCCCCTCCTGGGCACACCAACCAGACTGCGTCCAGCCTGGGCCCTGGGGTCTCAGAGCTTTTCCCGGGAGAAAGACACCCCAGCCTCCCCTGACGAGCTTGTTCCCAGGACAGCAGCGGCCGGGTTGGACGCCCAGTAAGGGGGCCTCGTCTCCTACCCTCTCCATCAAGACAATCATACAGGGAAGAAAGGCTTCAGTGCCAGGGGAAAGTAGGGGGCCTAGGACAGAAGCAGCCCCCGGGGGAGGCAGGGGTTAGCCTCCAGGAGCTCCCGGTGGGGAAGAGCCTGGCAGAAATGTGAGCAGCGCTCTGGAATGAGTCAACCAGCGACAGCAGGCAAGCGGGGGCACGCTCCAATTGTCCTGAGAAGGGCCAGTTTCTGAGCCAAGGCTGCAGCAGCCTAAAGTCCCTGTGGCTGCAGCCTCCATCCCACCAGTCACAGCGACCAAGCCTCGTGGGGAAGACCTCACCCTGCTCCCCTCTGGCCAACCGGGGTCTGCACTCTGAGCCTCTCCAGAGTGTCCGGCAGGGCCTGCAGGGCAGGAGGCAGCGCCCACTCCGTGGGGAGCACAGGTGCCCTTCACCCCTACCCCACCCACAGGGCTCCAGGCAGGACAGGCAGGGCAGGGGTCCGCAGCCCCCCACATGGCCATCCCGGGGCTCCACGGCATCGCCTGGAACGTCTCTGAGCAGCTCTGCCCGAGCCTTCCCCTCCAGAGCAGGCCCCGACCCCCAGCCCCAGGCTCACCACAAGGCCCCCGTCCTCAGCCAGGGCCCCCATGCACTGCCCCAGGTGTCCCAGCCCCGATGGCTACTCCCCGGGGGTCCCACCGCAGTCCCTGTTTCACCCCTGACCCCTCTGCTGGGACATCCGGCCAGGGACCACTGGGCCCTGTGCCCTCACATGCGGTTCAACGTCCCCACCCCATGGCAGCCTTCTGGGGACTCCCGTTGGGGATCGTGGGGGCGGCACCAGTATGGGGCAGGGGACAGAGCCGATTCCCTGCGTGGGGTGTGGTTTGGTCCGCGAGGGCTATGGGGTCCTGGGGGAACGGTGGGCGGCGACCAGGAGAGCCCAGCAGGGACCCCCCCATGCCAGGCCCAGCGCGGCCAGGAGGACCCAAGAGGGGTGAATGAATGAATGAACGAACGAATGAATGAGGGAAGGAAGGGAAGGGGAGTGGAGGGGAGGCCAGGCCCTGAGGGCAGGGCAGGTCCCACCCCTGTCTCAGGCCCCCCATGAGGCAGATGGGCCCACCCTGCAGGAGCCCCTCATTCACTGCCCTGGGAGATGCCCAGCCATGTCCTGCCCTGCGGGGCCTCAGGGTCCAGGGAAGAAGTGGCCCCTTCCGGCCCCTCACAGAGGCGCCCGCTGCACCTGAGGGTCCTCGACCCCACCCCGCCATCCCCCGGACCCCCGCCCTGGGCTCCAGCTTCCTCCCCGCCAGCCCCACCATCCCCGGGAAAGGCCACGCTGTCTCCTGCCTCCCCGTGGAGGTCTCATGAGCCGCCGCGCCCCGGGCTGCGAAGAAACACCCCAGTCCCCTCCCCCACGACCCTCCCTGCCTCCTGGGTACCCTGCAGACCCCACATGGGACTCCCAGGCAGGTGTGACCTCGAAGAGAAGCCACATTTCACCACCTCCTCAGAGACTCAGATGAAGGTCCACACACTAAATGCAGATCTGGAGGAGGCGGAGCAGGGTCACTTCTGACTTTTTTTTGTTTTTGTTTTTGTTTTTGTTTGAGATGGAGTCTCGCTCTGTCGCCCAGGCTGGAGTGCGATCTCGCAGTGGTGCGATCTCAGCTCACTGCAAGCTCCGCCTCCCGGGTTCACGCCATTCTCCTGCCTCAGCCTCCCAAGTAGCTGGGACTACAGGCGACCACCACCAGGCCCGGCTAATTTTGTTTTTGTATTTTTAGTAGAGACGGGGTTTCACTGTGTTAGCCAGGATGGTCTCGATCTCCTGACCTTGTGATCCGCCCACCTTGGCCTCCCAAAGCTCTGGGATCACAGGCGTGAGCCACTGCGCCCGGCCCAGACTTTTCCTTTCTGTGAATGCTACATGTCTTGGCATCTAGCCTGACAGGTAGAATTTACTTGCAAGGAGCTCACATTGATCATCAGTCAAGGATCAGGACTCCAGAAGTAAATCATACAGAAAGTGATCACACCATGTCTCAGGCCACACATGGCCCGTGCGCGCCAGGCCCAGGCCAAGCCTGTGGCAGAGTGGGCAGGTGACCCTGGGAGGAGCAGAGGAGACGGGAAGGCAGGTGCCCCTCAGCTCCCTGCAGCGCCCACCTGGCTGTGGTTTCTCACCCAGAACAAGAAGAATGAAGACCAAACCCTGAGGGGAAGATGTTTCCCAGCCTCTGGGCCAGAAAAGCTGCTCCAGGGAGGAGAGGGGTTGCACATGGTGCCCCACGTCCCCTGTCAGAGGCCGCTGGCAGGACCACATCCCAGAGCACCCCCAGAACCCGGGAGGCGCAGGCCTGGAGCCCGGCCAGGCACACACCAGGGCTACTCCGACCCTGGAAAGAGGTTAGAAACAGCCGCTGTCTGGATTCTCAATGACAAAGGGATGGATGTTCAGGAAGACAGAGGGGGAGTGGGGTGTGGGAAGGAGGACATTGAACAGAAAGGGCCTGGATGCCCACAATAACAAAAGCAAAAGCTGAGGAAACTTCACAGGGGGCAGGGTTGGAAAGAGGAGGGGCGGGATTCAGGCTAGACATAGGAGGGGTGGGGTTCAGGCTAGACAGAGGAGGGGTGTGGTTTAGGCTAGACAGAGGAGGGGTGTGGTTTAGGCTGGACAGAGGAGGGGGTGGGGTTCAGCCTGGACAGAGGAGGGGGTGGGGTTCAGACTGGACAGGAGGGGTGGGGTTCCGGCTGGACAGAGAAGGGGTTGTGGTTCAGGCTGGACAGAGGAGGGGGTGGGGTTCGGGCTTGTTCTGCAAACCCAGCGTGGGTACCTCGGCCTTTCTTATCCCCAGCATGCACTTGGAGCCTGTGCCCCTCACCTGTCGGCGCTCCCAGCTCGGGGGCTTGTGCCCCTTCCTGGTCCCCTCCCCTTGGGTGTTGCCGGGACCTGTTTCTTGCTCCTAAGCCACATCATAGGATCAAAGCGATAGAGTGTCCGTGGCTAAGCGTGTGTGCACGACCACACCACGTACGATTGTGACCCTGCCTTGCTGGAGCCGCTGTCTCCTTTGCTGCGGGAACACAGCAGCCGTGCTGGGCAACACCACGTACCTGGGACCTTCGGTGGCCTCCAGCACCAGAGTGCAGCCTCTGGACAAAAACCAGTGAGAAAATGAAGCCGTCAGTCCTACAGTTGAAAGGACGGATGGTTGCCAGCACCCTGAGTGAGTGTGGAGGTGAACTCTGCCCCAGCTCAGCCTCCAGCCCAGCCGCCACCTGATGGCAGCCTGTGGGCCCAGCAGAGGACCCCACGAAGTGGCGCCAGACTGCTGGCCACAGAGACTGAGATGACAGATGTGGGTCGTTTTGAGCTGCAAGGTTTGTGGTGACCTTGTTACACAAGGACAGACGCTAACACGACGGGTTCCCACAGCAGGTCTCCAGGGCTCAGGGAGTTCTAATCACGAGACCTCGGGGGGGGGGGGTCTTTCGGCTGAGTGCAGAGAATAACGCGGCTGAAGGTCATGGCCAGACGCCTGAGGACAGATCACCAGCCACTGACACCCTCAGCATCGAGAGCTGCTGCCGAATTGTGGCCAGGCCCTTTCCTCTTTTTTTTTTTTTTTTTTTTTGAGACAGAGTCTTGCTCTGCCGCCCAGGCCCAGGCTGGAGAACAGTGGCGTCATCCCAGCTCACTGCAACCTCCGTCTCCCCGGTTCAAGCCATTCTCGTACCTTAGCCTCCCAGTAGCTGGGATTACAGACGCGTGTCAGCACACCCAGCTAATTTTTGTATCTTTAGTAGAGGCGGGTTTTCACCATGTTGGCCAGGCTAATCTCAAACTCCTGGCCTCAAGTGATCCACCTGCCTCGGCCTCCCAAAGTGCTGGGATGACAGGTGTGAGCCACCGCGCCCGGCCAGCCAAGCCCATTTCTAAGAACGTCCATGGGAAGGAAGGAGGGACGTAGCCAGGGCCAGGACCATCCCAGGAGCAGAGTGATGGGTGCGGGTGGGGAGCAGAGCTGGAAGGGGCCCAGGGGCCGTGGTTCGTGGACCTGAGGCCCAGGCCAGCCCCCAAACGCCGCAGCTCCTGGCTCTCCAAGCAGCTTCCTAGGGACCATCAGTAAAACCGTGACAGCAAACCCATCAGTAATGTGATTTAATTAAGAGATAACGACAGTGAAACTGGGAATTGTGCCGGGTAACAGGTCCTCATCGCCTCAGGAGCAACAACTCGGAACTCAGGACATTAATGCATCACAGTGGCACTGTTTGGGGAGAATTGCCGTATTTTTCAAACACCTTCAAACTTCTATTTTCCTTCCACGGTCTCTGAGTTTGCCCCAGCCCCTCGCTGATTAGTTCCAGCTACATCTGCCTTTTCTCATTAAAAGAAAAGCTCGTGCATTTTATTTTCAATTAACTTGCAGGAATCTATCAGGAGAAAGTCCAGCTGAACCTCATCATTCACAGTGCAATTTCTCAGAACCGCCAGGGACGGCAGGTGTGATCCAGGGTGGGGCTGGCCTCCCACCTGCTGGGGCACGTGCACCCCAAGCGCTCTCTCGGGCCAGGGCCGCTGTGCTCAGCCTCCTCCACAAAGCAGGGAGTGTGGGGAGAGGCCTCATCACACTTCCCACCTGGCAGCAGGTGCCTGGACACCTGAATCTCCTCCGCTCTGCCCTCCAGTCTTGTCCCCTTGAAGACACATGGAGCAGGGCCAGACGGCTAATGCGTTAGGATATGGGTTCTGGCCTCTGGCAGCTCTCAGAGCCTGCCTGGTGCTCCCTTGGTGAGAATCTGGCCTCTGGGCACCTCTTGACTCCCCTGGCAAGACAGAGTGGCCTGAGGGAGCCATTGGTCCCAGGGGACACTCGCCAGGACCCTCCCGCAGGCTGTGGATGCGTGTGGCCTGTCCTTGGCTTCCCTGGACCAGACCTGCCCGTGGGCCTCTGGTGTACGTGGGTTCAGTGCATGGCTCCTGGGAGAAGAGTGGCTGTTTAGCCTTCCTCACAGCTCTTTCCTCTCATAAGTTTGCGCCTTTCTCCAGGCCCCAGCTGTGCCCGGTGGCAGGGATGAGATGAGATGTTCTGAAGTACTCGTCAAAGGCCCGGAGAAGCATCGCATGGGACAGGAGGGGAAGGACTCCTGGGGGCCCGTCCTGGGCCTCTGCCCGGAGACCCAGTGTCTTCCTGCCAGCATCTGCTGCCAGGCAGCAGCACCTCCTCCAACACCTCATGCCAAGCATTTAGTGTTTTGTTTGGGAAGTCGCCGGGCACAGCCTGTCTTGCAGGACACAGCAGAGGACACTGGAAATATCACTCATCATCAGAACAACCCTGTTCTCCAGGGCTCAGCCCTCACCTCCACTCCTCAGGGCACCGACAGGTGGGCGGGGCTGGGAGCCTCCGCAGCCCACACCCCTGCAAGGGGTCTTGCAGGAGGGGAGGCATCTGCGGCAGAGCCCAGCGTCCCCACCACCGGCATCCCTGCCTGTCTGCAGTTCAGCCTGGCTCCCAGCAGGCCCGGCAGCATCTCCTCTGTGAGCCCCCAGCCCCTGCCACCGAACATCGCAGGGCAGCCTCACCTTCCCATCCCTGGGAGGACAGGGTCCCTGGAGCGGACACGGGAGTGGGGCCGCCTCACATTTGCTCCCAGAGCAGACCCTCCTGCTTCCCTCCACAGCAGGCCCTCCGCAGGAAGCCCCCTCCCATGTCCTGTCCCCCACACAGCAACCCCGACCGCCTTCACCCAACCTGCCCCACCCCCGCTGCAGCCCCTTTCCAGCCCAGCTCCTGCCCCCCACAACCCTCCTCCTTCTAGAAGCTTCTCCCCTTGGCATTCAGGTGAGGTAAGAGACTGGCAGGACTAGTTTTCTGGTCCCAGCCCCACTGACCCAAACAGGACCTGGTCCAGGCAGGATGAAGTGAAAAAACCAGCAGGAACCAGCAGACGATGAGAGGCGGATCCCTGGCTGCCCTCACTGCTCATTGGCATCAGACATGCCCACCAGTGCCATGACAGTTTACCAATGCCCCATAAGGTGCCACCCCTTTCCATGGCAATGCCCCATAAGGTGCCACCCTTTTCCATGGCAACACCCCATAAGGTGCCACCCCTTTCCATGGCAACGCCCCATACGGTGCCACCCCTTTCCATGGCAATGCCCCATACGGTGCCACCCCTTTCCATGGCAATGACCCATAAGGTGCCACCCCTTTCCATGGCAATGACCCAGAGGCTACTGCCCTTTTCCTAGAAAATTCTAAATAACTTGCCCCTCAATTTGCATTGGCCCATCCTTAATTTGCATGTAATTGAAAGTGGGTTCTCATGGGTATAAATATAGCGGCCAAGCACCCATACACTGTTGGTTGTGGGTGCACTGCCTAGGAGTTAGCCCTGTCCTCAAGAAGCAGTACCGTTCAATGAAAGACTGCTGTCCAACACCACTAGCTCACCCTTGAATTCCCCTTGGGGAAGCCAAGAACCCTCCCAGGCTAAGCCCTAGTTTGGGGTCTTGCCCGTCCAGTAACAGGGGGGGGCCTTCCTCTGCCACTTCACTGGCCCTTCCTTGTTCCCCCTCCAAGTGCAGTGCCCAGGACCTAGACACCACCCACTCACAAGACCTTCCCTCTTTCCAGAGAATTCTGAGTCTTGGCCTGGCCGTCCTAACTCCCCTCCCCACAGCTTTTGACTTTCACCTCCACTGGGCTGTCCAGCCATGACCCCAGCCCCCAGCCCCTTCCTGTTACAGCTGGAGGGTCCTGACTTCCACATCCCCCACAGGGGCCCCCAGCCAAGCACAGCTCCAGACCTGTGGGCCCCATGCAGGCACCATGGTTCATACCTGTAATCCCACCACTTTGGGAGGCTGAGGCAGAAGGATTCTCTCGAGCCCAGGAGTTACAGACCAGCCTGGGCAACACAACAAAACCTTGTATCTAAGGAAATAAAAGCAAAAATAAAGAAAATCAAGATGGTAACAGCAGAGGAGGTCCTCCCATGCGTGCTCACCCAGTGCATGGCTGGAATCCTGCCAGCTCTGCCCCTCCTGGCCGTGCCCCTCTTCCTGCAGATGACTGATCAGAGCAGGTCCTCCCATGCATGCTCGCCCAGCATGTGGCTGGAATCCTGCCAGCTCTGCCCCTCTTCCTGCAGGTGAATGATGGGGACCCTGCACAGTGCCCCCCTCCTCAGAGTTGCCTGCCCTGATGCCCACACAGTGACAGCCCCGCCCTCTCCAGCCCCTGCTGTGTCCCTCCACCTTCACCCCACAGTGACTGTCTGCTTCTGTCCAAGTCCCCATGAACCACAAGCCCGTGGTTGAAGGTCTCTGCCTGTTGCTGAAGCCCCAGTCCCTGGTGTGTCCCCCAGGCTATGGTAGGGGTCCCAGAGCATCTGTTAACCACTGTAGTCAGTTCCAATTTCAGACATCAGTGTCCACAGGGGCTTTGGTGCGGATGCCAGTGCTTTGGGCTGGCCTATTCTACAACTCACCTCCAGCCATGTCATGGCCTCAGCTTAAATCCCTTCAGATGCACAACTGACCAGGCCAGCACAGCAGCCCTTCCACCTGTCTGGGTGACCCTCCTGCCCTGCTGGCCTTTTCTCAGGGCCAGGCTGCAGGTTAAGGCTACAGTGAGCTATGACTGCACCACTGCACTCCAGCCTGGGTGACAGAGCAAGACCCTGTCTCAAAAAAAAAAAATTTATCAAAATCAAAAATGAAAGATGGGATATCACTACAGATCCTACAGAAATAAAAAGGATGATAAGAGAATGCTATGAACAATTTTATGCCAACAAATTACATAACAGATTAAATGGACAAATTACTGAAAGAAACTACAAAGACTTACTCAACAAGTAAACAGATTGAAATAGTAATTTTTGAAATTTCCACACTGAAAAGCACAAGGACGGACGACTTCACTTGTGAATTCTACCACACTTTTTTTTTAGTTGCTGTCAACAAGCTTATTGTCTTTATCTGGAAAATCCTCATAGAAATTGTTTGGTTTAGCTTTCAGCAACCTGCTCCTGAGCTCTGAGGAAGCTTGCTTTCTTTTGAACTACCCAGTCTTTCTTCTGAGCAAGGGACGTTTTCACCTATTCTTTTTAACTTCTTTCGTAGGCTTCTTTTCATAGACTGGATTATCTTGTATAGCAGTATGAGCTTTCTTTTTTTTTTTTTTTTTTTTGAGATGGAGTCTCACTCTGTCACCCAGGCTGGAGTGCCGTGGCGCAATCTTGGCTCACTGCAACCTCCACCTCCCAGGTTCAAGCGATTCTCCTGCCTCAGCCTCTCGAGCTGCTGGGATTACAGGCATGAGCCACCACGCCCGGCCACAGCATGAGCTGTCTTATACATCTCCTCCATCATGTCTGGAGTTAAGATTTTTCTTTTTTTTTTTTTTGGTGGAGTCTCACTCTGTCATTCAGGCTGGAGTGCAGTGGCGCGATCTCAGCTCACTACAACCTCTACCTCCCAGGTTCAAGTGATTCTCCTGCCTCAGCCTCCCAAGTAGCTGGGATCACAGGCACCCACCACCACATCCAGCTAATATTTGTATTTTTAGTAGAGACGAGGTTTCACCATGTTGACCAGCTGATTGTGAACTCCTGACCTCAAGTGATTGCCCTACCTCGACCTCCATAAGTGCTGAGATTACAGATGTGAGCCACTGCGCCTGGCCTACCCTGTTCTTTATGTATTGAGAGAACTGTTTCTTGTAAGCATCTTCATCTTCCTCCATTAAGTAACGCATGTAATCTGCAACATTCTGGCCTATGATGTGCTTCCAGTGTACTTCTGCATTAAATTCTTTGCTTTCAGAATCATGACCAGGGAATTGTTTGGTACCGTGAGGGATAGACCAGCCTCCATCCACAGCTCCCTTTAGGGCACCAAAAACTTTACTGCCAGTGGTAGTTCTGGCAAGGCCTGCATCCAAAGAGTAGGCAAAGGCACCCAGCTGACCATCTATGCTTTCCACATTGTATTCATCGCCAGTCACCTCCACTTGGCCTTCTTAGATCTTGTCCAGGCCAAATCTATTGAGAAGCCTGTGGGCCAGCAGCAGGCCAGGACAATATGCTGCAGTGTCATTTGTCAGGCCAACGTTCACACCATGTTTTGGCAGTTCGTGTGCATACGCTACACAGACTATCATATCCCCCTCTATACGGGCATAAGCAATCTAACAAACGATATCTCTGTTTGTTACACAAACTATGATCCTGTATTTGGATATGTTGTGTTTATTTTTATCCTGTATCACCAAATGTTTCTGAGCATAGTGATCAGCTTTACCCTCGTCTCATCTTCTAAATTTCACCTGGTATCTCTTAAAGCAGGCCTTATTCTTAATTTTAACAAACCCCATCCTATGGAACAGAGACCCACGTCTGTGGCTCAACAGAGACCTACGGGCCCAGCAGCGCAGGGCAGGGAAGGGCTTTACCAAACATTTAAATAAGAAGAAATGCTAATCCTTCAAACATTTTTTCAGCATAACGGAAGACAAGGTAAGACTTCTAGATATGGTTTGGATGTCTTGTCCCCTCCAAATCTCATGTTGAAATGAGATCTCCAATGCTGGAGGTAGGCCTAGTGGGAGGCGTTTGGGTCACAGGGCTGGATGCCTCAAGAATGGCTTGCAGTAATGAGTGAGGAGAATTCACTCATTATTCCTGAGGCCCTCACCAGAAGCAGATACCAGCATTATGCTTCCTGTGTAGCCTGCAGAACCGTAAGCCAAACAAACCTCTTTTCATTATAAATTACCCAGCCTCAAGTAATTCTTCATGGCAGGTGCAAACTGGAGTAACATGCTTCCCAACTAATTCTGAGGCCGGTATTACCCTGAAACCAAAACCAAAGAGATCACAAGACAGAAGATCCCTTCTGAATACAGATACAAATATCCTTAACAAAATACAGAATTCAGCAATGTATAAAAAGGATTATATCCTAAAACCAAAAAAGAATTTATCCCAGGAATGCAAGCTTGGCTTAACATCCAAAAACCAATTAATGCAATACATGAATAGAATAAAGGAACAAACCACATGATCATCTCAAAAGACAGGAAAAAATAGAAAATTGCAAGTGTTGGTGGCGATGTGGGGAAATTGGAACCTCGTAAACTGCTGGTGGGAATGTAAAATGATGCAATTGCTTTGGAAATCAATCCAGCGGCTCCTTAAAATGTTAAACAGGGCTGGGCACAGTGGCTCACACCTGTAATCCCAGCACTTTGGGAGGCCAAGACTGGCAGATCACCAGAGGTCAAGAGTTTGAGAACAGCCTGGCCAACATGGTGAAACCCCATCTCTACTATAAATACAAATATTAGCGCGGTGTGGTAGTGCATGCCTGTAATCCCAGCTACTCCGGAGGCTGAGGCAGGAGAATCATTTGAACCCAGGAAGCAGAGGTTGCAGTGAGCTGAGATTGCATCGCTGCACCCCAGCCTGGGTAACAGAATGAGACTCTGTCTCAAAAAATAAAAATAAAAATGTTAAACAGAGAGTTAATGTATAACCATGCAATTCACTCCTAGGCGTATGCCCAAGGGAAATAAAAACATACATCTACAAAAACGTATATGCAGAGAGATCGTGATGGCTGACAGGCACAGATAGTATGCACCTCCTCCATGGAGAGATCACGATGGCTGACAGGCACAGATAGTATGCACCTCCTCCCTGGAGAGATCACGACGGCTGACAGGCACAGATAGTATGTACCTCTTCTATGGAGAGGAACAAAATAGTAAATAGATGTGCACATTTTGAACAGACCATCCCGGAGAGAATGCTAGGATTCACCAGAGATGAGACAGGAAGCACCAGAAGGAAGTAAGGAGAGGGCTCACGGCAGCTTGCCCAGCAAGGAACTGACAGCCTCCAGGTGGGAGTCTCCTGGACATGCCTAAACTATAAGAAAGAAACTCCCAGGGCTCCACACTCTGAAATGGGCTTTTACAATCTTGGCTATGGGAGAAACCATCCACCCACTAGGCCTCGGGCCCGACATATGGAGCTGCCTGAACATTGCACAGAGACGTCGCTGCAGAAAAGGGAACCCACAAAGAACCTCACAGGCATTCAAACCTGGAGCAGCCTCAGCTGAGGCCGTTTTGAGAGCCTCACTACCAGGGATCTACCAACATGGCTGTAGCCACTGCACTGCTCCAAGGAGACAGGGGAGACTGGGCACTGCCACACACTCCTGGGAGGTGCCCTGTCACCTTGCTGTGGTCTGCTGTTGGGACTGATGCATGAGCATTCCACACAAGTTCTTACCCAAGCTGCTTGCCTAGGAGAAACCCCACCCACTCTGGTCTCAGGCCCAAGGCACCAATTGGAGAGTTGAGCACTGAACCGCACCCTGCCCTCGGCCTGAGCTTGGGCTGAAACCACGGCAGCTGTTATTCAACCAAGAAAAGACAGGCAAACTAGGCTATCCTATGCATGTCTAGGACAAGACCCACTGCCCTGCAATAGGTTGCCGTGAGACTGAGATCCAACCAGACCACACTTCCTGCAGCGTCCTGCCCATGCTGCTTGCCTGGGAGGAGCCCCGCCCTCCCTGGTCTCAGGCCCGAGGCACCATTTTTAGAGTTTAATGCAAAGCTGTGCCCTGCCCTCAGGCCAAGTTCGACTTGACATGGCTGCAGCTGCTGCCCAGTCAAGGAAGGACGGGGAAGCTAGGCTCTCCTACACATACTCAAGACAAGACCCACTGCCCTGCTATGGGTAGCTGTGGGACTGGGAACTTCCCCTACCCAACCCATCACAGCTTCCAGCAACAACAACACAGACTGTTTGCATCCCAGTGGGTTGCTTCACCACCACTGCCGCCATCACCCAAACCACAGCAGCTGCCCAGTTGGTAGCGATGGGGTGAATGTGCTTATTTTTAGGCTCTAGAGCAGCTTACACTGGCTGCAGCGTTGGTGGGTCCTGGGGCTGATTCTTGGGCCTCCAGGTGGCTTGCTTAGAAGCTAGTAGTGGGAGCAGTGGGCCCAGGGATGTGGTTTAGGTGAGGGTTGAAATATTACCTATTGGGTACAGTGTTCACTGTTCTGGTGATGGGTACACTAAAAGCTCTGACTTCAGCACTATGTCATGTATACATGTAAGAAACCTGCACTTGTATCCCCTAAATATATTTAAAACTTTAAAATTTAAAAAAAAAATCACCTGGGCCGGGCGCGGTGGCTCACGCCCATAATCCCAGCACTTTAGGAGGCCAAGGCAGGCCGATCACCTGAGGTCAGGAGTTCAAGAACAGCCTGGCCAACATGGTGAAACCCCATCTCTACTAAAAATACAAAATTAGGTTATGGTGGCACATGCCTGTAATCCCAGCTACTTGGGAGGCTGAGGTAGGAGCATTGCTTGAACCCAGGAGGTGGAGGTTGCAGTGAGCCAAGATTGCGCGACCGCACTCCAGCCTGGGCAACAAGAGCGAAATTCCATCTCAAAAAAAAAAAAAAATCATCCGTACCCACACACCCTCACATTTGTACACACCCACACACAATTTTGTTCTCCCAGGTGAATGATTCAACAGCCAGCCCCAGACTTCGTATGATGTTACCCTCCCATATTTTAGCATGTATCTCTAAAATAGAAGGATTCTAAATAAAGATAACCGTGATATCACTAGCAAACCTAACATTTGTATTAAACAATCGTTCCTGTCATCAAATATCTTGTCAATAGTCAAATTTCCCCAGTCGTCTCATATATTGGATCAAATCGGGATCCAAACATTGTCTACACTTTCCAGTCAAATCTTTAAGGAGATCTCAGTAACTGCCCAAATTTTATAAACTCAATTTCACGTTTAACCACAGCTTTATCACTTCAATTTTCTTTTAAAATGTAGATTCTGAATGGCTGGTAGTCTAAGCTCGTCTGGGCCCTGAAGCTCCCCTTGGTTTCAAGCGTGAAGTGACATCAGCCCACACCTTCAGGTTGAATAAGTCTATCTTACAATCTAGTTAAGAAAAACTAGCTAGGCCTTTTAAAAATGTTTTTATTCTTTCTTGTCAGGGAGTAGACTTTATATTCTACCCTCCAGAATATAGAGTTTATTTATGGTAACACTGTTTATGACAACTTCAGATGGGAACTAACCCAAATGTCCATCAGCTTGGCTAAACAGACTAGGTTATGTCCAACCAATGGAAAACCATGCCACATTTAAAAACAGTGAGGTGGCTGGGCGTGGTGGCTCACACCTGTAATCCCAGCACTTTGGAAGGCCAAGGCAGGTGGATCACTTGATGTCAGGGATTAGAGACCAGCCTGGCCAACATAGTGAAACCCCGTCTCTATTAAAATGCAATAATTACCCGGGTGTGGTGGTGGGCGCCTGTAATCCCAGCTACTTGGGAAGCTGAGGCAGAGGAATCACTTGCACCCAGGACGCAGAGGTTGCAGTGAACTGAGATTGCGCCATTGCACTCCAGCCTGGGCAACAGAATAAGACTCTGTCTCAAAAATAATAATAATTAATTTAATTTAATTCTAAAAATAAAAAAATAAAAACAGTGAGGTCACTCTATCTGTGATAACGTGAAAGTGCCAAGCTATACAGGTGATAAAAAAATTAAACAGTGTGGGAAAAAACAAACTTGTACATAAATCTTCACAGCAGCGCTATTCACAATCCCCAAAGTATAAACAGCCCAAGTGCTCGTACGCTGATGAATGGACAAGCAAACTGTGGAAGCCCCATGCAAAGCAGTGTCGTTCAGCCATGGGGAGACGTGAAGCTCTGACACCTGATACAGACAACGCGCTGTAAACCATTGCACCAGGTGCGGGAAGTCAGGTACAAGACGACCAGTACGGTATGATTCCACTCACAGGAAACGTCCAGAACGGGCAGCTCCACACACTCAAAGCCAATCAGTGTTGCCAGGGGCTGGGGGAAGAGGAAAGAGGAGGGACTGCTGATGGGAACGGGTGTCCTTTGGAGGTGATTGAAAGATTCCAAAATTGACTGCGATGATGGTTACACAGCTCTGAGAATGTACTAAAAACCAGTGAATTGTGTGCCTTAGATGGGTGAATTTTCTCATGCCAGCGATATCTCAGTAAGGCTGGAAGGACACAGACCTGATCAGCGAGGAGGGCCTGGGCCTTGCTAAAGTGGGCAGAGTCTGTGGGGTCCATTGGCTCAGCCCCAGCCTCTCTGTGCAGCCCTGGGGCCTGGCTCCTTCTGCCGCACCCCACAAGCTGCCCCCTCTCCCCAGCCGGGGCCCCAGGCCTGCTCCTCTCTGAGCTGAGCATCACCTTTGCCAGAGGAAGTTCAAAGCACCTGGACCCCAACACCCCAAGGACCCTTGCAGGCCTCTTGCGGGATCCACTTCTCAGTGAGCGCGGCCGTGCGCACCCCTGGGCCTGAGGGCTCGGCATCTCCCAGGTGTGCAAGGGGCTCTCCGTGCAGGGCTGTGAGCAACGTGGGAGCAGCCGGCCGCAGTCTCCAGCCCCTGGGGCCTGCTGGCATCCCCACCAGCCCCCAGCCTGGGCACCCCACCCAAGGAACCCGGCTCCCAGAGTCGGGGGCACTGATTAATATTCACACAGGCAGGCAGCAGAGAGCTGCTGAACCCTGAACGCGAGGCAGGGAAGAAAGTTGAAGCATCTGCTATCTATAAATCAAAATGAATTTACTCTTCCTCTAAGAACAGCCGCTGTAATAGGCCGCAGCCAACAGGTCCCATGGTGTGATTTCTGCGCAGGAAGCCACTGCTCACACCGGGTGTGGAACCATTCGTAACCCCCAGGGGACCCGCTGCTCCACAGAACCCGACAGAAAGCTCGAGGAAGGCCAGGCTTCGGGGGTCACAGGCCGGGTGCCGGAGCTGCTCCGTGGGTGGTGCCCGAGGGATCCCTGGGAGGAGCCGTCAGCCCAGGCAGTGGGTGGAGACGGGCTCTGCCTCCTGCCTTCACCAGCTCTGCCCAGCTCCCGGGTCGCCCACCACAGCCCCGCCAGAGCAGGCAGATGTGCAGATGCCAAGCCGCACTTGCTCACTAACTCACGTCCTCACTACAACGTAGTTGTCGAGTAAATGCTCTCCATGGGTTAAAAATATAAGTGAGATGGCCGGGCGCGGTGGCTCACGCCTGTAACCCCAGCACTGTGGGAGGCCGAGGCGGGCGGATCACGAGGTCAGGAGATCGAGACCATCCTGGCTAACACAGTGAAACCCCGTCTCTACTAAAAATACCAAAAAATTAGCCAGGCGTGGTGGGGGTGCCTGTAGTCCCAGCTACTCGGGAGGCTGAGGCAGGAGAATGGCATGAACCCGGGAGGCGGAGCTTGCAGTGAGCCGAGATCGCGCCACTGCATTCCAGCCTGGGCGACAGAGCAAGACTCCGTCTCAAAAAAAAAAAAAAAAAATCTCTCTCTCTCTCTCTCTCTCTCTATATATATATATATGTAGAGACATGAATGCCGATTCTTATGATGCTTATTTATTCATGAAACCAATGGCTTACATGCCAGAAATTCAGTCCCTGGGTTGACACCAAAGCCAACTGTTGGCTTTTCCTGATGAATGGAGGGGCTGGGAGAAGCCGCCTCCAGCTGGCAGCCTCAGACCTGTGTCCACCTGGCAGGCCCCCACCCAGGCGGGGACAGGCCACCAGGCGGGAGTCACTGGGGCACTGCTGGGGCGCAGGACACTTGCAGGATGAGTGAAGGAGGAGGAGAGGAAGGCGGCGAGGACCACCTCAGCCACTCTGACCTTGCCTCCTGGCCACGCCTGGGTTCTCAGAGGCAGGAGCTGGGGGGCTGGAGGGCTGGGGGCCACAACCACTCTCCAGCTGCTGTCACCCTCCCTGGCAACGAACCCCAAAGCCCTCACCTCCCCACCGCGGGTGCCACACACAGGCCTGGTGCAGGTTCCATGTTATCTGTGTCAGTGTTTCCCACGCAGGGCCAAGAATTACCAGGACGCTGCTATCATGGCCCAGCAGCATCCGTCAGCCACCACTCACCTCGTTCTGGCTCCAGCCACTCGTGCCAGGGTGGGGAGA
This sequence comes from Gorilla gorilla gorilla, assembly GCF_029281585.2. Lineage (NCBI taxonomy): Eukaryota > Metazoa > Chordata > Mammalia > Primates > Hominidae > Gorilla > Gorilla gorilla. The sequence goes on from NC_086018.1 coordinate 47,812,410, forward strand.
AGCCCGGGAAGCCAGTTCCCCACGAGCCCCTGGCTCAGCCTCACAGCCTGACTGCGGGTGGGGAGAAGCCCGGGAAGCCAGCTCCCCACGAGCCCCTGGCTCAGCCTCACAGCCTGACTGCATCATCCGAGCCCTTGGCCCTGGCCTGCCCTGACCCTCCTGTCCCCAGGCCCGTTTCCAACCTCCAGTATCTACAAACAGAAAAGGACAGTGCCCCGCCCAGGGGCTTCCCTTACGGCCCCTGCGGGGAGTGAGGCCTCCCTACTTCAGGTGGGCCTGTAGCAGCTGCACCTGAGGCAGGGCTGGCAGCCCCTGTGGGGAGTGAGGCTGCCCCACTGCAGGTGGGCCTGTAGCAGCTGCACCTGAGGCAGGGCTGGCAGCCCCTGTGGGGAGTGAGGCCTCCCTACTTCAGGTGGGCCTGTAGCAGCTGCACCTGAGGCAGGGCTGGCAGCCCCTGTGGGGAGGGAGGCCGCCCCACTGCAGGTGGGCCTGTAGCAGCTGCACCTGAGGCAGGGCTGGTGGCGCCTGTGGGGAGGGAGGCTGCCCCACTGCAGGTGGGCCTGTAGCAGCTGCACCTGAGGCAGGGCTGGTGGCCCCTGTGGGGAGTGAGGCCGCCCCACTGCAGGTGGGCCTGTAGCAGCTGCACCTGAGGCAGGGTTGGGAGGAAATGGCCACCTGGGTCAGCCAAGTCAGATGGGAGCAGGATGGGGAGGAGCCCAGTGGGCCTGGGGCCTGCAGCCACCCCCACAGCAGCACACCCAGGGCAGGGTGCATGGGGACCCCAGGCCCTCAGGAGAGAGCTGGACCTGAGTCCATAGCGGGCACGGGAACCAAACCAACCGGGCTGCTGGACAGGTGCCTTCCAGCCCCACTGACCAGCCCTGTGGCCAAACGGACGTCAAAGCCGGAGTGCCGCGCATCCCCCAGGAGCCAGAGTGGCAGGTGTGGGCAGGTGGCCCCGACCTCTACAAGGTCATGCGTTTTTTTTTTAGTCTAATTAAAGATTGGTCAATTTTGTTTATCTTTTCAAAAAACTAACCTTTTGTTTGTTGATTCTTTGTATTGTTTTCTAGTCTCTATTTTGTTTAGTTCTATTCTGATCTTTATTATTTCCTTCCTTCTATTAATTTGGGGTTTGGCTCATTCTTGCTTTTCAGTTTCTTCGAGGTGCACTGTTAGGTTGTTTACTTGAAGTCTTTCTATCTTTATATACGTAAAGTGTATCTCTTTATCTATCTATCTAGGTAGATAGATAAATAGATACAAAGAGACAGGGACTCGCTCTGTCACACAGGCTGGAGTGCAGCGGTACAATCGTGGCTACCTGCAGCCTCGACCTCCTGGGCTCAGGTGCTCCTCCCCACTTAGCCTCCCAAATAGCTAGGACCACAGACACACACCACCACACCCAGCTAATTTTTGTATTTTTAATATAGATGGAGTTTCATTATGTTGGCCAGGCTGGTCTTGAACTCCTGACCTTGTGATCCACCCACCTCGGCCTCCCAAACTGCTGGGATTACAGGCATGAGCCACCGTGCCCGGCCCTGACTGTGTCTTTTCCAGTAGCCTGTCTTTGAGCTCATTGATTCTTTCCTCTGCTTGACCCATTCTGCTGTTAAGAGCCTCTATCAATTTTCCAGTTCAGCAGATGTTTTTCTCAGTTCCAATATTTCTGTTTGATTTTTTAATTTCAATATCTTTGTTAAAATTCTCTGATAAGTTTCTGAATTGATTTTCTGGGTTATCTTGGAGATCGCTGAGTTTCCCTACAACTGCTATTTTGGATTCTTGATCAGAGGCTCACATGTGGCCATCTCATTAGTCACTGGTTCCTTGCTTTGTCTCTTTGAGTGGTTCACAGTTCCCCGTTTGCTTGTTTCTTGTGAATGCACATTTGCGTCTTTGCACTGAAGGATTAGTTATTTATTCCAGTCTTCTCTGTCTGGCTTGTTTTGGTTTTTACTGGGTATGTTTGCTTAGAGACTCTTTGCCATGTACCTGTTGAATTTTTTTTCTGCTAGGTTGCTGCCTCCTTCTTCGGCACTAGAGGGCAACATAAGTCCAGGTTTTCCTCAGCTCCAATAAAGGATCAGAGTGGGGCTTCCCATCCCAAATGGGGAAGGTCCCACAGGGGATACCCCGGCAGTGTGGGAAGACTGGCTGGGGGTCCGTGCCCAGGGAACCTATGGACTGTGCCTCCTACCATGTAGCTGAACAGCCTGACTTGGTGCCTCCTTTGGCTGCATTACAGGGCAGTTTTTAGAGCTGGAGATGCTAGTCCCACCTCTTCCCTTTGTCTCTGGCTGGCCTCAGGGATATTTCCCCTTTAAGCATTCTGAATGCTTCCCTTGGGTTGAAGCAGAACAAGTCTCCTTCCAGGGAGCCCAAGATACTGGGAAGCTGGTAGTCCACCTTGATCTCATTTTTCCAGTGCAGAAGCCTTGAGTCAGGGGAGATTTGCCCACACTTGGTGCAGGTAGACTGGGGGAAGGGACATCATAGATATAGAATTCCAGTTCTCTTACTGCTTGCTCAGAGTTTATTCACTTCTCTGTGGCCCTGGGGACTGTCTCATCCTCATATTTGAGTTCTGCGATGTTGCTGGAGATAATCTTGGTGCTGAATATTTGTTTTGGATTTTCTGTGGCAAAGAGTGAAGCCAGCTTGCTTCTATGCTGCCATCTTGGAACTAGCCATCTCCTCAATTCTTTTTTCGTTTGCTTTTAATTATAGGTGATAATAACAAGTGAACTCCATAAACCAGCAGGCGCCACATGTGGGTGCATTTGCCACGTATTGATCCTCCAAGGTGGGGGTTGGCTAACCCATCCTGGGCTCTACTCCCCACCCCCCACCTGGCTCGCCCGTGGGGGCGCCATGGGAGGCCGGTTGCTGAGCCCCAGAACCTGGCTGTCCTCACCTGTACGACAGGATGGGGTGGGGAGTCAGAGGAGGCAGGGAGGAAGTAGAGGGTCTTGGTGCTTCAGAGTGGGAGTCCCCACAGCTGGGCTGATGTTAAAACTCTGGGGCAAGAGATCAACAAGAGATGTGTTTCATTTGCAACGGGAGAAACACTGTATTGAGATAAGGTAGAGCTGCACTAAGAGTCAGTGAGCAGAACATTGTAAGTGAATCCTAATGTCATGAAATATCCACGCAGGAGGGGTCCTAGCTCAGCAGAGCCGTTGCCGGCCTGGTCAAGGGCCAAGCTCACGTGCAGGCCCCCTCCAGGGAGTCCAGGCTTCTTACTGCGTCGCTGAGTCTGGCTGCCCCAGCCCCAGGGCTCCCAGAAGCCCCCACTCACACAGTGGAGTACACACCCCACCATGCTCCCTGGAGGGGGGACTTTGGCTAGGTCCCGAGAGTGGGGGGCACGGGGACCTCTGGGCACTTCACTTTGGACACTCATTATACTGAAATATGCATAGAATTTGGCCGTGATCTTCTGCTTTCCATGAGAACAATGTGATTTTTGTAAACTAGCAGAGGCCTTCTCTCCTACTTGTGGTGTGGGAGTCATTTTGGGATCCTCCAGCCTTTGCACATCACTCCCAGCCCCCACTCCCCGGCATCCACAGGCCCTCAAAGCTCACAGAGATGGAACAGCTGTGCTGCCTGGCACCTGGCCTTCGGCCCAGCCAAGCCTTGCTGCCCTGAAGTGAGCCCAGCAGAGGGAACAGGATGACAGCCTCCAGCTCCGGCCACAGACACCGCCTGACCGGCTGTCATCTCCAGGTGGACAGGAAGACACTCTGACAGCCTCCAGCTCCGGCCACAGACACCGCCTGACCGGCTCTCATCTCCAGGTAGACAGGAAGACACTCTGAGTCCCTCTCAGAGCCATCCCTCAGAAGGGGGAGCACTGGGGGAGGGGGGAGGAGGCCCCTGAGGGCCACCGTGGTACTCCACCGACCTCCCTTCCTCCAGATGCTCACAGGACTCAGTGCCACGGCCCAGCCTGGGGGTCAGCGCTCAGCCATCAGGTGGGGCCCCTCACCCCTCGCTCCTCCCCAGCAACTTTTTCAGTGCAGTGGGCACCCAGAGGACAGGGCCTGTGAGGCCAGGGGTCACTGTCCACAAGACTGCAGGGCTGGACCGAGGCTCTGGGGATGGAGATGGTGATGGTGCACAGAGGAGGCTCAGAGGTAGCACTGACCGGGCACGGGGACAGGCCGGGGGGTCAGGGACGAGACCCGAGGGGACCCCCACGCTGAGAGGGCCTCAGGGGAGGGGCGCATCTGCAGGAAGGGGCTGCAGAGCCTCCCACCCACCCCCTGTGCTCGCAGTCCAAGCACAACCTGGGTGCTCAGAGCCTGGGCCCAAAGGATTTGGAGCCTGAGTGGGTCTCTAGGGGATGGAGTGAGCAGTGCAGATTTGGGCTGGACCTCCTGGGGGTCTGACTGAGGGTCTTCACTCCCTACCTGCTGCTGCCCCTGGTTCCTGCCACCCCCATGTGGCCCAAGGCAGGGCCCACCCACAGCGAAGGGGACCTGGGGCTCAGCTCCTCACTGCATTCTCCCTGCAGCCCCTGTCCTCTCCCCATGTGACTAAGGGGCTCTCCCCACCTGGCTGAACCCCCAGCTCCCTAAGCCTCACGTTTCTGCCCTCCCTTTCTTGCCCGCACTGCCAGATACATGACTATTTCCTCCTCCCCTGAAGTCAGGCAGGAATAACCTCCCCAAACCAGAGGGACTCCCCGGCCGGTGACAGAACCAGCCAGGGACAGGGGTGGTCCGGGGGCCAGCCCAGGGCTCGGCGGCAGCTTGGCAGGGGCTTGAGACCCGGAAAAATGGACTCCGACACTACCCAGGAGGACCCCCCAAAAATGTCCACAGCATTACACACTGACGGACACTTTGGAATCATCCCAGCCTCTCCGAGCAGCCCGTCCTCCTGCATACAAGGCCCACCACAGCCTCAGAAATGGGAAAGACAGATCGGCTTTCCCAAACTGCTCACGCCCCAAGCTAGGAAGGAGCAGCCCAACTTTGAGCCAATTCCACAAGCAAACAGTGCTGGTTTTAGGGAAGGACGAGCCGGACTCCATGCGACAACCCTGCACAGCTGGGTGGGCAGCTGCACCCAGGACGAGTGGGTGCAGGGGACGAGGCCAGCTGGACACACCTGAGCGGGAAGCGAGGATCCCACGCTGGATACGGAGCCCCCTGCCTGAACCCCCTGCCTGAACCCCACCAGCCAGTCATCGTGTAGACTCCAGACCCCCCACCAGCCAGTCAACCCAGGGAGGTGAGCATGACTCAGTGGGCGCCCCCACAGTGGGTGGGCTTCGCTAGGGCACAGCCCGGAACCGAGGGAAATTGGATTGCTCTGCACTCTATTTTGAAGGCCTTTTCACATCGGCGTACTAAGTTCCTCCTCATTCTTTTTAACCCACTGCCACAGGTTTTTCATCCAAGACAGGGTGGAGTGGTGTCAGTCAGAACAGGAGGCCACACTGTGAACTTGGTTCCCAAACATGAAACCCTGGCGGCTTCATGCCCTGAGTGCTCTGGGTCTCAGCTGCCGACGCCGAGGCGCTCCTCCGGGGGCTGGGGGGGCCCGGGGTCCTAGCGGGGTAGGGAGGCTGCGGGGAAGTCAGTGGGGTGCGGGCGGTGTGGACACCTCCCCAGCCCCAGCCGGCTCCAGTCCCGGTGGCCTTGGGCCAGAACGGATCTGCTCATGAGGTGGGCACCAGCCCCGTGGGCTCAGGGAGATTTCAAAGGCTCTGGTTTTGGGGGAAAAGGTAGGGAACCTCTTGCTCCCTCCTGGTTCTGAAAAGCCAAGACGCATCAACTCCCCGAACCTACACGCCCACCCTCCCCACGCTCAAGCCAAGAGCGCACCGCCCTGGACTAAGGAGGACCGCGGCGAGGGCGCGCCCTGGGAGACAGAACCCTGGAGAGCGCACGACCTGGACGGCGGGCGAGGCCAGGATCCGCGTCTGAGCCGCTGGGAACCCATGAGCCCCGTCCATGGAGTTGAGGAAGCGGGGTCGCCCCACGGGGTGAGCGCCCTCTACACAGCGCGCTTCCTCTTCTCGTTAGCGCCGCGGGACCAGCCTCTGGTTCTGCACCTCGCGCTCTGGGAGCAGCGCCCGGCTTTGGCGAGCGCTTCCCCGGGGCTGCCCAGCCTCTGCTCCGCTCGCCCCGCCAGGCCCGGCTCCGCGAAGCCCCCAGTGTCCAGCCCAAGGCCCCGATTCCCCAAGGCCAGGGCCCCGGGGCAGCATTGGAACAGGGCGCGGACGCCAGTCCTCCGAGCATGGAGTAACTGCAGCTTTTGAGAAAAGAAAGCGGACCCCATCCCATCGAGAACGCGGCGCCTTGTTTAGGGACGTTCCTGGGCCGTCAGGGAGTGTCGCCGGCTCCTCGGCCCCTCCCTCCTCCAAGCCCCCACCCCCGACAGCCGCCTCCCTGGGGACCTCCCCTCGGGCTGCGCTTTCAGCCCAAACACAGGGAGGTCTTCCAGGAGCCTGCCCAGTCCCCACAGCAGCCCAGAGACCCCCACTCCCACCTGTACCTGCCAAGCCTTCAGAGAGGGCGGCCTGGACATGCCCCGCACGGGAGGAGCCCCGCCTCAGCACCCCTGCAAGTGGCAGCAACCCAGAAAACCCGTGAGAGGCCTCTGAGCAGCCCAGGAAGTGGCTGGAAGACGCATAGGCAGCTCACTCCTCTGTAAGAGCAAGAACGGGAGAACACATGCTGACCCCTGCTTTTGCAGAGGCGTGATGCTTCAGGACAGGCGCGCTCAGCAGGTGTCCATCTTATTCCACACCTTTGTGTTTATATCATCTTATTTTGCATTTTATGTCTAATTAATAATATGCAGCTGGCCAGGCACAGTGGCTCAAGCCTCTAATCCCAGCACTTTGGGAGGCCGAGGCAGGTGTATCACTTGAGGGCAGGAGTTCGGGACCGGCCTGGGCAACATAGCAAAACCCCATTGCTAATAAAAATACAAAAATTAGCCAGCCGTGGTGGCGGGCACCTGCAGTCCCAGCTACTCCGGAAGCTGAGGCAAGAGAATCACTTGAACCCAGGAGGCGGAGGTGGCAGTGAGCTATCAAGCCATTACACTCCAGCCTGGGCAACAGAGAAAGACTGTCTCAAAAAAAAAAATTAATACGCAGCAGAATATTATGTGGTCAGCCCAGGCAGTCCCCCCCACTCAGCCCTCTGTCCCTACAGCTCCAGGCACTCCCCCAGCCCCTCCCCTGGACAAGAGGTAATGCCCAGAGGGTGAAAATCCACCAAGGTTAAGCCAGAAACAAGCTCAAAGCTTCGGCATCTCCCTCCGCTCAGACCCTTAGAGCAGATTCCTCTCATCGACAGCACGATCAGGCTGTGGGTGGCAGAGAAGGGGTGCAAACTGCACCCGCCATTAGCTGGGCTTCTCGGTGGTAGCCGAGTGCTCCACTGCCTGTCCCCACCTGGCTCCTGCACCCGCTTCCTTTCTGGGTGGGCGGTGGGTGATCCTGGGGGCCACCAGCTGCTCGTGGTGGGGAGGGGCCTGCCGGGCGGGGCTGGCTGTGGGAAGGAGAGCCACGACAGATAGGAAGCACCTGCCAGATGCAGGACAGCAACTATCTAAGGAAGACTTGATTTCCAAGTTTCTATGGAGATGTTACAAACGGTGTAGGCTTAAAAAAAGCATTTAAAACTTTTATGTAACTTAAGTTTTAAAATAAAAATATGATCAGGTGAAATAACAAATAATGCCATCCCATGACAGTTTTCAAGATAAAGGCGTGTCCCCACCCCCTGCAGCCAGCACCCCACCCGTCCTTGGGGCTCACCTAGCCGTCTAGGGCTGTAGGAATAAAATGGCCACACCGTCCAAATCTTGACTTTATTTTTAATATAAAAAATGCAAATTTGGAAACCCACCCTACTTTCCCCAACATAATGCTTTACCTCTTAAAAATAAAAATAAAGTACTAATTCTATATACATCACAGGTACCATACAAAAATGTATCCAAAGTTTCTATTGCTACCAAAGTGTTCTAAATTAAAACAAGTTACAGAAAGCCCCTCATTGTAAACAAAAGATTACAAGTTATAAAATCAAAGTACACACAGGCCAGAGTCATTTATACAATGCAATGCATTCTGCTCCCAAGCCAAGTTGAATTTTTATGTGCCTGTATAAAAATGCATATCAATATACCTTTGCAAATGTATTTTTCATTATAAAGCAAATGAATACACTTTCTACAATAAATAATCCGCTGGGAGGCACACCTGCGGGGTTTGAGGTGGGCGGGACGACGGGAGCGGGGACACACCCACCGGCGGTCACGGGCAGCGGAGTGTTTTTGGTGATCTGCAAGTGATGTACACAGCATAACTTTATTCTCCCCTCTTTCCACAAAGTACCATTCAAAATAATGTCATTTTCTTTCTTAAAATACACATTTGTCATTGTAAATGTACATCCCGTCTTATTAAATAAGTGGTACTCTGTGTAAAGAGCATGATTTACAAAATTATTAAACATTCAAAAGTCTTTAAGAAAAAGCTACATATCAAAGAAAGTGACGCCAGCAGCACGGCCCGGGGACGTGCGACAGACGCACTGGGCTGCCCGGACGTGCCCACCCCACTCACAGCGCCCAGACGGAGATGGGTTCCTAGAAAACTTGGAAATAAAACCTCCCCCCTCCCCGGGGAAAAAGAATTAAAGAGCTACAACTAAAAATCAGAATAAGTTAAGTTTTGAACAATATACAAACATGTACAGCTTATCAACACTATGGACAAGACCCGCGCTGGCGGCCGGGCCGTCAGTCAATGTCACTGAGGTCGCTGGTCGGCTCCCCGTGGACGCGGCTCAGGTGGTTCATGGCGCGGTCAAAAGCGATCCGCACGGCCTTCCGGATGCTGGAATTCCTCCCTTCCATCATCTTTAACTTGTCTATAGTTTCGTCAATACCAAGGGGAACCATTTTGGACTTAGGAAGCCACTGCCTTTTTAAAAGGAAAAACAAGGGGAAAATCATTGCTTGCACATGGTATTTCAGCATGCTCCATGTAATCATCTAACATATTCACTGCCTCTGATAGAAAGGGGCCCTGCTCAGCACCGCCAAGACAGCTGGGCCCCGTGCAGGGACAGGCCCGAGGCCAGGAGTGCACCCCTCCCTTCCCCTCCCCGACTTGGGGATACGGGGAACTAAGTAAGGCATAAAAACCATCACCTCCTCCCCCACCTCCAAAACATTTCCCAGTGCCTGCTGAGTGACAAGACATGCACACACCAAGCCCAGAGTCAGGGTGGGCCCCGGAGCAGAGGCCAGTGGTTGGGGAGACCCCATCAAAGGGGCCCTCGGATGGACAAGGTGTGGGCCTTGCTCAGGGCCTGACAAGAAGCAGTGGCCACGTGGCCAAAGAGGCAGATGTCGAGCCAAGGAAGAGAAAGACGGTAGGGATGCCTGTGCTGCCAGTCCTGCCCCAGGCACACCATAGGCAGGTGGCCCCGAGCCCCTGCGCCAGGTCCCAAGTGCAGCCAGCTCCACGAGGAACCAGGAAGCACCTGCCGGGGCCACATGCGCAGGGCACAGCCGGGGCCACAGCTCCTCCCAGAGGCATGTGCTGCCAGCGTGTCCTACACAGAGGGATCTTGGGGTCTAAACCCTGGCACATGAGGGTCCCAGACGCTCTGGGAAAAAGCAGCTCAGGGCACAGGGGGAGCCTCCTGTGATGGGGTGGATGTCTGAGCAGAGCTGGATGATGCTGGGACAGGAGGCTCTAAGAACAGGGCCAGAGGCCAGGCCCAGGCGGGGGCCATGTCCTGCAGTACAGGGGTCCGGGAGCACAGCAGAGGGACCCCCAACACTGGAGCGGACACATGGGTAAGGAGTAGGGAAGAGACAGTCCAGGCCAATGGGGCTCAGGCGAGAGGGAGAGGAAGCCATCAGGCAGAGACAGACCCTGTGCTCAGTACCCGTCCCACAGTCCCGGCGAGGGGGCTGGGCAGTGCCCTTCTCCACCAGGCAAACAGCAGAGCACTCACGTCCGACTTTAGCTGTGCCAGGGCCCAGCAGACAAAGAGGCTGCTTGCCACAGGGACACTCAGGTCACCGAGCCCACGGCCCCCACACAACCACCTCAGCCGGTCCCTGGAGTCTAAGGCCTCTCAACTCACCAACTTCTCTTATTATCAAAAAAGAGAACAAGGAACAGCTTCTCATCGGACTTGGTCTGCATGTGCTCCCCAATCTTCAGCACATCCAGGGGTGGGGCCGGGATGGTGACGCCGTTGTGGTGGCCAGGCACACGGGGCATCTTGGGGTCAATGATCTGCACGAGAAGGACCCGCTGAGGTCACTGTGAGGCTCACACCCACAGACGACTGCACCTGTCACTGGCACCCCCCAGTCCCCCGCAGCTGTGTGAGCCTCCTCAGACCACCCCCGCCTCCCCCTACCCCAGCTGTGTGAGCCTCCTCTGGACCCCCCCCCCCCCGCCTCCCCACCCCAGCTGTGTGAGCCTCCTCGGACCACCCCGGCCCCGCAGCTGTGTGAGCCTCCTCTGGACCCGCAGGCGCCACGAGAGCTGTACTCACCAGTGCCGGGTAGGAGGGGTAGCCGCTGCACTTGGCCCACACCACCTTCAGGGGCTCCAGCACCGAGGCGGCGGCATCAGTGGAGATCCACATGCTGCTCTGGCCGACTTCTGCGGAGAGGGGCGTCAGCAGAACACAGGCGTCAGCAGGACACAGGGGGCACACCCTGCCCCCCCACAAAAGGTGCAGCAACAGGGTGGGTCCCCCGAGCACAGCCCAGCTCCCAGGCCTTTCTCAGCCACCCCGGCGGCACCACTGCCTCCCCTGTGGAGTCCAGGCCCTTGCATCCCCACTGTCCCTGCAGCCCACCTGGGGCCACCAGCCTCCCACGGACCCAGGGAAGCTCCTCCCCTCCGGGCTACAAGGCTCCAACTCCAGGTGCCCAGCACAGTCCCTTCTGAGCCCTCCTTGCCCCAAGGACAGGGCTCCCAGCGTGCTCCTCCCTCATTTACACAAATGACACCCCAAATCGGAAACCAAAGTCCTGGCTCCCCCTCCGCCAGACCAGCTCCCTGCTGTCCCTCCCACCTGGGGGATCTCCGTCCTGATGCCCCCTCACAGCACGGCTGCCTTCCACAGTGAGGGCTGTGCGACCCCAAACCCCGGGGCCTCCCCCTCCCCCAGGGGCCTGAAGTTGAGGGCACCCACCCTGCAGTCAGTCCCCTGTGCAGCTGCAAATGACCACTGAACCTAAACAACCCAAAACAGCCTTGACAGTGCCTGGCAACCAGCAGCCACACAGAGCTGGACGTTCCACAGGGAAACGAAGGCAGGATGGAGGAGGCACCACCTCCGCAGGCACCCCGGCAGGGCCACAGCCCAGAGCCCCTCGGTGTGTGATGAACCCTTCCCCGGGAGGTCGGCCAGGGTGGGGCTCCACACAGGGCACCATGCTCCCTGAGCCGGAGACCCGTCCCCAGCAGTCGAGCCCTAAGACGCTAACCAGGAGGTGTGGAGAGCCATGGAGGCAGGTCTGGGCGACTCACCGGCTGCGATCCTGGCCGCCTTGGCGTAGTTCCCATTCTCGATGCAGGAGATCAGCTCACTGCGGTCCTCCAGCGTGTGCCGTCGCACAAGAGCCGGTTTGCCCCGCCCACATTTGGGCGCATTAAAGCTTCGGGAGGAAGAGCAGAGGGAGTCAGGCGCCCCGCCCCTGCCTTCAGCCTCACTCGGGCTTCGTCCCGTGAGCTGTCCGCCACCAAGCTGGCCACGCATCCTGCCTGACACCCCCGCGGCCAGACAGGCCTGTGGGTGTGCAGGTCTGGAGGGAGTGAACCTGTGGCAGGGGGGACTCAGGAGGCCAAAGTGGCCTTCACAGGGCAGACAGGCAGGGCTGTGCTCATTGCCAGATTCTGGGAGGTAAAGATCAAGTGTAAAACTTCACTGCAGATTCTAAAATTGTGTTCCTATTTCACGCAGTGTTTTTCCTACTTCTGCTTGAATTCTATAAAGCAGATTAATATGCAGCATGGGAAACTGTCCACAAGGGCAGAGCACACATGAATCCCGGGCCAGAATTTTTCAGAGAACACTAAGATGGGAGCTGGAATGTCCCGGCTTCCAGGACAGCCAGGCGGGGCGGGCGGTGCTGGGAGCCGCGTGGCAGGAAGCGCGGGGCAGCGGTGCCCACCTCGAGTCGCAGAGCGGGCTGTTGCTGGAGGAGATGCTGGACTCGGAGGCACAGCGTCGTCGGGGTGTGGCCTTCCTCCCCAGGCCGCCGCCCGGCTCCTGCTCGCTCCTCGCACCCCCAAAGCCGTTGGTGAGACCTGGAACACAGGCGGGCAGGCCCTGAGCTCAGCACAACCAGGGCACACTCAAGCATGACTCAACTACGTTACACTTGGAACACATCTTACAAAGCACGTTTCACAGACAGGTAAGACAGCATCTTCCTTTTCACTCCCGAGTTCCCGAGCATAGTCCTTACAGTAAGCAGACACCAAAGTTACTCGTTAAATGAAATCAACTTAACAAATTGCAGTCGGCTCCGATCATAGTAGTTTGCTGAGCACCATGAAGATGCTCCTCTTGACAAGCCCGGGTCTTTAAACAGGCTCTGTGAAGGCAAAGAAAGGATGCCGTGAGCCTGCCATGGGGGCAGATGTGCAACCTGTGAGTGCAAACACGGGGGCGGCCTGTCCACGTGGGCACAGGCCGCATTTGAACGGAAACTTCACCAGGCCGAAGGGGCCACCAAAGACACAAAAACATGTTCACAGGAGCAGAGCTCCAGGGAATAGGAAATCAGGTTTTAAAAAGAAAAAACCTTGGTTCAAAAGACAAGTGTTAACATGAAGTCAAAAATGCTGACGAAACACTTTAAAACACAAAATCCGGGGCCATCGCCGTGTCTGAGTGTGTCTGGCCTCGCTCACCATGAAGCTACAAGTATTGTACACAGCTAAACAAAACACCACTCACAATTCCATCATCTCAATGTTTAAAAAATAAGGCAAATCTCAGTACTTTCCCCCTAAAAATCCTGACTTTGTCAGTCAACGGGAAACAACACATCTGCCCAAGGCCCCCCGATGAGGTCCCCCATGGGAGTCACAACAGGGGGATGATGTTCCTGCTGGGGGCCCTCTGGGTGTGAGAGCTGAATGGGTGTGTGATTTTTTTTTTCTTTTTTGAGGCGGAGTCTCACTCTGTTGCCCAGGCTGGAGTGCAGTGGCACGATCTTGGCTCACTGCAAGCTCCACCTCCCGGGTTCATGCCATTCTGCTGCCTCAGCCTCCCGAGTAGCTGCGACTACAGGCACCCGCCACCATGCCTGGCTAATTTTTTGTATTTTTAGTAGAGACGGAGTTTCACCGTGTTAGCCAGGATGGTCTCGATCTCCTGACCTCGTGATCCGCCTGCCTCGGCCTCCCAAAGTGCTGGGATTACAGGCATGAGCCACCACACCTGGCCATGTGAATTTTTTTATCCAAAAAGAACCTGTTTTCCTGCCTACCTACCTCATCCTTAAAAAATTTTTAAATCTATTTCCAAAGGAAATTATGTGAACTTGTAAATAGAGCATTTCTGTAGAATTTTTTTGGAAACGATGTCTTGCTCTGTCACCAAGGATGGAGTGCAATGGACTCCATGGCTCACTGCAACCTTGACCTCCTGGGCTCAAGTGATCCTCCTGCCTCTCAGCCTCCCGAGTGGCTGGGAGACATGTTTTGAAGGGAATGGCTGGACTGCGGGATTTTCCACCCGCTTCATACGCTTCCCGTCTGTTCTCAATGAGCACGACCGACTTTTCAATACAGGGGCTGAATCAACCTCCACCCGCTTCATACACTTTCTGTCTGTTCTCAATGAGCATGACTGACTTAAACAGAGGGGCTAAATCAAGCTCAGAAGGGAATGCACAGATTGGGCGGGTGCACTGCTGCCCTCCACAGACTCAAGTCAGACACCAGCTCCGTCTCTCCTGGACTGGAATGTACCGTGAGCTCCAAGGGAAGCTCTGTGTTTCTCATTTTAACCTCGGTCATTTTAAGGCAGGAACTGTGGCCAGTTGGGGGTGTCATACTCATTTCTGGCAAGGGAACAAATAAATTTAAAAACCTACAGGAGAAGGCCTTGAGCCACACGCTGAGCTGCCCTGGGGCTCCACATCCTCCCCATACTCATCACAGAGCGGGCTCAGACCCTGCACACTCAGGCCCCGAAGATGTCTCAAGAGGGAATTAAAAGTCCTGTCCTGGCCCCCGAGAACCCCTCAGGAGCAGCGACTCCATCCCTACTCCAACCTGAGTGGGTGAAGGCAAGGGAAGCCCACCCAGCTCGCATCAGCAGTGGGCGGACGGAGCCCAGCACCCCTGCCAGCATTCAGCCCACAGGCCTGGAGAGGGGTCTGCCAACGCATGTGAGCCATCTCCAGAGAGCAGCCACGAGCCTGGCGACCCACACCCCACAGCCAGGCCCCCAGCGCACTCCAGACCCCAGGTGCAGGGTGAGCCTGCTCCAGGCTGAGCAGACGCGGCCCAGGGCCTGGGTGGGGAGGCTTTTAGTAGTTATTGGTCGGCCGAGCAACGGCCACTTGGGGGAAGACGACGACCAGTGCGGCCTTCACGAGACTGCCCAGAGGTGCCAGCCTGAGGGCCCTAGCACGAGAGCACCCGCAGCTGTGCCGGCACCAACACAGCCAAGCCATGCACAGACCACTCAGCAGCCACGACGGCCCCAGCTCCGTGTGCACCACCGCATGGAGTGGGGCCAGGAAGGGGATTAAAACACAAGGCAAGTCCTTAATTCTCAGAAAGAGGAGAATGATAAAACGCCCCTCTTAATTTTCCTAAGCATTCAGTGAGTGCGCGTATGACGCAAGAACACACAGAGGTTCTGCGTGTCACCCATGAAAATGTGACAGCACCCGGGAAGACGTGGGCAGCACAGACAAACCCAGCCCAACTGAGACACCACCCAGCCCAACCAAGACACCACCCAGCAGGAGGCCTGGCGGGGGTGGGACAGCTGCAGGGCTTGCTAACAGGTAATCTGGGGGCTGCGGCAGTGCAGGGTCACCCAGGAAGCCAAGAAGCCAGACTAGGACACAGACACATCCCGGGAGGCTCTGCAGCCACCGCCTGGAGTCCCCAGAACCTCGGGGGAGCTGCAAGGTGGCCTGCGCTGCCCCGACCCTCCCAGCCTCCACCTGGACCACCAGAAAATAATCTAAGACAGCTATGGTTCTGAGATCTCTCAATCTCGGCCCTGCCAACTCCCGCCCTAGGAGGCTCTTCCAGCCAGCTGGGAGATGTCCACCATGACCCACGCCTCAGCACCCCTGCAAGGACCTCAGCCCAGAACATTCTGAAGCCCAGGCCAGCCTTGAGGTGGGGCCCAACGTGGGGAACCCAGGGCCTAAGGTCTGCAGAGATGGGTGCCCAGTCCATGAGGCATTTGCAAACAGTAGGCACTGAGGCTGAGCCCAAGCCTCTAAATCGTGTAAATAGCAAGGGGCAACTTCCAGCAACTTTTTCAGCACGAGGTTTTTTTTTAATGCTGAAAGTAAAGCTGGTGACTGTGAGAAATACATTAAAAGAGGCGGCGGCTGCCAGGAAAGAGCTGCTGCCCCATCAACACAGGAGCTGCACGGAATTCCCACAGCGGCCAGGGTCCACCCACCCTCAAGGGCCTTCCCAGTGACCTCCTAGGAGGCCAAAGACTGAACACAGAAATGTCCCTCTCTGCCCCCAAAGGAGATGGCGCAAAGGTGTCCCACAGCCCAGCCAAGCGCAGTCCCCGGAAGCCTGCCCGTCACCAGGTACGTCCACAGCACACCTGCAACTGTCCCAGGAGGTCCCCAAAGGGTCTTCTGAGAGACTGAAGGCCACAGTGGCTGAGACACCACCCCTCCCGACAGGGAAGAGAAGCCCCAGGGCCCACCTGGGGAGGCGGAGGCCTGCAGGTCTGACTGATGGGCCGTAGTCTCCTCTGGTCTCAGGCTCCCAGCCCCCAACCCATGTGGACACCACAAATCCTCCAGGCCACAGGTGCAAGAACACCAGGCCCTGATCAGTGGCTGCCGAGACGCCTGAGGGCACGGAGCCATGGGAACACAACCCCACAGCACGGGATACAAGCCCGCCCCTGCCCGCCCCTTCCGCCGGCACCCAAGCTGCCACCTCGGCTTCTCCGGCTCATGGGAAGCTTGGCCGTATGAAGCAGGTGGGCTGAGCCTGCACCCTGAAGACCAGAGCCCTGAGGGCCCCACGCAGTGGCAAAGGAGAGCCCACTATCTCCTGTTTTCAGTTTCACTTTTACCACCGTTAAAAGAAGAGCAGTTCTGGTGCATTTTTCAACCTCTCAACAAAAACACACACGGAAGAAGATTCCAACAGCACCCTGCTCTTGCTGGGACCCGCTCCGTGACAATGCAGCCGGGGATGGTCAGAGACAGACCCAAGGCCCACGTTGCTGGGACCTGCTCCATGACAATGCAGCCAGGACGGTCCGAGACAGACCCAAGGCCCAGGCCAGATGCCTGCACAAGACTTGCCCCATGACAATGCCGCTGGGGACAGTCAGAGACAGACCCAAGGCCCACCTTGCTGGGACCCGCTCCGTGACAATGCAGCTGGGATGGTCAGAGACAGAACCAAGGCCCAGGCCAGACGCCTGCACGAGACCTGCTCTTGCTGGGACCTGCTCCGTGACAATGCAGCTGGGGACGGTCAGACACAGACCCAAGGCCCATCTTGCTGGGACCTGCTCCATGACAATGCAGCTGGGATGGTCAGAGACAGACCCAAGGCCCATCTTGCTGGGACTCGCTCCGTGACAATGCAGCTGGGATGGTCAGAGACAGAACCAAGGCCCAGGCCAGACACCTGCACGAGACCTGCTCTTGCTGGGACCCAGCTCCACGACAATGCACCTGGGATGGTCAGAGACAGACCCAAGGCCCAGGACAGACGCCTGCACAAGATCCCAGGCACAGATGCCCCACCCCACGAGCAGGACTTCTCAGTTGGCCGCAGGGGCACTCAGCGTGGTGACCAGCAAGAGACAAACAGCAGCACTGCTCAAGAATCCACTGGGGATTGTGGGGAAAAAACAGAGGAAGGGGAAGTAAGGGGAGAAGGAAATCAGGTAGAAAACCCAGAAATACAGAAGATGCTAGCGAGTGAGTGAGCACGCACTGTCCATGCCACATCCTCAGACAGTGCCGAGCCAAGTTCCTCCATACCCCATGGCACAGACACAGCACAACGCGCCTGGGCATGGCCGTCACACCCGAACCACCAGTCACTATGGGACGGCTCCGCACATGCTCAGGACAGCCTCAGAATGCTGTCCACTGTGTCGTCAGCTGCAGCAGGCTCCCAGCCGGTGCCGGGCTCTCCTCTGCGTCCTTCGTGACTGTCCAGAGGGAAGGCTGAGGTGCCACGACATCCCGCCAGCTCCAGGCGTGCACCAGGCGCCAGCACCATTCCCACTGCCAGGCTCTGACTTACAGAGGGGGTGGGCTGGGGTGGGGGAGAGCTCCTCCAGGGCTGCTGTTTGTGATTTTGTTTAGAGGATGTTTGAGCTGATGATTCCAATGTGATCCGCAAGAATTAAGTGAAAGGCAAGATGCAGTGATCTTTGTGCGTTCCAAAACGGCCGCTTAGCAGAACTCCAGTCCAAGTTGAGGTAAGAGAAAATGATTAGGGTCCAAAGAGTGAACTACCCAGCACATTAGTGGTTAAAGTGAGAACCTGGAAAACAGTGAAAAAGCCATTTAGTCTGAATGAAAGGGCAGGACAGCTCAGCCTCCTCCCTGAACAGCCGAAGGACACTGAAGACACCCCCGCGCTCTCACGCCCCAGCATGTGCACACAGAGACTCGCAACAGGGGTCTCCGCAACGGCGGCGAGTGGACAAAGACACCCCCACGCTCTCACACGCCCCAGCACGTGCACACAGAGACTGGCAGCAGGGGTCTCCGCAACGGCGGCGAGTGGGAGGCCGCTTCAGGTGACGGTTCACTGCTGGTGAGCGTGCAGTCGCGGAGGAAGGAAGCCACGAGTCAAGGCCAGACTCTGGGGCTGGGCCATCCCAGGAACAGAAGCCTGGCGCACAGCACAGCCGGCCCACGGGCGACACAGGCAGGAGGCCCACAGTGAGTGCATCGCCTCAGGACCAGCGACCCTGTTCAGCCTAACTCAGAATTGTGCGTGTGCTGGAAAATGCCAGATAACTCCCTAAAGTTCAGAGCACACAGATGCATGTATGGAAAACATCAGAACGTTCCGGATAATTCCTGTCCTAAGACTGCGAAGAACTGCAGCTCGGGGCAAGAAATCCCCCACATGCAGAGCACCAGAAGGTTCCGGTGAAACCAAAGCGAGGGCGGATGGCGGGACTGGCACCATTCAGAGCACGCCCAGCCCTTCCCCGGGCGCCTCGGCCACAGCAGGGGAATGCCTCCCACTCCCGAGGGCCTGGTCTTAATGCTGCTGAGGCTCCCGGCTGCTCAGGAGAGAGCTCAGGAACTCACCGCACCTCCACGGAAATCCACTGTCACTCGGGAATGAGAGAGCAGAAATCTCCACTTCAGTCAGGATCAGAGGGCACCATGATTCTCAAAAGCCACCATGGGCCACGCTCACTGAAGGTCTGCAATAAGACTGCTCTACACCACCGTCACCATGGGAAGCCTGCAAAACACTCCACTCCAATGTAAGACAGTGGCCCGGAGGGGACACGTGCTCTTCTACAAGGGACATCTGATGAACAAGCCTGAGAGGTTGCTGAGGACGTGGCCGCCAGCCGGCAAAACTGTCCACAGTGGGAGCCCACAGCTGGGGCAGGGCCCGGTCAGGTGGGGCCACCTGGTGGAAGCCACCACGTGAGCATCCTGCTGAGTGTCGACGGGAGGCCGCCTCAAACCCCAGCCCCACGGCCGGCAGGGCCTCCACGCACACAGCCCCATACCTCTGCCGCCGACAGACGTGAAACCCCGAGGAAGTGGAGCGTCAGCCGAACTCCAAGTTCTGCGTGCAGAGGGGACGCCCACAATTGTGCTGAACCAACCTCTAGTACCCAGTGCACAGCACCCTGACCCGATTCATCGCAGAATTTCCGGGGTGCTTGGAAAACCAGGTCAGAGTCTTTCACCAAAGGTGGCTAAGAAAGACCAACGTGGTTAAGACACATCCCCCAGTCCTGAGTCAAGGACATCTATCCTTATTGGTATCTTGTGAAACATTTCAATAGCTTCCTATTACTTAGAAAGCAAAAAAGCTTTTTCAAATTATTTCAAAATGCCAATTTAACATCAATCCATCAAAGTAAAAGGACATGGGTAAAAAATTTCTACACATTCATGTGCAAAATTTTCATACAAATCAAAATGAAATTTACCAGAAATTACTTTGGCAACAAGAGGCGTGACCTGCTTGCTGGCAAGGGTGGGAAGTGAGCCTCCCTCTGCACAAAGACCTTTGACAGTGCCTGGTCTCACTCCCCTCCCCGGACGCTTCAGGCCAGAGACCAGCAGAAGGAGCAGGGACAAGATGTGAGGGAGTGGCCTGGGCAGGTCTTGCCCACCACAGCCTTCCGTCTGCACCCGGCCCGGTGAGGCTCCATGACACAGGACTCACTTGCTGCCACTCTGGGAAATAAGCAACACCCACCCAGCCCCACCCTCTCTCACTGCTGAAGTGCACGAGGCACCACCGCACACCAGCACAGCCAGGAGAAAATGCGCATCTCCTTATCTAGGTATAACAGGCAGACAGGACAGACGGGAACCAAGCCTTGACTCGGGACAAAAACCAAAATGACAAACACGCTCCAGACACGCTTCCAGAAAAGAGTCGCTGGCAACCTGAGCCGGCACCTCCAGAAGCGCAGCCAGTACCGAACAAGCAAACCGATGACAGCTGCTCCTCTTTAAAGGACAAACTCCTCAGCTTCCTCTGAGGGGCGGGGAGCAGAGGCTGCAGGAACACAGCTGCCTCCTCAAAGTGTTCTCAGCACAGCACACACACGGCAACACCCTCACCGAGTAATTCAACAGAGTTCAGTTACAAAAGCGCAGCAAGAGATGAGAAGCACTTTCCGGTGCTATTTCAGCAGGTCCTAATACCTCATCACATATGTGGCTAAGAGGGCCACACAAAAAACAATGAGTAAATGTTGCTGAAATCAACTGCAAAGTACTGCATTTACCACAAGGGCAGGTCCTCTCAGAGGCCCAGGGAAGGGCCAGGCTCAACCCCGGGTCCTAGGTCTGTGGGGCTGCAGGAGACCTGACTGAGGGGTGCAGAGTCGAGCTCCCACAAGTGCTGGGAGCGGCCAGTCACCAGCTTATCCAGATGTGCACAGCAAAGTCAAGATGACCAATTAAAACTACACCTGAATTCATTCTCAGTACTTTTTTAAAGATCAGAAGGGGCCAGGTGCAGCGGCTCACACATCTAATCCCAACACTTTGGGAGTCAGAGGCCAGGAGTTCAAGACCAGCCAGGACAACACAGCGAGACCCCATCTCTACCAAAAATTTTCAAATTAGCTGGGAGTGGTGGTGTGCACCTGTAGTCCCAGCTACACAGGAGGCTGAGGCAGGAGGATCACCTGAGCCCAGGAGTTGGAGGCTGCAGTGAGCCACTCACTCCAGCCTGGGTGACAAGGCAAGACTCTCTCTTTAAAAAAAATCAGAGAGGAAGTATGTGGCAGAAGACAGGACCAAGGACCATCGACCCCTGGCCCAGGGCAGCCCAGCAAGGTTGCACAATCTCTCGTGGCAAACAGGCCCCCCACGAAGGCGCCGGCCTCAGACCCGCAACTCAAGGCTTTTCAAAGAAAACACTGCACTGTTGTCTTCTCTGGAAATTAAGAGAATGCTGCAAAAACAGAAGCTGGACACCCCCCCCATCACACCAATGATCCTGAAGGAGGCTCCCGGCACCGGTCGGCAAGGGCGCCTCTCAGGGCCGCCCGCGGCATTTACCTGCGTCCAGGCGCTTTCCTGGGGACTCCTCCTCCACCTCAGAGTCTCCGCATGTGCTCCGCGACCTTTTCCTTGGCTGCAGAAGAGTCTCCAACCTCGGAAGGACTACAGACAAAAAGGTTTTGGTCCCTAGCTGAGGAGAAGTTGGCTGGGTTTCAGTGTTCTTGGCAGACTTTGGGGGGCTTACACTTTTCGATTTGCAGAAGAGAACAGAAGTGCGTCTGTTTACATCGCTTGCTGGCTCCGCCACCGCGGAGGCCGCCGCCGCCGGCACATCGCCACTACTGGCGCGGGTGGGCTCTGGAGGGCGTCCGCTTACCAGTGCGCTCTGAGTGCAAGCGCTATGTGATTCATTATCAAATGTGACTCTTTTGAAAAGTTTACTCTGCTCTGGGTTGAGTTCTACTGGTTTGAGGGTTGGTGGTTCTGAATTAGTCTCCGAGTTTGAAGGAAGAGGTAATGCATCTGATGGTTCAAGTTTAGGGGGAGATTTATCTCCTGAAAAAATTATAAATAAAGTGATTTTTGAAAACTGAAGATTATAAAATCTATTATAAAACTTACTATAAATGTGAAGTCCACCAAAATACTAATTCAGTTAAGGAAACAAGGCATCGCACGTACTGTCTGCTCGGCAGTGTGGGCCCCGTGGGCTCGGGCCACACTGTGTGTGCTTCCCTAACGCCAAAGGCTGCGGCCCTGGGTGCAGTGCCCAGGCACACAGTTACCCTCTGAAAAAAACTGTGAAAGATTATTTCACATGCGCCAATATTAAACACGTCACTCGAGTTCATGACAGTTTCTGCAATGAATAATTCACTTACCTTGAGGAAGAAAAGGTATCTCACATTACTAAAGGGGCCTTAAACGGGCATTCCCACAGAGCTCTATTGGGCCACGAAGTTAGCAAATAAAAGGAAAGAAACATTAAATCTGATCTCTGGTCAAGGTCTTAAGTCAAAAATGCAAAAACAAACAAACAAAAAAAACAGGGAGTGGTGAGTGGCTGTGGATGTTTCTCAGGAGAGGCAGGGAAAAAAGCCCCGCTCCCCACAGCACAGAAGTCTGTGCCACGTTCCCAAGTATTGTGATGGGAGCTTTCAGGGAAAAAAAAATCTGACTTTTAAAAACAAGAAGTCTTTGGAAAAAGACTGCTTTAACCTCTTTTTAAAGTCTTTTTGACATTATAAAAACCAGAAGTGTGAAATGGTAAAAAGCCCGAGGTCAGGAGGACGGCCTGGGGCTGGTCTGTCGGGCTCTGTGCACTGTCCCGAGTCCAGGGGGCCGGACAGGCTCTGGCACGAGGCTGACAGGGCGAGGCGATGCCACAACAAGCCAAGCCCAGCCACTGAGGCTTCCTTCCAAGCAGGACCGGTACTGACAACAGGAAGTGTGACATAAAACCAAGAGTGACACTTTAAATAATCCTTAGTATATATTATCACTGGGTACAGTTTTCATTTCATTAAACCTGCAAACTTCCCTAAAACCGTTTGAACTACGTATGGTTACTATTGTAATTCAAAAAGTTGTTTTGAAAATACAAAACTACACAACTTAATAGGACTCAGAGCAATGTTTTGAGGCTGAAGAAAGTTCTCCCGAGGCTGGGCCATGATGCCGGGCAGCAGTGCTTTCGGCTGCGAGGTGCCTCTGATTTCAAATGACAGTCAGCGCCTTAGAGCACCTCACAGCAGATTCAAATACAAGGGGGAAGCCTCACCTCAACAAAAAGCCTCCCATGCCAGCCGCCGGGAGCACAGCTGTCATGTGGGAATGCTGGATCCCAAGGCAGGGGCACACGCGAGGTGACAAAACTCCCTCCCTCCTGTTCAACGTCGCCAACAGGCTTAAGGAAAAGGTGTTTGTGAAACACCTGGAACACTGGCTGGAGGGAACTGGGCAATGCGGAGAAGGGCTGCTAAAAGGCCGGAGGGAACTGGGCTGCGGAGAAGGGCTGCTGAAAGGCTGCTCATGAGGATCCCTGGTGCCTGTGCAGCAGCAGGAGGGGCTTCAGCACTGAGCCTGCAGCGTCCTGACACAGCTGGTGTCTGGGGCACAGGGCCTGGGGCCTCACTTCACTTCCTGCCTCCTCTTCCACCTCCTGGCCTCCCCCGCACCCCAAGCTCTCGTCCTGATCACGACATTCAACTGCTCACTGCAATCCCAACAGCCTCTGCAGGGCCAAGGCCAGTGGTCAACCCCAGTCTTGGCCTCTATGGGTGCAACAGCACCAGGCCAGCAGAGATTGAGCATGAAGGAGTCTCCTCCCAGCACCTCCGGGAGACCCCCCTTCCCCCGACCACCTCCAGCCCACCTTCCCCACAGCTATCTAACGGGCACCGTAAACCCCCATCTCCTGCTTCTGGTGCAACCCTCAGAACCACCACTCCTGTCTGGCAGCAGCCCTGAGACGTGCAGACGTCCCTGCCTTGCAGCAGGCCCTCCCCAACCATGGTCCACAACCCCTCCTCCACACCTCCAGCTCTCGGCCCAGCTAGGACGCCCCATGTGGGACTCATAACCATCTCCACGCTGCAAGGACTTCCCTAACCCCTGGTCTATCCCAAAGCGGGCCCCTGTGGCCCTGTCTCAGCTATGCATGCACCCCACACGCGCCTGACCTCTCTGCGGCAGCTCCACATGCAGGCCGGGCTCCAGCTGCCAGCATGCAGGCTAAAGGATGCGTTCCTGCAGCACTGACCAGAGGCACAAAGGAGGCCATGGTCAGGAACAGAGGTCGCTGTCGTCCGGGTGCTCAGCCACCTGCCCAGCCGAGACCACACAGGCCCCTCCCCCAGCCAAGACCACAGAGGCCCCCGGACCGTTCAGTGCCTCAGTTCCTCATCCATAAAATCAGAAAAAACAGGACCTGAGCCTCCAGGCTCCACGACACAACAGGCAAGCCCAACCCGTCCCTCGAGTGGAAATGTGACTGGAAGTTGACATACAAGAAGGAAAACTCCTCTCAAAGCTCGCTGACTCTGGGCCATCTCAGGCTGTCACTTAACTGCACATGAGAAAAGCTCAGAACATGCTCGATACAACTCGGGCATAAGCCTCTCAGACCCCGTCAATGTATCAGTCAGGATCCTAGAATTCCAGTCCCTGGAACTTGTCACATATTCCAAATGGCAAAATGGTTATCTAATCCAAACCAGCTACTCTAAGAAACTAAAAGACCTAGTTAAGTCTGCAAGAACAATTCCGCAATATTTTGCCCACCTGGCCACCCGCTATGTCAATCAAAGGCTTCTGTATCAAAGCCCCAAGATGCTTTGGAAAATCACAGCGTAACACAGGCAGACATTTTAGCTCACGAGCAGCAACCACACTGTCCCTCCAACAACCCTGCCTCAAGCCTCCGTCCTCTGCAATCCTGAAGGGACAAAGCTGCGTACTCCGCACCTTCTACCCCGAGGAACACGCATCCTTCCTTTCCTGAGGGCCACAGTGCTCCACGTGCTCAGCGCCCGTGCACGGCAGGAGGACCTCCACACGTGCACTTCAAGGGCCCACAGCTGCCCTGGACTAAAGGGGACGCCCCGGAGCCTCTGGCAAGGACATCACTGTGACTGGAAATCCCAAGGACTCGAAATGCAAGCCCCTTTCACCAGCTCACGGTGCGGGCCCTGCTCCTCCTGACTGCACTGACCTGCCTCACCATGTCAGCCGACACCAACCTCAGCACAGGGTGGAGACAAGCCCTCTGCCAGCTGCAGATCCGTCCCACAGGCTCATCAGACAGGCTGGAATCCCAGCTGGGGCGTGGCCCCCACCCAGCTGACACGCAGCCCCGGGGAAGTCAGCCCTGGCAGGGCCAGCTCACAGCAACAGCCCGAACCTCTGCACTCGGCAGACTGAGTTGCGGCTATGGCAGAGCCTGCGGGAGGTCCTGTACAAGGGGGCAGACCGGGGCCAACCGTGCAGCCCAGGAGGCGTCTCCTTCCTTCAGACACTAAAGTCTCAGGGGCATGGCACTCAACGGCTACAGCCTTGTTCAAGCTGCTTCAAGTGGAAGCAAAATATAAACACAACACACAGACTGTTAAATTACAGTTTAAGTGAGACTGTGTATTTGCCATTGAGGAATTCTCTTTTCAGGTGTGAAAATATTGTGGTTATATTTAAGAAAAATGATGGAGAGGCTTTACTGATGAGAACGTTCATGCTGGGTTTTTAAATGTCTGATTCTTGGTTTTCATCCTATTATAAGTATCGTAAGTCACATTTCTATACCAACCAACAAGCTTGCTTGTGGCTGTCTTCCCTAATGACTTCCCCATTCCAGTCTGGCACTCGCCTCTCCAGAGACCCCCGTCTTCTCTGAGGGGCAGGACCCCACCCGCCTCGCCTCGGAGTGGACTTTCAGGCCGCTTGCTTCTCCACCCACCTTCCCATCAGCTCACAGGAAACGCCCTTTTCATCAATTGAGTCACTGTGAACACTGGGTGTAAACAGGTGATTCGAGGCCACCTGTGTCTCAGTCACATCGTGTTTTCCTTACAATGGCCCCAGAAAAAAAATAAATAAAAATAAAATGATTCCAGAGCTACAAAGCAACAAAAATGGTCTCCAAAGGCTCCTGCTAAGCGTTGGGGGTTATGAGGAGCCACGCTCACCACAGCGGAGGGCCAAGCAGCTCCAACCATGCGAGGTCCTCAACCATGCGAGGTCCTCAACTACGCGAGGTCCTCAGTCCTGTGACCCAATAACCGTGCGGGGTCCTCAGCCCTGTGACCCAATGGCAATGGAGGAAGCCACTGATAAAAAAAAGCTAAAAAGGTAACTTACTGCCCTACAGTGAAAATAGTACAACTGTGTGCGAAGAGAAGCGCTGGAAGCTATTTGAGAATGGTGAGCGGACCTGCTGGCAACCTCCTCACAACTCAGTCCTCAGGGCACAGAAGACAAGGACGGAAGGGCAGTCCACCTAGAGGGAGGCCCGCACAGCCAGAGGATGCCTCGGTGGGCTGCACGGAAGCAAAGGCTGCGGGACCAGGCACCAGCCTGGACTCCTGGGCACAACAGGGCGGCCCAGGGCCCGGACAGGTATGGCTGCCAGAGGGTCCTGTAGGCAAACGTTCCTCAGAAAAAACACGAGGCCCCCAGAGCAGAGGAGGGATCATGTGCCAACAATAACAGCCTCTGAGAGAAGAGCAAACCAAGCGCTCACCTTGAGACAGAAAAGCCTTTATTCTATGGACCTAACGTAATTGATGCCAGCCCCAAAAGAGACATTCTAGAGTCTGGGTACTATACTACGGTGAACTAAACAGAAGAATCCCAAAACAGAAAAACAAACAGGCACAAAATGAGCAAAAGGATGCATAAGAAATTCTCAGCTGTGTAAGTTTCTAAGAGAAAGAAAAGCTTAATGGCTCTCATTCAAGTTGCCCAAATGTAAAACAGGATAAAAGGGGCGAAGCTCTGCAGACAGGAGCCACAAGAAGTTCAGGGGATGAAAAGGGCCCTGAGACCATGGGGACCCGCTGACCTGTGTGGCATCATGAAGACATTGCGTCACTCCGAGCACAGACGTCCATAAGAGATGAACATCTTTGTTTTAAAAGAAAATTGTACAACAATTCTGTGTCTTATTTCAATTGTCTGCTGTTCTGACTTGGATGTGCAGGGGAAGGGCAAGAAGGCCAAGAACCAGCTGCTAATGTTGTGGCAAGAGGGTCTGACCCTACTGTCTGCTTCGTGTAACCAGAGCATGTCAAGGTCAACTACAGAGACACACGGCAAAACACAGTGGCAATGACTTTCTATCAACGTCTCCAAATCCAATTTAGTTTTAAAATTCCTCTTTCACCAAATATGGGACACACCAGCTCTACTTCCTCACCCTGCCAACCTAGATGTACACAGACCATCGCTCGTAAACTCCCTCCTCACCATGCCAAGCCTGCATTTGCCCTGGGTTTTGCTAGTTCTCCTTCTAGATAGGCGGATTTCTTCCCCTACATTTATTTCTTAGTCATAAAAACATCTCTGCTGCCTGGACCTTTCCCCAGACATTCTTTGGCAACGATCACGGCTGCTACCTACCAACTCTGCAGAGGAGCTGGCCGGGGACCCTCGGGGCTGACAAGGCCTCTGCAGGTACCGTCCCTCCCTTCACAACATCAGGGAGGAGTGTTTAAGTGCCAATAATCTAAAACAGCCCTTTCAAAATGCTGCATTTGATGGCCTAGCGCACAACTAAATGGCTCCCCGTCAATTTACAAAATACAACAAAAACATTTCTCACTCTCATCATTCAGGCTACCTTTACTCTTCAACATAGTGTAAGATCTAAACCATTCTTTTCAAATAGTTTTTCAGGCCCAAGTTAAAGAGAAAAATTTTATTCTGTGCCTTAAATTTTATCAACTAATTATGTGAAAAAACACAGACAGCACAAATTATAAAGTCTCTTTAAAAGGAAACAACAACCCAGTGGGAAAATCAAGTGTTCCGGGCTTTGTGAATTTTACGGAACTGGCGCTAACCTGAGCCTCCGTGCACACCAACGCTGCTGCCCGTGTCTGGGTCTGTGCCTGTGCCTGAGCCCTGACGGCAAGAAAGCGGGGCAGCCCTCACCGTGGCTTACCTTCCTCACCCGCCTCCGGCCCCAGCGCAGCTCCGTCCTCTTCGAAGCCTTCCAAGCCTGGCCCCGTGGGCGGGGGCTGGCTGTGCTGCTGGCTCAGCTTGTTTCGGAGAAGGGCAATTTCCTTTTTGAGCAGCTTTGCCCGCTTGCTCCGGGAGCCGCTGGACTTCATAGCGCAGGTGAGGTCGAGCATGTCCAGCAGCTCTCTCAGCTGCTCCTCCAGGCCCAGGTGGGCTCTGTTGGCGGGGTCCAGCAACCTGTCCACTGAACCAAAGGACACATGCCGTCAGTCATCAGGTCCCACGCACCTTCTGGGAACACATCACTGGTCCCGTCTTTCGAATCACCTTCGGCCGAAGCCCTGAGAGTGGCTGTTAGCAACGAGGCCCAGGCCCTGCTCACCAGAGGCCCCTCCCCTGCACTCTGAACCCACGAGTAGCTGCTGCTACAGGAACACACTGGGATGCTCCTGATGGAGAATTTCTATTCCCATGACACTGTCAGCACAGAAGGGGCAGCGTCCAGGTAACATCGCAACCTCTCCTGGACCAGGACCCACTGAGGCTCCCTGTGCAGACAGCCTGGCTGCCTGGGTGAGGGCACAGCACACAGACCCCAGAGAGAGGCGCACGCTCCACCAACCCGGCACAACTCAGTTGGACCTGCGCTGGCTCTGCAAACAGAGGTGACGACTGGCAAATGTGTTAAGTTAGGGCCATTGCACATCCTAAGTGGTGTCTTAGCTGAAGTCTTCAGACGCTGATCATTGTGTGGCTTTAGTAAACGGGTTGTAAAATTCACAGATCATTCTGAATTTCAGACGTATTTACTACAAAGTCCCTAGAAACTTCGCTTTCAAAAACACCAAAATTTATAAAGCACAAATTACCTTAAATAAGTAAGAGATGGCCAAGAAAAGAAACTGCTCCTCAGAGCTATCTGAAGATAAAACCAGAGCGAGGAGAGAGAAGACAAAAAAAAAGTAAGACTGCCCAAAAACACATGAATTCTCTTCATCTAGAAACAGGTCTTTTACTGAAAGCATCTGTCTTTTTGGCTGAATAAATAAAGTAGTAGTAGAGAGAAACAAATCAGTCCTTCAAGACTTGTATCCGTAACATCACTTTGAACAAATGTCATAGATAATACTCAAAAATGTTCATACAAAAAAACACATCCTTTGAAACCCCAAGAAGAAAGCCTCTGTTTCTTTCAAAACAGAGACCCACGGCCTCCAGGTCTGTGGCTCAGGCTCCAGGCAATGGGAGGTGTCGGCTGTGCTGAGAAGAGCAGCAGGTGCACCCTCAAGGCACACCATGGCCACTGGCTCACCTGTGCACTCCCAAATACTGAGAAAGAAAGAAACCAGGACTTCTCATCCTTCATTTTCTCCTTAGCAAAAAAACCCGCGTGTAGAAATTCACTTAACAACTTGCATGACCATGATCTGAAAGGCGCTGACACTCAGAGGCCTCCACACCTGCTCTGTTCGAGGGAGGTGGCATGGTGCTGGGAGCACGATGTGGGGGAGCACAGGAGCAGGGCCCTAGGGGCAAAGGAGGCTCCGGGCTGCTCAGAAGACAGGGAGTCCAAGAGTGATGCATCTTCCTGCTTTGAAGGGCAGGCAACCAGCATACGTCCTGAGCAGCCAGCAGCGGGCACCAGGTGGGCGTCTGAGAGCTGATGGCAGGCAAGGCATCCAAGCCAGAGCGTGAAGGCTGTGGGGGGCGGGGGAAGCTTTCCCACGGTCACCAGAGGCTAGAGAAGGACCTTCCAGGACAAGCATGAGCCCATGGAGCCCTGGGCTCACTCTGAGGCGGCTCAGCCCTGGCTCCTCTCAGATCCCCAAGGGAATGTTTCGGAAAAGGATAGCTGGTCTGATGAGCCTGGAGAGCGCAGCTTCAGAGAGAGGTTAAAGCTCCACCCGGGTTCACCAAGAGCCAGCAGCACTGTTTGGAGCCTGTGTTTATTTTCTAAATTTCTCCAAGAAAAACGTGTTACTCTTAAAATCAGAAAAATCAGAGACAAAGAATAAAAATATATTTCCATTGTGTTTTCTTTTTTTTTTTTTTTTTTTTTTGAGACGGAGTCTTGCTCTGTCGCCCAGGCTGGAGTGTAGTGGCGTAATCTCGGCTCACTGCAAGCTCCGCCTACCGGATTCACACCATTCTCCTGCCTCAGCCTCCCGAGTAGCTAGGACTACAGGTGCCCGCCACCATGCCTGGCTAATTTTGTTTTTGTATTTTTAATACAGACAGGGTTTCACCGTGTTAGCCAGGATGGTCTCGACCTCCTGACTTCGTGATCCACCTGCCTTGGCCTCTCTCTTTTCTTTTTTTTTTTTTGGAGATAGGGTCTCACTCTGTCACCCAGGCTTCAGTGCAATGGCACAATCTCCGCTCAATGCAGCCTCCACCTCCCAGGTTCAAGCGATTCTCCTGCCTCAGCCTCCGAAATAGCTGGGATTACAGGCATGCGCCACCATGCCCGGCTAATTTTTTGTATTTGCAGTAGAAACGGGGTTTCTGCATGTTGGCCAGGCCGTTCTCAATCTCCCGACCTCAAGTGATCCACCCGCCTCGGTCTCCCAAAGTGCTGGGATTACAGGCATGAGCCACAGAACCTGGCCCTATCCCCATTCTTTAAAAGAGTACAGCCCATCCTCCAATCCTCACAGGTGCCGAGTGCTGCGGGACCCCACGGGAAGCAGGGAGCCCAGTACTGCTGCCATGAGGGGAACAGAGGGCGAAGCAATGATGGCCCAGCTTGGCTGAATCCCATGATGGCGGGAAGCGGACCCCATGATGGCGGGAAC
This sequence comes from Gorilla gorilla gorilla, assembly GCF_029281585.2. Taxonomy (NCBI): domain Eukaryota; kingdom Metazoa; phylum Chordata; class Mammalia; order Primates; family Hominidae; genus Gorilla; species Gorilla gorilla. Next base: position 47,842,823 of record NC_086018.1, read on the forward strand.
GTGGACCCCGCGATGGCGGGAACGTGGAAGAGAGGAAGAGGGCCAGGCCTCATCCCAGAAGAAGCGACCTAGCACGGGTCAGTGATTCATCAAGAGAAAGGGTAGGCCAAGAAATCAGGGATATGGGACCTTTAGATAAATAAGCCAAACACACCGTGATTTCTGCTCAGTTTGTGGCTCAGAGCTGGAGCTGAGGTGCTGGAGCTCTACGTGCTTTGACAACCCATGTGGGCAGGACACACCCTTCGACAGACAATCCCAGAGGTGCCACTAACAAGCAGGGTGCAGGGGACAGCCCTGGTTTCCAAGGACCAGTCTAGAGAAGGGTGCAGGTGACTGCACACGGCTGCAACACGTGCCTGGGCAACCAAGAAGCACAAGCCCAGGCTGGAGTCCAGGTGGGCCGTGGACACGCTCCCAGAGCCCTTTCTACAACATGCGCAAACCACGAAGTTAAAGGGCTGGAGGCAAAGCCAGAGTTCCTCCGGCTTCACGCCACCCTCAGAAGTTAGCCGAGGCCCACTCTGGATGAAAACCCCCAACTAAGCTGCTTTCTGGGTCTGCATCGTCGAGACCGGCCACCCCACAGGGAGCCACAGCCACATAGTCCTCTTGGTGGGCACCCAAAACGCAGCCAGTCTGAAGTGACAAGTGCTGAGCGTAAAATACACATCAGATGGCAAAGAAGGTGAAAAGCTTATATATCCTCAGTAACGTTTACTGATCCCATGTTGAAATCAACTCTTCCATACACTGAGTAAAATAAGACATATTATTAAAGTAAATTCCACCTGCTTGTTTTCCATTTTTCAGTGAGGCTACTAGAAAATGTAAATGATGTATGCGGTTGCATGCTAGTGCTCCCGGACCATGCTGATAGGGAGCTGGCAACACAGAGCAGGACAGAGTCTGCTAGAAAGAGCGTCTTCCACCTCCTCCGGACACGGCGCCAGTTCTTACCGTCTTCCCAGGAGAAAGGCCGCCGCGGTGCCGCAGCAGGCCGCTCAGGCAGGTGCATCCCCGAGGCCTCTTCCAAGCCGATGCTGTCCACCTCGCGCCGGGCCTGCCTCAGAACAACACCTCCCTGATCGCGCAGCCTCACCGCGGCTCTATAGAACACGGTGTCCCTGGCATTGTACTTCATGCAGTTATCTATAATGAGATCAAAATCCTCCTCAAACTCATGGAGGTTTTTATACCCTTGAGCTTCTAACCGTTTCCTCATTGTGGCAAAGTCCATGGGATGTTTAATGTGATCCAAATAATCTGGTACCTAATTTTAGGGAGGAAAAAGAATCATTTACAAACTAAAACAGGATATTAGTTGACTCTATATTTATTATTCCATATAACCCACAAGCCCATCCTATCTGAGAGCCACACACACACACGCACACGGTACAGACATAAGACCCAAGTACTGCAGGGACCTTCCCGACCCCAGCTCCTTCAGCTAAAGCGCATTGGAGGGTGCCGGGCGGATGCTGCCACAGCTCAGGGTACTGTCTGCACAGGGCCTCTCGCCCACTGCACTTTCAGTATTTTACAATGAAATGTATCACTTTTATAATTTAAAAACAAATACGTTAAATAAAAACGAAAATTAAGAACACAAGGGATGTACTCTAGCCAGTCACACGTTTGCCGGTCAAACGGCAGCACAAATCCACAGTCACACATGCGGCAGGACAGACGAGCGCCGCAAACACCCACCTCCTTCAGACTCACGGGCTGCGCAAATATCCTGGCGGGGTCTTTGTCCTGCAGCTGGTCCAGCACTGAGCGCAGCAGCACCGTCAGCGGGGTCAGCCGCAGCTCCATGGCGACCTGCTCCACCTTCACCTGGGGGGGCCCAGCAGAGCCTCAGCTTTAGGGAGCCGCACATGCGTCTCAGCCCCACCACACGCCCCACAGCCACAAGCAGCCCCCACAGGCTCCTGTGCTTCTGTCCAGGCATAGGACAATGCAGCCTCCACTTAGGGCTCTGCAACCCATGGCAGCCAGGCACCCGGCCTGGGCTGAGCAAGGCACTGCCGTGGGCCAGGACCCACCGGGTGCAGCCCACCCTCTGCAGGAGCTGCCAGCGTCCCACCCACGCCCCGTGGCCAGTGGTGCACTCCACGCGGGACAGGCCCAGCCCCACCTGCTCACGCTTGAGCTTCTCCCGCTTGCGCAGCAGCTCGATCAGCAGGCGAGCGCGCTCCAGGTCGTGCCGCAGCCGCTGCCAGTACTTCAGCTTCTCTTTGGCAGCCTTCATCTCCTCATCATTTTCTCTCTGAGAACAGTGAACACTTCCGTCAGTCAAACCCAGAGGCTCCTTCTGCAAAAGGCCTCAGATACCATGCAGGTGAGACCCCAAGAGGCATCCACGGCAGGGGTCCTGCAGGCCCATCCTGGGGAGGACAACAGACCCACCCTCACTAGAGAGCCCCAGGACAGCACCGGGACAGAGGGGACAGAGGAGACAGAGGGGATGGAGGGGACAGAGGGGACCACCAGGCCAAGGTGAGCAGGGGGCTGGCCCCGGCGCACAGGTTCCACCCTCCAGAGAGGACAGAGGCCTCCGCAACCTGGCGGCGGGGGGACCTTCACAGAACCAGAAAGGCCCACAGAGGTGGGGCCAGGACAGAATGGGGGACCCTCGAGGACCCTCCAGGACAGCTGGGAATGGAGGGAGCGGCTGGAAAGAAACCAGGTGCACAGAAAACCACATGCTGGGCCCATCCTGGCTTGGACAGAGCATGACGGGGGCCTGGCACACAGCCGACCTGCTGCCCTGCCCTGCACAGCACCTCCATCCCGACACACGTTTCCCCACAGCCAGGGTCCCACCTCCATCGACAGCACCTGCTCCCTTCTCAGTGGACAGAAGGGTGCGCCAGACAGCACAGGCCGCCAGCCTCAACCCAGCCAACATCCACACCAGGGTGATCAGAAGAAAATCAGAGCCCTGCAAAGGCCATGACACAGATGGTCGCAGGAGAGTAGGCCACCTGGGTCTGCCCTCAGCCCCATCCTCACCATGTCCCCCAGGCCTGGCCGCATGAGGCCTGCTCGTCACAGTGCCGGGGCACCCTGACCCTACCTCAAAGGGGAGAGGAAGTCAACGACGGAGTGGGCCTGAGTGGGCCCCCAACACCTGTCATCCTCCACAGCTGCAGGACACGCGCGCCCTGACAGCCTCAGGACAGCCGTGGCCATCAGTTTCTGGCACATGCTTCACAGCCCTGAGACCCTCCTCTCCCCCCATGCCTCTGTCCCCGGGTTCCCACCTGCCCACCTCAGGGTACCGTCATAGCTTTTCAAAGGACGGAGGGTGTGAAGGCAAAGACTGCTGAACTACAAGATGCAACGACCCCGGACTCCAAACTGCTCAGAAAAGGAGGCTCAAGGAGGGAGGCCGAGCCCCGCACCCCCACCCCCAAGGCCAGGCCTCTCCACGGCGAGGCAGAGCGTTGCTGCACTGGTGTCCCCTGAAGTGAGGATCTCTGGGTTTACCTCAATGTTGCTGAACACCCTCAGGCAGGAAATCGGGGCTAAGAGTAACAAGATCCACATCAACTCAAGCAAAGGCAGGAAAATGTGGGCTCCAAAAACCAAGCTGCCCGGAGCATCTGAGTATTGCCTGTCCCTCAGCTTGCAATCGACACTTCTGAAAACCTCGGCCAAAAGGACATTTGGCCTGGGAATCTGTTACAAAGCGGAAGAAATCTCCTCATCACCAGGAAGCCCTTTATCACGCACTGGCTGCTAAGCAAACTTACTAGTCTGCTCCCCAACCTGGTTTAACAAACGCCATCGGCAGTGGCAGGGGCCCCGTTGACAGCACCTGGGCCCAAGGTCCCATGACACATGCAGCCTCATCCACTCAGAAGGATCAAGGTTCCTTACTCGGCTCTCAAGGGCTCGATATTTCCCATGTAAAAATCAACAGTGGGAGGCTCCACGAGAAAGGACAGAAGTGAAGAAGCACTCAGGCATCCCCACTGTCGGGAAGAAGCACTGAGCGCCTCCGCGTCCATTCCAGACACATGGGGGAGACACAGGGCAGGGCTAGGGGACGGTCAGGTTAAAATCGCCTCTGCTGGGAGGCACAGGCCAGCTCCTGGGGTGAAGGCCCACAGTGTTACAGAGTGGCCGACCCCAGGCCTCCTGGCAACAGCACCCAGCTCCTGCCACTGGGCCCAATGCCGCCAGCAGGTGCGTGGGACTGGCAGAGGCCACACACGCAGCACAGCAAGGACGACGTGGGCCGCAGCGCCCAGCATGCCACAGGACAGACATTGGGAAAGCTGCAGGATGCGCTCCCAGGACAGGAAGGGTGGGCCACGGGAGCAGGAGACACAGTGGGACGCCACCAGCATACACACAAGTCGCTGCTCACCCTTTATAAAGCTAAGCCGCCGCCCCCGTTCTCCCTGCGGCCTTCAATGGCCACACACATCAGAACAAAAACCAGGGCCTGTATGCGCAGCCAGCACAGACCCGCCATCGCTGCAGCACCCTCGGCGCCTGCTGGCCTCTCAGAGACCCCGTCCAGTTCATCCACCTGCCCCCACCACAAGGTCCTCTCCAAGGGTCAGGCTGGGGCAGGTACACAGAGACACAGAGGAATCAAATGCATCAGGTACTTCCAAAGCTTCAAAACCATGAAACCACACCAAGCCATGGCCATCCCTGGCCAGGAGAAGGCAGAAGCACAGTCTCTCCCAACAGCCCGTCCACACAGAGGCAGGTTTCCAGGCTCTCCACGCCGACTGCTGTGCTGCGGCTCAAGTCCAGGCAGCTCCTTCTGCTCCTTCCCAGGTGTCTTCGAGAAGCTGCCCCCTCTGCCAGAAGAGCTGCTCTGGCCGGACTGTGGGGATGTTCTCTCCTTACAAACATATTCTGCACACAACAGGACGTGAGGCCTAACAGGCAGCGATGAAGCAGAGACGGCCCAGCTGGCAGGTTCCAGCGGGTCACCTCTTCTTTGCAACCCTCCCCCTTCCCTTGCCTGGCTCCACCACGCCCCAGGCCACCCCCAGCTGCCTGGGTCCCCGTGGCCCCTGCCCACTGGCCCACGTGTCCTGCTACTGCAGGGATTCTGGCCCTCGTGTCCCAGCTTATGAGAGTAGAAATGACGATTCCCACAGCTGGACGTCCCCTGTTTAGCCACATCCACACCCACTTTCCATGGAATCTGCCCTTCACAGCTCCTCTGTGGCTTATCTGGAGTTCTGTCCAGCCCCGAGATAAGACCCAAGATCTGAACCCTCAACTTCCTCCCAAGAAAGCCTCTCTTCCATTCCCCAACATCGCGGGGGCCGAGACCAATGCCTCCACTCTCTTCCATTCCCCAACATCGCGGGGGCCGAGACCAATGCCTCCACTCTCCCTTTCCCCAACATCGTGGGGGCCGAGACCAATGCCTCCACTCTCCCTTTCCCCAACATCGTGGGGGCCGAGACCAATGCCTCCACTCTCTTCCATTCCCCAACATCGCGGGGGCCGAGACCAATGCCTCCACTCTCTTCCTTTCCCCAACATCGCGGGGGCCGAGACCAATGCCTCCACTCTCCCTTTCCCCAACATCGTGGGGGCCGAGACCAATGCCTCCACTCTCTTCCATTCCCCAACATCGCGGGGGCCGAGACCAATGCCTCCACTCTCTTCCTTTCCCCAACATCGCGGGGGCCGAGACCAATGCCTCCACTCTCCCTTTCCCCAACATCGTGGGGGCCGAGACCAATGCCTCCACTATCTTCCATTTCCCAACATCGTGGGGGCCGAGACCAATGCCTCCACTATCTTCCATTTCCCAACATCGCGGGGGCCGAGACCAATGCCTCCACTCTCCCTTTCCCCAACATCGTGGGGGCCGAGACCAATGCCTCCACTCTCCCTTTCCCCAACATCGCGGGGGCCGAGACCAATGCCTCCACTCTCTTCCTTTCCCCAACATCGCGGGGGCCGAGACCAATGCCTCCACTATCTTCCATTTCCCAACATCGCGGGGGCCGAGACCAATGCCTCCAGCCCCCAGAGCTTCCCGCCGCTCAGCCACTTCCTGACTCTGCCTCTTAAGAGCCCCCCAAACCGTGCTGTCCTTTCCGGGAGCCCTGGAGGCTACGAGGTGAGGACAGAGGAGAGATGGAAAGCAAAGTCACATCATGGAACGGAAGATGCAGTTAACTCATTCAACAGCCAAAAGACATTCACTGAAGCCTCAACTCTGTGGCCACGTGAGGATCTCACTTGGAGAGGGGCTGGCTCACAGACCTGCCCAGGGAGCCCCAAGTTCCATGGACAGACACACAGTGGGGCAACCCAGGTGGACGGCACGGGAGACCTGGAATACTCCACAGCCAAGACGCGCCAAGGCCGTCAGAAAACTTTGGACCCCACCACACCAAATCAGATCCACAAACCACCACCTGCCAGACCAGAGCACCAGACTCTGTAGTTCCCTGGAGCACAAGGCAGCCACGGCAGGTGACTGAACAGGGCTCACGCTGCAGGGGCAGAGTCTGCGAGGCAGAGACAGCACTGGCCACCGCACCACCGCATGGGGACACAACCGTGAACCCTGTAGACTCAAGCTTCCTGTGAGCAAGTCGCCACCTCACAGCAGAGCAGGATGGTTTCGCTTCGTGCCCAGGATGGCAGTGAAAAGCACCATGAGGAAATTCCAAGAGGCACTCAGGCCACGCGACGCCAGCAGCAGACAGCTCTTACAAAAGACCAGCGGCTCCTCACTAGGCAGCGTGGGCAGAGGGCGCTGGCCGCAGGTCCTGGGCCGTGTGCAGAGCTGCTTGTGTTTTCAATTTACTTCTGTGCATGTCACAGAAGCTACTTCACTCTGTAAACCCATTTTTTCAGAATTGTTTCACAGTATCAGATGACTCTATAAACTCAAACCTACTATCAAAATTTAAGAGTTTGGGTTTGTTCTTTTAAAAAGGAAAAGTCCTGCTCCTTCCCTCCCACTCTCTCAGCTCTCTCGAGCCCTCCCCACCCCACCACAGTCCCAGCTAAACCAACCTTCAGAGCAAGGCCCTCAAAATAAACCACTCCTCACATATTTCCAAAAGCCACCCTCCAGGCCCAGCACACAGACCCCCACCCACATGGCCCAGGTGTGCTCACCGGGTCCCACTCCTGCTGTCCCCAGCCCGGACGCTCATGCAGCCACAGCATAACACATCCCTGAGCATCCCCAGTCCCCAGAGCTGGCCACTGCCCATCAGCATGTGTGCGGGCAGGGCAGGGCGGGGGAGCGCAACTGAAAACGGAATAAACAACCCAGTGACAGGCATGAATGAGAATCACCCCCCCAGTCGCAGATTCAGAGCCCAGTGCACACCTAACTCCTCCTACAGCTCCAGGGCTGGACGAGACCGAGGCTTCCCAATGGGGAGCCTGAACCCAGGGGGCAGCACCACGACCAGCCTGAACCCGGTGCCCTCTCCCTGGAGAGTGGGGGTGAGAGACGCAGAAAGGCTGTGGGGGCCACGAGCCACGTACCTGCTGTGAGCTTCGCTGAGACTGCAGGCTGGACTGCAGCCGCCGCAGCAGGGGGGCACCGTTCCTGGACAGCCGCTTGAGCAGCCAGTAGCTGTGGGCTCGCTCCACAAACTGCTTCTTCCGCTGAATGGCCACCTGATTCGCAATCCTATTTAACCTAAAACACAAACACTCAGTGTATCTTTGAAGCAGTACATTAAGATGTTTCATCACATAAACTAGAAATGACAGTAGTACTGCTAATAAAACCATGTGTTCATACTTTTTCTCCCTAAGCCATGACACCTGTAATTTCTACTATCCCTAGTGCTGCTAAAACAAAATTCAAGATCTCCAACCATTTGAAGATTTCATCCACTTTTTAGGTTGGGCACAGTGGCTCCTGCCTCTAATCCCAGCACTTTGGGAGGCCGAGGCGGGGGGATCCCTTGAGGCCAGGAGTTTGAGACCAGCCTGGCCAACATGGTGAAACCCCGTCTCTACCAAAAATACAAAAATATTAGCTGAATGTGGTGGTACATGCGTGTAGTCCCGGCTACTTGGGAGGCTGAGGCAGGAGAATCGCTTAAACCTGGGAGGTGGAGGTTGCAGTGAGCTGAAATCGCACCATTGCACTCCAGCCTGGGTGACAGAGCGAGATTCTGACTCAAAAATAAAATTAAAAAAAAAAGATTTCATCCACTTCGCATTCACTACAACATTTATCAGACTGAATATCCAAAAAGAAAACATGCTGAGCAAAGCCTTCAACAGTTTTCATTCTTTCTATGTGACCCCATCTGCACACAAGCTGACTTCAACCACATCTGTGTCAGCGGGCCCAAAACCTTAGACCCTGTCCACTCGGACGCCATGGGAGAGGTGGGCACTGGTCACCATGTCACCTCCAAGAAGAGAGAGAGCTCAAGGTATAAGCCGCTAACAGGTGCTGTTTTACCGTGCTCACTAAAATGACATCAGTCATCTTCAAGTCTCCCAAGAAATGCAAAGTGCTGCCCTTGGGGGCACATGGAGCCACCAAGACCCTCGGCGCCTCTCATCCACCAAGGGAACCCAACACCGCCTCTTCCGGCAGAACCTGGCTCAAGCGTGGAGCCTGCAGGAGAACACTCACCAGACCCAGAACTGACCATGAGGTGCCTCCTCACAGGGAACCCGCCGGGGGAACTTTGCCAGAGTGACCCATCAGCAAGAGCTCCCGTGCAGATGTGGAACCCCTTTAGGCTAAAACAATCCTGCCCACCACTCCAAGGGCAGTCTGCATGCTCAGGACACCAAACGCCTGCCCACGAAGCACAGCCCTCCAAGGACAGCCAACGGAAGGAAGCCAGAGGCCGGAGAGGGCATCGGCAGGTGCACTGGGACGCTGGGCTCTGATCACAGCCCCACAGGGCTCCTCCTCTGCAGGCTGGGCTGGGCTGGACCTGGTCACCTCATGGCCTGCTGTTTTGGGAGCAGTTTGTTTTTACCACTTGGGACTGAGGCAAACCATGTGCGGTCAATAGCACAACCCTTAACTCTTCTGGTTCAGTGAGTCTTTTTTTTTTTTTTTTTTGAGATGGAGTCTCACTCTATTGCCCAGGCTGGAGTGCAGTGACGCAATTTCAGCTCACTGCAACCTCCGCCTCCCGGGTTCAAGCAATTCTCCTGCCTCAGCCTCCCTAGTAGCTGGGACTACAGGCGCCCGTTGCCACACCCAGCTAATTTCTGTATTTTTAGCAGAGACAAGGTTTCACCGTGCTGGCCAGGCTGGTCTCAAAACTCCTGACCTCAGGTTTCTGTCCACCTCGGCGTCCCAAGTGCTGGGATGACAGGCATAAGCCACCGCTCCCGGCCCACACCCAGCTAATTTGTATATTTTCAGTAAAGATGGGGTTTTGCTATGTTGGCCAGGCTGTTCTCGAACTCCTGGCCTCAAGTGATCCACCTGCCTCAGCTTCCCGAAGTACTGGGATTACAGACATGAGCCACCACACCCAGCCAGCCCTATCTCTTAAAAAAGAAAGAAAGATTGTTTGTTTTTATTTCTTCTGACCCATGAGATGTGAGAAAAGATTCTGACCTCATCACAACAAGCCACCATCTTCTCCAGAGTCAGGGCTTCTGGAAATGTGAACAGCCCACAAGTTGTGAGCAAAAAGGCTTTGATGAAAATGCTTTAAAAACTTAAGAGCCAGATGCAGGGGTGTGCGTCTGTGACCCCAACTACTTGGGAGGCTGAGGGAGCTCATGTGAGCAAGAGGCTGAAAACCCCAAAATTAGAGCGAGGAAGAGAATGGAAGAGCAGCTTCCCAGCTGAGGCGGTGAGCACCCCCCCTCAACTCGGACAGAAGAGTTAAGGGGAAACAGACCTCATATAAGAAAACTAAGCAAAGACATACATATGACCATCACAGAAAGCGGTCCCTGAGGGCTGGGTGGACTGAGATGCCAGCAGTACGGGCAAGATGAGGGAGGCCTGGGGGCAGCAGCTGCAATGCCCACCTCAGGGATGATTGCTGACAAGTCAGAACCCACACTAGGGGCCGGGCGCGGTGGCTCACGCCTGTAATCCCAGCACTTTGGGAGGCCGAGGCGGGCGGATCACCTGAGGTCAGGAGTTCGAGACCAGCCTGGCCAACGTGATGAAACCCCATCTCCACTAAAAACACAAAAATTAGCCGGGTGTGGTTGTGCATGCCTACAATCCCAGCTACTCGGGAGGCTGAGGTGGGAGAATCGCTTGAGCCTGGGAAGCGGACGTTGCAATGAGCCAAGATCGCACCATTGCACTCCAGCCTGAGGAACAAGAGCAAGACTTCGTCTCAAAAAAAAAAAAAAAAAAAAAGAAGAACCCACACTAGGGAAAAGAACCCCGGAAATGAGGGAGGTCACCAGAGTTCCAACATCAAGTATTCCTTGGATTTTTGTTAAGCCAAGTCTACATGCTGACACATAAATACTTTACCATGGGACCCACTAAATGCACTAGGGAACGTATGGATAGGAAGACCAATATTGTTAAGATGTCAATACCACCGAAAGTGATCTACAGATCCAATGCAATTCCTATCAAAATACCAATGATGTCTTTTGCAGAAATAGGAAAATCCACCCTAAAATTCATATGGAAATCAAGGAACACCCAACAGCCAAACCACCTTGAAAAAGCTGTAAAAGTCACGCTTCCTGACTTCAGAACTTACCACAAAGCTACAGTCATCAAAACAGTGCGGTGCTGACGAAAGGACAGACATATAGACCATGGCAATAGCAGAGAACCCTGAAGCGAACCCTCCCGTATCCAGCATAGACTGTTGACAAGGGTGCCAAGACCATTCAGAGGGGAAAAGACAGTCTTTTCAGCAGATGGCACCGGGACAAGTGGATATGGCCATGCAAAAGAATGTGAAGTTGGACCTTGCCTCATTTCACACACAAAAATTAACTCAAAATCAATCAAAGACCTAGACATAAGACCTAAAACTATAAATCTCTTAAAACAGAAGGGAAAAGCTTCATGACACTGGATTTGGCAATGATTTCTTGAATAAGACACCAAAGGCACAGGAAACAAAAAGAAAAAATAAACTGGGCTTCATGAAAAATGTTAAAATGTGTGCATTAAAAGACACACAGCAGAGTGAATGGGAGGAAATATTTTCAAATCACGTATCTGAAATGGGATTAATATCCAGAAACTCCTAAAACTCGACAAAAAATAACCCAATTCAAAACTGGTTAAAATACTCAATTTAAATAGACAATTCTTCAAAAGTGCAAATGCTCAATAAACACAGAAATGCAAATCCAAACTATGATGTCACCTTCACACCTATTAGAATGGCTATTAAAAAATACTAACAAAAAACAAACAAAAAAAATGTCGGTAAGGATGTGGAAACCCTGAACCCTTGCGCAGCACCGGCAAGAACGTAAAAAGGTGTAGCCGCTGTGGAAAACAGTGTTGTGGCTCCTCAAACACTTAAAGACAGAAATGCCGTGTGACCTGGCAATCCCACTTCCGGGTATACACCCAAAAGAACTGAAAACGGGCTCAGATACTTATCACCCATGTTCTTCACAGCATTATTCACGATGGCTAAAACATGGAAGCAACCCAAGAGCCCATGGAGGAAGGAATGGGTAAGCAAAAGTTTATCTCCACATACAGAGGGTTATTCAGCCTTAAAAGGCAAAGAAGTTCCAATGACATGGAAAAACCTTGAAAATGTGCTCAGTGCAATAAGCCAGACACAAAAAGACAAATACTGCCTGATTGCGCTTATGTGAGGGACTGAAGAGGAGTCAAATTCATGGAGACAGGGAGTAGAACGGTGGACGCTCGCAGCCAGGGAGGGAGGAATGGGGAGTTCCTGTTTAACTGGGACAGAGTTTCAGACTGGGAAGACATCTGAAGATAGATGGTGGTGATGGCTGCACAGCAATAGCAATATCGAAGTGCTTCATGCCCCTGAGCTATACACTTACAATGATTAAGATGGTACATTTTATGTTATGTGTACGTGACCACAGTAAAATACTGAAAAAACTTGAATACAGAGAGTTAAATGGAATGTGCACCTTCCAAATGAGTAGAGGAGGAAAAATGGCCCCCACTCCAAAACAACAAAACCATCTGAGTCAATACATCAGAAGAAAAAGTGAGCCGGGCGCGGTGGCTTTCCGCCTGTAATCCCAGCACTTTTGGAAGCCGAGGCAGGTGGATCACGAGGTCAGGAGTTCAAGACCAGCCTGGCCAACATGGTGAAACCCCATCTCTACTAAAAATACAAAAAAATTAGCCAGGCATGATGGCACACGCCCGTAATCCTAGCTATTCAGGAGACTGAGGCAGGAGAACTGCTTGAACCCAGGAGGAAGACATTACAGTGAGCCGAGATCACACTACTGCACTCCAGCCTGGGCAACATAGCAAGACTCAGTCTCAGAGGAAAAATAAAGAAAAAGGGAAAAAAAGGATCATGGAAACAAATCCAAAATAGATCAGTAATCCAACATAAGTCAACAGTCTAAAGTTGCTAATGAAGAGGTTGTCAATCTGGTTAAAAATTTAAAATTCCAGTTTTAGGCCAGGTGCAGTGGCTCACACCTGTAATCCCAGCACTTTGGGAGGCCGAAGCAGGTGGATCATGAGGTTAGGAGTTCAAGACCAGCCTAGCCAAGATGGTGAAACCTCATCTCTACTAAAAACACAAAAATTAGCCAGGCGTGGTGACAGGTGCCTGTAATCCCAGTTACTTGGAAGGCCTGAGGCAGGAGAATCGCTTGAACACGGAAGGCGGAGGTTGTAGTGAGCCGAGATCGCGCCACTGCACTCCAGCCTGGGTGACAGAATGAGACTCCGTCTCCAAAAAAAAAAAAAAAAAAAAAATATGTAATTCCAGTTTTAAAATACCACAGCAAGGCTGAAGCTGGACGTAAGGAAAATGTTCAGGTGTACACTAAGGAGCAGAAAGGGGGTACTGCTGACCGATCAGCTGAACTGAGGCCAGAGAAACACCATGACTGGAGTGAAGAGGGCTACAAGGGCTACTGCACCATGATCGAAGGAAGTGACCAAATTCCAAATGCGTACACACCGCCTAACGGGACATCTTGAAAATATCAAATGCAAAACCTCCAGGAGCTACAATGAGAACTGTTAAACCTACAAGCCTAATGAAACCAATTCACACAAAAATAAATTAAGGATATTAAAAATGTAAGCATGACTTATACATTTGACCCAACAAGCTCATAGAGAATACTGCATCAAGAACACACATATTCACAAGCACAGATGGACTATTTATAAAAAATGTATAACCTGTTGGGCCATAAAGTCTCAACAAGCATCAAAGAATGAATGCGTACCATGCAGGTCACGTCCTTTGCCCACAGCACAAGCAATGGATATCAAGGGTTTAAAAAATTAATTTGGTTAAAAAAGAAAGAAAGAGAAAGAAAGAAAGAAAGAAAGTGAGCGAGCGAGCAAGCCCCACATGCTTCTAGACTGCTATCAGGTAAAGGTAGAAATTATCATATATAGGAAAACAGTGGCCAGACGCGGTGACTCACACTTGTAATCCCAGCACTTTGGGATGCCACGGCGAGAAAATCGCTTGAGCCCAGGAGTTTCAGAACAGCCTGGGCAACACAGTGAGACCCCAGCTCTTAAAATATATATATGTGCATATATAAAAATAAATAAAACTCCTATTAAAAGACCCTTGGTTAGGCAAAGGCTTCTTACATGTGACACCAAAAGCACAAGCAACCGAAGAGAAAACAGATAAACTGGACTCCATCCAATTTGTAAATGTTTGTGCTTCAAAGAACACTGAATAAAACAATAAGATGACCCACAGAATGAAGAGAAAGTATTTGCAAGTCTTGTATCTAATAGGGAGTCTAGTACCCAGAACAGACAGAGAACTCTTATGACAACAGTAAGAAGTCAGCTAACCAATGAAAACATGGCAAAGATCTGAACAGACATTTCTCCAAAGGAAATATGCAAATGGCCAGGCAACATCTTCAGCCACTGTGGAACTGCAAAGCAAAACCCCCCTGAGCGATCGTTGCCCCTGCACCGTGGAATGGGTATCATCAAAAGGACAGCGCCTGAGAATATACAGGGGTACAGCTGCCTTGGAAAACAATCTGGCACTTCCTCAAAATACTAAACAGCATTACCACATGACCCAGCAACTCCACTCCTAGAATATACCCAAGAGAAATAAAAACACACTACCTAAAAACTGTTACACAAATGTTCAGAGCAGCATTGTTCATAATAGCTCCAAAGTAGGAAAAAAACAAACATCCATCAAAAGATGAACAGATGTTTTTAAACGTGGCCTATCCATACAATGAACATTACGCAGCCATGAAAAGGAATGGCACACTGACCCAGGGGGCACGATGGATGGACCTTGGAAACACGCTCAGTGAAAGAACAAAAAAAACACATTTCATAAAAGAACAAAAAAACACATTTCTATGAAATGCCCACAACAGGCAAATCCACAGAGACAGGATGCAGATGGGTGGCTGCCAGGGGTTGGGGGAGGATGAGAAGGTGGGAAGTTGGGGTAATGGCTAAGAGGCACAGGGTTTCCTTTGGAGGTGATAAAAATGTTCTAAAATTGGTTGTGGTGATAAATGCACAACTCTGTGAACTAAAATCCACTCAACTGTACACTTCACATGGGTAAATTTTATGGTGTGTGAATGACAAGAGTCCCCCCTTAACCAAGGGGGATAGTTCCAAGACCTCCAGCGGCTGCCTGAAACTTGGAACAGGACCGAGCACCAGCCTGGATGTTGGTACCTGCTACTAAGCGGGCTAAGGGGCAGGCAGCTGCACGGCGTGGGTGCACTGGACAAAGGTTAGATTCACGCTCCCGGCAGGCAGGACAGGACAGTGAGACTGTGATCACGCTGCTCAGAATGGTGCACAACTGAAAACTTATGAACTGCTTACTGCTGGAATTTCCCATTTAATACTTTCAGACTATGGCTGACCATGGGCAACTGACACCATGGAAAGCAAAACCACAGGTAAGGGGAGGGTACTAAGTGTCTCAGTGAAGCTGACAAAATTCTGCCACGGGCGGCAGAACAGGGATGGAATGGGACACACTGCACAGGCGAATTCGGCCGGCGGTGCTGAGTCTCCCAATTCCTAGGCTATGGGTAGGTTTGTGGGCATTGCTGTTTACATTTATGGTCCACACATGATTTGGCATGTATCAAACATCATCAGTTTTTAAAATATACTAAGATCTATAGTATTAACATATCAAAAATTCCTCTCAAAAACAGAAAAATCACACAAAATTTAAAAATACGTTAAGATTAAACAGTATTTGAGAGGCAGAAATAAAAGAACATGGATAAAATCCTAAGGCAAGGAGCACAGTCTGCTCCTTTTTTTTTTTTTTTTTTTTTTTTTTTTTTGAGACAGTCTTGCTCTGTCACCCAGGCTGGAGTGCAATGGCGCAATCTCGGCTCACTGCAAGCTCCGCCTCCTGGGTTCAAGTGGGAGACTGAGGCAGGAGTCATTCTTCACAGATACTGTCCACAAAGACAATCCAAAAGAATCCTACAACATGTTGTATCCATCTACAACACACAGCTAAAAAAAAAATGCTAATTTTAAGAAGTACTATATTAACAAGTGCCTAGAAATAAATCTAATAGATTTTTATGGAGAAAACCATCAGCTTCTATTATGACATTAAAGAAGTCCTAGAGAGAGCCAGGAGTCGTGGCACATGCCTATAATCCCAGCTACTCAGGAGGCTGAGGCATGAGACTCACTTGAACTCTGGAGGTGGAGGCTGCAGTGAACTGAGATCATGCCACTGAACTCCAGCCTGGGCAACAGAGCAAGACCTTGTCTCAAAAAAGTAAAAGAAGTCTTACATGGGCAGCAAACTGGGCCACCTCCATGTTTAAGTGAAATTAACAGTGTAATTAACGGTGTAAAGAGTCCAAGCTTCCTAAAGGAACACTAATGTCGGTAGTACTCTAACCAGAAGTCTGACAAGGTGAAGCAGGAACTTTAAAGCTACTGCCCACTGTACACAGACGCACCAAGGACCTCACACACCAGGACCATTCTGGAGATAAGGTGCCGCCCACTGTACACGGACGCACCAAGGACCTCACACGCCACGACCATTCTGGAGACGAGGTGCCGCCCACTGTACACGGACGCACCAAGGACCTCACATGCCAGGACCATTCTGGAGACGAGGTGCCGCCCACTGTACACGGATGCACCAAGGACCTCACACGCCAGGACCATTCTGGAGACGAGGTGCCGCCCACTGTACACGGACGCACCAAGGACCTCACACGCCAGGACCATTCTGGAGACGAGGTGCCGCCCACTGTACACGGACGCACCAAGGACCTCACACGCCAGGACCATTCTGGAGACGAGGTGCCGCCCACTGTACACGGACGCACCAAGGACCTCACACGCCAGGACCATTCTGGAGACAAGGGGTGCCCTCCCAACCGCAGACTGAGGCTCAGCACAAAGCTGCTGGGTGGCCCAAGGTCCAGGTCACAGCTGGCCTGAGACACCAGGAGGCCAAGCAGGCTGGCTCACAACCCAGATGACTCACCAAGCCTAACCCAACCTCACACCAAACAGCAATTCCAGGAGGGCTCAAGACTCCTCGAGGTGGCCGGGCACCATGGCTCACCCCTATGATCCCAGCACTTTCGGAGGCTGACATGAGTGGATCATTTGAGCTCAGGAGTTCAAGACCAACCTAGGCAACATAGTGAGACCCCATCTCTATTTTTTGTTTTTTTGAGATGGAGTCTCACTCTGTCGCTAGGCTGGAGTGCAGTGGCATGATCTCAGCTCACTGCAACCTCTGCCTCCTGGCTTCAAGCGATTCTCCTGCCTCTCAGCCTCCCTAGTAGCTGGGACTACAGGTGCCCACCACCACGACCAGCTAATTTTTGTATTTTTAGTAGAGATGAGGTTTCACCATGTTGGCCAGGATGATCTCAATCTCTTGACCTCGTGATCCGCCCACCTTGGCCTCTCAAAGTGCTGGGATTACAGGCGTGAGCCACCGCACCCGGCCTTTTATTTTTATTTAAAAAATTTTTGGCCAGGAGCCATTAATGGCTCATGCCTATAATCCCAGCACTTTGAGAGGCCGAGGTGGGCGATCACTTGAGGTCAAGAGTTCGAGATCAGCCTGGCCAACACGGCGAAACCCCATCTCTACTAAAAATACAAAAATTAGCCAGGTGTGGTGGCAGGCGCCTGTAATCCCAGTCACTCGGGAAGCTGAGGCAGAATCGCTTGAGCCCAGGAGGTGGAGGCTGCAGTGAGCCGAGACTGTGCCATTGCACTCCAGCCTGGGTGACAGAGTGAGACTCCATTAAAAAAAAAAAAAAAAAAAAAATTTGTAAAGACTCCTAGAGGAAATACAGGGAGCAGCTTTACGGCTGCAGAGTGGGGACAAGTTTCTTAAAGCAGACCCAGCATGCACATACCACATAGGAAAAGGGTGATAAATTTGAGGAGTACGATGAAATTAACAAACTTTGGTTCATCAGACACTATAAAATTAAGGTTGCTTTTAAGAACCTTTACACACTGAGAGGTGCATGAATGGAATTTCATGACCAGGACTTGCTTCAAAACAATGGAATGGAAGGAATGGGAGAGGGGAGGCTGGCCAGGTGCGTATAACTTCTGAAGTTGAGTGAAAGAACAGGGGGCTCTCTCTAAAGATTTCCAAACTAAAAAAGAATTTTTTTAAAGACATCACTAAAAATGAAAAGATACACCCACCCACGGGCACAAGCCCACGACAAACAGTGCACAGGCAGGGCAGGAGCCCCCGGTGCAGGCCCAGAACCCTGGCATGACACACACGCAGGACCCCATGCCAGGTGGTGCGAGGTGGAGGACGCCGTGCCCACATCCATCGCTCAGGAAACACGAGAGCAGCCGGCCAGAGCCCTGAATCTCACCTCAGGGGACTCCTGCACCAAGGCTGGGGCACCACGAAGCCTGCTGCCCATCGCCAGGGGACACCTGCTCTTTTCACATGCCTGACATGCATGGGCAAGGGCCACATCTGGGATCCTCTCCGACAGGGCAGGGTGTGCAAAAGAGGACGCAGCCCCAGCAACAGGCAACTCTATGTAGAGCACCTGGGTAGTCCCTGCTCTCTTTATTTTTGCGAATATTTTGTAAATTTGAAGTTATTTCCACATAAAAAGGTAAAATCAAGCTCCCCACCAGCCCGAGCCCGGGAGGTGCTCTCAGGAAAGCCACCATCGCCTCCAGCAGGTAGCACCTAGGCTGGAGCAGAGGTGATTATGTGTGGCAGTAATCTGCCCCGCTGTCCCCAGTAGTAAAGAAAACTTCACATAAATTTTCAACCCCACTTCCACCAAAAGTAAGTAAATATGGTGAAAGTGAAGAGAGACAGAAATCAGCTACACTGTGGTGTCTCCCCTCTGCTGAGAACATCTTCTACATGCCTGGGGTGCTTCAGGGAAGAGAACCCGGCCTAGAGGAACGGTGCCCCACAAAGCTAGGGGTGGGAATGACATGGTTGGGTACCCAAGTCGCCGGGGGCAGGGCAGAGCTGTCTAAATGGCCAGATGACTGTGGTTCATGGCCCACAGCCCTGCTCTGCGAAATGTTACCTTTAGTTCAGTAAATGCCAGCATCTTTAGGAGAGTCTGAGTGCAGAGGAAGGTGCGGTGAGGCCAGTGAGAAACACAGCCCATGCTCTGAGCACTCAGAGTTTTCCCCAGCACAATTTTTATTTGCTTCAGCTTTTTCAATTAAAACAAATCTAGGCCAGGCACAGTGGCTTATGCCTGAAATCCCAACACTTTGGGAGGCTAAGGCAGGCAGATTACCTTAGGTCAGTCAGGAGTTCGAGACCAGCCTGGCCAACGTGATGAAACCCCATCTCCACTAAAAACACAAAAATTAGCTGGGCGTGGTGACGTGCACCTGTAATTCCGGCTATTCGGGAGGCTGAGGCAGGAGAATCGCTTGAACCCGGGGGGCTGAGGTTGCAGTGAGCCTAGATCACGCCACTGCACTCCAGCCTGGGCGACAGAGCAAGACTCCATCTCAAAAAAAAGAAAAAAAAAAAAAACTATTTCCAGATACAGTAATGTCCATTTCTGTAGAGGAGAATCCCTCCTGCCTGTCAGCCTGCACCGGGAAGGGCTCCATTGTGAGCTGCCAGCTACAATCTGCACTAAAACCCAGAAAACCAACAAAGTCACAGGAGGGCAGGAATGAGTCAGTGTCTCAAACGGCATTCAGGTCTGTTCCTCATACAGGAGAGCAGGCGCTCCTGCAGGCTGCATCCACCCAGGTGCCCTCCCGAGCTCCCAGGCACTGGCTGGACCTGCCCTGCAGCTCCTCCTTCCAATGTGTCGTCCTGGCGCTTCCTTCCCGAGTGCCCACCACTCCAGACCCGATGCAGGTCAAGCACAGGGAGCTGCCACCTGTGGCCTCAGGGCCCCTGCCATGCCTCCCAGTGCCACCCGCAGCAGCCAACTCATGCACCCACACTGCCCGGGAGGCACCCACACAGGGCCTCCCGGTGCCACCCGCAGCAGCCAACTCATGCACCCACACCGCCCGGGAGGTACCCACACAGGGCTCTCTCCATTGGGCACTGAGCCAGTGTCTCCTGCTTCAATCCATGCCAGATACAAACTTTTATAAAACAAAATTAACAGCCAGAAACATGGAGGAAAAAAAGAATTAAAAACACAAGCCAAAGGGGGCCATGGCCGGTGGCTCTAATCTGTAACCCTAGCACTTTGGGAGGCTGAGCACCACTTGGGCCCAGGAGTTCAAGGATGGAGTGAGCTAGGATCGCGCCACTTCACTCGTGCCTGGGCGACAGAGCAAGACCCCGCCTCAATTAAAAGAACAAAACAAAACCTCTGCAGGTACCCACTAGGTGACAGCTAGGATCCTCACAGGGCCTACCTAGTGGACTCAACGCCCCCAAGACAGAACAGCTTCCCCACCCTCTGAGGACGGCTGTGCAGGTCAACAGCCTGGGGCTGCAGCAAGTGCCCAAGGGAGACAACGCCTCCCGACAGTGACCCCAGAAGAAGTTCCAGAATAGTGACATCTTTATTCCAGAGTCAACATACTACCCTCCAGCATTAGACTACAGACTAAGGCTGGGGCTGGGCGAGGTGGCTCACACCTGTAATCTCAACACTTCGGGAGGCCTAGGCAGGAGGATTGCTTAAGCCCAGGAATCCAAGATCAGCCTGGACAACATAGTGAGACCCTGTCTCTATAAAATAGACTAGGGCCAGGTGGCCTCCAACACTGCGGGAAGTGAGTCCAGGTAGGAAAAAAGTGCCTTCCGAATTCTGGGGCCCAAGGTGCCTACCCTGCAGGTAATAGTAGACAGACACTCTCTGGACTGCGGGGCCAAGGCCCGCCACCCAAGGCCCTCAGCAGCCGGCATATACCACCTGTGAGTGACCTTGTCTACACAGGACTTTGCTATCCGTCCGCCAGGACCTGAGGGAAGAGAACTGCCGGACCCCATTCCTGCCCTTCTGCCACCATTTCAGACACCCCACAGGGACTCATTTTGGGGGTTCCCAAATGAGTTCCCACTGACTTCCAGGAAATCCATAAGCTGCTCTATGACCCCAGCTTGGGTGACCATCTCTCCTTGCCACGCTGACCCTTTTCCCCTGACCTCGCAGTGCCTCAAGCTCCAGGAATGGCTCAGAAGGGGTGCAGAGCCAGTGGTGATGGCACGGTGGGTCAAGGAGTCACCCCTGGAGGTGATGTGTCTGGCAGAGGCCTTGGGGAGCTCAAAAGGATGGCACTGGGGGTGCATGACTGTTCATGAAGCCAAAGAGAAATTAAAAGAGGCAGCAGAAGGAACTTTCTTCATGTGAGATAGTTCAAGTTCAGACTACCTGCTAACAACATCTATTAGGACATGGGCTGGACCAACTAATCTTCATATGGAATACCAAGACAGGAGATCCAGACGAACTCCATCATGTGCACCAAGCCCAAGCTCAAACAATCAGCTGGTGCAGCATGTCTGCTGAATGACTGTGCTGTGATGGGCTAGGACCAGCAGGCGGCCCAGGGGCCCTAGACTACTCTGTTCACCTCCATCCAACCACATCGCTCTGCACACCAGGCACCACCTCTGTAGGCTCACCACTAACAAAGGGACCGGTACCATCTGAGGACTGCCTTTACCAACAAGACTAAAAGATTTCTTGGAAGAATATCAATTCCAGGGGTCAATGTTTCTCTTTCTCTAAACATCCCTCACATAGACGATCTCCAGATGCAGCTGCGTCAAAGAGAACCAAAATTCAAGAGACTGCTCTGGATAACCATGCAAAACCCCTTAGAGACAGGGTCTCACTCTGTCACCCAGGCTGGAATACAAAGGTGCGATCACAACTCACTGCAGCCTCGACCTCCTGGGCTCAAGCAATCCACCCACCTCAGCCTTCCAGTGTTAGGATTACTAGCCAGAGCCACCGCACCCAGTCAACTTTTCTAACAGCTCAAGTCACTCTAATTTAAATGCATGAGAAGTATCTAGGTATTTAAAGTTCGCCACGTATTTTCACCTAAGTGATGCTTCCCTTCCTAAGGCTGACCAAGACCAGTTGATCCTTTTAAACTCAAAATAAAATGACACCAGTGAAGGCGGGAGGAGCACCCTATCGGGGTGAAAGCGGGAAGAAAACCTCATTCGAATGAAGGTAGGAGGAGCACCCATCACAAAGCCTTGCCTATCTGAGGTTCTTGTCCGTGAGGTTGAAGTCCAGGCTCTCGTAGTAGAGGAGCTCCTCCTACAAGATCTGAAGCAGTCAAAGGAACCAAACCGACATAGGCCGTCTGCCTGCTGATCACAGTCTCTTTTAAAAAAGACACTTTCTACTTTGCATTCTGATGAACCTAGGAGTTTTGTTAAACAGATTATGCGTGTATTTATCCCTCATTTCATGCAATAACCAAAGAGAGTTATCAGGAAACCCTGTTTGTCTTTTCACCCCATGTATGAACTCTCATGTGAATGAGTCCTGCAGTAATCCATGTTAAGGGAGCCCTAATTTCAAACTGGTGCAAATGGAAAAGACTTTCCCTTTTCCTTTAAGACTAAAGACAAAATGTCCTCCTGACCGGGCTCGGTGGCTCACGCCTCTAATCCCAGCACTTTGGGAGGCCGAGACAGGCGGATCACGAGGTCAGGAGATCAAGACCATCCTGGCTAACATGGTGAAACCCCGTCTCTACTAAAAATACAAAAAATTAGCAGGTGTGGTGGTGGGCACCTGTGGTCCCAGCTACTCAGGAGGCTGAGGCAGGAGAATGGCGTGAACCCGGGAGGCGGAGCTTGTAGTGAGCCGAGATCGTGCCACTGCACTCCAGCCTGGGTGACAGAGCAAGACTCCGTCTCAAAAAAATAATGTCATTCTATACAGGTGCAACTCAATCCATTAATAAAAACTGATGTATGCTGGAGAGAGGAAGTGAAAAGAAAAAATAGGGCTGGGTGCGGTGGTTCACGCCTGTAATCTCAGCACTCTGGGAGGCCGAGGCAGGCAGATCACCTGAAGTCACGAGTTTGAGACCATCCTGGACAACATGGTGAAACCCCATCTCTACTAAAAATACAAAAATTAGCCAGACACCGTGGCACACACCTGTAGTCCCAGCTACTCGGGAGGCTGAGGAACGAGGATCGCTTGAACCTGGGAGGTGGAGGCTGCAGTGAGCCGAGATTATGCCATTGCACTCCAGCCTGGGCAACAGAGCAAGGCTTCATCTCAGGGAAAAAAAGAAGAACAGAAAAGAAAAAATAACAATAAATCAATGTAAGGCCAGGCATGGTGGCTCACGCCTGTAATCTCAGCACTTTGGGAGGCCGAGGCAGGCAGATTGCTTGACCCCATCTCACCAAAAAATAAAAACATTAGCAGGGCATGGTGGCACATGCCTGTGGTCCCAGCTACTCAGGAGGCTGAGGTGGGGGAGTCGCTTGAGCCCAGGAGGTCGAGGCTGTAGTGAGCCATAACCATGCCACTGCACCCATCTGAGCAGAAGAGCAGGACTCTGTTCAGGAGATTCTCCTGCCTCAGCCTCCTGAATAGCTGGGATTACAGGCGCGCACCACCATGCCTGGCTAATTTTTACATTTTTAGTACAGATGGGTTTTCACCATGTTAGCCAGGCTGGTATCAAACTCCTGACCTTGTGATCTACCCACCTCGGCCTCCCAAAGTGCTGGCATTACAGGTGTGAGCCACACACCCAGCCCTGCCTGTTTTTCAAAGTGTTTATTTACCGCTGTTATTATTTAATCATAGTATATCAAACTTACAAAAGAACAGATTATAACCTTAAAACTATCTCTTTTAGCCTGGCGCAGTGGCTCACGCCTGTAATCCCAGCACTTTGGGAGTTCGAGGCGGGTGGATCACCTGAGGTCAGCAGTTCGAGACCAGCCTGGCCAATATGGTGAAACCCCGTCTCTACTAAAAATACAAAAATCGGCCGGGTGTGGTGGCAGGTGCCTGTAATCCTAGCTACTCGGGAGGCTGAGGTAGGAGAATCACTTGAACCCAGGAGGCGGAGGTTGCAGTGAGCCAAGATCACCGCACTGCACTCCAGCCTGGGCAACAAAGCAAGACTCCACCTCAAAAAAAAGGGGAAAAAAAAAAAAGAACTATCTTTTTTACTTGAAATTTTAATTTTTTAAACCACTAGAATTATAAAAGCAGTCCGTCCCTGAAGGCAGATTCTGTTCTGTCCACAGGGAATAAGGAAGATCCTCTTTCTCTAAAATCTCTAAAACGCTGCTCAGATGGGGTCACATCTCCCTTCCAGTGTGACTGGCTGGCCTGAAGCATAACATCCTCAGATGCTCTAGGTGGGTCCTACACCAGAGCCATTGGTTAGTGCACACCATAACCAACTAGACTCAGCATCCCCGCCCACGGCTGCACATCAAGAAGCTTCACCATGGGCCAGGCACAGTGGCTCGTGCCTGTATTCCCAGCTGAGGCTGGGAGGAGGCTGAGGCGGGAAGATCGCTTGAGTCCAAGAGTTTGAGGCTACGGTAAGCCATGATCACGCCACTGCACTCCAACATGGGCAACAGAACAAGACCCTGTCTCTAAACATAAAATAAAAAATAAGAAGCTTCATCCTCATCTACACAGAATTCAAATGCACAGCTGAGGCCTCCTACATGCACCCAGGGGTAGTGCCCAGGGCCTAAGAACGGGGCTGCCAGATCAGCTGCCTCTCAGACCACAGCAAGGCAGTAAACCCAGTTTCAGGCAGCAGTCAGTACTGTATTGAGAGCCTGCCCCTCACAACCACCCCAGAGGTGGGTCCAGCACCATGGTGCCAACAGGCCAGGCGCACTGGGAGCTCCTCCACTGGTGGCAAGGTGGCCTGAAGCACCAGCATCTCCTGGAGACTGGGAAACCCAGACTGCAGAGACCGCGGCCAGGAACACTCGTCCAGGTTTGTTTCTGTCTCTCTACTCGAAGCTGAAATAATAGTTTATTCCGAAGTTAGGAAAAGAACAGAACCACATAGTACGCGGTTTAGCTCCAATACATGATTTCAAATATTTAGGTCGAGTTTTCTTCTCAATCAGCCCTGGCCACTTCAGCCCCCGTGTCTCTGCATGCAAACGCTGCCTCCTTCAAACAGTCCTGCCTACCCAACATCAGGAGCCAAAGAACAGAGAGCGTGCGGCCCGGCCAGGCCCGGCCTCTCCCAGAGCAGGTCATCATCTGGTACTGGCCAGGGAAGGGAGCACTTCAGACTTTTGGCTCTTCATTTTGTTAGATCATATTTTGTTTATTTTGCTTCAATTTCAGTAAAGCTGAAATTTTTAGACCTCTTATACAGAAGCTCTTAATACAAACCCTAGACTTTTTGACTTATAGGTAGAAATCCAAGCAAAACCATCTCTTCAAAGTCAGATTAATTTACAAAGACAAACACCTTGGTTTTGACGGGGTTTTCCCTGGATGGGAAGGATTATGAGCATTGTTTGTTCATTCTGTCTGAATTGACTAATTATCTGAGTATTTACAGCTCTGTGAAAAGAAACTGGACTTCACTTTGGCAAACTAGAGTAATATTAACAAAAATCACTTAAAACTTTTTTTTGAGACACAGTTTCACTCTGTCACACAGGCTGGGGTGCAGTAGCACAATCTTAGCTCACTGCAACCTCCCAGCCTCACCGCCCAATGCAGCTCAGCCTGCATGCGTCCCACCTGTACTGCCCTCCCCTCACATATGGGGCAGGTCTGACACCTCAGAGGGTCCTGCTCACTGACCCCCGGCAGTCCTGGAGGGTCTGTGTGGTACTGGGGCTCTAGGCGTCTCCCCCAGCCAAGCTGCAAGCTCAGCACCAGGCTGGCTCTACCCGCCCTGTTGACCGGCAGGCCCCATCTGTGCTCACAGCTCCTCCCCTTGTTTGGCCACCCTTTCCTCAGGGCATCTGCAGCAAGTGGGGGGCACAGCACAGGAAACGGGGCCAAGGCCACAGCAGTGGATGTCCCGACGCCGGCAGTCACTGGGAAGCCCAGGCCAGAGCCCCTTGGGTTGAAAGTCATACAGAGTTCCTGCGTGGGCTTCATTCCTTCTTAAAGTTTAGTCACTGAAATTCTTAAAAATCTTCACTCACGGCTGGGCATGGTGGTTCACGCCTATAGTCCTAGCACTTTGGGATGCAGAGGCATACTGCCTGAGCTCAGGAGTTCCAGACCACCCTGGGCAACATGGTGAAACCCCGCCTCTACTAAAAATACAAAATTAGCTGGGCACGGGAGCACACGCCTGTAGTCCCAGCTACTCGGGAGGCTGAGACACAAGAATTGCTGGAACCTGGCAGCAGAGGTTACAGAGAGCTGAAATCGTGCCACTACGCTCCAGCCTGGGCAACAGAGCAAAACCCTATTTTAAAAAAAAAAGGCTGAGCAAGTGCTGTAATTCCAGCACTTTGGGAAGCCAAAGCGGGCAGATCACTTGAGGTCAGGCGTTTGAGACCAGCCTAGCCAACATGGTGAAACCCCGTCTCTACTTAAAAAATACAAAAATTTGTCGGGCATGGTGGCGCACGCCTGCAGTCCCAGCTACTCAGGAGGCTGAGGCAGGAGAATTGCTTGAACCCAGGAGGCGGGGGGTTGCAGTGAGCTGAGATTGCGCCACTATACCCCAGCCTGGGCGACAGAGCAAAACTCCATCTCCAAAAAAAAAAAACTAGAAAACTACAGATCATTCCAAGCCTACAGACTAAAATCTTTTACAACATCTATTCCCCAAAAAGACGTGGTAAACAAGCAGAACCACACTTCAGGGGAATATTAGGAAGCTGCGCCAACAAGAAACGCAACGACCACACAGCACGGGCCCTGCAGGCTGTGCCCACGTCCTCCCAGGGTCCCGCACTGCAGGCTCCTTGTGGACTCAATGCTTGGACACGCTTACCTCTGCGGGGGAATATAAGGAGCGCACACGGTCGGCAGGACCGCACAGGGCTCAGCCAGAGCTTTCTTAGCCTTTTTTGCCTTCTTCCTGACTTTGGATGTGGACCTGACCGTTTTAACCGAGCTCTCTTTTCGACAGACGCCATTTTTCATTTCGACATCCCCGTAAATATTGAGAGGCCTCCGGGTGCAGCCTGGAGGCGTGTGGACATCACAGTAAGCGGTCTTTCTGACGGAGAAGGTGGTGCCACCGCCAGTCAGTTCCTTCACGGGCTCCATTTTCATGTACAGGCCAGCCTTCTGGGCACACGTCACATGGAATGCTGTGTAGCAGTTTGCTTTGTGGCACTGGATGCAGGCACCCACGCCCTTCTGCTTACAGAGGTAGCATGTCAGTTTCCACCGGGCTGGAGGGATGTTCCTCACCCCATCGATGGGCTCGATGAACACCGTGTTGGCAAAGCCGACCTCTGGGATCCACAGAGCACACACCACGTGACCCCAGCGGTCGTCATCTGTCTTTTTGAAGGCACCACCCTTGTTGGGGCACAGCACACAGTCGGCGGGCCGGGCCCGGGACTGCAGGCAGTGGCGGCAGAGCCACTGGCCCTCGGGGATGTAGGGCACCCCGTAGCACTCCTGGTGCACGGCCAGGTTGCACATGTCGCAGAAGAGGATCACGTTGCTGTTCTGACACTCCCCGTCCATGCAGATGCAGCACACGGCGTCCTCGTCGATCAGAGACTGCTGCTCGCCCTGCTTCTGGTTCTCGCAGTGCGACTCCTTCTCGAAGCGGTCCATCAGGAACTCAAACATGCTCTGCGACACGGCGGGGACGCAGTCGCCCTTGCGCTTCTCATTGACGATCTCCAGCCACGCATAGTCCTCCTCGTCCATGTCATACTCCACCTCGTTGTCCAGTTCCTCGGCCGACTTCTCGATGAACTTGTAGTACACGGGAGGCCTCCTGGGGGCGGACGGAGGGCTGTACTCCACGATGCGCACCTTGGGCTCCGGGAGGGCACTGGCCGAGGCCGGCGTGCCGTGGGCGCTGGGGAGGGCCTCGTTTTTCTTTTTGACTCTGTTGTTTTTGTGACGCTTAGTTCTTAAGCAAACAGGAGGCCGCTCGCTGTTTTCCTTATTGCTGTTGCACTCACTCATCTCTTGAGCAGTGAGGTCATCTTCCAATATGATCTCCAGGGGATCAAAAATACTGATCCTGTGCAAGCGCCCTTCAATTTCTATCTCTACCATCCTTTGAGCTTGAGCGTAGGTCAGCGTTTCTCGCGTAGGGGAGTGTTTAACACTGCATGGGGAAGAAGGATGCCTCGCTGCAGAGCCTCGATGACATCGTCCTTTCCTCCTCATTTGGTAATGATTACCTAAAATGAAGGCAAAAGTAAAGGTAATTCTACGCAGGGTGACCAAAGACTCGAGAAAGCCACAAAAGCATGCTTGGACAGATCTAGCTCAGCAGCTCAAAGCCCAATCAAAGCAAAACTCACAGCTAACCTCTTTCCAAGGTGTCCAAAACCACACATCCAGGCCTGAGCGAGTCCCCAGGACCAGGGAGGGAGCAGCGGTAACAGGCAGAGAGGCAGCCTGAGGAGCCCTCCTGAGCACCTGCGTCCCTACCACCACGCACCAGTCCCCTCTCAGACCACACCAACAGGCTGCGGAGACCACAGCAACGCTCCCCAAGGAGGAGGGGTCCGGCCCAGAGCCCACAGCTGCAGGACTTTCCCGGCATGCAGGCGGTCCCCCAGGAAGTCCACATACAGGGCTGGACCCCACCAGGCACAGAGGCTATGCCCACCAGACAGGCATGCTCAGTGGCTACGTGGTCCTATCGGATGATCCCCCTAAACCACTCTTCCCCTCCCCACTACTCCCAGGGAGAGCACTCCCATGAGCCCAGAGTCACCACAGTCCTTACAGCATTCCTGCTGGGGCCGGGGGTAGGAGACAGATCACAGCCTGTCCATCGTCTATAGACAGGCCCTCCACACGCACACCACGGCACAGGGGACCAACAGGGGAGCCCTGTACTGGTCTGAGGGGACAGTCTTGGCCCCTGGGAGGCCCCAACCCCGCTTCTGCAGAGCCTTGGCAGTGACCACCATGGAAACCACCACAGGCTGAGCCAACCTGCCCCTTCCCCTCAGGGGCACTCCTCAAGCCCCACTGAGACCATGGTGCTGGCCACCTCCTCCTCCTCTCTGAGAGAATCCAGACGCGTGCATGACGCCAAAGGGAATCTCTGTTCTCCCCAGCACACGTGAAGGCAGACGCTCCACTCAGGCTCCATAGCAAGGGGTGACCCCCAGGAACCCCTCGCTGCTTGCAGAGACCCTCACCAGGAGGGTCGCCAGCGCTGGCTCAGGTGCCTGAAGACTTGGCCACAGAGGCTTAGGAGAATCCGCTTTTCCAGAGGTGGGCAAAACCAGTGAGCTGCCACCCATACCTCCAGCTCCCTGTGGCAGAGGCCTCTGCTGTCCAAACACCACGGACTGCGTCTATTCCTAGCTGTCCCCAGGGTGCCTGGCGTGTGGACACCTCCTGTGAAGATCACCAGCTGCTGAGCAGTGCCTCCCTCCAAAGCGCCACACTTCACTGACAGGAAGCAAAATGATTTTTCAGTGACTGACTCGCAAAACAAATATTCTCAGCTGAAGCCCAAGGCATACTCTGCATCTAGCCCTGCCACGTCAGGGACGCCTGGCCTCCGGGCCCAGGGGGATCAGGGGCACCCACAGCAGCCTTGCCCTGATCTATTGGGCCTGAGAAAAAGCCCTCAGGGAGCAGGCTTCCCTCTGTGAGTCCCGAAAGGAAATCCCACAGACTTCAAGAGCACTTCTTAAGACAGACCCTCCAGACACTGCCTATCTTTCTCTGTATCAGACAGAAATCCTCATTGTATGCTAAAACTAGATTGCAATTACCTACAGAAAGGAATAGGAGAGAAAATGTGGTCGGCCAAACCTCAGCCCCCTGCATCTCCAGGGCCTCCAGGTACCCACTCAACCCTGGATTCCCGGTGAGCTGTCAGCACAGCCACCCCCCAGCCGGCCCTGTGAGCCCTGCAGAGGTGACACCGCAGCCTGCAGAGAGCGACCCTAGTGCACCCGGGACGCCGACACGCGTCATTACTGAGGTGGGGCAGAAGCAACAGTTGGTTACTCACCAGATCAGAAACGAACCTGTAATTTTCCCCTCGACAGCAAAGTCCTGAGTCGCCCTAACGACAAGCAGCCCCTGGAAACCCACTCTCTCCCAGGGAGCCGTGAAGCTCTTCATCGCAACACTTTCTACAAGGGAAGAACTGAACCGAAGGCTTCACGGCCACGGCAGCTCTGTACCCTCAACATGTAACTGGGACCCGGGGAAAGCAGGCCCTCAGCAGGGCAGGGCGACCCACGACCTCCTCTGCTTCACCGCTTCCCCCCTGGGCCGGTTCTGTCCCTGGCCCTTCCACCGGGACAAGCATTTCCACTGGGAGGGATCCGCGGGGGCACACACGTAGCTTCTCAAGGAATAATTCCCTTAAGTACATCCTGAAGAGCCCTGCGGGCCAAAGGCGGGGAAGGCTGCCCACAAGGCGGCCGCTTCCATCTTCCCACCGCCCGCCCAGGGAGAAGCCGGCCACGCGCCGGGCCTCTCGGTAAAGGCCACAGGGGCCGCGGCCGCTGAGCTGTGCGAAGTTGTGTGAAGCACACAGCACTCGGGACGGCGCTGGGCCAGCCAAACAAACACATCCGCCGATTCCACTAACTACACAACCACCTGGCGACAGACCCTCAAAAACAGACACGGGCGGCCGCGCTTTCTGGGCAGACGGGGCCGCACCCCGCGGGGCAGGGGCTCCCGCTGCTACGGATTCTCAGAACTCCCGCGTCCGCTCACAAGAGCCGCGTTTCCCGTAAACTGCGCCTCAATCGTGTCACTCGTTTTAAAAGGCCCGGGGAAGCCTCGCGTTCGTCGCGAGGCGTCTCCCTGCAAACGCCCGGGGAGGCCGCGGTGCCGGTTCCCAAGCCCGGCCGCCGCAGGCCGCGCGGCTCCTGGGCGATCTCGGGGCGCGTCCCTGCTCACAGGGAGTTCCCGTCTTGGCAGAGCTCGGCGGGCCTGTCTGTTACATAAGGGGCGGCCCGGCCGGCTCGGCGGCTGCCCGAGGCCCGACCCGACTCGAGCGCGGACTCCGGGCAGGCGCCCGCGGCCCAGGCCGCCGAGACCCACAGCCCGACTCGGCCTCCCTCGACTCCCCGGCCTGACCTACCCGGTCTCCCCGCCCGGCCTCCCCGTCTTCCCGCCCGTCTCCCCGGCCGCCCGGCCCGACCTCCCCGGTATCCCGGGCTCCCGGCCCGCAGACAATGCGGAGCCGCCGCCGCCGCCGCCGCCAAACATGGCGTCGGCACCACAACCCCGAGAGGCCGGGCCGAGGCGGCGGCGGCGGCCGGGCGGCCCGCGAGGCGGCGGGGAGGCCTCCCCGGCCAGGCCCCCGCCCACTCACCTTCGGGGCGCCGCGGCCGCGGGAGCCCGGCAAGCGGGCGGGCGCGGGGGCCGGCGCGGCCGAGGCGGTGCTAATGGCGCCCGCGGCTCCTCCGCCAACGGCCGCGCAGGCCGGGCCCCGCCGCCGCTCCTGGGCGCGGGCTCCTCTCGGCCGCGGCGGCTCCGGGCCCGGCAGCGGCGGCCGCGGACTCTCGGGCAGCGGCTCGCGCGGCGCGGGCTCGGGCTCGGGGCCCAGCTGGAGGCCCGGCTCGGGGGGCCCGGCCGGCGGGCGCGGGAGCGGGCGGCGGGCGGCGGGCGCGGGACGCGGGGCTGGCTCGGACGCCAGGGCCGGGTCGCTCGCTCGCTCCCCAGCGAAGCAAACAATGCGGCGAGCGCTCCGCCCGGCGCGCTGCGTGCGAGACGCGCCCCGCCCGCCGCCGCCATGACGCGCGGACTCCGCTGCCTCGGCCGCGCGCGGGGGAGGGGGCGCCGCGAGGAGCGGGGGCCAAAGGGGGCCCTTGAGGCGGCGGGGACCGGGCTGGGAGTGGGGGGTCGGGAGGATGGAGAGTGGGGGCCCTTGAGTTAGGGAGGAGCGGGCCATTAGGTCCCTGAGGGGGTCAGGAGGATGGAGAATGAGGGGCCCTGAGGCAGGGGGACGTAGGCCTAGGAGTGGGGGGCCCCGAGGCAGGTGGGGAGCAGCCGGGAGTCGGGGGCCTTGAGGCAGGGGGGTACCGGCTGGGAGTGGGGGTCCCTGAGGCAGAAGGGCATTGGCCCAGGAGTGGGGTCGCTGAGGCAGGGGAGATGGCCCAGGAGTGGGCGGCTCTGAGGCAGGGGCTACCACCGGCCTGGAGTGGGGGGCCCAGAGGCGGGGGGACGGGCCGGGAGTGGGGGTACCTGACGCAGAAGGACATTGGCCCGGGAGTGGGAGGCCCCGAGGCAGGAGGGGGGAGCAGCCGCGAGTGGGGGGCCCTGACGGGGGAACGGCCAGGAGTGGGGGTCCCTGAGGCAGGGGGGGACCAGCTGAGAGTGGGAGTCCCTGAGGCAGAAGGCCATTGGCCCAGGAATGGGGGGCCCTGAGGCAGGAGGCGATTGGCCCATGGAGGGGGGGGGCCTGAAGCAGGGGGCGATTGGCCCATGAGGGGGGGCCCTGAGGCAGGAGGCTATTGGTCCGGGAGTGGAGGTCCCTAAGAGGACAGAGGGGGCCCTGCAGGGGCACTGGGTGGGAGTGGAAGGGGCACTGGCCGGGACACGCGACTAGGTAGAGGTGGGTGGTGCAGCCGGGCTGGGGAGCCTCCCCTAGTGAGTGTCAGGCCCGGTGTGCAAGTAGCCCTGCCAGTGTGAGGGCCCTGCCGAGGCCGGCGTGAAGCAGATGCCCTTTAAGGTTGCAAGAAAAGGCCCCTGCGGGTGGGAGTTGAGAGGCCTGAGTCTCTGCCTTCACTTTGGCCTTTTGTGTAAACTAAAATTCAGTGGGGTCATAACAATTTTCACTCCAATATTAAATCCCAAATGTTTTAAGGTGAGGCAGGAGCTCCTTGGTTTCCTTGAGATTTTGTGATCAGGACGATGGTGCTGCGGAATCCCTGGGTTCCAGCAGCCCAGCCTGGGGCATCCAGGCAGGCCCCTCAGGAAGAGCAGCTGTCCATCCTGGGACAGACCTTCCCCACGGGGGCAGCCGAGCGGCCGCACTGCTCAGGGCACTGCACCAAACACCTTATTGGGGGTGGGGTGGCCTTGTTCACACAAGTGTCCCTGATAGGGGCAAAGCCCCACAGGCCTTTTCCTGGCCAGTCCTCATGCCCATGGCACCCAGTGTGTGGGTTGTGATGTGAAGACTCAAGGGCAGGTAGGACCCCAGCCAAGGCCCCAGTGGTCAGTCCTGATCTAGGACTCCCTGCAGACACACCCTTGAGCTTAGGGGGTGCAGGCCACTGGGGCCCTGACCTCTTCTGCACCAGACCCAGGAGCTTCGTGTCACCTCCATTCTACAGATGTCTGTTTACCTGTGGCCAAACAAGCAAGCTGAGCCCGAACCCTTCTCTCCTCCACCTCAGGGAAGCCAGATGGAAACCAAGCTGGAGGTTCTCCACAACACAGAGCAAAAGTAAGACACAGTCTCATGAAAGAGAAGATGAAAAGACACGAAACCCTTCACAGAACAGGAGACGGGGACAGTGGCCTCTCAGACAATGGAGGTGATGCTCAGAGGAGTGAAGAACAAAGCCTCGAACGTAGGCGTGTCAGAGGGATACTCAGGAAGGCCTTCGGAGAGGATCTTCTTTAGAATTCAGACTGATCCTACAGAGGAGGGGTTGCCAAAATACTAAGAGAATTGAACCGTAACTCATACACAGTGAAACTAGCGTTCCAGTGAGACAGCAAAATAAAGGTGTCTTCACGGCCGGTTAACATCCACATTTACCACACATGCAGTCTGTAAAAGTACTAGAAGAAATACCTTAACAAAGTGAAAAGTGGACCCAAGAGTAAGACGTGGATGCCAGCAAATAAATCAGTCTGGTCCGTTAAAAGAAAATCAACCTGAGAGAAATCCCGGATGAACTCAACATGACACATGGTAAGGCGGGGCGCAGAAGGAAGTGAAAGTGCACGAAAGCTCTTGTATTGTTTGGTTCGAGGAGTTTAGTATCGATAGAAAAAAAGGTTAAAAATTTTAGCTGGGCATGGTGGCTCACATCTGTAATCCCAGCACTTTGGGAGGCCGAGGCGGGCAGACTACCTGAGGTCGGGAGTTCAAGACCAGCCTGATCAACATGGAGAAACCCCATCTCTACTAAAAATACAAAAAAAAAAAAAAAATTAGCCGGGCGTGGCGGCGCATGCCTGTAATCCCACCAGTTGGGAGGCTGAGGCAGGAGAATTGGTTGAAACCGGGAGGTGGAGGTTGCAGTGAGCTGAGATGGTGCCATTGCACTCCAGCCTGGGCAACAAGAGCAAAACTCCATCTCAAAAAAACAAAAAAAAAATTTTAACTATCAGAAAGTTTCCACAAGAATGGTGGAAAAAGAATTTACCACTTTCAGAACAGCTGAGGAAAAAGCGAAATGAAAAACGACAGCAACAACAACAACAAAAAGACAGGAATGAGTAAAAGATAAAATCATGATAAATACAGAACATAATATGAGTTGGCAGAACTAAGTTCAAACATTTGAGTAATCAGAGGAATGTGATTGGATTAAATGCATCTATTAAAAGACAACCTCTCTGAATGGAATATAAATACGGTGAAATACTCTTACAAGAAATTCACCTGAAAAATAACAGATGAAAAATAAAACGATGGGGCCAGGCACAGTGGCTCATGCCTGTAATCCCAACACTTTGGGAGACCAAGGCAGGTGCATCACCTGAGGTCAGGAGTTCAAGACCTGACCAACATACTGAAACCCCACCTCTACTAAAAATAGAAAAATTAGCCAGGCATGGGGGCACGTGCCTGTAATCCCAGCTACTCAGGAGGCTGAGGCAGGAGAATCACTTGAACCCAGGAGGCTGAGGTTGCAGTGAGGCAAGATTGCCCCACTGCACTCCAGCCTGGGTGAGAGAGCAAGACTCCATTTCGTAAATAAAAGGATGGAAATTATCATATGTTTGTTCCTCAAAAGGCACCATAAAGAGACTGAAGAATGAAAAACTAAAAGATATGTACACTTTGCAAATGATTAGTATTTAGAATATGTAGAGAACCCCTTCAGATCCATTAGAAAGAGACAAACAAGCCAATAAAATGATGCACAAAACCGAAATCAACAAAGAAACCCATGTCATAATCAGGCTTCTTGCAGAGAACATGGAAAGGCCAATCATCTTACTAGTAAATTTGGAAATGCAAACAAAAACCACACCAAATAGGCACCAGCGTTCATATGTGGCAATACTCAGCAATGGCAAGATGGCAGAGCAATACCCTGCTGGCCAGAATGTCGAGTGGGACAATTATTTGGTAAATATCTTGGCTGTATGGCGTTACCCAGTGAAAGTGGACATGTTTATCAGTTACCTCTTGCTGCAAAACAAACCACCCCCAAAACTTTGTAGCTCAAAACAACAGTCATTCCTTTTGTTCACACATCTGCTATTTGGGTAGGATTCAGCAGGTACAACTAGACTACTTCCTGCATCCTTATCTGGGACACCTCCACTAGGGGCTGGAGGAGCCGCTTTCAAGATGGTGCACTCACGTGGCTGGGACCTTGATCCAGGCTCTGGGCTGAGGGCCTTGAGAACATCCTCATGGAACAGTAGCCATGCTGCAGGAGCAAGGGTCTCAAGAGAAGCAGGTGGGACCTCTATCACTTTTCACACCCTAGCTTCTGAAGTCACACGCATCACTTCTGCTATAGGGACAAGCCTGTCCAGATTCAAGAGTTAGGGAGAATACAGACCCCACCTCTTGGGACATGTGTTATCATCACATTTTAAGAGAAGCATGCTGTATGGGAGAAGTTGTTGTGGCCACTTTGAGAAGATGCAAGCTCCCCCAGTGTGCATACCCATTCCCGGCTGTAGGGTTAAGTCAATTTGTATTCCTAGGTGCATTCCATGCCTGGGTGTATGCCTAAGAAACCTGTTCATCAGGGCCGGGCGCCGTGGCTCACGCCTGTAATCCCAGCAGTTTGGGAGGCTGAGGCAGGCAGATCATGAGGTCAGGAGATTGAGACCATCCTGGCTAACACGGTGAAACCCCATCTCTACTAAAAATACAAAAAAATAGCCAGGAGGCTGAGGCAGGAGAATGGCGTGAACCCAGGAGGCAGAGTTTGCAGTGAGCAGAGATTGCGCCACTGCACTCCAGCCTGGAGCAACAGAGCAAGACTCCATCTCAAAAAAAAGAAAAAAAGAAACTTGTTCATCAGGAAGCATGTGCATGAATGTTCAGAGCAACACTGTTTTTGGTGTTTTTTTTTATTTTATTTTAACCCTGTTTTTAATAGCAAATACTGGGAGAAATCTTAAATATCAAAGGATGGTGAAATGGACAAAGTGAGGTGTATCCACGCAATGGAATAGCACACAGCAACAGAAATGAATGAATTCCACCACCAACACGGCCAAATCTCAAACACATAATTTTAAATGGAAGAAAGAAATCTCAAAAGATTACAGAATATGATTCCATTTACACTCAGCAGACAGAGCTAGGAAATATGTAAGTATGTACACACACACACACCCCCCCATATCTTTTCTGATACCTCTTAGCAAACCTTGAGTTCATACTGATACCTGTACCTCCAGTTACAATCTAGCATGGAGTTGATTCTACCCTTCTCTGTTTCTACATAACTATCTATGCCT
Organism: Gorilla gorilla gorilla; assembly: GCF_029281585.2. NCBI lineage: Eukaryota > Metazoa > Chordata > Mammalia > Primates > Hominidae > Gorilla > Gorilla gorilla. The sequence continues at coordinate 47,879,159 of NC_086018.1, forward strand.
TCACTTAGTAGCTCAGTCCCCCGCTACATAACCATCTCTAGGCTATACAGGACAGAAACTTGGCCCCAGACACAACCACTGCCCCCCATTTTGCACCAGCCAAAAACGCGGTTCTGGGGACATCACTGCTCTCCAGAACGGTTATATCTGCAGGCTGAAAGCACAGCCCAAGAAAAGGCAAGGAGGAGGATGCTCATGTTGTTTCTGATATTCTGTTTCTGGCAGGAATAAGACAAAACCCTTCTTCTTTGATCTATCTCACCTTTAATTTATTTAATTTTTATTTTTACCCGGTGTCTGCAACAATCTACTTTAGGAGACTATCCTTTCACAAACATTAAAATGTTCTTTAAGTGGTGTTTTTCTCACTTCAGAATTCAGGAAAAATAGTTTTACTGACATTTACTTTTAATAAAAATGTAGTAATTTGCGTTGTTGCAGTAGAAATTTGTCCTCCTTGTCACCAGGATATAATCAGACAAATTAATAGTGGAGCCCAGGCCTTACATGGGTGTCGTATTTGAGAATAACTTTCCTGTGCTTCCACAACACGCCCACCTTTAAGGAACAAGGGTTGTGGCTTGTGTGCTGAACCAATGCCCACACAACCCTCAGACCCATACTGGCCGGGCACCTGTACTCTGGCACACAAAGCCTCAGCCTCACAAGTAGTAAGAAGGATACTTCCTGGCAGGCCAAGAGGCATGGCAGACACTGGAACCTTCTGGAAGATAGAAACTTGCACACGCACAGGTCCCGCGGGCACACCTGAGGGAGGTGGATTTGGTTCGGCTTCCTGGCCTAGGAATAGAAGAGCAAATAAGAGAAATTAAAAAAGAAAAAATCTCAGGTGTGATGTAGGCTCAGTCCTACATTCCTTATGATGACACGTCCAGACAGAAGTTGATTTTCCGGCTTGGTCATTGCATAACGCCATCTGGTTTAGCTGTGTCACCTAGCAAGGACACTCGTGTGTGATAATTACCACTTCTTGCAGCACCTGTGTAGATGAATTAGGTCAGAACGCAAGACTAGCTTTCTGTGGTCAAGGATAACCTTCGGAGATTATTTATCATCCCAAGAGGGAGCTAATAAAAATGTCCCAAATTAAGGATTAGACACCCCAAAATGAGTGTGTCCATTCAGTGGCAGGCTGTGTTCCTGAGCAAGCCTGCCAGGCAGATTTTCGGATCCTCTGGAGTGTGCACCTGCTTAACTTGCTATATACTATTGATTATGATATTTTACAACTCAGCAAGGGTAGACTTTAATTTGTTGAAGATAGATGGCTAAGTAAAATTATTCCTGTCTGACACCAATGCAAATAAATTTTGCCCAGTAGTGAGTGATAGAAATTATTTCTGTCCAGTGGAAAAGATTACAGTAAAAAAGGTTGCAGTTTGACTGGGCGCAGTGGCTCACGCCTGTAATCCCAGCACTTTGGGAGGCCAAGGTGGGCGGATCACCTGAGGTCAGGAGTTCGAGACCAGCCTGGCCAACATGGTGAACCCTTGTCTCTACTAAAAATACAAAAATCAGCCGGGCGTGGTGGTGGGCGCCTGTAATCCCAGCTACTCAGGAGGCTGAGGCAGGAGAATTGCTTGAACCTGGGAGGCGGAGGTTGCAGTGAGCTGAGATCAAGCTATTGCACTCCAGCCCGGGCGACAGAACAAGACTCCATCTCAACAAAAAAAGAAAAGAAAAAAAGAAAAGGTTGCGGTTTATGGCCCTGTAGAACATTAACCAGTTTTTTTAAGAATCTAAATAAGCAGAATTACTCAAACTTGTTTAAGTCACTACAAATACTTCCCTCTGTCTAATCTTTTGAACCAGCCTCACCATCATGCTGGTTTCCTCATTAATGATTAAAATAAATCTTTGACACGTCTTCACTTTAGAGTTGTATGAGTCATGTTTTTAACTTTTTTTTTTTTTGAGACGGAGTCTCGCTCTGTCACCCAGGCTGGAGTGCAGTGGCGAGATCTCAGCTCACAGCAAACTCCACATACCAGGTTCATGCCATTCTCCTGCCTCAGCCTCCCAAGTAGCTGGGACTACAGGCACCCACCACCATGCCCGGCTAATTTTTTTTTTTTTTTTTTTTTTTTGTATTTTTAGTAGAGACAGGGTTTCACCATGTTAGCCAGGATGGTCTCAATCTCCTGACCTCGTGATCCACCCACCTCGGCCTGCCAAAGTGCTGGGATTACACGCGTGAGCCACCACGCCTGGCCCTGTTTTTAACTTTTTAAAAAGTGTGCTTTGACAGCTCCAACATCTAGCTGCCTTCTCAGCCTCTCCTCCAGGATGTCCTGTAGGCATCTCGAACTCAACGTGTCTGGCACTCAGCTTTTGGTCTTCATCCCCAAACTTCTCTGCTGTCTCCCTCCTAGGTTATGGGTTGAATTGTGTCCCCTCTGCAAAAGGTATGGTGAAGTCCTAAGCACAGTACCTGGGAATATGAGCTAATTTGGAAATAGGGTCTTTGCAGATATAAAGTTAGGATGAGGCCAGGCGCAGTGGCTCACGCCTGTAATCCCAGCACTTTGGGAGGCTGAGGCGGGCAGATCACCTGAGGTCAGGAGTTCAAGACCCACCTGACCAATGTGGTGAAACCCCGACTCTGCTAAAAATACAAAAATTAGCTGGGCATGGTGGCGCATGCCTGTAGTCCTAGCTACTCACAAGGCTGAGGCAGGGGTATCACTTGAACCTGGGAGGCGGAGGTTGCAGTGAGCAGAGATTGCGCCACTGAACTCCAGCCTGGGCAATAGAGTAAGACTCCATCTCCAAAAATAAATAAATAAATAAGAATAAATAATAGGCCGGGTGTAGTGGCTCAAGCCTGTAATCCCAGCACTTTGGGAGGCCAAGGCAGGCAGATCACGAGGTCAGCAGATGGAGACCATCCTGGCTAACACGGTGAAAACCTGTCTGTACTAAAAATACAAAAATATAGCCAGGCGTGGTGATGGGCGCCTGTAGTCCCAGATACTTGGGAGGCTTAGGCAGGAGAATGGCGTGAACCCAGGAGGCAGAGCTTGCAGTGAGCTGAGATCGCGCCACTGCACTCCAGCCTGGGCGACAGAGCAAGACTCCATCTCAAAAAAAAAAAAGACATAAGAAAAAAAAGAATAAATAATAATAATAATAATTAAGTTAGGATGAGGTCATTGAGTTGGGCCCTAATCTAATGACTGGTATCCCTTTCTAAATTACAACCTGCTAACCTTCTCTGTATCATTCCAATTTTAGTATATGTGCTACTGAAGCAAGCACATGGTATTCTTATAAGAAGAGAAATTGGGACACAGACACACAGAGCAAAGACAGCTCTTTGTGACAGTGGAGACAGAGCAGAGTTATGTGGCCACAAGCCAAGGAATGCAAAGTATTGATGGCCACCAGAAGCTGAAAGAGGCAGGAAAGACCCCTCTTTATGGGTTTCAGAGGGAACACAGTCCTGTTGATGCCTGGACTTCGGGCTTCCGACCTCCAGAGCTGTGGGAGAGTGAGTTGCTGCCATTCTCAGCCCCCCAGGCTGTGGCGCTTTGTCATAGCAGCCATAGAACATGAATCCACTTTCTCAGCTAAGGCAACTCCAGGCTTCCTAGGTGAGAGGCAGTCCTGCACTGCTCATGTCTGACCGGCTGGCAAAGCCTGTCGGCTCCCCTTTCAAAATAAGTCCAGAGCCAGCCCTGTGTCACCTCCTCCTCTGTTCCCTCAACACCTCTCACCTGGATTATCCCAGTAGCCTGACCCACCTCTCTGCTTCACCCTTGTACCCCTCTGCCTCTTCCTCTCTACAGCAGCCCAAGTGACAGCATCTCCTGTGTTTAACACCTTCCACTGGCTTCCCGTCTCCCTCGGAATAAAAGCCACAGTCCTCAACTCCACAACAAAAAACACAGAACCTGATTTTTTTTTTTTTTTTTTTTTTTTTGAGACGGAGTCTCACTCTGTCGCCCAGGCTGGAGTGCAGTGGCGCGATCTTGGCTCACTGCAACCTCTGCCTCCTGGCTTCAAGTGGTTCTCCTGCCTCAGCCTCCCAAGTAGCTGGGATTACAGGTGCACACCATCACGCCTGGCTAATTTCTGTATTTTTAGTAGAGATGGGGTTTCGCCATGTTGGCCAGGCTGGTCTCGAACCTCTGACCTCAGATGATCCGCCCACCTCGGCCTCCCAAAGTGGTAGTATTACAGGTGTGAGCCACTGCGCTCAGCTAGAGCCTGATTTTAAAATGGACAAAGGACTTGAATAGACAACTACAAATAGCCAATAAGCAGATCGAAAGATGATCATCATTAGCTCTCAGGGAACTGCCAATCAAAACCACAATGACATCCTACTGCAGACCCACCTGGAGAGCTAGACCCAAAAAGTCAGGTAGTGAGTGTTGACGAGGATGTGGAGACACCGGAACTCTCTCATGCTGCTGGTGGGACTGTCAAATGGTGCACCTGCTTTAGAAAACGGTCGGGCAATTCCTCAAAATGCTGAACACAGAGTGGCCATAGGTCCCAGCAAGTCCAGTCTGAGGCATATCCCCAAGAAATGAAAATATGTGTCCACATAGACACTTGTATGTGAAGACTCATCGCAGTGGTATTTCTCATAATAGCTGAAAAGTGAAAACAGGTCATGAATGGATAAATCTGGCATATACATAGATGGTATATAATTTGGCAGTAAAAACCAAGTATTGACATGTGCTGCATCATGAAGAACCCTTGAAAACATGACGCAGCCACAAAAGATCACATATTGTAATGATTCCGTTTATATGAAATGCCCAGAATAAGCAAATAGGTTGCCGGGGTCTCAGGGAGGGGAAACAGGGCGTGAGTGCTGATGGGTATGAGGTTTCTTTTGGGGACGATGAACATGTTCTAAAATTGACTATAGTTAGGACTGGACAGCCCTGTGAATATACTAAAAACATTTCATTGAACTTGTTTTTGAGACAGGGACTTGCTCTGGTACCCAGGCTGGAGTAAATCACAGCTGCTGTAATCACAGCTCACTGCAACCTTGAACTCCTGGGCTCGAGGGATCCTCCCATATCAGCCTCCTGAGTAGCTGGGATTAAAGATACGCACCACCACACCCGGCTAAGTTTTTTTGTTTTTTTTAATTTTTTTGTAGAGACAGGGTCTCGCTTTGTTGCCCAGGCTGGTCTCAAACTCCTGGACTCAAGCACTTCGCTCTCCTCAGCCTCCCAAAGTGCTGAGATTATAGGCAAGGGCCACTGCACCTGGCCTGTCCATTTTAAATATACAGTAAACCGCATGGTATGTCTGTGAATTCTTTATCAATGAAGCTATTTTAAAATCCATAGAATAAATAATTACATAAATAGGCCGGGCGCGGTGGCTCACGTCTGTAATCCCAGCACTTTGGGAGGCCGAGGCGGGCGGATCACGAGGTCAGGAGATCGAGACCATCCTGGCTAACACGCTGAAAGCCCGTCTCCGCTAAAAAAAAAAAAAAATAGAAAAAAATTAGCCGGGCGTGGTGGCGGGCACCTGTAGTCCCAGCTACTCAGGAGGCTGAGGCAGGAGAATGGCGTGAACGCGGGAGGTGGAGCTTGCAGTGAGCCGAGATCGCGCCACTGCACTCCAGCCTGGGCGACAGAGCGAGACGCCATCTCAAAAAAAAAAAAAACAGTACAGAAATAAAAATTAAAAATAAAACCAGAGACTTCTAGCTCAAGAGGAGATGGAACGGACTCATCTCTCCGTGCTCCTCCAGCTACACACACCTTTCAGCACTGGGAGCCAGTACAGCAGACAATTGCAGGCCTCGAAGTGGGGGGAAGAGGGGAACCGGCCGGTGGGGACCGCGGACTGGAAAAAGCGCGGCCGCCTGGAGCCTCCCATCCCCGCCCGGCAGTGGAAGGCAGTCCAGGCCCAGTATCTCCTGACCCAAAGTGGTGTAAGGGGGTCCGGGCCTAGGGCCTCCTCTCCTCCCCTCGCCTCTCCCCACGCCTCCCCAGTAGCTGGGGGAAGCCCCACAGCCCTCCCATAGGGGAATCAGCAGAGGCGGAGCCGGAACTTGCTGGCACCAGGTCCGCCCACTCCCCACCTAACAGCTCGGAGAAGCCTGGAGAGGCGCCTCTATCCCCACCGGCAGCACCAGCCTAATTACGTAGACGCCTAAATAGCAGATCTAGTAGATAAACTAAATTCTTGTAGGAACCACAACCCACAAAAGTAGGCCAGGATGTGCTGCACCTCAACAGGGTGACTGCCTGCTAAAATAGCAGGTTTAAGTAGGATTCAGAGTCTGCTAACATACAAACTGTCCAGATGACAATTCCACAATCATGCATCACACCAAGAGCCGGGAGACTCATAACTTGACTAAGAAAAGACAAATAACGATGCCGACACTGAGATAAACCAGGTATCGGATTATCCGAAAATGATTGTAAAGCAGCCGTCACAAAAATGCTTCAACAAGCATTTACAAACTATCTTGAAACAACTGAAAAAATAGAGAAAAAAAGTTTTTGGTTTTTTTTTTTTTTAATGAAATCGGGGTGTGGGGAATGAGGGTAGGCGGCTGAGGCAAGAGAATCGCTTGAGCCCGGGAGGCTGAGGCTGCAGTGAGTCATGATCGCACCGCTGTACCCCAGCCTGGGTGACAGAGAGAGACTCTGTCTCAGAAATAAAGAAAGAAAAGAAAAGAAAAAAGAACCAGATGGAAATTGTAGAGTCGAAAAGTACAATAAACCAAACTAAAAAACTCACTGAATGGGCTCAATAGCAGCATGAATATGACAGAGGAAAGAATCCATGAGCTGGAAGACAGAACAATAGAAGTAACCCAATCTGAAAAAAAGGTGGAAAATAGACTGAAAAAAACTGATGGAACATAGCCTCAGGGAGCTGCGGGACTATTTTTAAAAATCTAGGCCAGGCGCGGTGGCCCACGCCTATAATCCCAGCACTTTGGGAAGCTGAGGACGGCAGATCACCCGAGGTCAGGAGTTGGAGACCAGCCTGGCCAACATGGTGAAACCCTGTCTCTACTAAAAATACAAAAATTAGCTGGGCACGGTGGCTCTTGCCTGTAATCCCAGCACTTTGGGAGGCCAAGGTGGGCAGATCACCTGAGGTCAGGAGTTCGAGACCAGCCTGATCAACATGGCAAAACCCATCTCTACTAAAAGTATAAAAATTAGCCAGACATGGTGGCAGGCACCTGCAATCCCAACTACTTGGGAGGCTGAGGCAGGAGACTCGCTTGAACCCGGGAGGCAGAGGTTGCAGTGAGCCGAGATCACACCACTGCACTCCAGTCTAGGTGACAGAGCAAGACGCTGTCTCGAAAATAAATAAATAAATAAAAATCTAAATTTTGTGTCATTGATGTTTAAGACGGAGAGGAGAAAGAGCATGGAGCTGAAAAAAATATGTGAAGAATGAACAACAAAATCTTCCCAAATTTGGCCAAAGACATAAACCTCTAAATTCAAGAAACTCAGAAAACCCAAATAAGAGAAATCCAAAGAAATCTATGCCGCACACATCGTGATTAAACTTCTGGGAACTAATGACAAAGAAAAAACCCTTGAAAGCTGGCCGAGAAACAACACCTTGCCTATGGGGAAGAACATAGCTTCGTATTGGAAACCACAGAGGCCAGAAAGAAGTGCTCTGGTGTTTCTCACGTGCCGAAAGAACTATCAGCCACGGATTCTACGTGGAGTGAAAATGTCCTTCGGGAACAAAGAGAAATAAAAAAAATTCACAGACCAAGGCACATGAAAAGAATTTCTCACTAGCAGAACTACCCTTAAAGAACAGCAAAAGGGGGGCCGGGCGCGGTGGCTCACGCCTTCATACCAGCACTTTGGGAGGCCGAGGTAGGCGGATCACATGAGACCAGGAGTTCGAGACCAGCCTGGCCAACATGGTGAAACCCCGTCTCTACTAAAAATACAAAAATTAGCCGGGTGTGGTGGTGGGCGCCTGTAATCCCAGCTACTCGGGAGGCTGAGGCAGGAGAATTGCTTGAACCTAGAAGGCGAGGTTGCAGTGAGCTGAGATCAAGCCATTGCACTCCAGCCTGGGCGACAGAGCGAGATTCCATCTCAAAAATAAATAAATAAAAGAATAATGATAAAAATAAAAATAAATTAAAAAATAATGGAATTGTCTATTTTCTATATATACTTAGTGCCACATCAGTGTTATAATTTTGCTTCAACCGTCCAATATCATTTTAAAAACTTACGAGAAGGCCAACCTAGTGTCTTTACCGGTGCTTACTCATTCTACCGTCTTCTTTCCTCCCTGAACATTCGTTTGTTGTCATTTCTTTTTTTTTTTGGAGACAGAGTCTTGCTCTGTTGCCCAGGCTGGAGTACAATGGTGCAATCTCAGATCACTGCAACCTCCCTCCACCTCCCAGGTTCAAACAATTCTCCCTGCCTCAGCCTCCCAAGTACCTGGGATTACAAGCACACGCACGCCACCATGCCCAGCTAATTTTTTGTATTTTAGTAGAGACAAGGTTTCGCCATGTTGCCCAAGGCTGGTCTTGAACTCCTGACCTCAGGTGATCCACCCACCTCGGCCTCCCAAAGTGCTGGGATTACAGGTGTGAGCCACCACGCCCCGCCCGTTGTCTTGTCTTTTCTGTTCGGAGAATTTCCTTTACCTGTTCTTCTTATTTTTTGAGACAGAGTCTCACTCTATCACCCAGGCTGGAGTGCAATGGCGCAATCTCTGCTCACCACAACCTCCGCCTCCTGGGTTGAAGAGATTCTCCTGCCTCAGCCTCCCGAGTAGCTGGGATTGCAGGTGCCCAATATCTCACCTGGCTCATTTTTGTATTTTTAGTAGACATGGGGTTTCACCATGTTGGCCAGGCTGATCTTGAACTCTAACTCTTGACCTCAAATGATCCACCCACCTCAGCCTCCCAGAGTGCTAGGATTATAGGCATGAGCCACCACGCCCGGCCAGCTAGGTGTAAATTTAACGAAACATGTATAGAACATGCTAAAAACTGTGAAATGCTGATGAAAGTAATCAAAGATCCAAATAAGTGGAGAGATAAACCATCTTCACAGATTGGAAAGCTCAAATAGAAAAAGTGCCAGTTTCCCAAGTATGGTGGCTCACACCTGTAATCCCAGCACTTTGGGAGGCTGAGGTGGGCGGATCACTTGAGGTCAGGAGTTCAAGACCAGCCTGGCCAACATGGTGAAACCCCATCTCTACTAAAAATACAAAAATGAGCCAGGCATGGTGGCAGGTGCCTGTAATCTCAGCTATTCAGGAGGCTGAGGCAGGAGAATCGCTTGATTCCAGGAGGCGGAGGTTGCAGTGGGCCGAGATCACGCCACTGCACTCCAGCCTGGGCAATGGAACATGACTCTATCTCAAAAAAAAAAAAAGAAAACAAAAACACCCAAAATTGACCATAGATCTAAAACGTGAAACTATAAAACTTTTAGGAAAAACATAGGAGAAAATCTTTGGGATCTTGGGCTAGGCAAAAAGTTCTTAGGTTTGATACCAAAAGCGTGAGCCATAAAATAAAATATTGATAAATGGAACCTCATTAAAACTAAAAACTTTTGCTCTGTGAAAGACCCTGTTCAGAGGATGAAAAGACAAGCTACAGCCTGAGAAAAAGCATTTGCACACCCCCTGTCTGACAAAGGACTGGCGTGTAGAATGTAGAAAAGCTCTCAAAACTTAACAGTAAAAAATAAAAATAAATAAGCAATCCAATAGAAAAGTCAGCAAAAGATATGCAGAGACATTTCCATGAAGGGAATATACAGAATAAACACACACGATGATGTCCATCATCCTTAGCCATTATGGAGGTGCAAACTAAAAGTGCAACAAGACATCACACCTATTCAAATGACTCATATGAAAAGCAGTAACACCACCAAACACTGGCAAAGACCTGGAGAAGCTGGGCCATTCATGCATTGCTGGTGGGAATGTAACATGGCACAGCCATTCTGGAAAACAGCTTGGCAGTTTCTTCAAAAACTAACCATCCGACTACCATGGGACCCAGCAGTTGTGCTCCTGGGCATTCATCCCCGAGAAAAAAAGACTTTTTTTTTTTTTTGAGACAGAGTTTCACTCTTGTTGCCCAGGCTGGAGTGCAGTGGTGCGAGCTCAGCTCACTGCAACCTCTGCCTCCTGGATTTCGGCGACTCTTCTGGCTCGGCCTCCGGAGTAGCTGGGATTACAGGTGCCCACCACCACGCCCGGCTAATTTTTTTGTATTTTTAGTAGAGATGGGGTTTCACCATGTTGGCCAGGCTGGTCTCAAACTCCTGACTTCATGATCTGCCCACCTCGGCCTTCCACAGTGCTGCGATTACAGACGTGAACCACTGTGCCCAAAAAATAAAGACTTTTGTTCACACCAAAACTTGTACACAAGTGTTCATAGCAGCTATATTTGTAACAGACCAAAACTGGAATCAGCCCAGATGTCCTTCAGCAGTGAATGGCTAAACACACCATAGTACTCCCATTCCACGCAGCTCTACTCAGCATGGAAAAGGAGCAGGCCGTTGGTACATGCAACTGGGATGAAGCATCGCCAAGGAATTATGCTGAGCAAAAATAGCCGATCCAAAAATGTTACTTACTATGTGATTTTTTTATTTTTTATTTTTTGAGACAGAGTTTTGCTCTTGTTGACCAGGCTGGAGTGCAATGGCGTAATGTCGGCTCATTGCAACCTCTGCCTCCCAGGTTCAAGCAATTCTCCTGCCTCAGCCTCCCAAGTAGCTGGGATTACAGGCACCCACCACCACGCCCGGCTAATTTTTTGTATTTTTAGTAGAGATGGGGTTTCACCATGTTGGCCAGGCTGGTCACGAACTCCTGACCTCAGGTGATCCACCCGCCTCGGCCTCCCAAAGTGCTGGGATTACAGGCATGAGCCACTGCACTCAGCCTACTATGTGATTTTTAAATGACACAGTTTTAGAAAAGAACAGATTTGTGTTTGCCAGAGATTCGTGTCAGGCTGGGGACAGGAGGGAGGCGGGTGTAGCTATAAATGGACGACATGAGCAATCCTGTGGTACTGGAGCCCTTCAGCATCATGACTGTGGGTGCACAAGCCTCGCCTGGTGATAAAATCATGCAGAATTTAATATACACATAAAAATGAGTAGACGTAGAACTGAGGTACTCTGAATAAGATCCGTGGGTCGTATTGACATCCATACTCTGGCTGTGACGTTCCACTCTAGTTTTGTAAAATGGTACCCTTGGGTAACACTGAGCAAACCATACAAGAGATCTCTCTATGCTATTATTTCTTACAACTGCATGTGAATCTACAATTATTTCAATACAATTTTGCACTGCAGCCAAGCACTGCAGCTCAAACTCGTAATCCCAGCCATTCAGGAGGCCAAGGAGAGAGGATCACTTGAGCCCAGGAGTTCAAAGCTGCATTGAGCTAGGATGGTGCCACTGCACTCCAACCTGGGGGACAGGGCAAAACCCTGTCTCAAAAAAAAATAAAGATTTTAAAACTTAAAATAAATAAATATTTAAAGTTTCCTGCCAGGAACGTTTTCTAAGAAAATACCCAGAGGATCTGCAAAGGAACAAAAATGATCATGCTCCTCTGGGAACTGTTTTTGATAGGGAAAGAGACACACTTCAGATCCTTGCTGAAAGGAAAAAAAACTGTTTTCCTCTCCTCTGTCACATAGAACAGTCTGCCTCCGACACCAAATGGGGGCAGAGGGTTCCCACATCAGCCACTTCTCCTAGCCCCTGGACACCAACTGCGAGTCCAGCAATTCACTCTGACACTCTCCACCTCCAGTTTGAGGCAGATCCCACAGGTTAGGGGCTCCGTCCCACAGCCTGCCCCCACTTCAGGTGCCAGTGGAAGGTCTGGGTCGCTGGTACTTCTGATCAAGCAAGTGTGATTCAGGAGTTCCTACAACCCCTTCTTTCGGTTGGATACTTTGCTATGAATAGAATGGCTTATGGAACTCAGAGAAACATGTTTGTTTGTTTGTTTATTGAGGCCCAGTTTCGCTCTTGTCGCCAAGGCTGGAGTGCAATGGCACGATCTCAGCTTACCACAACCTCTGCCTCCTGGGTTCGAGCGATTCTTCTGCCTCAGCCTCGCTAGTAGCTGGGATTGCAGGCATGCACCACCACACCTGGCTAATTTTTTATTTTTAGTAGAGACAGCGTTTCTCCATGCTGGTCAGGCTGGTCTCAAACTCCCAACCTCAGGTGATCTGCCCACCTCAGCCTCCCGAAGTGCTGGGATTACAGGCGTGAGCCACCGCGCCTGGCGAGAAACATGTTTATTATAAAAGATACAATAAAGGATAGGGATGAGGAGTCAGATGAAGGGTGCGTAAGGCGAAGTCCAGAAGCGTTCTCAGCACAGGAGCTGCCAGCCCTGGGGAGCTGGGGTGCTCCACTCCCCCCACAAAGAGATGTGTTCACCAACCTGGGAGCTCTCCAAACCCCACTGTTGAGGGACTTTTACGGAGACGTCTTCATGTAGGCATATGGAGCATTAGGAATGGCGCCTCTAGCTAGCCCGTCTCCCCTGCTCAGAGGTGGGGGTAGGGCTGAAGCTCCAGGTTTTTCATCATGCTGTGGTCTCGCTAGTGACCAGCCCCCATCCAGGAGCCCACCAAGAGTCACCCCATTAGAACAGAAGAAGCTCCTATTATCCAGGAAATTTCAATGGTTTTAGGAGCTCTGTGTCAGGAACCAGGGGCAGAGATGAAATATCTATTTCTTATTATGTCACGATCCCACAGGACTGTGTACGTGAATGTGCCATGCAGTGTCAGGCAGCCATTCAAAATGACCCCACACCGCCATCATCAGTGGCAGGCGAGGCTCTTTGCTAAGCAAAAACAGCAGTTTAGAGAAGAGAACACACACGGTGCAAAGCCCAGAGGTGCCACGTGGCTTCCTGCAGGGTCGCCATGAGTGCACTGGCTCAGCAAACGAAGCTCCTGAAATTCCAGACGAGGTGGGAGATTGGTTTCGGGGTGTCTGCAGCTTTGCCACAGATAGGAATGCTTTCTAGAGGAACTTCATCCTCGGTTCAGGATTCTTTGCTGTGGGAGTTTGGCTGGACATGAATTTGAGTGACGTCCGTTGGCCTCATGGCACCTCAGGCACAGAGATAGCCAAGTAGACAAGTGGAATCTTGCGCTGTACCTGAACCTTCCAGAAACACAGCCTACAACCTGTGACCACGAGATGTGCCACCAAAAAAGATGGCAGCTGAAGTTAGACTCCACCGGCCCCTTCCTCCCTGCCTGGCTTCCTTGCGTTCGTTGAGTGCACTCAGAGCTCCACTCCCTGGTTAGCAGTCAGGCCTCAGCTATGGTGCTGCCTCAACTCTGTAAAGTTCTGCACGTAGTTCCTAGGTTCTGCAGGGGGTGATTTTTGCTCTCGTCCTGAAGAATAACAACAGCATTTTAACAAGTGTTTGAAATAAAGATGGCACACATTTAGGCCAGGCACAGTGGCTTGCGCCTCTAATCCCAGCTACTCCAGAGGCTGAGGTGAGAGAACCCCTTGAGCCTAGGAGATTCAGGCTGTAGTGAGCCGACATCAAGCCACTGCATTCCAGCCTGGGTGACAGAGCAAGACTCTGTCTCTAAAAAAAAAATAAAAATAAATTATATATATGTATATATATATTTATATATGTATATATGTATATATATTTATATATGTATATATGTGTGTATATATTTATATATGTGTATATATATTTATATATGTGTATATATATTTATATATGTACATATATATTTTTATATATATGTACATATATATTTATATATATATGTACTCTTTTCTTTTGCCCAGGCTGGAGTGCAGTTGTGCGATCTCGGCTCACTACAGCCGACATGAACACTGCAGCCTCAAACTCCTGGGTTCAAGTGATCTTCCCATCTCGGTCTCCCAGTGTTGGAAGTACAGGTGTGAGCCACCATGTTGGCCTTCTTTTTTAAATCTATGGTCATATATAAAACCTAGGCAATGCCAGCTGGGCGCTGTGGCTCACGCCTGTAATCCCAGCACTTTGGGAGGCTGAGGCAGGTGGATCATGAGGTCAGGAGATCGAGACCAGCCTGGGTAACACTGTGAAACCCCATCTCTACTGAAAACACAAAAAATCAGCTGGGCATGGTGGCATGCGCCTGTAGTCCCAGCTACTCGGGAGGCTGAGGCTGGAGAATCGCTTGAACCCGGGAGGTGGAGGTTGCATTGAGTCGAGATTGTGCCACTGCACTCCAGCCTGGGTGACAGAACAAGACTCCGTCTCAAAAAACAAACAAACAAAAAACTAGGCAATGCCAGGTGCAGTGACTCATGCCTGTAATCCCAGGACTTTGAGAGCCCGAGGCAGGCAGGTTGTTTGAGCCCAGGAGTTCAAGACCAGCCTGGGCAACATGGTGAAACCCCGTCTCTACTAAAAATACAAAAATTAGCCAGGTGCCTGTACTCCCAGCTACTCAGGAGGCTGAGGTGAGAGGACTGCTTGAGTCTGGGAAGTTGAGGCTGCACTGAGCTATGATCACACCACCGCATTCCAGCATGGACAACAGAGCAAGACCCCGACTCAAGATAACAAACAAAAAACAAAAACCCTGGGCAATATACACCTAATTGTTCTTAAAGTTATTCCTTTAGGGATGTGTCATAAGTAGTTTTTTCACCTTTTTACATACTTTTGCTGTTGACTGGACTATATACAGAGAACAACATTTCTGTTATGATTAGGGTTGTCAGATAAAATACGGCACAATCAGTTACATTTTAATTCCACATAATAATTTTTTAGTATACATACGTGCTGTGCACTTTTTTTTTTTTTTAAGACAGAGATTCGCTTTTGTCGCCCAGCCTGGATGGCCCAATGTTGACTCACTGCAACCTTCGCCTCCTGGGTTCGAGCGATTCTCCTGCCTCAGCCTCCCTAGTAGCTGGGATTACAGGAGCACGCCACCATGCCCCGCTAATTTTGTATTTTTCGTAGAGCCGGGGTTTCACCATGTTGGTTAGGCTGGTCTGGAACTCCCAACCTCAGGTAATCTGCCCACCTCGGCCCCCCAAACTGCTGGGATTACAGGCGTGAGCCACGGCGCCCGTCCGGTCCCATGCAATTTTGTACTTTTATCCACCAAATCTGGCAGTCCCAGCTATGAACACAAGCTCCAAATCCCTTTCCACCCATGGACCCTCAGACAGAACCAAGGCCACCGTCAGCCTGGAGCAGCTGCCGCCCCCACCCCTCCCAGCGCGTTCCCTTAGCCCCCTTGCGTTCCAGCTCCCCCGGCTCCAGCACCTTCGTGACCTGAGCACCGGCGGGCTCCTGCTCACTGTCCAGCACCCGACGCACCTGTCCCCGCCGCGCAGTCCCTTCCCCCCGGCCTGAGCTTCCCTCCCGGCGCGCACTGCCCTTGTGACCCTTTCCCTCCCCGGCCACAGATGCAGCTCTCGGCCAGAAGCTCCACTTCCCCGAGGCCCTCGCCCCTGCCAGGCAGCTCCCCTGCGGCGTCGCCCACCCAGAGTTCTCCCCCTGGACGCTCCCTCAGTGCCCCCCTAGCAGCCCCGGCGGTCTTCTCCCCACCTTCAGCCCCCTCCCCGGTCCCCCAGGAAGGGGCCAGACTCCAGCTCAGCGCCCAGCGCTTCCTGGTCTTTCCCTTCTGGGCGCCCTCCCGACAGTTCCCTTTAGGGAAGTTGGCCCGCTGCGCGCTCCCACCCCCGGCCGCCGCCTGGACAGAGGCGCGCAATCCGGAGGGCACAGGCTCCGGCCCGGAGAAGGGGGTGCCGCCGGCGTTCCGATTTCTCAGGAATGGGGAAACAGAGGCACGGTGGATCCGGCGGCGGGGCTGGGTCTGGGGCTGGACGTTGACCTAGGACCCCGCCCCTGCCCGCCCTGCGCCGCGCCCCTCCCGGGCCGGCCTTGACCGAACGGCTCCACGCGGGCCCGGGGCTCGTCCACCCGACAGGAGCGGGGGGCTGCAGCCTACGAGCCCACGAGCCCGCAGCGACGCACCCGGAGTGTAACCCCGCAGAGTCACGGAGACACTTTCCCGGTGTGGGCGCCTCGCCGCGCTTCCTCCCCGCGGGCTGTGGCCACCCCAGGGCAGGACAGAGCCGAGATGCCCGGGTGGGAGCGATGCCCGCGTGGGGGCGATGCAACGGGGGAGATGCCTGGGGGGAGGGTGGTAAGGTGAAACCTGGTGGAAAACAATGGGGGTGGGTGGGCGATTCCTGGGGAGGTGCCCGGTGGGGGGTGTTTCTGGTTCGCCCGGGGACAGTGCGCGTCCCCCCGCCCGCAGCGCCCGCCCTGCCCGTCCCACCGAGGTCCCCCGGGAGCGTCTGGGCCCACGGCTTCGGGGGGTTTCTCCGAGACCTGGGCGCTGTTCTGGAGGAGCAGGGGCCCGGGCCACCAAGGTTCGTGCGGGCCGTGGGGTGTCCCACCCCCGGGCTCGGGGATCCCAGAGCCCCGCTTCCCTCAAGGGCGCCGCGCCCCGGACTGCAGGTGGAGACGGGGACCGGCCCTGCGGGGTCGCCGACAGGCACGGGGCGGGACAGGGTGGGAGGCGGCGGGGCGCAGAGTCCTCGGGTCGCCGGCGCGATCCGGGCCCCTTCCTGGAGGCGGCGGGAGCGCGGTCGCGGCGCCTCCGGGGTGGGGTCCAGGTTGGAGGCTCCGGGGCGCACCGCCTTAGCCCCACCCCGGCCGGGTCCCCGCGCTGCCTCTGCGGAGAGGGAGGGAGGAAGGAAGGAAGGAAGGCAGGCAGGCAGGCAGGCAGGGAGGGAGGGGACGGCCGGCAGGTGTGGGGTCCGCGGCGTCAGGGCTCCTTCCTCCCGTCCGCTCCATCCTGCAACCCGTAGCCCGGGCGGGGTCTCGCTGCCCCCTCCCCGAACGCAGCCGCCTTTTCCTCCCTCCCCAACCCCGAGCGCCTCCCTTCCCGAATGCGGGAGTCCATAGTGCACGGGAAGCCTCTTCCCCTCCCCACCGAGGCTACCCAACGCCCCTTCCACCCTCCGACCCCCCGCAACCATCCCTCAAATGCCCCGGCGGCCAGCAGGGCTGGGGTGGGCGCAGGAGAGCCAGGGGTCCTGCCCGCATGCAGGGGTTTGGGGTCGGTGTGGCCGAATGAACGCGCGGGTTCAGACGAGCCTGTGATGCCCCCGCTTTCCATCTCCTCGCGACCTGGCCCCAGAAGACAGTCTGAGAGGCCGGTGGCCGCGGATCCTGGACGCGCTTCCCTCCTGCCTGTGGTTTCCCTTTATTCCGGCAGCGCTGTGAGTCCACCCTTCACTTATAGGAGCCACATCCAGAACCTTCTCCTGGGGCCACAGCGTGGGCTTCCGAGACCTGTGTGACCCCAGCTCTGCCCCTTCAGGGCTGCGTGGTGAAGCCCTCAGGACCCTCCGCGTGGGTTGGGCGGGTGACGTGGATGAGGGACAACGTGGTAAGGTCCCCGTCATGGCAAAGAGTGACCAGTAGGTGCCCAGGGCCCAACCCTCCTCTGCACCCGAGAGAAACCATCTCCTCTGCAGCAGCCCCCACCTGGACGCTCTGGAGTCCTCCCCACCTCCCTCCCCAGTGGGGCGCACAGCATTCTTGCTACCCTGAAAGGCAGACGGGAGGCACAGGGTGGCAGAGGGGGGCCAGGTCTGAGATTCCAGATGGAAGGGACCATGGGGCTCCACCCCACCACCACTGTAGGCAGGGGACTGGCAGGTGTACACCCTCACTCCCGCGGGACCCAGGGACACAGCCACCCTCCTTTGAGGCCCTGGCCCCCAGGACCCTGCCACAGCAAGGTCTGTGCCTCCCCAGTGACCAGTGGTCACCGGGCTCGGGGTCACCCAGCTGCTTCCACATGTGACACCATCAGCTCCATGCCCTACCCCCAAGCTGGGCTCATGATCTTAATTCACAGCTAAGAAACTCAACCAAAGTCACATCACATGAGTGCGAACCCTCCAGGGCCACAGTGCTCCAAGCACGGAGGGCTCCCTGCCTTCGGAAGATGCTGTGGGTCCACCTGCAGCCTCAGTGGACAGAGGACCAGGGCACCAGCTGCTCTTCTGCCTCAGTGCTGAGCATCCCTGACTCGCCCTGCCCTGTACAGGTGGGGCTCAGAGTCTCTGCATGGAACTCAGAGAAAACACCTGGCCCTGGGATGTCATACTTTGGTTCAGATGAATGAAAAAATAAGATACTGACACTCTGGATGACTAAGAATCGACTTATGTCTTTCCCGTGATGGGAAACTGTCCCATGAAAAGCCACTTACATGATTGGATGGTCCTGTAGAAAATATCTTTTCTTCTCCTTATTGCACTCTGTATGATGCATAAGAATGCAATTTAAGACAAACAGCAAATAAATACCATCTGTGCATGTACCAAGCACTTGCAGACTAAAAAAAAAAAAAAAAGAAAAAGAAAAAATAAGATATTGTATCTTGGGCACACAGAAAGTGCCCATCAAAGATTAAATGAATGGACTGCAGCTGGTGGAGGCATGCGGTACTGGCTTGCCGAAACAGTCCCAGTTGATGCTGGGTCCTGGCCCCATGATGTCTAGTGTGCCCTTCCGTGCTCCAGGGTGTCCCATTTGGGCACTTAGTCCAAGGGCCACCCGACATACAAAACAGTATCTTCCTGTGAGGGGCCAGAGAATAGGCCGCACCTGGCTGCCCTGCACAATTTGGAAGGCACTAGGAGGGACCTGTCAACCTGCACTCACTCACTCACCGGCAGGCCCCTTTGGGAAGAGCTGTTGCTCTTTGGCCCCAGGAATCTTCTATTTCTGCACATGAGTGCCAGGCAATTGTGGGGCCCCATTAACCTACTCCACAAAGCGTAGGGGGCCTTGCTCTCGGCACTGGGCATGCTCCCTCAGCACATACAACAAAGAAGTCCCCCCTCCCACTGATTCTAGCAGGAGGCTGTTGGGGGGCAGTGATGACACAGGCATATACAGTGTGTCAGATGTGTCAGAGCCTGGACAGGGGATGAGGAGAGCGCAGTGTTATTTCCTAGAGCATGGCCCCAGAGAGCCTCCCACTATGCTGACATATGGGCAGCCGTCTGGGAGCTTGACACTGGCAGAGGGGAAGAGCAGTCCAGGCAGACAAGAGTCAGTGCGAAGACCCCAAAGCAAGCATCAAGGAGGCTGGGGGCTGCTACAGATCTGATGAGGGGATGGCAGGGGCAGAGCAGGCCTGAGAACAGTGGCCTCCACTCTGAATGAAACAGGGATCCCCAGGCTGGGCACGGTGGCTCACGCCTGTAATCCCAGCACTTTCGGAGGCCAAGGCGGGAGGATCACGAGATCAGGAGATCGAGAACATCCTGGTCAACATGGTGAAACCCCATCTCTACTAAAAATACATAAATTAGCTGGGCGTAGTGGCGAGCGCCTGTAGTCCCAGCTACTCTGGAGGCTGAGGCAGGAGAATCGCTTGAACCCGGGAGGCGGAAGTTGCAGTGAGCCGAAATCGCGCTACCGCACTCTAGCCTGGGGACAGAGTGAGACTCTGTCTCAGAAAAAAAAAAAAGAAAAAGAAAGAAACAGGGAGCCCTTTTTGGGTGTCAGTGCCTGGTCTCAACTCCATAGCTATGGTGGAAGGTAAAGCAGTTTACCTTTTAACTACATGAACAAGCATGGTGGTGTTCCAATTGAACTCCTTAGGAAACCGACATTTTAATTTAATTTTTTTTTTTGAGACGGAGTCTTGCTCTGTCACCCAGATTGGAGTGCAGTGGCGTGATCTCGGCTCACTGCAACCTCTGCCTCCCGGGTTCAAGCGATTCTTCTGCCTCAGTCTCCCGAGTATCTGGGATTACAGGAGCCCACCACCACGTCTGGCTAATTTTTTATTTTTTTTCCAGTAGAGACGGGGTTTCTCCATGTTGGCCAGGCTGGTCTCGAACCCCTGATCTCAGGTGATCCACCCGCCTCGGCCTCCCAAAGTGCAGGGATTACAGGCGTGAGCCACCGTGCCCGGCCGATATTTGAATGTCATATACTTTTCATATATCCTAAAATACTGTTTTAATTCTCCCCCAACCTCTTAAAAACGAGAAAAGCATTCTTAGCTCAGGCACCATAGAAAACCCGGCTGCAGGCTGGACGTGGACTTTGGAACAGTCGGCGTGCGGGTGAAGGGGCACAGCCGTGGGGCAGGGGCGGGCTCCGGGCAGAGGCGGCCGGGATAACTCCACGCTCCCGCTCCAGCCGGTGACCGCCACGCGGGCTCCTCTCACTCTCACACTCAAGCCGAGAAAATGCCGAAAGCCGTGTCACCAACGGGGGACCTCGGGGCCACATTCAGCATGCAGAGTTTATTTGGTCTGCTCAAACATTTGTGTTAGGAAATAACACATTAAAAGTGCACATTTCCTTCAGACCCTGAGAAGCGGGCGAGTCCCGTGCGCTCCGCACCGCCAGCCCCGGCCCCGCGCCCGCCCAGAGGGCCGCCCTCCTCCCGCCGACCCGGCTTGGGGCTTAGGCGTTAATCCCGTCCCCCGGGGGGGCCGCGCGGGGAGCCCCGATCGCCTTAGGGTCAAGGGCTTAGGTCCCAGCCCACGGGGCCTGACCGCACCGCACTGAGCGGCCTCTGCGCCAGGTAAGGGGGTTCGGGGCGGGACCGGGACCCGCGCTGCTAGCCGTCCCGGAAACCCGCGGTGGGCCGTTGGGTGAGCGCCGAGCCGCTGCCAACTGCCAAGCCACGGGACGAAACCGCGGCGCCCGCGCCCCTCCCAGCCAGAGCGCCTAGGCCCTTCCCGCTGCCCGCCAGCGCCGGAGCGCCCACTGCGCCTGCGTAGCTTGCCCTCCTGGACCCGGGGGCGGAGCCGAAGCGCGCATTGCGCCTGCGTCTTCCGCCCGGCCCCGCCCCAGCGGCCGTGCCTCCGGCGCTCCGTCCTCCCGCCCGGCCAGGGACGAGGCGGGGCGGGTACGCGGACACTGCGCCTGCGAGAGTAGGCCCCGCCCCCGATCGGCCCCGCCCCCGGCCAGCCCCGCCCCGCGCCGCGCGGGGCCCTGGGAGGGGCGCAGCGTCCGGCGGCGTCGCGGGCGGCTGGCGGCGGGGCCGCGGGAGGGGCGCGGGGGCAGACAAAGCCGCGGTAATGAATGGAGCGTCCGCCCGCGCCGCCGTTGTCCGCAGCCGGCCGGGAGCCGCCCCAGAGGCCGGGCCGAGGTGAGTGCGCGGGCGCCGCCGCCCCGCCGCCTGCCGCGAGCCCCGTCCCCCGCGGACCGCGCCGGGGCCGGGCCGGGCCGCGCCGCGCCATTGTCTGCGCCGAGCCGGGGCCAGGGCCGGGGCCAGGCGGGCGGGGGCGCGGTTCCGTGGCCTCGGGGTCCCCGCCCGGCGCCGCCCCGGACCCGCCCCCGCGCGGACCCCGGCCCTGACAGCTGGCGCGGGGGCGGCGCCGACTGAGCGGCCGAGTGCCCGGGGTCGGCGCCCGGCCTGGCCCACGTGCCCGCGCCGTTGCTTCCGGGCGGACGGGACGGGGCTCGGGCTCGGGGCGCCGCCCGGGTCCGCCGGGAGCGCGCTGTCCCGGCCACGTCGAGTTACCCCGCGAGCCCCGTCCCTGGGACTTCTCTGCATGTGTCATTCCCGTCCCACCTCCAGGAAGGGCCACCTGGGCCCTGCTTCATGTCTCAGCCCAGACGGGTCCTTGCGACGCGCCCCGAGGCAGGTTATTGTACGTGGTTCTGGGGATGACCGTTCACATTTAATGAATAAAAATATAACTTGCTTTGCGAACCATAATTTCAAATGTTTTTCGACTGCAGTGGTTTTCCTACACCCAAATGAGCTCGCAGTCAGTTTTGTTTCTTCTTTTGTCCCGTTGTGTGACCCACACCGTCTTCGTTGCTAAGAGAATCGCAGCCCCTCGGGCTCCCTTCTGCGCCTTTCTATTCCGGGTGGCCCTGGTAGACCCGGGCACCTCTATGGAAACACGTCCCGGCCAAGCTGAGCCGTCAGAAGCTTCTGTTGGTGTTCTCGTGTTGGTCAAAAGGGAAGTTATTTATTTTGAAGTTAACTCTGATCAGATTACGTTTTTAGAAATCCATTCAGACCTCATAATGAGGCCAGTTTGGTAAAGCAAGGGCATCCTGCGACTTTTTACACAGAAATGTTTTTTATTTTTTCTGTGTATGTCATTCATAGTGATAAAATTGAGACTAGGAAGGATTTGGTTGGGATTTTTTTTTTTAAGTGCTATGAATAAGCCACATTTTGATTATGAATTAATTGCAATTACTAAACAAAGTTACTTTGCAAGAGGAAAGTTTACAGGAGTTTGATTCCGTACTCCGAGGGTTTCCAATGGGACGTCCGTACAAGGCTGCACACTTCCCGTAGTCCTTAAACGGATTATATCTGCTTGTCATGATTGGCTTTTTTTCAAGAAAAGATCTAGCACAAGTTAAGAGAGATTCTGTGAATCTTGAAAAAGCTTCAGAGGCCCGGTCTTTGAGGTGAGGACACAGTTAATCTATATGGAAAGAAACCTAAGGCTTCTAGTCCACTTGACAGGTGGTTACAGGGTCTCCCCCAACACACACTCTTGTCCAGGTAATTCCTGAATAAGGTGGTTGATGTTGTTGGATGTAAAACCTCTGCTCTTTAAGGTTACCTCCTCCCCAGCCCCCTCCACACACAGTGAGTAACTCAGCTGTGCAAAGTATGCCCATAACACCTTGCAGAAAGACTAAAAAAATTACTAGGGGAGCGGACTGACTTCTGTGTGTGTGCGGAGGAGCTGAGAAGCAGCTTCTTTAGCGAAAGGTGTGTGTGCATGTGTCTCAGATCCTTGGTGAGGAGCCCTGGGGAGTGGACTCCTGGCGGCATGAGGAGCAGGAAGTGACCGTGGTCAGTGCCGTCCTTCACTTTGTTTTGCGTTTTTTTCTTTGCCTGGCTTTAGCTTCTGGTCTCATTCTCTTTGGTGTGGTGGTTGTCTTTTGAGAGGAGGGAGCAGGTGAAACAGCTGGGTGTGGCTCTGCCCAGCCCTGGGGTAGAGGCCAAGCTGGCCCTTCCTTACCAACGTTGTTTCCTTCACTGTTTAAATCTCAGGATCTGAGAATGTACCTATAGGAATTGCTCTTATTTACATTTAGCCCGTGACACCCCTTAGCGTTTTGGTTTTGGCTTTCTGTTTTAGTGTCTGTGGATTCCAGCAGCTTTCTGGCTTCAGCCCTTTCAAGGGTTCGGCCCTCTCTGCATCCCAGCCTTCTAGGCCCTTCTTCTGCTCCCCACTTTTTAGCACCTAGGTTTTTCTACATTCTGCAGTACCTCAGATCCCTTCCTTGGTAATCACTGGATATGTGCTTTTGTAGTTCAAATTCTGGGAGGCATTGTTAGGAATAAAATAAGCTCTTTGCCATTTCTGAGGCAGAGGGGAGCAGGGGAGCAGGAGAGACAGAGGTGCTTGCCTCTGCCTGCTGGGGCCATGGTGGTTTTCAAAGAAGGCCCTGGCCTTAGGGAACATGGTGGTGGTGAGGAGCAGCGTAAACCAGAGAAAAAGGCTCAGTAAGTGCTTCAAGGAGAAACACCGGCAGGTGAGAGTAGGGGTAATCCCAGTTTCTCAGGAAAGCGTGCTCCGGAGACCTCATGGGGAGAGGAGGTTAGAGTCCAGCCCTGAAGGGTCTGGGGGCGATGGCGGAAGCCCCAGGAGAGCATTGTCCATGAGGTGCAGAGGCAGCCTCACGGCATCCCAGTGCGCACCTCCTGCCCGGCCCAAGGGCCTGCTGCTGAAGCCGCCTCCCAGCTCCCCCAGGTTGTTTCGGGATTCAGGGGACATGCAGCCTAAATGACCCGCACTGGAATGCCGGCCGGCTTCCCACCTCTCATTCTAGGTGAAGGCTGAACTGGAATCCCGGCCAGCTTCCCATCCCTCGTTCTAGGTGAAGGCCGCGCTGCAATGCCGGCCAGCTTCCCATCCCTCATTCTAGGTGAAGACTTTTCAGCAGCCGTGGCCCATATCTTTCCCAGCAAAGTCTGTGTGCAATAGAAACAGCTGATGCTGGCCTGGCCCTGGGGGTGGGGTTGTGACTGCCGCAGCCCCCTACCTGATTAGGGTCGGGAGGACCTGGCCCCCCGCCCTTCCCGCCTTGCCACCTCCACAGACAAGCCCTGAGGGGCTGACTTCCTCCAAAGCTGCTCCTCATCGAGGCCCACCTGGTGGTCTCTACTCCACCTGTTTGCTGCAGGGAGCAGGGTCGGGAGCATGTGCATTTGGGAGAGCTCTGGTTGCTCCATCATAGAAGCCATGCTCCACATCCTGTAAGTGAGAGACTCCCCAGCAGCGTTCAGCCACAGCTGTGATGTCAGGCCTGTCACTAGTGGGACTGCCCGGACCCCCCAAGGTATGGGTACACGGCGAGGGTGCTGGTGTTAAATACAGGGGACCCACAAAACCACCTAGCAGAGCAATCCACATGACCCTGTCGTGTGACCCAGAACATTTCAGGGATGGAACACGGACCAGCTGACCTTAGCGTGGTCGCTGGCTTGCTTTGGAAGGTGCCGTTTCCAAGACGCCCTTACCTGGGTTCCTGAGCACGTCTGACGGAGCAGCTCTGACTCTGGGTTTCTGGAGTCAGACCCCTTGCCACTGTCTTTGACCTTTAGCTTTGGGTTCCCCTTCTCAGTTTGTTTGTTTGTTTATTCTCACTCTGTCGCCCAGGCTGGAGTGCAGTGTTACAATCTCGGCTCACTGCAACCTCTGCCTCCTGGATTCAAGTGATTCTCCTGCCTCAGCTCCCTGAGTAGCTGGAATTACAGGCACCCACCACCACACTCAGCTAATTTTTGTTTGTTTTTTGAGATGGAATCTTGCTCTGTCACCCAGGCTGGAGTGCAATGGCACAATCTCAGCTCCCTGCAACCTCTACCTCCCAGGTTAAAGCGATTCTCCTTCCTCAGTCTCCTTAGTAGCTGGGATTACAATAGGCATGCGCCACTGTGCCCGGTTAATTTTTTTTTTGCATTTTTAGTAGAGACGGGGTTTCACCATGTTGGCCAGGGTGGTCTCGATCTCCTGATCTCGTGATCCGCCCACCTTGGCCTCCCAAAGTGCCAGGACTACAGGCGTGAGCCACCGCGCCCAGCCAGTTTTTGTATTTTTAGTAGAGATGGGGTGTCACCATGTTGGCCAGGCTGGTCTCAAACTCCTGACCTTAGGTGATCCACCCGCCTTGGCCTCCCAAAGGGCTGGGATTACAGGCGTGAGCCACCGTGCCCGGCACCCTCCTCAGTTTAGCCCAGACCTGGATGTTGGCTTCTGTGTGGGCAGCTGTTGTGAGCCATGGCTCCTGCTGGAATTTGTGGCGGTTGATGCTGCTGTGCACCCCCAGAATAGGTGAAGGCTACTTAGGTGTAGCCCCGATGGTAGTTTATGTCCTCAGGAGGAGAAACTGCCATGTCCCCGTCTGAACCAGGCCCGGAGTCCTGATGCATAGCTCTTTGCCTCCCTGGGTATACTCGACAGCTTGTTGAGTGTGCGTGTGCTCTGAGTTGAAAACGAATATACTTCTGTTGTTTGAAGGTTATTATAAAGTTTCTAACTTACAGAGTTGGCACTCCTATGTCCCTTGCCCCCAGCTGGAGCTACCGTGACTGCCACCCGCTGCCACCTGGCACTTGCTGAACTGTCTTGAAGGAAACTGCAGATATCTGGACACTTCTCTAAGTGTTCTTTCTCCTAAGAAAGGGAAAAGGACATTCTACTGTCTAATGACAGTTGCGTCATCGATGGCGTCTACCAAACGTGACTGTGTCCCTTGGCATCGTCCAGTAGCCAGTCCACGGTCTGAAGTTGTCCCCCAACGTCTTTACTAGCTGTTTTTCCCAACCAGAATCGAGTCCAGGGCCACGTGTCACAGTGGCTGTGAGGTCTCTTTGCGTTCCGGTGCCCCCGGAGCACCCCCTGTGATCTGGCAGTGGGAGGCCTGATTTGATACAGGGGCACGTTTGGGGCGCAGGTGATGCTGTGTGTTGCACTGTGGGCGGAGGCTGTCCCATGAGGACGGATGCGACTTTGCTCACTGGCCCTTTAAATTGTGTCCCTGCCCCCCACAGTTGGCGAGTTAGATGAGGGGGTGTCTCGGGGTGTGTGGACACTCTGCTCCCATCAGACTTCCACATGCTGTTCGCTGGTCTCCCCAGAACCCGTGGGCAGCGGCACCTTGGCTTTAGTATGCTGTTGTTCTTTTTTTCTTTATTTTTATCTGTGTTTCCCTTCTTTGTTACCTCTTAGAAAATGCTGAGTTCTTTCTCTTTATTACCAATTCTTAGCGGAAAATGGTCTAGTAGACACCTCTGTGGGGGCAAATTTTTACTTTTCCTTTGTCTTCCTTGAGTATCAAGGTGGACTAGTGGACTTTTATTTATTCCATGTCATAATCTAGTAAAGCCTTTTGTTTTGTGATGCTCAAATAGCTATAAATGTGACCAGTTGGGAGCCCCTTCCACGCTGGCCCCTGTGTCCTTTTCACTCAGCACGTGGTCCTGGGAATGCATCCTTTCTGGCCCAGCCTCCCAGGCTCACGGTGATGTCTTTCCCAGGCCTGCGTCAGCTGCTTCTCCAGAGCGCCTGGGTTCCTTTTAGTGCAGAAAGGCATCTGGACACCGAGGTCCAGGCCGTAGATGTAGTCATTGTGTTCGTCTGTTTTTGCTTAATGCCCTCTTCGCGGACAGAGCTAGAAAATATGTATTCAAAACATTGTGAGTTCAGTCAATTTGAATTATAGTTAAAATTAATTTTAATTTTCGTTAAAATTAATTTTAATTTTCGTTAAAATTATGTAGTTTTGCAGGGTCTGGTGGCTCACACCTGTAATCCCAGCACTTTGGGAGGCTGAGGTGGGGAGACCACTTGAGCTCAGGAGTTCCAGACCAGTCTAGGCAGCATGGCAAAACCCCATCTTTACAAAAACATACAAAAATCAGCCGGGCATGATGGTATGTGCCTGTAGTTCCAGCGACTCAGGAAGCTGAGGTGGGAGGATCACTTGAGCCTGGGAGGTTGAGGCTGGGAGGTTGAGGAGGTAAGCTGCAATCACGTCACTGCACTGCTGCCTGGGCGACAGAGTGAGACCCTGTATCAAAAACAAAACAAAACAAAACAAAAAATACATATATATAGTTTTACTTAATTTCTTTGATTCTTAAATTATATGTTATTCTGAAAAATCTTAATAATATCATCGGCCTTGTTTTGTGCTTAAATGTGCATACAATAGGTTGTGGAATTACAGTACTCCTCCTCTAAGAAAACTGCTTAGTTAACTTTGCAGGTTTCTGTTGAGTTCTTTTTGTCCTTAGTTGTCTTCCACTTTGGATGAATAAAGTGCTGTATTTTAAAGTTCCTTGACAAATACTCTTGTTTTATTTTTTATTTTATTTATTTTTCCCAAGAAAGAAATAAGACAAATATTCTTTTCTCTGGTTATGTTGCCCATTTGTTTCAGATCATTTTTAGATTTAGGATTTTTTACAAATTTTATGTACAAAATAATTACCTGTTATAAAGGTCAGAACTACATAAAAGCTACCTTTCTCATCCCCACCACTCTTCTAAGCAACCTTTTTTTTTTTTTTTTTGAGACAGAGTCTTGCTCTGTTGCCCAGGCTGGAGTGCAGTGGCTCGATCTTGGCTCACTGCATCCTCGGCCTTCCGGGTTCAAGCAATTCTCCTGCCTCAGCCTCCCGAGTAGCTGGGACTACAGGCGCCCACCACCACGCCCAGCTAATTTTTTGTACTTTAGTAGAGATGGGGTTTCACTGTGTTGCCCAGGCTGGTCTCGATCTCCTGAGCTCAGGCATTCCGCCCGCCTCGGCCTCCCAAAGTGCTGGGATAATGGGCATGAGCCACCATGCCTGGCCTAGGCAACCCTTTTTACTTCTGCTACGTCCTGTAAAAGTAAGCAAAACACACCCACAACTCATTTCCCCTCCTGTCTTTCACAAAAGTTAGCATGGGCTGTTGACACTGTGTGTGTCTGGTTTTTCTTGTTTGTTTGTTATGAGATGGAGTCTCACTCTGGATTCAAGTGATTCTTGTGCCTCAGCCTCCTGAGTAGCTGGGACTACAGGCACCCGCCACCACGCCCAGCTAATTTTTATATTTTTAGTAGAGATGGGGTTTCACTATGTTGGCCAGGCTGGCCTCGAACTCTTGGCCGCAAATGATCTGCCTGCCTCTGTCTCTCAAAGTGCTGGGATTACAGATGTGAGCCACCACACCTGACCTGTTTGTTTTGAGATAGCGTCTGGCTCTGTTGCCCAGGCTGGAGTGCAGTGGCCTGATCTTGGCTTACCGCAGCCTCAACCTCACGGGCTCAAGTGATTTTCTCACCGTACCCTCCTGAGTAGCTGGGACTACAGGCGCATGCCACCATGCCAGCTGATTTTTTTCAAATTTTTTGTAGAGATGGGAGTCTCACTATGTTACCCAGGCTGGTCTTGAACTCTTGGGCTCAAACGATTTACCTGCCTTGGCCTCCCAAAGTGCTGGGATTACAGGCGTGAGCTGCCATGGCTGGCCCCTGTGTGTCTGGTTTTTCTGCGCAGCACATGTATGAATGTGTGGGTCCTATTGACGGGTTCTGATCCTTTGCCGTGGGATGCCGCTGTGACTGACGTTGCCGTGTGTTGCATTTTTTTGTGTTGTCTGGTGAGGACTGTCTTCAGGTCTGTTCGTAGCGTGTGGTTGCTGGGTGGGAGAATACATGTAATTTTGGTGAGTGCTTCCAGGTTCCCCCGCACAGGCCTGCACCCTGTCAGCACTGCGGGAGAGGGCCTGACCAACAGAGGGCATTACTAAGCATTTGGATTTTTGCTAGGATGGTAGGGTGAGAAGGGGTATCTTGAACGGGTTTTCATTTAATTTGCTTCAATCTGAATGAGAAAAATGAAAAAACTGTGCTTTACTGAATTGGATGTAGCACGGAGCACTTGAGATCATTGAATGCAAGTGGCTCATTTTGTTAGTAAGTCCCCGAGGGCGGTTGGCCCTGTGCGTGGAACCTGTACGCAGTGGCCCCAACGCTTCTGCCGCAAAGTGGCTTGGAAGGTGGTTTCTCTGTCTTTCTTATTTTTTGTATGGCGGAGGCCTTACTTTTTTGCTGAGACTGGACTCGATCTCCTGTGCTCAAGTGATCCTCTCACCTTGGCCTGCAAGTAGCTGGGACTACGGGCGTAAGCCACTGCGCCCAGCCTAGTGTAGCTTTATAAGTGTGTTTTTAAACCTTTTTTATTTTAAAGTGTGGCACAGATACAGAAACTGAATAAAACCAGTGTCTAGCGTAATGAGTCATATGATAAGATGAACACAGTTGTAACTGGTGCTTGGGTCAAGAGGTGCTTGCCAGCTTCCAGAGCCCCTGTGCGTGCCGCCCCAGCCCCTCCCAGCAGAGGCTGCCTCAATCTTACTGTTACAGCAGCTACTTCCTTATTCTTTGTTGTTTTGACTGAACTGAGTACCTCTAAATATTAGTTAAGTTTTTCCTTTTTTTTTTGGACTTAAGTCTTGCTCTGTCGCCCAGGCTGGAGTGCAGTGTCGTGATCTCGGCTCACTGCAACCTCTGCCTCTTGGGTTCAAGCAATTCTCCTGCCTCAGTTTCCTGAGTAACTGGGATTACAGGTGCCCACGACCACGCCTGGCTAATTTTTTTAGTTTTAGTAGAGACAGGGTTTCACCCTGTTAGTCAGGCTGGTCTCGAACTCCTGACCTTAGGTGATCCACCTGCCTCAGCCTCCCAAAATGCTGGGATTACAGGTGTGAGCCACCGCGCCCGGCCGGCCTTTCAGTCTGAATCTACAGGTTACCTTGTCCACCCCACCTGCCGTGGAAGTATTTTCTGAGGTAACTTGGTGGTTGGATTCGTGCATCTCACGCTCTAGATTTTGCTGGCTGCATTCTTCTGGAGAGGCCCAGTGTGTTCCTCTATCCTTTGGTTTCCTGTAGATTGTGTTTGGTTGGTTGGTTGCTTGGTTGGTTTTGAGGCAGGGTCTTGCTTTGTGGCCCAGGATGGAGTGCAGTGGTGCTCCCAGGCTCAAGTGATTTTCCCACCTCAGCCTCCCTAATAACTGGGACCACAGGCATGCATCACCACACCCAGCTAAGTGTGGTGGCTCACGCCGGTAATCCCAGCACTTTGGGAGGCCAAGGCGGGCGGATCACGAGGTCAAGAGATTGATACCATCCTGGCCAACATGGTGAAACCACGTCTCTACTAAAAATACAAAAATTAGCTGGGCGTGGTGGCGAGTGCCTGTAATCCCAGCTGTTCAGGAGGCTGAGGCAGGAGAGTTGCTTGAACCAGGAAGGAGGAGGTTGCAGTGAGCTGAGATTGCACCACCGCACTCCAGCCTGGGGACAGAGCGAGACTCCGTCTCAAAAAAAAAAAAAAAAAGTGTGATGTTCTGGCTGAGTTATTGCTTCCTTATGTAGTAGATGAACTATTAAAGATAAACCTCTTCTTGGCCACTCTCTGGTGTTATAGTTCATGGAGAAAACTGAAGATAAATGCCTGATTCTTTTTTAAAATTCATCAGTTTTCACAATGATGAATCATTTTCCTATCAGCCTCCAGAGGCGACCAGTTAGGGATTTGATGTTGGTATTGATGAACTAATGAATTTAAACATATTTGGGATGTTAAATTCTGTCCTCTTTGGACAGTGAGAGCCCCTACAGGCTGGCTCCTGGATCCTTTTGACATCATTCCTGAACTCTCTCAGAGGTTTCTGGCTGTCTGATATGTTCTGTGCTCATCTTGTATTTTTCCTGCTCCAGACCTGAAATAAGCCATTTCTTCAGCTCTGGTTTCTTTTAATGGCTTGGAAGTTTCAAAACCACAGTCTGCATGTGACAGGTGCTCACTGCTGTTGGGTTGGCCACTGGTTCTAGGCCTCTGCTGGAGTGTGTGATCTGCTTTCTGACGGCAGGGCGTTCACATGGGCGTGCTTTAATCTTACGTCTCCGTCCTCTTTTTCCACTGAGAGTGCTGGTCTCAAGGACAGTGGAGATGAGAGAATTGGAATATCGCATAATGTCTCATCTGTTTTATCTCTTGCTACAAACATCACAATCTCAAAATAACAATGGCAGTACAACTGCCACCTATATCGTTACTGAAAACAGTGAAGATATTCTTTGCCTAAGTCTTCCCATTCTGTGTAGTTATGCAGGGTCTCAACTACAGAGCGCGTAGCCATTACGTACTACAGATGCTCCGCAACTCAGGACACGGCCACGTCCGATAAACCCATCAAAGTCGAAATGCACTTAATACCTGATTGGAGCCTGGGCGTGGTGGCTTACGCCTATAATCCCAGCACTTTGGGAGGTTGAGGTGGGAGGATCACTTGAGCCTGGGAGTTTGAGACCAGCCTCAGCAACCTAGTGAGACCGCCTCTCTACAAAAAATGTTTTAAAATATTAGCCAGGGGTGGTGACACTCAGGTGTAGTTCCAGCTACTCAGGAGGCTGAGGCGGGAGGATTGCTTGGGCCCAGGAGTTTGAGGCTGCAGTGAGCTGAGATTGCGTACTGCACTCCAGCCTGAGCGTCAGAGTGAGACCCTGTCTCCAAAAAAAAAAAAAAAAAAAGCCCTGATTAAACCATCGTAGAGCTGAAAGATTGCGAGTCAAACCATCGATTAAGTTCAGATGCTCCTTGCTCCTTGACTGACCATGGGGTTCTATCCCAGCAAGCCCCCTCCCCCACACCGTGAAGTCAGAAACCACGGAGTCCAGCTATTGTGCTGTGTTTCTGCCCCGCAAAGCCTTGTTCAGTCCTAGCTCTGCAAGTGAC
This sequence comes from Gorilla gorilla gorilla, assembly GCF_029281585.2. NCBI lineage: Eukaryota > Metazoa > Chordata > Mammalia > Primates > Hominidae > Gorilla > Gorilla gorilla. The sequence continues at coordinate 47,911,017 of NC_086018.1, forward strand.
GGCAGCCCCGGGTCTCACTAAGGGCAGGGGTGTGTTCTGAGAAATGCGTTACTCAGCGACGTTGTCATTGTGTGAACCTCATAGAGGGCACCTACACAAACCCAGATGGTATAGCCTGTCACTCCGAGGCTGCAACTCTGCACAGCAGTTACTACACTGAAGCCTGTAGGCATTTGTAACACCGTGGCAAGTATTTGTGTGTCCAAACAGAAAAGGCATAGTAAACGGACGGTGTTCTTATCTTATGTAGCCACTGTGGGGTGCGCTGCTCTTTGCCGAGTGAGGTGTTGCTGTGCAGCACGTGACTGTGTGTGTTAAATGCTTACACGGGGGCCGGGCGCAGTGGCTCACGCCTCTAATCCCAGCACTTCGGGGGCTAAGGCGGGCGGAACTCCTGAGTTCAGGAGTTCGAGACCCGCCTGGCCAACATGGTGAAACCCCGTCTCTATTAAAATACAAAAAAACAAAACAAAACAAAAAACAACCCGTCTCTATTAAAATACAGGCGTGGTGGCAGGCACCTGTAATCCCAGCTACTCAGGAGGCTGAGGCACGAGAATGGCTTAAACCCGGGAGGCAGAGGGTGCAGTGAGCAGAGATCACACCACTGCACTCCAGTCTGGGCGACAGAGCGAGACTCTGTCTCCAAAAATAAAAATAAATGCTCACATTGGGTCCTCATGTTTCTGTTGTGTTTTGGTTGAGGTTTGCTCTCCGGTAGATCTCTCAGGAAGGACTCATGGAACAAGATTTCTTGACTTTCTGCATCTTGATAGTAGTTTTTCTGCATTCATTGTGCTCGAAGGTCAGTTTGGCTTAGTATAAAATCCTTGGTTCACATTTTCTTTTTTTTTTTTTTCCCCTTTAATTTTTTGTAGAGCTGGGGGTCTCACTATATTGCCCAGGCTGGTCTCAAACTCCCAGCTTCAAGCAGCCCTCCCGCCTCCACCTCCCGATGCTGATTATACGCGTGGGCCACTGTGCCTGGCTAGTTCACTTTTTTCCTTGAATATCTTAACTATGTTATTCTATGGTCTTTAGAATAAAGCATTGCTGTCAAAATCATGACAGTTTTTTCTTTCCAAGTGACTTTGTACTTTGCCTGAGAGCCCAAAGGATTTCTTTTAAGTCTAGTAATTTTGTTAGAAAATAAATTAGTGTTATTAGTTGAGGATGGATTTTCTCAGTCCCTTTCACTATGTGGCTTGACAATTCCTAATTCAGGAAAGGTTTTTAAGTGTTTAGTATTCTGTTCTCTTGCCCTGTCCCTTCCTGTTTCTGGGGTGGCTGTTCTGATTGTACATATGTTGGATCTTCTTTACCTGTCTGTTAAATTGGTCCGTTTCTCTCGAGTCTTTTTTAATCCCCTCATTTCTTTTTCATTAAAAAAAATTGTGTTTCCCCTTCATTTATCTTAAGCTGTCATCTGTGGAGTTTGTTCTCCTGTTTCTTCTTTTTTAGGTCTTCATTCTTGAAGTCATATTTTACTTTTATTTTTAGTGTTTTTGTGGGACCTATAATATCACATCAGATTTTTTCTATCCTGATTTATGTTGTTTCTTTATATCATTTTCTTAATTTCTTTAGTTTCTTTGCAATAGGAAGTTACCGTTTTCATTTAATTTGAGGTCACATTTTTCTGTGAGCATATTTCATTATCTGCAGTGATGTTTTTCTGCTCTTTATTTTTTCTCATACCCTTCTGTGAGATTTGACAGAATTCTTTTCTGTTGCCTATTATATTAGTTTTCTAGTGCTGCTTTAACAAATTACCACAAACCGCGTGGCTTCACGCAAACGGAAATTAGGAGTCTGAAATCTGAAATGGGCCTCACTGGGCTAAACCAAGATGCTGGCGGCTGTTGAACGGTGGCTCTCAGGGCAAATGCACGTTCTTACCTCTTGCGCCTTCAGGAGGTCACCTGCCTTCCTTGGCTTGCATTGGTTTGGTTTGCTGTTTTTTCTAGTGTTTTCTTTTAGGTGAGTACTTTATTGACTGGGGGTCATCTTTTCTAACACAGGTATGTAGAGCTTTCAGTTTTTTGCTAACCACCACTTCAGCTGCATCTCATACATTTGGTGGGTTGCATTTTTATTGTCATTCAGTTGAAAATACTTTCCAGTTTCCCTCACAGTTTCTTTTTCACCCATGAGTTATTTAGAATTGTATTTTGTTTTCAAATAATTGCTTATTTCCCAGATTTCTTTCTTTTGCTTTATAATTTAACTCCACTGTGTCTAGAGGACTTGTATAGTTTCAGTCCTTTTGAAATGCCCAATGTGTATGTTATGGGCCGGCATGTGGTCTGTACTGTGGGAGGTTCCCTGGGCCCCTGAAGAAGCGTGTGCCAGGCGGTGGTGGGAGCGGCGGTCGGGGATGCACTCCAGTGCGTCCACTGGGTCAGTTGGCTGACGGTATTGCTCAAGTCTTCTCTGTTCTCGCTGACTTTCTGTCAGTTCTGGGTGGCCTGGTAGGCCCAGCAGCTTCTCTTCATGCGAGTTTTTGCCCCAGAAAGAAGTGTCAGCTGTTTTGTTTTGCCCCAGATCGGACCTTGGACCCTGACCCTCCTCTGCTTTGCAGATGTGCAGAAAGTCACCCACCTCAGCAGCTTGGTTCTGTGGGCCGTCCAGTGATACCTGTTGGCTACTTGGGGATGCTTGGTGTATCACACGCTTGGTGACGTCTTTCTTTTCCAGCTGCACAGATCTAATACCATCTAGGCCTTGTAATACTGACTGCAAGGGGGCTTCCATCCTGATATACCCATCATCAATTAAAAATACCCTCAGTGGAAAATGCATTTAATACACCTGATCTGCCGAGCATCATAGCTTAGTCTAGCCTCCCTCAAATGTGCTCAGACACTTACATGAGCCCACACTTGGGCAGAATCACCTGACACAAAGCCTGTTTTGTCATGAAGTGTTGAATATCTCATGTAAGAGTGTCACACCATATGTTGTTAGCCTAGGAAAAGATCAACATTCAGAATTCAAAGTACAGTTTGTACTGAATGCCAGTGGCTTTCACACCATCGTAAAGTTACAGGTTTGTAGGCTGAACCACCATTAAGTCAGGGACCCACTTACCCATATTCATGGTTTGTCCCTTCCACTTACATTTGTTGGTTAACGGAAAGACCTTGTCAGTCTTCTTTTTTGTTGTTGTTGATAACATCAGAGGATTGTGGTTTTACTGTTCTAGTTTTCCTTTTATTGAGAGATTTGGGGAAACTAAAAAATAAAATATAGGCAGTGTTACAAGCAAACAAATGAGCTTACTATATTTCAAATGAATAAAATAACTACACTTGAGGAAGGAAGCTGGCTGAGGCTGGTGGATCACCCAGGATCAGGACTTCGAGACCAGCCTGGGCAACATGGTGAAACCCCATCTCCACAAAAAATTAACTGGGTGGTGGCACACACCTGTCATCCCAGCTACTGAGGAGGCTGAGGTGGGAGGATTACTTGAGCTCATGAGGCGGAGGTTGCAGTGAGCCAAGATTGTGCCAGTGCACTCTAGCCTGGGCAACAGAGCGAGACTGTCTCCTCCAACAAAAAAGAAAAATGAAAACTGACCCAAGAAACTCTTGGACACGATGTGATTGTAAACTTTCAAGTATAAAGATAAAAATTATAAATGAATTGTGATCTCCAGCTAGAAGGCTTGTTTTCTTGGTGGCCTGGGTTAGTAATTCTGCAGCTACTTCCTGCATGTGTTGTAGGGTTGAGCAAATGAGGAAATCTGCCAGGAGAGTGGGAGCCCAGCCTCCCAGAGGTGGATTGAAACGTCACGGATGCAGGCCGGGCGCAATGGCTCACACCTGTAATCCCAGCACTTTGGGAGGCCAAGGCAGGCGGATCACCTGAGATTGGGAGTTTGAGACCAGCCTGACCAACATGGAGAAACCCTGTCTCTACTAAAAATACAAAAAAAAATAAAAAATAAAAATTAGCCGGGTGTGATGGTGTATGCCTGTAATCCGAGCTGCTTGTGAGACTGAGGCAGGAGAATCACTTGAACCCAGGAGGCGGAGGTTGGGTGAGTCGAGATCGTGCAATTGCACTTCAGCCTGGGCAACAAGAGCAAAACTGTCTCAAAAAAGGAAAAAGAAAAGAAAAGAAAAATCACGGTTGTGGAAAGGGGGATGCTCGGTCTTGTGATCTGAGGGTCAGGGCAGAGTTGGCGGTGTCAGTGTGAAGTTGTGGCTTTGATTCACGTACACACATGCATGTTGGTGTGTGTGTTTATGGGTTCTAGTGCTTCCTCTGGAAGGGCCTAAAGGCAGAGGCACCCATAACAGTGAGTGCACGGCTGCCTACCTCGTACCCGCATGGCGGTTATCCACCTCGGGTCTTTTTGGCAGCACTCGTCCTCCAGACCAGATTATTTCATCTCTGCCTGGAGAACACTCTTGCGTGGACTTTAGTGTGGGTCACTTAGAGACATGTTCTGTGTTTGGTTTGTCTGATGGTGTTTTTTAGTTCCTGTTTATTCCTCAGGGAATATTTGTGCTGCTTGCTGAATTCTGGTTTGGCTCTCATTTTTCACAGCTTTGAAGATGTCATTCCTCTGTCTCCTGGTTTACATTGTTTCTCTTAAAAAGTCAGCAGTGTATCTCATTGGTTTTTTTCTTAAAATAGCTGTCATGGAAATAATCTGATATACGTAAAAGTGGAAAGGGTAGCATAATAAACCCTGTGCACGCATCCCCAGCTTCAGAATTACCAGTTCATAGCCATTCCCATTTCATCTGTGTCCTCCACTCACTTTTTAAAAAGCTTTATTTTTAAAAAGAATTTCAACTTTGATTTTAGATTCATCAGGTGCATGTGCAGGTTCACGACATGGTATATTGCATGATGCTGAGTTTGGGATAAGAATGATCCTGTCGCCCAGATCGTCAGCATGGTACTCAATAGGTTGTTTTTCAGTCTTATCCCCTCCTCCCTTCCTCCCTCCCTCACTCCTCACTCTCGCAGTCCCAGCACCTGTGGTTCTCATCTTTATGTCCCTGTGTACCACATGCTTAGCTCCCACTGATAGGTGAGAACATGTGGTATCCGGTTTTCTGTTCCTGTGTTTGTTCACTTAGGATGATGGTCTCCAGCTGCATGCATGTTGCTGCAAGGGACATGATTTTGTTCTTTTTTATGGCTGTATAATATTCCATGGTGTGGATATACCACATTTTCCTTATCCAGTCCACCATTGCTAGGCACATAGGTTGATTCCATGTCTTTGCTATTGTAAATAGTGCTGTGATGAACATACATGTGTATGTGGGGTTTTTTTGTAGAATGATTTATTTCTTTGGGTACATACCTGGTAGTGGCATCACTGGGTCCAATGGTAGCTCTGTTTTTAGTTCTTCGAGAAAACTCCACACTGCTCTCTGCAGTGGCTGAACTCATTGACATCCCTGCCAGCAGTGCTTGAGTTTCCCTTTTCTCTGTAGCCTCTCCAACATCTGTTATTTTTTCTTTTTTTAATAAAAGCCATTGTGATGGGTGTGAGATGGTATCTCGTTGTGGTTTTGATTTGCACTTCTCTGATGACTGTTGATGTCGAGCATTTTTTCACGTCTTGGCTACTTTTATGTCTCCTTTCGAGAAGTATCTGTTAATGTCCTTTGCTTGCTTTTTAATGGGGTTATTTTATTTCTTGTTAAGCTTCTTATAGATTCTGGATTTCAGACCTTTGTCAGATGCATAGTTTGCAGATATTTTCTCTTATTCAGTGGGTTTTCTGTTTATTCTGTCGATGGTCTCCTTTGCTGTGATAGTTTCAGCTATGCAGAGGCTCTTTAGTTAGGTCCCAGTTGTCAATTTTTGTTTCTGTTACAATCCACTCAGTTATTTTGAAGCAAATACCCAAAATCATAATTCACGTAGCTACATTTCAGTAAGTATTTTTAAAAGATAGATTTTTTTTTTTTTTTTTTTTGAGATGGAGTCTCACTCTGTTACCCAGGCTGGAGTGCAGTGGTGCGATCTTGGCTAATTGCAACCTCCACCTCCAGGGTTCAAGCAATTTTCATGCCTCAGCCTCTCAAGCAGCTGGGATTACAGGTGTGCACCACAATGCCTGGCTAATATATTTTTTTTTAGTAGAGATGGGGTTTTACCATGTTGGCCAGGCTGGTCTCAAGCTCCTGGGCTCAAACAATCCATCTGCCTCAGCCTCCCAAAGTGCTAGGACTACAGGCGTGAGTCAATGTGCCTGGCTTAGAATTCTCTTTTAAAAGTTAATTCATCAGCACGTTGGGAGGCCAAGGCAGGTGGATCACGAGGTCAGGAGTTTGAGACCAGCCTGGCCAATGTGGTGAAACCGCGTCACTACTAAAAATACAAAATTAGCTGGGTGTGGTGGCACGCACCTGTAATCTCAGCTACTCAGGAGGCTGAGGCAGGAGAAAGCTTGAACCTGGGAGGCGGAGCTTACAGTGAGCCGATATTGCCACTGCACTCCAGCCTGGGCGACAGAGCGAGACTCTGTCTCAAAAATAAAAAAAAAAAAAGTTACATTTTCAGTATAATGTAGTCTGGTAAGCGTGCAATAGCATGACGTCTAAAACAATGTACCTACCTTGATTTTTAAAAAGCTTGTTGCTGAAAATGCCAACAGTCATCTGAGCCTTCAGCGACTCATAATCTCAGCTGGGAGGAGATGTTGCCTTGGTGTCCAGGGCTGCTGACCAATCAGAGTGCAGATTGCTGACCAGTCAGAGTGCAGATTGCTGAAGGGTGGGGTGGCTGTGACAATTTCTTTCTTTTTTTTTTTTTTTTTTTGAGACAGAGTCTTACTCTGTCTCCCAGGGTGGAGTGCAGTGGTGTGATCTCAGCTCACTATAACCTCCACCTCCTGGGTTGAAGCGATTCTCCTGCCTCAGTAGCTGGAATTACAGGTGCACACCAACATGCCCAGCTAATTTTTGTATTTTTAGTAGAGACGAGGTTTCACCATGTTGGCCAGGCTGGTCTCGAACTCTTCACCTCGTGATCCGCCTGCCTCGGCCTACCAAAGTGCTGGGATTACAGGCGTGAGCCACCGCACCCGGCTGAGAATTTCTTGAAATAAGACAATGAAGTTTGCCACATCGATGAACTCTTCTATGAAAGAGTTCTCCATAGTGTACATTGTACCCACAGTAGAACTTCTTTCAAAATTGTAGTCAATCCTCTCAAACCCTACTGTTGCTTTATCAATTATGCTTATAGAATATTCCAAAATCTTTATTGTCATTTTAACAGTGTTCATAGCATCTTCACCAGGAGTAGATTCCATCTCAAGAAACTAGTTTCTTTGCTCATCCCTAAGCAGCAGCTCCTCATTCACTCAAGTTTTATCCTGAGAGTACAGCAATTCCGCCGTATCTTTGGGTTCTGTGTATAATTCTAGTTTTTGCCCTTTCCACCAAATCTGCAGTTGCTTCCTCCATTGAAGTCTGAGCCCCTCAGAGTCATTCATGAGGGTTAGAATTGACTTCCTTCAACCCATTCTCCTGGTAATGTTGGTATTTTCCCCTCCCAGGAATCACACATGGTTTTGTTTTTGTTGTTTTTAGAGACATGGTCTTGCTCTGTCACCGAGGCTAAAGTGCAGTGTCACGATCACAGCTCACTGCAGTCTCAACCTCTTGGTCTCAAGCGAACCTCCCGTCTCAGCCTGCCAGGTAGCTGGGACTCCAGGTGTGTGCCACCAAGCCTGGCTAATTTTTTAATTTTTTTTTTTTTTTTCCTGAGATGGAGACTCACTCCATCGCCCAGGCTGGAGTGCAGTGGCATGATCTCGGCTCACTGCAACCTCTGCCTCCCAGGTTCAAGCGAATTCTCCTGCCTCAGCCTCCCGAGTAGCTGGGACCGCAGGCACCTGCCGGCTAATTTTTTTGTATTTTTAGTAGAGACAGGGTTTCACCCTGTTAGCCAGGATGGTCTTGATCTCCTGACCTTGTGATCCACCCACCTCGGCCTCCCAAAGTGCTAGGATTACAGGCGTGAGCCACTGCGCCCAGCCAATTTTTTAATTTTTTGTAGAGCTGGGGTTTTGCCATGTTGCCCAGGCTGGTCACAAACTCCTGAGCTCATGCAGTCCACCTGCCTTGGCCTCCCAAGGTGCTGGGATTACAGACATGAGCCACTACAGCCAGGGATTTCCTTCAAGAACTTTCCTTTGCATTCACGTCTTGGCTGTTGGTACAAGAGTCCTCACGTTGGCCTCTCTCAGCTTTAGACGTGCCTTCATCACTAAGCTTAATAATTTCTATCTTTTGAAAATGAGAGACGTGATACTTCCTTTCACTTGAACATGTAGAGGATTAATCGGCCTAATTCTAATTTCTCGCGTGTCTCAGGGAAGAGGGAGGCTGGAGGAGAGGGAGAGGGACGGGGAACTGCTGGTTGATGGAGCAATCAGGACACACATTTATCAGTTGAGTTCACGTCTTATATGGGTGTGGTTTGTGGTGCCTCATGTTAATTACAGTGGTAGCATTAGAGATTACTGATCACAGATCACCATAACAGATATCGTGATAATGGAAAAGTGTGAAATATTGCCACAATTACCAAAATGTGACACAGAGGTGGAGAGCCCGTGCTGTTAGAAAATGGCACCGATGGACGTGCTTGATGCAGGATTGCCACAAACCTCCAATTTGGGGGAAAAAAAAGTATCTGCAAAATGCAGTCAAGCGAGGTGTGGTGATACGAGGTGATATGAGGTATTGGGTCTTCCCACCTCCTCACCCGCACCCTGCAGCCCCAAGAAAGGCTCAGAGAGTCAAGACCAACCTAGAATGAGATGTCTGTTTTGAAGAGAGAACAGCTGGGTTCTTCTCGACCCACAGGGATGCACGGCCCACCTTGTAGGTTGGAGCGAGGAGCGTGGAGGACAAGATCATCCTGGAATGAGAACGTAAGGGCTGGGGAATGGGGCGGCGCTGCCACCAGGGAGGAGAGATGCCTGAAATTAGAAAGGACATTCCCGGGGAGCTGGCCCGTGCCGAGAACAAGAATGAGCTTGAGTCCTGTGGCCTCTCTGAACTCTCTTACTCTTTAGCTCTAGTTTTGTAGAGGCCTTACAACCTTTATGACATCGATGGCCCTGTCGTCTGCCCATCAAGGCAGTTCTGATTTTCTCTGACAGCCGCCTCCTGCCTGGGCAGACTCCCATCCAGTGCTGGGTAGAATATGCCGAGGGGAAGCACTCACTCTTTCACTGATGAGTATGATGGGAGCTGCACTGTTTTCCAGATGCCTCTCATAAGGCTGAAGATGTTTCCTTCTATTCCTGGTTTGTGCAGAGTTTTTGCTGTGAATAGAGGTGGAAGTGTTGGCAAATGTTTTTCTACATCGAATGACATGCCCATATGGTTTTCCTCCTTTTGCTAATGTATTGTTTTAATTTTTTTTTTTTTTTTTTAGATGGAGTCTTGCTCTATCTCCCAGGCTGGAGTGCAGTGGTGCGATCTCAGCTCACTGCAACTTCTGCCTCCCAGGTTCAAGCGATTCTCCTGCCTCAGCCTCCCAAGTAGCTGGGATTACAGGTGCCCACCACCATTTTTGTATTTTTAGTAGACATGGGATTTCACCAGTTTGGCCAGGATGCTCTTGATCTCCTGACCTCGTGATACAGCCGCCTCGGCCTCCTGAAGTGCTGGGATTACAGGCGTGAACCACCATGCCCAGCCTTTTTTTTTTTTTTTTTTTTTTGAGACGGAGTCTCACTCTGTCGCCAGGCTGGAGGGCAATGGCTCAATCTCAGCTCACTGCACCTCGACCTCCCGCCCAGGTTCAAGCGATTCTCCTGCCTCAGCCTCCTGAGTAGCTGGGAAAACAGGTGTGTGCCACCATGCCCGGCTCATTTTTGTATTTTTAATAGAGACGGGGTTTCACCATGTTGGTTGGCCAGGCTGGTCTTGAACGCCTGACCTCAGGTGATCTGCCCACCTTGGCCTCCCAAAGTACTGGGATTACAGGTGTGAGCCACTGCACCCGGCCTGTTTTAATTTTTTGACTATTAAACCAACCTTTTATTCCTGTGATGAATCATGACGTATTATCTTTGATACATAGTGCTTAATTTAATTTGTTACAGTTTTGTTAAGGATTTTTTTTTCTGTGTTCATAGGGTATCAAGTTGTTTCTTTTATTGTAATGTCTTTGCTAGTTTTGGTATCAGGGTAATGCTGCTGATATAAAGAATTGGAGGTGTTTCTTCCTTTATTTTCTGGAAGAATTTGTATTTTTTTTTTTATTTAATGTTTGGTAGAATTCACCACTGAAGTCATCTGGGCCTGGGAGTTTCTCTGTGGGAAGGTTTTTCAACTATAAGTTCAATTTGTAAATAAAAGGCTAATCAGCTTATTCTTGAGTTTTTGTAGTTTCTGTCTTTCAAGTAATTTGTCCATTTCATCTGAGTTGCATAATTTATTTATTTATTTTTCTTTTTTTTTTGAGACAGAGTCTTGCTCTGTCACCCAGGCTGGAGTACAGTGGCACCATCTTGGCTCACTGCAGCCTCCACCTCCCGGGTTCCAGGGATTCTCCTGCCTCAGCCTCTCAGGTAGCTGGGGTTACAGGTGCGCGCCACCACGCCCGGCTAATTTTTGTATTTTTAGTAGAGACAGGGTTTCACCATGTTGGCCAGGCTGGTCTCGATCTACTGACCTCAGGTGACCTACCTGTCTCGGCCTCCCAAAGAGCTGGGATTACAGGCGTGAGTCACCCCGCCCAGCTTGTCCATTTCATCTGAGTTGCAGAATTTATTTTTATAAAATTTTTTATATGTTTCCTTACTATCCTTTTGTATATGTAGGATCTGTAGTGATACTCCCTGTCTCATTCCTGGTAGTGGTAAATTCTGTCTTCTCCATTTTTTTCTCTAATCAATATTTGTAGAAGCTTATCAATTTTATTGCTCTTTCCCAAGAACCAGAGTTTGGTTTCATTGATTTTTTTTCTTTTTTTTTTATTTCATTGATTTCACATCTTTATTGTTTTTTTCTTGCTGCTTACTTTGGGATTAAATTTGCTTTACTTTTTTGATTTTTTTTTCTTTGATACTGCGTGTAATATAAAAGTGTTATTTATTTGAAAATAGTTTGGATTTTTTCAGATATTATTGTATTGCTGAAGTTTTATTCAGTTCCTTTGTCAGAAACCGTTCTTTGATTTTGGTTCTTTTAAATGTATTGAGGTTTGCTTTATTGTCCAGAGAAGAGTCTGTCTTGGTGAAGGTTTTGTGTACACTTGTAAATAATGTGTATTCTGTTGTTGTTGGACTGCTCAATAAATGCCCATTAGGTCAACTTGGATAATAGTGTTGTTTTGAATCTTCCGTGTCTTTACTGATTTTTATGTACCTGTTCGTTACTTATTGAATAGTTCTGTGGAAATCTCCATCTGTGATGATGACTTATCTTGTCTCCCTTTAGTTCTCTCAGCTTTGCTTCGTGGTTTTGAAGGTCTCTTTGCAGGTATATGCACCTTTGGGAGAATGCGCTCTGGATGAATTGACCCCCTTATAATTTTGTGATGTTGTTTGTTATATTTAGTATGTTATTCTTAAATCTTTACCCGGTATTAATGTCGCCACTCCAGCTTTCTCTCGGTTTGTATTAACATGGTATACCTTTTTCCATCCATTTGTTTTTAACCCTTTTCCTGTTTGCCCTGAGAACACTCACCGGCAGTGCTTGCAGCTGCAGTGTTTACCCCAAGATAAGTTTGCCACGAAATCTCTCGTTTTCATGATGACTTCTGCATTGCTCAAGTATATCGACTTTGGAAACAAAAGACCTCATTCTATTTATGGCATTCTGTTTTTAGTAGTGGTATTTCCATTTACAAAATATAGGAATTCTCAGTTGCTGAAAACGTCAAATCCCAGAAGACACAGCGTTCCCACACGTGGTGTTCACATCGTTCCCAGTTGCTGGCCAGAGAGTCCTTTGATGAATCCGATTTTTCCAAAATAGATGATTCTGATGATTCAGATGACTCTGATGTTAGTTCTGTTTAGAAATAATTCCAAGAACAGTTTTTATGTTTTATTTTCACATTGAAAATCAGTCAGATTTACCTCAGCCTCAAAGAGTGTGTTTATGTAAAAGTAAATGAACGCTGGCAGTGAGCTGCAATTTTTTTTCTTAAACGAGAAAAAGATTAAGCTGTTTGTGTCTTTATGTTTAAAGCGTGTTTCTTGTAGGCAGCATATAGGAAGTCTTGCTTTTTTATTCATTCTGACAATCCCTGTCTGTCTCAAAAAAACAGCTTTATTTATTTATTTATTTTGAGATGGGGTTTTGCTCTGTCGCCCAGGCTGGAGTGCAGTGGCATGATCTCAGCTCACTGCAACCTCCGCCTCCCAGGCTCAAATGATTCTCCTGCCTCAGCCTCCCAAGTAGCTATTATTACAGATATGTACCACCATACCTGGCTAATTTTTGTATTTTTAGTAGAGACGGGGTTTCACCATGTTGGCCAGGCTGGTCTTGAACTCCTGACCTCGTATGATCCCTCCCACCTTGGCCTCCCAAAGTGCTGGGATTACAGGTGTGAGCCACCACGCCTGGCCTAAAAAACAGCTTTATTTGGGTATAATTGATATACAATAAACTACACATATTTACAGTGCATAATCTGATAAATATATATCCATATCCATATAGTATGCATAAACAGCTGCTGTGAACATTTGCATATGAATCTTCATATGGACATGCTTGTGTATCCATAAACCCATCCTGCAGGCAGCATGGACGCATGCATCCCTCCTGACTGTGTCTTCTGCCCCTCGTGGCCCCTCCTCCCGCCAGCACAGACCTGCCCTTTGGCCTCCCGCACTCTGCAGGATTGTTTCGAGATTCATCCGTGTTGCGTGTATCCATTCATTCTTTTGTTATTGCTGCATAATGGTCCATTGTAGGGCTGTATCACAATTTGTCTTCTAGTTTTTAGATACTACATATAAAGCTGCTGTGAATTTTATATGTAAGTCTTAATACAGAGGCCAGGCGTGGTGGCTCATGCCTGTAATCCCAGCACTTTGGGAGGCCGAGATAGGCGGATCACCTGAGGTCAGGAATTCAAGACAATCCTGGCCAACATGGTGAAACACCGTCTCTACTAAAAATACAAAAATTAGCCAGGCGTGGTGGCAGGCACCTGTAATTCCAGCTACTCAGGAGGCTGAGGTAGGAGAATCGTTTGAACCCGGGAGGCGGAGGTTGCAGTGAGCTAACGCACCACTGCACTCCAACCTGGGTGACAGAGTGATACACTGTCTCAAAAAAAAAAAAAAGTCTTCATACAGAGATAGGCTTTCATTTCTCAAGAGTAATAATAACTGGGAGTGGAACAGCTGGGTTATGTGGTCAGTATAAACACCGAAGAAGAGATTGGTGGAGCGAATAGAGAATCCAGAAATAGATCCACACATATGCGAGCAACCAATTCTCAACAAAGTTACATGGGCACTTCATGGAGAAAGGATTGTCCTTTCAACAGATTGTGTTGGAACAGTTAGACATCCATGTGCAAAAAAATGAACTTCAATCCTTCAAAGATCTAAATATAAAACTTAAAACTTCTAAAAGACAACACAGAAGAAAGTCTTTGAATTAGGCAAAGATTTCTTTGGTACAAGCCCAAAAGCACAATCCATAAAGAACAAATGAGTGAAGTGGACTTCATCAAAAGTAAAAACTTATGCTCTTCAAAATACAGTAGTAAAAGAATTAGAAGACGAGGTGGGTGGATCACCTGAGGTCAGGAGTTTGAGACCAGCCTGGCAAACATGCTGAAACCTTGTCTCTACTAAAAATAAAAAAAATGAGCCGGGAGTGGGCCGGGCGTGGTGGCTCATGCATGTAATCCCAGCACTTTGGGAGGCCGAGGCGGGCAGATCACGAGGTCAAGAGATAGAGAACATCGTGGCCAACATGGTGAAACCCCATCTCTACTAAAAATACAAAAAAATTAGTCGGGCGTGGTGGCGCATGCCTGTAGTCCCAGCTACTTAGGAGGCTGAGGCAGGAGAATCACTTGAACTGGGGAGGTGGAGGTTGCAGTGAGCCGAGATCGCGCCACTGCACTCTAGCCTGGCCACAGAGCGGGACTCCATCTCAAAAAAAAAAAAAAAAAAAAACGAAAACAGGAGTGAAGTGGCGTGATCTCAGCTCACTGCAACTTGCGCCTCCCGGGTTCAAGTGATTCTCCTGTCTCAGCCTCCCAAGTAGCTGGGATTACAGGCACGTGCCACCATGCCCCGCTAATTTTTGTATTTTTAGTAGAGACCAGGTTTCGCCATATTGGCCAAGCTGGTCTCAAACTCCTGAGCTCAGTTGATCCGTCTGCCTCAGCCTCCCAAAGTGCTGGGATTACAGGCGTGAGCCACCAAACCCAGCCTAATTTTTGTATTTTTTTGCAGAGACGATGTTTTGCCATGTTGCCCAGGCACACACCACTATATCCGCTCTTACAATAGCTGTTTTAATGTCCTTGTCCACTAATTTTATTATTTGTCTTATGTCCGGGCCTGTTTTTATTGGTTGGTTTTTCTCCTGGTCATTGTCTGGGCCTGTTTCTATTGGTTGTTTTTTTTTTCTCCTGGTCAGTGTCTGGGCATGTTTCTATTGGTTGGTTTTTCTCCTGGTCAGTGTCTGGGCATGTTTCTATTGGTTGGTTTTTCTCCTGGTCAGTGTCTGGGCGTGTTTCTATTGGTTGGTTTTTCTCCTGGTCAGTGTCTGGGCGTGTTTCTATTGGTTGGTTTTTCTCCTGATCAGTGTCTGGGCCTGTTTCTATTGGTTGGTTTTTCTCCTGGTCAGTGTCTGGGCGTGTTTCTATTGGTTGGTTTTTCTCCTGGTCAGTGTCTGGGCCTGTTTCTATTGGTTGGTTTTTCTCCTGGTCAGAGGGTTTTCTCCCGCTTCATTGCAGGTCTAGTTGTTTTTGTCAGCCATTTTGTATTTTACTTTATTGGGGGCAGGATTTTGTTATATTCCTTTAAATGCTGTTGAGACTTGTTTTAGGTTGTAGTAAAGTTAGTCATAGACCGTTTCCTCCTCTTGAGGCTGGCGTTTAAGCCGTGTTCGGATGGCTCCTAACACGGCTTAAAAGAGCGGCCGTTGTTGTGAAGCCCACACTGTTCAGTCCGGACCCTTCTGACCCTGCTTGCTGTTCACTCTTGTTGGTGGAAACACAAGCTGATCCCAGCCTCCAGGGAGCCCTGGCAGTTCTTTTCCCCTGTGGTTCTCTGAGGGTGGCTTCCTCAAATGCAGATGCAGATCAGTATTCAGCCAAAGACACGAGGAACCTCCGCAGGTCTGCGTAGCTCCCTCCTCCCCCGCGCTCGGGACATGTTCGAGACCACCGGGCTCTGCCAAGTTCCGACTCCCCACCCCGCAGCCTGGAAGCCTGGAAGCCCCGCCGTGAGTGAGGGCAGGTGGGGCTCCCTCTTTAGCTTTCACACTTCTGTGATCACTGTCCTGTGCGTTCTCTTCTCCAGAGTCTGAAAACGTCGTTTCGTGCACGGCGTCTGGCTTATGAGTTGTCTGAGGTCAACCTGGTTTCCTTTGTTTTGTTCATCATGGCTAGAAGTGGAAGTGACTGTGAGTCCAGCTTTGTTCTTTCTTTCCAAAATAATTTTATTTATTCCTGATTCTTTGTATCCCATATCAATTGTAGACTTCTGTTTATCAGCTACTGCAAAAAGCGTTTTGGAATTTTGACTGGGATCATATTGAATTTATACGTCAATTTGGGAAAATACTGATATCAACATTGAGTTTTCTAATCCATGAACTTGGTATATTTCTCCATCTGTTTAAAAGCCTTTAATTTCAGCAGTGTTTTGCAGCTTTCAGTATACAGGTCTTGTTTTTAAGACCTGTATACTTGTATACCTGTATACTAAAACAAGCATATTTTTAAAAATTTATCTCTTATTTCATGCTTTCATGCATGCTTTTGGACATTATGTGTGGAATTTAAAAATGTTTCATTTTCTGGCCAGGCGCAGTGGCTCACGCCTGTAAACCCAGCACTTTGGGAGGCTGAGGCAGGTGGATCACGTGAGGTCAGGAGTTCAAGACCAGCCTGGCCAACATGGCGAAACCCCGTCTCTACTAAAAATACAAAAGGAATTAGCCGGGTGTCATGGCACACGCCTGCAATCCCAGCTACTTGGGAGGCTGAGGCAGGAGAAGCACTTGAACCCAGGAGGCGGAGGTTGCGGTGAACTGAGATCGTGCCGCCGCACACTGCAGCCTGGGCAACAGAGTGATCCGTCTCAAAAAAATTTTTTTTTCATTTTCTAATTCATCTATAGAAATACAGTTGCTGTTTTTTTGAGACAGGATCTCACTGTTGGCCAGGCTGGAGTGCAGTGGCACAATCATAGCTCACCACAGCCTCAAACTTTTGGGTTCAAATCATCATGTCTCCTCAGCCTTCCAAGCAGCTGGGATACAGGCACACACCACCGCACCTGGCTAATTTTGTTTGTAAAGACAGAGTTTCACTATTATTCAGGCTAGTCTTCAAACTCCTGCCCTCAAGTGATCTCCCATCTCAGCCTCCTGAGTTCCTGAGTAGCTTGGGACTACAGGCTCACCATACTCGGCATTTTTTGTTTGTTTGTTTTGTTTTTTGTTTTGTAGAGAACAGGGTCTTGTTTTTTTGCCCAGGCTGATCTCAAACTTGTGGTTTCAAGCGATCCTCCCACCTCAGCCTCCCAAGTACTAGGGTTACAGGCATGAGCCACCGCGCCTGGCCTGTGTTTTTTATTTTTCTTTTTGATCTGGCTGTACTTTGTAGAACTTATTGGGAATGCTTTTCAGAAAGAACCTGCATTTATTTCTGGGGGGAGCTAGCAGTTTTTATTAACCTTGGAACACTTTTTAGGGCAACCATACATCTTGCTTTGCTACAGATAGGTTTGGCTTAAGCCTGTTTCCCCAGCAGTATTATTAATAGCTCCCTTTCACTCTCAGAAATGCCCTGGTTTAGAAAATACATGATGTGGTGACTTCAGTTCTTGGTTCCTGCATGGTGGAGGAATGTCGGGTTCAGCTCCTCCCTGTGGGGGTGACCCATGCTGACCAGGCTAGGGATGGCGCACCTCTCCTGCCCATTTGCCACTCCCTGTGTCCCTTGAAGAGTTCTCCCACTTTCTGGCATGCCCAGTAATACTTTAAAAAGTAAGTTTGTGGCGGGCGCATTGGCTCGCACATGTAACTCCAGCACTTTGGGAGGCTGAGTCGGGAGGAGGGCTCACACCCGGGAAGTCGAGGCTTCACTGAGCTGTGGTCACACCAGTGCACTCCAGCCTAAGTGACAGTAAAACTCCGTCTCTTCAAAAAAAGTTTGTTAGAGGTTTTCTAGAGTCTGGTTTTATTATAGAATATTTATGCTGCCATATTACTGAAAACATGCTTTTGTTGCTACTTGGTTTTAGTTCCTTAGTAAACTGCTCCGTCTCCTACCCCACATGACTCCATCGTCCTCCGAGCTTCAGCTCAGTTACACCCTTACAGCTCCCGCCCCTGTTCTCCGTCTTGCCCTGCTCTCTCCTGTCTTTGTAACGCCATGTTCCTTCACTTCCAGCATTTACCATAGCTGGAATCTCAGGGTTCTTGGCTGTCGGGTCCCGTGACTGTCTCCTCTTGGCTGCATTCCAGCACGGCGCAGCGTCACTTGGGGACGGGGCATTGAATGGGTGACAGGAGGACGGGCTGGAAGCGGTTTACACCCACAGGACGCCTTTCCATTCTCAGATGCAGGAGCCGCCATGGTCCGTTTCCTATTCAGCTTTTCGTCTGGGTTGATGATTTCATACGTTAGCTAGAGTTTTTCAAATTCGTATTTCATGTATCAGGTCTTCTAGCAAGGTAGGATGAATAGATCTCAAGGAATTCAGCTTTGCTGATTATAGCAGCTGTGAGTACCTCTCATGAACTGTTTGAAGGATGAGGGCATAAATTCTAGATGAGGCAACCTCTTTATACCATTCTAGGTTTTAATTCATGCTCCCCAATCCTTCATTAATAGGCCACTTGCATTTTTTTTCATGTCTCTATTTTTTGCTTATTTTGCAATTTGGGGGTATTATCCTGTAAACAGATTGCAGGAAGTCAGAGAACAAGTTTTTCGATTCCAGTTTTCCATTATACAATTTTTTTCTATACATATTTAGGCTGATGGAGCCATGATGGTAGAGGTTAAAATGTGTGATTTAGTTCCATGCTTAATTTGATTTCATCTCTTATAGGTAATGCACAAGGGTTACGTGTATGCTCTCAAGATGATCAGGCAGATCCTGTCCTCAGGACCAGAAGCACGTCTCTGCTGCACACATCGTTGTCTACACCATGAGTATTTAGTAGCAGGACTCTTGGAAAGCAGTGATCTATGCTCTAAGACCATGAGTCACAGATTCTTTTTTTCAGTACTATTTATGATTAGCCATATTTCTAGAAACATCCTGAAAGATGGAATTATGACGAAAAAGTGAAGATAATCTACATTCGGGGGCACAAATGAGCATTTGGATCAGTGTTTTATGAACCTAAGATACAGCCGGAGTAGTTATGGTCAGTCATGGAGAATAACTTGAAAACTTGTCCCAAAGAGGACGGTGATTTCGTTTCTGATAAAATAAAGTTTAAAATAGAAGAGGAAGACGATGATGGAATTCCTCCTGATAGTTTGGAAAGAATGGACTTTAAAAGCGAGCAGGAGGACATGAAGCAGACGGACAGCGGTGGGGAGCGAGCGGGCCTCGGTGGGACGGGTTGCAGCTGCAAGCCCCCGGGGAAGTACTTGTCTGCAGAGAGTGAGGATGACTATGGCGCGCTGTTCTCCCAGTACAGCAGCACCCTATACGATGTGGCCATGGAGGCCGTGACCCAGAGCCTCCTTTCCAGCCGGAACATGAGCTCCAGGAAGAAGTCTCCAGCCTGGAAGCATTTTTTTATCTCTCCCCGAGACAGCACTAAAGCAATATGCATGTACTGTGTGAAGGAATTCAGCAGAGGCAAAAACGAGAAAGACTTGAGTACCAGTTGTCTCATGAGGCACGTGAGGCGCGCACACCCGACCGTGCTCATTCAGGAAAATGGCAGCGTGTCTGCCGTGTCCTCGTTCCCCTCTCCCTCACTCCTGCTTCCACCGCAGCCTGCGGACGCGGGTGACCTCAGCACCATCCTCTCACCCATCAAACTTGTCCAGAAAGTGGCATCTAAGATCCCGTCCCCCGATCGAATAACAGAGGAGTCTGTGTCTGTAGTTTCTTCTGAAGAAATCTCCTCTGACATGTCCGTTTCGGAGAAGTGCGGCAGAGAAGAAGCCCTGGTGGGGTCGTCTCCCCACCTCCCTGCTCTCCATTACGATGAACCTGCAGAGAACTTAGCGGAGAAGAGCCTTCCACTTCCAAAGAGCACCTCCGGGTCCAGGAGAAGGTCCGCTGTCTGGAAGCACTTCTACCTGTCGCCACTGGACAACTCCAAAGCTGTCTGCATTCACTGCATGAACGAGTTCAGCCGGGGGAAGAATGGGAAGGACCTGGGCACGAGCTGCCTCATCAGGCACATGTGGAGGGCGCACCGTGCCATCGTGTTGCAGGAGAACGGGGGCACAGGCATCCCGCCGCTGTACTCCACCCCTCCCACTCTGCTGCCTTCCTTGCTGCCGCCGGAGGGGGAGCTCAGCTCTGTGTCCTCATCACCGGTAAAGCCGGTCAGAGAGTCCCCTTCGGCCTCCTCCTCCCCTGACAGGCTGACTGAGGACCTGCAGTCTCACTTGAACCCTGGAGATGGGCTGATGGAAGACGCGGCAGCCTTCTCATCTTCCGACGACGTAGGGGAGGCCTCGGCGTCCTCTCCCGAGAAGCAGCAGGCTGATGGGCTGAGTCCTAGATTGTTTGAATCTGGCGCCATCTTCCAGCAGAATAAAAAGGTCATGAAGAGACTGAAGTCGGAGGTCTGGCATCACTTCTCCCTGGCCCCCATGGACAGCCTCAAGGCCGAGTGTCGGTACTGCGGCTGTGCCATCAGCCGGGGGAAGAAGGGTGATGTGGGCACCAGCTGCCTGATGAGACATCTCTACCGGCGCCATCCAGAAGTTGTCGGGAGCCAGAAGGGCTTCCTGGGTGCGAGTCTGGCAAACTCACCGTATGCCACTTTGGCCTCTGCAGAAAGTTCCTCTTCCAAATTGACTGACTTGCCAACAGTGGTCACAAAAAACAATCAAGTTATGTTTCCTGTTAATAGCAAAAAGACCTCGAAGCTGTGGAATCATTTTTCTATTTGCTCCGCAGACTCCACAAAAGTCGTGTGCTTGCACTGTGGCCGGACCATCAGCCGGGGGAAGAAGCCGACTAACTTGGGTACCAGCTGTCTTCTGAGACATTTACAGCGGTTCCATAGCAACGTGCTGAAAACTGAGGTCTCGGAGACAGCTCGGCCCTCCTCTCCGGACATCCGGGTGCCGCGGGGCACAGAATTATCAGGCGCTTCCTCTTTCGATGACACCAATGAGAAGTTTTACGATTCTCACCCAGTTGCCAAAAAAATCACAAGTCTCATAGCTGAAATGATTGCACTTGACCTCCAGCCATATTCTTTTGTAGACAATGTTGGCTTTAACAGGCTGCTTGAATACTTGAAACCTCAGTACTCCCTCCCCGCCCCTTCCTACTTCTCCAGGACAGCTATCCCAGGTATGTATGATAATGTGAAGCAGATAATTATGTCCCACCTTAAGGAAGCTGAGAGTGGTGTTATCCACTTCACGTCTGGAATATGGATGAGTAACCAGACCCGTGAGTACCTGACCCTCACGGCTCACTGGGTTTCCTTCGAGTCGTCAGCCCGGCCGCGCTGTGACGACCACCACTGCTCGGCGCTGTTGGACGTGTCGCAGGTGGACTGCGACTACAGTGGCAACAGCATTCAGAAGCAGCTGGAGTGCTGGTGGGAAGCCTGGGTGACCTCCACCGGCCTTCAGGTGGGCATCACCGTCACCGACAACCCCAGCATCGGGAAGACGCTGAGCGAGGGGGAGCACTCGAGCGTGCAGTGCTTCAGCCATACGGTGAACCTGATCGTCAGCGAGGCCATTAAGAGCCAGCGGATGGTGCAGAACCTGCTGAGCCTCGCCCGGAAGATCTGCGAGCGGGTGCACCGGTCGCCCAAGGCGAAGGAGAAACTGGCCGAGCTGCAGAGGGAGTACGCACTGCCTCAGCATCACCTCATCCAGGACGTCCCATCCAAGTGGAGCACGTCCTTCCACATGCTCGAGCGGCTCATTGAGCAGAAAAGGGCCATTAACGAGATGTCCGTCGAGTGTAACTTCCGAGAGCTGATCAGCTGCGACCAGTGGGAGGTCATGCAGTCCGTGTGCCGTGCGCTAAAGCCCTTCGAGGCTGCGAGCCGGGAGATGAGCACGCAGATGTCCACCCTCAGCCAGGTCATCCCCATGGTACACATCCTCAACAGGAAGGTGGAGATGCTCTTCGAGGAGACGATGGGCATCGACACCATGCTGCGCTCTCTGAAGGAGGCCATGGTGAGCCGCCTGTCTGCCACCCTCCACGACCCGCGGTACGTCTTTGCCACGCTGCTGGATCCTCGCTACAAGGCCTCCCTGTTTACAGAGGAGGAGGCGGAGCAGTACAAACAGGATTTAATCAGGGAACTCGAACTCATGAATTCTACCTCAGAGGACGTGGCTGCCTCCCACAGGTGTGATGCTGGCTCCCCGCCGAAAGACTCTGCCGCAGAGGAGAACCTGTGGTCACTTGTGGCCAAGGTGAAGAAGAAAGACCCAAGAGAAAAGCTGCCGGAAGCCATGGTGCTTGCGTATCTGGAGGAGGAGGTGCTTGAACACAGCTGTGACCCGCTCACCTACTGGAACCTGAAGAAGGCGTCCTGGCCGGGGCTGTCCACGCTGGCCGTCAGATTTTTGGGCTGCCCCCCAAGCATCGTCCCTTCAGAAAAGCTGTTCAACACACCCACTGAGAACGGTAGCCTTGGCCAATCCAGGCTCATGATGGAACATTTTGAAAAACTTATCTTTTTGAAAGTGAATCTTCCCTTAATATACTTTCAGTATTGAAACTCACGACGGCACCACTAGGCCAGAGGCGTGGCTGCCCCAGCGTTAGCAGCCTGCACCAGGTCTGTGACCCGCTCCGCCCAGGGCTGTGCACGACATCAGACCAGGCACTCTCAGGGCCGCTCTCCAGCTCACCACAGTGTCTCCACGTGCCTTACCCCTTCTCCTTCAGGCCAAGTTTCGCGGGGTGTTTTATTAAGACGTCCACTAGAAATAGCTTGTCCTGTCAACTATGAAATATGGTGACTAGATTTTAATTCATAACTGTAAAGTTTTTTAAAGTTTTGGGTTAGTAATTTGTTTTACTAGAATGACAAAGAAGATGTAAACCATTTTATTCTGTAGGCTTTTTACTCAGTTATGTACAAACCACAAATCAGGTACTGTATTTTAGTGAAGCATTGCTTTAATTGCAACAGAATAGCTTTTGTGGCTATCAAATGACATCTGTAAATAAGAGGTGGAGGGCAAGCCATCCTGACTGAGCAGTTTTTAACCGCAGGTTCTAAAGTGTCCTGCGGAGTACAGAAAATAGTCTGGAAGGTAACTGTTTACTACAACAGAGACGTGGCATTTGGAAACGAAACTTAGATGTTTCATGGAGCTTATTTTGAGAACTTTCCCATTTCAGGTTTCTGCATTCAGGCTTTACATGGTCAGTTAACTCAGAGATACCCCAGCTGTTTATCATCAGCTCCTCTGAAATGTGATCCCTTTGTAACTGTGCTCATCACTTCGCCAGTGTGTTCAATGACACGCTGATGGCAGGTGGTCCCTGCTGAAACCCCCACGCCTCCGCTTCAGCATCTCCACGCTCTGAAGCTGTCTTTCAAAATGTGTGCACTGACCCCCTTGTTTGATCAAATTTGTGTAAAATTTTTTTAGAAGAGATGGCTTATTAACAGGGAAGAAGCTTGTTATACTCCAGTTGTAAGAATAGCCTTAGTGTTTAGATTTTTTTATGATAGGGAAGATGCGGCCATCACTGGGATATTTTCGAATCCCAAGGACATCAGAGTGAAGTATCAGTTGTCAGATGATTTTAAAAATGATGTCTTCAGAGAAAAAAAGATTCATTTTCTCATTTTAAACCAATTAAATATTCTGAGTGAGACAAATCACTCATTTGCCTACGACCTTTTAGAAAAGTTGTTGTTTTGTTGAAATACTGTACCTACGCTTAATCTAAATTTGCATTGACTATGTTTTAGTGTATTTATAAATGGTGAACTCAGTTTCTGAAATTAAACTTTTTATTTGCAATTTTCTAGTGCTGGCAGACACTGGCTTTTTATTTTTAGGATAAGAAAACAGGCATATTCTTTGTGGTCCATTATCTAGAGCCCATACTTGGGCAGCATTTGAAATTTCACCTTAACCCCAGACAGGGCTCCGGGGAAGTGGAGATGTAATTCTTACAACAACAGTTCTGATCATGGTCATGGTGATGACTTTCCAGGTCTCGTGTTCAAGTGGTGCCAGAATGCAGGAGCCGGTGGGCAGCCCTGAGGGATTGCCTTGGCCGCAGCCTCTGTGCACGCTCTTCCTGGTGCCCTCTTACCCGGTAGCTGTGCGCTTGTTCCCGTGAGAACAGCCTGCTTCCAGAGTGCCCAGGAGTGCTGGTCAGGGACAGTGCCCGTGAGGCTGCAGAGGAGGTGGGGTCCATGGCCCACCCATCTCTCCCTCGCCAGCAGCCCTGGCCAGTGTCATCCTGGTGTAGAAAGGGTTGCGCACAGGATAGGAGGGAACCACAGTTCTTGCTTAGCTGTGCTCACGACCAGCTTGCAGTCCTGTGTTTCTTAAGATTGTATTTGGAATGGTAATATCCTTAGAATTTTGGGATATTGAGCTTCAGTGGCTTTTCTCTCCAAAACAAGCCAGCACAACTAACTGTAGCAGAATTGTATCCACTCATTCATTCAACTGAGATGAAGTGCCCTCCCTTTTCCAGGGCCTGGGCTAGTTCCTGGAGTGCAACAGAGATTTCTGTGGACACAGTCTCTAGTCTCACAGAGCATATAGTCTAGTCCACGATTGGCAAGCTGCAACCACAGACCCAGTCCGGCACTCTGCCCATTTTTCTAAGTGAAATTTTCTTGGAATACAGTCACAGCTGTTTTTTAACATGTTGTCTTGGCTACTTTCAGGCTGCAACAGGAGAATTGAATAGTTGTGACAGAGACCACAGGCCCACTGAAAGGGACAAACAGGGCTGAAAATACTCACTGTTTGGCCCTTTCCAGAATAGCAAGTTTGCTGGCCCTTGAGCTAGCCTGCCTTTATGGGTTTTTTTTTGTTGTTTTTTTTTAAGCTTTCAGCTTCATGCTGCTGTATTTTTAGTTGAAGTGTTCTGAGTAACAGTCAGTGTATAAAAGGGGATTGCAGAAAAAAATGAGGGCTTGCTTTACTCAACAGAAAATATGGCCCTTCCTGAATGACACTAGGAGAGTCATTTTATCTCGTACATTCCCTTCATTTGGTTGGTGGACGTTTGTTGAAACCGGCACTCAATGGTCAAACCATCTGTGCCCTCCAGTTGCTGACAGTCCTGCAGGAAGATGGCCAAGAGGCCCAGTGCGGACAGTCACACGACTCTCACTACTTGAATGAGGGGACTGTGGGTGCAACTAGAAAATATGTTGATTCTTAGCCATTCCCACCTTGCCTCTCCGTTCAGAACCCCAGCTGCGAGCTGTTTGTTTCCCTGCCTGGAAATTATGTTTTAGGCAGGTTCCTTAATTTCTCAGGTCTGTCTCAGATAATAAAAAGCTCTTTGTATGAGCCTCAGAACTGTCTCTTCAGTGAATGAAATTACCAGTCATTATACGAAGGGACTTTAAAAAATTTGTGGAAATATTGAAGTAAAAGATAAAAAAATAAAAACTTTATTTCTTGGCTGGGCACAGTGGCTTATGTTTGTAATCCCAGTACTTTGGGAGGCTGAGGTGGGAGGACTGCTTGAGGCCAGGAGTTCAAGAAATTAGCCAGGTTTGGTAGTGCATGCCTGTAGTCCCAGCTACTTGGGAGGCAAAGGGAGGAGGATTACTTGAGCCCAGGAGTTTGAGGTTGCAGTGAGCTGTGATCACACCACTGCACTCTAGCCTGGACAACAGAGCAAGATCCTCTCTCTTAAAACCATCAACAATGACAACAACAAAACAACATTTTTATTTCTCAATGTAAGCTCCATCAAGGTCAAGATTCTTTTGTAAGCTGTGACACCAGCCATTTAGTCCACCCCTAAAGAACTGTGGGCTCTGGGAATTTAACCATGTCAATGCAGCCTTTTTAACATTATTAACGGAAGAAAAAATGAGTGCTTTTAAAGATTTTTTAAAATGAGGAAACAAAGTCAGAAGGGGCAAAATCGGGACTGTAAGGTGGATGCCTAATGATTTCCCAACAAAACTCTTGAAGAATTGCCCTTATTTGATGAGAAGAATGAGCCAGGAGCATTGTCATCGTGGGGAAAGACACTGGTGAGGCTTTCCTAGGTGTTTTTTTGCTAAAGCTTCGGCTAACTTTCTCAAAACACTCTCATAATAAGATGTTATTGTGGCCAGATGCGGTGGCTCACGCCTGTAATCCCAGCACTTTGGGAGGCCGAGGTGGGCGGATCACGAGGTCAGGAAATCGAGACCATCCTGGCTAACATGGTGAAACCCCGTCCCGTCTCCACTAAAAATACAAAAAATTAGCTGGGCGTGGTGGCAGGCACCTCTAGTCCCAGCTACTCCAGCTACTCGGAAGGCTGAGGAAGGAGAATGGCATGAACCTGGGAGGCAGAGCTTGCAGCTAGCTGAGATTGTGCCACTGCACTCCAGCCTGGGTGACAGAGCGAGACTCCATCTCAAAAAAAAAAAAAATGTTCTTTGGCCCTCCAGAAAGTCAACAAGCAAAATGCATTGAGCATCCCAAGAAACTGTTGCCATGACCTTACTTTGACTTGTCCACATTTGCCTTGACTAGGCCACTTCTACCTCTTGGTAGCCATTGCCTTGATTGTGGTTTGTCTTCAGGATGGTACTGGTAAAGCCCTGTTCTGTCTCCTGTTATAATTCAAGGAAATGCTTCAGGGGCTTGATGCCACTTGTTTAAAATGTCCATTGAAAGCTCTGCTCGTGTCTGCAGCTGATCTGGGCACAACAGTTTTGGCACCCATCGAGTGGAAAGCTTGCTCAACTTCAATTTTGAACCAATTGAGATGTCTATGGTCTTGGCTATTGTTCTGTTAATCGTCAGTCCTCTTTAATCAGAGCATGAACAAGATCAATATTTTCCTTGCAAATTGATGTGGATGGTCTGCCACTGTGGTCTTCATCTCCAACGTTGTCTTGATCCTTCTTAAAACGAGGTATCTATGTGTATACTGCTGACTTCTTTAGGGCACTGTCCTCATACACTTTTTGTAAAGATCAGTGATTTTCACTATTCTTCCACCCAAGGTTCACTATAGATTTGATGCTTGTTTTTGCTTCAGTTTTTGCAGAATTCATGTTCTGCTAGGAGCCCTTTTCAAACGGATTCTTACTGCCTCAAACTAGATCTATTCAGGCATGTTATAACAAGTTAGTATGAGTTTATTTTGGAGCAAAAGAATTTTGAAATGCATGCATAGTTTTGTCATAATATGCATTTTCCATGAACTTTTTGAAGACCACTCCTGCAATAATAAAACATTGAACTTCATTTAAAGCTAAAATTCCCTTCTCTTCCACTTCTATGAGGCAGTAACTGCTATCAGACCAAACCTTTCCCAAGAACTATCAAGGCCATATAAAATATATTTTTAAAAAGAGCTTTTTGCATCCTGGCTAAAACAGTGAAACCCCGTCTCTACTAAAAATACAAAAAATTAGCCGGGTGTGGTGGCGGGCATCTGTATTCCCAGCTACTCTGGAGGCTGAGGCAGGAGAATGGCGTGAACCCAGGAGGCAGAGGTTGCAGTAAGCCAAGATTGTGCCACTGCACTCCAGCCTGGGCGACAGAGCAAGACTCTGTCTCAAAAAAAAAACAAAAAAAAACAAAAAAAACACAACTTTTTGAAGACATCAGAGAGTAATTAAGACAGCCAGGATTTGAGGAAACAAAATCCTAGTAAGATGAGACTTGCATAAAGGTGAGTCCTGTATTCACAACCTTTTTTCCTGTTGGGCCATTTGCTGGTGTCCTGCCCTAAGGCCTGACAGAAGGTGGAAACCAGAGCTGGCGTGGTGTCACTGGGCTGGGAGACCGGCAGCAACACACAAGCTGTCATGTTGGCCAGGATGCCAGGAGCCTCAGAGAAGTGGCCCAATTCCCAGTGTGCAGCTTCCCCTGCAGCAGGTGCCTATTCCTGGTTGCTGCTTGTGCTCGAGGCAAGAGGCTTGGAAACCCAAATATAGCAGCAAAAGGCTGGAAAGCTGAGACATCTTTGGGCAAGGGAGACAAAACTTGGGACTTCAGTGCCTGCCATTGAGAAAACTCTGAGGTTTCCAGGTGAAACCCCTGAAGGGCAAACTGGAGAGGGACCAACCCTCACCAAGTCTGGACATGGCTTGAGCCATCTCAGCCTTGATTGCATCAGGGCGATCTGCCTCACCTTTCTGCCAGAGGAAAACTAAATTTTCTTTCAATGAAAACATCAGAGCTCCTATAACTTTACAGATAAACAGTTTGACTCTCATAAAAAAATTATGAGACACACTGAAAAAAAGTACTAAGTGACTGAAAAGTAAGAGAATCATAAGACAATAGAAATAGTCTCACACGTGATCCAAATACTGGAGTTTTCAGACACGGACTTTATGATTTATACATTCAATAATATGGATGAGAAGGTGGAGAATGCCACCAGAGAGAATCTGTAAACGTGCTAATGCTGAAAAACACAACGATGAATGAAGAATTCCCTAGATGTAGTTAGTACCAAATTAGGCTTATGGATGAAAGGATTACTGAATTGGAAGACAAGCCAGTAGAAAACATTCATATTGAAGTACAGGGAGATGAAAAGTGCCAGAGAGACACAGTGCAAGGGAAAAGACTAGCACACAGCTGACGGGAGTCCCAGAAGAGGAGAGAGAAGGGGTGGAGCGCCATTTGGATGAGATCACAGCTGAGGACTTTCCAGAACTGTTGGGACATCAGCCATAGGTGTCAATATCTTTGAACCCCAATGAGGATAAATTGAAAATAACAACCTGCACCTAGGCACATCATGGCAAAGTGCTGAAACCCAAAGAGAAAGAGACAATCTTAAGCAGAGGGAGGGAGGAGAGACACTTTTACCTTCAGAGGAGCAATAAAGCTAGCAGCTGACTCTCTAAAACAAATAGTTGGAATGGTGGAGTGGCTTTTTTTAAATGCTGAAAGGAAATAATTACCAATCTAGATTTATATACCCAGTGAGAAGATTCCTCAAAAGTGAGGATGAACTTAAGTTTTTGGACAAAACAAAAAATTGCAGAAATTTGTCACCAGCCAACCAGCCCTAAAATATATCCTGGAAGGAATTCTCCAGGTGGACACTTGATGTGGGAAGGAACAAGGAATACTCCTGAAAGGAGCAGAAATGGGAAAGCTAAATAAATAATAGACTGCCTAAAACGATCTCTTAGAGTTCAAAATACAGGTAGACTTAAGATACATGGACAGTAAGGACAAAAGGTGGGAGGGAAATAAAGGATTGCACCATCCTGCAAGGGGTGAAAGTATGGATTTAAAGTAGATTCTGGGCCAGGTGCAGTGTCTCACACCTGTAATCCCAGCACTTTGGGAGGCCAAGGCAGGCGGATCACCTGAGGTCAGGAATTTGAGACCAGCCTGGCCAACATGATGAAACCCCGTCTTTACTAAAAAAACAAAAAATTAACTGGGCCTGGTGACGCATGCCTGTAATCCCAGCTACTTGGGAGGTTGAGGCACAAGAATTGCTTGAACCCAGGAGGCGGAGGTTGCAGTGAGCCGAGATGGCACCACTGCATTCTAGCCTGGGTGACAGAGCAAGACTTCATCTCAAAAAAAAAAATAGATTCTGACATCAGACGTGATCTCTAGGGTAACCGCTAAAAGCAATAAACATGTTGATGAAACTGGACTAATAACTACTTTCACTAATCCCAAAGAAGGTAAGAAAGGAAAAATAACCAGATGGGACACATAGGAAACAGAGGCACATGGTAGCTTTAAACCAAATGTGTCAGCAAGCATATTAAATGTAAGTGGAATGCAAACTCCAATTAAGTGTGTTAGATTGGATAGACAAAACCCAGCTGTGTTCATTCCAGGCTTCACATATCGAGTCCACGGATGCAGAGTGAATGCGAGAGGCCAGAAGCCAGGGCACCACCCACACATCTGCTACAGCTGTTCACATGTGACAGCACGGCCTCAGGCAGGAGGACTCATTAGAGATGGAGGGACAGCTCAGTGACCAAGTGGTGAGGTTAATGGGATGACACAACAATGCTAAACATAAAAGCACCAAAGAACACAACTCCAAAATGTGACTGGAACAGAAAGAACTAAGAGGAGAAATAATCACAGTGAGAGATCTGAACACTTGCCTCAGCAGCAAATAAAGTGAGTGTTGTTCCAGAATGTGTCCTGACTGACCACTCCCTCTGGCCCCAGTGACCATCCTGGCTGACGGCCGTCTCCTCCCTGGTTGAGCAGCCTTGAGCAAGGGTAGCAGTGGGCAGTGTGTGGAGGCCAGAGGCCTCTCACGTCCACCCACCCCAAAGGCACTGCCCTGGGGGACAGCTGAGTGAGGAGAGAGGGAGACACCCTTGAAGCAGGGAGGGGAGAGTTGGAGGGAGTCACGTGTGGGAGTGAAGCCCAGGAGGAGGAGGAGGGGCGGGAGCATTGCCGCTGGGGGCAGACACAGACAAGACAGGCTGATGGAGGGAGAGGGGAGGCTCTGAGCCCCAGGTGACACCATGCTGTACACATTGCTTTACAGCCTGTCTTTCTATGTTAGTAAACCCACTTCATTATTTTATAGGGCTCTGTGGCTGTATTCAGTATTTTATCACCATAAAAATTCTCATTGTTGCTTCTGAGTTGAGAGGCAGAGGCATTTGCAGGGGTGAGTCTTCCCATCCTCCTGCTCTAACATCCACTCGCTTCATTCTAGTTGTTTCTTGTTCGGGTCCTTTGTAGGGATTTTGTAATTTTGGTTGGATTTGTGACAGGGAATTTTATTCTGCTTCATTTTAAAAGTGGGCCAGGTGTGGTGGCTCACACCTGTGATCCCAGCACTTTGGGAGGCCGAGGTGGGTGGATCACCTGAGGTCAGGAGTTCGAGACCAGCCTGGCCAACGTGGTGAAACCCCAGCTCTACTAAAAATACAAAAATTAGCCAGGTGTGGTGGTGCACACCTGTGGTCCCAGCTACTCAGGAGGCTGAAGCAGGAGAATCACTTGAATCTGGGAGGCAGTGGTTGCAGTGAGCTGAGGTCGCACCATCGCACTCCAGCCTGGACGACAGAGTGAGACTCCATCTCAAAAATAAAAAAAAAAAAAAAGTGGTGCTGTAAGGAGAGTTTGTATCCTTGAGGGAAGACCATTTATGTTTACTTAACGGCTTTACAATTAACATTTAGTTTATTGAGGTTACTAATCAAAATACTAGGTTTTCTTTAAACATTTAAAGAATTGCCTTCTACTTATAAATGTAGTGGATTTTAATGGAGTAGGGCCAATCACTCTAAAGGAGTCTTGATTAATATTTGATCAGCTGCAGTTAAATGAGATTAGATTCACTCAGCCATCAGTCCACTTGGCAGTCTTGTTTGAGTTCTGGGAAGGGCAAATGCTGGGTCTCCTGTGAGCAGCCCCTCTGCTCAGCACTGTGCCCCAGGGAAGGGCCCGTGTCCCTGCTGGGTCTCCGCCCACCATCTCTTCCCAGTGAGCTGGTCCTGATGTCCATGTCAGCCTTTCAGTGACTGTTGCTGCACCTTCCTGCACAGTCTGTTAACAGACCAGAGGAAACCCACTGGTGTGGCTCAATAATTCTAAATATGCACGTGTCTCTTGCATGAGAGTTCTGGGGCGCTGACAACAGGGCCCTGGGCCTCAGTTTTCACCTAGGCGTCATCCTCATGCTCAGGAACGTCTGTGGCTAAATCTCTCCCCATGAGATGCTCTTTTTCTTCAGGAAATAAAGGTTTTTCCAGAAGCATCCCAGCAGACCTTGTTTGGCTGGAGTGGGTCCTGGGGGACCTCTCCAGTATCCTCCTATGGAGGTGGGTGAGGGAGGAGAGGCCACATGGCCACCTGCCCCCAGCCTCTGCCATGTCCATGGTCCCAAGGTCATGTGAGCCCTCACGCAGGCCCAGGTCCTGGTCCCCTGCTCCTCTCTGGCGTGGTCCAGCCCACTGTCTCACCGCCACAGCACCCTCAGTCTCACAGCATCAGTGAAGTCTTAATATCTTTTCTCTTTTCCTGTCAACATTTACCTTGGTACTTTGTTCTCTTAATTTTTTTTATTATTTTTTATTTATTTTGAGATGAAGTCTTGGTTTGTTGCCCAGGCTGGAGTACAATGGCATGATCTCAGCTCACTGCAACCTCCACCTCCCGGGTTCAAGCAATCCTCCTGCTTCAGCCTCCCCAGTAGCTGGGATTACAGGTGCGTGCCACCACGCCTGGCTAATTTTTGTATATATTTTTTTTTAGTAGAGACGGGGTTTTGCCATGTTTGCCAGGCTGGTCTTGAACTCCTGACCTCAGCTGATCCACCCACCTTGGCCTCCCAAAGTGCTGGGATCACAGGCGTGAGCCACACCTGGCCCACTTTTAAAATGAAGCAGAATAAAATTCCCAGTCAAAAAAAAAAAAAAATTCCTCAATGCTCCACCTACTCATCCTATCCTCCCTGCCAACCCCGGTCTTTTTTGTCTCCATAATTTTTCCTTTTCTAAAATATCAAATAGTTGGACTCATACACTATGTAGCCTTTTCAGACTGGCTTCA
Organism: Gorilla gorilla gorilla; assembly: GCF_029281585.2. Lineage (NCBI taxonomy): Eukaryota > Metazoa > Chordata > Mammalia > Primates > Hominidae > Gorilla > Gorilla gorilla. The sequence goes on from NC_086018.1 coordinate 47,943,093, forward strand.
TTCACTTAGTAATATGCATTTAAGATTCCTTCATGTCTTTCCATGGGCTAGTCATTCACTTATTTTTAGCACTGAATAACAGACGTGCCACAGTTTATCCATTCACCTACTGAAGGGCATCTTGATTGCTTTCAGGGTTTGGCAATTATGAATACAGCTGCTATGAATATCCTCGTACGAGCTTTTGTGTGGACGTTAAGTTTTCAACTCCCTTGAGTAGACACTGAGGAGCTTGATTGCTGGATCACAGGGTAAGAGTATGCTTAGTTCTGTACGAAGCTGCCAAACTGTCTTCCAAAGCAGCGACACTGGTTTGCATTCACGCCAGCAGTGAATGAGTTCCTGTCGCTCCACATCCGCACCAGCACTTGGCATTATCCATTTTGGATTTTGGCCATCCTAACAAGTGCGTAGTGGTGTCTCATTTTTGTTTTAATTTGCAATTCCCTAATGACCATATAATGAGGAGCATTTTTGTATATGCTCAATTGCCATCTGCGTGTCTTCTTTGGTGAGGGGTCTATTCAGATCTTTTGCCCATGTTTTCTTTTTTTTTTTTTTTTTTTTGAGATGGAGTCTTGCTCTGTCGCCCAGGCTGCAGTGCTGTGGTGCAGTCTTGGCTCACTGCATGGGTTCACGCCATTCTCTTGCCTCAGCCTCCCAAGTAGCTGGGACAACAGGTGCCCGCCACCACGCCCGGATAATTTTTTGTATTTTTTTTTTGTAGAGATGTGGTTTCACCATGTTAGCCAGGATGGTCTCGACCTCCTGACCTCGTGATCTGCCTGTCTTGGCCTCCCATAGTGCTAGGATTACAGGCGTGAGCCACCACATCCGGCCTCAATCACATTGTTTTCTTATTTTTTAGTTTTAAGAGTCCTTTGTAGATATTGGATACCAGTTCTTTTTTTCTTTTGTGAGACAGGGTCTCACTCTGTTGCCCAGCCTTGACCTCCTGGGCTCAAGCGATCCCTCCTGCCTCAGCCTCCCAAGTAGCTGGGACGACAGGCATACACCATCACACCTGAATAAATTTTTGGTTGTTGTTTTTTGTAGGGACGGAGTATCACTATATCACCTAGGCTGATTTTAGAACTCCTAGGCTCAAGCGATCCTCCTTCCTCAGCCTCCCAAAGTACTGGGATTGCAGGCGTGAGCCACCGCACCTGACCCAGTTCTTTATCAGATATGTCTTTCACAAATATCAAATATTTTCTCCCAGTTTGTGGTTTGTCTTCTTATTCTCTTGAGTGATTTTTTTCTTTTTTTTTGAGATGGAGTTTTGCTTGTCACCCAGGCTGGAGTGCAGTGACACGATCTTGGCTCACTGCAACCTCTGCCTCCCAGGTTCAAGCGACTCTCCTGCCTCAGACTCCCAAGTACCTGGGATTACAGGTGCCCGCCACCATGCCCGGCTAATTTTTGTATTTTTAGTAGAGACGGGGTTTCACCATGTTGGCCAGGCTGATCTTGAACTCCTGAACTCAGGTGATCCACTGCCTCGGCCTCCCCAAAGTGCTGGGATTACAGGCGTAAGCCACCACACCCGGCCGAGTGAATTGATTTTTGAGAAAAGTGCAAAGGCAATTCAGTGGTGAAAAGACAGTATTTTCTTTCTCTTTCTTTTCTTAAGAGATAGGGGTCTCTCTCCATCACCCAGGCTGGAGCACAGTGGTGCAATCACAGCTCACTGCAGCCTCAACCTCCTGGGCTCAAGGGTTCCTCCTGCCTCAGCCTCTCTAGTAGCTGGAACTACAGGCGTGCACCACTGAGGATAATGTTTTCAACAAATGGGGCTAGAATAACTGGATATTCATAGACAAAAAAAAAAAAAAATTGATCCATGCCTCACACCATGTTAAAAAATTAACCCCAGCCAGGCACAGTGGCTCACACCTGTAATTCCAGCACTTTGGAAGGCCAAGGCAAGCGGATTATTTGAGCCCAGGAGTTCGAGACTAGCCTAGGCAACACAGTGAGACCCCATTTCTACAAAAAATACCAAAAAATTAGCATATGAAAAGACATTCAACTTCACTCATAAGAAAAATGACGCAGGCCGGGCACGGTGGTTCATACCTGTAGTCCCAGCATTTTGGGTGGGAGGCCGAGGCGAGTGGATCACTCAGTCAGGAGTTCGAGACCAGCCTGGCCAATATGGTGAAACCCTGTCTCTACTAAAAATACAAAAAAATTAACCGGGCATGGTGGCGTGCACCTGTAGTCCCAGCTACTTGGGAGGCTGAGGCAGGAGAATCACTTGAGCCTGGGAGGCGGAGGTTGCAGTGAGCCGAGATCGCGCCACTGCACTCCAGCCTGGGTGACAAAGTGAGACTCCATCTCAAAAAAACAAAAACAAAAACAAAAATGATTGAAACAACGCCGAACCACCACTCACCCCTCAGACTGGCCAATTAAAAAGGCTCGGCTCTGTGGGGTTGCAAAATGGGACCACCCTGTGGAGGGAACGTGGCAATACCCAATGCAACCAATGCGCAATCACCCCGCAGCCCAGCACTGCCACACCTAGGAATTCACCCTGAAGACACACCTCAAACAATATGAAAGTACAAACGCACTCACTTATTCATGGGAGGGTTATCTGAATTTACAAAATATTGGAAATAACCTAACTGACCACAGAGAGGACAGCAGCTGAGGAAACTGCGGCTTATCACGTGGTAGAGTGCCAGCCGTGTGGTTCTAAAAGACAGTGAGAAATCCTTGCATCGACACCATGGTTTCCAGGAGAGAGTGTTATGTGAAAAAAACGGTGGCTGGAAGCTCACGCCTGTCATCCCAGCACCTTAGGAGACCAAGGCAGGAGGATTGCTTGAAGCCTGGAGTTCAAGACCATCCTGGGCAACATAGCGAGACCCCATCTCTTCAAGAAAAACTTTAAAAAAATTAGCTGGGCTTGGTGGCACACACCTGTAGTCCCAGCTACTTGGGAGGCTGAGGTGGGAGGAAGGCTTAAGCCCAGGAGATGGAGGCTACAGTGAGCTATGTTTGCAACACTGTACTCCAGCTTGGGTGACAGAGCAAGACCCTGTCTCTAAAACAAAACAAGCCAAAGTGCAAAAGAGCCTATAAAGAATGCTCCGTCTAGGAAAGAGGGGAATATATGTGTATATGTTTATCTTTACAAAATTAAACCCACGGGAGATAAACCAGGAGACAATTATGCTCGTTACCAAAAAGCGAGGAGGAGGTACAGGAGGGAGTGGCTCCCTGCATCTGTCTTCAGGGGCAGTTCTGACATCTAGAAGGATGGTCACACTCTACAAACCTAACAGGATGGGGGTGTGGGGTATGGTGGGAGGCACAAGACTGAAAGCAAACGGGAAGGATGAACGCAGCTGTATTTCCAATGAAGGCACCACTACACTGACGGTGGAGAAGCCGACCCAAGGAACTCATGAGCACAGTGCTTGACGGCACCCGCAGTTGCGGGCAGGGAGTGAACTGCACACAATCCTGACCTCTTCATGGTGGGTTTGTTTTTGCAATCCTGTGGCAAAGCTGCACTGGAGCTCTCAAGCAGGCGTGCACTGGACTCCCTAGCAGATGCGTGAGGATGCTGCTGTTGCTGGGGGCCAGGGTCCTCAGGGTGGAGATGGGGGGTGAGGGAGAACCGTGCAAGGTGGGATGGAATCCAGGCACGGTTCTGTGCTGTTTCAGATCTGTACACGCATAGTACATATGTACGTGTGCGTCTGCACGCAGCATGCCTGTCCTCCCTAGCCTGTCCACAGAAAGGGCCTAAAGCTCAGGCACCCCGTGGCATCGAGCACACCTCGTGTCTAGATCCTGGTCTCTAACGCTGTTCCCCACCAAAGGGAGCCAAGACCCACAGAGCAATGGCCGAGGCCAGAGGCCCAAGAGGACGCCCTGCCATGCCTGGTCATGAGGAGGTGCTCGAAGGAGAGGCACGGCGCACAGGCAGAGCATGGCAGGGTTCCCACCAGCAAATCTCGTACACTGAACACCAGGATAATCAAAGACAGGAGGGACTCACAGACCACTGAAGTTGGGAGGCAATCCACATGTGGCCAGCGATAAAAGAGAACAAACGAGCGTGGATAACCAGTGAATACCTGAGACACACAGGTGGATGGATGGGGGAGGGAGCCCATGTCTGTGGGATGCTGGGGCCAGGAAGCCTGCTCTCCAGCCCTCACCATCTGGCCTCTGTGGGAGTCAGGAAGTGTCTGCACAGATGTTCGCCAGATGCAATGGGAAAACCAGGAGGCATCAGGTGGAGAGGCAGCCCCAGGGCACCTGGGCAACAGCCACAAGCTCTCAAACAGCACAGGAAGAAATCATGTCTTTATGCACACGTGTATGCATGTGTGGTATGTATGCATGGTGTGTGCACGTGTGCATTGTGTGTGGATGTGTGAGGTGTGTATGCATGGTGTGTGCACGTGTGCATTGTGTGTGGATGTGTGTGGTGTGTATGCATGGTGTGTGCACCTGTGCATTGTGTGTGTGCATGCGTGGTGGGTATGTATGGTGTGTGCACGTGTGATTGTGCATGCATGTATGGTGTGTATGCATGGTGTGTCATGTGTGCATTGTGTGTGGATGCATGTGTGGTGTGTATGCATGGTGTGCACGTGCATTGTGCATGCATGGTGTGTGCACGTGTGCACTGGTGTGTATGCATGGTGTGTGCACGTGTGCACTGTGTGTGGTGTATGCATGGTGTGTGCACATGTGCACTGTGTGTGTATGCATGGTGTGTGCACGTATGCACTGTGTGCATGCGTGTGTGGTGTGTGTGCATGTGTGCATGGCGTGTGCATACGTGTGCAGCAGCACCTGGTCCCGTCTCCAGTGCCCAGTAGCGTCACACGCACTTTGGTGCTTTATAAATGCATGGTCAGTGAGGCTGACAGCACCAAGCTGTCCCTTTACCATGACACCTGGAATAGTCACCTGTGATAAGCTATCACATAGGAAACATTTATTTTAAAATTTCATTCTCATTATTTTCTGTAATCTTGAGAGGTTCCAATCAACATTTATTGCCTTATTCTTTTTATCTCATTCCTTTTTGAATGTGTTTATCTCCTAAAATTTTATCTGTGATGGAGATGGGATGCCTGTGAATACAAAAGTTGCAGTGGTGGCACCAGGGTGGGGGGGTGCGGCCGGGGCCACCATGGTCTCCCCTGAGAGGGGGTGCTGTCTTAGGTGCCCCAAGAGGCCCTCGGGCAGCAAGCGTGGGGTGCTGCCAAAATACAGCTCCCCCTGGGTGGGCAGGACACATGTGGCCTCCTGGCAGACAGGTGCCTGGGTGAGCCCGCTGCTCCTGATTAGTCATGAATGGCACCTGGTCTGGGCGACAGTCACCCGCAGGAAGCCCTGAGCTGGCCACCATCACCCTGGGCAGTGGCTCCCGGGGTGCCAACAAGACCTGGGCCCCTTGTTCTTTGGTGCTGAGAGCCCCAGCTGAGGCTGTGGAGGAGGCCCTGGACCTGGTCTGGTGTCTGTCAGAGGCAGGTGCCCAGTCCTTTGACTTGCTTCTCTGAATTGTCATAATTGTGCTGGAATTGTGCCAGAAACTGGTAGCGATAACAGCTCCTGGAAGGCCTGTGGCTGCTGAGGGCTGCCTGGTCCCCCTCAGAACGGCCGGGGGAGCCTCTCCAGAAGCACCAGCTTTGTCTGCAGGTGGACGTTGAAGGGGGGCAGTTGGGTCAGGTTCAGACTCACACCTGTGGTCCCCACGACGCTGGCCAGGACCCGGTGTGTGTCCCTGTAGAGGGCCAGGAGCCCAGGGGCCGCCTCCATGAGGATGTGTGTGTATGCCAGCATGCCTGTCCCCGGCTGCACATCCTCCCTCTTGTCGTACCTGTGGGATGAGAGCTGGTGGTCCTGCCCAGGGCCCCCACATCACCCTGTCCCCCGCCCCCAAGGGGCCCTCACATGGCCTCTGGGAGGGCCGTGCTGTGTGTGGATCCTACCTCCAGGCGCTGTTGACTTGGAGAAACCGAGACACACCTGTCTGGGCGGCTGCCACGTCAATGTGCAGAAGGACATCTAGGAAAACCAGGCCTGCCGTCAGAGCCCAGCCCTGCAGTCGGAGCCACAGCAGTCCCCAGGCAGTGCCCCCAGCACCCACCTGTCTGGGGGGGCACCAGCTGGTGCAGCCTCTGCATTGCGACGCCACCTGGGTAGTTGAAATGGGACACATACAGGGCCGTGGCCGAGTAGGCGGCATTCACCACAAGGTGTCCGATCACAAGCAGAGACCCCGCTTTGTACAGCCAAGACTTTTTATAGTTATTCAGCCTGAAAAAAGAATGGTTACACATCATAGGCAGAACGTGGTGACAATAAAATTAATCTACCTACAAAACATACTAGGAGCATAACCTGCTGTTCAACTTCACCAGGTCATAACAAAGAGCTCACCACCAAATAAACAGAGTCAGTAACCCGTAAAAGTGGTTAAGATACTGCCTCAAGAATTGTCTGTGAAATTCTACCCAAGATGCCAATTTAAAATTTAGATGAGATTTTAAAATATATATATATTTTTGAGACAGAGTCTTGCTGTGTCACCCAGGCTGGAGTGCAGTGGCATGATCTCGGCTCACTGCAACCTCCGCCTCCCAGGCTCAAGTGATTCTCCTGCCTCAGCCTCCCAAGTAGCTGGGACTACCGGTGCACGCCACCATGCCCATCTAATTTTTGTATTTTTAGTAGAGACAGGCTTTCACTATGTTGGCCAGGCTAGTCTTGAACTCCTGACCTCGTGATCTGCCCGCCTCAGCCTCCCAAAGTGCTGAGATTACAGGCATGAGCCACTGCGCCCGGCCTAAAAATATATTTTCAAACAATCCCAAGGCTGAGATTACAGGCGTGAGCCACCGTGCCCGGCCTAAAAATATATTTTCAAACAATCCCAAGTGACTGTGTAGGTCAGAGTGCCACCCGCGCGGCCAAGCCCACTCCCAGCAGGTCTGAGTGAACTCTCTGGGACAGGGTGCCGCCGGTTCTCTCACGATCGACTATGCCAATCTCAGGATCCTACGGCAGAGTTAGCAGCTGCCAGAGAAGTGTGGCCCACGAAGATGAGGCTCTTTATTAGCTGGTCCTTAACGGAAAAGCTTGCCAACCCTGGTCTAAACGCCCTGAACCCCCGATCAAGACTCACTCTCTTCCAAACCCACCAGGCTCCTCGGAGCCCTCTTCTCCACAGGCCCTGCCCTTTGCTGTGGTTTGGATCTGCGTGCCCACCAAATCTCATGTCCAACTGTGATCCCCAATGCTGGAGGTGGGGCCTGCTGGGAGGTGACTGGGTCATGGAGGTGGAGCCCTCAGGAATGGATCAGTGCCATCCCCTCCATGCTGTTCTCCTCACACCGAGTGAGTTCTCGAGAGGTCTGCTTGTTTGAAAATGGGTGACGTCTCCCCCGTCCCTCTTCGTCCTGCTTTGGCCACATAAAAGCGTGCCCGCTTCCCTCTCGCCTTCCGCCATAATGGAAAGTTTTCCCAGGCCAGCCTGGAAGTTGAGCAGACACCAGTACCACGCTTCCCATACAGCCTGCGGAACCGCAAGCCAATGAAGCCTCCTCTTTATAAATTATCCAGTCTTAGGTGTTTCTTTACATCAGTGCGAGGGCAGACTAGTGCACCCCTGAACAATCTCTGGTGCGGTTTCTGAGCTCGAGGCCCCACCTAGGATGACCGCAGCCTCCTAAGTGCCTGCCCCAAAGAGCTCAGCACTGCCAGGGCGTTCGCCCTTCGTTCCTGCCCAAACCTGGAGTGGGCAGTCACTGCGCAAAGCTCGCAATCAGAAACCTTCCACCCCCAGGACTGTCTCAAGGCCCTGGGCCCTGACACCGCGGGAAACGTCCTGCTCTTGCTCCCAGGGTGGCTGGGCTGAGGACCTGACTTCGGAGGGGGCCTTGCTCTACCCTGCACCCCCTCATTTGGACTCCCCAAGTTTGTCCTCCTCCGGATAAGGCCGACTGGCACAGCGGGGGTCCTTGCATGGAGCAGCCCCTCACGCCCAGCACACCAGGCCTCAAAGACACAGAGCTGGGTCCAGTTCCCACTGGATCTTCTTCCCTGCTGGAAAAGCCTGTCACCGAATACAATCCATCTGCGCCGCTCTCCCCGTCTTTCCTACCCTCTTTTCCATGACTCCGGCTGGGGTCTGCTCCTCCTCCAGCCCTGAGCCGACCCGAGACGAGAGGGAGCCAAAGGCACAGAAAAGCAGAGGCAGAGCTCCCAGGAGCCCCCACTGAGGCGTGGCTACAGCAGCCGGAGGAGCCCCCAACCCAGGCACGGCCATGGCAGCCGGAGGAACCCCCAGCGAGGAACAGTCACGGCAGCCAGAGGAGCTCCCAGGCCCGAGGGCAGTGCGGGGCAGTCGGAGCTGGGGGGCACCGTCCCCTCCCTTGTAACAAGTGTCACCGGAAAGCACCTGACCGCTGCCTGAGATCAGGGACCGCATTGTGGGGCTTCCTCTCCAGCCAGAGTGGGCACCTCTCAATGCCCCAGGCCGCGGCCCTCCTGGCCTGCAGCCCTGCCGCCCCTCAATGCCCAGCGTGGCCTGAGTTGGCCTCCTGTTCCCATCAAGGCAGCAAACTCTGAACGGGCACAGAGCTGGCCAGCCTCAGCCCCGGGTCCTTCCCCAGCACCCACAGGGCCAGCAGTGATGGACTCTCCTGGGCCTGAGCCCCGGGTCCTTCCCCAGCACCCACAGGGCCCAGCAGTGATGGACTCTTCCTGGCTCCCTGAGGCTTGCGACACTGAGTGGCAGCCGCGCTCAGACCACCCCACCCTCAGCCCAGGCAGTGCCCTCCCCAGGCCCTGCCAGGCCCCCAGCTCCACCTCCATCACCTGCTGCCTGCAGTCCCTCCCCGCAGGAAGCCCCCTGCCCTCCACAGGACCTTGAGCCTGGGCCACGCTGGGCCCTCTGCACCCAGCCATAGGCACCTCCCTCACCATCCCCCTCTTCCAGCCAGATGAGCCGCCTTGACAAACGCCCTCAAGCCCGAGGCCCTGTCAGGATGGCCACGAACGCCATTCCTCTACCTGACCTGTTGCCCTCAGAGCCTCCCAGGCCTGGCTGCCCCTGCCCTCTGCCGCTGCTACCTATGTGAGCGTCCCTCTCCCATGACAGAGACTGGGACCGCTGGTGCATCACCATATGTGGACCAGTCACCAAATTAACCCAAGACAGAGACCACCTGAGCAAAGCCCTCTGTCAGCACAACGCCAGGCCGGTCCCATCCCATGCAGCCCTCAGGGAGGAGAGAGGACTGGGGTCACCCTCTTTTGACATAAGCGCCTAGTTCAACACACCCTGTGTTTATCTTAAAAAATAGCCCTGGTGGCTCACACCTGCAACCCCAGCACCAGCACTTTCAGAGGAGGAGGCAGGAGGATGGCTTAACCCCCTAGGAGTTGAGGGGTGCAGTAAGCCTCACTCCAGCCTGGGCGACAGAGCAAGACCCTGTTTCAAAAATTAAACACACACATACATCCCCCCAACAGTAAATCAGTGAACCTGTTTCCAATGAAACTATAAAAATGCATGTCACAAAAAGAGCACTCACAGGTAGGAGCAGCCTCTGGCAGCCGTGATGTTGAGCATGGGGAAGGCATAGATGATGAAGCGTAGCTCCTTGTGTGGCAGGAGGGAGTAGAGTGCCATGAAGCCCAGCGCCAGCACCGTCAGCGCGTGCGTCCTTCTGTCTACCAAGCCCAGGGGGACGAAGAGCAGGCTGCAGCCCAGGCCGCGGGGCAGGGCTGAGTAGAAGTACCACAGCAGCGGGGAGGTCTGCGGGCTGGGTTAAGGAGGCCACGCACCTGTCCACGCATGAGCCCATGGGCTGGGTGGCAGGGTCAAGGCGGAGAAGACGCTTGAAGACAGTTGTGCTGAGAGATGCAGCCTGGACCATGGCTCGTGTGCACAGACACCACTCAGGCCTCAGGCCCCTCCTAAAAGACAGAGCCCAGGCCACAGCTCGGGTGCACACATACCACTTGGGCGTCGGGCCCCCTCCAGGCAGGACCAAGGCAGCAAGGGCCACGGAACGTTCGGTCTCTGTACCCTTTTCTTCACTGTTAAAAACAGATGGTCGGCTGGGCGCAGTGGCTCATGTCTGTAATCCCAGCACTTTGGGAGGCCAAGGTGGGTAGATCACGAGGTAAAGAGATCGAGACCATCCTGGCCAACATGGTGAAACCCTGTCTCTACTACAAATACAAAAATTTAGCTGGGCATGGTGGCATGTGCCTGTAATCCCGGCTACTCAGGAGGCTGAGGCAGGAGAATCACTTGAACCAGGGAGTTGGAGGTTGCAGTGAGCCGAGATCATGCCACTGTACTCCAACCTGGCGACAGAGTGAGACTCTGTCTCAAAAAAAAAAAAAAACCAAAAAACAAAAAACAGACGGTCACGGGTGACACACGTTGGGGATTCGTTATGCTGTTCCATCTATGCGTGTACGTTTGACATAATTCCTAAGAAAGCGCTTTTTAAATGCAGATTGTCCGGGCCGGGCGTGGTGGCTCACACCTGTAATCCCAGCACTTTGGGAGGCCGAGGCAGGTGGATTACCTGAGTTCGAGAGTTCAAGATCAGCCTGACCAACATGGTAAAACCCCGTCTCTACTAAAAATACAAAAATTAGCCAGGCGTGGTGGCGTGCGCCTATAGTCCCAGCTACTCATGAGGCTGAGGCAGGAGAATTGCTTGAACCAGGGAGGTGGAGGTTGCAGTGAGCCGAGATCACACCACTGTACTCCAGCCTGGGCGACAGAGCGAGACTCAGTCTCAAAAAAAAAAAAAAAAAAAAAGCAGATTGTCCGAGGAGCAGAGGAGAGGCTGGGGTAATCTGGGGCAGGGCTGTTTCCAGCCCTCAGGCTGTTTCCTGGCTGAGAGAGGGCAGCCAGGACCTCACCTCCCATGGCCAGCATTTCCCAGGAGCAAGTGGGAGGGAGGGGCTCCATCCTGACCCTGCAGCCACGCTGCACAGAAGGGAGAAGCAGCTGCTTCCACTGCCCACGGAGGCCCAGGAGATGTGGCTGGGGGTCCCACCCATCGCCCTCCTGCACGGACACTGAAGGATACCCCCCAGTTGGAGCTTTTGTTCAGGACAGTGTTGTACCAAAGCACCTTTCCTTCCGGCCAAGTGAGCTGCCGCCAAAAATAAGAGTCCACAGCAACCGTCAGTCCTGACAAAATAAAATACAGTTTCTTAGTCGCAAACACAGCCATCAGTAAACATCCCGCCACAATGCAGCCCCCATCACTACAGAAACTACAAGCTGCTTTCATATAAAAGAGGTTGGGCTGGGTGGGAAGATTGCTGGAGCCTAGGAGTTCAAGGTTGCAGTGGGCCATGATCACGCCACTGCACTCCATCCTGGGTGACAGAGCAAGACTATCTCTAAAACAAAAAAAGAAAAAAGACACCAACTGTGTCGAGGACACCACTGCCCAGAACCACCGCCTGGCGCAGGGACAAGCCGCCCTCCACTCTTGTGGCCTCCCCCAGCCCAAGGACAAGGGACAGACCAGTGAACAGGGGCTCCTAAGGCGCACGGTGGGTCCCCCTGGAGATCCCCGGGCAGGGGGCTTAGGATCGAAATGTTTTAACACTGCTAAAGTTAGGGTCATTTTATTTCATGGGGATGAAAACCTCCCAAATTTCTCTTGACCTTTGTAAAACAAGGCGAAACAAAATCCAGTTAGAAGCATCCCACAGCGACTGACTTACCTAAACAGAGGATCCCTGCTGGGATGGCGTGGCGAAGGGCTCTGACTACAGAAACCTTTCGGTTGCCCAAGGCCAGCAGCAGCAGGAGGCCCAGGAACAGGCACAGCTCCGCCCTGAACACGATGATGGCGAAGGCTGACAGCCAGATGAAGCGGGCCCACTCGTGCTGCAGCCAGGCCGCGAGGGCCAGCAGGACTGCAAGACAGTGCGGGAGGGGTGCTCGTCAAGACACAGGGCCCACCTGGCCCAGAAAACACCCGGGGAAGTGAAGGGTGACTCCTTTTCCTGTTATAAAAGCCACACAAATATCCCAGAAAACAAACTGCTCAGAGCCGCCCCCCGCACCTATGCTGTTGGCCAGGAAGTGTGTCCCAACCCAGCATGGAAAACAAAGAGCCTGGTTTCAGGTCACAGACCATCCTGAGGAACCCAGTGGGGAATGGCCATTACGGGGGAGGCACTGCCATCAGCTGCACAGCCCGACTCAGGGGAGCCCCTGCCCAGCACCGCGGGTGTGCAGGCCCGGCCAGCAGCTACGTACCTACAGGCAGGGCCAGCACATTGGGCAGTGTCCGCGTGCAGTAGAACATCAGGTGGAACTGCATGGCCGTCACCCAGCAGAACATGGTGGCCACCATGGCCCCAAAGTGCCGTCTCACTTCCTTTTGTAACGTCCAGAGTCCAAAAATCACGCCGAGTCCGAGCACTCCTCTAACTAAACAAAGACAGTGACAGCACCTGAGCCTGCAGTGGAGGAGTATCCAGTGGGGCCTCCTACATGGGGCCTCCTACATGGGTCCTTCTACACAGATCTTTCTATATGGATTTTTCTATGCTGCTGCAATGCCAGCTGACGGCTACGTCAGGCAAAGCAGCCTTGAGGGCATTGTCTCCATGTTGAAAACAGACGACTGGCCCCAGGCCCCCTGCACTCCTGTCGGGAACTGAGGACCCTTGCGGGGGCTGCTCTCTGAAGCATGAGGGAGGACACACAACTTGGGGGTGCCACGAGCTGAGCCCTACACTAAACCAGAGACCCCACCAGGCTGTGGCATCTCCAGGGGCAATGTTTGCAAAGGCCAGGCTCAGACCTTGCTCTAACCAGCAGCCATGAGGAGGTGGGACGTGGCACGAACACAGGCTCCCAGGCAGGAAGGGGGTCAGGACCCCTCTCCCCATTTGACAGCAGGAGCCACCTCTGGGCTGGTGGTCTGATGAGGAGGTGGTGAGGGGGCAGGTGTGCCCAGGACAGTACCCAGCTGACCACACATCCTCACCGTGGACCGGCCTGTCAGCCGCTGGCAAGAGAGACTGAAAACAGGAAGAAAAATGAACTTCTGGGTGGCTCTTGCTACCTTTCCAGAAGGCCAGAGGAACTTCAAAGCCATGTGAGAAGCAACTGGGTCCAGGCAGCTGTGGGGGCCAATGGGCAGAGATACCCAGGCACTGCCAAGGGGGCCACAGATGTCTGAGGGCTGGACCTGCTGTTCCCAGAATACCCCATGTGCATACCAGGCATTTTCTTTTCACTGATTGCTGGATTCGGACGGCAAATGTCTTTTTTTTTTCTTTTTAAGGACAGAGTTTCCCTCTGTTGCTCGGGCTGGAGTGCAGTGGCATAATCTCGGCTCACTGCAACCTCTGCCTTCCGGGTTCAAGCAATTCTCCTACCTCAGCCTCCGGAGTAGCTGGGATTATAGGCGCATGCCAACACGCCCGGCTAATTTTTGTATTTTTAGTAGAGACAAGGTTTCCCATGTTGGCCAGGATGGTCTCAAATTCCTGACCTCAGGTGATCCCCCCGCCTCGGCCTCCCAAAGTGCTGGGATTACAGGCGTGAGCCACCGTGCCCAGCCTGAATGTCTTAATAGGACATTTTTCACTGATACTCATGAGTGGGCCTGGCTCCAGCTGCTGTATTTTTGGTGCTGGAATTTCCCCTGGGCTTTTAAACAATTCACAGACCCCGGCAAAGCTCCGCTTCCCCTTTTCCCCATCAGGTCCATCCCCTGCGTCTCTTCTGTTGGTTTTCCATCTTCCCAAATGCCCAACAATCTCAACCCTGTGCCCAACAAAGGTAGCCTCGGCCCCAGGATCAGCCTTGGCCGCGGGATCACCCTCAGCCCCGGGATCAGCCTCGGCCGCGGGATCACCCTCGGCCCCGGGATCAGCCTCGGCCCCGGGATCAGCCTCGGCCCCGGGATCACCCTCGGCCCCGGGATCAGCCTCGGCCCCGGGATCACCCTCGGCCCCGAGATCACCCTCGGCCCCGGGATCACCCTCGGCCCCAGGATGACATGCTCTTCATCCAGAGACGAAGGATTTTGGCCTGTGGCAGGGGCTGGGGGGGCACTAGCAATTCCAGGTCACCTTAGTGGGATCAGGAAGGACACAGGGTGGGCTCCCGTTCACCAGCTGAAGCTGCAGCCCTCCAAGGTTCTGTCCAGCTGGAGTCCGCCCAGCTCTGCCCAACCGCCCAACCTCTTGCTGCCACCCCTGGAATAAGCAGAAGCTTCCAAGGGAATGTGGACTCAGCCCCAGAATTGCCTGTGGACTTCCTTTCCCTGGCTCGTGGCCCCCCAACTCCTCCCCATCTGGGGCTTCCTGATGCCTCTACAGGACATGCACGACTTGTCCAGCTGTCCCCGTGCCATGGTGGGTTTCCGTTCCCAATCTGCCCCTTCAAGAAGCAGAACTGCTCCTTCCCCAGGAACGTGCTGCTTCTTAAAGCTCTCCACGCAAGCTGGACTGACTCGCTGGAAGCATGTCTGGGTATTAAAAGCAATAAAAGTGTACTGCAATGAAAAAGTGGTGATTGCTGACTTCAAAAACTCAGGTTGTGTGACTGGGCATGGTGGCTCATGCCTGTAATCCCAGCACTGTGGAAGGCTGAGGTGGGACAATCACTTGAGCCCAGGAGTTCAAAGCTGTAGTGAGCTATGATTGCACCACTGCACTTCAGCCTAGGTGACACAGCAAGGCCCTGTCTCAAAAAAGAAAAAAAAATCGGTTTTCAGAACAATATGTACAAAACGTTCTAATTTTTTTTTTTAAAGTCCTCATGTGGGCACAGAGAAAGACCCAGGATTTGCACACAGGCCCTGCAGTGGCGGCCTCTGGGAATGTGAGGTTTCTGTTTGTAACGTTCCCCAAGGCAAATGGTGCTGCTTCTGCAGGAATAAAGGCTGTTGACCCCATGGGGGCTTGCCAGGTGAGGCGGGAGCAGCAGGCTCAGGTGGCGAGAGCTGCCTCACAGGCAGTCGGCATTTCTCTTGTACCTGCCGTCACCCCTAATTTCAGTCAAGAGTGTGGAGGCACAGAGGGGCTGACTCAGACGTCCCAGGCCTGACCTGAGCGCCTGCTCTGAGCCTCCATGCCACAGTGATCGAGGGCAGGCAAGACTGTAACAGACAGCGTTCCTGGGCAGGAGGGACCGTGGCCTCACTGAGGTCACCCGATGACACCACAGTCCCTCACTCCCTCCTCCTTTGTTGAAGACCCCCTTACCTATTAGCTGAGAGTAAAACTTGGACATTTCTAACAGCGAAAGCACGTAAACCGCGGGGCTGGAGAACACTGCAATCACCACTGGCCCAAGGAACGTCCTGGGGACGACTCCGGGGAACTCGAGATGGTCGTACTGTGAGGAGAAGGGCAGGTCAGTGCACCGGGGCCCTGCCAGCTGGTAACATGAGGTTTTCCCCAAAGACAGCAGGGGCCCCTCACCTGCTCCAGGTCTTGCCAGTGGTAGAGCAGGTCATGTGTGGCCTGCAGGTTGAAGCTCTCCTCCACTTTGGTGTAGGGACAGATGACCAGGTGGACAGTGGCTACGGCCACCAGCAGCCCCAGCAGCAGGGGCCGCCTGCCTGATGACCCCTTTCCAGCCATTCCAGGCTTTCAGCTTCACGTACCTTCACAGGCCAACAGTGCGAGACACCAGCCGTTAGCACTGCCACTCCACGCATGCTGGAAAAGTGGAAACAGATTCCTGAGGATCGAAAGTCACTCTTGCGCTCACGTTTGGGAGATCGGGGTAAAGGGTTAGCAGGAATTCTCTGAACTACTGTCTTAGTCGCACTACTACAAATCTGAAAACGCATCAAGATGGAAAGTTTGGAGAAAAAATCACACTTGAGAAGCTTTCATACTGTAACCAGTGATGTGACACTTCCAGCTCTGTGAATGTTTTTCTGGGGAGAAGGATCTCAGTCGCAGAACCCTGAGTCTGACCAGGCCTGGGCCACGAGGGCAATGGAGGGTGGTAAATGGCCCCTGCCCCCCAGTCTAAATCTGGCAGGAGAGTCAGCAAAACCCAGGCTTGGCCCCGAGGGAACCGGCTGAAGAAGACGGAATGGGAGGCTGAGGGGTGCCGGTTAGCTGGGTGGGAGGCATCAAGCTGGAGGGTGGCGGACAGGGGCCCCGGGAGGGCAAGAAACTGAACGTAGTACAGCTGCCGGGACACACGGCTCGAATGGCCAGCAAAGCCCCCGCTCCCAGGAATGGTGGGATGGGGCTGTGGACGCCTGCGCCGAACCCCACCCTGGGGGCTGGGAGAAGCCATGGCCGGCTTTCCCAAAGGTGGCACCACACTGGCCATGAGCCTGCATGTGAGCCTGGGAAGACTGGCAATGGGTCCCCCAAACACTAACAGGACAACCTCAGGGGCCCGTGGCACGGAGCTTCCTGAGAGGCCAGCAACATGTCCAGCTGCTACACGTGAGAGACCGAGGGAGGGGAGGGGGCAAATTCTTCACGTTTCTGGCTTCTTTTAAAACAGGTTTGATTTTATTCAATCCAAACCAGAAGGGCCAGAAGCAAAGGGAGAGAGAACCCCAGGGCTTACCATTTATTAAAACTACTTAAAAAAATTTTTTTAAGAGACAGCATCTTACTCTGTCACCCAAGCTGGAGTGCAGTGGCGTGATCATGGCTCACTGCAGCCTCAAACTCCTGGGATCCTTTTGCCTGAGCCTCCTGAGTAGCCGCAGCTACAGGTGTGGGTCACCACACTCAGTTTTCTTATTTTTTGTAAAGACAGGGTCTTGCTTTGTAGCCCAGGCTGGTATGGAATTCCTGGCTTCAAGCTATCTTCCTACCTTGGCCTCCTGAAGTATTGGGATTACAGGCGTGGGCCACCATGCCCAGCCAAAACTATCTTTTGATCAAACGGAGAGTTAAGAAGTGTACAAAGATGGCAACCAAAGGAAAATCTGTAGATTAGAAGGAAGGGGAACCCTATTTGATATGGTGTGCAGGGGGTGGAGAGAAAGAAAAAAGAAAGCTTTAATAATTTTACGACTGAAATGGTATGCAGTTCTCTCCTTTGCCAAATATAAAAACCTGGGGCCGGATGCAGTGGCTCATTCCCGTAATCCCAGCTCTTCGGGAGGCTGAGGTGGGTGGATCACGAGGTCAGCAGATCAAGACCATCCCGGCCAACATGGTGAAACCCTGTCTCTACTAAAAATACAAAAATTAGCTGGACATGGTAGTGCACGCCTATAATCCCAGCTACTCGGGAGGCTAAGGCAGGAGAATCGCTTGAGCCCAGGAGGCAGAGGCCGCAGTGAGCCGAGATCACACCACTGAAATCCAGTCTGGGCCACAGAGCGTGACTCCATCTCAGAAATAAATAAATAAATAATAAAAAATTTAAAAAAATAAACTTGGTATCAAACAAAGAGAAAGGTCGAAGGACTAGGTTAGGAATCACTAACTGAGGGAGGGCCCACTCAGCTGTCTCCCACTTGCTAAGACACAAGCTTTTTGACGGTGGGGGGTTTTTGATGCTGGATGATTTTTCCCACCAGCGCAGCCTCAGCACCAAGGGCAGAGGCCAGCCGCTGTGGCCTGAAGGCTGCCTCACTGCCACCTCCCCTGCTGGACTCATCCTGCGGGCAGGACTTGCTTGGTGGACTCACTGCTGAATCAGCAAAGCCTGCCGCGCAGGAGGCACTCGACAAGGCTGCTGAAGAAGAAATCGGTAAAAACTCCTACACGGGGATCTCATCACACCAGCTCACGTGCTTATTAAAAATATGTTCCAGCAGCCGGGAGCGGTGGCTCATTCCTGTAATCCCAGCACTTTGGGAGGCTGAGGCGGGTGGATTACAAGGTCAAGAGATCGAGACCAGCTTGGCCAACATGGTAAAACCCTGTCTCTACTAAAAATACAAAAAAATTAGCTGGGGTGGTGGCGAGTAGTCCCAGCTACTTGGGAGGCTGAGGCAGGAGAATGGCGTGAACCCAGGAGGTGGAGCTTGCAGTGAGCCGAGATCGCGCCACTGCACTCCTGCCTGGGCGACAGAGCAAGACTCCATCTCAAAAATAAATAAATAAATTAATTAAATTAAATAAAAATATGTTCCAACGGCCGGGCGTGGTGGCTCATGCCTGTAATCCCAACACTTTGGGAGGCTGAGGTGGGTGGATCACGAGGTCAAGAGATAGAGACCAGCTTGGCCAACATGATAAAACCCCATCTCTACTAAAAATACAAAAATTAGCTGCGTGTGGTGGCGGGTGCCTGTAGTCCCAGCTACTTGGGAGGCTGAGGCAGGAGAATCGCTTGAACCTGGGAGGCAGAGGTTGCAGTGAGTGGAAATTGCGCCACTGCACTCCAGCCTGGCGAGCAAGTGAGACTCCATCTCAAACAAAAAATATGTTCGTGCTTTGATTTCCATAGGGGATGACAGAACACTCACACATGACTTCCTGCTTCTCTCACTATCATGAGAGAAAAAAATTAGTTTAAAGAACAGAGGCTGGGCACGGTGGCTCACGCCTGTAATCCCAGCACTTTGGGAGGCTGAGGTGGGTGGATCACAAGGTCAGGAATTCAAGACCAGCCTAGCCAGCATGGTGAAACCGCATCTCTACTAAAAATACAAAAATTAGCTGGGCATGGTGATGTGCGCATGTAATCCCAACTACTTGGAAGGCAGAGGCAGGAGAATTGCTTGAACTTGGGAGGAGGTTGCAGCAAGCCAAGATCGCACCACTGTACTCCAGCCTGGACAACAGAGCCATACTCCGTCTCAAAAAAAAAAAGAAATAGGAAGCAAGCCGGATGTGTTGGCTCACGCCTGTAATTCCAGCTACTCAGGAGTTCAAGACCAACCTGGGCTACAGAGCCAGACCCCATCTCCACAAAAATAATCCCAGCTACTCAGGAAGCTGACATGGGGCGGACTGCTTGAGGCCCGGAGTTCAAGACCAACTTGGGCTACATCATGAGACCCCATTTCTAAAAATAAAAAATAAAACTGAACGGGGAGCATCTACGTGCCAAGATGTGGGAGGTGCACACAGCAAGTGCGCTTGGCAGTCCCCCCGAACCCCACTCCACACCTCTCCACCCAGGGGATTTCCCCAGCAAGGAAGAGTTCAGCTGTGGAGTGAAAACATTACGTGCTGACTCTGACACTCCTGGCGGGCCCCCAGCACCTCCTCGGACCCAACAAGGTGTGCCTTCTGCTGATGACCAGCACAGCTCACTTTCGAAGGCATGAGAAGACCAAGGGTGAGTCTGGATTCTCTGCCAGGAGCACGGGAAGACCAAGTCGACACCAGCAAGCACGAAAACCACGACGAACCCCCCACCAGGCGAGGGTGAATGGACACTGTCCTGCACTAGCCCACTCTGCTGGGCAGCTGCTCAGCAGCTGTGGCTAATCTAAGTGACAGGTGCCTCGGGAGCATCCACAGGTTAAAACGGGCCCAGGCCATGACACTTTAAAATGGTAG
The DNA here is from genome assembly GCF_029281585.2 of Gorilla gorilla gorilla. Classification (NCBI taxonomy): domain Eukaryota; kingdom Metazoa; phylum Chordata; class Mammalia; order Primates; family Hominidae; genus Gorilla; species Gorilla gorilla. The sequence continues at coordinate 47,962,587 of NC_086018.1, forward strand.
TTTACAGAACAATGGCATCTCAGATTAGGGAATGACCTGCAAAGACCCTCTTGTCCCCATCAATCCAGATTTTAAGGCCTCTACCGAAATTGATCAAATCAGGCTAGGCATGGTGGCTCACGCCTGTAACCCTAGCACTTTGGGAGGCTGAGGCAGGCAGATCGCTTGAGGTCAGGAGTTCGAGACCAGCCTGGCCAACATGGTGAAACCCCGTCTCTACTAAAAATACAAAAATTAGCCGGACCTGGTGGTGGGTGCCTGTAATCCCAACTTAGGAGGCTGAGGCAGCAGAATCACAGGAACCTGGAAGGCGGAGCTTGCAGTGAGCTGAGATCGCGCTACTGCACTCCAGCCTGGGCGACAAAGTGAGACTCCGTCTCAAAAAAACAGAAAAGAAACTGGTCAAATCAGATGTTGCTATTTTTTTTTTTTTTAATGTGCAGTGTTATCTGCACTCCTTCCTTCCACAGGCAGGAGTTCTCTGAAATCCAGACGCTGCACGTTTTATTTCCCCTAATTTAAACCAGGGGTTCCTGAACATGAGCGAGTGTTCATCACCTCAAGCGCCTGTAGAAATGCAGATCCCCAGCCCCCAGAGACCCTAAGTGGACCCCAGCCCCAGCTGGAAAGTCCAGCCCCCAGGTGAAAAACCCATCCCCCAGGTGAGAGGTCCAGCCCCAGGGTGAGAGGTCCAGCCCCAGGTGGGAGGTCCGGCCCCAGGTGAGGAGCCCGGCCCCAGGTGAGAGGTCGGGCCCCCGGACGAGAGGTCCGGCCCCCGGGTGAGAGGTCCAGCCCCAGCTGAGAGGTCCGGCCCCAGGTGAGGAGCCCGGCTCCAAGCGAGAGGTCCGGCCCCCGGGTGAGAGGTCCGGCCCCCAGGTGACAGGTCTGGCCCCCAGGTGACAGGTCCAGCCCCAGGTGAGGAGCCCGGCCCCAAATGAGGGGTGCAGCCCCAGGTAAGGAGCACGGGGCTGTGACGCGTGGACATGCGCGGTGAGGCCTCAGGAATCCAGCGCCAGCGCCAGCTCGGGTCGCGCCCTCGCCCGCCTCCTCCCTGGTCTCGCCGCGCGCCCGCCTGAAGGCCCCGGTCGCGGCAGCGCGCACTGACCTCCGCAGCTCCCGGCGGCGTCCTTCGAAGCGCGGCTGCCTGGGCCAGCCTAGCCAGGAAGCGGGACGGCGGAAACAGAACAGAGCCCGAATCTAAAGTCCTTGCCCGAATCTAAAGTGGCTACCGCAGCCCCGGCAGCTACGGCCGCAGAGACCCTCTGTGCCCTGAGTAAAGATGGCCGCCGCGGGCTGCGCGCGAGGGGCGGGGAGCCGGAGGCGGGGTCGGACCTGCACGCCCCGCCCCTGGCCTCCGGGCGGACGCTGATCCGGGGCCTTCCCATTGGTCGCCTCTCGTGGCGAGCTCGGATTGGGCCACATCAGGCCGGGGCGGGTCCCATCGACCAATAGCGGCGCGGGGCTGGCGGGTGGGGCGGGGCCTCGCCGGCGCCGTCAAGTAGCCTGGGGGACCGGCCGGCGCGGCTCGGAGCGGGTGGGCGGCCGGGAGGCCGGAGCAGCACGGCTGCAGGACCTGGAGCTCCGGCTGCGTCTTCCCGCAGCGCTACCCGCCATGCGCCTGCCGCGCCGGGCCGCGCTGGGGCTCCTGCCGCTTCTGCTGCTGCTGCCGCCCGCGCCGGAGGCCGCCAAAAAGCCGACGCCCTGCCACCGGTGCCGGGGGCTGGTGGACAAGTTTAACCAGGTGGGAAGGGGCCGGGCGGGGTCAACCTTGGGCCCGGGGTCCCCCTCACCCTGGATCCGGGGTCGCCCCACCTTGGGCCCGGGGTCGCCCTCACCCTGGATCCGGGGTCCCCTTCACCCTAGACCCGGGGTCCCCCTCACCCTGGATTCGGGGTCGCCCCCACCGTGGGCCCGGGGTCCCCCTCACCGTCGATCCAGAGTCCCTCCACCGTGGTCCTGGAGTCCCCCTCACTCTTGACCCGGATCCACCCCCACCGTGGAACCAGGGTCGACGCCACCGTGGGCCTGGAGTCCCCTCACCCTCACCTGGGGTCGCCCCCACCCTGGACCCGGGGTCAGGTGGTACCAAGCACTATGGGCGCTGTCTCCTCGCAGGGGATGGTGGACACCGCAAAGAAGAACTTTGGCGGCGGGAACACGGCTTGGGAGGAAAAGACGCTGTCCAAGTACGAGTCCAGGTGGGTGCCCTGGAGCACCCTTGTGGGTCTTGGCCTGGCGCTGTCCTGGGAAGCCGTGTCCTGCCTTTGGTGCCTGTGTTAATGACAGGGAGACAGAACAGCCCCCGAGGCACCAGTCACCCGTCCGAGTCGCCTCGGCTTCTCCCTGAGGACTAATGGCTGGCCCCTCTCTGGCCTTCCAGCTTCTGCTCTGGTCCCAAACCCCTCAACAGACAGTGGCTTTTCAAAATGTAAACTGGAACACCAGCCCCACTTGTGGGAACCGCTCCTGGCTTCCCCTGACAGTGGGGTCCCCTTATTCTCTGTGCCCGGAGTCCTGGCTCCCTGGCCCCTGCACCCAGGTTGGCGTATTGGTTCGGATTTTTCTTCACTGCCTTGGAGGCGCTGACGGTGGGCCCGTGTGGGCCTGTGTTTCAGCGAGATTCGCCTGCTGGAGATCCTGGAGGGGCTGTGCGAGAGCAGCGACTTCGAATGCAACCAGATGCTAGAGGCGCAGGAGGAGCACCTGGAGGCCTGGTGGCTGCAGCTGTGAGTGCCTTAAAACCTCTTAGAAGATACTTTTTATTTTCCAACTTAGAATTTGAAATAACCTCAGACTTAGAAAGGTACAGGAACAGTATGGAGCTCCCACCTGCCTCGCACCCACCTTACCCCTGCATTACCGTTTTTTATCACCAGAGTCAGCGATCAAAACCAGGAAATTAAGGAGAAGATTCTGTCCACACCTAGACTCTTGCTTCCTGGACCTTACAATACTCTAGAGCATATGTTACGTTCAGCTGCATGTTTGTTTTAAAGAACCGTGTCTGCTGGGATTCAGTGAATGTTTTCCTCCATCCTCAGGAAGAGCGAATATCCTGACTTATTCGAGTGGTTTTGTGTGAAGACACTGAAAGTGTGCTGCTCTCCAGGAACCTACGGTCCCGACTGTCTCGGTGCGTTTCTCCTCAGGGAAATCCCATCTCCTACGTCACTTCCCCTCTTCTTCTCATGATTCTTGGGAGGTAAAAGCACAGAGGGGACCTGGGGTGCATCAGCTTTCTGTAGGGTCTGGGACCCTGCCGGATGGCTGCCTCCCCCATCCCCAGCACAGCTTGGAGCACTTTGCACCCTCTGGCTGCAGCCTCACCACTAACCTCACGCTTTAGCGTAAAACTCTGAGTATGTCGTCCCAGCTGTGCTGTTAATTCAGGGGTTCACAGACTCAGGTTGTTCACAGCTGAGTCCACTCACCTGAGAGTCTGTCCTGACTGACCTGTCCAGGTGCTTCTCCCGGTGTGCACAGAGGTGACTACACCACAGCTTCTGTGGCTGCCATTGCAGAGAGCCAGGGCACTGGGTGTCTATCAGGCTGGGCACATGGCCTTGAGCCCCAATGGGTGCCGAGGGACAGGGCTCTTCTGTGAAGAAGTGTGCATTGAAACTGAAGTCACAGTTTACTGTTTATAAAAGCCAATCACGTGGTCAAGCGAGATCAGGTAGCAGAAGTTTCAGGTTCAGACCCCCCACCCGCCCACCATCAGCCTTCTGCCAGCCCCTGCTGCTGTCCCTGGCATGCACTGGAGGCCGCAGCTAATGTTCCCACTCTCCCTGCAGTCCCCGCGCCTGACGCGTCAGTGTCCCCATCACCATGTTTCAGCTGAGGCTGCCCAAAGCCACACAAAGTGCAGTCATGTGTAACGACCAGGCGTGTTCTGAGAAATGCGTCATTAGGCGACTTTGTCATGGTGCAAACATCACAGCGTGCACTCCACACGCCACACGCCTAGATGGTGCAGCCGCTCTGTACCTAGGCTGCCTGGCAGGCCCTGCTGCTCCCAGGCCGCACACCTGCACGGCTCGTGAGGGTCCTGAGTACTGTGGGCCATTTGGCACGTGGTAAGAATGTGTCACCTGAACACATCTAAACATAGAACAGGTAATGAGGCATATTGTGATGTCACTAGGCAATAAGAGCCGCTCAGCTTTAGTATCATCTTAGGGGACAGCTGTGCTATGCAGGGTCCCTTGTTGACCTAAACGTCATCATGCAGCACGTGGCCATAGTGAAGCCCAGGAGCCTGTGGCTTGCTCCACTCAGGCGATCCACCGCCAGCCCTGCAGACCCAGGAAATCAGTTTCCCCAAACACCCACTCCAAGCCTTCAGGCTCATGTATGTCCTCAGAATCGTACAGGGTTTGGGTGCCATGCGTTCTCTCCGTGTGAGAACACCCCACCGGTCACCACCAGGTGTGCTCTGAGCATGGTTTTGTGTCCCCCAAAGCGTGCCAGGGCGGATCCCAGAGGCCCTGCAGCGGGAATGGACACTGCAGCGGAGATGGGAGCAGACAGGGCGACGGGTCCTGCCGGTGCCACAGGGGGTACCAGGGCCCGCTGTGCACTGACTGCATGGACGGCTACTTCAGCTCGCTCCGGAATGAGACCCACAGCATCTGCACAGGTACGGGCTACGCCTGGGCTGGCCCCGGGGTTAAGGCGGGATGACAAGAGCCCCTTGCTGGAGCTGCCTGCCTAGATGGGAACAGGGGCCTGTTGATCTTTTAACCCCAGATGTCCAAGGAAGCTTCGGGGGCCCAGAAGGATGAATGAAAACATCAGAGGATAGAGGCAGAGGTTGTCAGGGGCACTTCCTGTCCCATAACAGCCCTCAGAAGGGAGAAGCTACTCACCTTTCCCTCTAGTTCAAGGTCCGCCCCGACCTTGAGTGGTGATGGGCCATGCAGTGCACAGGTCCTGGAGGTGCCGTGTGGGCCCCGCACCGGCCTAGAGAGCAGCATCTGTCAAATCCCCGCAGGCCGTTATGAGTGGCATCTTTCCAAAGGACGTTTTCTCCCTGGTTGTCACTGATATGTAGGAAAACTCTGAGTGTCTCGGACGTGAGTGTGTGGTTGGCCGGCAGCCCCTAGGCTATTCTGGGCAGACGGACCCATGGATCACCAGTCAGGACTGGCCTCTCCGATTGTTATGCCCCTCACAGTCAGGACTGGCCTCTCCGATTCTTACCCCCCTTGCTGTCTGTCTCTTGGATGTTGGCGTGGTGTGGGCCACGCATGGATCCGTGGCCGGAACACGCACACCCAGCCAGGCTATAGCTCCAGAGTATGGATAGCTGCCTTCTCTCCAGGTTATTAAACATTCCTTGGAGTCCTGGTTTGCTGAGAATTTTAAATTCATGGGCACTGAAAACCCCGTGTTGCTTTTCCCTCTTAAATTCCTCACTTTTAAACGAGCCTTGTCCCCAAGCTGCTACCTGAGAGTGGGGTTTGCACCCAGGCCCGCCTTTCCCTTCCAGCCTGTGACGAGTCCTGCAAGACGTGCTCGGGCCTGACCAACAGAGACTGCGGCGAGTGTGAAGTGGGCTGGGTGCTGGACGAGGGCGCCTGTGTGGGTGAGGAGCGGCCCGGGGGTGGAGGAGGGCGCCTGCGGGAGGCGTGGGGGGTGTGAGGGGGGGGCGGGAGGCGGGGGGGCGGGAGGCGGGGCGTGAGGCGGGGGGGGCGTGAGGTGTGGGGCTTGGGGTGTGGGGGGTGTGAGGTGTGGGGGGTGTGAGGCGTGGGGGCGGGAGGCGGGGGGGCGGGAGGCGGGGGGGCGGGAGGCGGGGGTGTGAGGTGGGGGCGTAAGGCGTGGGGGGTGTGAGGCGGGGGGGCAGGAGGCGTGGGGGCGGGAGGCGGGGCGTGAGGCAGGGGGGCGTGAGGTGTGGGGCTTGGGGTGTGGGGGCCGTGAGGTGTGGGGCCGTGAGGTGTGGGGGGCATGAGGTGTGGGGGCGCTCACTGTCTCACTCTCACACAATGTGTCGCCATCCTCATGGGGCGCCTGCCCCGGTTGGCACTGAGTGTCTAAGGACAGGGCCTGGCCATCGCCTCATCCCCTCCCCTGCCGCGTGGGGACTCCGAGGATGGCATTTGAGATGATTCCTCCTCAGGGGCTGCCCTCCTCCCTGCCCTTCCCCAGCCGGCCCTGGCCATGGGCTGTGTCAGGCCATGATGGGTCCTTCCCCGCTCCCTGGCCAGGCTGTCCTGGGCCGCTCACAGCTGTGCCGCTCTGTTCCAGATGTGGACGAGTGTGCGGCCGAGCCGCCTCCCTGCAGCGCTGCGCAGTTCTGTAAGAACGCCAACGGCTCCTACACGTGCGAAGGTGGGCCAGACGGGCGGGTCTGCACTCCGGGGTCTGCACTCCGGGGCCTGCCGGGTTCCGTTGCTGCCTTTGTCAACATTGATTTATGGCTTCTTAGCATCACTTCCATACATCCTGCCTGCTCTGAGAACACTTAGGGTGGCAAAGTAAGTCATAGGTATTTGCTGCAGGAAAATCAGAAAATTCAAGTAAGATGAAAAGAAAACAGTTAAAAACCCAGGAATTCCCTGGAGGGCGCACCCTGCTCGTGCCTCCACTGCTCGTGCCCCACCAGCGCCCCCGCAACGTGCCTTGCGTGACTTTCCGCAGCGCCTGTCGGGTGTTTTCCACTCAGCAGCTTGTTGTGAACGTCTCTGCGTCCTGTGGTTTCTCTGTCACGCTAATGATTTTGGAGCCATTATTTCATACTTTTACAACAATGTCTATTGCTGGACGTTTACGTCATAACAATTTTTCAACTTATAAACTGTGAATACTTGAAGGTAAACTTTTCACATTCCTTATGATTTTCTTTGGATTAATTTCCAAATCGCTCAGTCAAGGGAATGTGTCTTTTAGAGCCATAGTGCCCCAGAAAAGTTGTGCTGATCCCCAGTCCCAGCAGCAGGGAGGAGGCCACCTCTGCCCCGTGTGTGTGACAGCCCCAGGCAGTTTTCACTGTTGGGAGTGCAGACAGTGGGTCCCTCAGTGAGCCACTAATACTGGAAGCCATGCGAGAGGCTCTGGTTATTCTTAGGAAGCTCCTGGCAGGCTGGCAAACCAATGGTCACCGAGCTGGAGGTGGGTTTGTTTCTAGAATCTCTGTAGCACCCAGTTTCTCCCAAAGAGTTCCAAGCCAGGTGGTCTGCACCATGGCTCTCCAGGAGCACCTGCCGCACAGCAGGATGCGAGTCTGTGCTTTTGCCGGGAGACAGAGACAGATTGTTATAAAGTCACTTGGTGATGAATGAGGAGAAAACCCAAATCCTGGCGGCACTGGTGCCTTGTGCGTGTCGGGGTCTGACGGGCACTGGTGCCTTGTGCGTGTCGGGGTCTGACGGGCACTGGTGCCTTGTGCGTGTCGGGGTCTGATGCTGGCTCCCTGTTGCAGAGTGTGACTCCAGCTGTGTGGGCTGCACAGGGGAAGGCCCAGGAAACTGTAAAGAGTGTATCCCTGGCTACGCGAGGGAGCGCGGACAGTGTGCAGGTCAGTGATGGGGTCTGTGCTGGACGCTGGTGGACCCTTCCCAAGGGACCATGATGTGAATGGCCCCAGCAGGTACTGCCAGGGACGGGAAGCAGCTGAGACCCGTCCTGCAGACGTGGCTCCCCCAGGGTCACTGCGCACTCGCCCTGAGGTCCACATGAGACACAGAAGCAGTGGGGGTGGGGGCGGGCTCTGCATGGCCGACCCCGGTGTGGATGGCGCTGCTGCACCAGCCTCTCGCCGGTGGCCTCGTTCCCCAGGTCCACCGCCTCTGCTCTCCCTCCAGCTCCTGGGTGGCGCTTGCCCCGAGGCTTAAGGCCAGGCCTGCCATGGTTGTGGGCTGCCTGGGTGAGCCTGGGCGTGGCTGGAACCTGGTGGAGAAAGTGGGTTTCCTGGGCAGGCGCGGTGGCTCACGCCTGTAATCCAGCACTTTGGGAGGCTGAGGCGGGTGGATCACGAGGTCAGGAGATCGAGACCATCCTGGCTAACATGGTGAAACCCCATCTCTACTAAAAATACAAAGAATTAGTCGGGCGTGGTGGCGGGCGCCTGTAGTCCCAGCTACTCGGGGGGCTGAGGCAGCAGAATGGCTTGAACCCGGGAGGCGGAGCTTGCAGTGAGAGGAGATCGTGCCCCTGCACTCCAGCCTGGGCGACAGAGCGAGACTCCGCCTCAAAAAAAAAAAAAAAAGGAAAAGAAAGTGGGCTTCCTGGGCGCATGCTGGCCTTCCGGCCCCACCTGGAGGTCTCTTCTCTGCATTTTCTACCAGTTGAGGGCCCAACTTCGAGACGTGAAATTCTTCCCTCTCGAAGCCTTTCCTGACCTTTGCTCCTTTCTGTAACGTGACGTTTGTCATCGTTGTGATTTCTTTATGTGAATGAATCTGAATGAATGAATTTCATAATCCGCTGCGCGTCTGCTGAGTGAAGTAATTATGAAAACGGAGTCTTTTCATTTTAGATGTGGACGAGTGCTCACTAGCGGAAAAAGCCTGTGCGAAGAAAGACGAAAACTGCTACAATACTCCAGGGAGCTACGTCTGCGTGTGTCCTGACGGCTTCGAAGAAACGGAAGATGCCTGTGTGCCGCCGGCAGAGGCCGGTGAGTGGCACGGCTGCCCTCCACACAGGCTGCCCTCCCCTGGGCCGCAGGGCTTGCACGTAGACTGGCTGCTTGGTCTGAAATCCACACAGATGGTGGCCTTGAGATGGTGAGAGGGGGATTCCCGGAAGACAGGTGCATGACACCTCTGTGTGGGCACGCTTGCACAGAGAGGTACTGGCTTCCTGAGGATGAAGCCCCAGGTTCACAGCTCAAACGGAAGTTAAGGCGATGAAGGGGGAAGTCTCTGAAGCTCAGACCTTGGCGGGCGATGAGCAGAGGAGCAGACGCAGGAGAAGAGGCGGCTAAAGAGCTGGAAAAGTCATCCGGGGAAGCTGCCCAGGGTGCCGCAGAGACAGGGACAGGCAGGAAGTGGTGGAGGGCAAGTGGGTCCCCCATACCTGTTTCCTGGGGCTGCCTTACCAAGAACCAGGAACTTGGGGCTCCAGCAACAGAAATGTGCCGCTCACAGGAGCCAGAAGTCAGAGGCCCAGACGCAAGCAGGCTGCTTCCTTGGGAGGCTGGGCGGGCGCGTCTGTTCCGGGCCTCTGTCCTCGCCTGGGGACGCCACCTGCTCCCCGTGTCTTCACGTGGTCTCCATGCGGGTGTCTGTCTCTGTCCAAACCTCCCCTCTTTGTAAGGACACCAGTCACTAATGCCCTCATGTTAACCTGGCCAGTGGTAAAGACCCTAATACCAAACAAGGTCACAATCACAGGTACTGGGAGTAAAGACTTCAGCGTGTTTTGGGGGACATAAATCTGCCCGTGACAGTTCTCACAGAAGTCTAGAATATAGAGAGTGGGAAAGAAGCAGTGTTCAAGGAGATACTGGCTAAGGGTTTTTCAGAATGAATAAGGCACAATTCAGATTCCAGAAGCTGTTTCCTGAGCAGGACAAATAAAAGCAATTCCACATCTAGAAGCATCGTAGTAAACAGCAACAGCAAGACAGAACTGAGGGGTTGGCAGAGACGGACAGGCCAGAAGACAAGGCTGCCTGCTACCCCCTCGGTCCCCTCTGCCCTGGCGTGGCCCTGCCTCTTGCCCCTCCCTCCCCCAACCCTCGATCCCCTCTTGCCCCTCCCTCCCCCCACCCTCGATCCCCTCTTGCCCCTCCCTCCCCCCACCCTCGGTCCCCTCTTGCCCCTCCCTCCCCATACCACCCCCGGTCCCCTCTTGCCCCTCCCTCCCCATACCACCCCCGGTCCCCTCTTTCTCCTCCCTCCCCCCCACCCTCGGTCCCCTCTTGCCCCTCCCTCCCCCCACCCTCGGTCCCCTCTTGCCCCTCCCTCCCCATACCACCCCCGGTCCCCTCTTTCTCCTCCCTCCCCCCACCCTCGGTCCCCTCTTTCTCCTCCCTCCCCCCACCCCCCGTCCCCTCTTTCTCCTCCCTCCCCCCCACCCCCCGTCCCCTCTTTCTCCTCCCTCCCCCCACCCTCGGTCCCCTCTTGCCCCTCCCTCCCCCCACCCTCGGTCCCCTCTTGCCCCTCCCTCCCCCCACCCTCGGTCCCCTCTTGCCCCTCCCTCCCCATACCACCCCCGGTCCCCTCTTTCTCCTCCCTCCCCCCACCCCCCCTCCCCTCTTTCTCCTCCCTCCCCCCCACCCCCCGTCCCCTCTTTCTCCTCCCTCCCCCCACCCCCCGTCCCCTCTTTCTCCTCCCTCCCCCCACCCTCGGTCCCCTCTTTCTCCTCCCTCCCCCCACCCCCCGTCCCCTCTTTCTCCTCCCTCCCCCCACCCCCCGTCCCCTCTTTCTCCTCCCTCCCCCCACCCCCCGTCCCCTCTTTCTCCTCCCTCCCCCCACCCTCGGTCCCCTCTTTCTCCTCCCTCCCCCCACCCCCCGTCCCCTCTTTCTCCTCCCTCCCCCCCACCCCCCGTCCCCTCTTTCTCCTCCCTCCCCCCACCCTCGGTCCCCTCTTGCCCCTCCCTCCCCCCACCCTTGGTCCCCTCTTGCCCCTCCCTCCCCATACCACCCCCGGTCCCCTCTTTCTCCTCCCTCCCCCCACCCCCCCTCCCCTCTTTCTCCTCCGTCCCCCCCACCCCCCGTCCCCTCTTTCTCCTCCCTCCCCCCACCCCCCGTCCCCTCTTTCTCCTCCCTCCCCCCACTCCCGGTCCCCTCTTTCTCCTCCCTCCCCCCACCCCCAGTCCCCTCTTTCTCCTCCCTCCCCCCACCCCCGGTCCCCTCTTTCTCCTCCCTCCCCCCACTCCCGGTCCCCTCTTTCTCCTCCCTCCCCCCACCCCCGGTCCCCTCTTGTCCCTCCCTCCCCCCCTCGGTCCCCTCTTTCTCCTCCCGCCACCACCATTGTTCAGGCTCCCATTCTGCCAGGCCGCAAGGAACCCCTTGCCGCTCCCAACTCTGCATCCTCCACACCCACGGCAGCATGGGGGCTCTGAAATGCCGTCTGCCTCATCTCTCATCTGCTTTGTGGGAAACGGGGGTGTCCGAGCTGCCCTTGGATGGCTGTGTCCGGGGCCTTGAGCCAGGACTGGACGGGCAGGCCCTGCACATGCGCTGCTGTCCCGGGAAAGGCCTCATCCCCAGGGCCCTTTGTGCTCAGCTTTGACGACCTGTGCTTGTTTTCTGACAGAAGCCACAGAAGGAGAAAACCCGACACAGCTGCCCTCCCGCGAAGACCTGTAATGTGCCGGACTTACCCTTTAAATTATTCAGAAGGATGTCCTGTGGAAAATGTGGCCCTGAGGATGCCGTCTCCTGCAGCGGACAGCGGCGGGGAGAAGCTGCCTGCTCTCTAACGGTTGATTCTCATTTGTCCCTTAAACAGCTGCATTTCTTGGTTGTTCTTAAACAGACTTGTATATTTTGATACAGTTCTTTGTAATAAAATTGACCATTGTAGGTAATCAGGAGGAGAACGGGTGTGGGTTTGTCTCATTAATCAGGACGGACCTTTACCACTGAGTTTGCACCTGTCCTGCCAGAGCCGGGAGGTGACCAGGGCTGCCGAGGTCTGCAGAGGCAGCAGGTCCGGTCCTGGGTTGGTGGCTCTGCTGTCCCTGAACAGGGCTCACATGCCGCTTGGGGGAGGAGGGGAGGGCCCTGCCTTGGGCGAGAACCTGAAGACGTGGCTAGGTGGGTTTCAGGGGTCCAACCTATGGGCCCCTCTTCAGTGATTCAAAGGATGTACAAGCAGGGACCCTCAGGCAGGGGAAAAGCATCTTTGGGGGCTTCACTGGAGGAAACAGCCACTCACAAACCCCAGGGCCTGCCCGTTCCTCATCTGGGAATGAAGACACTGCAAGAAGAAAGCTGGCTGCGGGTGAGAGGCTGCAGGCTCTGGGAGCTCCATTCTGGGGGGCCACGGCCTCCTCCCTGGGCTCCTCATAGCCCCGAAGTCCCACTTGGCCTGGTCCCCACCACCCACTCCTCGGTCACACCGCCCCTCCTGTCGCCTCCCCCCCCAACCCCGCCGATGTCCCCCAGTGGTAGGTGGCTGTCCTGCTCCTGCCCTGGTCCCCCCTTCCCAGGCCGTGCACCATCCTGGCACTACTGACCCCCATGTCCACACTGTTCTGTACCCACGAACCCCATCTCAGTGCACCTATGCTCACTGGGCCCCAGGTGGTCACGCTTACCTGGGTATTGGAAGAGCCCCTGCGGTAGGACTCTGCCCCGTGGGTCCCTGGCCGGCAGAGGCAGCCACAGCCCACTTGGGCAGGCCGAGTAGTGCCTGGCCCTGCATCTTGCCTCTGGCTCTTCCTGAGTCAGTTGCACTCAGCAGCCTCACGGCCTCTCCCTTTCTCCCTCTAACCCTAGGCCAGGGTGCCCCAAATCCCTAGAGGGGGCACAGCTCAGCTTAGGCGAGGTGGGGGCTGCTCTTGTCCACTTCAGACCTCTCAGGCAGTCTCCGCTTCATGTGCTGATGGGACCACCTAGAGATGGGGTCCTGACGGTGCGACCAAGGGCAGAGGCCAGAGGGGCGGGGGCTGGGTGGGCCCTTGGGGGGCTCAGAAAGTGGGATCAGAGCATGGTGGAGAGTCCACAGGGATGGCCGTGGAAAGAAGTAGGGAAACACCAGCTGAGTCCCTGGGGGGGCCAAGCACCTGTCTCCCGTGGGAGGGTGGAGCCACCCACGGGTGGGTGGGAACTAGGCGACCCCAGCGGGAAGCCCAGAAGGCAGGCCCTGTCCCTGGGGGGTACCTGGGGGAGGAGGAGAGGGCGCAGCCAGGGAAGAGGACGCCCCAGGGGAGAAGAGGAGCCAGGCAGGGGCTGGCCCAGGGCCACCTTGTGCACCCTCACGTGCGTGGACAGCGGCGGTACAGGCGCCTCCCATGTCCCGCGCGTCCCTGCCCGGCTCAGACCTGCGGAGCCGCCATTGATCAGGTGGGACCGCGGCCGGGTCTGGGACCCCCGCCCCACCTTCCAGCCGGGACCTCTGTCCTGCTCCTGCCCTGGCCCCCCCTTCCCAGGCTGTGCACCGTCCTGGCACTACTGACCCGCATGTCCACGCTGGAGACGGCGACCCTCCTGGGCCCGGTGAGTCGAGGACGGGAGGTGAGGGGCTGCGGTTCCGGACGTTGGGAGCAGGACCCCGGGCGCGCATACCCACTTTGTCGCCAGTGAACCCTAGGGAGTCCTCGGAGGGGGTCGGGGCCAGGCCAGGAGAGGTCCCCGCGGGACACGGGGGACGAGGACTGGTGGGGGCGGTTGAGCAGGAATGGGGGACGACCCCGCAAGACCCTGCGGCAGGGCCGAGGCGAGGGCGCAGGCAGGGTCCTTGGGACCGCGGGGCTGGGGTCCACCTGCCCAGGTGCTTGAGGGGCGCCTGCGGGGCTGGGGCTGGGGCTGGGGCTGGGACCGGGAGCGCCGCCTCCTGGGGGGGCTCTGGCCCGCCCCTCTCCACGCGGCGCCCCCCGCGCCCCGCCCGCTCCCGCCGGACACAGCGGACCCTGCCTCGGATCGCGACCCCTGCCCGGGCCCAGCAGGTGGACCACGAGGCCGCGCGAGGTACCGCCCCTCGGAGCCGCCCGGCCTGGGCCGGGGACCGGGACGCGCGCGGCCAGCAGGTGGCGCTGTGGGACCGCCCTGCTCGGCCCGGCTCCCGGGACTCGGCCGGCCCCTGCCCGCTGCACCTGCCCCGTCACACCTCGAAGCTGCCGGGGCGTCTTTCTAAAAGGGGAACTTGGAAGAGGGAGGTTGGGGTGAACTGTGGACCTCCGCTGTCCTGGGCCCAGGCAGAGACCCTGCCATAGCCCTGGGTGAGCCCCACCCTCTGGGAGCCAGGACTGGGGTCTGCAGGGCCGAGAGGGCCTCCACTTTGGTTCCCAGACCCCGGCATCTTGCTTTGGCACATACGCAGGTCCTGGAGATGGCTTCCATCCCCACAGGGCACTCCTTGTCAGGCTAGAAGCTTCTAGAAGTGCCCCCTGGTCAAGCCCACCCCTGGCTTTGCTGTAAACGCGTCCCTTGGTCGAATGCAACAGACAGTGGGCGGGATCCGCAGGATGAGACGTTCTGTGAGCCAGCGGTTCTCAACAGGCAGCTGTTGTGTCCCCCAGGGGACAGGGGACCGCCTCTGGAGGTGCTGTGGGTTGTCACGACCTGGTGAGGAGTGCTTCTGCCAGGGCACAGGACACCCTGCCACAGAGGATGGCCCCCACCAGAGGACAAGCCAGCTCCCGCTGCCACCAAGGCAGACAGATGCTCACAGCAGTCCCTGGACAGCGGCCTGGACCTCAGCCAAGGCGTGTTAGACAGGGAGGCGGCCATGGTGTGAACGTGGGTCTGCTCTGGGAACACGAATCATGGGGTGGGGTCCGCGCAGGCCGGGACCACCTATGTGTGCTGCGTCCTGCTGTCCTGGATGTACCACATGCCCCTGAAGATGACCGTTGCCTGCTCAGCCTCATGACAGGGCCGGTCTAAAAGCCAGTGCCAGCGGGCAAGGCAGAGACACAGCCATGGGGCATCCCATGGCCAGGCTGTGCATCTCCACAGGGGCCCAGAACCACAGCAGGAGTCCTCGACGCAGGTACACACTGAGGATGGCATGGGCCTCCTCTGCACTGTGTTTGGGGAGGGTCTTCCACGGGCACTTGACCCTAACCCCCCCTTTACCACCCGTGCCTTTGGTCTGCGGAGTCAGATCGTAAGTAGCAGCCGGGACACCAGAGTTGGGCTTGGACGGCGGTGGAGCTGGTCCTGCTCTGTGCCTGTTCAGAGCTGTCCTTTTGTGTCCCCCAGTATTGGGTTGGAACAGAGTCCCCAGATGTGGAACATGCTGTTCCAGCTCCCAGAAGCCTTCCAGGTGCCGTGCGTCCTGGCGGGGGCTGCAAGAGGCAGCCACTTATCTGTCCTCTGCTTTGGAGGGGATTTTCTCGCTCAGGAGGGCCCAGTGTGCTCACCACGTCTTGGTCATCTAGTTTCATTAGTACAGCACCGTCGATAGAGGGGCCACTGTGACATCCTGGGGACATTCCTTCAGCTGGTGCCAGTCTCTGGATTATTGTGAGAGAGGGCAGGAACGTTACCATAGCCCTGGGGAGGAACTGAGTGTTTCCTGTTTTGAGTTCCAAGGCAGTGTGACTGATCTTCCTGCCAGACAGGAGATGGAGAAGAATGCGCACCCAGCAGTGGCCTCACCGCACACCTGGGGCTGGGGAGCCTTCTCTAGCAAAGGCACCACAACTAGCTGGGTTGTTTTTGCAACAGTCCACTCTCCTCCAGGACCCACCCACCTGCCTTTTGCAGTGGTCAGATTGGTGGAATAAAAGGAGATCCTTGGCCGGGCATGGTGGCTCACGCCACTGTATTCCTAGCACTTTGGGAGGCCAAGGTAAGTGGATCACCTGAGGTCAGGAGTTCGAGACCAGGAACATGGCAAAACCCCATCTCTACTAAAAATACAAAAATTAGCCAGGCACGGCGGCAGGCACCTGTAATCCCATCAACTCAGGAGGCTGAGGCAAGAGAACCGCTGGGACTCGAGAGGCGGAGGCTGCAGTGAGCCGAGATCCCTCTGCTGCACTCCAGTCTGGGAGACAGAGCGAGACTCTGTCTCAAAAAAAAAAAAAAAAAAAAAAGGAGATCCTTGCATCCTTTAGATCTTTAGATGTGTCCCTAGTTTCCCCCAGTTTTGATTTACTATTTTGGGTGGGGATTGTCACAGATTTGCACTGGACTTACCCATTATGATGGCCAAGGAAATGGTGTCTACCATCAAGAATGTTGGCTCCATCCGTCCTGTGACTGGGGAAATGACCCACTGGGTGAATGTGCAGACTCGAGGCTGGTGGATCAGACCTGGCCCGAATTCCACTGCTTCCCTGGCTCCTGTCAGCCCCTCGCTCTAACGGGAGCCATGAGGATGCTTCAGGCCTTCAGATGCCAGCATCGCTCAAACCCTGTGTCCAGCACTTCTGAAGATGTTTGCATATTTCCGTTGCACTGTGTCCGGTTACCGAGGTCGGCGGCCACAGGCCGTTTGGTGGTGGTGGCGGGCGGGGGCGGGGGCAGGGGGGCCAGAATCATCATGGTGCGGATTTGCCTTGGCGTTGCACATCTTCCTCTTAGGGACTCAGCCTTCACTTTAGTGAGATTTCTCTGGGTCAGAAACCCACTCAGGTCTAGAAACTGGGCAGCGTCATGACTTTTTATTTATTTATTTTTATTTATTTATTTGAGACGGAGTCTGGCTCTGTCACCCAGGCTGGAGTGCAGTGGCGCGATCTCGGCTCACTGCAAGCTCCACCTCCCGGGTTCACACTACTCTCCTGCCTCAGCCTCCCGAGTAGCTGGGACTACAGGCGCCTGCCACCACGCCCGGCTAATTTTTTGCATTTTTAGTAGAGACGGGGTCTTGCCGTGTTAGCCAGGATGGTCTCGATCTCCTGACCTCGTGATCCACCCACCTCGGCCTCCCAAAGTGCTGGGATTACAGGCGTGAGACACCGCGCCCGGCCCTATTTATGTATTTTTGAGACAGAATCTCACTCTGTAGCCCAGGCTGACAGTGCAGTGGCACGATCTTGGCTCACTACAGCCTCTGCCTCCCGGGTTCAAGTGATTCTCCTGCCTCAGCCTCCTGAGTAGCTGGGATTACAGGCATGCACCACCACGCCTGGCTAATTTTTGTATTTTTAGTAGAGATGGGGGTTTCACCACATTGGTCAGGCTGGTCTTGAACTCCTGACCTCGTGATCCGCCCACCTCGGCTTCCTAAAGGGCTGGGATTACAGGCGTGAGCCACCACGCCCGGCCTTATTTATCTATTTTCGAGAAAGAGTCTCTCTGTGTTGCCCAGGCTAGAGTGCAGTGGTGTGATCTCAGCTCACTGCAACCTCCGTCTCCCAGGTTTAAGCAATTCTCCTGCCTCAGCCTCCCGAGTAGCTGAGATTACAGGCACCTGCCACCACGCCCAGCTAACTGTTGTATTTTTAGTAGAGATGGGGTTTCACTATGTTGAGCAGGCTGCTCTTGAACTCCCGACCTCAAAGTGATCCACCTGCCTTGGCCTCGCAAAGTGCTGAGATTACAGGCTTGAGCCACCACGACCGGCCATGACTTTTTATTGGAGCGAGTGCCCTTGGCCTCCGCATCACACAACCCTGATTTATTTTGCTCCAACAAGCTGAGCAGTCTCTTGTGGGCTGCCTGTCCCTCTCCCAGGAACATGCTGTTCTATCAGCCACCTCCACAACCCCACGCAGCTCTGACCCTGGGCCCGCTCCAGCCCTGCAACTCATTAGAGAGCTAGCTGCCTTCACAGCCACTGATGGTCAAATGCTGCTGCCTGGCCATCACCCCCGTCCCTGTCAGCCAGTCCAGTGCTGTGACCATCCCCTGCTCTCGGTTCCAGAGGACAGCTGGGATCTGTGGTGTCACATGCCTTTCAGCCCCCGTCTGCGGTGGCTGTTCTGACATTCACCCCTCCTCACGTGTGTCCCACACTCCAGGAGCCTCTGGGCCGTGAAACAGAGCAGCAGAGGACACCGCCTCCTGGGGTCCTAGTCCTCAGAAAAGGGCCCACAACCCGTCAGCTCTCCGCCATCCACCGCATGCAGCTTATCTGGCTGGGCACAGCTTCGGGTCCCGGGCTCCTTCAAGCTGTGGCCCCTTTGTCACTGGGCCAGCATGTCCCCACCAGGATACACTGCAACTTAATCCCAGGAGGGTCTCGGGCAGGTCCTGGGTAATCCCAGGAGGGTATCGGGCAGGTCCTGGGGAGCCGGGGCAGGGGGCCAGCCTCTCCCACGGAGGAGGCACGGTTTGGAGACATCCTGTTTCTTCCCAGCCAGCACCGAGGCCCGGGCACAGCAGACCCCCGGGGGTGGGGTCACCTATTGGTGGCCCCTCTGGTCACCGAGTCTGTGCGTGTTCTCCTGGCCTCTCCATGCAGCCTTCTGTTGTTTTTCCAGAGCTTCAGGGGCGGGCACCAGCAGCCCCCCGAGGACACTGTTCTCAAGGTTGTGCCCCCTGGACTCTCACCCCGGGCTCACCCACCCCAAGAGTGCAGGCCCCTTCCCGTCGCGTCCACCGCCAGTGGTGCCCGCTGGACAGAGTGCCTTTGCCTGCATACCTCCCTGGCGCTGCCTGTCTGTGGCTGGCTCCAGAGTGGCAGGCGGTC
This sequence comes from Gorilla gorilla gorilla, assembly GCF_029281585.2. NCBI lineage: Eukaryota > Metazoa > Chordata > Mammalia > Primates > Hominidae > Gorilla > Gorilla gorilla. The sequence continues at coordinate 47,980,788 of NC_086018.1, forward strand.
TTGGCGCCTCAGCCATGTCCTCAGCTGACCTGGGGGCTGGGTGAGGTGAGGCTCCCTGAGACTTCTTCAGCATGCTGAGCTGTGAGGAGGGGGCTGGGCCTTTGGCCACCACAGGATGACTCAAAGGGTGTGACCTTCAGCGGGGTGCTCTCCTCAGCCTGCCCCTGCTGCTCCCCCAGCCCCCCTGGTCCGGCTCTGTCCCTTTTCAGACTCCAGACCCCGCAGGCCTGGGGTGGGGACTCTGCCTGCCACCTGGGAACGGTGGTCGTCAGTGGGGCGACTCAGGGTGGAGGGCCCTGGCCCAGTGGCCCTGCCATCCTCCTCATATGCCCATGGCCAGCACGCGGGTGTGGACTGAGCCTGTGCCAGGTGGGCCCTGGGGGTCGGGGGGCAGAAGGGCCCAGGTCCTGCAGGGGAGTGGGGGGCGGTGCTGGGGCCCAGAAAGGCTAAATGTAATGTGGCTGGTGGGGGCCACCGGCTCTCAGGCCACACACTCCCCCTCCAGGCCCAGCGCCCCTCCCCGCCTCCCTGGGGCTGGGGTCTTCCCAAACCCCAAGCCGGCTGCTCTGCACCAGTGAGGGGCCGGGCGTGGCCTGGCCTGAGGAGGCTGCAGGGCACCCATCTCTCCAGAGACCCCCTCCACCCACTCCCGGGGGATCCTTCTGGAGAGACCGTTCCCAGCCGGCGAGCAGGGTCCGCTCTCCCCCCCACCCCGGTCTGGCCTTTGGGAGGATCCCCCCAGAGCCAGGGAGGGGTATCTGGCCCCTCACCCCTCAAACGGCAGTCCAGGGCCAGCGTCTTTCTGCGCTCACCCACCTGCCTGCGACCGGGCTCTCTGGGCCACAGGGCGGCCACCACTCGAGGGTCACCCGCAAGCGTCGGGGTCCCTGCTCGGAGCGGGGGCTGGTGGTCGCAGTGGGGGTGGGGAGCGGGCACCCACTGGGGATTCACCCCACCCGGGCCCCCCTCCAGCCTCTGCCCGGCGCCCGGGTCTTCGGTCCGCCCTTTGCAGAGGAAGGACCCCGCCCTGCGCAGAGCGGGCTTGAGGGACCCGGGCGGGCGGCGGGGCGCGGGGTGGGGCGCGGGGGGCGGTGTTGCTCCCGCGGGCGGGAAGGGCAGGGAGCGGCCCTGCCGGGAAGGGGGCGGCGCCGGAAGCGTCAGCTGGGCTTTCCCCGGCGGGAGGGGGCGGGGAGCAGATGGGGGTGCTACGAGGAGGTGGGGGGAGGGGACGCAATGGAGGTGCCGGGGGTGCGGTGAAGAGCGAGACTGGGGCAGACGGGCGCGGGGACTGGGGCAGGGGGATGAGGGTCTGGGAAGGAGCAGGTGTTGGGGGCGGAGGGTGGGGGCGGGGAGTGGGGGCGCAGGGAGGAGCAGGGTGGCGGCGGAGGGGAGGATGGGGGTCCAGGAGGAGCAGGGGCGGGGACGGAGGGGAGGGTGGGGGTCCAGGAGGAGCAGGAGTGGAGGCGGAGGGGAGGGTGGGGATCTGGGAGGAGCAGGGGTGGGCAAAGGGGAGGGTGGGGTGGTTCAGGATGAGCAGGGGTTGGGGCGGAGGGGAGGGTGGGGGTCCAGGAGGAGCAGGGGTAGGGGCGGAGGGGAGCCTGGGGGTCTGGGAGAAGGAGGGGTGCGGGGTGTGGGGCCTGGGGTGAGCAGGGGTGGGGGCGGAGGGGAGGATGGGGGTCCGGGAGGAGCAGGGACGGAGGGGAGGGTGGGGGTCTGAGAGGAGCAGGGGTGGAGGGTGTGGGGCCTGGGCCGAGCAGGGGAGGGGACCTGCAGCCCGTGCCCAGCCCCACAGGGACCCGCCCGCGCTCCTCCCCCGCCGCCCCGGCCCCGCGCTCCTCGTCGCTGGGAACCCCCTGCGGGAGCAATGACGATGAGCAGGACGATGGCTGTGAGGGCCCAGCCCGAGCTCTGGGGCGTGGGCCGGAGCGTGGTTGGCCTTGACCTTCTTGGAAAGCCCTTGGCGGCAGGTGACTCCGCTTAGTCACGGCCCCGGGGGCGGGGGCTCCCCGAAGGAAAGGAGCCCCCGCGGAAGCAGGCGCTGAATGAGATGCGCGAGCGCCACCGCCGCCGCCGCACACCCCCCGCCCCCCCGGGGTGGAAGCCAGGACCTGCGTCCCCAGCTCCCCCAGGCCCGGCGGTGGGCTCTGGACACGGCCGCCCACAGGGCGCCTGGCTGGGCCTCCGAGCTTTCCTGTTTTCTCTGCAGCCTGGCTGGGCTTAGGGAGAGGTGGGGGGTGCGCCTCTTGATGCTGGGGACGCGTGTGGCACACGGAGCCGGGTGCAGCCAAGGCTTGGAGGGGTGCCCCCCGCCCCACCCGGGTCACACTTCACCCTTCGTGGGGTCGGGATCTGGTCTTTTTACAAGCTAGGCGCCCCCCCCCCCGCCTTTTTTTTTTTTTTTTTTCTCAAAAATGATCACAGGGAATGAGCCTCAGCCAGGACAGGGGGCTATGAGGCTGCCTGTTGCCCCCACCAGCCTGAATTCTGGCAGGGCCCTTCTCCTCCACCCACACCCCTCCACCCACAGCCCTCCATCCACACCCCTCCAGTGGCTCCAAGGCCCATCTGACTTGGCCTCAGTTCACCTGTTTACTTCAGGGACACCTGGTTATACTGCCAGAGGCAGGTTGGGGGGCCTGCAGGGCCGGCCTTTCTCAAATCCACTTCTGGCTCTGCGGTCCCCACAGCACTTCCTTACCCCTTCCCCATGCTGGAATCTGAGAACCAGATATGGGGGTCCTGGTCTCAGCATCCCTCTCCATCCGGGGTGCCCTGCTGCTGCCAGCTCACGTGCCCACCATCCCATCCTCCTCAGGGTCAGTGTGGCTGCAGAACGGCCTCCGGGGAGAGCAGGGTGGGGGCTGTAGTCTGGTGCACCCCCAGCCTGCTGTCCCAGGTGAATGCAGACCCCTGGCTCAGCTGCTGACCAGATAACAGTGGCCCTTGTGCTGCAGCCTGGGTGGGGGCTGGGGTACCAGCCCCGGGTGTCTCCGGGCACAGAATGGCACCCACCCCCACCCCACCCGCAGGCAGCGGCCAGCAGGAGACATTGTCCGTCCCCCTCAACCCTGGCTATTAATAGCTCCTCTGGGCTAGGAGCGGCTATAAATAGCCCCAGCCCCTCACACAGGCCCATTCAGGCACCCGCTGCCTGGGTGTGCACAGCAGCCACACTTGTGCTCACTCAGAGCCGTGCACGCGGGAACCGTGCCACTTCTGCCCCTCCACGCCATCTGCACTGCACAGATCCAGGCTGTCCCTGCAGCCCTCACCGGGTCTCCTGTGGCAGGGGAGGGCCCTGAACCCTCTGGAGGCTTTTCCCTTGCCCCCTCCTGCCACGCCCAGGGTCCCCTTGGGACTTCTAGCTACTCCAGGGTCTTACTCTGGGGCTTCTGGAAGTCAGACGCATTCACCCAAAGCCAGCCTGCGGAGGGGGGAGGTCCACCTGGAGGGAGGCCCAGCCCCTGCAGAGACCTAAGCCTGGCCTCTGCCCCAAGCACTGCTGCCTCGGGCCATGAGGCTCACAGGGTCTCCTTAGCCCAAGGCTGGTCCAGCCTCCCACCTGCCCTGTGGGGCAGACGTCACTGAATTGCCACTCCTTGCCCTGGAGGCCTCATTGCCGTCAACAAGGCTATGGCCCCCACTGTGACTCCCACTCCCAGGGTGACAGAATGGGCACATGGTCCAGGAAAGCCTGCTCTGTGGACCCCCTACCCGTCCACACTGTCCACGCCCCATGGCTGGTGGTGACAGGAGACAGGATGGGGGGCATGGGGGCTGCTGTTATTGTGTCCAGAGGAGAAAAGGAAAACAATCCTGTTTACGGAAAAGGAATGTCCGTCCACTGCCGCCAGCCAGTGGCCTTCCTGGGGGGACAGAGGCCCTTTGTTGGGAAAACAGGAAGCGAGGATTTCCAGGATCTGCCAGGCCGCCCGCCGGCCACCCGCCCCACTTCCGCCAATTCTCGGCAGCCTGCGCTGGCCACCAGCTGCCTGTCTGTCCATCCACGTTTGTCTATCTGTCTGACCGTGGGGCCCAGGCGTACAGCCTCAGCACATCCTGCTCTATGTGGTGCCTCAGTCACACAGGGACAAACACCCACAGGGTCCTCGCAGGGCCTGGGAGGGCAGCCTGGGAGCTGAGACCCAAGGAGTGAGGACCCGTGCCCCACACAGGGAAGGGCAGTGCCAGACATGGAGAAGGCGGATGGGGCAGGGGCCACGGGGCAGGAACCAGGGAGGCGGGAACAGCCAAAGGGAAGCTGTGCCAGACTCTCCCCTCCCCACCCAAGAGCCAGGGATGGTTTTGGGGTTAGGTGTCACTGTGTCCTTACTACCCAAACCCACTTGCAGTCCATGGCCCACGCGATGCTAGCCTGTCACTGACCCGGGACAGCATGGGCTCACTCGTGCATGAACACCAGATGTGTGCACACTCAGCGGACACTCACCTGTGCACACACGGCACACACGTGCACACACCAGCACCCATCAGCACAGATGCAGGCACCATTATGAGCACGGAGACCACCCCAGGACACCAACAGCTGCACCCCCCGGCAGGGCTGCGCTGGCCGACGGTGCCCAGGGGACTGCTCCCAGCCCCTGTGGGGGGCTTCTCTGATTCTGTGTGGGTTCCTGTGTGCCCTGTTTGAGCTCTCACCGGTCAGAGGGGGCTGGCACAGTGCCTGTGACCTCAGTCCTGGGCAGGGCCAGGAGGTGCCAGGAGCAGGCAGGCCTGGGGCAGGACTCTGTTTAGGGCCAGCTGGAGGACCCTCTGCCCCCACCTCCATATCCCAAGTCGGCAGCTTCCTCCCACTGTGGTGGTGATACAGGAGATAGAAAGAAATTATTTAGGTAGATAATGAGGGCAAAAGAGTCCTCAGCAGAACCTCCCTTCTAACAAAAAGCAGGCCGGGCGAGGTAGCTCACAGCTGTAATCACGGCACTTTGGGAGGCCAAGGCGGGCGGATTGCCTGAGGTCAGGAGTTCCAGACCAGCCTGGCCAACATGGTGAAACGTCTCTACTAAAAATACAAAAATTAGCCAGGCATAGTGGTGTGTGCCTGTACTCCCAGCTACTCAGGAGGCTGAGGCAGGAGAAGCACTTGAACCTGGGAGGCGGAGGTTGCAGTGAGCCGAGATCGCAGCACTGCACTCTCAGCCTGGGCAACAGAGAGAGACTACGTCTCAACACAAAACAAAAAAAGCAGAAAGCAGCCCAAGAAATCACTTCTTTTTTAACAAAGAGCAGCCTGGAAGATTAGGCTGCAAACAGATCAGGCTGGAAGCTTGCACAGGACATGGAGGCAGCTGCACAGATAGAAAGGGCTCCCTGGGGCCAGGAACGTCCACCCTGGGGCTCCGTGTCCCTCTTAGTTAGCACACATGCACAGTAAGAAGAAAATGAGCGGCAAGGAGTAGCTGCCCACCTGCATAATAAAAGACTGGGGTGCCGGCCGGTCACGGTGGCTCACGCCTGTAATTCCAGCACTTTGTGAGGCTGAGAAGGGCGGATTACCTGAGGTCAGAAGTTCAAGACCAGCCTGGCCAACATGATGAAACCCTGTCTCTACCAAAAATACAAAAATTAGCTGGGCATGGTGGCGCGTGCCTGTCATCCCAGCTACTCAGGAAGCTGAGGCAGGAGAATCGCTTGAACCCGGGAGGCAGAGGTTGTGGTGAGCCGAGATCGTGTCATTGCACTCCAGCCTGGGCAACAAGAGTGAAACTGTCTCAAAAAAAAAAAAAAAAAGATTGGGGTGCTGCACTATGTAGATGGCACGCCCAGTCCCAACCAGTTTTCCGTGCCCTATGTAGATCAGACACTGCCTCCCCACTAGCTCATCTATAAAAAATCTCTGCATTTCATCTTGGATGGGCAACCGATTTTTCTGGGACCCCTCCCTGTAGCAGAGAGCTGTTCTCTGTCTTTCTTTTTCTTTTTCTTTTTCTTTTTTTTTTGAGACGGAATCTCACTCTGTCACCCAGGCTGGAGGGCAGTGGTGTGATCTCAGCTCACTGCAATCTCCATCTCCCAGGTTCAAGCGATTCTCCTGCCTCAGCCTCCTGAGTAGCTGTGATTACAGGCGTGCACCACCACGCCTGGCTAATTTTTGTATTTTTAGTAGAGATGGAGTTTCACCATATTGGTCAGGCTGGTCTCAAACTCCCAACCTCAGGTGATCAGCCTGCCTCAGCCTCTGAAAGTGCTGGGATTACAGGCGTGAGTCATCGCACCTGGCCTGGACAACCTGCATTTAAAAAGCACTTTCTTAGGAAGTATGTCAAATGTACATGGCTTGAGCCACCACACCCAGCCTATTCTCTTTCTTTCTTTTCTTTCTTTCTTTCTTTTTTTGTTTTTTGAAACAGAGTTTTGCTCTTGTTGCCCAGGCTGGAGTGCAATGGCACAATCTTGGCTCACCGCAACCTCCGCCTCCCGGGTTCAAGTGATTCTCCTGCCTCAGCCTCACGAGCAGCTGGGATTACAGGCATGCGCCACCATGCCCAGTTAATTTTGTATTTTTAGTAGAGACGGGGTTTCTTCGTGTTGGTCAGGCTGGTCTCGAACTCCCACCCTTAGGTGATCTGCCCACCTCAGCCTCCCAAAGTGCTGGGATTATAGGCTTGAGCCACCATGCCCAGCCTATTCTCTTTCTTTTGCTGATTAAATGTCTGCTTTAACCTCACCCTTCTTGTGTCCTCGTCCTTGATCTCCGTGGCTGTGAGACCAAGAACCTTGGGTGTCACCCCAGAAAAAAGGCTGCTTCAGCAGTCCATCTTCTGACCCGGGAGACCCCTGCCCTGGTGTAGGTGAGGGAGGCCCACGTGGATCTACGATGCCCGGTGGGGAGGAGGACAGGTGTGAGGGGACAGCTGGAGCAAGACCCCTGGTTGGGCGTGCCTCAGTTCAAAGGCCCATACAGCGCAAGCAGAAGGAGAGGGTGCTGGGAGGAGCCGTGGCAGAGGCCAATCCAGGGCCTCTGGGCCCAGTGAGGGCTTGAGGTTCACTCCCATCAGGTGGGGCTGCACCAAGAGGCTGTGGCTGATGCTCAGGGGGTCTGTGCTGCTGAGCACAGGTGGGGACTGGGAGCAGCAGGCTGTGAAAGTCCCGGCCCGTTAGGAGGACAGGCAGTGGCCTGGCTGGATTCCAGGTCTGTTTTAATGTGGAACTGATGGAACTTTCGGAGGCCGGGGTGAATGGTGAGATGCAGACAATTCCAAGAGCGGACATGGCTGGGGGGGCCAGGGCCTCAGTTCACACCCTGACCTGCCTTTGCACAGAGGGGCTCCCAGGAAATCACACCCTTTCTGTGGCAGACACAAAAGTCAGGTGTGAGGGGGCAGGTGGACTGGGAGTTGGAGGAAGGGGAGGGCCCGGCCCTGTGAGCAGAGGGTGACCCTTCCCTGGCATCTGCTGCTGCCACGTGCCCCAGAACCATGAAGGTGTCTGGGTCCCACATCCACGTGCAGGCCTTGCATCCATGCCTAGGTCCCACGTCCAGTTCCAGGCCCGACATCCTGGTCCCTGGGTCCAGCCCATGGCCTTCCTCCATGGGCGTGCTGAGGGCCTGCAGCCCGTTCTCTGCTGGCCTGGCCCCTAACACAAGGCATGACCCCAGCCTCTCACCAAGGGGACCCATTAGCCACACTGCATCAGGCCTATGGCAGGTGCTCAGTGCAGTGTGGGCCATGATCCCGGCAGGCCCCACACCTCTCCAGATGCTTCCTGACCCCAAGGAGCCTGCATGCTGGCCAGGGTGGAAGCAGCTCTGAAGAGTCAGCACTCGCGGTGGCCAGGACCAGAGAGGAAGGCAGAGTGCCTGTGTCCCAGGAATGAAGAGGGCATGGCGCCCAGCTGCGGGGCTGCTCTCAGGGCAGCAGCTGCTTTGGGGACACCTCAGCTAGAGTCTCAGGTCAGGGAACCCTTATGTCCACACATCCACCTGTCCATTCACCCAGGGGTCCACCCATCCAGCCTTCTGCAGTGCTGACATCCATGGGCTCCCCAGGTTCATTTAATGGTGAATGAATGAATGAGCCCACTGTTTATCCAGGCACCACTGAATCTGTGGGCCATGGCACAAGTGGGCTCTCAGGAAAAACTACTTATCAAATGATGAATGAATGAATGTGTGAGAGACAGAGTGAGTGAGTGATTGAGTGAGTGAGTGATTGAGTGAGTGAGTGAGTGATTGAGTGAACGAGTGATTGAGTGAACGAGTGATTGAGTGAATGAGTGAGTGAATGAGTGAGTGAATGACTGAGTGAATGAGTGAGTGAATGAGTGAGTGAATGAGTGATTGAATAAATGAATGAGTGAGTGAATGACTGAGTGAATGAGTGAGTGAACGAATGAGTGAGTGAATGAGTGATTGAGTGAACAAGTGATTGAGTGAATGAGTGATTGAGTGAATGAGTGATTGAGTGAATGAGTAATTGAGTGAACAAGTGAGTGAGTGAATGAGTGAACAAGTGAGTGAGTGAATGAGTGAACAAGTGAGTGAACGAATGAGTGAGTGAATGAGTGATTGAGTGAATGAGTGAGTGAGTGAATGAGTGATTGAGTGAACGAGTGAGTGAATGAGTGATTGAATAAATGAATGAGTGAGAGAATGAGTGATTGAATGAGTGAGTGATTGAGTGAATGAGTGAATGATTGAGTGAACAGATGAGCGAATGAGTGAGTGAGGGAGGGAGTGAGGGAGGGAGGGGGTGAGTGAGTGGGGGAGAGAGTGAACTGGCCTCCCAGCCCCCCAGCTGCTCTCTGCTGACCCAAGATCTGGAGGTGCCCAGCTTCCGTCCTGCCCTCCCAGGTCAGTGGTGGCTGCATGTGGGAGGGAGGAGTGGTCCGAATGTTGTACTGTGACTTCTGAAGCCACAGGCAGCGCCGGAGTGTCTGGGGAGGACACAAAGCCAGGCTGTTCCCTGCGCAGGGGCTGGGCCTGCCTGGAGGTGAGCCGGGGCCAGGCAGGCTGGGGCCCGGGAGAGGGAGGGCCGGCCTCGCAGACAGGACACACTGTGGTGCGCGCCGGAGCCTCCAGACCCGGGGTCGGCCTCGCCCATGCCCAGCCGGCTGGTGTGGACCCCCAGCTGTCTCAGGTGGGGTGGGGTGGCCCCTGGGTGGCGGAGTTTCTGCAGCCCACCGGGCCACAGGCCGAGAGGGGCCCAGGGAGACTGGAATGCCAGCTCCTCGTGGAATGGCCTTGGTGGCTCTGAGCGCTTTGCCTGAAAATCACTCTTTCCTAAAAATCACTCTAAGGAATTTGCTCCCCAAGCCTCCAAACCCAGAGCAGAGCCCCCGAAGCTGCTTGACAGGCGGGTGAGTGGGTGGGGCCGTGTGGTAAAGATCGTCTCATCTGAACAGCCCCCGCAGGAGGCCCTGGGTCGGCCTGGCCCCTGGTCGCTGAGGAGTACCCAGCTCTCCAGGCCCCTGCAGGTCCCCCCAGCGCCCCACACCAGCCCTCCAGGGTGGGCCTGGCTATTGTCTCATTTCCAGCCAGGCCAGCTCTGGGTGCCATGCAGCCCATCGTGAGCTGAGAGCGGAACTCGGGGCCCTCGAGGCCCCCCCGCGCCCCGCCGCCCAGGCCTTTAGGGAAGGACCCACCCACCAGGCATGTCAGGAAGGTCAGGTTTTCTCCACGGATAAGGATCCCCACCTTCGGGGTCATCGGAGGTCACGCTACCCAGAAGGAATAAGGTGAACGCAGGCCGTAGGGCTTCCTGGAGGAGGGGACCCCAGGGAGCAGCACCCAGCCAGCCAGACGCACAGGGGTGGCACGTGTGCATAGGCGTGTGAGTGCTGGCATGCATTTAGTACCAGGGAGGGAGGCCCAGACTCAGTCTTGCCAAGCTAGACACCTTTAGCCCTGGGCCCCCAAGAGGGGCAGCAACCCGGCGGGCAGGCTCCTGGCAGTCTGAGGAACAAGGCCTGGCTGGTAGGGATGGACATTTCCACCTCAAGACCCGCCAGAATCCCCCACCTGCGGGTCACCCAGGCCACGGCTGGCCACAAGCCACCCTGCTGGAACTGCATGTTCTCAGTGTGGGCCCGAAAGGGATGGGGAGGCTCCTGCTCATCCTCAGCTGCACTCCCGCCCCCACTGCCCCTCTGGGAAGCCCCTGGCGTCTAACATCCCATCAGCCAAAGACTTGCCAAGCACAGGCCCAGGCCTGGTCACCGCCAGCAGGGTCACCTCACTCTGGCCATGGAGGAGGTTGTGACACAGGATGGCCAGGCCTCAGCCCCACAGAGCTGCCTCCCTGAACCCTGTCCTGGCCTGGGAAGACTGGCTCTCACACTGCTGGGCCTGGGGACCAAGCCTGTGGGCAGAAGCGGCCCTCTGACGCTCAGGGCAGGCCTGGGGTTGTCCAGGCCTCCCGGGTCCTGCCTCCTCCTGGACCTGGCCTTGGTCTGAGCACCTGTTCTCTCCATGCGGGTACCTGGGCCTCTGAAATCCCCACTGGTGGAGGTGTTGGCGCCCAGGATCACCAGCACACCAGGTGGCAGCCTCCACCCCAGACCTCAGGCTGCAGTGCCAGGCACCCAGAGTGCCAGGAGCCCACCGCAGTCACAGTGACAGCCGGGCCGTGCATCTTGAGGTGAGCTTGCGCCAGCCCAGAGCTCCTGACCGCATGATGTCCTGGGGGGTTGGGACCCAGAAAAAAGTGTCACTGCTCACCAGGTCCCCAGGAAACTCTACGCCCCTTTACAGTGTCACTGCTCACCAGGTCCCCAGGAAACTCCGCCCCTTTACAGTGTCACTGCTCACCAGCCCCCCCAGGAAACTCCGCCCCTTTACAGTGTCACTGCTCACCAGGCCCCCAGGAAACTCCGCCCCTTTACAGTGTCACTGCTCACCAGGCCCCCAGGAAACTCTATGCCCCTTTACAGTGTCACTGCTCACCAGCCCCCCCAGGAAACTCCGCCCCTTTACAGTGTCACTGCTCACCAGGCCCCCAGGAAACTCCGCCCCTTTGCAGTGTCACTGCTCACCAGGCCCCCCAGGAAACTCCGCCCCTTTACAGTGTCACTGCTCACCAGGCCCCCAGGAAACTCTATGCCCCTTTACAGTGTCACTGCTCACCAGCCCCCCCAGGAAACTCCGCCCCTTTACAGTGTCACTGCTCACTAGGCCCCCCAGGAAACTCCGCCCCTTTACAGTGTCACTCCCCACCAGGCCCCCCAGGAAACTCTGCCCCTTTTGGGGCCAGAGATGCTGTGAGAAGTGGCCTTTTATTATATAAAACTGTTTTATGCAGAATTTAAGATGTACATGTGACCCCTCAGATTAAACCACAGCCCCAAACAGCTCCCTAATTTTAGCCTTGTAGGAGACCCTGGGGCAGAGGGAAACTGCTAAACCAGACTTGGATTCCAGACCCACCGGGAAGTCATAAATGTGTGTTGTTTTAAGCCACTAAAATTTGGGTCGTTTGTGACACAGCAGAGCAACAGATTACCATCATGGTGTTGAAGGTAGAGCCAGCTGGCCTTGCTGGCTGACTCCAGGGCATTGGAGGACACCAGAGCATTGACCTGAGCCCCTGGCAGGTGCGGCTGTCAGCACTGGGACAAGGACAACGAAGGCTGCAAGTCAAGAACTCTGCGCTGGGGCCAGGCGGCGGCTCACACCTGTAATCCCAGCACTGTGGGAGGCTGAGGCTGATGGATCACCTGAGGTCAGGTTTGAGTTCAGCCTGCCCAACATGGTGAAACCCCGTCTCTACTAAAAATACAAAAATTAGCCAGGCATTGTGGTGCATTCCTGTAATCCCAGCTACTCAGGAGGCTGAGGCAGGAGAATCACTTGAACCCGGGAGGGGGAAGTTGCAGTGAGCCGAGATGGCACCACTGCACTCCAGCCTGGGCAACAGAGTGAGACTCCGTCTCAGAAAAAAAAGACTTTGGATAAATGTGTGTTATCCAACAACTTTGGATAACAGAAAACACCATGACAAGTTGAGAAATGGATTACAGAAAAAAGAACGAGCTTCGTATGTTAGCACCTATAATGTCATTTCATCCTGCATTTTGAACAATGAACCCTGAATTCTCATGTGCGCTGGGCTCTGCAAATCATGTGGCTGCTCCCCGTAGTCAGGAAGGAGAGTGGGACTCAGGGGAGGAGGCAGGACGAGCTGAGACCCAGGCTGCCTGTCCCTACCACTGACCAGGACAGCGTTCCAGCCTCCCCGTCTGCTCAGAATCTGCCCTGACCTGCTCCACACCCCCGCAGGCCCACAGGGGAGGGCAGAACTAGAAGGGACCAGCGCATAGGGACCTGGGGGTGCTGGCACTGAGGTCTCTGGGCCTGGGATGCTGACCTTCCCGGAGCCCTGAGCTGGGCCAGGACGAGGTCTTCCCATCAGACTTGCCACTGGCTAGGTGACTGCCCTGTCTCACAGATGAAAATATATTCTGAGGCCCAAAGGGGGCCTAGGCCCTGACTTCGTGGCCCAGAGCCAGGTTCTCCCCGTAACCAGCAGGCTTCTTTACCCACAGGCCACTGTCCATCCAAGCCCCGCAGGCAGGAACCCTTGGTATTGGGTGGCCCTGAGTTTGGGATTTGCGGCTGGCTGTGTGGCCCCTCGGAGCCAGTCCTGCACACCCGCAGGCACACACACATGCGCACTCGCATACAGCCACAGATTACACAGGCACCAGCTTCCTGGGAATCCATTTGTCATGCAAATGCCCCTCCTGGGGCCCCTCGCCTCCCTAGAGCTGTGTCTGTCCAGGGTGGGGCCCAGGTCCATGGAGTCCTGCAGTTTCCTGGCCACAGCTATTGGCAACTGAGGGATGTCTCTCCAAAGAGGACCCAGATCCACGTCCAGGCTGGCCTGGGACCCGATCCCTGCCCAGTGCGGGGGCTGCAGCCTCAAGGCCCAGTCTGGCCACCGCCAAGTCCACTGGGAGCCAAGTGTGGCTTCATTCCCTCGTGGCTTCTGGTGCACCAGTGGGGTGGGGGGCCAGGCCTCTTTCCCTCCTTGGCTGCCTCCAAAGCAAGAGGGAGGGACTCTCAGCCCTGTGCCCACTGACAGGCCCAGTCTCCATTCCTCCTAAAGCCCCTCTATGGCCCCCCAGCCCTTGGAGCTGAGCTTGTGAGAGCCGTCCCCTACAGGGTGGGCTCGGGAGGCAGAGCTGTGAGCCTGCTCCCCGCCCACCTAGAGCCCAGCTGGGGCAGACCCAGGCATCCAGGCCGGCAGGGTGAGCCTGTGCCCAGGTTGGGCAGCCCCCTATGCTGGGGGTGGCCAGGCTCTGGGCCTAAGTGCTGCCGGGAGACAGGGTGGCTGGGCGCTAGGATGCTGGCTGAGGGACACAGGCTCCCTCCTGTCCTCCGGGGCCAGTGGACCCTGGGGCAGCCCCCATGCCTGCTGTCCTGTCCCCACACAGCCTGTGAAGCAGGCTCCAGGCACACATGGGGGCCACGGGGGCAGGTGGTCCAGATGGCTCTCAAGGCAAAGCTGGGAACACTGTCCTATCCCTCTGGAACCTGCCCTGGTGAGGGGTGCAGGGGCCCTCAGTGGCCACCTCATAGGACCGGGCACCGGGCACTTCATGAGGCTGTCTGCTCAGCCACAGCAGCCCTGCTGATGGAAGCCAGCCCTGGGCCCACTGCAGCTGAGCCACCTAGGGGCCTGGCTACCCAGAGCTTCCCTGATAGGCTGCGCTGTGCCCAGAGCCCCCCAGTGACTGTCTCCTGCCCAGCCAGGTCCCAGACCCAGGGCAGACTGCAGGACCCCGGGCCTCCACTCCCGCCACCAGAGTGTCTGTCCTGCTTCTGCCCCGCCCCTGCCTACTGGCAGCCGCAGGCCTGGACGGGCCTTAGCTGTGGGCTTTCTCAGGGTGTCTGGGTGGGGCAGGCAGGGCTGCTCTCTGGGGGGTTCCCATGGTCCCTAGAGGGTGGGCTCAGAGGCATCAGCTGCCAGAGAGGCTGACCGGCCCTCATGGCTCTTGACGGTATGTGCAAGAGTTTGCCTGGCGTGGTGGGGGGTGTTGCTGGCCAGGAACTTTCTTGCCATCGTCTTTCTTGGTGTCTGTCTCCCCTGGGTTCTCTGGACCCTGTCAAGCCTGTATGCTGAGGGTATGCTGTTACCAGGTGGCAAGGTGTCTCAGGCACTCCTTCAGGGTGAGCAGTCAGCTCCTGCTGCTGCCAGGGCAGAGGTGCAGAGAGTGGGGAGCAGCTGGAGGTGCCGGAACCCACAGCAAAGCCCCCGCCCTCCAGCCCTGCCCCTGACACACCCCCGATGGCCTGGCTGAGCATCCCACCAGCCCAGCAAGAGGGCTCCTCTCCTCACCTGCCCAGGTCCCCTGGGGGAGGGGCCATCCCTGTCCCCGCTGTCCCCCAGCCCTGGCCAGGGCTGTCCTCAGCACAGGCCCCCGCCACCCTCTCAGGGCCACAGGCCTGGGGCAGGCCAGAGGGCTGGGTGAGGAGCCCTGGCAGGGCCCACCTGCAGCTCCCACTGGCGCCCCAGAGAGACTCCGCACCTAGGAAGGGCCTCGGCAGGGACCAGAGCCAAGCCCTGCCCGCTTGGCCTCTGCCCCAACCCAGATGTACTGAGAAAGCCCAGGGCTGAGGCCCGTCCAGGGCTGCAGCTGCCTGTGGGCAGGGGCGGGGCAGATGCAAGACAGGCACTCAGGTGGTGGGAGTGGAGGCCTGGAGTCCTGCAGGCTGTCCTGGGCCTGGGGCATGGCTGGGCAGGAGAGGAGTCGCCAGCAGGGCCGGGCAGAGTAAGCCACTCTCCCTGACAGGGCTCCTTGGGTGGACCTGGTGGGGTGGTCAAGGGGGTGGCCAGGGCACGAGTGCCACACCCAGGCTGCAGCAGGGACAGCTCCACATGGAGGCCTACGGGCACTGGAACCCTTGGGCGCGTGCCCTGGCCTTGCAGCCACCCTCCCGGCTGGCCCCACGCCACGGCCGCGTCCCAGGACACGGTGTGCAGCCGGGAACAGGGCGTGTATTTGCTTAGGGCGCCCAGGAGCTGCGGCCTGTAGGACAAGGGCCCATTGTATGCCCAGCTGCCCCACCCCCGGGCCTGTCCACGCCCCTCGAACCCCGTCCACACGGCCCCCCACACATGACACCCTCCGCCAACCCTGCTACCCAGCCCTCTTGGCCTGTGTCCCCACCCTGCTCCTCCACCATCGCCCCTGCCTGCGTCCCCGCAGCCAGTCCTCCATGTTTCCTCACTTCACCCTGACACCCCTCCACCCACCAGGACCCAGGTTCTCAGAGCAGAGGATCAGATTTCCGGCATTGCTGCCCGGGCTCCACGCATCCGGGCCTCACTCACGGGTCTCTCTATACACAGGTCTCCACTATACAGAAGGCCGATCAGTGGCCCCTGCCCCTGGAGCAGAGCCCCTCAACCGGCGGGGACACAGGCTTCCCACTGGAGGGGCCCTGGGGAGAGGTCCTTGGCTGGAGAGGGGGGTGGGCCATCAGAAACTCCCCAGGCGGGTCCAGCATGCTGGGGGGCAGCACAGGGCCAGGGCTGGGACCCTCTGCAGTGTGGGTCTCGCAGTGTCCCCCCGCTGGCCAGAGGTGAGACCTCAGGTGTGGCGGGCACAGGCCATGAGAGCCGCACCTGCCCGAGGGCCCTGGCTGTTGGACTTTCCACTCTAGAGGGGCTCAGGGGAGGCTCTGACACCAAGGGAGCTGGACCTCCTGCACCGTCCTGGGGACCCAGGCCCTCGGATCCGCCAGACAAGCCCGGCACAGCCACTGCAGGGCCTCATGTCAGGCACACCCCTCCTGCCCTGCAGTAGCACAGGGGGATTGGGGTCACCATCAACCACGGGAAAGCACAGAGGGGTGGGGGGATGTGGGGGACAGGGGGGTATAGCGGGGGGAGGCGGGCATGGGGCCTGGGCCAGGCTGTGTTATGGGGGAGCCGGTGCAGGGGGTGGGGCCTGGGCCAGGCTGTGTTGTTGGGGGTAGTAGGGGTGGGGCCTGGGCCGGGCTGTGTTTGGGGCTGTGGGGCCTGGGCAGGGCTGTGTTATGGGGGGTGGGGGGGTGGGGAGCCTGAGTGGGGCTGTGTTTGTTGGGGCAGGGGGGTGCGGGGCCTGGGCTGGGCTGTGTTGTCAAGGGCACACTGGCTGATGAGGGAATTCTCTACCCAGCTAAGCAAGTAACTAGAAGGACCGGGCCCAGCCGCCTGCTGGAGCTGCCGGGGGTCCAGGGGCAGCCGCCCTGCCAGGCCTGCTCTGTGGCAACATGGAGCGTTTGCAGCAGCTTCTCCCAGGCCCTGTGGGCCGAGGGCTCAGCAGTCCAGGGCAGCGCAGGACGGGCTCGGCTGGGGGCCCCTAATAGCCAGAAGGGCCCCTGGTGAGGCCAGGCAGAGGGCGGCTGCTTTTCCACAGTCCATCCGCCCACTCAGCCACATTTGGGGGTCTCTGCCCACCGGGCTCCACCCTCCTCCCACTCCCCACCCCAGCTATGACATCTTCTCGTGCCAGCCTCACAGGGGCCTTAGACTGGACGGCAGCGTTTGGCTCGCAAATGAGGAACCGAGGCTGGAGGCTACCGGGACGGGGGGGGGAGGCTGGTGGGGGCTGAGGAAGGGTGTTGGGAGGCTAAGGTGGTGCTGAGGAAGTGGGTGGAAAGGCTAGTGGGGGACTGAGGATGGGGGCGTGGAGTCTGGGAGGCTGAGGCCAGGGGCGGAGAGCTGGAGGGCTGAGGACGGGGGCGGGGAGGCTGGGTGACTGAGGACGGGGGCTGGGAGGCTGGGGGACTGAGGACGGGGGCTGGGAGGCTGGGGGACTGAGGACGGGGGCTGGGAGGCTGGGGGACTGAGGACGGGGGCTGGGAGGCTGGGGGACTGAGGACGGGGGCTGGGAGGCTGGGGGACTGAGGACGGGGGCTGGGAGGCTGGGGGACTGAGGACGGGGGCTGGGAGGCTGGGGGACTGAGGACGGGGGCTGGGAGGCTGGGTGACTGAGGACGGGGGCGGGGAGGCTGGGGGGCTGAGGACAGCTTCCTGGCAGGCCTGGCTGCGTGGGCCCCTCCTCAGGCCAAGGGCCGGCCAGGTAAAACCAGCCTGACCGGGTGCTGCGTGTGAGCCTGCGTCTGTCTGCGCACTTGTCATGTGTGCTGTGGACTGCGGCCAGGAGGAGCTGCGTGCGTCACAGCAGTGCCCTGTGGCAGGAGGTTGGGCGGGGCCCACCTGCGCGAGGCCCACCTGCCCAGCCAGGGCGGGGAGCAGGTACCAGCAGCCAAGACTTCAGGGCTGGGCCCCAGGGGAGGGCAGGGCCGAGGCCCAGGCAGAGCCCCTCCACCTGTCTTCACAGGCCAGGATGCAGAGACGGGTATCCGGGCACTGAGTGGAGGCCGAGAGAGGCAGGGAGGTCACCAGGCCCCATCAGGAGGCCAAATTTGGCCTGGGGCCTGGCCCTGAGTGGGCTAAGACTCAACTCCATACCTCCCACCCCTGGCTGTGCCCACCCACCTCAGCCCAAGGGTAGCTGACCAGTGCCCTCCAGAGCCCTGAAACCCCGGGGCAGGGCCAGTTGGAAGGGCCACCAACTCCCGCACACCTGTGGCTGGTTTCTGCCCAGATCTCACTGAAGGGATCCACGCCCAGGCAGCCTGCTGAGTCGCCTCTGTTGGGAGCTCAGGACCCAGGTGGGATTTCAGGACCGCAGGCCCTCCACTGAGGCCCGTGTGCCCCCACTCAGCCCAGCCCACCTCCCTCCCACCCACATCCTTCCAAGACTCAGCTCCTCCCAGTGCCCTAGGCCTGGCCAGTGGCAATGCTGGGGTGTGACCACAAGGCCCATTTCACAGCTAGGAAGGTGGGCTCAGGGTGGAGGCCCCACCGGGCCACAGACTCCATCGAGGTGCCTCTGATCTTGGGGCTAAGTCAGTGACCAGGAAAGAGAGGCCGCCCGACTGAGGTGTAAGGAGTGCCTGGGCCCTAGCAACTGCAGCCCTCACTCCCACCATCAGCAGGCCCGGCCTCAGCAGAGCTGACACAGAAGAGTGGGTTGCAGGCTGAGCTGGTCCTCCAGGGCCCAAACCAGGCCTGGCACCCACGACCCTGAAGAGTGGGTCCTGCTGGGACCCCAACCACCCCAACACCTAGTCGGGGCAGGGCGGCAGGGACGGGAGGGAGCTCTGGGCTGCCGAAGGGGCCAGGGCGCTGGATGGGGAATTTCCTGGAGGTGGAGGAGCCCAGCAAGAGTAAAAGTGCAGAATTCTTTCCATTCTTTGCATTTCTCTGAGATGATTCTGCAGTGTGTGCCTGGAAGACCCATGGTGTCTGTGTGTGTGCACGTGTGTGGTGCGTGTGCATGTGTGAACATGTGTGTGGTGTGTGTGCATGTGTGTGGTGTGTATGCACGTGTGTGGTGTGTACTTGCGTGTGTGTGTGTGTGTGTGCGCGCGCGCGCGCGCAGACTGCCCCTGGTGCCTCATCCCCCCCTTCCCCCTGGGAGCGGCCCCGCTGTGCTGGCAGCTCGGCCCCCACAGGTCTGCACTGGTGAACCCTCATGGTCCCTCAGGGAGCCCGGGAGAGGTGAGGAGGACCTGGATAGGGCCCAGGCCCAGATGCCTGCAGGGGAGAAAGCTCCACACAAGGGGTTTGTGAGGCCTTGCCCCAGCCCCAACGAGATTCAGGTGCCCGGCTGTGGGATATGGGGACAGGCAGGTGACGCCCCGGCTCTCAGGCTCCCCATCTGGATGATGGATGGACACACGTAAGCAAGACCCTGAGGCCCTGTCCCTCAGCTTCCCCAGGCAGGGCCGCAGTGCCCTCCTCCTGAGGGCTGGGAGGCCACAGCGCCCAGTGGGAGGAGGGGGCTGGGCACAGTGGGGCTGGCTCCAGAGCAGAGGGAAGGAGCCGCGGGAGCTACACCCCCTGGCGAGGGGTGGTGTGAAGGTGCCTTTGGAGGCACCTGCCTGGCACGTATGGCTGGCTGCACGCACACACCCCCACGTTCACCTGGGACAGGTGTGCACACAAGCACTTGCTCCCTGAGCCCTGACCTAGACTGACCCTCCGCCGAGACTGCCCGGACGCCCTCCAGGCCAGACTGAGTCCTTCTCAGCTCCTCGGCCCTGGGTCACCCACAGCACTGCCATCGGCTTGGGGTGCAGCCAAGAGCAGACAGGGTGTTCAGGATGAGCTGGGCGGGCGCTGGGGCCTCCCCATGTCAGAGGCCGCTTGGCTTCTGGGTACCTGCCCTCCTCTCCCCCTTCCTCTCCCCCACCCCCAAATGTCACTTCCCGGGAATAGGGAAGTGGACCTGAGGCTGGAAAACAACTTGGCCACTTCTTCTGAACATCACACTCCACCCAGGCTACTTCACGGCCCCACGTCAGGGGGGCTGGGGGGGACCCTGGACAGAGGTGGGGACAGGGCAGGGCCCCTGCCTGCCAGGCCTCAGCAGGTCCCTCTGGACTCTCCCAGCCTAGACCCAGGGGCAGCCCTGGGATCCGCCTCCTTCAGCCACTCTGGCACTCCTGTCCCCCCAACATGGTCAAGCAGGAAGGGCCTGGGAGGGCACAGCTCGTGGGGGTTCCAGGAAGCAGCAGTGGGGCCGGGAAGGGCTGGCAGGCTGGGTCGCCACTCAGGGTGGCCAGACCCCCCTACCCACCGCAGGCCCTGGATGTTGACACAGACACACCCACAGGTGCCCCTTCCTGGGTCCGGGAACCCCGTCCTCTGCTCCTGCTGCATCCTGGGGTCAAAATGCCCCCGGGGCCTCTTGGTGGCCACCCAGGCTGGCCCTGGGGACACTCCTAGGAACAGACTCAGGTCCTTCTGGAAAAGGCCACAGGAGGAGAGTGTGGAAGGTCCCCGCAGAGCCACACAGGCACAGCCTGGAGGACATCACTTCCTGGGGCTCATCCAGCTGACTTGTCCCCAGCCCTGGCCCAGTGTCATGTCCAGGCGGTGGCTGCCAGGATCCGGCCCCTAAACACAGCCTGGGGGCCACTCCCAGCCGCCTGGAAAGGAAGAGACAGGCTTGCGCTGGTGCTGTCCTTGTTCTTCCTCCGCGAGCAGAACTTTGGGCCACATAGGTCCTTTCTCGGAACCACCGACTGCCCCCACCAAACCCAGGTGTGGGGGACTCTCTCCCCTCCCCCAGGCCCATTTCTGAGCCATTTGAAGAGGACATCCCAAGGGCCTGGAGTGCCCACTTGCCAGCTCCAAGCTGTGTGGATTCTGCCCGGGTCTGGCAAGGAGGGGCCAGACAGAACCCGGCCTGACGCTGTCACCTGTCCTGCCCTGAGCTGTCTGTGGGCAGAGCTCAAGCTCTGGCAGCAACACTCCAGTCTGAGTGCCCAGCTTGGCCAGCTGCCATTCACAGGCCTGACCTGCCCCCAAGTCCCCATGCCTGGGATGGCGGCTGCCCCCTCTGACAGGAGTGGGGATCCAGGAGCCCCGGAGGTGCGTGCATCTCTGGGGTGGTGACGGCGTTCTGAGCCTATGCTCTGAGGGAATGTTTGCTGTGATCAGGCCCCCTGGGGGGTCCGAGCCCCTGGGACTCCATCTGCAGGTCCAGCTCCTCATGGCTGGACACTGGCTGGAGCAGTCCTTGGACCATCCTCGGAAGCTTCAGAAACTCTTCCAGGAAAGCGTTACTCCTGCTGCAGGCCCTGGGCTTCCGGCTTCTCAAAGCGCCCCCTGGGTGGCTCCAAACCGTACAATCCTGACTGGGGACCCCCGGCCTGGCTCTGGGTGGGAGAAGAGCACCCCACTCTCACCTCTGCACATTCTGTGATCCCCCAACACCCTCCTGACCTCCTCCGGGGAGCCCCTGGGTGAGACCCACGGGGGAGCTGGGCTCGGTGTGTGTATGAGCCTGCAGCAGCCACACAGACACCCTGGAGGAGGGCCAGACCCGGCTTCCGGCTCCTGGGGAACCCCCACCACCACCTCTCCTGAGTCTCTTCCTCACCAGAATGCTGGGGGCCAGAGCCAAGTGGCTGGGGCCTATCCTGTCTGGGCACCAGGCAGAGGCCACCCAACTCCCTGAGTCCTCCAAGGTCTCCAGCCTGGGCCCAGAAGCTGAGCCCTCGCAGTGGGGTCAGATGTGAGCTGTTGAGGGCAACTCTGCCTCCCCAGCCCCGTGTGGACCAGGCCAGGACAGGAAGAGCGAGTTGGGGCCCCCATGACCAGCTGCGGCTCTTGGCCTGCAGGATTTCAGCAGGGAGAAGGCAGAACTGCCATGTGGCACGCTGAGCACTGCCCAGCCGCCTCATCCCAGGAGCCCTCCTCCCGGGGTCTGTGCCCAAAACCACAGGTTCTTCTACCGGGCGCCCACTGGGTGCTGTGGGATGTGCTGCTTGGTACAATGTCGTCAGATTCTCCGCACAGCCTCCACAGAAATCGCAGTGCCTCTCCAGAGACTGAGCCTGATAGAGTCTGGGGATGTGTCTGTGACTCTGGGCTGGGTCAGCAGAAGAGCAGGGACCCAGGCTGAGGTGCCAGGAGCCTGATAGAGTCTGGGGATGTGTCTGTGACTCTGGGCTGGGTCAGCAGAAGAGCAGGGACCCAGGCTGAGGTGCCAGGACGGCCCCAAAGGGCCACCAGGGAAGGCAGTGCAGGGCCAAAGGCCAACAGCTATGAAGTGGGCAGGGCTGTGGTCCTGGCCCAAGGCCAGGGTGGCCTGTCCCTGGTGAACAGGTCAGAGGTCCCAGGTGAGGGGGCCCTGCACGCCTGCCCTGGCGCCCGGCCCAGGCCTGGGCCACACAGGCCACGTAGCTCCAGCTCAGGCTGAGTCGTGGTCTGGGTGGTGGCAAGGCCACAGCTCTCCAGGTTGGCAGATCCAGTGAGGCTGCTGCACTGAAGCCACAGTTCCTACCATCGCTACAGTTCCCACCATCGCTGCAGCCCCCGGGTGACCGACAGAGGCAGCCGCCCTCCAGCTGGGTCTCAGCACCTGCTCCACCGAGGACAGGGTTCAGGACGGGACACTCCCACAGCGTCTTCTATGTTTGTGCAGGACTCTTTCTGCAGAGTCCAAGCGACGGATGCCAGGCGGCCATGCTCACTGGGGCCCAGGCCCCGGGTGGCTTATGGAATATAAATGGTCTGTGCTGGTAGCAGGTGGGGGTAACCTGGTGGGAACAGCTGCCTCTCTAACACAGGCCAGGCCTCAGCTGAGGGGTAAAACTGGTGTCCTCCAGGCAGGGACAGAGGCTGGAAGAGGCAGCCAAAGTGGCTGGGCCGGAGTTCATGCAGGCCGCCCACACCCCCGGCTCCCACTGACTAGGCGCCCCACTCCACCCCAGGCCCAACCCTGGGATGCCTTTGGTGAAATGTTGCAAAATCCTGGCACAGCTCTGCTGGCTCCTATCTGCAGCGGGTGAGAGGCTGCGACGACCCAGAGTGGAGGCCAGAGGGGAAAGGGCCTCTCCCCACAACAGGCATTGCCTGCCCCCGCCACTGCCCTGGGAGCACCCAGTCTTGGCCACTGCAGCCTGTGTGGGCTGGAAGACGAGGTGCAACACGTGCCCATCCCAAGCTGGGAACAGCTGGGGGAGTCCGGTCTGCGGGGAGATGACGCAGAGCTCCAGCCCAGGGCCTGGGGCGGCCGTACTGGGACATTGATTCTGGGTGGCAGCAGGTGCTGGTGGGGGCCAGGCCCATGGGCTGGGGAGGAGGGCCTGTACCCTGGTGACCCAGGGGAGCCACAAAGGGTCCAAGGCAGGACTGTGAGGGGCTCACAGTGGGAAAAAGACCAGGGTGGCCAAGGGGGCTCACACTGGGGCCTGGGATGAGGGTGGGAGTGGGCAGGTGGGTCGGCAGGAGGGAGGTTTGGGAAGGGGATAGGCCTGGGTAAGGGCTTGGGGGCAGGTGAGGGGACGCCCCCTCCTCAGGCATGGCCTGGGTTGGAAGGGCATCACATACAGACAGGACAAGGTCGGGCGACCCTGTGGGACAGGCACGGGGCAACTGGAAACAGGCTGATTAAGGAGGCCTTGGTCATTGGCTTGGAGACTGGGGGTGGACAGGATCCCCAGGGAAGGAGGGAAGAGGGGCGGGATGGGCCGGCGGGGGGCAGGACAGTGGGGACACAGCCTGGGGAGTGGGAATGCGGGTGCCCGTGGAGCATGAACCCTGTTAACACTCCCCTCTGCAATGCCCCAGCTTTGAGGGGGTGTCTATAAGTGTGATTCTGTGTGTGAGTGTTTGTGAATTGGTGCGTGTGAGCAGTGTCAGCATGCGTGTGTGTGTGGGAGACTGTAAGTGGCCCCAGCCACCTTCCATTCCACCTCCTCATCCTCCCGAATCCAGGCAGGCCAGCTTGGCTTGGGTCACCATGGCAAGAGCGTGACCCTCCTTCCAGCAGGACAGGGGACCTGGGGGGACTCGCCGTGTCCACTGCGGAGCAGGGCCGGCTGTTTCCAGGTCAAGCAGTCGGGATGGGATGGCTCAGGGGCTGGGCTGGGGACTGGGGTGTGCAGACCCTCTGACAAGCTCTGCTCCATTCCCCTGTCCCTGCCCTGGGAAACACCTGCTCCAAGGACAAGCAGAGGCCCTGGCCCTGGAGCAAGGCTGCCCCTCTCAGCAGGATAGCCCAAGGGAAGGAGGCACCCAGCCATGCTGGCCTGAGCTTCAGGTGGGGTGGGGGGTGGGAGGACACAGGAAGGGGCTGGGCTGGGCCCTCTGCAGTCAGTACCCAGGTGGAGCGGCCCCCACACCAAGACCCCGCCAGGCCCTCCTCCTGGCTCACCTCCTATCTGCAGGAGTGGCCCCAGCTCTGGCCCATGGGCTGGGCCTGCCCATGGGGCCCACTGGATGGGCCATTCATGAACCAGGAAAAAACAGGCAGGGCTGGTGTCCTGCACTGCTGGGGACTTGGCCGGGGGGTGGGGTGTTGATGGGACCTGTGGGAAAGGGGTGGCCCAGGGCAGAGGGTGAGAGGCCCTGAGGCCTCTCAGATTTTTCTTGCCCTGTATGCAGAGTGCAGATGCTCCACAACTGGGATGACCCATATCTGTTTGCCAAGCTGAGGAACAGGCTGGGCTGTGCCCAATGGCAGGGGAGGGGCATGACAAGGTGAGCAGGGTTATCTGGGGTTACTGGGGACCCCAGTACTCCAACTAGATCAGATGTGGTGGCCTGGGCCAGACAGAGTCTAAAAGAGGCCTCAATGTCAAACAGTCCTGGGGGAGAGGGAAGGGCTGGGGTCCACGCTGACCCCGCACGGAGCTCACCGTCAGTGCAAGGGTCCTCGCCGCACACACAAGCACGTACAACAGTAAATCTACAACATACACCAGTGTCTGGACAGACGTGGTTACAAAAATGTCACACTTTAGGGAAAGGGCTGCCTCCGGTCCTGCCCTGCCCTGCCCTCCACTCCAGGGCCAGGCTGCTGGACCCCCACGCAGGAGCCCTCCGGAGGCTTTCACAGAGGCCTGTGTGGCAGGAATCCCATCTGGAGGCCTGGAGGAATCTCCAGCACACCTGGAGTGAGCGGGAGGAGGGCCGTGGACAACAGGCACACTGTGCTTTCTGAAGGAGCAAGTCCTCCTGGCTCTTAGTTAAGGGACACTTGAGGGTTTCAGAGCAAGACCCGGGGCCTAGGGAGAGCCAGGGTGGGGTGCCTGCCCGCCAGAGCCTGGTCTTCTATGGCCAGGATGACTCAGGGAAGACTGGCCTGGAGCCTGACATGTCAGACTCAAGGAAGACTAGCCTGACATGTCAGGCTGAGGACCCTCGCCCCTCCAGACTGACATGAACTCAACTGTAGTGGTCACCCCCTAGACCTACAGTGCTCTCCAGCATCTCTGCCCACCTCTGCTGCGTGTCCAGCACAGAAGAGGGCGGCCCCACTGGACCCTCAGGTAGGTCCCTGGGAGGACCACGTGGGCAGCAGCCCCTCCTCCTTCGCAGGTGCTGTGTGGATACTGCTGGAGGGGTAGGCTTGGGGTGTCATCCTACCAGGTATCTGATCTCGGGGGAGCCCTGTGCTGGGTGCGTGGTGGGTGGGGGAAGGCTAACCTACCAGCCCCAACCCTGCCCTCGTACTGCGGGAGAGAACTGGACAGAGCTCTAGGAAGCAGGGGCTGGAGGAGCAGGGGCCTGGGGGACAAACAATGTCGGGTTGGCTTTGATCCTTAGGACCCAAGGGACAGGAAGAGATGAGCCAGGCAAGAGAGGAGCCCCCAGGAGCACAGGCATGGGCCCAGGCAGTGGGGGACGAAGCGAGCCCCAGAGGGCGCCCAGATGGCAGGTGGGCCTGGGCCAGTCCCGACAGCCACAGCCTCAGAAGGGCTGAACAGGGGAGTGGTGTGAGTGGTCAGCGCAGGGACAGCGATGGTGACTGTATAGAGGTGAGAGGTCAGACGTGGGGGAGGCTGGAAGCTCCGAGGCAAGTGTGTGTGCACGCTGACGGTCACACCAGACCGCCCGGGGATGTCTGCCACAATACTCAGACCCCTGAGGGCCACTGAGAACGCCTGGCAGTGCCAAGAGGACCAGCTCCTGGGCCCTCTGGCCCCCAACTCTCAACCCACTAGCCCTGGGGCTGGCGGGTGGCCACTCACGTCCTGGAACCCTGAGCTGCTCTCAGGCCGGTGACTTTGGACCAATGTTGGCAATCTGTGGGTTTGCACCAAACCACACAGGTGAGTCAGACTTCTGTACAGAGAGCAGGGAAGGGGCACGACAGGGTGAAGTCCAGACCAGGGCAATGTGTACCCCGGCTGTTCAGCCTTTGAGTGCAGCTGTCGCAGCAATCAAGGTGGGCTCCCTGGTGGAGGTGGACAGCAGCTGCTAGAGAGCCCGGAGGGCAGCCAGGACCGTGTCAGACAGCAGGAGTCGGGCGGGGCCACTCCAGGCACCGGCCAGCAGGGCAGAGGTACCAGGGAGGGCCCTCGGGCTGCGGACGTGAGGTCAGAGCCCAGGGTGAGGAGGAAGCATCTCTAGCCAGGTGCGCTCTCGGCCCCCGCCGGGGCTGCGAGGCTGGGGGCGCTGCCGCTGGGAGGGCTTCCAGAGGAGCCGGCGCTACCTCCCCGCGCGCCCGGCCACGTGCGCGACGGGATGCGCAGACAGCCGGGGACGCAGACTGGCGGCGTGTGTCACCTCGAGGCCGCGGGACGAGCGGAGGTCGCCTCCCGCACTCCCACACCCCCAGGAACCCTGCTCGGGGCCGGCGGGTGACCTTCCTAGGCACTGCTGGGGGCTGAGCCAGGAAACGGCTCGCCCCGCCCTCGCCCCACCATTGGCTGGGGCGCCGGATTTCTTTAAAAACTCCGGCTTCCATTGGCTCGTGCAGCCCCTCCTCGTTCTGCCCGAGGCGCCGCGGCCGCCGCCCGCGCGGGCACTGCGCCTGCGCGGAGTGAGAGCGTGAGCGCGGAGAGCGGTCCGACGCGACGCGCCGTGCGCCTCCGCGGCTGCGCTACGGCAACGAGTCCCGGAGCGGCCCCGCGCCCGCCGCACCCGGCCCTCGCCCGCCCGAAGACAGGCGCCCAGCTGCCCCGCCGTCTCCCGAGCTAGCGCCCGGCCGCTGCCGCCTCGCGGGCCCCGGGCGGAAGGGGGCGGGGTCCCGACTCGCCCCGCCCCCGCGGAGGGATACGCGGCGCCGCGGCCCAAAACCCCCGGGCGAGGCGGCCGGGGCGGGTGAGGCGCTCCGCCTGCTGCGCGTCTACGCGGTCCCCGCGGGCCTTCCGGGCCCACTGCGCCGCGCGGACCGCCTCGGGCTCGGACGGCCGGTGTCCCCGGCGCGCCGCTCGCCCGGATCGGCCGCGGCTTCGGCGCCTGGGGCTCGGGGCTCCGGGGAGGCCGTCGCTCGCGATGCTGCTCTCCAAGTTCGGCTCCCTGGCGCACCTCTGCGGGCCCGGCGGCGTGGACCACCTCCCGGTGAAGATCCTGCAGCCAGGTACGCGCGGGGCCGGCGGGGCCGGGGCCGGGGCCAGGGCGGGGACCGGGGGCGCCCCGGGCCGCACCAACCCCGCCCGCGCCTCCCTGCAGCCAAGGCGGACAAGGAGAGCTTCGAGAAGGCGTACCAGGTGGGCGCCGTGCTGGGTAGCGGCGGCTTCGGCACGGTCTACGCGGGTAGCCGCATCGCCGACGGGCTGCCGGTGAGTCGGACCGCCGGGCGGGCCCGGGGTTCTCGCGCGCCTTGCGCCTCGCTTGGCCCGACCTGACCCCCGCGTCTCCGCAGGTGGCTGTGAAGCACGTGGTGAAGGAGCGGGTGACCGAGTGGGGCAGCCTGGTAAGTTGGGGCACGGGCGGCGGCGGCGGCGGGGGGCGGGCGCGGGGCTTTTGCTGACCTCCGTGTCCCCCAGGGCGGCGCGACCGTGCCCCTGGAGGTGGTGCTGCTGCGCAAGGTGGGCGCGGCGGGCGGCGCGCGCGGCGTCATCCGCCTGTTGGACTGGTTCGAGCGGCCCGACGGCTTCCTGCTGGTGCTGGAGCGGCCCGAGCCGGCGCAGGACCTCTTCGACTTTATCACGGAGCGCGGCGCCCTGGACGAGCCGCTGGCGCGCCGCTTCTTCGCGCAGGTGCTGGCCGCCGTGCGCCACTGCCACAGCTGCGGGGTCGTGCACCGCGACATTAAGGACGAAAATCTGCTTGTGGACCTGCGCTCCGGAGAGCTCAAGCTCATCGACTTCGGTTCGGGCGCGCTGCTCAAGGACACGGTCTACACCGACTTCGACGGTGAGCGCGGGCGCGGGGCAGGGAACGTTCCGGGGGCCTTGCCGGCGGGTTAACGCCTGCAGGGGCGGCGCATGGAGGAGCTGATGACTGTTGGGCGGCCGCGCGCCCTGGGTCTGCTTTCGTGGGGGCAGAGGCCCACGCGCTATCCTGGGGAGGGCTGAGCGAGGGATCAAGAGCGGGATCGTGCTGGGTGGGGGCTAGGGGCGCGCTCAATATTGCTTTTTCCACCGCGTTGCGGGGTACGGGGCCTCTTGCCCCGGTGTGGGAGGCGCGTGACATCCTTCCGGCCCGAGAGACCCCCGGCTGGGGGCGGTAGCGGAGGAGTCTCCGTGCGTGACGCAGGGCGCAGCCGGGCTGGGTCTGCGCCGGGAGCCTGGAGGCCCCCGCGGCGCGGTTGGAGTGGCGGGGCCTCCCCTGCGTGGGGGCGGGAGCTGCGTGCGTGCGGAGCGCGGGGGCGCCGCGGCAGAAATCCCCGCATTGCGGAGCTTGGGGAAGCCGGGGCTCCCCGCCCGCCCCTCCCTCCTCCCTCCCTCCTCCCTCCCTGTCTCCCCGCCCCCCGTTCCCGCAGGCAGGCGCGCCGGGCGGTAAGGGACCCCGCGCTGTCCCCCCCCCCCACCAGGTAGCCTCACAGCGCATCTGTTTGTTGTGAAAGCCGAGCCCTTGCTCATGTGACCTGCTCCTCCCCCGCGGCCAGCGGAGGGGGACGGCCGGCCCCTCCCCCAGCCCCCCCATCGCCTGCCGGGGTTTTTCCAGGGTGATGACGAGCAGGATTTTGAGGCCTGGCTCTGCTTCCTGTGACTCAGGCCAGGCAGTTAACCAGCAGGGACCTCGCCGTCTGTTGAGCGGCTCTGCCTCTGTGGTGGGCGTGCTAAGCCCTGCGTCCCCTTAGGCACCCGAGTGTACAGCCCCCCGGAGTGGATCCGCTACCACCGCTACCACGGGCGCTCGGCCACCGTGTGGTCGCTGGGCGTGCTTCTCTACGATATGGTGTGTGGGGACATCCCCTTCGAGCAGGACGAGGAGATCCTCCGAGGTCGCCTGCTCTTCCGGAGGAGGGTCTCTCCAGGTGCGTGGGGGCTCGAGGCGGGGGTGGGGGCCTCGCCCTGCCTGGGCCCTCCCTGACCTCTCCGCTCCGCACAGAGTGCCAGCAGCTGATCCGGTGGTGCCTGTCCCTGCGGCCGTCAGAGCGGCCGTCGCTGGATCAGATTGCGGCCCATCCCTGGATGCTGGGGGCTGACGGGGGCGCCCCGGAGAGCTGTGACCTGCGGCTGTGCACCCTCGACCCTGATGACGTGGCCAGCACCACGTCCAGCAGCGAGAGCTTGTGAGGAGCTGCACCTGACTGGGAGCTAGGGGACCACCTGCCTTGGCCAGACCTGGGACGCCCCCAGACCCTGACTTTCTCCTGCGTGGGCCGTCTCCTCCTGCGGAAGCAGTGACCTCTGACCCCTGGTGACCTTCGCTTTGAGTGCCTTTTGAACGCTGGTCCCGCGGGACTTGGTTTTCTCAAGCTCTGTCTGTCCAAAGACGCTCCGGTCGAGGTCCCGCCTGCCCTGGGTGGATACTTGAACCCCAGACGCCCCTCTGTGCTGCTGTGTCCGGAGGCGGCCTTCCCATCTGCCTGCCCACCCGGAGCTCTTTCCGCCGGCGCAGGGTCCCAAGCCCACCTCCCGCCCTCAGTCCTGCGGTGTGCGTCTGGGCACGTCCTGCACACACAATGCAAGTCCTGGTCTCCGCGCCCGCCCGCCCGCCCACGGGAGCCGTACCCGCCGCCAACTCTGTTATTTATGGTGTGACCCCCTGGAGGTGCCCTCGGCCCACCGGGGCTATTTATTGTTTAATTTATTTGTTGAGGTTATTTCCTCTGAGCAGTCTGCCTCTCCCAAGCCCCAGGGGACAGTGGGGAGGCAGGGGAGGGGGTGGCTGTGGTCCAGGGACCCTAGGCCCTGATTCCTGTGCCTGGCGTCTGTCCTGGCCCCGCCTGTCAGAAGATGAACTTGTATAGTGGCTAACTTAAGGGGAGTGGGTGACCCTGACACTTCCAGGCACTGTGCCCAGGGTGTGGGTTTTAAATTATTGACTTTGTACAGTCTGCTTGTGGGCTCTGAAAGCTGGGGTGGGGCCAGAGCCTGAGCGTTTAATTTATTCAGTACCTGTGTTTGTGTGAATGCGGTGTGTGCAGGCATCGCAGATGGGGGTTCTTTCAGTTCAAAAGTGAGATGTCTGGAGATCCTATTTTTTTATACAGGTATTTCAATTAAAATGTTTTTGTACATAGTGGATAATCTGTATTTATGGGGCTGGGCATCCTGGGGGAAGAGAGGGGCTCTGAGGAAGGGGTTCTGGCTGCTGGGTGACCTGACAAGTTTCCCGTGGGGCTGGTAGTTTTGCCCACGGGGGAAACGGGGGAGGCCCAGCTGGGTGCCAGCCTCCCCAGTGCCACAGGCTACTTCATGTGGCTTGTGGCCCACCCCACTACCCCGTGCTGCACCCAGGGAGAGGAGCAGCTGCCTCCTGGGGTGCCTCCGGGAGGTGGAGGCAGGGAGCCAGGCCCTGAGGATGCAGCAACCCCCACTAGTCAGGAGGTCATTCCTCGGTGGTCCCAGGAGGATCTCTGCAGCCCCCACCCAGGGAGGCCTTGCCAGTGGAAATGGCCACACTTGCATCCTGGCTTGGTGGAAACAGAGACTTGCGGGGGTGGGGGAGGGAGTCCATGCTGCCTCAGAGGGTGGCTGGGGGTTTTGAAGGACAAAGAGTTTGCCAGGCACATGGGGTGGGAGTGTGTTCCGGGCAGTGCCAAGGACGTGCGGAGGACATGAGGGTGGGGTCTGGTGGAGGGTATCGGGGTGTTGAGTCAGTTATAGTTAGACCCTGGCCTGGCGGGTGTGTGGTGAGAGAGTGGGGTATGAACCAGGTTCGGGTGTGTCAGTGGGCCTGGCCACAATGTTCCTGGTGGGTAGAGGCGGCCTGGGTGGAGGGTCCCAGTGAGACTGCTCCCCCACCCCCACCCCCACCGCCACCCCAGGGGCCTTCTGCTCAACTGCCCACCCTGTGCTGGGCTGTGGGGTGCCCCATGTTGGCAGTGGACCTGCACCTGGGGCATCACCCAGTCTGCCAAGCGCACCTACTCGGCTCTCTGGCTCCTGGAGCCCTGTCTGCCCCCTGCCTCCCATCTGCTCCTCCGAATAAGAGTCCCTGATAAACAGCCCGGGGCAGGCAGCACCGTACTGGACAGAAGACTGTCCCAGGCCCGAGGCCAGAGGCTGTGGCAGAGGCGGGAAGTTTGGGAGAGAAACAGGAGCAGACGAAAGTCACCCTTCCCCTGGAGAGCAGGCAGAGAGGGCTCGGGTGGGGGGCTCCCGCCTCAGGTTGTGACTGTTCAGGGCATCAGTGGGTGTCTATGGCCTCTGCTGTGGAGGTCCAGGAGCGCCTGGAGGGCAGCTGCTCAGTTAGGCAGGTCCCTCGGGGCCCTCATCTTACCCTACAGCCTCAGCCCAGCAGGGGAGATGAGGAGGTGCCGGGAAGGACAAGCCACCGGTTCCCATAGACCTGGCCCAACCAGCGTGCCCTGAGTCCAGTCTGGTCCAGTGAGGCTTTTCCCATTACCCCACCCCCCACTGCCAAAATGGGACCCTCGGGCAGCAGCCATTGCCGCCCACCTGCTCCTGGGCCAACTGCCGTGGGCATTCCCCAGCCCCCAGCCATGGGCATCCCCAGCCCCAGCTTCATCCAGGCAAAGGCCCTCCACGCAGGTTGCTTTTGGGAAACTGAAGCCCAGAGAGGCAGGAACCTTGGGCAGATGTCAGAATAGGACTCTGGTCCTTCCCACTGCTGTGCCCCACACACTGCTGCTGAGGGCTGGCTGGGGACCCCTCTAAGGTGGCCTACAGGGTGGGGACATCTTCCAGGGCCCTGGGAATGGGTGCAGGGCGCTGGGCTGAGGCTCTCAGCGAGATAGCTCTAGCCTTCTAGCACAGGGCATGGCGCGCTTGGGGGGGCCTCTGGACATAGCCCTCCACCCCCTGACTCAGGAGGAGACAGGGCCCAGCCAGCCTCGGGTCCTTCCTCAGGCTCTCGGCCACAGGTCATCTGCCTGGCTGAGCACCACGGCCCAGGGGCGGCAGGAGCTGGTGGAGGATGCCTGTGGGCCTTTTCTGGCTCCTGGGGTGGCCCATAGTGAGCTTTCAGAGACATCTCTGAGGGCACCATCCTGGTCCCGAGACAAGCAGAGCTCCAGAGCCTAAGCGCCAGGAATCTGCTCCCCTGCCAGCCCCACCCCACCTCCGCTGCTTTGGCTCTGCTGGGCCACTTGACTTAGGGTACTGGACGAAGGGGAAGGATTCAGGGCCTCCCCAACCCTTCCCTGGCCCCCTCCAGCCCCCCAGCCGTCTGGGCTCCCGCACGCCCTTCCCCTAGACACTCCCTGGGGCTCTGGCAGGATCCAAGTGACCGTAGGCCTGGTTCCTCCCCCCGGCCCCCACCCTAGACCCTGAGGTCTGGCCTCTCCCTGGGGGTCGAAGCCCAGCAGAATCCACTGTGCTCCTGCAGGGCCTCTGTGGGCTCCTAGGTGGGTCCTTCCCTATGGACTGGGCCCCTCCCACCCTGCCTAGGAGCCTCCAGGGCTGCAGCACCCCTTGGCCACTCGGGTTGAGGGATGATGTGTATCCCCAGCCATGCTCACCCCTGCAGGGTGTACACCAGGTGACTGGTCTGGACCTGCTGCCTGTAGGATCTGGGGCCAGAGTCCAGGTCAGAACCAGCCCACCGCCCTGAGCCTCTCTCAGGGGAAGATGGGGTACCCAAGCACATCCACCCCAGGGCACCCTCCTCCTAGCTTGCAGACCTGGGCCTGCTTGGCCGCTTATGACTTCGGGTGGGCGCCTGGCCTCTGAGGCTGTTTCCCCAACCTGGGTCATTCAGAGCTGGGTCCAGGTGACCCATCCCCAAGGGAGGCCCCTTGCTTGTTCATGGAGGAGCAAACCCTCACCCCACCCATCCTGGTCGACATCTGGGGCACGGCACCCTGGGAGAGGCTTTCCTGCAGGGCCCTGGCCAGGAGGAGGGCAGTGGCCAGGCTGGAGGGGCAGGCCCTGCCCCCACCCTGCCCTGTCAGGCCTGACTGCCGGGAACCCGGGGGGCAGAGGCTGTTCAGTTGTGAAACGAAAGCTCAGGGTTTCGCCAGGGCTGCCCGGGAAGCGGTGGGCCTGGAAGCCATGTGCCAGAGGATCTAGCACCGCCATGAGAGGCCTCTGTCTGCAGAAAGGGGAAGGACTCATTGAGAAATTCCGGGCTGGGAATCTAGCTTGGGCCCTGTACTCTCTCAGCCCCGGCAGGGGTCAGGGGCAGGGGTCAGGGATGGACACAGACCCAGCAAGCTCTTATCTCCCCTGTGCTCTGTGGGCAGACTGGCTGACACCCTTCCCTAACGCCTGCCTGGGACCCTAGGCCCAGCCGCACCTGGACGCTGCCCACGCAGATCCCCCAGCGGCCCCCATCCAGCCTTGGTGTCCTGACTGCTTCCTTTGGAGGACCCTGGGTGCCTCAGACCCGGTGTGGGCTTAGCACCCCCTTCTGTCTCCCTTGCTCTCCCCGACTCCCCGGGGCCCGGTGTGATGCTGGTGTCACATCACACCGCAAGCTCAGCCTGAGGGTCCAATGGGTGTGTGGTCAGCCCTCAGCCCCTGCCTGTCCAGGCTGCCACCGCCCGTCCAGGGAGCTGCTCGGCCTCTGCCCACAGGACAGCCCCGCAGCCGCACAGGTGGCTTCCTACAGTTTCCTTTTGTGCTGTTTCCGCTACAGCTCAGGGGCTCCCAGGCCAGTTGGGTGCCTGGCACGGGGTGGGGGAGGGTTCGCAGGGGCTGCCAGGGATCACTTCCCTTTGCCGCGCAGCTTTGGCACCACAGCCATGCTAAGGTTTCGTTTCTGGAGCTGCTTTGGAAGAAAGAAACTGAACAGGGCCCCGATGGCTACAGAAGGTCTGTGTCCCAGTCTCTCCTTCTGGGAAGCTGGGCTGGCCTTGGGCCCAGAGGGTGAGGAGGCCAGGAGAGGCGGTCAAGCAGCGTGGCAAGAAGAACGGACCTCGGAGCGGAACCTTGCCCCCTGTGTGGGTGCCGGGCAGGCTGTGGGGCACGACCAGCCTTGGCCCCTCCCCCGACCTGTTTACTGACCAGGCCACCCTCAGGGGCATAGCTGTGGACAAACCAATCAGTTCCCAGGCTGCCAAGTGAGCCAGGACGGCATCTGTGTGGCCCAGCCTGCACTGACAGCTGGAGCGACGCACTCATTACAGTACACAGCAGTCACATGACACCAAGGGCCACAGCCTGGTCAGGACCCCCCCTGGGGTGGATGCTGTCCAGAACTTGGCGGAATGTCTCTAAAGGACACCTTTAGACAGCAAATCAGCAAAGGACCACCCGTGCAGAGAATAATTGGACCAGGTGTGGGGAGAGAGGTCAGCGTGTGGACGTGGGCGGGGTGGGGGGTACGGAGCCTGGGCACAGTCTTCTGGAAGTTGGGGGCAAGGAGCAGAGGGTGGAGGACGAGACCCAGGAAGCTTCCGGCCGGGAGGAGGGCAGGTAGGAGTTTCAAGGGTCTCGTCTCCCAGACAGTCCTTCCTAAGGCAGCCTGTCTCCCTCTCCTCCAGCCCCATCCTGGACCTGAGACAACCTGGGTCTGAGGGAGCCCCTCCCAGACCCGAGGCTCCGCACACAGGGCTGGTTCTGATGAGCAGATAGATCCTGCTCCTGTGGAGCGGGGTGTCCTACAGATGCCAGGGACCTGCAAAGCCTGGCACAGGGCAGCACAGACCTCCCCGCCTCACCCGCCCTCCACAGAGCCCCCGAGCCCTGAGCAGTGGGACAGCCGGGGGCAGCTGGAGGCACCTGCAGGCACCAGGCCCAGACCCGTCCTCCTGGCCAGGTCCCTGCAGAATCTCCCAGGGGTGCCGTGCCCCAGATGCCAGCCAGGATAGGTGGGGTGGGTGTTCGCTCCCCCATGAACAAGCAAGGGGTCTCTCTTGGGGATGGGTCACCTGGACCCAGCTCTGAATGATCCAGGTGGGGGAAACTGAGGCCCAGAGGCCAGGCGCCCACCCAAAGTCATAAGGGGCCAAGCAGGCTCAGGTCTGCAAGCCAGGAGGAGGCTAGCCTGGGGTGGGTGTGCTTCTGGGAGCCCCATCTTCCCCTGGAAGGCCAGGGCGTGGCTGGCTGTGAGCTCTCCCCTAATCCTGCTGCCTGCCCTCCTGCAGGGCCCTGGGCTGCACTCTGCTGCTCCACTGACACAGGTGGGGGCCAGCTGAGGAGCCAGTGGCCCTCCAGGCCCAGCACATGATGCAGCCCCATGCCGCTCTCCTGGCCTGAAGCCCTGTGGCCACTGTGCTGAGGCTGGCTCTGTGGGCTTCCTCCGGACTCTGGGGCTTGGCCTGTGCAGGGCAGGTGCTCGGATGTCCCCGAGGAGCTCCTGGGCAGCGTCCGTTGGGCCCCTCACCAGAACTGCTGTGATCAGTGACCCCCATCCCACTGGCCACTCCAGCAGGTGGCAGGGGGCATGGAGAAGGGAAGCACTGGTGCCCCAGTCCTCAGGCCAGACCCAGCCCAAAGGTGGTCTGAGCATTCCCTGAGGCCGCTGAGCATCCTGCCAGAGTCCGGGCTGTGGGACCGCCCTGGACCGCACCTGGGAAGACGTTCACATCAGGCGGCTGGGCCTGCTCTGGTTTGCAGGTGCCCTGGGTCCTGGGGCCCAGTGACTGGCTCCACCCCTTGGGCCGGGCCAGGCAGAGCTGTTTGCCTGCAACCAGGGACCAGGAGTCCTGGGCCACTGGACGCTGCCAAGGCTACAATGTGCCCTGAAAGCATCAGGACCTTTTCTGGGCCTCTACGTCTAGAAAGGACATGAGATATGGGCCCTCATATCCCATGGGGGAGCGGGTCAGTGTAGAGAGGACCAGGGACCTGGAAACGCCAGGATTGAGTCTCAGGCCACATGTACAACCTGCTGGCCAGGTCCCCACAGAGGCAGCCCTATCCCACGGAGCATCCCAGAGGGGCCACCCCAAGACTCCCAACCGTCCACTTACCCCTGTCTGGTTTTCTGCTCACCAAATCCTCCCACTTTTCACTCAGGAGGGAACCAGACGTTCCTGAGCCTGGGGGCTCACCCCTGCCTGAGAGGCATGACCAAGACCTATGTGGGCGGGATCATTCCAGATGTAGCAGAAGCATGGTGAGGGCTCTTTGGGGCCACTATCACCGTCAGCCTTTGCACAGGTGGGCTCCCCAGTGGGGCCTGGGAGACAGCACAGGCAGCTCTGCAGAGATCTGGGGAGAGGGGCTTGGCAGTGGGGCAGCAGGTGCAAAGGCCCTGAGGCAGGCGGAGGGGCCAGGACCACAGTCCCATCCAGCACTCGCCCTGGGCCCTGCCTCCTGGGCTACTCCATGCCCAGGGTCCCCCTCAACAGTCTGTTCCGTGTGGGATGAGCTGAGGGGAGGAAGCAGGGGTCTCAGAAGCACAAGGGCCCTGAGCAGAGCCCTGGGGCTGCAGGCCTTAGCTCCTGCTGTGAGACAGGACTGGGCAGGGGCTGGCAGGCATGTGTCTGGGTGGCCCATGCCAGCCGTGGAGCAGGCCAGGGGCTGCTCTGATGCCCACGGGACTGCCCATTTGCCAGCACAGGACCTGGCCCTGGAGGGTCCTGGAGTCCCAGCTCTACCCTGAAGCAGCCACCTCAGTCCTCCCTCTAGAAAAGACCAGCAGGGTCTACCGGGCCACCCAGGAATGCAGGCAACTCTTATGATGTGTAGGCACCTGTGTGTCCACATCTGTACACGTAGAAAAGTGTCGGTGGGTGTTCCCAACCCACCCATGTCGGTGGGTATACATGTTCCAAGTGTGTGTGTCTGGGTTTTTGTGCATGTGAATCTCTGTGTGTGCAGGTGTGATTTCCTGTGTGCACGTCTATGTGTATATGCATGTGGGCACGTGTCTGCCATGTATGTGTGTGCTCCAATGTGTGTGATCCTGTGTGCGCGCACGTGTGTGTGCACGCACGTGTCTGCACCTGGGCAGGACCTGGCCTAGGAAGAGCCTGGAGCCAAGACTAGCAGTTCTCCCCTCCCCCGCCCCCAAATGACGTGGCCGCTGCCACCGCGTGACTCACCCTCCCTTCACTCAAAGGGCACAGCAGCACGTGGGGGCGCCTCCTGTGACTCAGCACCTCCCTGAGGCGGTGAAGGGGGACGCTGGTGACAGGGGAGGAGTCTGGAGCTGAGAGGCGAACGGAGAGCACGGTGGAGCACACGGGCCCTGCCCACCTGCCTGTCCTGTCCAAGGATGCTGGGGCCCCGACCAGCCGGTCACAGGCGCGTCCTAGCTTTGGGGGCACACACGTGTTCCCGTGTGCGATGCGGGCTGGACCGTCTGGGGCCCCGGAGGGGGTTTAAGAACATTTCCGGGCCCTGTGTCCCCCATAGTTGGGGGAGCCGCTGCGAGCGCGCACAGGGGAACGCGAGGCCGGGGTGGGTTCCTGGGCGCCGACGACGCAGGAGGAGGCGGATCTGGGGGCCGGGGGGCGGCGCAGAGAGCGAGGCGCGTGGGGAGCGGGAATGCGCTTTGGGGAGCGGCGCAGGCGGAGCCGGCCAGATCTTTAAGGCGGGGGAGGATGGTGCGGATTGGGAGGTAAAAGGTCGGCCTGACCCGGGAGCCGAGGAGGCCGGGCTGGCCAAAAGGACCCCGCCCACGGACGCGGCCCACGCGAGGCCCCTCCCTCCCCAGCGCCGAGGACGCGCTTGTCCGAAGCGGGCGTGGCGCGGAGTCCGGGGAGAGACCGAGGACTGTGGCCCGCGGACCTCCCCGCCCCCACACCCTGGCCCAGCCTCGGTACGTTCTGTCCCCGTCCCCACCACACGCGGTCTCCAGGGCCCGGCACCTGACACCAGGCCCTGCTGCGGCCGCTGCGCCCCGACAGCCAGATGAGCTGTGGGCTGCCTGGGCCGGCAGGGTCCCTGGGGCAGGAGGAGGGAGGGGAGAGGGGCCAAGATTCCACCCACCAGGGCACCTGCGGGCGCACTGTCTCCAGGACCACAGGTGCAAGCACTGGCGGGGCTCCAGGCCAGCCCTCCACGGAGAGCCCGGTCCCAGGCGGGCTGCGGGGGCAGGTGCGGGGCCGTCCAGCGTCTGGCTGTGGGGCGCTCAGTGGGGTTCTGCCCCCCGGGTCTCCTCCCTCCTGGGGAAAAGGAGCTGGAGACCGCCTGCCCTGAGGTCAGTCAGTAGGGTCGGCGCAGGTAGCAGAAGGCGAGCAGTTGCTCTCTGGCGGGTGGGTGGGGAGGGGGTGCCCCCTTCATCCCATCCACAGCTTAGGCCCCCGTCTCTGGGGACCTCGGGGCACCGCGTGGAGGAGCCCTGGCCTGCGGGGAGGGGTCTGCGGCGGGAATGGGTAGCCAGGCTGGGGGCACCGTCGGGGCGTCCCCACCACCTCGGCGCCCACGTCGGGTTTTGCGGGGGCTTCCCACGTGGGCCCCTGGGTGGGCGCCCACGCCCCATGCGCCTCCCCTGCGCCCCAGCCTGGTGGAGTCCTCCAGGTTCCTGCCCCTCAGGCAGCCGCACCCTGCCTGGTCCGCGGGACCCCTACAAAGCCCTGACCTCCTCTCCTGGACCCTCCCACCTGGGCCCGCCGCCCCCACCTCGGGCTGCGCCACGACCCGGGCACCCTCGTCTCGCAGCCCCGCCTGGACCCCTTCCTAGCTTTGCACTTCCCCAGACCCCGGCCCCACTGCCCCCAGCCTCCCTCTGGCGCTGCGCCCCCACCTCCTCCAGTCCGGCTCTGTGTCCCCGCGAGGTGCTGGGTCCCTTCCCACCCCCGCCTCCTCCTCCCTGGTCCCACTGGAGGGGCAGGCAGGGCCCGGGCCGAGTCTCCACACCTGAGGAAATCCCTTCCTGGCCCAGTCCCACCCACGGCCCCCTGGCAACCCCACAGGCCAGTGGCCACCCTCCGGGAGGTTCCAGCAGATGGGGTGTGTGTGTGTGTGTGTGTGTGTGGTGTGGTGTGTATGTGATGTGTATAGTGTGTGTGTGTGCGTGCTATGTGTATTGTGTGGTGTGTAGTGTTTGTGTAAGATGTATGGTTGTGTGTGGTGTTTATGTATGGTGTTTGTGTACGGTGTGTAGTGTGTGTGTGTCGTGTGTATTGTGTATGGTGTGTGTGTTGTGTATGTATCGTGTGGTATGTATAGAGTATGAGATTGGTGTGTGGTGTGTGTATCATGTTATGTGTGTCATGTTTTGTGTGTGGTGTTTTGTGGTGTCTGGTGTTTGTGGGTGTTGTGTATATATCATGTGTGGTGTGTGGTGTGTGTGTCATGTGTTTTGTGTGTGCTGTGTGTGTATGGTGTGTGTTGTGTGGTGTTTTGTGGAGTGTGGTGTTTGTGTGTGGTGTGTATGTATCATGTGGTGGTGTGTATGGTGTGTCATGTGTTTTGCATTGTGTGGTGTGTATAGTGTGTGTATGTGGTATGGTGGGTATGATGTGTTTGTGGTATGTGGTATTTGTGTCGTGTGTTGTGTCTGCGTTGTGTGTGGTGTTTGTGTGTGGTGTGTATGTATCGTGTGTGGTGTTGTGTATAGTGTATGTGGTATAGTGAGTATGGTGTGTTTGTGGCATGTGGTGTTTGTATGGTGTGTGTTATGTGTGGTGTTTTGTGGTGTGTGGTGTGTGTGTGGTGTGAATATATCATGTGTGGTGTGTGTGGTGTGTGTGTCAAGCATTTACTGGTGTGTGTGTGCTGTGTGTGTATGGGGAGTGTCTGGTGTTTTGTGTGGTGTGTGTGTCAAGCATTTACTGGTGTGTGTGTGCTATGTGTGTATGGGGTGTGTATGGTGTTTTGTGGTGTATGCTGTGTGTGTATGGTGTGTGTTGTGTGTGTGTGGTGTTTTGTGGTGTTTGTGTGTGGTATGTATATATCATGTGTGGTGTTGTGTGTGATGTGTGTGTCATGCATTTACTGGTGTGTGCTGTGTGTGTATGGTGTGTGTTGTGCATGTGTGGTGTTTTGTGGTGTGTGGTGTTTGTGTGTGGTGTGTATATATCATGTGTGGTGTTGTGTGTTGTGTTTGTGTGGTGTGTGTTGTGGTGTGTTTTGTGGTGTGTGGTGTTTGTGTGTGGTGTGTATATATCATGTGTGGTATTTGTGGTGTGTGGTATGTATATATCATGTGTGGTGTTGTGTTGTGTGTGTGTGGTGTGTGCTGTGTTTGTATGGTGTGCATTGTGTGTGTGGTGTTTTGTGGTGTGTGGTGTTTGTGTGTGGTACGTATATATCATGTATGGTATTGTTCGTGGTGTGTGTGTGTGGTGTGTGTGTGTGGTGTGTGTGGCGTTTTGTGGTGTGTGGTGTTTGTGTGTGGTGTGTATATATCATGTATGGTGTGTGTTGTGCGTGTGTGGTGTTTTGTGGTGTGTGCTGTTTGTGTGTGGTGTGTATATATGATGTGTGTTGTGTGTGTATGGGGTGTGTGTGGTGTTTTGTGGTGTGTGCTGTTTGTGTGTGGTGTGTATATATGATGTGTGTTGTGTGTGTATGGGGTGTGTGGTGTTTT
Organism: Gorilla gorilla gorilla; assembly: GCF_029281585.2. Lineage (NCBI taxonomy): Eukaryota > Metazoa > Chordata > Mammalia > Primates > Hominidae > Gorilla > Gorilla gorilla. The sequence goes on from NC_086018.1 coordinate 48,020,999, forward strand.
GTGGTGTGTGCTGTGTGTGTATGGTGTGTGTAGTGCGTGTGTGGTGTTTTGTGGTGTATGGTGTTTGTGGTGTGTATATATCGTGAGGTGTTGTGTGTTGTGTTTGTATAGTGTGTGTTGTGTGTGTGGTGTTTTGTGGTGTGTGGTGTTTGTGTGTGGTGTGTATATATCGTGTGGTGTTGTGTGTTGTGTTTGTATGGTGTGTGTTGTGTGTATGCGGTGTTTTGTGGTGTGTGGTGTTTGTGTGTGGTGTGTATATATCATGTGTGGTGTGTGTGGTGTGTGTGTCATGTGTTTTGTGGTGTGCTGTGTATGGTGTGTTAGTGCATGTGTGGTGTTTTGTGGTGTGTGGTGTTTGTGGCGTGTATATATCATGTGTGGTATTTGTGTGTGTGTGGTGTTTTGTGGTGTGTGGTATGTATATATCATGTATGGTGTTGTGTGTTGTGTGTGTGGTGTGTGCTGTGTTTGTATGGTGTGTGTTGTGTGTGGTATGTATATATCGTGTGGTATTGTGTGTGGTGTGTGTGATGTTTTGAGGTGTGTGGTGTTTTGTGGTGTGTGGTGTTTGTGGTGTGTATATATCGTGTGGTGTGTGTGGTGTGTGTCATGTGTTTTGTGGTGTGTGCTGTGTGTGTGGTGTTTTGTGTAGTGTGTTGTGCGTGGTGTGGTGTTTTGTGTGGTGTGTTTTGTGTGGTGTGTGCTGTATGTGTGTGGTGTTATGTGTGTGTGGTGTTGTGTGGTGTTTGTGTGTGGTATGTATGTATCATGTGTGTTATTGTGTGTGCTGTGTGTGTGCTGTGTGTGGTGTTTAGTGGTGTGTGGTGTGTGTGTGGTGTGTATATATCATGTGTGGTGTCTGTGGTGTGTGTGTCATGAGTTTTGTGGTGTGTGCTGTGTGTGTAGTTTTGTGTGGTGTGTTGTGTGTGGTGTGTGTGTCATGTGTTTTGTGGTGTGTGCTGTGTGTGTGGTGTTTTGTGTGGTGTGTTGTGTGTGGTGTGTGTGTCGTGTTTTGTGGTGTGTGCTGTGTGTGTGTGGTGTGTATATATCATGTGTGGTGGTGTGTGTGGTGTGTCATGTGTTTTGTGGTGTGTGCTGTGTGTGGCGTGTGCTGTGTATATATCATGTGTGGTGGTGTGTGTGGTGTGTCTTGTGTTTTGTGGTGTGTGCTGTGTGTGGAGTGTGCTGTGTGTGTGTGGTGTGTGTGGTGTTTAGTGTTGTGTGTGGTGTGTGTGTCATGTGTTTAGTGGTGTGTGTGGTGTGTATATATCATGTGTGGTGTGTGTGTGGTGTGTGTGTCATGTGTTGTGTGCTGTGTGTGGTGTTGTGTGGTGTGTGTGTCACGTGTTTTGTGGTGTTTGTGTGGTGTGTGTGGTGTGTATATATCATGTGTGTTGTGTGGGGTGTGTGCTGTGTGTGGTGTGTGCTGTGTGTGGTGTGTGCTGTGTGTGTGTGGTGTGTGGTGTGTGTGTGTGGTGTGTGTGTGTGTGGTGTGTGCTGTGTGTGTGTTGTGTTGTGTGTGTGGTGTGTGTGGTGGCAGAACCCAGCAGGGAGATAGGGAGGGAGGTGGAAGTTCCTTTGGGGAAAGACTTCCTTCCCTAAGGAGGCCGGAGGGATCGGGGAGCCGGGCAGGCGCAGGCGGGGCTCCGGAGTGGTCGTCGGGGGAGGCCGTGGGGCCACGACCTGCTGCCAGGGCGGGGACAGGCCGTGGGGCCAGGACCTGCTGCCGGGGTGGGGACAGGCCTTGGGGCCATGGGGCTGCCAGGGTGGGGACAGGCTGTGGGGGAGGCTGTGGGGCAGGACCTGCTGCCGGGGTGGGGACAGGCTGTGGGGCCATGGGGCTGCTGGGGTGGGGACAGGCCATGGTGGGGCCAGGACTTACTGCTGGGGTGGGGACAGGAGTTCTTGTCCAACCGGGGGCACCTCCAGGGCAGGCTCATTTCTTTCCACTGGCTAAATTAATTAAAAAAAAATTCCTCTGAAACGAATACTGAGTCACTTTAAACATTTCTCAGATGTAAATGGAAATCTAATAAAATCTGTGAAAGGTATTTTTAAAACAGCTTTATTGAGGTGTGATTTACATACCATAAAATCCACCCACTTCCAGCAATTTCAGTGATCCACCCACGACTCAATGATTTCAGCGCAACCATCGCCACCCTCCAATTTTAGAAATTTCCATCACCTCGAAGTCCCCTCGCAGCCATGAGCAGTCACTTCCTCTTCCCACCCCCAGCCCTAAGCAAACTCTAACCTGCTTTCCGCCTTGATAGATTTGCCTTTTTTGGAAATTCCGCATAAATAGAATCATACAACTGGTAGTCTTTGGTGTCTGGCTGCTCTCACTGAGCATAATCCTTTGAGGTTGGTCCACACTGTAGCATCATGGGTGGGTAGTTCTTATAATTCTCTCCCATTGTACGGCAAAGCCATATTTTGTTTAGCCATTCACCAGTTGATGGACGTTCGAGCTGTTTCCATATTTTGGCTGTTATTAATAAAGCTGCTATGAACATCCAGGTAGAATTGTTTATGGTTTTTTGTTTTTGCGACAGGATCTAGCTGTCACCCAGGCTGGAGTGCCATGGCATGATCATGGCTCACTGCAGCCTGTACCTCCTGGGCTCAAGCGATTCTCCGGCATCAGCCACCTCCTGAGTAGCCAGGGCTACAGGCGAGCACAACCACACCGGGCTAATTTTTTTTTTAGTAGAGACGAGGTCTCACTGTGTTGCTCAAGCGAAGGTACAATTCCTTGTGTGGACATATGTTGTCATTTCTCTCAGGTGGAGACATAGGAATGGCATTGTTAGGTCAGACGGTAAATATACATTTTACTTGTGAAGAAATTGGCTATACTTTTTTTAAATTTTTTTATTTTTTTTTTAAGACGGAGTCTCACTCTGTCGCCCAGGCTGGAGTGCAATGGCTTGATCTCAGCTCACTGCAACCTCCGCCTCCTGGGTTCAAGTGATTCTCCTGCCTCAGCCTCCTGAGTAGCTGGGATTATAGGCGCCTGCCACAATGACCAGCTAGTTTTCTTTCTTTCTTTCTTTCTTTTTTTTTTTCAGACAGTCTCCCTCTGTCACTCAGACCGGAGTGCAGTGGCGTGATCTCAGCTCACTGCAACCTCTGCCTCCCGGGTTCAAGCAGTTCTCCTGCCTCAGCCTCCGGAGTAGCTGAGGTTACAGGCATGCACCACCACACCCAGCTAATTTTTGTATTTTTAGTAGAGACAGGGTTTCACCATGTTGACCAGGCTGGTCTTGAACTCCTGACCTCAAGTGATCCAACCGCCTCGGCTTCCCAAAGTGCTGGGATTACAGGTGTGAGCCACCGTGCCTGGCGGCTATACATTTTTCATATGTCTGAAACGTATGAAGTTTCCAGTGTTCCCACGCCCTTGTCACCCCTTCTTCTTATCGCCCTTTTTTATTACAGCCATGCTAGTGTGTGAAGTGGTAACCCACTGGGCGTTTTCTCTGCCGCCCTTTGCAGAGCAGGGCTGACCCACAGGCATGTGCCAGAGCGGGCTCCCACTGGGCTTTGATTTGAATTTTCCCAGTAGTTAATGACGTTGAGCATCTTGTCATGTGTTTAAAAGACAAAGCCATTTATGTATCTTCTTTGTTGAGATGTCTAATAAAATTTTTGCCTTCTTTTTTTACTTGGGTTGTCTTATTTTTTAAAATATATTTATTATTAATTGTAAAATATACGTAACAAAAAACTTTTATTTTCTTTTTCTTTCTTTTTTTTGAGACAGAGTTTCACTCTTGTTGCCCAGGCTGGAGTGCAATGGCACGATCTCGGCTCACTGCAGCCTCCGCCTCCCGGGTTCAAGCGATTCTCCTGCCTCAGTCTCCCGAGTAGTTGGGTTTATACGCAGATGCCACAATGCCCAGCTAATTTTTGTATTTTTAGTAGAGACGGGGTTTCACTATGTTGGTCAGGCTGGTTTCGAACTCCTGACCTTGGGTGATCTGCCCGCCTGGGCCTCCCAAAGTGCTGGGATTACAGGCGTGATTTTTTACATTTCTATTTTGTTTTTGTAGAAACAGGGTCTCACTATGTTCCCCAGGCTGGTCTCAAATTGCTGGGCTCGTGATACTCCTGCCTCGACCTCCTATTGTACTGGAATTACAGGTGTGAGCCACTGTGCCCAGCCAATTTTTGTTTTCTTAATGACGTTGTTTGAAGGACACCATTTTCAGTTTTGATAAAATCCAATTTATCTCTATTTTCCTTCATGATCCTGCCTTTGGTCTTGCAGCTGAGAACACTTTGCTTCACTCAAGGTCAGTCACAAAGATTTCCCCTCATGCGTCCTTTTAACCATTTCATAGCTTTAGCTCTTTCATTTAGGTCTATCTATGGTTCCTTTCAAGTTAATTTTTGTGTATGGAGTGAGGTAGGGGTCTAAACTCATGTTTTTACATGTGGATATCTAACTGTCATAGAACCATTGTTGAAAAGAGAGTCCTTTCCCCAGCTGAAAGCCTTGGCACCTTTGTCAAACATCAACTGACCCTAAATGTTTGGGTTTATTGCTGGATTCTCCATTGATCTATATCTTGATTCTCATGCCAGCACACACTCTATTACTGTAGTTTTATAGTAAGTTCTAAAATGGAAAGTGTGAATCTTCCAGTTTTGTTCCCTTTCAAAATTATTTTGGCTATTCTGGATCCTTTGCATTTCCGTATAAATTTTATGATCAGATTGATAATTTCTGCAAAAAAAAAAAAAAAAAAAAAGCAAACCGAAAAAGCCTGTTCACATTTCAGTAGGGATTGCATTCAACCTACAAACCAATTTGGAGAGTATTGTCATCTTAACATTGAGTCTTATAATCCACAAATACTGAATGTCCATCCATTCGTTTAGATCTTCAAAATCTCTTTGAAATGCTATGCAGTTTTAAGCATACCAGTCTTGCACTATTTTCGTTAAACTTATTCCTAGGTATTTTACTATTATTATTTTGAGACAGGGTCTCCCTCTGTCTCCCAGGCTGGAGTGCAGTGGCACAATCTCGGCTCACTGCAACCTCCACCTCCTGGGTTCAAGCAATTCTCCTTCCTCAGCCTCCTGAGTAGCTGGGATTACAGGCGTGCACCACCACGTCTGGCTAATTTTTGTATTTTTAGTAGAGACGAGGTTTTGCCACGTTGGCCAGGCTGGTCTTGAACTCCTGACCTCAGGTGATCTGCCCACCTTGGCCTCCCAGAGTGCTGGGATTACAAGTGTGAGCCACAGCGCCTGGTTGGTATTTTATTGTTTTTTAATGCTGTTGTGAATAAAAAGCCTAAAACTCCCGGGTTCACTCCTAATCTGCATGTGTGTGGATCTTCTAATTAGCATATCACATACTTGGAGAATTGATCTAACAGGTCGACCTCCACTGAGGTCTCAGAGTGACCACTAGGTGGTGCACACGAAGGCTAGTCCTGAATAGAACAGTAAAGGCTTGGAAAATGAACTGATACTGGAACCACATTGCACAAGAGACTAAAATAAGAATGACAAAAAAAAAAAAGACTGGAGAGTCATAATATACCACTCAACATTTCCACGATAGAAACAAAAATCAGTTGGCATATGAAGAAAGCGAAAATCTAAGCTCATGAATGGAAAAACAACGAACACCAATGATACGGTGGCTTGCATGAATCATCTGACAAGGACTTTAAAACAGCTGTTGTAAAAATGCTCAAACCAGCAACTGCAAACAGTCTTGACACAAATATTAAAACAGAAGGACTCAGAAAATAAATAGAAGATGTAAAGAAGAACCAAAGGGAAATTTCAGAACTGAAAAATGTAATTGAAGAAAAAACTCACTGGATGGATTCAATAGCAGAATTGAAGTAACAGAGGAGTCAATGACCTCAAAGGTATGTTCACAGAAATTAAAATTAATCTGAGCAAGAGAGAGAAAAAAGAATTTTTAAAAAATGAACAGAAACTCTAGGACCTGTGGGATGATAACAGGGCTAATATTTGTGCCACTGGAGTCCTAGAAGGAGAGAGACCACGAGGCTGAAAGAATATTCAAGGAAGTAACAGCTGAAAAATTTATCAAGTTTAGTAAAAGACCCAACAGATTCAAGAAGCAGAGCAAACTCCATCCTGGTTAAACCAAGAAATCCATTCCAAGACACTTCGAAGATTAAATTGCTGAAAACTACAGACAAAAAAATCTTAAGGCTGGGCGCGGTGGCTCACCCTGTAATCCCAGCACTTTGAGAGGCCAAGGTGGGCAGATCACTTGAGGTCAGGAGTTCGAGATCAGCCTGGCCAACATGGTGAAACCCAGTCTCTACTAAAAATACAAAAATGAGCCGGGTGTGGTGGCGTGCACCTGTGGTCCCAGCTACTCAGGAGGCTGGGGCACAAGAATTGCTTGAACCCGGAAGGCGGAGATTGCAGTGAGATCACGCCACTGCACTCCATCCTGGGTGATAGAGTAAAATTCTGCCTCAAAAATAAAAATAAAAATCTTAAAAGCAGCCAGAGAAAATCGATATATTATCTATCTACAGATGTATTATCTATAAAGAAAAATGATTTGAATGACTGGATTTCTCATCAGAACTCATAGGGGCTACAAAGAAAAGACACAGCATTTTTCAGACTTCTACGTCCAGCAAATTTCCTCAGCCTGACAAAAGACATCAACAAATATCCTGCAGCTAACTGCATACTTTGTGGTGAAGGCCTAGATGCCTTCCCCCTGGTCCTAAGACCAGGGTCAAGGTAAGGATTTCCACCCTCACCCTCTATCAACACCATGCTGGAAGTTCCGGCTACTGCAAAAGGGAGAGACCAGAAATAAAAGGCATACCCCCTGGAAAGGAAGAAATGAAAGTGCCCTGATTTGCAGACAAACATGATTATTTATGTAGAAAATCCCAGGGAACCTATTAGAAACCAAGAACAAGGCCGGGTGCCATGGGTAACACCTGTAATGCCAGCACTTTGGGAGGCTGAGGCAGGTGGATCACTTGAGGTCAGGAGTTCGAGACCAGCCTGGCCAACATGGAGAAACCCCATCTCTACTAAAAATACAAAAATCGCTGGGCGTGGTGGTGGATGCTTGTAGTCCCAGCTATTTGAAAGGCTGAGGCAGGAGAATCACTTGAGCCTGGGAGGCGGAGGTTGCAGTGAGCCAAGATTGTATGACAGCACAACACTCCAGCCTGGGTGACAGCGTGAGCGAGACTCCGTCACAAAACCAAAACAAAACAAAACAAAAAAAACAAACCCACAAAGAACATAGAACCAATGAATGAGTTTAGCCAGGTTGCAGGTTACAAGGTCAACACATAGAAATCAATCAAGGCCTGGCACAGCGGCTCACGCCTGTAATCCCAGCACTTTGTCAGGAGATCAAGACCAGCCTGGCCAACATGATGAAACCCTGTCTCTACTAAAAATACAAAAATTAGCTGGGCGTGGTGGCAGGCGCCTGTAATCCCAGCTACTAGGGAGGCTGAGACAGGAGAATCACTTGAGCCCAGGAGGCGGAGGTTGCAGTGAGCCGAGATCATGCCACTGTACTCCAGCCTGAGCGACAGAGGGAGACTCTGTCTGAAAAATAAAAATAAATAAATAAATAAATGAGTTTTATTCCCATATACAAACAGTGAGCAATAGGAAGCCAAAAAATATTAAGGTTATAATTTACAATAGCTCCAAAACATGCCTGGATGTAGATCCAACACAACGTACGAAACCTGTGCATTGGCAACTATAAAATGCTCTTGAAAATAATCAAATAAAGGGAAAGACTTACTGGGTTTGTGGATTTGAAAGCTCAGCATAGTAAAGAGGTCCTTTCTCCCCAAGTGTTCTACAGATTTAACACAAAACCAGGCAAAATTCCAGCAGGATTTTTTTTCCTTTGGTAGATGTAGACTGATTTTAAACTTTATATGGAAGGGTAATTAGAATAACTAAAATTTGAAAGCAAGAAAATAGTTGTAGGATTCAGACTATCCGATTTTCTTTGTTTTTGAGATGGAGTCTGGCTCTGTCACCCAGGCTGGAGTGCAGTGGCACCATCTCGGCTCACTGCAACCTCCACCTCCCGGGTTCAAGCGATTCTCCTGCCTCAGTCTCCCAAGAAGCTGGGATTACAGGCGCCCGCCACCACGCCCAGCTAATTTTTGTATTTTTAGTAGAGATGGGGTTTCGCCATGTTGGTCACGCTGGTCTTGAACTCCTGGCCTCAGGTGATCCTCCCGCCTCGGCCTCCCAAAATGCTGGATTACAGGCGTGAGCCACCGCGCCCAGCTGACTATCCGAGTTTAACACTTACTATAGCGCCACAGCAGTGATGACCACGTGGACTCGGCAAAGTGATAGGTGCATAGATCCACAGAAGGGAACAGATAGTTCGGATACACCCACAGAAACTCATCATCTCCTTTGATCTTTGGCAAAGGGGCCATCCAGTGCAGAAAGGAAAATTTTCTCAGCAAATGGTGCTGGAACAACTGGTCATCGGTATTCTGAGATGAACCGTTGTGGGTGTTCCTGGGAAGGCCTGGGGGAGCTGGGGACGGGGGCATTTCCAGATGAGCGAACCGGCACCTCCCACTGCTCCAGGGCGCGCAGAGCTGCCTGAGGCCCAGAGCTGCCTGAGGCCCTGCCCGGGTGGGAGCCCGGTCCCCCTGGGCAGCCTGCTCTCGGGTCCTCGTTCATGGATAAAAAGGCACAGGTAAGAGATGGAGAAGCTCTCCCTGGCCACCCAGGTGGTGAGGGTCACCCTGCGGCCACCCAGGTGGTGAGGGTCACCCTGCGGCCACCCAGGTGGCGAGGGTCACCCTGAGCCTGTGTCCACCCGGCTCCCTCCAGACTCCCGGGGTAGGGGAGCAGCGCTGCCACGCAGTGGAATCGCCAGCTTCGCAGGACGCAGGCGCCCGTGGGGTCCCTCCTGGGGTGAAGGGAGGGTCTCTCCAGGAGCGCCCCGTCGGGTTGGTTCAGCTGCGAGGGGAACACGCGTCCTGGGAACCTGAGGCTGAGGCAGGAGCTTGTCCTCAAAGACATCTGCCCCAGTAAAAGCTGAAGCGAGGGGGCGGGGAGACGGGAGACCTTGAGCCCTCGCGCCCTCGCTCCGGGTTCCTGCGCGTGGAGGGGGCAGGACGCCCCGCACTTATTCCCGCCGCCAGGGGGCTCCACGGAGGCCGCCCCTCATCCACAGCAGCTGCGGGTGCTGCCCGGCCCTCCAGGGCCTGTAAGCCACGCCCGAGCCTCGCCCCCGGGCCCGCCCCCTCCTCCCGCCTCCTCCTCCCGCCTCCTCCTCCCGCCTCCTCCTCCCGCCTCCTCCTCCCGCCTCCTCCTCCCGCCTCCTCCTCCCGCCTCCGCAGCTGCTCCCTCTCGCCTCCCCGGGAAGCGCGACGCCCCCGCCTTCCCTCAGGGCCCCTGGCGGGCGGACACCAGAGCCAGAAATCCGGGCGGGAGGTCGGGGCGGCGTCTGCTCCGCCCGGGGCAGGTATCGGGGCGGCGTCTGCTCCGCCCGGGGCAGGTATCGGGGCGAGTCGGAGCCACGAGGACTCTCCGCAAAACGCCCAGCGACGTCGGTCTTCGCCGAGAGGCAAGTGGCCGCCCCGCTCCCCAGCTCGAGGCGGTTCGTCCCCACGTGGCGTGGAGGCGGCGCCGGACTCGCGTCCTCTGCAGGGCTCAGGACGGGGCCTCCTGCCTCGCGCCTGGAAGGCCTTCCCCGCCCTCCCCGCCCTCCCCGCAGCCCGTCCACACCGCCCGGGCGCCCCTTCTCGCCGGCTCCCACCCGCGGGGCCAGGGCCGCTCCCATGGAGAGACGGGGATTTCACCATGTTGGCGAGGCTGGTCTCGAACTCCTGACCTTAAGTGATGTGCCCGCCTCGGCCTCCCAAAGTGCTGGGATTACAGGCTTGAGCCACTGTGCCCGGCCCCACATTAGTATTTTAATAATAGCCATCCTAATGGATGTGAAGTGGAATCTCACTGTGGTTTTGATTTGCGGTTCCCTAATGACTAATGATGTTGAGAGCTCTTCCATGTGTTTATTGGCCATTTGCATATCTTCTCCAGAGAAATGTCTGTTCAAGTCCAGTTGTTAGTTGGGTTGTGTGTCTTTTTGTTGTTGAGTTGTTGAAATTCTTTATATGTTCCAGATACTAGACCCTTATCAGAGATATGATCTGCAAATATTTCCTCCCACTCAGTGGGTTGTCTTTTCACTCGCTTGATAGTGTCCTTTCATTCACAAAAGTTGTTAATTTTCATGAAATCCAATTTATCTATTTTTTCTTTTGTTGCTTGTGCTTTCAGCGTTTTGTTTTGTTTTGTTTTGTTTTTTTAGACAGAGTTTTGCTCTTGTTGCCCAGACTGGAGTGCAATGGCGTGATCTTGGCTCACCACAACCTTTGGCTCCCAGGTTCAAGCAATTCTTCTGCCTCAGCCTCCCGAGTAGCTGGGATTACAGGCATGTGCCACCATACCCGGCTAATTTTATTTTTAGTAGACACAGGGTTTCTCCATATTGGTCAGGCTGGTCTCGAACTCCCAGCCTCAGGTGATCCGCCTGCCTCAGCCTCCCAAAGTGCTGGGATTACAAGCGTGAGCCACCGCACCCAGCCTTCAGTGTCATGTTTAAGAAAACGTTGCTAGCTGGGCACAGTGGCTCATGCCTGTAATCCCAGCACTTTGGGAGGCCCAGGTGGGTGGATCACCTGGGGCAGGAGTTCAAGACCTGCCTGGCCAACATGGTGAAACCCCATCTCTACTGAAAAAATACAAAATTGTGGCATGCGCCTGTAGTCCCAGCTACTCGAGAGGCTGAGGCAGAAGAATCACTTTAAACCTGGGAGGTGAAGGCTGCGGTGAGCCGAGATCACGCCAGTGCACTCCTTGGCAACAGAGTGAGACTCTGCCTCAGAGAGAGAGAGAGAGAGAAAGAGAGAGAAAGAAAGGAAAGAAAGAAAGAAAAAGAAGAGAGAAAAAGAAAGAAGAAAGAAAGAAAGGAAGAAAGAAAGAAAGAGAAAGAAAGAGAAAAAAAGAAAGAAAGAAAAGAAAGAAAGAAAAGAAAGGAAGGGAAAACGTTGCCAAATCCAGTATTTTCTCCTGTCTTTTCTTCCAGAAGCTTTGTAGTTTTAGCTCCTAAGTTTAATCTTTAATCCATTTGGAGTTACTTTTTGAATATGGGGTAAGGTCAGGGTCCAAGGTCATTCTTTTGCCTGTAGTTAACATTTTCTCGGCACCGTTTGTTGAAGACTCTGTCGTTTCCCCCATTGAATGGCCTTTTCCCCCTGTTGGGAATATGTGAGAGTTTAACTCTTAATTCTATTCCACGTCTATCCTTATGCCAATACTATACAATTTTGATTACTGTAGCTTTGTAGTAAGTTTTGAAATCAGGAAGTATGAATCCAACTTTGCTGTTTTTCAGAATTATTTTGGCCATTCAGGTCCCTTGAGATTCCAGGTGAATTTTAGGATAGAGTTTTCTATTTCTGCAAAAAACACCATTGGGATTTTGATAGGGATTACACCAAGTCTGTAGGCTACTTTGGGTAGTATTGCCACTTTAGCAGTATCAAGTCTTCCAATCCATGAACACAGATGTCTTTCCATTTATTTAGGTCTTTTTTAATTTCCTTCGGATGTATTTTGCAGTGTGCAAGTTTTTTAGTGTACAAGCCTTCCATATTTTTGGTTAATTCTTAAGTATTTTGCCTTTTTGGTGCCATTGTAAATGGAATTGTTTTCTTAGTTTTTGTTTGGGATTGTTCCTTGATAGTGTATACAGATGCAACTAATTTTTGTGTATTGGTTTTGTGTGCCTTGCAACTTTGTCCAGTTTGTTAGCTCTAAAAGTGTTTTTCTTTGTGGATTCTTTAAGATTTTCTGCATATAAGATCATGTCACCTACAAATAGAGATAATTTTAATTCTTTTCTAATTTGAATGATTGTTTGTTGGTTTATTTAATTGCTCTGGCTAAAATATTCAGTACTATGTTAGATAGAAGTGTTGAAAGTGGGGATCTTCGTCTTGTTCCTGATCTTAGGGGGAAAGTTTTCAGCCCTTCACCGTTGAATATAATGTTAGCGGTGGCCTTTTCATATATGGGCTTTATCATGTTGAGAAAGTTCCCTTCTATTCCTAGTTTATTAAGCATTTATATAATGAAAGAGCGTTGGATTTTGTGAAGTGCTTTTTCTGCATCAAGGAAATTATGTGTTTTTTTCTCTTCATTCTATAAATGTGTTGAATCATAATGATTTCTGCATGTTCAACCATCCTTGCATTCCTGGAATAAATCCCACTTGGTCATGGCATATGATCTGTTTAATACACTGTTGAATTCAGTTTGCTAGTATTTTGTTGAGAATTTTTGCATCTATGTTCATGAGAGATATTGGTCCATAATTTTATTTCTTGTAGTGCCATTCTGGCTTTAATATCAGGGTAATGCCAGCCTTACAAAATGAGTTAGGAAGTGTTTCTTCCTCCTCAATTTTTTGGAATAGTTTGAGAATTCTACTTTAATTCTACTTTAAATGTTTGGTATAGTTCACCAGTGAAGCTCTCGGCTCCTGAGTTTTGCTTTGTTAGAAGGTTTTTGATTATTGATTCAATCTCTTTGTTATAGGTCTATTTAGATGTTGTGTTTCTTCTTGAGTCAGTTTTGGTAGTATGTGTGCATTTAAGAATTTGTACATTTCATTTAGGCTATCCAATTTGTTGCTTATAGCATTCTTTTATAATCCTTTTTATTTCTGTAAAATCAGTAGTAATGTTTCCAGTTCATTTGTGATCTTAGTAATTTTAGTCTTGTTTTATTCCTTGTCAATCTGGCTAAGAGTTTGTCAATTTTGTTGATATTTTCAATGTACTAATTTTGCTTTTGTTGATATTCTCTATTTTTTATTCTCTATGTCATTATATGTCATTAATCACACACACACACATATATATGTGTGTATATATATATATATATATATTTTTTTTTTTTTTTTTTTGAGACAGGGTCTTGCTCTGTCATCCAGGCTGGAGTGCAATAGCATGATCATAGCTCACTGTAACTTCAAACTCCTGGGTTCAACCAATCCTTCTGCTGCAGCCTCCTGAATAGCTAGGACTACAGGCACGTGCCACCATGCCTAGCTAATTTTTTAATTCTAATTTTTTGTGGAAACAATATCTTGCTATGCTGCTCAAGGTGTTCTCAAACTCCTGGCCTCAAGTGATCCTCCCACTTCAGCCTCTCAAAGTGCTGGGATTATGGCATGAGCCACCGCACTCAGCCCACACTAATCTTTATTATTCTCTTCTTCCTGCTAGAATTGGGTTATTTTAGTTCTCTCTTTTTTTTAGTTCCTTAATGTGGCCTGTATTGAAAGATGTAAAGAGATATACTTTTTGACATTTAAGAAAATCTTTATTAGATCACTGGCTGACTGCAGAGGTAATGAAATAAACTTCAATGACTACTCATAAGAAGGGATACCGACTTTGCAAACATAGTTTGGAAAAGTTGCTAAACATGTTGCCGGGCACTGTGGCTCACGCCTATAATCCCAGCACTTTGGGAGGCTGAGGCGGGCTTATCACCTGTGGTCCAGAGTTCGAGACCAGCCTGGCCAACATGACAAAACCCCATTTCTACTAAAAATACAAAAATATTAGCCTGGCATGGTGGCAGGAGCCTGTAGTACCAGCTAGTTGGGAGGCTGAGGCAGGAGAATTGCTTGAACCCAGGAGGCGGAGGTTGCAGTGAGCTGAGATTGCACCACTGCACTCTAGCCTGGGTGACAGAGTGAGACTCTGTCTTCCAAAAAAAAAAAAAAAAAAGATAATTGGCCAGGCGCAGTGGCTCACGCCTGTAGTCCTAGCAGTTTGGAAGGCTGAGGCGGGTGGATCACTTGAGGTCAGGAGTTTGAAACCAGCCTGGCCAACATGGTGAAACCCTGTCTCTATTAAAAATACAAAAATATTAGCCGGGCGTGGTGGTGGGTGCCTGTAATCCCAGCTACTCGGGAGGCTGAGGCAGGATAATTGCTTGAAACCAGGAGGTGGAAATTGAAGTGAGCTGAGATTGGGCCACTGCAGTCCAGCCTGGACAACAGAGTGAGACTCCATCTCAAAAAGAAAAAAAAAAAAGACAATTGTAGCCCTCAACAGCAATTTTTGAGGAGGAAGAATCTGATTTTCAGATTCTTTTATATAGCTTGGATATTTGTCCTCCAAATCTCACGTGGAAATTGGATCCCCATTGGAGGCGGGGCCTGGTGGGAGGTATTTGAGTCATTGGGGTGAACACCTCGTGAATGGTTTGGTACTGTCCTCACGGTAGGGTGAGTTCTCCCTCTAGTAGCTCCTCTGAGATCTGCTTGTTAGAAAGACCCTGGCACCTCACTCCTCGTTTTTGTGTCTCTCTCACCATGTGATGTGCCACCTCCCCTTCACCTTCTGCCATGAATAAAAGCAGCCTGAGGCTCTTGCCAGAAGCAGATGCTGGTGCCATGCTTCCTGTACAGCCTGCAGAACCAGGAGCAAGACAGAGTCTCTATAAATTACCCAGCCTGAGGTGCTCCTTTGGCAACACAAGTGGACTCAGACACACATTATAATACTTGAAATGTCCAGTTCCAACATAAAATTACACAGCATACAAAGAAACAGGAAAGTATGACCCATTCACAGGAAAAAAAAAAAAAGGTAATTTTATAGAAGTCACTTCTGAAGCTGTCCAGACATTGGAAGTACTAGACAAAAATATTAAATCAACTATCTTAAAAATATTCAGTAAGCAGGCTGGGTGTGGTGGCTCACGCCTGTAATTCCAGCATTTTGGGAGGCCAAGGAGGGCAGATCACCTGAGGTCAGGAGTTCGAGATCAGCCTGGCCAACATAGAGAAACCTTGTCTCTACCAAAAATAGAAAAATTAGCCGGATGTGGTAGCACACACCTGTAATCCCAGGTACTCAGGAGGCTGAGGCAGGAGAATCGCTTGAACCTGGGAGGCAGAGGTTGTAGTGACCTGAGATTGCACTGCTGTACTCCAGCCTGGGTGACAGAGCAAGACTCCATCTCTCTCTCTCTCTCTTTTTTTTTTTTTTTTTTTTTTTTAGCATTTATTGATCATTCTTGGGTGTTTCTCGGAGACGGGGATGTGGCAGGGTCATAGGACAATAGTGGAGGGAAGGTCAGCAGATAAACAAGTGAACAAAGTTCTCTGGTTTTCCTAGGCAGAGGACCCTGCGGCCTTCCGCAGTGTTTGTGTCCCTGGGTACTTGAGATTAGGGAGTGGTGATGACTCTTAACGAGCATGCTGCCTTCAAGCATCTGTTTAACAAAGCACATTTTGCACCGCCCTTAATCCATTTAACCCTGAGTGGACACAGCACATGTTTCAGAGAGCATGGGGTTGGGGGTAAGGTTATAGATTAATAGCATCCCAAGGCAGAAGAATTTTCTTAGTACAGAAAATGGAGTCTCCTATGTCTACTTCTTTCTACACAGACACAGTAACAATCTGATCTGTCTTTCTTTTCCCCACATTTCCCCCTTTTCTTTTCGACAAAACCGCCATCGTCATCATGGCCCGTTCTCGATGGTCACTGTGTCTTCAGAGCTGTTGGATACACCTGCAGAAAGGCTGTCACTTCACACTTGGAAGATTGTACAGTGGCCAGGCAGAGGCGCTCCTCACTTCCCAAACGGGTGGCGGCCAGGCAGAGACGCTCCTCACTTCCCAGACGGGGCGGCCAGGCAGAGGCGCTCCTCACTTCCTAGATGGGGTGGCCGCTGGGAAGAGGCTGTAATCTTAGCACTTTGGGAGGCCAAGGCAGGTGGCTGGGAGGTGGAGGTTGTAGCGAGCCGAGATCATGCCACTGCACTCCAGCCTGGGCAACATTGAGCATTGAGTGAGCAAGACTCCGTCTGCAATCCCAGCACCTCGGGAGGCCAAGGTAGGCAGATCACTCGAGGTCAGGAGCTGGAGATCAGCCCGGTCAACATGGCGAAACCCCATCTCCACCAAAAATACAAAAACCAGTCAGGCATGGCGGCATGTGCCTGCAAACCCAGGCACTCGGCAGGCCGAGGCAGGGAGGTTGTAGCGAGCTGAGATCGCGAGCTGAGATCACGGCAGTACAGTCCAGCCTCAGCAACAGAGGGAGACCGGAGAGGGAGAGGGAGAGGAGAGGGACAGGGAGAGGGAGGGAGAGGGGGAGGGAGAGGGAGAGGGAGAGTCTCTTTCTCTTTCTCTATGTGTGTGTGTGTGTGTGTGTGTGTGTGTGTATTTATATTCAATAAGCTAAAGGGAAATATGGACATGGAGCTAAAGAAAATCAGAAGAACAAGGTGTGAACCAAGAGGCAATGTCAATAAGATACATAAATTATAATAGGGAACCAAGTGGACAATATGGAGCTGAAAAGCAAAATAGCAGAAATGAAGAATTCGGCTGGGCACGGTGGCTCACACCTGTAATGCCAGCACTTTGGGATGCTGACCCCAGGAATTCAAGACCAGCCTGGGCAACATAGTGAGACCTTGTCTTTACAAAAAAATTTTTTTTTTAATTTGCCAGGTGTGGTGGTGCATGCCTATAGTCCCAGCTACTTGGGAAGCTGAGGTGGGAAGATTGCTTGAGCCCAGCAAGCCAAGGCTGCAGTGAGTCACATTCATGCCACTGCACTGCAGCCTGGGCAACATAGTGAGACTGTCTCAAAAAAGAAAAGAAAGAAGTGAAGAGTTCACTCGAGTGGTTCAATGTCAGATTTGTGCACATAGAAGAAAGGATCAGGGAACCTGAAGACAAGGCGATTGGAATTATCCACTCTGAAGAGCAGAAAGAAAAAAGATGCAGAAAAATGGAACAACCCGAGGGACCTGGGACACCATCGAGTGTACCAACATACACCTCATGGGAGTCCCGAAAGGAGAGGAGAAATAGAAAAGGGAAGAAAAAATTACTTGAAGGAATAGTATCCCCAAATTCCCCAAATTTGATGAAATAAGTGAATCTACATATCCCAGAATCTCAACAAACTGCAAGCCAGATAAACTCAGTGATCCACAGTGACAAACACTGTTGTCAAACTGTCAAAAAAACAATGACAAAGCAGCAAGAGAGAAGCAACTGGTCTCGTACAAAGGAGCCTCAATAAGATTTTTAGCAGATTTCTCATCAGAAGCCTTGGAGACCAGAGGGCAGTGGTATAAGTAAAGGTAACTACACAGGAAAATAGAAAATCAAGGATTATGATAGTTTTGGTTTGTAACTCCTGTTTTTTTCTATACGATTCAAAAGACCAACTCATAAAACAGTAATTATAAATCTATGTTAATGGACATACAATATATAAAGACGTATCTGTGACCCCCAAATATCTGAGACAAGTGTCCATCAATTCAGGAAGTTTATTTTGCTGAGGTTGAGGACACGAGCCCATGACATAGCCTCAGGAGGTCCTGACATGTGCCTGAGGTGGTCCGGGCACAGCTTGGTTTTATACATTATAAGGAGAAATGAAACATCAATATATGTAAGAAGTACATTGGTTCTGTCTGGAAAAGTGGGACAATTCAAATTGGAGAGGGGGTTTCTGGGTCATAGATAAGAGACAAACAGTTGCATTCTTTTGAGTTTCTGATTAGCCTTTCCAAAGGAAGAAATCAGATATGCATTTATCTCAGTGAGCAGACGGATGACTTTGAGTTCTGTCTATCCTTTGTCCACAAAGAATTTTTCCACACATCTGTGGACACAAATTTGTCTACAAGGAGCTGAGGCCAAAACGTTGGTCTCTTTTATTCACACTTACGTGCCAGGACACCCCGAAGGCCTCACCTTCTGCACTTCTCCCCACCTGCCTGCCCTCCACAAGCTGACTCTCGCTGCTCTTCCGTGAGGCAGTCAGGGACCCTGTTGGAGCCGGGCAATGCAAAGGCCCTGCCTCTGCAGTCTCTGTTCACACATTACCTTGTCTGAGCCTCCCAGGGACCACCCTATTTTTGAAATTTTATATCTATTGAAATAGGGTCTTGCTCTGTTACCCAGGCTGGAGTGCAGTGGTGCAGTCATGGCTCACTGCAGCCTCAATCTCCCAGGCTCAAACAATCCTCCCGCCTTGGCCTCCCAAAGTGCTGGGATTACAGGTGTGCAACACCGTGCCTGGCCCCACCCTATTTTATTTCATTTTAATTTTTAGTTTATTATTTTTGAGATGGTGTCTCATTCAGTCACCCAGGATGGAGTGCAGTGGCATGATCTCGGCTCACTGCAACCTCTGCCTTCTGGGTTCAAGCGATTCTCCTGCCTCAGCCTCCTGAGTAGCTGGGATTACAGGTGCCCACCACAATGCCTGGTTAATTTTTGTATTTTTAGTAGAGCTGGGGTTTCCCCATGTTGGCCAGGTGGTCTCAAACTCCTGACCTTAAGTAATTCACCCGCCTCGGTCTCCCAAAGTGCTGGGATTACAGGTGGGAGCCACCATGCCCAGCCCCACCCTATTTCAGATTGCAGCTCCCCACACTCCCAATCGTGCTCCCAGCCTCATTCCTCACCCCACACTGGCACCAACCACGCCCCCTCGCTTACTTATGTCACTTGGCTCTGGTTGTCTCTCCCATGCAAAGGTCAGCTCCATGATCCCAGTTTGCCTGGGACTGTCCTGGTGTCAGCACTGACACTCTGACCCAAGACCCTCCTTAGTGCCAGGCAGCCCCAGACTTGGTCCCCCAGCTGCAGGGCCCGGGATCTTTGCCAGTGTTGTTTGTTCCCGGTGCTGGGTCGGTGCCCAGGGCCCAGGGCCTGCTCAGCTGTGTGTCATGAGTGAATGAGGCAGGCGGGCGTCCAAGGCTCACCCGTGTTATACTGTGGCCCAGATGTGAGCAGGGCTGTGCACCCCAGTGCAGGTGCTCCTGCCCGCCCCTACCGCACCCCCCTTTCTGGGGCCCGGGGTCCTCAGCACTTTTCTCCTGGCAGGTGTGGGGGTGGGTTTCCGGCGGTGGTGGTGGAGGGAGGGCAGCGTCTCTGGCCAAGGAGGCGGTGGGTGCACTGGGCTGTGGGCGCTCCATGTTGGGTGCTGGGGCGGCTGATCCGGCTCAGCACCAGCACTAAGAGCCACTGCCGCCTGGTGGCAGCACGCGTGTGTCCTCCAGCAGGTGCCTCCCTTGTCTGGGAGGGACAGTAGGACAGCTGATATCTGAACACAGCCTCTTAACAGTCCCCAAAGACTCAGTTTCCCCCATCTGCAGAAGAAAAGACTCAGTTTCCCCCATCTGTGGAAGGCTTGAGGGAGCCCACACCTGTCAGGCAGGAGCTCAGCTCTGTGACCCTGGTCTGGCCAATCCTCCCCAGCCCCACCTCCACGGCGGCCAGGATTCCCAGAGTAGCCCTGGGTCAGAGCAGGGGTCTTTGTGCACCACAGGGAGCACCCCTGGCTGGTCCAGGAGGCAGGAGCAGGAGCCTGGGGCGGGGGCTGCCCTGCTGAGCCGGGACACTTGTTTTCTGGCTGGGGGTGGACGGGGTCTCCAGAGGAGACATGGAGAGAGCAGAGTGGCAGCTTGTGCTGTGCCCCCCACCCCCACTGTGCCCCTGACCTCCTCCAGGCTAGGGAGGGGCACCTGGGTGAGTGGCAGCCTGCATCCCCCCATGCCCCTGATCTCCAGGTTAGGGAGGGACACCCTCTCCCTGCCCCCCACTGGCCTCCCTGCCCCTGGTGCCCAAACCCAGCTTCTAAAGCCCCTCACCTGGCCTGACCTCCGCATCCCCAGGGTGTCTCCACCACTGCTCCTTTATGGGGACACTTGGATGGGGATGTCTGGTCACACCATGTGACACTGACCTTAGCTGACCCCAAATCCACTCCCAGAGACCCTGCCCCTCCCCTGAGTCCCAAGGTGCTCCCTGCCCCCCACATGCCCATAGGGGTGCGGCCTCCCACGCCTTTGGGGTGCTCTTGGGTCCAGCCTGGCGGGGATGGCTCCACGACACCCGTGCTCCAGACTTGTCCCTGATGCCGTCACCATCCAGCCAGGCCCAAGCTCCATTTTAACAGCTACCCCTGGACCAGTGTTTACTGAGTGGCGGGGACTTACTCGCTCTGCAGCCCCCTCTCCAGTCTGTGGGGCATAGCAGCCTCTGTTGCAGGAGAGAAAAGAAGGCCCAGCGGCCCACGGCCAGCTGGAAGAGGGCAGCCTGGGCCCAGACTGCGGTGGGAGTGCATCTGCAGATCGGGTGCGACCACCACCGGGACAGGCCGGGCACGCGGTCCTGCACAGCACTCAGGTGAGACGATGTCCAGGCTCCAGAGGGTGGCTCAGCGGGGAAGCCGGGGAGCCTACGTGACCCACACAAGAGGTCTTCAAGGGCCGACCCCATGGCCCACTGCACAGGCCACTGCTGGGCACCCCTGGCTGGGACCTGGATGTGCCACTTGGAATGTCTGAGAACCGCACATCCCAGCAGGTGGCCCCAGGCAGGTGGCCTCTGAGACCACAGGAAGTGACTGACCATTGCTGGGTGAGTGGGGCTGGAATCTGGGGCAGCTGAGACCCTCTGGAGTGGTCCGAGTGGGGCGGGTGCCCCAGTGAAGCTCAGCACCCAAGGATGCACAGACAGGAGAGGTGGACTCCAGCCAGTGTGGGGTGCCCTGGGCAGAAACTGGGGTGATCCTTGACCACCTCGGGCCTGGTCAGCTACAGGAAGGGTGGGGTTGCACCCTGCACCCCAGAGCACTGGGGAAGCTCCAGGCAGCTGCCAGGGCCTTGTCTTCAGGGCCAAGGACAGTGGCCATGACCATGAATTGTCTGAGAGGGAGGCTGGGGTCCAGCACCTGGGCCATCCGGGGAAGGGGTAGCACACCCAGGTCCTGCTGTTCCCAGGGGACTCAGGACAGGGCTGAAGGTCTTTTATGTGACCCAGAGCCCCTGAGGGCCCCATGGAGCTGTAGCCCCAGGAGAGCCAGCAGGTGCCTGGGCCCCACAGTCAGGTGAGAACAGCCCACACTCTCGGAGGGAGGGCCTGGCTCAGCTGTCCGAGGCTGTGCCTTGGCCTCCTGCCCCCTAGCAATGTGTCCCTGGCACCTACTTGTTCGTGAGGAGATTCCTGGCCTCAGGCTGCCGTCCCATGTGGGTGGGTGCAGCTGGAGAGAGACGTAGGGGTGGTACTGGCTGGGACACCCCCTCCCAGCCCTGCCCCCACTGTGCGAGGCTGAGACATGTGAGGGAAGGGGAGGGGGCTGCCCAGTCCTGGGGTGCCAGTGGCTGTGGACAGCAGCCTCCCATCTGCAGGGAGGCTCAGCAGACAAGTGAAGGAGGAGCCCACCCTGGCCCCAAGAGCAGTGTGTGTGACCCCCAGATCCCCCCACCTGAGCCAGGCCCAGTCCTCCTGCTGCCTCCAGGCCTGTCCCTGGGGCCGTGGACTTGCCCAGCATAGCATGGGCACTCCACAGTGGCAGGTGCCAGCCCCAGGGACACCTGACCAGCAGGTGGCCATTGCCCCTTTAGTCTGTGATCTGCTGGAGGTGACCTTTGCTAGGCAGGAGGACCTAGGCTTGGCCAAAAAGTCTTGCTGGGAGAAGGGGGAGCTGAAGGTCTGCGGGTCCTGCCACGGCCCTGGGCATGTCCTGTGGGCAGCAGGCTGCCCTGAAATGGCTGTGGCTCGGCTGAGCTGAGGAGACATTCCAGAGACCCCTGCCTGGCCCACTGGTGCTCCCTGGAAAGGGTCTCCAGAGGCCCTGGGTGCCAGGCTGTCCTATCCACCCCCTCCCACCCCTCCCACCTCTCCCACCTCTGTGGCTGTTGCGGTTCACCCCACCCGAAGCTAGGCAAGCTCTTGAGCTCACAGGGAGGGGTGCAGGTAGGAGTGCCAGCTCTGACCCTTCCTGGACTCCAAGGCAGAGCCACGCTCCTGACCACACCCAGGCCACACGTGCTTAGTTCTGTCCACTGGGCAGAGTCCTGTCCTGAGGTACCCTGGGTCCTGGGAGCCTGGGCCTTGGTGGCTGGTGGGCAAAGGGACATCCCAAGTCACTGGCGGTTGGAACCAGAGCTCTGATCAGGGAAGGGGGACCCCCAGGGAGGAGGAGGCAAGGCCAGTGACAGTGAGACCAGGGTGGGCGTGCAGGAGGCCCAGCGGTGTGTGGTGGAGACAAATGCAAGGCTGGAGGGCAGTGCTGGGCACAGGCCTGGGTTTGGCGCAGAAGCCTGACCTGACTCAGGGCCGGATGGTCTCCCCGTTTCCCCCACCCAGTCTCCTGTTCAGTGCACGCCACGCCCAGCCTGCCGTGGGAGGCCTGGGTCTAGTCCTCGGCCTCCTGCGGCCCCTGAGGGCTGGGCACCCGCTGGAGCGGAGGTTGCAGAGCTGCTGGGGGACGGAGAAGTGTACATCGCTCCTCCAGCCCTGCAGGCATAAGGCAGCTCCGTCAACACGGCCTCCTGCTTCCCCCGGGGATGGGGGAATAGGAAGGGGGGGTGTGAACTGAGGTCCTGCAGTGGAGGAGATGGGTAGGGGCTGGGCACAGCAGCGACACCCACCTGGATGCAGATGCCTGGGGCACAGGCCTCCTCCCTGGGAAGGTCTAGGAAGGCAAAGGCAGGGGCGGCTGCCGGGTCACCCTGGGTGGGGGAGGGCAGGTCACAGGCAATGGGAGGAAGGGTGGATCAGGCTAAACACTGTCCTTCTCCCACATCCTCTCAGCACCCACAAAGCAGGGCTGGCCCCCCATCCCTCCCTGCCAGGTAGACTAGACCCTGGGTGGGCTCAGGGCCCGGGTGGGGCAGAGATCACCACAGGGAAGTGATGGGGTCCTGCCGCCACCACCCCCACCTCCCCAGGATGGAGCCCCACTCTCTCGGCTCACTGAGGCTGAAGGGAGCGGGCTGGCCTGGAGTGTGCGTTGGCAGGCAGGGAGCTGTGACTTCCTCCTGTAACACAGGTGCACCTGGAAGTGGGCGGGGCTGGACGAGAAGAAGGTGACCCGGAGGTGGCCCTTTGTGGGCGAAGGCTGGATGGTCATTTTCCAGGCTGTGGGGAGTGAAGGGTGAGACCCCCATCTGGCCCAGCACCCCACCGCCTCCCTTCCTTCCCCAGTGGGCCTGGCGCCTGCCCACTGTACCTCCTCCACACTGGCTTGGCACCGTTATTCCACCTCCCTGACCAGCACAGAGTGACATAAAGGATGTTCTGTGCTGCGTCCACATTGCGCAGGCCTCATGGAGAACTTACTTGGGAAGCGACGCTGTTCGAAAGGGCACCGCACCCAGGACCCCCAACTGGTAGAGAACTGCAAAGTGGGGTGAGGGGTGCAGGAGGGTGGAGTGTGTGTGGGGCAGGGACAGGGACAGGGACAGGCTGGGTCAGCTTCAGGGTGCTCTGGGCCCAGTTCCCCTCCTTAGGCCCTTAGCTCACCCACTGTCAGACCAGGAGGGGGCTCTGAGGGACGCCTGGGAGGCTGGGCTCCAGGGCTGGGCAAGGGCCCCTGCCCCACTCCCCGCCCTGATGCCCCCTGGCCCCTCCCCAAATAGGGCACTGGCAGGCTGTGGCAGCCCCTCACCTTCAGGCAGAGCTGGGGCTGGGTGTCCACCAGCGGGTACTGCACCTGAGGAGGGCTCGGGTCAGGCTGTGGCATCCATGCCCACCCCCATCCCTGCTGAGCAGGCACTCACTCTGCGATGCACCAGCTGGCTGGATTGCTGCAGCTTACGGCAGCCGGCCCCGGGCCCCGGGCGCCAGCACAGGCTCACGTGGCCACTCACAGGGCAGGCAGGCTCCCAGCTCAGTGTCTGGCTCTCCGGGTGGTAGTAGACCGTGTCCCACAGCAACTCCAGTGCCTCAGTGTCTGCAGGAACCCTCCCCGAAACACAGGTCAGTTGGGCCCTACCCTGGCTGCCAGGCCCATGGGGTCTGGCTGCCAGGCCCATGGGGTCTGGCTGCCAGGCCCATGGGGTCTAGCACCCACTCAAGTGACCACTGGGCCAGGGTCCAGCGCAGTCCTCCTATGGGTCTCTGAGCCCTGGCCCAAGTCTGTGCACGTGTGCGCATGGGTGCATGTGCATGTGTGTGGATATGCATGTGCATGGGTGCGTGCGCCTATGTATGTGTGTGCCTGTGCATGGGTGTGTCATGGGTATGGGTGTGGCATGGGTGTGGCATGGGTGTGGCATGGGTGTGGCATGGGTGTGGCATGGGTGTGGCATGGGTGGCATGGGTGTGGCATGGGTGGCATGGGTGTGGCATGGGTGGCATGGGTGGCATGGGTGTGGCATGGGTGGCATGGGTGGCATGGGTGTGGCATGGGTGGCATGGGTGGCATGGGTGGCATGGGTATGGGTGTGCGTGAGTGTGCCTGCCTGTGCATGGGTGTGCATGTGTACGTGTTTGCGTGTGTTTGCATGCGTGTGTTTGCATGCGTGTGTTTGCGTGTGTTTGCGTGTGCCTGCCTGCGCACGGGTGTGCGTGTGCACGGGTGTGCCTGCCTGCGCACGGGTGTGCGTGTGCACGGGTGTGCCTGCCTGCGCACGGGTGTGCGTGTGCACGGGTGTGCCTGCCTGCGCACGGGTGTGCGTGTGCACGGGTGTGCCTGCCTGCGCACGGGTGTGCGTGTGCACGGGTGTGCCTGCCTGCGCACGGGTGTGCGTGTGCACGGGTGTGCCTGCCTGCGCACGGGTGTGCGTGTGCATGGGTGTGCCTGCCTGCGCATGGGTGTGCGTGTGCATGTGTATGTGTGTGCATGTGTATGGGCGTGTATGTTCATGGGTGTCTGTGCATGTGTGTGTGTGCATGTGTATGGGCGTGTATGTTCGTGGGTGTCTGTGCATGTGTGTGTGTGCAGCGTCGCTGAGCAGAACCGAGAGCAGGACATCTCTCTTGTACCCCTCAGACAGCCCCTCTTGACAGCCTTGGTTTTCCCAGGTGAGCTGGTCCACGTGCGCACACATGTACATTGCACACACACACACACTTATGCACATCCACATCTGTGCGCAGGTTCCCTTGGTGACAAGCCCTTCCGAGCAGGCTCAGGGATTTAGGCTGGGCCTGCCCCTTATCTCATCCCCCCACGTCAGTCCTCATGGTGGAGTCAGACTGTCCTTCCGCCCGTTGGCATCGCAGGACACTTGCCGTTTTCAAACGGGCAGATCTGGATCCGCACCGCGTCAGGGGTCGCAGACCAGCCCTGTGGGAGGGGCTGGGGTCAGCGCGGCCCACCCATCCCTGTGCTCCCCTCACCCGCCCCAAGTCCAGGCCACACCTCCACCGACCTCCAGGCACAGGCACGGCAGCTCCTGGCTGTAGGGCAGGGAGACAGCCTGGGAGACGGCCTGGGAGACGCTGTTGGCGGTCACCTGCAACCCAGAAAGGGCGCCTGAGGGGCCGCGCGGGAGGGCGGGGGTGGTCTGGGGTGGGCGGGGCCTGCGCCGAACGGGGCGGGAGCGGGGACGGGAGGTGGGTGGGGCCTAGGCCTGACCGGGGGCGGGGCGCGGAGGTGGGTGGGGCCTAAGCCTGGCCGGGGGCGGGGCGCGGAGGTGGGCGGGGCCTAAGGCTGACCGGGGCGGGCGCTCACTCGCACAGGGGCGCCGGCGTCCTCGCAGGTGAACCGCTTGAGGCAGAGCCGCACGTAGTAGTCGGGGCTCCCGGAGGCCCTGGGCACCTGCACCAGAATCGCCTTGCGCCTCCGGTCCACCCAGTAGCTGAGCTTCCCCGCTGCAGGAGGCGGCAAGTCGGGGCCGCGCTGGGACCAGCGGTCACCGACGCGGGGCTCTGTCTGTCCCGAGAGCCCCGACGTGGTGGCTCCTGCTGGGTTCAGACGTTTGGGAGTCGCCCGCCCGAGGGCCCCTCAGGATTTCCCAAATGGGGCAGAAGACCCCGGGGAGAGGAAGCCTGTCGCAGCGTCTGAGGGTCTTCGCAGGGGCGTCGAAGGAGGGAACTCACCGAGGCAGTCGGGCACGCTCCTCCCCACGTCCTCCTCTCTGCAGTCTGCAAACCGCAGAGGCAATGGCGGGGTGCGGGCTGCCCTGCCCTCAGGGCCCATCCTCCTCCACCCGCCCCCCAACCACGCGCTGTGCCTCTGTCATGCGACCTCGAATTAAGCCAAAGGTCTTGCAGGGATCTGTCCAGTGTGAGGGCCAGGCCCCTGCCCTGGGCAAGTCCCACCCCAAGCCAGGCCCTGGAGGCTGAACGGCAGCTGTGCTCAGGGGGCCCTGGGGACCCTACCTTCCACGAGGTGCCTCTGGTCCAGCTGGACCCCGCAGAAATGAGGGATGGTCCTCAGGGTGACATAGAGGTGCTGGGCCACGCTCACCGCAAAGCAGCCGAAGTGCACTTGGAGCTGAGCAGTTGCAGGTGTGAGCTGCGTGGACTCAGAGGCACTGCCCACCCCACCCAGCCAGCTCCACTTGCATGGCTGGAGCTTAGAGCCAGGGATGGCGCCCAGGAGGAGTGGTGCCCAGTCTTCGGGACTTGGGTGGCAGAGCCCTGCCTTGGCCTCACCTGCTGCCCCCCCTGCTGCCGGTGGGAGGCCCTGGCCACCCACACGCTCTGACACTGCGTCTCCTGGGTGTCCAGGCTCATGGCACAGGCCTCCAGGCCCCGCAGGCGCTCTGGGTGGAGGAAGGACCCGGCAGGGTGCATCAGAGCAGGGCCGCCCCTGGCTCCGGACGGGGCCGTGGGACCCTGTTCCTCTGCCTTCTCTCTGTGAAGTGCGGTTAGCAGCGCCCCCCCTCCCTCACCAGGCCGCCCACGGTTTGATGGGAATAAAAGGCACCTGGGCCCACTGCTGGACCTGCAGGTGTTAACTCCCACCCTCGAGGCCACCTCTCACCATGCAGGGTGATGGAGGCGCGTACACGCAGGAGCATCGCGCAGCCGTCAGAGGGGACACACTGCATGGCAGTGGAGGACGTCAGGGCCTCCAGGACTGACCTGGACATGGACACGGGGCGTGGCCGGCAGAAGCTGTTAAAAATGTTCCCTGGGGAGGGAGAAGGAGCGTGAGGCCTCGAGTTCCCTGGGGAGGGAGAAGGAGCGTGAGGCCTCGAGTTCCCTGGGGAGGGAGAAGGAGCGTGAGGCCTCGAGTTCCCTGGGGAGGGAGAAGGAGCGTGAGGCCTCGAGTTCCCTGGTGCTCGGAAAGGCTTTGTGGGTGGTTCTGGGAAGGGGGAGAGAGCCCTGGGGCTGCACAGTCTTTGCCAGGGGGTCTTTACTATCTTGCCCCAGGCCAACTGGGGAGCAAGTCCCCTGGCATGTGGTGAGCACCCCCCCCCCCACCGAGACACACTCCGAAATGTCTGTGGGACCCCAGGAGTGGGCCCGGGTCAGGGGGGCAGGCTGCACACCAGTCTGCATCAGAGCAGCAGAAGCTGCTGCCCCACCTGGCCAGCAAGGGGGCAGGAAGCCCACCACGACTTGCTGGCAAGCTCTGTCGACTCTGCTCAAAGACGAACAGCAGAAAAGGCCAACACGGGCTTGCTGGGACACCTGGGAGCCGACCCCAAGGTTGCTGCAGCCCAGGCCTCTGTCCACAGGGAACTGGCCGCATCCTCACAGGGAGGACTTGCCCCCAGGGCCTTTTGCTCTGAGACCAAACACCATTCTGGGCAGCCTCACCAGACGTGGGCAGTGTGGAGCTGGGTATCATTCTGGGCACTGGGGGCTGAGCAATTTTGCTGCCTTTGCTCAGCCAGGTTTGCAGGTGGGTCTCAGAGCAGAACTTCAGGTGGGCCACAGAGCCTGGCAACCCAGCCGTTCCACAGGAGGACTGCCACCCTCTTTATAGAAGGCATGGCCACCGAGGCATGGGACCCACATGCTGTTGGTGAGACAGTGCAGCTGCTGCTCAGCGGAGCCCACACTGAACACAGCACTCTGCTGAGGCAGGACAGTAAGGAATGAGGGGAACCGGGGGTCGAAGGGATAAGCAAAAGAACAGCAGGTGCAGCCAGTTCCAGTCAAGATTAGGCAGCACAGGCCACAGCCTCCCTCCTGTGATAATGAGACTTCACTTCGGCCTCTGATTGGTTGCGGGCCGATCCTCCACAGGGTGTAACCCACTGGAAACCTCCAAAGGGCAGCTAGGAGTGTTACCAAATTCTTTTAGCTTTATGAAAACCCTGCGGAGCACTGCATTCGGGGCCTTGGCTGCTTGCTTCAGCCTGCTCCCGCTCTGTGGAGTGCTCCTTCACTTCAGTAAATCTGTGCCCTCCTTACTCCATTATTTTTTGTTGCTTTACTTGTGTGTTTTGTTCAACACGGCAAGAACCTAGAAAACTGACGGTTGAGAACTTCCACCCAGTAACTCTGTGCCTCAGAGGGGCACTGGGAATGAAGTTCGAATATGCTATGAGTAAGAAATCCAACTCTTTCTTTTCTTTTCTTTTTTTTTTTTTTTGAGACAGTCCCGCTCTGACGCCCAGGCTGGAGCATAGTGGAGTGATCTCACATCACTGCAACCTCCGCCTCCCAGGTTCAAGCAATTCTCTTGCCTCAGCCTCACGAGTAGTCGGGATTACAGGCACGCACCACCACGCCCGGCTAATTTTTGTATTTTTAATAGAGACAAGGTTTCACCATGCTGGCCAGGCTGGTCTCAAACTCCTGATCTCAGGTGATCCGCCCACCTCGGCCTCCCAAAGTGCTGGGATAACAGGTGTGAGCCACCACGCCCAGCCAGAAATCCAACTCTTACAAATTCCCACTGTAGTCCGGATGGACTCACAAGGATCTGATTTATCCTCCTGCCTGAGACAGCTGGGAGACCAAGGCAAAATCCATGAGCAATGGTTTCAAGACAAGTGGGCGTGAGGAAGTGAGGGACGGTGAGTCCTGGGAGACAGGAAACGGCCACAGTGAGCTCTGGGAATGCGCCACTGTCTGGGGAGTGTTCTCAGGCAGTGGTGGGGGTGGATCCCAAGTGGAGCTTGGCACACTCCCTGAGAGGAGGAACTGGGATAGAGGGTCTGGGCAGCCGGACCGAGTATGAGAGGGGAGAGGATAACGCAGAGAGAGCTCTGGGGAATATCCACTTTGCTAATACTCAGTGGAGTATTCATGAACATAGGCATATGAGGGAACGACCAGAAGCGGAGAAAGAACCACCCAAGAGAATTTGAGGGAGTGGGCCGGGCGGGGCTCACGCCTGTAATCCCAGCACTTTGGGAGGCCGAGGTGGGCGGATCACCTGAGATCCGGAGTTTGAGACCAGCCTGGCCAACATGGTAAAACCTGTCTCTACTAAAAATACAAAAATTAGCCAGATGTGGTGGCTCACGCCTGTAATCCCAGCTACTCAGGAAGCTGAGGCAGGAGAATCGCTTGAACCCAGGAGGCGGAGGTTGCAGTGAGCCAAGATCGTGCCACTGCACTCCAGCCTGGAGACAGAGTGAGACTCCATCTCAAAAAAAAAAAAAAAAGGCTGGGCATGGTGGCTCACACCTGTATTCCCAGCACTTTGAGAGGCCACTGCACCCAACTGACAAAATTTTAAAAACCACTTATGACCATCTCAATAGTCACAGAAAAATTTTTTGACGAAGTTCACCATCCATTCCCGATTAAAAAGAAAAAATCTCAGCAAACAGGGAATGAAATTTCCTCAAATTGATAAAGACGATCTGTGAAAAATCTGTATGTAACATCACATTTCACAGTGAAAGAACAGATTATTTCCACCCCTCAGATAAAAAACAAGACAAGGATCCCTGCTCTTCTCACTTCGACTCAATACTGCAGGGGAGACCCTGCTCCACACAATGAGGCAGGAAAAGAAATAGGCTTCTCGCTTGGAAATGAAGAAGGAAAGTTGTGTACCCTTGTAGATGACATGGTTGTCTCTGTAGAAAACACTAGTATCTACAAAAAAGGCACTGAAACTAATAAGTTTAGCAAAGTTGCAGAATACAAGATCAATATACAAAAATCCACTATTTCTTTTTTGTTTGTTTTAGTTTTTTGTTTTTTTGTGTTTTTTTTGAGACAGAGCCTCACTCTGTTGCCCAGGCTGAAGTGCAGTGGTGCGATCTCGGCTCACTGCAACCTCTGCTTCCCGGGTTCAAGCGATTCTCGTGTCTCAGCCTCCTGAGTAGCTAGGACTACAGGTGCGTACCACCACACCCGACTAATTTTTTAATTTGTAGTGGAGACAGGGTTTCGCCATGTTGGCCAGGCTGGTCTTGAACTCCTGACTGCAAATGATCCACCTGCCTCAGCCTCCCAAACACTGTATTTCTATATACTAGCAAAGAATAACTAGAAATTGAAAATTTAAAAATAAAATAAAGCTGGATGGCTTGGGGATAAAAAGCCAGGCTGTGCTAGGGAGTGGGGAGGGGAGTGAGGGGAGCTTTGTTCCCAAGGCTGGTGTTTCTTTCCCTTGGAGCATCATCCCCGGGGCTTGGTATGCAGCAATCTTCAGAGAAATGACTGTGCCTTAGAACTCGGTGTGTATGTTGTCATCCATATGTGTGAGGCCAACAACTCCCCTTTAATCCTAGCACTTTGGGAGGCCAAGGAGGGCAGATCACCAGAGGTCAGGGGTTCGAGACCAGCCTGGCCAACATGGTGAAACCCTGTCTCTACTAAAAATACAAAAATTTTCCAGGTGTGGTGGTACACACCTGTAGTCCTAGCTACTCGGGAGGCTGAGGTAGGAGAGGAAGGGAGGCAGAGGTTGCAGTGAGAAGAGTTCATGCCACTGCACTCCAGCCTGGGTGACAGAGCAAGACTCCATCTCAAAAAAAAAAAAAAAGACAACCTCCTTTATGCAAGAAATGAGAAATCTGCATCTTTTGACCCTTTCTAGAAAAAAGACAAAGACTTATTCCAGGCAACCAAGAAAGGAATCAAAACCAGAAAGTAAAAAAAAAAAAAAAAAAAAAAAAAGGGTGAAGCCACGGAGGAGAAGGACTCACGGTGAGCACGGAAAATGAGGACATATACAGAGTTAGTGAAACGGGTGCAGGAGGAGAAGCTGCTCATTGTGAAATAAAATGTATAAAAATAAGAACAGGCTCTTGTCTCAACTAAGCTGACAAAATGAAGAGGAGGCTGTGTAGAAGGAAGGGTGAGTAAAGCAGAAACACACAAGATTAGTGTGGTACAAAACAGAATTCATTGTTACTGTGTGGAAAAAACTGTGAAACTACAATTCATCATAAACACTTAGCAATAAATATGTTTTGCCTTATTCAAAATAAGGCATAAAAATAATATCCACAGAGTCTTACTGAAAGAACGCCTAACAGATGTGCTTGCTTCAGGAAGGAGAAGGGAGCTCAACAGGAACAAGTGGGTTACAGAAAGGAGCAGCGAGGAGCAGGGAATGGGAAAACACGATGGGGAATTGGGAATTCAAGCTGGTGTTGACAGAGGAGGAGGCTGAGGACAACTGTGTGTGTTTAAAAACACCTGGGCCAGGCGCGGTGGCTCACGTCTGTAATCCCAGCACTTCGGGAGGTCGAAGCGGGCGGATCACTTCAGGTCAGGAGT
The DNA here is from genome assembly GCF_029281585.2 of Gorilla gorilla gorilla. Lineage (NCBI taxonomy): Eukaryota > Metazoa > Chordata > Mammalia > Primates > Hominidae > Gorilla > Gorilla gorilla. Next base: position 48,052,485 of record NC_086018.1, read on the forward strand.
TCGAGACCAGCCTGGCCAACATGGTGAAACCCCGTCTCTACTAAAAATACAATGATTAGCTGGGCATGGTGCTGCTGGGCGCCTGTAATTCCAGCTACTCGAGAGGCTAAGGCAGGAGAATCCCTTGAATCCGGGAGGCGGAGGTTGCAGTGAGCCGAGATTGTGCCATTATACTCCAGCCTGGGCAACAAAGCGAGACCTTGTCCCCCCACCCCCCAAAAAATAAAAAAAAAATACCAAAAATAAAAATAAAAACACCCTGGGACTACACTTCCCTCATATGGGAGACCCAGCCATTTGCACCAACTCAACTGCTGAAAAGTACCAATTAGGCTGGAGAAAAAAACATATGTTTTTTAAAAACCTTCCTAGAAACGTAGGAGAGCTGCGAAAATAATCAGGATGGGGGTGCTGAGGAAAGCAGGGCGTAGGAGGTTGCTTTACAGGGGTGGGGGATGGAGGGAACGTTTCCAACCCAGTGGGAGCTGAGGGCTTTGTGGGGAGGCCCCAGCACATGGTGAGGAAGAACTTCCCCACGTTGAGCTGGGCCTTGACCTGGGTTAGCCAGAACTGGACCAACCCTCTCCCCAAAGCCCAGGCACTGTTCCAGAGTCACTGAGTGGAGGAGCAGGGAGAGAAAGCTCCCCCAAAAGCCCACAACCCAGTACAGATTCACAGCCCAGGCTGGGCCTACCAGGAAGACCCATGAAACCTCAGTCTGTGAATCTGGTTTAAACGGCCCCGACAGTCAGACACTGCTCCTGGCACCACCCAGGAGCAACAGGAATCCAGCCTCCGGGAGGCCCTGAGTCCTGGGACTTTGAGCTGCTGAAGGTAAACAAGCACACCAGGAAGCAGAGAGCCCAGAGTGACGCTGTGGAGAGGGTGGGCCCAGGTGTCCTCCAGTAAGTGGCCTAAGCCACAGGCCAAGCAGGCGAAAAAACAGGCTTGAAAATACAGGCAGCAGGAAAGGCTGTGATGAGGGACCAGGCACACTTGAGAGAAATGGAATTCCTAGAAACAAAACCACCGCGACAGAATTAAAATACAACGGGTGATTTTTAAGAGCAGATTGGGGCCGGGCGCGGTGGCTCACGCCTGTAATCCCAGCACTTTGGGAGGCCGAGGCGGGCGGATCACGAGGTCACGAGATCGAGACCAGCGTGGCCAACATGGTGAACCTGTGTCTCTACTAAAAATACAAAAAAAATTAGCCAGGCATGGTGGCACATGCCTGTAATCCCAGCTACTCAGGAGGCTGAGGCAGGTGAATTGCTTGAGCCCAGGAGGCAGAGGTTGCAGTGAGCCAAGATTGCACCACTGCACTTCAGTGTGGGCGAAAGAGTGAGACTCTGTCTCAAAAAAAAAAAAAAAAAAAAGGGAGGGGATGTTAAACTAAAAAACCTATATGACAATTTTCATAGATGCAGAAATTTTTCATAAAATTCAATACCTATTAATGATGAAAGAATGTTTAGCAAACTAGGAAAAGAAAGGCACCTCTTTGTCTAGATCAGGGACATCTAGTGCAAACATCCAATAAACTTAATACTGAACAGTAAACCTTTGGAATCATTACCATTAATATCAGGACTCAGGAATTCCCTCATTCAACATTGCCCTGGAGAGCCGAGCCAATTCCACAAGATCCGCCCCCTCCACCCAATGCATAGGTTTACAAGCTGTCATTAGCTGCAGAATATGTGATCATCTATTAAAAAAAGGAGACTCGATAGGAAATCTATTAGAAATACTAAAGAGGTTTATTATTTATTTATTTATTTATGTTTTTATGAGGCAGAGTCTCACTCCATTGCCCAGGCTGGAGTGCAATGGTGCAATCTTGGCTCACTACAACCTCTGCCTCCTGGGTTAGAGTGATTCTTTTGCCTCAGCCTCCCAGGTAGCTGGGATTACAGGCAAGTGCCACCACACTCAGTTAAATTTTTTTTTTTTTTGGGGGGGGATTCTTAGTAGAGACAGGGTTTCACCATGTTGGCCAGGCTGCTCTCGAACTCCTGGCGTCAGGTGATCCACCTGCCTCGGCCTCCCAAAGTGCTGGGATTACAGGTGTGAGCCACCGCATCAGCCATGCTTTGCATTTGTTGTTTGTTTGTTTGTTACTATAGTCCGCTTTGTGAATTTGCATGTCATCCTTGCACAGGGGCCAAGCTGATCTAATCTCCTCCCTTAAGCTTAGAGGTCCTTGAGGTGAAGGAACATTTAAGTAAAGTTTAGCCATCTATTTTTCTGTTGAATTCAAGTAAAAATAAACAAAATAGTTTAAATGACATAAGGTAATTTCATTTCTATAAAATAATTTTTATCTGTTTATCCTGCAAATATCTGTATATTTGGCTACACAAATGTCTAGAACAGGCCAGGCATGGTGGCTCAAGTTCACAATCCCAGCACTTTGGGAGGCCGAGGCAAGAGGATCACTTGAGCCCAGGAGTTTGAGAACAGCCTGGGTTTGGTTGATCAACCAGAGATAGGAAGACTTCAGGTCTATTCCTATAAAAATCAAAAATAAGAAAAAAAAACCCAAAATGCCTAGAGCAATGTTTGCCTAGGTAAACACTGTTTATTTCTACATGGAGGCTTTCCAGTGAGCTTTAACTTTCTTCCTTATGGCGTCTGCATCACTCAGAGTCCTTTTATAAATAGATACGCTGTTTAACAAAGACAAGGTAGTTGTTAAAGGCCCAGTAGGGATCACTTTACACAGGGAAAAAGCTTTGCTAGAGGAGACGGGGTTTTCCACCTGCTGCTTCTGGGCGGCCGGTTTGGAACGCAACGAGGCATTGTGCGTTAAGTGGAGACGTGGGACTCTCTCTGGCAGGCCCACCTCTGGCCAGGAGCCAGGGTGGCCTTGCCTGGGTGTGGCCAGGGTCCCACATGCATCGGTGAGTGATGGCGGTTTGCCCTGCCCAGAAGGGAACCCCAGCTGCTGGGGACACTGCAGGACAGACCTGCCTCCCACGGTGGACAAAGCGGCCCTGGTGGCCTGGGGTGGGGAGTCCAGGCCCTGAGCATCCCCTGGGGCTGAGATGTACTCACGGTTCCTGTGGCTCCTGCAGGCAAAGCCCTGGGGACAGAACAGTGAGAGGGGTGAGCGGCTGAGGGCACCCCCTCCCCAGCCCATCCTGCTCCTGCCCTGTCCCTCACTCCCGGGGGTCCTGGGCTGCCCTGAATCCTAGCTTCTCCTCAGTGTCAGGGGCCTGGCCCAAGGCTGGCATGCGGCGGTCACTTAGTAAACAGTGTGGTCTGAATCCCTCTGGACCCTCAGGCCCCAGCTCCCCGACCCACTGTGCGTTTAAGTGGACACTAGCAGAGCACCCACTATGTGCCAGGCTTGCTTAGGAGAGCACCCACTATGCGCCAGGCTTGCTTAGAGCACCTAATATGCGCCAGGCTTGCTTAGGAGAGCACCCACTACGCGCCAGGCTTGCTTAGGAGAGCACCCACTACGCGCCAGGCTTGCTTAGGAGAGCACCACTACGCGCCAGGCTTGCTTAGGAGAGCACCCACTACGCGCCAGGCTTGCTTAGGAGAGCACCCACTATGCGCCAGGCTTGCTTAGGAGAGCACCCACTATGCGCCAGGCTTGCTTAGGTGCTGGGATTCATGAACAGAGGAAAACTGAACCATCCCCGCCTCTCCAGGAGCTCACATTCCGAGAAGGGGGAGACAGAACGATCCGAAACCTGGGAAATCAGCAACTTATATTCTATGTAACTAAAATAAAGGGGTGGGAAAATAACAGAGGGGTCAGGAGGAGCAAGAGGGGTCCGGATAGTGTGGGGGTGCAGGTTATAAATCTAAGGGGTGCTTGGGGGGCCTCATAGAGGTCAATTTCTTGGGCCTGGAAGGAAGTGAGGCTGAGTTGGTGGTGGGGGGCGGGGGCATGCCTTGCAGTGAACAGGCCCTGGATGGTCCAGGTCCAAGCTGCACTCCTGATTTATGATCATCCCCAGCCCAACCTGACCAAGGGCACCCAAAGAGGGGCATGAGGACTTGTGGCCAGGCTCCCACGGGGCAGAAGGGTCCTGTGGGACAGGCTGCTCACAGACAGCCTGTGGGTGAGGCAGGAGGCGCCCGGCACCCCAGCACCAACGGCGTGGGAGCTGAGGTCCGAGAGCACAGGGTGGCACTGGCGCCCTCAGAGCAGGGCAGGACCCCCAGAGTCCAGGCCCCCTGGGGGCGGCCACTGAGCCTGGGGCGTTGGACTGTGCAGCCTGTGGTCAACACAGCCGCTCCATTCTTGAAAAGAGCTGACCCTCTACGGACCGACCGGACGGGGAAGCCCAGGCTGTCGGGGTGGGGGTGGGGGTGGGGGGAGCTCAAGATGGAGACCTGGACTTCTGCTCCTAGCCCAGGTGGGAACACGGAAAAATAAAAGTCGGGCCCACTTCTGTTCCTTGAATTGTGGAGCGGGCATTACCGGTGGCTACACCTCCTTCTAAATATTTTTTATTTTGGAATATGTTTAGATTTACAGAGAGTTTACCCAGGATTCCCTCATCTCAACAGTTCCCCGTGCATCTGCAAAACCTGGGGAGCCACATGGGTGGCGGCAGTTAGTGACACTCAGTCTAGTGTGGAATCGGCGACAGTTAGTGACCCTCAGTCTAGTGTGGAATCGGCGACAGTTAGTGACCCTCAGTCTAGTGTGGAATCGGCGGCAGTTAGTGACCCTCAGTCTAGTGTGGAATCAATTGCTACTAGTGGACTGTTTTCTGTTCCAGGGTCCAGCCCAGGACCCCACCCTGCAGATGGCCTCTGAGTCTTCGTTCTCACCCCACCGTCTCCACCCATTTGCCGACCACCCCAATAACTCCCCAGAGACTGCCGTTAGTGACCCTCCTCCGCCTGCCATGGCCACGAAACCCGCTGCCCGTGGGCGGAGTATACAGGCTGGACCCAGCGTCCTGATGGAAGCCCCGGCCTCGGCCCCTGGTGGGGAGCAGGGCCTCAAACGAGGGGCTGGCGGAGCTGACCCCGGGCTGCTGAGGGCTCTGCCCAGGCAAAAGGGGCCGGGCTCACCTGGGGCAGCCTCTGGGGAACGTGATCCGAGCAGGCCTCAGGTGGGCAGGCGAGGGCAGCCCAGACCAGCCCGGGCACAGAGGGAGCGGCGGAGGCAGCGCGGGGAGGCCCAGTGAGGCCGGCCGCCTGTGTGGAACTGCAGGGGGGCAGTGGCGTGGGTCCCCGGGCCTCCCTCCCACCAGGTGCCCTGAAGCCCCTCTGGGCGCCCACTGTGGCCTGGACTCCCCGCATCCACCTTCAGGAGAGAAAGAATCCCCGCTGGGAGCTCGGAGGCCGGGGTGGGCTGGAGATGCGAAGGGCGTCCGCGCTTTCTCCTGACTTCCTGGACTCTGAAGCCCACCCAGGGCTGGCCCCGTGGCCCGAGTGTCTGGGGCTGCAGGAGAAGCCGCTGTCGGGGGCGCAGAACGGGGCGCAGAACGTCGCGCGGTTCTGCCCCGCCCCTCCCCTCCCCTCCCCCACGGGGAGCGGGACCCGGGCACGGTGGGGGGAAGGTGGGGGGAGCGGAAGCGGGGAGGGCTGAGCCGGGGCCCTGGGCGCCTCCCCCACACGGGGTTTTCCGTCGTGCTTCTCGGGGCTTCCCAGCGGCCGGCGTCGGGGGGTGTGTAGGGAACCCCCAGGGCGGCTGCTCGCGGCCCCACCCCGCCCAAGCTCCCCTGCATGCGGCCCAGCCTCCCGCCGTCACCCGCGCGGGTCCCCCCAGGGCGCGGCTGTAGCCCCAGCCTCCCCTCCCTGCCTTCCCCTCGCGGGCAGGGGCTCCCGCGCCCCCTCGCAACCACCTCCCTGTCCAAGGCTGCCCAGGCAGCGCCCCTACACCCACCTCCAGCTTCCCGCTCCTCTTGTCACCCCTTGACCCCTCCTGCTCAACCCTCCCCACCCCATCTTCCATGAGACCCTCCCTCAGCCCCGCCAAACCCCTCCTCTCCTCTCCCCTCCAGCACTTCCCCTCCTTCCTGGCCTCTTCCACCCGCCTCAGCCCCTGCCCTTGCCCCTGCCCCTTTCCTTGGAGTACTGAGGGTTCAATCTTGGTCCCCACCCATTCCCCAGGATCACCTGGCCGCCCCAGCGTGGACAGCGCGGTCACACCTCGGACCGGGAGGCTGCCTGCATACCCCGCAGCCGCCTCAGCAAAGCTTTCCAGCTTGCACTTCAAGGCCGCCTCCCCCCAGGTCTCCCAACTCAGGGACCATTTCCTCCCAGAGGCAAAAGTCGATTCTGAGGTCTCATCTCTCGCTTCTCCTTCCCCTTCCTAGCCAGGATCCCCAGGCCTGCCCCCTCCCTGTTTTCCGTCTCCACTGCAGGGTGGCAGCCGGTGGACACCCCTCCCACCTGAACCCGCCCGTCTCCCCTGCTGCCACCGGTTCCCACGCATCCCAGCCTGCTTTCTTCCTTGTTCCACGAATGCCCTGTGGATCTGAGCCTGCCCATGGCACCCAGCACTCCAGCCCTTGCTGCTCCCCTCCCCGAGCTGAGCCCTCTGCTGGACCCATCTCAGGCCCTGTGGAGCTGCTGGATGTCCCGCAAGTGTCCCCTGAGGTGACCAGGCCACCACCCTAAAGACACATCTTGCTCACTGCTGTCCCCATGCCAGAAACGGTGCACCCAGCAGGTCCTCAGTGAGTCCTCCCTTTCTGGGACACCTTCCGTGCCCTTTCCATGCCTGTGTCCCCACTGTGCCCGGCCAGCCTTGGGCACCGGGGCCCCTTCCTGGGACGCTGGGTACACTTCCTGCTGCAGGTGCTGATGAAGCGCCCTCTCCTATAAGGCTGAGTGACTGGGCTGTGCAGTGACAGCCCTCCACCCCAACCCAGCCACCTCCACTGCCAACATCTCATTCTCAGCACGTTCTCCGAGTGTTTCCTTGGCAGGTGTCTACACAAGCCCAGGTGTTGCAGGCTCCCGATGGCTCAGAGCAGCTGCGGGGGGTGGGGTGGGAGCCCTGGATGGGCTTGCGGGCTGCCCTAGATTCTAACACAGCCTCCTTGGAGGTCACAGGTGGGTCCAAGGTGGGCTCACCCTGCCTTGAGCTTCCAGCAAACACTTCCCGGAGCAGCTCGGCAGGGTCAGGCCAGGTCTCCCATCCTTCTTTCACCAGTGCTGCCCTCGGACCCCCCAGGGCCCTGCAACCCCTCACCTGCTGATGTGCTGAGAGCGTCAGGCCAGACCCACCTGAGGAGAAACCAGGGCCTTATCTGCCACAGTGTAGGGGCCTAGGAGGAGGCAGGAGCTTACCTGAGAACAGGAGAGGCCACATTCTGTAATCCGGGGGATGGCCAGGCTCTGGAAAGTGCCCCAGGTCAGGCCCAAGAATGCGAGTGCTTGCCCAGCCAGCATCTGGCTGTGCAGTGAGAGCTCCCACTGGTAAGCGTGGATGTGAGTGGGGCAAGTTTGCAGGATGCCCTGTGGCAGCGGCTCCAGGCTGACCCTGCAGCTCCAGCCCCAAAGACAAACAGAGGAGTGGAGGCTGCTCTTCACAGCGGGAGCGAGCGAGACACTCCCCCTCCCGGCAAAACAGGGCTCGCTTCACAGACAGCAGCCCGGAGACTTTCCACCGCCTGGGGCCAGAAGACTGTGGCCAGACACTTGTGGAGTTTCTAGGTTTCCAAAGGAAGCATCCAGAAACCTTGGGGCCTTTGGGGTCCGAGGACACCCTAATGGGGTTCCCCACAGGGCGGCCACTGGTGCAGAGATGGCTCCAGGCCGGTGGGATAGGCTGCCGCCGGCGTGCACCTCCCTCAGGCATGCATGAGGCCAGGAGGGTAGACAAGGGCCCTGGAAACCTGGCTGGGCTGGCAGAGGGGTGGAATCTGTCCTGGGCACTCGCACCCCAGAGCCCCTGGCTTCAGCCCCAGCCCCTAAGGGAGAGCCCTCTCCTAAGACCTGAGATTCCACCCAAGTCCCTGGCCTCCACCTCCCCTCAAGATGCAAAAGGCCACCTCCCCTGTGCGGTCCTCACTATGAGGCCCCCCCCCCCACTCCAGAGGGCACCCCCCGAGGCTGGGAACTCTGGGGCCCAGCTTCTGCTCAAGGAGCTGTTCTGTGTCATCTTATTTGGAGCATCAAATGCATAGGAAAGTTTCTGGGCAGAAGCTTACTGCTTCCCATTTGCCTCCAGCCAGGGCAGGGGGTTGGAGAGAACCAGGGTGTAGTTCTTGGGTCCTCCTGGCTCCTCCCTTCCTGGACAGGCACAGAGGCTTCTGCACCTGCCTCGGGTTCTGGGAGGGCACTGCCCCATGTGTGTGTGTGTGTGTGTGTGTGTGTGTGTGTGTGTGTGTTTGGGGGGATGGAGGGAGTTAATAGCTGGGGAGCCTGGGAGTGTCTAGTTGGGGTGTTCTGCCTGGAATACCCACCAGGACACCCCAAGTGTGGAGGGCGGCACCACCCCCAGGCTGGGAGAGGCCGTGGGCCTCACACTGTGGGCTCCGGTAGTCAGGAGGGAGCTTGGGAAACAAGCTCTGGGGTTCGGTCCCAGGGGAGGGAAGGCAGCAGGGGCCTGCTGTGACTGTGAAGTCCTCCCTCCCTCCCGCCACCCGCACTGCCCACCTCCCTGCCTCCTGGGCCAGCACCTCGACCCTGCCCCCGCCTGGCCTAGAGCCCTCCATGGGCTGGAACTTATGCGCTCACTGCTGGGCAGAGTAGATGGGGCTAAGCCTGCCCCCTGCAGCAGCGTGCCTGTGGCCACAGCGCCCTGGAGAGAGTGGCTAGTGCCAGCCTCCATGCCACGGCATGGTCAGCAGCAGGCAGGCACATTTGGGGGTGGCTCAGGACGGGCCACTGTCATCCCCCATCCCAGGCTGGCTGAGCTGTAAGACAGATACTCCAGCTGGGCCTCGCCCCTCAGCCTGGCCTCCAGCCCTCCTTATACCAGGGGACGATGGGGGCTGCTGTACTGTGGCAGGGGTGTCCCAGACGATGTCCATGGGCACGGCCAGCAGGATCATTGGGAAAGGACAAATGTCCCTCCCCCATGGGCCCACTCACACCCAAACCTCTCCAGGCCTCTCTGGGACAGGCCCCCACCACGACACACCCGTTGCCTGAAGGCACCATCCCAGCGCGCCGTGACACAGGCAGGGGCTGCAGGTGGCCAGTAGTCGGTGATCTCGTGTAGGGACGGCCCACGGGGTGTGGCTGGTGCTGGTTCCAAGGCCCAGGGAAGGACAGTGGGGCCGGCCTCTGCCCTCTGCCCCAGGCCCCCGGCCACCCTCTCCAGCCTGAGGTCAGAGGGCTCCAGCCCTGTCTCTGAGGGCTGGGGGATTGGCCCTGCTCAGTATCCATGAAGAGCCAGGCCACGGGCTCCTGGGCAGGCCCCGGCTACCGAGATCACCCACCGCAGCTGGGCGAGGCCTGGGGTGGGGGTGGGGTCTTTCCAAGTCTGGGTCTCCAGGGCAGCATGGCCACACAGCCCACTGACCATCCGTCGCCCAGAAGCCCAACGGTGAAGGGATCTGAGGGTCCAACCCCGGGGGCTCCCTCCGCGCCCGCGCTGGGCACCAGATGGGAGGAAACGGGGTGCGGAGACCCTGGGCGGCGCCGAGACTCGTCGGACGAACGCGGGAAGGAACGAACCAGCGTCCGCCCGGGACCCGGGCTGGAGCCTTCCCCAGAGGGGCTCGGAGGGTCCGGAGCGGGTGCGGGGGTGCTGGGCACGAGGTTCCCAAGAAAACCACGGCGAGGACGCGGGTTCACCACAACAGCGCTGTGTTCTCGGCCTCAGCTTCGCGCAGGTTTCCACGGAGACGCGCGTGGCTCCGGGTCGTCGTCCTGGTCCCCGCGCCGGTCCCGACTCACGCGGTCCGCGGGCTGCAGCTCCGCCCGCCGAGCCGCACGAAGGACTTGCCCTGCAGGACCGCGGCGCAGAACGAGCGGCAGCGCTTGCAGGGCCCAGCGGGCGGCAGCAGCCCGCGGCACACGAGGCAGGGCGGCGCTCGGGGGTCCCTCGGCAGCCCTGGGGAGGGAGGGGCGCTGAGACCGCGTGCGCCGGCCCCACATTCCCCAGCCGCGCCTCCCTCCACCCCGACAGCACTCGCCCGCCCCGGCGCGCCCCGGGACTCCCCACCCCCGACAGCGCCTTCCTCCACCTGCAGTCGCGTCCCCGGGCCCCGGGCCCCGGCCACCCAGCCCCCGACCGCTCCTCCAGCCCACTGACCTTCCCACACCCCCCGGGAACCCTGGACTGCGTCCACAGACCCTGAGCCCACAGATCCCTGAAACCTCGCCCCTGTCGTCTCCTACCCCAGCCCACCCCCGAGGGCGCCCCAGGCCCCCTGACTGTGCCTAGCGCCCCTTGACCTCAACCCCAGGTCCCCGGACCGCACCCACCTGTCCCTCAACCCACACCCACCAACAGGCGACGCCCGCGCCCCTCAAGGCCACGCCCCCAGGCAGGCCCCCCAGGGCCACCCTTATCACCTGCAAGACAGCCCCAGGTGGCTCCCAACTAGCTCCTGCATGGAGCCCACCTGCTTCCCCCAGCTTTCGGAAAACCAAGACCTCCGCTCAAACGCAGGGGGGCGGGGGTAGGGTGTCGTCCCTCTGGGATGAAGGCTCTGAGGATGGGAGGTCCCCTTCCCCACCCCCCTCACCCTCCCTAACGCCCCTCCGCCTGGCCCCCCACCCCAGAGGGGCAGTCCAGCTCTGCCTCTAGCTTGTCAGCCTCTCCCAGCCCTCCTCCAGGCGAGTCCTGCCTAGAAGGACCCAACCGGCCGGGGGATTCGGAGAAGAGCAGCCCCCACCCCAACTCGTCCTGCCCTGCTGTGCTTGGGCTCGGGTTCAGACGCCTGGTGCTGAGGACCCATCCCCACTGGGCCAGGACCAAGTGGGTGGTGGGTTCAGGATGGTGCCTGCAGACGAGGGCCAGCAGCATGCTGGGCCAGCCACAGAGTCCCAGGATGGGTCAGCAGCTGGAGGGGTCAGGAGGGAGGTGGGAGTGTTAAGACTGGGGGTGCTCCAGCAGCCACCGAGCCCTGTCCCCACGAGAGGCTGCACCCAGTGCAGGCCATCTGGACACACTGGCACCTTCGAAGTACGCCTGGGCTGGGGCTCCTGGTGGAGCTAGAAGACCTGCTGCCCACAACCTGTGGTCAGACCTCACCAGGGCCCATGGGCAGTTCTGATGCCAGGAGCTGCCGGAGGAAGCACACCCCAGGCCCACCATCCCACATGGTACCCGTGGTCTGGCAGGCGGCCACGTGGTGCCCGTGGTGTGGCAGGCGGCTGCAGACCGTGCCCTCTCCTGCATGGACTCAGAGGTGGCAGCCGTGATGGATGAGAGCAGGTAGGTGCCGTCGACTGCAGGGCTGGCCACTCAGCGAGGCCACCCCCTGCATGGGAGCTGCTGCGTTTTGAGAACTTTCACACAGTTCCTCGGAGCGTCACAGGACAGGCAAGGCTGGCAGGTGTGACCACCATGTGTCCCTTTCACCCGAGGGGCTGGGGCCTTGGCCTGGCTCTCACTGGCCTCCAACCGCTGTCCTTGTCCTGGGGCTGTCCCGGGTCCCTGGCCAGCCCTTCTCAGTGGGGTGAGCCTGTGCCAAGCCCCGTCCCCCATGTACTGGGGCTGGTGAGTCAAACTTCAGGTTGCCCAGGCCAGGAAGGACTAGGGGAAGGCCAGCCTGCACACTTGCTGCAGCTATAGCTGGTGGGGCAGGGACAGAAGGAGCCCCAGGGTGGGGTAGGGATGTGGGGTGAAGAGGGGACTCCCCGGTTTTCCTAGCCGCCGGGGCTATAGGTTCCCAAGCAGCCACAGCCCAGCCCAGAAGTGCAGGCACCACCCTGCTGGGGCACCCACCGCCCACGGCAAACTCCGAGCCCCAGGCTGAGTCACTCTTCCTGGGGGTCTGGGTGGGGAGAGCCTCCAGTGCCTATACAGAGCAGTCCTTGGCTTCCGGGAACCTCGGAAGGGCTGGGCCAGCTTGGCCCATGGGACAGGCCAGGGCCCACGTGGCACAAGCAGGGCATGAGCAGCAGGAAGAACGAGGTGGGAACAGCTCCCACTCCCCAGGGCTCTCATCCCAGCAGAGAGACGCACGGAGGCCGGGCACAGGACTGGGAGGTCAAGTCTGCCAGGGTGGCCCAGTGCAGCAGGCCAGGTAGCACTGCGGGGCAGGGCTTTGTCCCTCAGGCACCCAGGGCCTAATGGGACCCACCGGGGTGCCCAGAAAGTGTGTGTCCAGTAAGTCGGGGCAGAGGCTGGGCCCATCCTAAGTGAAGGAGGAGGGGACGTGGTGTCTGCGGCTCTCCATGTGTCTGTGCGTGATTAATGGAGCATGCATGAGCTAACCGAGCAGCTGGTGTGGGGCCTGGACCCTGCTGAGGGAGGGGAGGCCCAAGGTCTGGGCCCCAACCCTGTATGGAGGCTGGGGCTGGGGTGAGACTCACTGTGGGGTGTCAGCAGGCTCCAGGGAGCCACTAAAGCCCATGGGGTGCACTCAGTACCTGGGAGTCTGGGACCCAGACCAGCCCGTCCAGGGAAAACCACCAAATAAGGGCATAAGATAGGAAAAGCATCACAAAAACAAGCAAAAGCAGCAGGCAAGACGGTAAAGGAGGACCAGGTCCAGGCCAGGGAAGGTGAGTGAGCCCAAGGAGAGGGCGCTCTGAAAGGTGCCCAGCCCTGAAGCTCCTCCCTCTGAACTTTGCCACCAGGGCCACCTGGAGCTCTGGGTCCCAAGGCCCCGGAGTGTGGGGACAGAAGACACCCCACGCCCCCAACAATATGCAGCCCCAAACAGCTGGGTGCAAGGGTGAATCAAAAACAGCTGGATATGGTGCACACCTGTGGTCCCAGCTACTCAGGAGGCTGAAGTGGGAGGATCGCTTGAGCCTGAGAGTTGGAGGCTGCAGTTGGAGGCTGTGACTGCACCACTGCACCCCAGCCTGGGTGACAGAGTGAGATCCTGTCTCAGAAAAAAAAAAAAGAAAAAAGATCAAATAATTTTATTAAAAAGTAGAACTTCTAAAAATGAAAACTTTAAGAAATTAAAACTTCAATGGGTAGCATTCTGAAATGAGCTGGAAGACAGGCGAGGAGGTATTTTTAGAATGCAGCACAGGCAGCTAAATAAATCAAACAAAGAAGTGGGAGACTAAAAGATACCGGGAGAGAGAGAAGGCTTAGCAAACATTTAGTTTGTGTTCCAAAGGGAAAGAGGCAGAACGGGGTGGAGGCAATATTTAAAGACATAATGGCTGAGAGAGTCCCATAATTGAATAATGACACCAGCGCACACATCAAAGACATTCAAATTCCAGGTTGAATAAGTAAAAATCAAATTGAACACTCAAAAGCTGGCAGATAGAACCGACAGCTCCCCTTGGAGAGTGATGGCTGACTCTGCTGATTTTCCCAGAGCCACAGCAAAGACAAGATGGTGGAAACACATATTCAATGTTCGGCGGGAGAGTGGCTGCAACCTGTACTCCTGCTGCAGAGAATCTGACGCTGTCATGAACCTGTGTGGAAAAGATATTGACAGACCAAAAGCTCATCCGAACGTCCCATCACTGGCACCTTCCTAAGGGACACTGTCTTGAGCAGAAAGAAAGTGGTTCAGAATGAACATGGTTGGAAGTCTGAGACTCAGGAAGAGTGAAGGGCAAAGAGGAATGTATGTAGTAAATCTAAAAACCACTGGCTGTGCAAGCGATGATGATAATCACGCCCAGTAGACTGTTAAAAACATTATTAAACAGGCTGACAGCAATAGCAGGAAGTCAGAAGGGAGCAGGGGACTTCACATTTTCCAGGCTTCAAAGTCGATATGTTGCCAGGTGGGTATAAGTGTGACTTCCTTCACTTTAGATTTTGGTAAGTTTAACGTGCAATGAGTAGTTTGTAGGCAGTGAGTAAAACACCAGAAACAGAGTCTGTAACCTCCAAACCAGAAGAAGGAAAAACCAAAATGAGAGAAGCATCAATGAAAACTAAGGCAAGAACAGAGAGAAAAAGGAACATAGAATAGATGAGATCAACAAGTTAAATGAAATCAGATGGTAGGTACTGTGGTCATCAGGCCCCCAGTGATCCTCACCCCCAGGCAGTCATGCATGTGTGCTCCCCTCCTGTCTGGATCAGGATTGAGGTGCATGGCCAGTAGAATACACGAGCAGCAGGGGTATGTGATGTCTTGGGTGAGGTCATAAAGACCTCATGAATCTAGTGGTCTCTCTTGAATCACTCACTGGAGGAAGCCAGCTGCCATGTTGTGAGGACACTCAAGCAGCCCTGTGGAAGGTCCACGTGGGAGGGACTGATGGGGGGTGCACCATCAGGGAGGTGGGTCCCCAGCTCCAGGCAAACCTTCAGATGCGGCTGCCTCAGTTCACACCGGGACTGAGCTTCAGAAGCATCCCTGAAGCAGCACCATGCCGAGGAGCCCTTCTCGGACTCCTGAGCCACAGAAAACGTGGAGGATAAATGTTTGCTTTGTCAGCAGCTCTGCTTTGCAGTGATTTCTTATGCAGAATCAATCACCACAGAATCCATGTACATGATTACATTAAACGTAAATGTTACATGCACTGGTTAAAAGACACTGGCAGTCCAGAATTTTATGCAGAGAAATATGTAAAACATAAGCTTATATAATGATGAAAGAAAAAACATACCAGGAAAATCCTCACCAAAATAAAATTAGTAACAATCTGAAAACTCTAAAGCAAGAACTGACAGAATTACATGCATCTTATCATACTTTGCTTAGTAACTGATAAGCAAACTAAGAAAATGAAATATGTCAACAACACAATAAACAAATCTGGCCCAACTCATGATACTGAACAATTTCAGAATTACACATTATTTGCACCAAGAAACATTTACAAAAATTGACGACCTAAAGCAACTGACAATCATCTAATGACTCACAATCCTCCATCTGACATGCACTCCTCCATCTGACGTGCACTCCTCCATCTGATGATGTGCACTCCTCCATCTGACATGCACTCCTCCATCTGACATGCACTCCTCCATCTGACGTGCACTCCTCCATCTGATGACGTGCACTCCTCCATCTGACGTGCATTCCTCCATCTGACAATGTGTACTCCTCCATCAGACGTGCACTACTCCATCTGACGAAATGCACTCCTCCATCAGATGATGTGTACTCCTCCATCTGACGTGCATTCCTCCATCTGATGATGTGTACTCCTCCATCAGACGTGCACTACTCCATCTGATGAAATGCACTCCTTCATCAGATGATGTGTACTCCTCCATCTGACATGCACTCCTCCATCTGACAACATGCACTCCTCCATCTGATGATGTGGACTCCTCCATCTGACATGCACTCCTCCATCTGACAACGTGCACTCCTCCATCTGACGTGCACTCCTCCATCTAACAACATGTACCCCTCCGACAACGTGCACACCTCCATCTGACGACATGCACTCCTCCATCTGACGACATATACTCCTCCATCTGACGTGTACTCCTCCATCTGACAACGTGCACTCCTCTATCTGATGTGCACTCCTCCATCTGACAACGTGCACTCCTCTATCTGATGTGCACTCCTCCATCTGACATGCACTCCTTCATCTGACAACATGCACTCCTCCATCTGATGTGCACTCCTCCATCTGACGTGAACTCCTCCATCTGACAACGTGCACTCCTCCATCTGACGACGTGCACTCCTCCATCTGATGTGCACTCCTCCATCTGACAACATGCACTCCTCCATCTGACAATGTGCACTCCTCCATCTGACATGTACTCCTCCATCTGACGACGTGCACTCCATCTGATGTGCACTCCTCCATCTGATGATGTGTACTCCTCCATCTGACGTGCACTGCGCCATCTGACAACATGCACTCCTCCATCTGACGTGCACTCCTCCATCTGACAACGTGCACTCCTACATCTGACGACGTGCACTCCTCCATCTGACGTGCACTCCTCCATCTGACGTGCACTCCTCCATCTGATGTGTACTCCTCCATCTGATAATGTGTACTCCTCCATCTGACATGCACTCCTCCATCTGATGTGTACTCCATCTGACCATGTGTACTCCTCCATCTGATGACATGTATTCCTCCATCTGATGTGCACTCCTCCATCTGATGATGTGTACTCCTCCATCTGACGTGCATTCCTCCATCTGACATGCACTCCTCCATCTGACAACATGTACTCCTCCATCTGACGTGCACTCCTCCATCTGATGACGTGCACTCCTCCATCTGATGTGCACTCTTCCATCTGACATTCACTCCTCCATCTGACGTGCACTCCTCCATCTGATGTGCACTCCTCCATCTGATGATGTGTACTCCTCCATCTGATGTGCACTCCTCCATCTGATGATGTGCACTCCTCCATTTGATGACGTGCACTCCTCCATCTGATGTGCACTCCTCCATCTGATGTGCACTCCTCCATCTGACGACGTGCACTCCTCCATCTGATGACGTGCACTCCTCCATCTGATGTGTGCTCCTCCATCTGATGATGTGTACTCCTCCATCTGACATGCATTCCTCCATCTGATGATGTGTACTCCTCCATCAGACGTGCACTCCTCCATCTGACGACGTGCACTCCTCCATCTGATGTGTGCTCCTCCATCTGATGTGTACTCCTCCATCTGATAATGTGTACTCCTCCATCTGACATGCACTCCTCCATCTGATGTGTACTCCATCTGACCATGTGTACTCCTCCATCTGATGACATGTATTCCTCCATCTGATGTGCACTCCTCCATCTGATGATGTGTACTCCTCCATCTGACGTGCATTCCTCCATCTGACATGCACTCCTCCATCTGACAACACGTACTCCTCCATCTGACGTGCACTCCTCCATCTGATGACGTGCACTCCTCCATCTGATGTGCACTCTTCCATCTGACATTCACTCCTCCATCTGACGTGCACTCCTCCATCTGATGTGCACTCCTCCATCTGATGATGTGTACTCCTCCATCTGATGTGCACTCCTCCATCTGATGATGTGCACTCCTCCATTTGATGACGTGCACTCCTCCATCTGATGTGCACTCCTCCATCTGATGTGCACTCCTCCATCTGACGACGTGCACTCCTCCATCTGATGACGTGCACTCCTCCATCTGATGTGTGCTCCTCCATCTGATGATGTGTACTCCTCCATCTGACATGCATTCCTCCATCTGATGATGTGTACTCCTCCATCAGACGTGCACTCCTCCATCTGACGACGTGCACTCCTCCATCTGACATGCACTCCTCCATCTGATGATGTGCACTCCTCCATCTGACATGCACTCCTCCATCTGATGTGCACTCCTCCATCTGACATGCACTCCTCCATCTGACGTGCACTCCTCCATCTGATGTGCACTCCTCCATCTAATGATGTGTATTCCTCCATCTGACGTGCACTCCTCCATCTGACAACGTGCACTCCTCCATCTGGCGTGCACTCCTTCATCTGACGTGCACTCCTCCATCTGACGTGCACTCCTCCATCTGATGACGTGCACTCCTCCATCTGACGTGCATTCCTCCATCTGACAATGTGTACTCCTCCATCAGACGTGCACTACTCCATCTGACGAAATGCACTCCTCCATCAGATGATGTGTACTCCTCCATCTGACGTGCATTCCTCCATCTGATGATGTGTACTCCTCCATCTGACATGCACTCCTCCATCTGAAAACATGCACTCCTCCATCTGATGATGTGGACTCCTCCATCTGACATGCACTCCTCCATCTGACAACGTGCACTCCTCCATCTGACGTGCACTCCTCCATCTAACAACGTGTACCCCTCCATCTGACAACGTGCACACCTCCATCTGACGACATGCACTCCTCCATCTGACGACATATACTCCTCCATCTGACGTGTACTCCTCCATCTGACAACGTGCACTCCTCTATCTGATGTGCACTCCTCCATCTGACATGCACTCCTTCATCTGACAATGTGCACTCCTCCATCTGACATGAACTCCTCCATCTGACGACGTGCACTCCTCCATCTGATGTGCACTCCTCCATCTGACAACATGCACTCCTCCATCTGACAACGTGCACTCCTCCATCTGACATGTACTCCTCCATCTGACGACGTGCACTCCATCTGATGTGCACTCCTCCATCTGATGATGTGTACTCCTCCATCTGACGTGCACTCCGCCATCTGACAACATGCACTCCTCCATCTGACGTGCACTCCTCCATCTGATGACGTGCACTCCTACATCTGACGACGTGCACTCCTCCATCTGACGTGCACTCCTCCATCTGACATGCACTCCTCCATCTGAATGTGTACTCCTCCATCTGATAATGTGTACTCCTCCATCTGACATGCACTCCTCCATCTGATGTGTACTCCATCTGACGATGTGTACTCCTCCATCTGATGACATGTATTCCTCCATCTGATGTGCACTCCTCCATCTGATGATGTGTACTCCTCCATCTGACGTGCATTCCTCCATCTGACATGCACTCCTCCATCTGACAACGTGCATTCCTCCATCTGATGTGCACTCCTCCATCTGACAACGTGCATTCCTCCATCTGATGTGCACTCCTCCATCTGACAACATGTACTCCTCCATCTGACGTGCACTCCTCCATCTGATGACGTGCACTCCTCCATCTGATGTGCACTCTTCCATCTGACATTCACTCCTCCATCTGACGATGTGCACTCCTCCATCTGATGTGCACTCCTCCATCTGATGATGTGCACTCCTCCATTTGATGACGTGCACTCCTCCATCTGATGTGCACTCCTCCATCTGATGTGCACTCCTCCATCTGACGACGTGCACTCCTCCATCTGATGATGTGTACTCCTCCATCAGACGTGCACTCCTCCATCTGACGACGTGCACTCCTCCATCTGACATGCACTCCTCCATCTGATGATGTGTACTCCTCCATCTGATGTGCATTCCTCCATCTGATGATGTCTACTCCTCCATCAGATGTGCACTCCTCCATCTGACGACGTGCACTCCTCCATCTGACGT
Organism: Gorilla gorilla gorilla; assembly: GCF_029281585.2. Taxonomy (NCBI): domain Eukaryota; kingdom Metazoa; phylum Chordata; class Mammalia; order Primates; family Hominidae; genus Gorilla; species Gorilla gorilla. The sequence goes on from NC_086018.1 coordinate 48,071,524, forward strand.
GCACTCCTCCATCTGATGATGTGCACTCCTCCATCTGACGTGCACTCCTCCATCTGATGTGCACTCCTCCATCTGACGTGCACTCCTCCATCTGACGTGCACTCCTCCATCTGACGTGCACTCCTCCATCTGATGTGCACTCCTCCATCTAATGATGTGTATTCCTCCATCTGACGTGCACTCCTCCATCTGACAATGTGCACTCCTCCATCTGGCGTGCACTCCTCCATCTGACGTGCACTCCTCCATCTGACGTGCACTCCTCCATCTGACGTGCACTCCTCCATCTGATGATGTGTACTCCTCCATCTGACGTGCACTCCTCCATCTGACGTGCACTCCTCCATCTGACGACGTGCACTCCTCCATCTGATGATGTGCACTCCTCCATCTGATGATGTGCACTCCTCCATCTGACGTGCACTCCTCCATCTGACGTGCACTCCTCCATCTGACAATGTGCACTCCTCCATCTGACGTGCACTCCTCCATCTGACAATGTGTACTCCTCCATCTGACGTGCACTCCTCCATCTGACAATGTGTACTCCTCCACCTGATGATATGTACTCCTCCGTCTGACGTGCACTCCTCCATCTGACGTGCACTCCTCCATCAGACAATGTGTACTCCTCCATCTGACGTGCACGCCTCCATTTGACAATGTGTACTCCTCCATCTGATGCACATTCCTCCATCTGACAACGTGCACTCCTCCATCTGATGATGTGTACTCCTCCATCTGATGATGTGTGTTGATGAAAACCCAGCATCCTCTGTCACAGTTAAGAGACTCCTGCCCACTCTTAACACTGCAGGTCCATGTAGGTGTGGAGCAGCAAGAATAAGACACAAAAGGCATAAAGATCATAAGGGAAGAAGTGAAACAGAATTGATTTGCAGGTGATGTGACTTTGTCGAAAACCCAAAGGCATCTACAAGTTGCCAGAACGAAGAGGTGAATTTACCAACAAGTTGGGACACAGTGTCCATGTACAAAATCAGGGCATGTCCCACATTTTAGCAACAAACCAGAACCAAGAGGTGAATTTACCAACACGTCAGGACACAGTGTCCATGTACAAAACCAGGGCATTTTGCACATTTTAGCAACAAACAATTGGAAAATAAAATTTCAAATACTATTGATAAAATTATCAAAATTTATTTGTAAAATATACTTATAAAAGTATCAAAAATCCATCAAATACCTAGGAATAAATGTAATGAAAACTATGCAATAATATTGCTTGGAGAAACTGAAAAAACCTAAATAAATGTTGAGATACATCATGTGCAGGGATCAGAAGCCTCAATATTGTAGGATATCAATTCTCCCCAAAATGATCTATAGATTTGATGCAATCTCAATAAACATCCCAGCAGGTCTTTTTAAAACTTAACATGAGGCTGGGCACGGTGGCTGATGCCTGTAATCCCAGCACTTTGGGAGGCCGAGGCAGGTGGATCACAAAGTCAGGAGATCGAGACCGTCCTGGCTAACACGGTGAAACCCCATCCCTACTAAAAATACAAAAAAATTAGCCGGGCGTGGTGGTGTGCGCCTGTCATCCCAGCTACTCGGGAGGCTGAGGCAGGATAATCGCTTGAACCTGGGAGGCGGAGGTTGCAGTGAGCCAAGATCGCACCGCTGCACTCCAGCCTGGCAACAAAGCGAGACTCCGTCTCAAAATAAATAAATAAATAAATAAATACTTAACATGAAAATTCAGGCCAGGTGCGGTGGCTCACACCTGTAATCCCGGCACTTTGGGAGGCCGAGGTGGGCAGATCACGAGGTCAGGAGTTCAAGACCAGCCTGGCCAACACAGTGAAACCCCATCTCTACTAAAAATACAAAAAATTAGCCGGGCATGGTGGTGGGCACCTGTAATCCCAGCTACTTGGGAGGCTGGGGCAGGAGAATCACTTGAACTCAGGAGGCAGAGGTTGCAATGAGCTGAGATCATGTCACTGCACTCCAGCCTGGGCAACTGTGCGAGACTCCGTCTCAAAACAAACAGACAACAATAACAACAACAAAACCATTCAAATGACATAGAGTAGCCAACGCAATTTTGAAGAAGAAACAAAATTGGAAAATGTATACTATCATATTTGGTTTTGTTTTGTGTTTTGTTTTTGAGGCGGAGTCTCTCTCTGTCACCCAGGCTGGAATGCAATGGCACGATCTTGGCTCACTGCAACCTCCACCTCCTGGGTTCAAGCAACTCTCCTGCCTCGGCCTCCTTACTAGCTGGGATTACAGGTGCCTGCCACCATGGCTGGCTATTTTTTTTTTTTAGTAGTTTCGCCATGTTGGCCAGGCTAGTTTCCAACCTGTGACCTCAAATGATCCGCCCGCCTCGGCCTCCCAGAGTGCTGGGGTTACAGGTGTGAGCCACCACTGTCGTATTTGAAAACTTCGAAGACAGTATGGTATTGACATAAGGACAGGTAAATAGATTGTTGAAACAGCGTAAATAATCCAGAATTCCTTCAAGAGAGTCTATTTTTGACAAAGATGCCCAAGTAATTCAGTGGGAGGAAGGATGGTCTTTTTGATGATGGTGCTGGAACTACTGGACAGTCACAGGAAAATCTAAATTTAACGTTTTATTTAGGAAGCAAGAATTGCAATTCAGGGCATATACACAGACGGGGTGATCTCGCTACGTCCGAAGAACAAAGACAAGGTTGGGAGTTTTCTTAGAAACATAAATGATCTGTGTTGTTTCACAAGCAAGCTCACCAGCAAGACCAGTAAGCACCAGGAGACTTGTGGGGCTCTGACGGGTGAATGATGGTGTGGGTGAAAGCATGTTCAGAGTCCCAGCAGGTTGTTTCAGCAGCTCGCAGATAAAACTGTCTTCGGATTACAGGGGCTGCTTTAGGTGCTGGGCTCACAAAATGTTTAATTTTTGGAGCAGGTGCCAGGTTATGTTCTGAGTGTTTTCTCCCCTGGCCCCTTGATTCTGATTTAGTTGTGTAGGACAAGAGTGAGCCCATTTGTATCATTGGCTTTTACAACACCATACACAAGAATTCACTCAAGACGCATCATTGACCAAAATGTGAAAGTCAAAACCATAAAGCTTGTCGAAGGAATCACAGAAGAGCATCTAAATGCCTGAGAAGCTGGACACCCTGTTTACACTGAGCGATTATTACATACCGCATGCCTGCATCATCATATTTCATGTAACCCACAAATATAAACACCTACTGTGTACCCACAGAAATAAAAAAAAACAAATTAGCAAAAACTCCAAAAAAAAAAAAAAGGCATCACTAAGAAAGCAAAAAGGCAAAAGCCACAGACTGGGAGGAAACAGTCCCACTGTGCGTATCTGACAAATAAATACACAGAAGAGGCCAGGCGCAGGGGCTTAGGCCTGTCATCCCAGCACCTGAGGTCGGGAGTTCGAGACCAGCCTGCCCAACATGGTGAAACCCCGTCTCTACTAAAAATACAAAATTAGCTGGGCATGGTGGTGCATGCCTGTAACCCCAGCTACTCGGCAAGCTGAGGCAGGAGAATCGCTTAGAACCCCAGAGGCTTAGGTTGCCGTGAGCCGAGATCGTGCAGTTGCACTCCAGCCTGGGCAACAGAGTGAGACCTTGTCTCAAAAATAAATAAATTAAATAAATATACAGAATCTATAAAAACCACTACAAGTAACTAACCAAAAACAAGCAACCTAATTTTACAATAGGAAAAAGACTTAGTAAGGCATTTTGCAAAGCAAAATATCGGAAAGGCTAATGAACAAAGTGCTCAGCATGACTAGTCACCTGAGAAACATGAATTAAAACCACGATGAGATACCCGTACACCTACCAGACTGGCTAAAAACACAGCCTGACAATACCCAGTGTTGACCAGGATGTGGGGCAACCAGGACTCTCATGTGGCAGGTGGGAGTGCAAAACGCCACAACCATATTGGAAATGGGGAGTTTCTTCTAAAGCAAAACCCAAGCATCCTTCATGACGTAGTGGTGCCACTCTTGGACACACAGCCAAGACAGACAAAGGCACATGTCCCCGTAACGGCCGGAACAGGATGATCAGAGCAACTTCATTTATCACAGTCCTACAGTGGAAGCAAGGCAGCTGTCCGTCAGCAGGGGACCAGGCGGGGTCTGGCACACGTGTGCAATGCAGTACTGTTCATCACCGACAAAGGGTGCACACCCGTCACACTGTACAGCCGCTGCACCTCAGAGTGCAGGGTCAGACACGGAAATACACCCGCCACTCTGCACAGCCGCCACCCTGCACAGCCGCCACCTCAGAGAGGAGGGTCAGACACGGAAATACGCCTGCCACTCTGCACAGCCACCACCTCAGAGTGGAGGGTCAGACACGGAAATACACCCGCCACTCTGCACCGCCGCCACCTCAGAGCAGAGGGTCAGACATGGAAGCGCAGACCATGCCGCTCCACCTATAAGACGTGCAGGGACCACCAAAGGTAATCGATGATGATTTAAGTCCAATAGTGATGATCACCATTTGGAGAAGAGACTAGAAAAGGCAGGAGGCTCCGTGTGGCTGTGTGGGTATCACACATGTGACAATCCATCAAGCTGTGTCTACTTACGGCCTGTCCTCACTGTAGGTAAGTCATACCTTCACAAGACCGTTTGGAAAGAGATACTATTTACTAGGCAAGAAAAACCACCAAATGGCTAGAAAAACATCTAATGAATGACATGCCAGACTTGCCAGACCTTCTATCCTGAAAACCACTGAGGAAAGTCAAAGAACCCAGTTAAATGAACCAGATCTGGATCATGGTTGGAAAACTTTATTTAAAAAAATGTCGGCCAGTTGCGGTGGCTCACACCTGTAATCCCAGCACTTAGGGAGGCCGAGGTGGGTGGATCACCTGAGGTCAGGAGTTCGAGATTAGCCTGACCAATATGATGAAACCCCATCTCTACTAAAAATACAAAAAAATTAGCTGGGTGTGGTGGTGCACGCCTGTAGTCCCAGCTACTCAGGGGACTGAGGCAGGAGAATCGCTTGAACCCAGGAGGCAGACGTTGCAGTGAGCTGAGATTGTGCCACTGCACTCTAGCCTGGGAGACAGAATGGGACTCCGTCTCAAAAAAAAAAAAAAAATCAGCTGGGAGTGGTGGCTCACGCCTGTAATCCCAACACTTTGGGAGGCCAAGGTGCGTGGATTGCCTGAGTTTAGGAGTTTCCAACCAGCCTGGCCAACATGGTGAAACTCTGTCTCTACTAAAATACAAAATATTAACTGGGCATGGTGGTGGGCGCCTGTGGTCCCAGCTACTCAGGAGGCTGAGGCAGGAGAATTGCTTGAACCTGGGATATGGAGTTTGCAGTGAGCCAAGATCGAGCCACTGCACTCCAGCCTGGGCAACAGAATGAGACTCCCTCTCAAAAAAAAAAAAAAAAAAAAAGGATGTCCGTTCTCCCCAAGATCTGCAGATTCAAGGTGATCCCAGTCAAAGTCCCAGCAGTTTGCTGTTCTTAAGCCGACAAGCTCCAAGGGCCAGCACGCACTTCCTGTCCTGCTGGCCAGACTGGGCCTGGTGACCCTGTCGCCACAGGCCTTTTGTAGCACAGGCTCTGAGTGCAACGGTGCGGTTGCCTGACTGTCACGGAACAAACACACACCAGGCAGCCACTAGCCTGAGGCCGAGGGGCACATGGAGCTGGCCTGAGCCCAGCCAGGAGTCTGGAAGCAAGCCCAGCTCCTCCCGGCCGTGCCCTCGAGGGCCTGACCGTGAAACGCTCGTACGCACGGGTTGGAGTTGTTTGCCACGCGTGGCAACTGCGGCAGGAACCTGACTCACGCACGGACGCCAGCACCCACAAGTGAGAGGTGCCTCAGACACGTGGTGTCAGCTTTGGAAGCAGCTGGTGGGTGGTGAGGAAATGTCACAGCTCTGGAAAGACAGAGGCCTCTGTAAGGTGGTGTCAAAATGCCAGGTTGAATCAACAGTCATCTGCGGGGACTCCGAAGGCAGGCAATCTGCCCAGTGAACTCGCAGCACCGGGCAGGAGGGTCTGGAGGGAGAACCCTGGTGGCATGGCTGGTATGTGAGGATCAAAGGCAGAGGAGATCTTTCCTCTTCAGCATGAGAATTTGGCACTGGGCTAAGCCTCCAGCTGCCTCCCACTGGTGACCTGGTAAAGGGGAACATAAACTCCTCTGGTGGGCAACATTGCTTACGGCAACACTGCCCTGTGGCAGGCAGACCACGTGGGGACTGGGGAGTCATTGGTGTCTGGGAGGCCACGTCACTGGCCTTCCTGAGTGATCCCCACACCTGGGAATGTGCCCTGCGGGCCATAGCCACGGGATTGCTGCAGGAGGAACTTCGCCTCCTGTAGGGCAAGAGGCATCTCCGTGAGTGGGTCCCAGCCCCTGAATCGCAGTGGGAATCAGGGAGGCGGCAACACCTGCACGCCGTCATAAAGACCCCCATCATGCCCTTGTAAAGACCCCATCACACCATCCTGAAGACCCCACACACCCTGGTAAAGACCCCCATCATGCTGTCATAAAGACCCCATCACACCCTCATAAAGACCCCCACACACCCTCGTAAAGACCCCCATCACGCTGTCCTAAAGACCCCCCCTATTGCCGGGAGCGGTGGCTCACGCCTGTAATCCCAGCACCTTGGGAGGCCGAGGCGGCGGATCACGAGGTCAGGAGATTGAGACCATCCTGACTAACACGGTGAAACCCTGTCTCTACTAAAAATACAAAAAATTAGCCGGGCGTGGTGGCGGGCACCTGTAGTCCCAGCTACTCGGGAGGCTGAGGCAGGAGAATGGCACAAACCCGGGAGGCAGAGGTTGCACTGAGCCAAGATTGCGCCACTGCACTCCAGCCTCAGCAACAGAGCAAGACTCCGTCTCAGAAAAACAAAAAAAACAAAAAAAAACAAGACCCCCTCGTCATGCTGCCTAAAGACCCCCATCACGCCCTCGTAAAGACCCCCCCATCACGCCGTCCTGAAGACCCCCATGCGGGAGGAACGGCTTGATGCTGCCCTGCTGGTCAGCCGCGTCCCTGCCCCACGTCCTTCTCCGCGACTCTGAGGCCAAGAGCAGCCTGTGGCAGCCCCTGAAGTCTGAACGTGTAGCCGAGGCTCGGAAGAGCCCGATGGGGGCCGGGCGTGGTGGCTCAGGCCTGTCACCTCAGCCTTCAGAGCCTTCAGAAAACCACACGCAAAAGCCCAGCGGCCACTTTGGCCCCCTCGCTCGGCCAGGGAGTTTGGTGCTGTTCATGGCGCAGTTCAAGGTCCTAACTCAAACCCTCCGACCCGCACCACACTCCCAGAGGTATGGAGACAAAGGCATCACCCGCCAGGTTCTACAGAGGGGACCCCACTATCCACCTGGCCGGCACTCCCACGCCCCCCACCCCGAGACCCCCGTGCCGGGCTGGGACAGGTGCCCCAACCCCGCTCCCCGGCTCCCGCCGGCACCTCCGTCAGGGGACACCCCGGGCCCCAGCACCGAAGCCTGCCCTGCGCGCTGCTCTGGAGGATGCAGCGGCTGCTGGCGAGGGTTGGGGATGCAGCAAGCGGCCCCCAACCCCACAGCGCACCGCCAGCGGCGCAGGTTACCTTTTCCTCCGGGCGGCGGACGCAGCGCGCCCTCTGCTGTCTTCAGACACCGCAGCACAGGCGCCAGCGGGTGCGCATTTAGCTGGTTTGGATCCCAGCTTTTGGCGGGCTGGGCTACGGGGACACCGGTGTTTGGGGCCTGACTGTCCACGTGGCGACAGGGGCAGGCCGGGAGCTCCATCTTCCCAGCAGCTTTGGTGCGGGTGGGCTGCGCGGCTCCACCGCTCTCGGCTGCCCCCCTTAAGGGTGCCAGCAAGGCCAGGGGGAGCCCCTTCTCTTCCTTCAGTCCCAAGTCCCGCTGGAGAGCTGGTGATGGGGGCCCCTGGGCAGGGTCTGGCATGGCCGAGGGGCCCCGTGCCTTCAGCGGCTGCGCGTCCAACAGCGAGGCCGAGGCCTTGAGGTTGCAGATGGGCAGCACCTGCCTCCTGGCTCTCCTCACACTGACGCCCGCCACGCAGAGGTCGGACCCGCTGAATGGGGGCGGCTCAACCACAGGCTGTGGGGAAGGAACAGGTTGGGGTGCTGGGCTGTGGCCGGGATAGGGGGGTCCCTGCAGGAGGGGTCTGTGCAGGAGGGGCTGGTCGGGGCACAGACCCCCACTTGACTCAGGAGTGAACACCTGGGGTCCCACGCAGACCCCCCCAGGAGGCTCCCAGGCTCTGGAGAACCTGCGGGGAACCAAGGCTTCCTGAGGCTTGGGGGTCAGCCTGGGGGGCCCCACACCCAGGGACTCAGCTGCTCTTTTCCCGAGTTTAGCCACAGAGAGGCCGCAAGAGAGAGGCATTGGCCACGCTTCCCAATGGCTCCAGCACATCCGCAGGCACAGGGAGGCCCGCGAAAGATCCTCAGAGTGGAGGAGGCACTGCAGGCCAAGGCGAAGGAGCAGCATAGGTGGCCTGGAGGCTGCGGGCATGGAGCCCCCACCTCTAAGCACTGTCAGGACTGGGTGAGGCTGGGAACAAGAGGGAGGAAAGCTGGACAGAGGCACTGAGCCTGAGTGAGCGGGGCCGCTCCACCCGCACGCCTGGAGTAGCCCCTTCCTCGGTGCCGACGAGGCACTGAGCCCCATGGGAGAGCAGGGCAGGCCTGGGCCCTCAGCGGGACCGAGCATGGTCACAGAGCAGGATCGGCGTCCTCCATGGACCCCGCTGCACTGGCGGCCTGCAGCTCCACCCTCGCCCAGTGACCAGGTGGCAAAGCATCCACATGGCGGGCGGCCACCAAAGTCCCCAGGGGCGGGCGTGGCTCACCTGCCTCCACAGGAGCTCGAAGTTGCCGATGTCACAGCTGCGGTCCACGGCCACCTTGATGGTGTCCTCCTGCACCTGTGCACACAGCTGGGCTGTGACCGGCGTGGACGGGTGCATGGTGGGGCTGGAATTGATCTCGATCAGCCAGGGCCTGAAGTCCCTCCCAAGGACGAAGTCAGCCCCGTAGAGCTCAAAGCTGTTCTTGCGAGGCTCCACGTGGTCCTGGGCCACCTTCATGGCGTGGGCGATGGCCTTCTTCATGGACGGGTAGATGACGCTGCCCCACACGGCGCCGCGGCCCTGGCGCTGCAGGTACTCCTGGAACCTGGCGCTGGTCCACATGTTGTGTGCGGGCAGCAGGGGGCTGCGGCCCACATCATTCTTCAGGTGCTTCTGGACGGCGTTGTTGCACAGGTGGATGGCGCTGCAGGGGGGACGAAGGGCAGGTGCTCAGCCTCCCTTGGCCCAGGAGGGCACCCAAGGCCGGTCCTCCCAGCCGTGCTGAGCCCACCCAGCTGGCTCTAGAGAACCCTGCCCCTGAGGACTCCAACCCTCTGCTGGAGGGGCCCAGCTGGGACGAGTGTTACTGTCCCAGATGGAGAAACAGGGCTCAGAGAGGCCATGGGATTGGCCAGGCGCACAGCTCACAGCTGGAGGCCCAGAAATGGGCGCTGGAAGGGGGCCCTGGCTTCTCACTGCCCTGCCTGGGAGCTGCTTTTGTACAGGTGAGTTCCTGGACCCCCTCCAGGCCCACCTGACCAGAGGCAGTGAGCAGGTGAGGGTCGTGGCCCCTGGCCAGCTCCTCCCAGGCCTCTTCTGGGTGTGACTTCAAGCATGACCCACCAGGCATGACCACAGTCCCTCGCCTGGGCCAGAGTTAACTCCCCTGCAAGGTCTCTGTTACATGACTCTCAGGCCTCCCTGGATTCTCACTCTTGAAAAGCAGACCCCCTTCCTGCCCAGCTGTCAGGTCCCCTAGCGCCTCACACCAAGCAAGGGCCACACAACAGTCAGAGGAAGCCTTGGTGCAGACAGAGGGTGGCAGGCATCGCCGTGTGGACAGCACACTCCTGAGGACTCCGCAGGCTCTCGCCATCCTGCCCACGAGGGGACCCGGGTGAGGCGGGGGTCCATCCACCCTGGGCAGCACACTTGCAGATATCTGAGCCTCCACCAGGCACCCCACACGCCGCCTCCCCTGCACCAGGGCCCAGGTGCTGCCCACACCATTCCAATCCCCCTGGGCACAGGCAAAATGGTGCCTTTTAAGATTTTCCAGAGATGATACACAGAGCATGGGGTGTAGGGCGCTGGCTTTGAAGGCCGGTGGGCCTGGGCCTGTCCCTGGGGGAGGTCATCAGCCTCCCAAGCCTCAGTTTCCCCATCTGTGCCTCTCGTGGTGGCAGGTGGCAGTGAGGGGGCCCCGCCCATGCTGCTTCTCACTGCGGCTGCTCCAGGCATGCAGGCAGCAGCCCATTCCCTGGCCCGAGGTGTCCAGGTCGCCCACCGCACTGACCTGTCCAGCTTGTCCAGGGAGAAGCGCTGTGTTGAGAACCGCAAGTAACTCTCCTTGTAGAACCAGATGGTCAGGGGGTTCCAGTCCGTGACGAGGAACCACTGTCTGATGTCGAACTTGGTGTCATAGATGAGCAGCGGCGTCTCGATGTACTTCTGGACCACCCACTTGTTGTCCCTGGAAAGAGGGTGGTCTGCAGCTGCCAGCTCCAGGATCTCCTCCACACGGTCCATGCACACGATGTCTGCAAGAGGCCACCGCTCAACCCAGCATGCACAGCCACTGTGCAGCGGGACCTGAGCTCCTGAGCCCTGGGGCAGGGTCGCAGCTTGGCCCTGAGACCTGCACTGGCTTTGTCCAAGGCCAGCAGGCAGCATGGTTGGTGGGGGCGACGGGGGAGCAGGGAAGGCTTAGCGCTCATGGATGAGGCTAAAGCCAGTGCCTGAGTCCCCAGGCTCTCCCCCAACAGAACCAGCCTCTGAGACTCCAGAGGGGACACAGAGATCAGTGAAGGGGCAGGGACAGAGACACTTTTAAAAGGGAGCCAGGAGGATGGGCGTGGTGGCTTATGCCTGTAATCCCAGCACTTTGGGAGGCCGAGGCAGGTGAATCACTTGAGGTCAGGAGTTCAAGACCAGCCTGGCCAACATGGTGAAACTCCATCTCTACTAAAAATACAAAAAATTAGCCGGGTGTGGTGGGCGCCTGTAGTCCCAGCTACTCGGGAGGCTGAGGCAGGAGAATCGCTTAAACCTGGAAGGTGGAGGTTGCAGTGAGGCGAGATTGCGCCACTGCACTTCAGCCTGGGCAACAAGAGTGAAACTCTGTTTCAAAAAAATAAAAATAAAATAATAACGCCACTGCACTTCAGTCTGGGCAACAAGAGCGAAACTCCGTTTCAAAAAACTAAAAATAAAATAATGAAAATAAAAAACTAAAAAGGAAAGCATAGACCAGTTTGTGAATACAAAGGAGGAAATCCTGATTAGCCCGTCAACCCGGGTCCTGCCCTGTGATTGGAATACATGCGTGAAGATGCCTCCAGCTCTGCTCCAGCGCCTGAGTCCTGACCCCCACGCCTGCCTCGGCGTTCTACTCCCTCCCTTCCTTCCCTGTGGTGCTGTGGGCCTGAAACTGTCCCTCACTCACGGCCCCTGGCATCAAGTGCGGCCGTTGGTGGCTATGAACGCGGTGCGGGGAGCACCCGCACCAGGGGACTCACCTCGGCCCCGGGACTTGGCCGCGGGCTTTATAATCCAGATGTTCCGGAGCCCGTCAATGTCCGTCTGAGGGTTCACGGACGTGATTCTATTCAGCAGAGCCTGGCACTGCGAAAAGTAATTTCTTGAATTGGAGATGAAAGCATCGCCACTACAAAGCAAGATCCAGAAAGTGCATGAGACTTGGAGGCCTGGGCCCCGCCTCACCCACCAAGCAGGCGCTCGGCTCTAGGATGGTCTGGGGCTGGCCTGGCGGGAAAGGGCTGCGGGTCGGCCCAGGAAGTTCTCCCAACAGTATGGACACCTGGAAAACACAGCCCTGTGAGGCTGCTCCAGACGAGGGCTGTGTTAAGACAGTGGGAACCCCGGTGTGTGGGTCGGAGCTGGCCACAGGCCCCAAGCAGCACCCTGCCTGGGTGGAAATGGTGGGACGCACAGGTGGGGGTGGGGAGATGCAGCCATGCGGAAACGTGGGAGACACAGGCGGGGGCAGACGCAGCCATGCCCAGCTTCCGCCTGTGGTTGGTGGTGCCTGGGACCGACCCCTGGTAGGAAAGCGGCTGGCCCGTGCAGGCCTCCTGTGTCCCGGCCAGCTGCCAGCACCACATCCTGCGAGCTCAGCGTCATTCTGACTCAAGACCCTTTGCAGTCATGGGCTAGACTCACGAAATCATCATAACCACAGGGAATAAGGAGAGGGTGGGGAGAGCTGTTTGAGGGGCTTTTAGAGTTCGGGGGTGCACTCCTGCTGCCCGGATGGATTGGGGGGAAGCCATGCCAGTACCAGCAGCTGCCCCAGGGCCCGTTGGAGCCGTCCTGCGTGGGCAGACTCAGGGCTGTGAAGACCCAGTGTGGACCCCACGGCGTCCTGACAAGGTGGCTGCAGCACAGGAGTGAGAGCCAGTGGGGCTCCAAGGACGCCAGCCGTGACTCTCGCAGCCGGCGTGGGCTGGGGTGGCCTGGGCTGGGGTGGGGAAGCCCCTGAAGACACAGGACATCGGGGTTCCATTCACACCTGCTGGGGGCAGCTTGAAGGGAGAAGTGAGGCTGGGGTGTCCCTGACAACATGGGAGGGGCCCCACCACTGTGGAACTGTGGCCGGGGGTGCCTGGGCGAGAGCCCCTGTAGGGACAAGCCCCTCCCAGGGAAGGACTGAAGGCGACCTCAGGCAGGGGCACCTCCTGGCTCTCACCGGCTGCCACGCCTCCTCCGTGGTGAGCGCCGAGCACTCCTGACCTCGGGATGGCAACAGGACTGCTCAACTGTGATGAGAACTTGGAGCAAACCGGCCATGGCCAACCCCCCGCGCCCCTGAAGCAGCCTTGTCTGTGCAGCACAGTCCAACCCCCAACTATTGTGGTCTAAATAGGGTGGGTCACCCATGACGTCCACCATGTTGGTCACGCCAAGGCTGCCCAGGATACCAGCAAGCTCCCAGTGACACGGGGCTACAGCGACTCCCTCAGGAGGATGAGCTGTGGGAAGGAATCCCTCACAGCCTCCCAGGACAGCCCAGCCCCGAGCCTGTGACAGCCCTCACATTGGGAGGTGGTATTTGGGCAGGACCACTGTCCCCACAAGTGTACACGCCACTGTGTTGCCCCTGCTTTGGGGGGAGAAGGCTGTGAGCAGTGAGGGATACAGCTGCTCAGGAGCCCAGGGGAGCACCGCGCAGGAGCTGGCAAAGTCCAGGAACCATGAGATGCACATCCCAAACTCATCAGAGAACAAGCACGGGCCTCCAGATGCTGACGGCGAGCAGGGGCCACAGCCAGGGCTCTCTGGGTCCTGACCCCAGGGCACACCTGCCAGGGGTCCCAGCTGAGCCCAGCAGGTGAGGACTGACAGGCCCGAAGCACCAGGGACTCCAGAGAGACCCCTCCGGCAGCAGCCGGGAAGATCCCCTGGACGCCCACCCTCCTGACACGGTTTGGGATGAGACGACCACAGGGACTTGCGGGGATCCGATGCTGCCACTGGTGGTCGCCCCTGGGTCTTCCTTTTAATTCAGGTCTAAGAAAACACAGTGGGGTGCATCCTGCCATACTCAAAAAAGTCAAGTTGAACAGTGTGTACGTCCTTGTACGCTCGTGTACACGCCACCCAGATCGAGACAGGAACGCCTGGGCTCCTCAACAGGAACAGAGACCAGTTACCGTGCTGACTATCACTGCAGACAGGACTGCCCTGTTCCTGAACTTCCTGTCAATGAAACTACATAATTGGTGCTCCTTTGTGTGTGGCCTCTTTCCTTTTCTTTTTTTTTTAAGACAGAGTGTCACTCTGTCACCCAGGCTTGAGTGCAGTGGCACGATCTTGGCTCACCACAACCTCCACCTCCCGATTCAAGCGATGATCCTGCCTCAGCCTCCCAAGTAGCTGGAATTACAGGCGTGAGCCACCATGCCCGGCTAACTTTTGTATTTTCAGTAGAGACAGATTTCACCATTTTTGCCAGGCTGGTCTCAAACTCCTGACCTCGGGTGATCCCCCCGCCTCGGCCTCCTTAAGTGCTGGGATTACAGGTGTGAGCCGCCGCGCCCAGCCAGTGTCTGGCTTCCTTCGACCTGACTGTGAGATTCATCCACGCTGCAGCATAGCTCAGCCCCTCCTTGGACACAGTTTGGCAGTTTCCAGATTTGGGCCATCAAGAATGAAGTCTTTCTGAGGACACATGTTTCCATTTCTCTTGCATAAATACCTTGGAATGGATTATCTGGGCCATTGGGTATGTAGATGCCTAAACGTGTAAGAAACTGTCAAAGACTTTTCTAAATGGGTTGTGCCAATTTACACTCCCCTAGCTGTGTGCTAGAGTTCCAGCTGCTCCACACATTGGCAGATACTTGGTGATGTCGTTTTAACTTTTTTTTTTTTTTTGAGACAGAGTCTTGCTCTGTTGCCCCAGGCTGGAGTGCAGTGGCGCCATCTCAGCTCACTGCAACCTCTCTGCCTCCTGGGTTCAAGAGATTTTTCTGCCTCAGCCTCCTGAGTAGCTGGAACTACAGGCACGCACCACCGCACCCAGCTAATTTTTGTATTTTTAGTAGAGATGGGTTTCACCATATTGGCCAGGCTGGTCTGGAACTCCTGACCTCATGATCTGCCCGCCTCGGCCTAGTGCTGGGATTACAGGCGTGAGCCACCGCACCTGGCCCAGTGTTTTCCCATTCTTAAAAACCTTTCACATATATGATATATCAAACTAATTTTTGTGTATTTGTGAAGCAGAATTCAAGGTACATTTTTTTTTTTCGTATGGCTGACCACTGTTTAAGCACCATTTGGTGAAGAGACCAACCTTTCCCTAATGAATTGCAGCAGCAGCTTGGTCTCAAATGCAGTGAACACAGATAGGAGGGTCTATCTTTAGACTCTATTCTCTTACACCGATCCTATCCCAATATCACATCTTAACTATTGTAAACCTAGAGTAAGTCTTGAAATTTGGAGCACAAGTCTTCCACTTTTGTTTTTCTTTATCAAGTCTGTTTTGGCTTTTCTTAAATCATTCATATTTCTATATAAATCAGTTCATTAATTCCTCCTGCCCCCCCACAAAAAAATACCTCTCAGGATTCTGGCTGGGATTACATTGACTCTATTGATTAGTCTGAGAAAAACAAACATCTCTACATTATTGAGTCTTCTAAGTCATTAACATGTTATACACACACACACACACACACACACACACACGTTTATTAGGTATTTACTGTCTCTAACTTTATAACTTTCAATTTAGGGTCTTGAATGTATTTTGTTAGATTTATTTCTAGAGGTTTGTTGTTATTTGATGTTAGTGTACTGTGTTTTTAGAATTTCATTTCACAATTTGTTGCTAGAACACAGAAATATGATGGAGTCTTGTATATTAACTTTGTACCCAGTGACCTTGCTGATTTCACTTAATTTTAGTACTTTATCATTTATTTAAATTATTTAAATATTAAATTTTTTATATGAACGATCATATCATCTACAAATAGGAACTTGATTTCTTCCTTTCTGATCTTTATGCCTTACGTTTTTTTTCCTGTACTATTTAACTAGTCAGACCATTCAGTCTATGCTGAACAGAAGTCTGATGATGAGCAACTTCGTCTCATTCTGATTTCAAGGAGGACACTCTCAATAATATACAACCACTATGAAATATGTTAGCTGTTGGATTCTTAAACTTTCAAATGAAAAGATCTGGCTGTGTGTAGTCAGTCACGCCTGTAATGCTAGCACTTTGGGAGGCCAAAGCAGGAGGATTGCTTGAGGCCAGGCGTTCAAGACAAGCCTGGGCAACATAGCAAGACCCTGTCTCTACAAAAAAATTAAAATATTAGCCAGTGTGGTGGCACGTGCCTGAAGTCCCAGCTACTTGAGAAGCTGAGGTGGAAAGATTGCTTGAGCCTAGGAGTTTGAGGTTGCAGTGAGCTATGATTGTACCACTGCACTCCAGCCTAGGTGGACAGAGTGAGACCCCAATCTCAAAAAAAAAAAAAAAGAAGAGTTTTTTCATTTCCAAGTTGGCTAAACAAATTTACAAGGACAGGTATTAAGTTTCATCAATTTTTGCATCTATTGAGATGATCTTATAGCTTTTCTTTTCTATTCTGAAAATGTAATAAAATTCACTGATTAACTTTTCAATGTTAAACCAACCTTGCATTCTTGGAATAAAGCCCATTTGGTTCTGATGTATTATTTCATTCACATTTCACTGGCTTAATTAAATAATATTTCGGTTAAAGTTTTGTGTACATATATATTCACGAGAAATACTGGCCTATAATTTTTTGTTATTTTACTTTTTTCAAGTTTTGATATCAGGCTTTTCTGGCCTCATAAAATGATTAGAAAATGTTCTCTCCTTCTCTGTTACTTGAAAGCATTTGTGTGTTATTGGAATTAATTTTAATTAATGAATTAATTAAATTTAATTAACTAGTGAAATCATTATGGGCTTGGATCCTCCTTTGTAGGGAAGTTTTTAAATTACAGATTTAGGCCGGGTGCAGTGGCTCATGCCTGTAATCCCAGCACTAACGCATATGTAACTGGAGCCCCGGAAGGAGAGAAGAGAGAACAGGGAAGAAGGAACATCCAAGAAATAATGGCCTAGAGTATTCTAAATTTGAGGAAAAATTCCAACCCACAGATCAAAATGCCCCACGAACCTCAATCAGGAGAAATACAAAGAAACTATTTGTAGAAGCATTATAATCAAACTGCTAAAAACCAAAGATAGAGAATATCTTGAAGCATCCCGAGGAAAAGATATTACCTTCAAAAGGAACAAAACTCATAACTACAGATGTGCCAGCGTGGATGGACCTCACCAACCCCACGTGTGCCAGCGTGGATGGACCTCACGGATCTCATGTGTGTCAGTGTGGATGGATCTCACAGACCTCACGTGTATCAGCGTGGACAGACCTCACAGACCTCACATGTGCCAGCATGGACGGACCTCACGGACCTCATGTGTGTCGGTGTGGACAGACCTCACTGACCCCACGTGTATCAGCGTGGATGGACCTCATGGAACTCATGGACCTCACGTGTGCCAGTGTGGATGGACCTCACAGACCCCACGTGTGCCAGTGTGGACAGACCTCACAGACCTCATGTGTGCCAGTGTGGACAGACCTCATGGACCTCATGTGTGCCAGCTTGGATGGACCTCACAGACCTCATGTGTGCCAGCAGGGACAGACCTCACAGACCCCACGTGTGCCAGTGTGGACAGAGCTCACGGACCTCACATGTGCCAGTGTGGACGGACCTCACGGACCTCATGTGTGTCGGTGTGGACAGACCTCATAGATCTCATGCGTGCCAGTGTGGACGGACCTCACGGACCTCATGTGTGCCAGCTTGGATGGACCTCACAGACCTCATGTGTGCCAGCAGGGACAGACCTCACAGACCCCAGGTGTGCCAGCGTGGATGGACCTCACAGACCCCAGGTGTGCCAGCGTGGACGGACCTCACAGACCCCACGTGTGCCAGTGTGGACACAGCTCACGGACCTCACATGTGCCAGCGTGGATGGACCTCACATGTGCCAGCGTGGACGGACCTCACAGATCTCACATGTGCCAGTGTGGACGGACCTCACGGACCTCATGTGTGCCAGCGTGGACGGACCTCACGGACCTCACTTGTGCCGGCGTGGGCGGACCTCACGGATCCCACATGTGCCAGCGTGGACAGACCTCATGGACCTCACGTGTAACAGCGTGGACGGACCTCAAGGACTTCACATGTGCCAGTGTGGACGGACCTCACAGATCTCATGTGTGCCAGCGTGGACGGATCTCACAGATTTCATGTTGGGCACAAGAAGTCATAAACGAGAGAGCACAGACTGTTCCCCAAATGTGAAATCTGAAAACAAAACTGGTTCATGGTTGCAGGAGCCAGAATGGGTTGTGACCCCTGTGGGGGTTCTCCAGGGAAAGGTTAATAGGGGCTGATGGGGGACTGGAAACGTCTTCTGTCTCAAGTGGGCTGTGGCTATGCAGGTGGACACGTAAGCAAAATTTCATCCACCTGTACAAATACGATTATACACTGTGTGCCCTTAACCGTATTTACGTAATCCCTCAATAAAAGGAAAAGGAAAAGAAAAATATTTGATTAATTCACAAGAAGAAGAAAGAAACAAAAGAATAAACACCACCCTGGGATGAAGCATGAAGCTGCGGCAGACCCTCTGAAAGAAGTCACTTTCCTGACTTGCCCATCAGCCGGCACCTGCTCATGCTCCGGGGGTGCCAGGCCCACCTCTGCCCAGCTCCTCTCTCTGGTGGCCGCTGTCGAGGGAGTGCTGAACCCCTGGCCCCAGGAAGAACTGGGCCCTCAGCAGGGGGCAAGAAGGCCAGGGTCAGCCTTTGGACCCCTGGAGCGGCAAATGGTGATGATGAGAGTCAGCGAGCCAGGAGCTCTGGGCCCAGGCATACATCTGCCAGTCATTCACCAGCTGCCAAGCTCTGGGCCCTGGCACACCTCTGCCAGTCACTCGCCAGCTGCCAGGAGCTCTGGGCCCAGGCACACCTCTGCCAGTCACTCGCCAGCTGCCAGGAGCTCTGGGCCCAGGCACACCTCTGCCAGTCACTCACCAACACCAAGAGTGAGGCAGGTGCCCCAGTGGAGAGACAGACAAACCCCACCTGCCTGTCTCGGGCTGTGGGGGGCTCAAATGACATCATACCCTTCTGGATTTTGAAGATGCACAAGACAATGCTACTCCCCAAAGGCACCCTGAGGGGGTATCATCCTCTCAACAGTCATCAGGGGCCTGGTGGGACAGGCAACAGAGGGCCTGGGCACCCCGACACCCATAAGGCACCCCAAGATCCAGACGGACACCCCAATACCCAACAAGTATCCCAGACATCCAGACAGAAGCCCCAAGATCCAGACAGACACCCCAATACTCAACAAGCATCCCAGACATCCAGACAGGAGCCCCAACACCACGACAGGCATCTCAACACTCAATACCCCACAGGTAGCCTAATGCCCAGACAGGTGACCCAGTTCCCAGGCTGCACTGCCCTGGCAGCTCCTGCGATCCACACTCATGGCTCCGACACGTGCCAGGGGCCTGCGCAAGTCTTACTGAACGAGGGAGTAGTACTGCTGGGTCAGGCCCTCCCACTCGGCCTCAGTGAGGTCCTCCGCGGCATCTGCTGACGTGTCGATGTCCTCATGCTCCAGCTGCCCCAGGTAGGCCTGGCACACCTTGCACGCGATGTCCACAAGCTGCCCCGGGAGGCCCCTGAGCTTTGCCTCAGCATTTTCAGCATCTGAAACCCAGACACAGGCACATGCAGTGGGAACCTCACCCAGGGGCAGCCCTGCCCGCCTCGAGGGGTGATGTCTAAAGTCATGGACAAAGGCCGCTCCACTCCCTCTGTGCCCCAATACCCAACAAGTATCCCAGATCCCCAGACAGGCACCCCAATACCCAACCAAGCTTCTCTGGGCAACCGCCCTGGATGTCACGCCTGTGTCTGGGCAGGTGACTTCCTCCCTCCTGAACGGTCCCAACCTCCAATGGCTCTGTGAGTGCCACCTCCCCACAAGAAACATATGGGCCCTGCCGCTGGACCCTCAGCTCCTCACAGTAGCAATTACTGATAAGTTCGACTTCATTAAAATGAAAAACTTCTGCTCTGTAAAGAACAATTTTAAGACAATGAGAAGACAAGCCAGAGATTGGGAGGAGATATTTGCACACACTTAATAAAGGAATGTTACCTAGAGTATACAGAGAACTCTTGAAACTCAACAATAAGAAAACATAATTTTATTTTCTATTTTTATTTTTTTAAGACAGAGTTTTGCTCTTGTCGCCCAGGCTGGATGGCAAGATCTTGGCTCACTGCAACCTCCGCCTCCCGGGTTCAAGTGATTCTCCTGCCTCAGCCTCCCGAATAGCTGGGATTACAGGTGTGTGCCACCATGCCTGGATAATCTTGTATTTTTAGTAGAGATGGGGTTTCACCACGTTGGCCAGGCTGGTCTCAAACTCCTGACCTCAAGTGATCCACCCACCTCAGCCTCCCAAAGTGCTGGGATTACAAGTGTGAGCCACCGCACCCAGCCAGAAAACAATTTAAAAATGAACAATCTGAACAGTCACCTCACCAAAAAATATATACAGATGGAAAACAAGCATATGAACACACGCTCAACATCATATACCGCTATGGACTAGCAATTCCATATCTACAAGTTTTTTCTATAAAATACCCTCAGAAATTCATAAGGAAATGGAGGCTAGGCACAGTGGCTCACACCTGTAATCCCAGCACTTTGGGAGGCTGACACGGGAGGATCGCTGGAGCCTGAAAGTTTGAGACTAGCCTGAGCAACATAGTGAGACCCTGTCTCACAACACAATCACAACAATCATGAGACACTAATGAAGACCCAGGAGAATGCTACAAACAGAACCCTGACCACATCAAACGCTGGCGAGGATGTGGAGAACAGGAACTCTCCCTCATTGCTGGTGGAAATGCAAAATGGTACAGCGACTTTGGAAGACAGTCTTGCAGTTTCTTACAAAATGAAACATACTCTTGCCATACCACCCAGTAAGTGTGTTCCTTGGTATTTACCCAAATGAATTCAAAACTTATGGCCACACAAAGACCTGCACACAGATGTCGACAGAAACGTTATTCATGATCGTCAAAACCTGGAAGTGACCGAGATGTCCTTCGGTAGATGGATAGATAAATAAACAGTGGTGCCGAGATGCCCTTCCGTAGATGGATAGACAGATAAACAGTGGTGCCGAGACGTCCTTCGGTAGATGGATAGATAGATAAACAGTGGTGCCGACATGTCCTTCAGTAGATGGATAGATAGATAAACAGTGGTGCCGACATGTCCTTCGGTAGATGGATAGATAAATAAACAGTGGTGCCGACATGTCCTTCGGTAGATGGATAGATAAATAAACAGTGGTGCCGACATGTCCTTTGGTAGATGGATAGAAGTGGTGCCGACATGTCCTTCGGTAGATGGATAGATAAATAAACAGTGGTAGATCTAGACAGTGGAGTACCACTCAGCCCTAAAAAGAAATGAGCTCTCAAGCCGTGAAAAGACCTGGAGGGATCTTAAATGCATGTTACTAAGTCGAAGAAGCCCATCTGAAAACGCTCCATGCTACGTGGTTCTAACCGAATGGCATTCTAGAAAAGGCAAAACCGTGGAGACAGGAAAAAGATCAGTGGTAGCCAGGAGCTCGGGGGCGGGGGGATGAAGAGACAGAGCACAGGAAGTTTTAGGGCCGGGGACCATCTCTGTCTGATACTGGAATGGTGGATACACGGCATCATACATTGTCCACACCTGTAGAATGTATAACAACACCATTTGGGTTACCATGATGTGTCATTGTAGGTTCATCAATTGTGTTAAAATCATTAATTAGGCCAGGTACGGTGGCTCAAGCCTGTAATCCCAGCACTGTGGGAGGCCGAGGTGGGCGGATCACCTGAAGTCAGGAGTTCGAGACCAGCCTGGCCAACATGGCAAAACCCCATCTCTACTAAAAATACAAAACATTAGCCAGGCGTGGTGGCGGGCACCCAACTACTCGGGAGGCTGAGACAGGAGAATCGCTTGAACCCAGGAGGCGGAGGTTGCAGTGAGCCAAGATCATGCCATTGTACTTCAACCTGGGTGACAGAGCAAGACTCCATCTCAAAAAAAAAAAAAAAACATTAATTAGAAGGCCATCAGATGAGGTGGCCCAAGTGACCTGGTCTCCGACAAATGCAAACTACAACCTAACTCAGAATTGAAAGCGGAATGTAAGCACAGCCAATCACAGGCAGCCAGCTGGGAACAAGTTCTCACTCAGCACAAATGAAGCCACCGCTCCAGCGTTCACCAATCAGGATTTATTTCCTCTGTTTCCACGTTTACCTAGAAGGGCTTTCCCCTCGGTGGAGCCCTGCAGCCGCCTGAGTGGCACAAATCACCGTTTGCTCAAATACACTCTAAAAGTTTAATGCGCCAATGTTCATCTGTCAACAGTCGAAGCGCACTGCTCTGGTGGGGGATGTTAGCGGTGGGGGAGGCGCGGGGGCGGGAGAGTGTGGTAAATCTTGTACCCTCTGCTCAGCTGTGCTGTGAACCTAAAACTGCTCTAGAAATTACATTTTATTAAAACCAACAACCACAAAAAAGATTTGGGTTTTGTCCAAAAACACGACGGCTGGTTCACATCCCTGTACCACCCAGGGGCGCCTCTCCCCTGGGCTTCCTGTGTCCTCTCCCACGGGGCCCCTTTGGGGAGACTCAGGCTGCGGCATCGTGGTGGCCGTGGGGCGGGGCAGGCTTCCGACCACAGGCTGGAACCACGTCCGCGGCACGGGACTGTGGCAGTGAGTGTGGGACTCGGACGTCCCAGGGCTGCGTTAACTGCCAGGTGCTTTACAAACGGGGTGACTTTGACGTTTAGCCCCACGGTTAGAACAGAAAACCCGTCTGCCATGAGAATCGAGAGTCTGAGGCATCGCTGTATCCAGCCCCGGCTGCTGCGACCCTCAGGACTGACCACACCCAGGAGGCGGGAGGGCCCCTGTGGAGGCCCCGAGCTCTGGTGGCCTGGCACTGCCCTGCCCCGGCCCAGCGCACCTTGCCTGCTGCTCAGGTCGCTGCTCCCGGCCTCCTCCCTCTGGTCCCTGGGCTTGCTTCTGCCACTCCTGCTGCAGCTCTGGTGGCTGACCACCCACTTGAGGATGCTGGATGCCATGGTGCGCCGGAAGTCTTCTGAAAGGACAGCACAGCCTCGCCCTATCTGTCCGAGCCAGGACTGGGGACTGGAGATGGAGCCAGGGCCGCGGAGGCTCCCCAACCCGCCCCACTTCCCTCCCTCACAGCCGATGGGGCCCAGGCCTGCTCCCACACCCCCAGTCTGCTTGCCCTTCTCCCTGCAGTGTCTGTGACTGCAGCCGTCCAGCTGCACCCCTCGGCCTCCGACCACGGAGCCGGCCTTGCCCCAGCTGCTCGCCGCGCTGTCCACAAGCCTAGCGCAGAACCACACACTCCTTGCCTGCCCGCCCTCCCTCCCGGGGCCCCTGGCCTCTGTACTGCCATGACCATGACCATGGGAGGCCTCTCCCCGGTCCTCTATCCTCAGACCCTGCCCCATCAATCTGTCTCAGTGCCAGGGGGATCTTTCTAGAAGCCTCTCTGCTGACAGCACTGGGGCCCTCTGCCGTCTCCTCACTTACCCAGGAACTCCTGCTGCTCGCTCTCGGTGCAGAGGCTGTAGCAGCGTGGGAAGAAGGAGTCGGGGTTGGCCGGGACGTACCAGGGCAGGCTCCGCATGTTCACACACAGCCCGATCTCCAGAGACAGCGGCGTGTTAGGCAGGAGGGGCAGTTCAGCTCAGCTCCGCCTCGCTCACAAGGCGAGGACAGGCCGTCCACCTCGGACTTGCCTGGCTATGGGGCACCACACAGCACCCCTAGGGCGGATCCCTCCCCCTCCCCAGATATACGGTCCCCCAGGGCCCCAGGCCACCCCCTCCAGTCGGTGGGAGCATTGATGTGCAGGCCAGGCTCAGACGCATCCTTGAGGCAGTGGAGGGCGTGGCAGGCCCCAGGGAATGGGGAGGCTGCAGCTGAGGGCAGCGAGGGCGGTGGGCACTGGGGCTCCCTCCAGGCCCCCAAACGCGCCACAGGGTGTCCCACACCTCAGACCCCAGGAGAGGGAGGAGCGGCTGCAGGGCCCAGAATGCGGCCACATGCCCAGCACTGCCCACCACACGCGATGTAGCACGCGCCATTAGAGAGGCATATCGTGAAGTCCCCGCACCCCGATGTCTGGTTTGTCACCCCGTTAAGGAAAAAAGTGGCTGGCCCCCAGAAAACACAGCGCACGCTAACTGGCTCTGCACACGGGGTCTTTGAAGGGGCCATGTTGCCACTAGCAGCGCTGGCGCTGGCCTGATCCTGGGGTATTAGGTGCGGCAGGGAACCTTGTCCTGCACCTCCGCCCCACACTGTGCTGAGGCAGCCGCACCTGGCCTGCTGAGAGGGACCTCTGTGCCAGGGAAGCCCCTCTTCCGGGACCCCTCCCTCAGCAGGGTCCCCACACACTGCGTCCTGGGCAGGCCTCAGCCCTGGGCCTTGGTGGGAAGGGTGTGGCAGCTGCTTTGTGCAGGGCTGGAGGCCGGGGGAGGCGGGGGAGTGCCCGGTGCTGGGGGTAGTGGCACCTCTTCCCCTGGGGACCCACAGCCCCCTCAGCACCCAAAGCCCGGTGGCAGCCCCCACTCAGCCCCATCTTTGGCCTCTGTGCCCTGAGGAGGGAGCTTCTGGGGCCCCGGATTCACCCAGAGACACAGAGCAAAGGGCACAGGGGTGCTGGGGGTGGGTGGCACCGAGTGATTCTGGCCACGGCCTTAGACCAGGAGTCCTGGGATGCACCCAGGAGGTGACTGGTGGCCACTGATGGCCACCCGTGGCCACTGACCAGCCACCGAGGGTCCCTAATGGCTGCAGAAGCTCCTCCCCACCACCCTTGCCGGCTTCCGACACACCCAAGCGCGGCCGGCTCACCTTGGTGGTGAAGGAGGCTGTCTTTGCGTAGTGGTTCAGCATCTGGTCGTAGGTCAGGCTGTGATAGTCAATGATGTCCCTCTTGATGGTCCAGAGGAGGTACGGCATCTCACTTTTTACCAACCCAGACTGGCAAGAAAAAAGTCTTTATTGATGCCCAGCATTCAAGGTTCACACCAGCCAGGATGGGACGGAGCGAGGCGACCATCAGAGGATAAATGGCGTGCAGCGTGAGGATCCCAGCCGGGCTCTGCTGCAGGCAGTAGTGCTCCTTGTGGGCCTCCTGCACATGGGATGTGGGGCGCAACCAGGACCACATACGGTTTCCACAGAGGGGCCTCGGGCTCTGGGGGGCCACCCCGATGTGGGGCTGCAGGTGGGGTCTGAGCCCTCCGCATGGGGCCTACGTGGGTGTGGGGACGTGCCACTTGCCGAGGTGACACGACACTTCATAACCCGGAGCTTACAGTCCCCAGGACCAAAGCCCCCAGGCCTGTACCATGGGCCCTGCACACCCCTCCCTGAGCCCCAGGCACTGGCCTCCCACTCCTGCCCTGCTGATAGAGGGGCTGGTCGTGGAGTTGGGGGCCTGTGGTTGGTGCTTTTCTGTTTACAACAATGGCATGTGTTAAGTCAAAATTCCAACCAGGCTGGGTGCAGTGGCTCACGCCTGTAATCCCAACACTTTGGGAGGCCAAGGCAGGCAGATCACCTGAGGCCAGGAGTTCAAGACCAGTCTGACCAACATGGTGAAACTCGTCTCTACTAAAAATACAAAAATTAGCCGGGCATGGTGGCGGGCGCCTGTAATCCCAACTACTCCAGAGGCTGAGGCAGGAGAATCACTTGAACCCAGGAGGCAGAGGTTGCAGTGAGCCGAGACTGCACCATTGTACTCCAGCCTGGGCAACACAGTGAGACTCCATCTGAAAACATCCCCCCTAAAAAAAAATGTGTGTGTGTGTGTGTGTGTGTAAATAATAGCATACTAACCACTAACCACTGTGTACTGGGGTGAGAAACAGCATCGTCAACAGAGCCGAAGTCCCCCAGCCGCCCCCACCCGGTAACTGCCACCTGCTTCTGTCTCTCCTCCAGGCGCAATGAGCAGAATGTTTCTGTCTCTCTGGAATGCATGTGCTACAATCCTCACCCCCAGGGCGATGGCATAGGAGGCTTTAGGATTAGGTCATGAGCCTGAGCCCCTTATGATGGGCTAGCACCCTTATAAAAGAGGCCCCAGAAAAACCCTCGACCCTGGGTGAGGACGCAGAGAGAAGCCAGCCGTCCATGAAGCAGGACACTCTCACAGCACCCAGCCACGCTGCCCCAACCCAGACTCCAGCCTCCAGAACAGTGAGGAATGTTCTGATGTGTCCACACCACTGCCCACGGACCTGTGGGAGCCGCTGGAGCACCCAGGATGCTCTGTAGGAATGGCACTGACTCCAGGAACCTGGAAGGGCGAGCTCACTGGCCATGTGGGAGGCGCCTCATCAAATCTGGGCCCATTTTTCTATTTGTCTTTTCATTACTGATTTGTGAGTTCTTCATATATTCTGGACATTTGATCTTTTAAATTTTAAGTACTGCAAACGCCGCCTCCAACTCTGGTTTCCCTTTCGCCCTCTTTATGGTGGAGTGCTGGGAGCCCCGGAGGGACTAGGCTGGGCTGGGGAGGTGGGGAGGCACATACTACTGTGTTGCTGGAGACCCCAGCTCACTCGCTGGCCAGGCCCCATCCTGCAACACACCAGCCGGGCTGTCCGAGCCCTGCCGGGCCTCAGTGCCCTCAGCTTCCACATGCGCACAGCAGGCCAGCCCGGTGTGGGTGGAGGGGAGCTGGGAGCACCGGGTCCACCCACTACACAGCGGCTCATCCAGCACCGAAGGGCTCGCCCCACCCCTGGGGGCAGCCAGGCCCTGCTGCCCGGTCAAGGGGCCCTGCTGTGACTGGGGCTTTGCCCCCGCCGGGCTGCCATCCCCCCATGACATGGGAGAGTGGGCACGGAGCAGGGCGACGGTGTGAGAAGCTTTGGAGAGGCCGCAGCTGACCGTGACGCATGCAGGGGACGTACCATCACGTCGTGGATGTTGTCCGTTTTCTCCAAAGCCATTTCTTGATTTTCTTTGACTTTGGCACATGTATCATCTGCCAACAAAACACAGGGGGTCCTGAACATGAAGCCTCAGCCAGACTTCCCGCACCGGGTCCGTTACCACAACTGCAGGCAGCGCAGCGACTTTACTTCCAGAAACCTGGCTCCGGATGGGGCCTTCCCCTGGTGGAGCGGGAGCCTCTGTGGGTCCTGAGTCAGGCTTGGGGCATTCTGGCAGCTCCCATACATCCAGTGAGCGTCCACCGCACAGCACCTCCCCAGGGCTGTGACAGGGCTTGGGGGCCCGGGATTCCTGGAGGCCCAGGTGTCCCCAGGTGTGGAATGGTGGAGACAGCCCGGGATGGGGGTGGGAGTGATAGAGGCTGAGGGGCCACAGGCAGGGGTGGAGGAGGAGGGGGACATTTGATCCGGGTCTCAATGGGGCCAAGAGGACGCAGACACAGCTGTGCAGATGTCAGCGAGGAGCAGCCGGCACCACGGGGGCCTGAGGAGTGGACTTCAGGGACCTGGGGCTGGAGGAGGGACAGCTGAGGCCGGGCGGAGAGAGGATGACAGAAACCGCCCGGGCAGGAGGAGGCCTGGGTGGGGGCCACAGGGACTCTGAGAAGGGAGCAGGGCTGGGGGCTTGAAAGGGTTTGCCTGGCACGACCGCCTGGGGCAGGGAGGCCAGGAGGGTGATGGAGACCTGGGGTCGGAGATACCCCATCACGCACACCAGGGCCGAGGGGCAGGCACCACACTCAGGACGGCGCCGACTCCTCCTGCCCGCGACAGACGCACATGCCCTGAGCTGAGACGTGCGCCTCTGATACGCTACCATTGACTCGGGCGCCTTCGTCCTCGACATCCGGAATGACCTTGGGCAAAAAGTGGAACTTCTTCTCTACCCAGCCCTTCCTTCGCAGAGCGGCCCGGACCACCGGGTAGTGTCCATAGATAGAGAAAATCTTCTTCTCCTAAAATGGCAAGAGGATATTTTATTTTATTTCAATCATTTTTGGGGAATAGGCAGATTTTGGTTGCATGGATAAGCTTGTTAATGCTGGTTTCTGAGATTTGGGGGCACCCATCACCCAATATGTCCTTTTTTTTTTTTTTTTTTTTGAGATGGAATCTCACTCTGTCACCCAGGCTGGAGTGCAGTGGGGCAATCTCAGCTCACTGCAACCTGTCTTCCAGGTTCAAGCAATTCTCCTGCCTCAGCCTCCCAAGTAGCTGGGATTACAGGTGCCTGCCACTAAGGAAGGAGACCACTACTATTCCTGCTGCCTTCCTCCCCCACCTTGCCTAGTTCACAAGACAGGAGGAGAGAAAGAGCAAAAAGTTGGGGGAAAAAAAAAAAGTAAGATAAATAGCCAGACAACCTTGGCACCACCACCCAGCCCTAGGAGTTAAAAAAAGTAATAATAATAACATCAACCCCTGACGTAAACTACTTGTGTTATCTGTAAATTCCAGACACTGCATGAAAAAAGCATTGTAAAACTTTCTGTTCTGTTAGCTGATGCATGCAGCCCCCAGTCACGTTTCCCATGCTTACTTGATGTATCACGACCCTTTCACGTGGACCCCTTAAAGTGGTAAGCCTTTAAAAAGGCCAAGAATTTCTTTTTCTGGGAGCTCAGTTCTTAAGACGCGAGTCTGCTGACACTCCCGGCCAAATGAAAACCTCTTCCTTCTTTAAACCGGTGTCTGAGGAGTTTTGTCTGTGGCTCATCCTGCTACACCACCAGGCCTGGCTAATGTTTGTATTTTTTAGTAGAGACGGGGTTTCATCATGTTGGCCAGGCTGGTCTTGAACTCCTGACCTCAGGCGATCTGCCCACCTTGGCCTCCCACAGTGCTGGGATTACAGGCGTGAGCCACCGCGCCCAGCCCCAATATGTGATCTTTTATCCCTCTCTCCGCTCCCAATCTTCCCCCGAGTCTCCAAACTCTATTTTATCATTCTTATGCCTTTGCATCCTCATAGCTTAGCTCCCTCTTATGAGAACAAACGATATTTGGTTTTCCATTCCTGAGTTACTTCGCTTGGAAGAATGGCTTTCAGCTCCATCCAGGTTGCTGCAAAAGACATTATCTGGTTCCTTCTTACGGCTGAGTAGTATTCCGTGGTGCAGATACACCAGAGTTTCTTTCTTTATCCGCTCGTTTGTTGATGGGCACTTTGATTGGTTCCATATTTTTGCAGTTGTGAACTGAGCTGCTGCAAACATGCGTGAGCAAGTGTCTTTTTTGTATCATGACTTCTTATCATCTGGGTAGATGCCCAGGAGTACGGTTGCTGGATCAAATGGTAGATCTACTTTCAGTCCTTTAAGGAATGTCCACGCTGTTTTCCACAGTGGTTGCACTAGTTTACATTCCCACCAGCAGCGTAAAAGTGTTCCCTGTTCACCACATCCACGCTGACCTCTTACTTTTTCACTCTTTAATTATGGCCATTCTTGCAGGAGGAAGGTGGTATCACATTGTGGTTTTAATTCGCATTTCCCTGAGAATTAGTGATGCTGGGCACTCTTTCACGCTTGTTGGCTGTTTGTATAGTATTTTAAGTCAAGGAATTGAAAAATAAGTTGATTATTTTTCTGTAAGAGGAGTTTTCAAAGCAGAAGGAGACAAACTGTGCTCTGGCGGGAAGACATCTGCTCAAAGAAGACCATGCCCACATCCAGGCACACAGCAGACGAAGCGGCACAATTGCAGCTGTAGCTGGGAACCCTGAGTCTGAGTCCCAGCACCCACACGAGACATCCGGTCGGTCCCAGCACCGCTCTGGGCCGCTGTCTACTCCGATAATCAGTCTGAGGCCTGTCACCCGCCGACGTGGCTGTGCACGTGAATGAGCCTGATCACCCGAGGCTTTGGGGAGAACGGTGGGGGAGCTGGACAGTCCGTGAGAGGGCTGGCACCCTCCGACTCCACAAGACACTCTGCCACCCCCAACACCCTGCTTAGCTGTGGTCAAACTGAGTAACTTTAGAAAAATGGATGGGCAGAATACAATTCCCAAGGAAACCACCAAAGGAATAAAAACAGTGTAAGATTTCCAACAGGTAAGAGAGAGGAAAGGAGGATTTAAAAAGTAATCAGTCCAAGAGAGTACATGAAAGGAGAGGAAAGGAAAATTGAACCGAAGGAACGTACTGAATGAATGAAGATAACAGATACACCTGAATACACCAACGGTTTAATTATAGATAAATACACTAAATGCTCCAGACAAAAGGCAAAGAGACCATCAAACACATAGGTATACAGATGATAGGGTATAGAAAAGGAAAAGATAGAAATATGAGACAAAATAGTCTTTGGGACAAATAAACATTACTAAGGTAAAGAAAACCATTTCATAATTTTAAAAAGATTCAATTCACTAGAAAGATACATGTGTATGCACCTATTAAGAAGGCATTAGTTATGAAAAACAAAAATAGAACTACAAAGTAGACAAACTCAAAATTATAATAGGGTATTTTAACCTCCTTCTCTCAGTAATTGATAGAATGCACAGACCAATAAGTTCCATAAGACTTTAGAGGATTTGAACAACTCAAATAACAAACTCTACTCTAGTGGCTATAAACAGCTCACTCTGGCAGAGTGCAGTGGCTCAAGTCAGTAATCCCAGCACTGTGGGAGGCCGAGGTGGGTGGATCACCTGAGGTCAGGAGTTCAAGACCGGCCTGGCCAACATGGTGAAACCCCGTCTCTACTAAAAATACAAAAATTAGCCAAGCATGGTGGTGCACACCTGTAGTCCCAGCTACTCAGGAGGCTGAGGCAGGAGAATCGCTTGAACCTGGAAGGCAAATGTTGCAGTGAGCCAAGACTGTGCCACTGCACTCTAGCATGGGTGACAGAGCGAGACTCCATCTCAAAAAAAAAAAAAAAAAGCACACTCTACACCAACTGTTACATAAATTAACAAAATGTTAGGCATAAAGCAAGTCTAAACAAATTTCAATGGAATAACATTACACATAGCACATTCTCAGCCACAATGCAATCAAGCTAGAAAACAAGAACAATATAACTACAAAAAAGTAACAAGTGTAGACTGTAAGAACAATACTTTTAAGTAACATGAACTGTAAAATACTTTGAACTGAACGTAGACAAACGTACTCCAAAATAAAAGCTTGTGAAATGCAGCTAATGCAGTACCCAGAGGGATAGTTGTAGCCTTAAATGTTTATACATTTATAAACTTTGATACATTTATATTTATAAATGTTTATACATTTAAAGGTTTCAGAAGAAAATCTGAAAATTAATGAGCGGATATGGTCCTACTTATATGAAGTTCCAGAAAAGCCCGAAGGACAGTGATAGAAAGCACAAATAGCGCATCCATGGTTGCCAGGATTTGGGACGGGGGCGGGGAATGACCGATAGGTGCCAAGGGGAACTCCTGAGGGTGATGAAATGGTCTTTATGAAGATTGCTGCCTGACTGCACATATTTGTACCTGAGGGTGATGGATCGGTCTTTATGGAGACTGTCTGACTGCACATATTTGTACACGTTCTGCTCTCTGTCCGGGTGTGTCCGGCCATAACATCACCGTGCCGTGCACCTGCAGTCTGCACATATTTGTACACGTTCTGCTCTCCATCCGGGTGGGTCCAGCCGTAACCTCACTGTGCCATGCACCTGCAGTCTGTGCACTTTCAGTGTGTGTTGTACCTCAGAGGGGAGTTAAGGGAATGCGGATGTTTTCTCACACCATTGCCAGCTGGATGACTCGGGGTTCCTCTGTGGTCAGGCCTTCTGAGCAGTGGAAATCGACACACCATCAAGACAAAGAAAGCTGCCTTTCCCCAGGTCACTTGCTCTTCTCATTCCAAGCATGGCAGACCTGGAGCCCTCAGCTCCCATTTACAGAACATGAGAGCCTTCCTTGTCTCCCCAGACACATATGGGGAGCGGAGGTCTCCTCCCTCCCCAAGGGAGGCCTTGCTTACATCCCAGTTAAAAGGTAAGGCCTCCCTCTCCTGGGCTCCCTCTCCTGGGGAGGGACAGTGCCAACTGCCCCATATAAGCTCCCAGGGCCATAATGTTGGGGTTCCTCTCCTGAGGTGCAAACCCCTCTGCACACACAGGTGGAGGCACAGTGAGCGTCCCTAAGGAGAGCCGGGGTGTGGGGAACCTACGCAGGCATTCTCTGAGTACCTGGAAGTCTGTTTCCCATCCAGGAGCCTCATGCTTCCCGTGGGGATAAGCAGATAAACAGATAAAGCCGGGACAAGCACCCACCCTAGGACACACAGTGGGCGGCGCTGGCCACCCCTTGGTGGGAGGCAGAGAAGCATTGCTTCTTTCTAAAGTATGGCTAAAATAAAAGGTATCTCCAGGCTAGGCGCAGTACTCATGCCTGTAATCCCAGTATTTTGGGAGGCCAAGGCGGGCAGATCACCTGAGGTCAGGAGTTCGAGACCAGCCTGGCCAACATAGTGAAACCTCCATCTCTACTAAAAAATACAAAAATTAGCTGGGCATGGTGGCATGTACCTGTAGTCCCAGCTACTCAGGAGGCTGAGGCACAAGAATTGCTTGAACCCGGGAGGGAGAGGTTGTGGTAAGCTGAGATCGTGCCACTGCACTCCAGCCTGGGCAACAGAGCAAGACTTCATCTCAAAAATAAGTTAAGTAAATAAATAAAAGGTAACGTGAGCCAAGTCCCCACAGGGAGGAGGCTGCAGCTCGGGAGCACAGTGCGTCAGAGGCCAGATGGACAGATTCCAAGTTCCAAAACAAATGTCCTTTTAAAAAAGTGTCCCCCTCCCCACCGAGTCCCAAGGAGCATTTACCTTGATTGCTTTTTCTGTTAACTGCCTTGCTATTTTGTATCTGTCTAATCTGGAGGAAGAAGCCAAGTCTTGGGAAATTCCTTGTTTTAATTCTGCAAAAGAGAAGGAGGACATCAAGTCAAAGGACAAGGCATCCAAGGCCAGGCACGGTGGCTCATGCCTGTAATCCCAGCACTGTGGGAGGCGGAGGTGGGTGGATCACCTGAGGCCAGGAGTTCGAGACCAGCCTGGCCAACACGGTGAAACCCTGTCTCTACTAAAAATACAAAAATTAGCCGGGCGGTGGTAGCTCATGCCTGTAATCCCAGCTACTCGGAAGGCTGAGGCAGGCGAATCGCTTGAATCCAGGAGGCGGAGGTTGTGGTGAGCCGAGATCGCGCCATTGCACTCCAGCATGGGCAACAAGAGCGAAACTCTGTCTCAAAAAAAAAAAGACATACGTCTGATGAGGCCAGACATGAAATGGCATATTCTGAGGGGTGCTATCCATGAGCCACCAAAATTCATCCACAGTGATGGAGACCAGAGCTGTGGGAGAGGGGGTGTGGCCGGAGATTGGTCCAAGGAATAGTGGTAGACGTGTCAGCGGTGTGTGAACCAGAGCGACTCCATCTTGAATAAGGGCTGGGTAAAATGAGGCTGAGACCTACAGGGCTGCATTCCCAGATAGTGAAGGCATTCTAAGTCACAGGATGAGACAGGAGGTCGGCACAAGACACAGGTCATAAAGACCGTGTTGATAAAACAGGTTGCTGTAAAGCTGGCCACGACCCACCAAAACCAAGATGATGATGAGAGTGACCTCTGGTCGTCCTCACTGCTACACTCCCACCAGCGCCATCTCAAAGAACATAAATAAAATAAAATTAAATTAAGAAGTTCTGATTATCAAAAGGAAGCATGAAGTGACTGACAAGGCCACATCCATCTGACAAAGAGCATGTATCCAGGACATACAGAGAATTCCTGCAAGTCCATGAGGCCATAGCGCGATTTAACCGCGGCCTGCAGTCCCGGAACCGCACTCCGAGAAGGAAGAGCTCCAAATGGCCAATAATCATGTGGAAAACAGTTCAACACCTTGAGCTGTCTGGAAATGCAAATTAAAACCACACACCCCAGAGTGCCCGAAACGGCAGCGAGGACACCCACTGCGGGTGGGGACGGGGGCGGGGGCACCGGAGCTCTCAATCCGGCCCTTAAACGGTTGGGGGACCTTCTAAAGCTGAGTATGCACCTGCCATGTAACCCAGTCATTTGACTCCTAGGGAGCATTTACCCACGCAGCGAAGACGAGTCTGAAGAGGGCAAGGGCAGGAAGGAAGAGAGAGGCGAGTGCAGGGCCTCCACGACCCGCCAGGAGAGCCCTCCACACCCACACGTTTAATTTCCCAGTTTCCCAGGAAGCTGGCCAGTGGGATCGGGGTACAGGAGGCAGGAGCCAGCGCCCTCCAACACCCCTGGGGTCCTCCGCCTGGAC
Organism: Gorilla gorilla gorilla; assembly: GCF_029281585.2. Classification (NCBI taxonomy): domain Eukaryota; kingdom Metazoa; phylum Chordata; class Mammalia; order Primates; family Hominidae; genus Gorilla; species Gorilla gorilla. The sequence goes on from NC_086018.1 coordinate 48,105,632, forward strand.
CGTCCAAGAGAAGGCGCCTGGTTCTGCAGCTTAGTGAAGTGCCTGCCCCCAGAGTCCCTGATTTCCTGGCAGCAGGCTGCAGCCAGCACTGCCTCTGAGCCCAGGCCACTCTGGGCGAGTGGCTGGCACACAGGCAATACATGATACCCACTATTTTCTTCTCTCCCGTCTCCATCCGAAGAAGAAGCCAACGAGAGCCCCTTCCTCTCTGGTTCCATACTGGCCTCCGAAAGCTTGCCCTTTGCTCCTCTGACCCCTAGAGGAGAGGGTGTGGTGGTTACAGGAAACTGGGAGGGTGTGGGGGGCTCTGGGGATGGAGAGGGTTCTGAGGCCCAAGCTGAGGGTCAGGTCTGGGTTGGGGTCAGGTCTGGGTTGGGGTCAGGTCTGGGTTGTGGGTCAGGTCTGGGTTGTGGATCAGGTCTGGGTTGGGGTCAGGTCTGGGTTGGGGTCAGGTCTGGGTTGGGGGGTCAGGTCTGGGTTGGGGTCAGGTCTGGGTTGGGGTCAGGTCTGGGTTGTGGATCAGGTCTGGGTTGGGCGGGAGGTCTGGGTTGGGGTCAGGTCTGGGTTGGGGTCAGGTCTGGGTTGGGGGTCAGGTCTGGGTTGGGGTCAGGTCTGGGTTGGGGGTCAGGTCTGGGTTGGGGGATCAGGTCTGGGTTTTTGGGGTCAGGTCTGGGTTGGGGTCAGGTCTGGGTTGAGCAGCAGGTCTGGGTTGGGGGTCAGGTCTGGGTTGGGGTCAGGTCTGGGTTGGGCGGGAGGTCTGGGTTGGGGTCAGGTCTGGGTTGGGGTCAGGTCTGGGTTGGGGTCAGGTCTGGGTTGGGCGGGAGGTCTGGGTTGGGGTCAGGTCTGGGTTGGGGTCAGGTCTGGGTTGGGGTCAGGTCTGGGTTGGGTGGGAGGTCTGGGTTGGGGTCAGGTCTGGGTTGGGGTCAGGTCTGCGTTGGGGGTCAGGTCTGGGTTGTGGGCATCAGGTCTCAATTGGGGATCAGGTCTAGGTCGAGGGGGAGGTCTGGGTTGGGGGGTCAGGTCTGGGTTGGGGTCAGGTCTGGGTTGGGGGTCAGGTCTGGGTTGGGGTCAGGTCTGGGTTGGGGGGTCAGGTCTGGGTTGTGGATCAGGTCTGGGTTGGGGTCAGGTCTGGGTTGGGGTCAGGTCTGGGTTGGGGTCAGGTCTGGGTTGGGGGTCAGGTCTGGGTTCGGGGATCAGGTCTGGGTTTTTGGGGTCAGGTCTGGGTTGGGGTCAGGTCTGGGTTGAGCAGCAGGTCTGGGTTGGGGGTCAGGTCTGCGTTGTGGGCATCAGGTCTCAATTGGGGATCAGGTCTAGGTCGAGGGGGAGGTCTGGGTTGGGGGGTCAGGTCTGGGTTGGGGGGTCAGGTCTGGGTTGGGGTCAGGTCTGGGTTGGGGGTCAGGTCTGGGTTGGGGTCAGGTCTGGGTTGGGGGGTCAGGTCTGGGTTGTGGATCAGGTCTGGGTTGGGGTCAGGTCTGGGTTGGGGTCAGGTCTGGGTTGGGGGGTCAGGTCTGGGTTGAGCGGAAGGTCTGGGTTGGGGTCAGGTCTGGGTTGGGGGTCAGGTCTGGGTTCGGGGATCAGGTCTGGGTTTTTGGGGTCAGGTCTGGGTTGGGGTCAGGTCTGGGTTGGGGGTCAGGTCTGGGGTTGTGGATCAGGTCTGGGTTTGGGGGTCAGGACTGGGTTTGGTGTCAGGTCTGGGTTGAGCAGCAGGTCTGGGTTGGGGGTCAGGTCTGGGTTGTGGGCATCAGGTCTCAATTGGGGATCAGGTCTAGGTCGAGGGGTAGGTCTGGGTTGGGGGTCAGGTCTAGGTTAATGAGGAGAGGTATGGGGTTCTGAAGGCAGAGGGAGTGGACAGTTGTGGAGTTCCCAGAAGATGGGGGAAGGTGGGGAGAACAGCTCTGGGCTTTCGAGGGCGGGCGAGTGGGTATAGTTGGGAAGGTTTAGTGGGGGAGTTCTGTGGTTCCGAGCTAGGCGGGTCTGGGATTCCTAGGGTAAGGGGTCTAGAATTTGGAGGCCCGGGGCGGGGAGGGGGTAGGCCTGGGTTTCCGGGTGTGGGAGGCGGGTCTGGGGTTCCGAAGGCAGATGGGGAGGAGGGGTCCTGTCTGGGATCGGAAGCGCGGACGGGCCTGGGGTTCCGCGGTCGGGGGTCGTGCTCACCGGGGACCGGGTCAGTGGCTCGCGCTGCGCCGCCCGGCTTCCTGGGGTTGCCTGGGACAACGTGCTGGGGCGGCCACGCGCATTGTGCACCCCCGGTGCGGCGGCTGCTGGGCCCGTGGCCTGGGGTTGTGCAGCGGCGGCGGCCCCGGGGCCTGGGGCTGCGCGGGCGGCGTGGGGCGCGGGGGCGCGGGGAGCTGCGGCGTGCGGGGGGCGCGGGCCCCGACGGGCAGCAGTCGTCAGCGCTTGGGCTGGGCCCGGGTTGGGGTCCGGGTCCCGGGCTGCTGTCGGAGCAGGCGCGGCTGCGGGGTCGGCGGCGCGGGACGGTGCGCGCCATGGTGTCCGCCGGGGGAGGGCCCGAGTGTAGCCCCAGGTCACGCGCTGCGGCCCCGCGCCCGCCTGTGGAGGTCACACTCAATCCCCCACCAGGTCACAAAGACCCGCGGGTCACACCCTGCCCCTCCCCCTCGGGCCCCCCAGGCCCGCCAGGCCTTCTCGCCCTCCCCGGGGCCCTCATGCCGCCCTCTGTCCCTGGGCCCTTCCCCGACGCGAGGCTGGAGCGGCGGGATGAGGACGCCGCGGGCGCTGGGCTCCTCCCGGGCTGCGCGCTGCGGGTCCTGGCGGATGGGGGGCGACGGGGTGACCGCAGCAGCGCCCCCCGTCCTGCGGTGGAACCTGGGAGGGCCTTGGTGTCCGCAGAACCACTCGTGGGGTCCCACGCCGCTGCCCCCCGGGGGGTTCTGAGCCCACCCGGGTCCACACGGCCCCTGTCGTTTCCCCCCCACCCCGCAGATCACCCCGCCAGGGCAGCTCGTGTCTGATCTGGCATCTCGGAGTGGGGGTAGGAAAGACACACCCGCCCCACCAGGACCCTCCCTCCTGGCAACTTTCCAAAGCCTAGATGTCTTCATTTGGTTTTAAATCAACTTTATTTTGCATTTAACTTCCCAAGACACCCCAAAAGGGAGGTTCTGCCCCGACTCTGAAGGAGGTGGTGGGGGACTTGAAGGGGGGGAGTGGGAGCGTCCCCTGGCGGGGGTGGTTCCCTTCCAGCTCCCTCCCTCTTCCCCGGGGAATGCCACTGGGCTCTCACCAGCCCCCAGTACTGGCCTCTAGGCGTTACACAAATCAGTGAGTGAAAAGCTGGCCCTCCCTCCACCCGCCCCTCCTCCCTGTGTCCCGATGTTTTTAGACCTGAGTGAGCTGCTGACACCCAATATTAAATAGCCACAGCCACGTCTGCAAGTCAGCGTTTATTGCTCAAGCGTATTAAACAAAAATGTAGATTGAAAGAGTTCTTTTAAACCCCATTTTTCCGGATTTTTAAAGCGCTCTAAAATAAGAAAGTGCAAGCCAGCAAAAACGCTCCAAGTGCCTAATTCTGATTCTGAAACTTAAGCTCTCTGGTCTGCCCCCAAGAAGACATCAGCCCGCCCCGTGCCGTCCCTGTGGCTCCCACCCCATTCCCAGGAGCAGACCCCACCAGCCTCAAAGCTGCAGGGAGGTGGGGGTGGCCTGCAGACAGGGTGGGGTCTGCATCCGGTGCCAGTGACAGCGGCCTCTCCTCTCCCACGGTGGTGCTTGTTTGGGGCCGTGGCCAAAGTGTTTGCCCGGCCCCTGACTGTGTCCTTCCGGAGCTGCCGAGGACTGCAGAGAGGGCCTGGCTTGTCCCCTCTAGGAGCAGCTGGGAAGGTGTCTTGCCTGCATCCCCCTTGAATGGTTGAAAATAATGATTCCACTTGTCATGAACACCATGAAGGTATCTTGGCAGCCAGAGTCACTCCTGTTCCGCAGTGGGAAACCTGGGAGTGTCCTCAAACCCCCTGGCAGGGTCTGCAGGCCGCCCCATCCAGCTGCATCTCCCAGGCCTCCTGGTTCTTTGATCTTGATGGCCCCAGGCCACAGATGCATCTCCGGGCCTTTCCAGCAGCCCATGGGGGACCAGTCAATACACCCCACGGCAGTGAAGAGAAAACGTTCATGTCTTCTCAGATCAGAAGGAAAGAAACAAAACCACTGTGAAGGAAAACACCTGCTGGAAAGTAATTACCAAAGTAACAGCATTCCCAGTTTCACAGTCATCCCAACTCACTGCGGATTTACTGCCGTGTCAGCTGGGAGGACCCAGGCGCCCTCGGGACGAGGAGACGCAGGGAAACCCACTCCTGGCCATGGCACTACCCAAAGCCAGTGTTATTCTCACACCCAACTGTCCCTGCAGCCTGGCAGGTGGGCAGTGACCGCCTGGGCTGTACCCTAAGACCCCAAAACAGCAGAGATGGAGAAGACCGCTGCCCTGGGGCCTTCTCAGTGAGGATCAAGACAAAGTACTTGCTAGGAGGTAGAGGGCGCTGGGTGAACCTGTGAGAATTCCTGGGCTCTGACCTGATCTGTCCTGCATTTTGAGTAATGGGAGCAAACACAGGAGGGAGGGGCTCAGCTTCCCCCGGTCACTGGGGCCAGGGAGACATGGTCCAGCCAGTTTACAAAGCCTTAGATGCAGCCCCACCCCCAAGAACACTGCCTGTCACAGCAGCGGCCACGTGGCACTCCAAGCTGGGCATGACAGTGCCCGGGACGTGGGCAGCGGCCATGTGGCACTCCAAGCTGGGCATGACAGCACCCAGGATGTGGGCCGTGCCCAGGACGTGGGCCGGCCAGTGTGGCGGCGGGTCCCTCTAGAATGACTGGGTCTAAGTAGGGAGACAGGGCAGGCGACCCGGTGTGGACTGGTGTGGATTTCACATGGGAGAGCAGCGGCAGCCTGTGTCGCTTGCACCCAGGCTCTGGAGGAGGGGCCCCTGCGGCTCCCGGGCCAGGACAGAGGCGCCCAGCCCTGCTCTCACTGTCCAAGAAGAGCCGCTGGGCAGCCTGAGCCTGGGGCAGGTGCACCTTGCAGGGAAGTGGGTAAGATCCCACTGGGCTGACTGAGCACCCGGGACAGACCCTAAGCGTGGAGGGAGGAAGCCCGGTCAGAGTGGGCAGGAGACGCAGGGACCCACAGTCTGACCCCCGGTCAGGTCCAGAGAGCCCACTCCAGCCTAAGCCATGAGAGAGGCAGGAAGAGGAGCTGGGGCCAGCTCAGGGGTGGGGCTCTCAAGAGGCCGAGCCGGGGGCCCTTACTCGGCCTGGGAAGTTGCGGCCATGCTCCTGCTGTTACGACACGGGAGCCACTCGGAGCTGACTGATCTGACTGAGGCACAGACTAGCCAACATTGGCCTATTTTAAAATTAAACTACTCTAGGAAGTGAAAACCCCACCTGCAGCCTGGTTTGCCCTCACACAAGGGAAAAGAGGTGTTAGAAGCAGTAGCTCAGGGCGATTAGGTGTTGTGCGTTTCCGTGCTTGGGGCCAGGCTGGGCGCTGCCACCAGGTTTCCGCGTCTGGGGGTCACTGGGCCATTTGCACCACGACGGCTCTCCAGGCTTTCTCCTTGTCAAACTCCTTCAGGGGACTCCTGGCCACCTGCAACCGAGACAGGAAAGGTGTTACTTCACCAGGGCCACCTGTGCGGCGGGAAGGTGGACACACCACTCGACCACAGGCAGCGAGCAGCCAGCGTTCAGAAGTTTTCTTCCAATGTGAAGGAAGTGGGGAAACTAACCCCTGGGCCTCTGTGGAAAGAGATAAAGGCCTTCACTCCCTCAGTGTCCCAGAAACGCCTGCATCCCCGCCCCTGCACACACGGTCTCTACCGAGCCTGGGATGGAGCAGCCCTTCACTCGGCCCCTTGCCCTGGCTCTGGGGCGGGGAGAGGGGGGAGGCCGCCCAAGGTTGGGCATGTGCCTGACGGCCGAGGAAGAAAACACTTAAGGCAGAGGTAACCAGATGCCTCCAGGCAAAAGGGAGGACAGCGCCAGCCCCAGCTGTCCACCCTGAGCCCCAGTTGTCCACCCTGAGCCCCAGCCGCCCACCCTGAGCCCCAGCCGCCCACCCTGAGCCCCAGTTGTCCACCCTGAGCCCCAGCCACCCACCCTGAGCCCCTGAGCCCAGCCGTCCACCCTCAGCCCCAGCCATCCACCCTGAGCCCCAGCCGCCCACCCTGAGCCCCAGCCGCCCACCCTGAGCCCAAGCCGCCCATCTTGAGCCCCAGCCATCCATCCTGAGCCCCAGCCGCCCACCCTGAGCCCCAGCCGCCCACCCTGAGCCCCAGCCACCCACCCTGAGCCCCTGGGACCAGCAGTTCTGGGATCTGGGGAGAGCACCTCATGCGTCTGACTCTGGGCCTTGCTGGTCACAACAGAAACCCAGGAGGGTCTCATTTCAGGCCCAGGGACTGCCGTCCTAGCAGGGAGACTGACCACAGCCAGGAAAAACGGCAGCAAAGCAGCTGAGGAGGCAGGTTAAGGGAACAGCAGTAGGGAGGGTGGAGGGTGGGGGCGACGGGGTCAGCTGAGAAACGAGCCAAGGGCAAGAGAGCGTCCTCTGGGACTTAGCGGGCACTGGAGGCTCTGCACCGAGGTTCTGAGGCCAGTGGTGTGCTGAACACAGGAGGGCAGAGTGCAGGGCAAGAGCAGCGGCTGGTCCACCCAGGGTGGCCTAGAGGTGGGACAGGACTCAGAGCCCCGCTGAGTGGCTGCCCAGGTGTTTGGGCATCAAGGTGACAGTCCTAGTGGTCACTGCACCTGAGGGTCAGCGGGCAGGTTTGCCCAGGGGAGCACAACCAGGACCCGTAGCTCGGTGGGGGGAAGACACTGAGCCTCTGCCTTTCAGTTGTGGGGGCAGCAAGACAGTAGGCAGGGCCCGGGGGAACATTGTTCAGGCGGTGACAGCCAAAAGTTGTTGACACCCCAGCTTTACAGAGCCCCACATGCCAGGCTGGGTGGGCATTGCCTTCCCTGCAGAACCGCGTCCCCACCAGAGGCCAGGGAAGGAAACTTCAGGACCTGTGGGAGTCCTCACAAAGCCCTCTTCTGTGTCTCTAAGAGCAAATCTGAAAGCATTAAGTCCAGAATATTTCCCAGGGATGGGTCTGGGTTTACCTAGGCTTTGTGTTTGTATTTTTAAAAGACATTTTATGGCTGGGCGCAGTGGCTCACACCTGTAATTCCAGCACTTTGGGAGGCCAAGGCAGGCGGATCATGAGGTCAGGAGTTCAAGACCAGTCTAATCAACATAGTGAAACCCCATCTCTACTAAAAATAGAAAAATTAGCTGGGCTTGGTGGCGGGTGCGTGTAGTCCCAGCTACTCGGGAGGCTGAGGCAGGAGAATTGCTTGAACCCAGGAGGCGGAGGTTGTGGAGAGCCATGATCGCGCCACTGCGCTCCAGTCTGGGTGACAGAGTGAGACTCCTTCTCAAAAAAAAAAAGAAAAAAAAGACATTTTACTTCTTCGGGGTTTTTCTGGGGTGTTTTTAAAAATACAAAGTGGCACAATGAATCTTCGAGGGCTGCGTCATGTGGCCCTCGGAGGCCCTCACCAGGACAGGAGCCCCCACCGCAGGCCTCTCACCTCCCCGGCTGAGCACCCCTGTGGGCCACTCACCTCCCCAGCACCCCTGCAACCCACAGGCCTCTCACCTCCCCGGCTGAGCACCCCTGTGGGCCACTCACCTCCCCAGTGCCCCCACCCCACAGGCTTCTCACCTCCCTGGCTGGGCCCCCCCGTGGGCCACTCACCTCCCCAATGCCCCCACCGCAGGCCACTCACCTCCCCAGCGACCACCCCCACCCCACAGGCCACTCACCTCCCCGGCTGGGCACCCCCGTGGGCCACTCACCTCCCCAGCGCCCCCTCCCCCTGCAGGCCACTCACCTCCCCGGCTGGGCACCCCTGTGGGCCACTCACCTCCCCAGCTTCCCCCCGCCCCACAGGCTTCTCACCTCCCTGGCTGGGCACCCCCGTGGGCCACTCACCTCCCCAGCGCCCCCTCCCCCTGCAGGCCACTCACCTCCCCAGCCAGGCGCTCCTGCGGGCCGCTCTGGGTGTCCCAGGATGCACCCTGCAGCCTCGCGCTGACCTTGAAGCGCACGCACTGGATGGCGGTGCCCGTGTTGAGGCCGGCCTGCAGCAGGAGCACCAGCAGCAGCAGCAGCAGCAGCACATCGTAGGATGGCTGCAGGCAGAAGGAGGTGTGAGCAGAGTGGCCCAGCCGCCCTCCAGCCCAGGAGACCAAAGCTCCCTCGTGCCCGCGGCCTTCACAAAGAGCAGGTGCCAGGGCTCGAGTCGGAGCCTCAGTAACCCAAACGCATTGTTATTTCAACAACCTGATGATAATCATTCTAGCTCAATTAATGAGGTCAATTCTGCTTTAAATTCCATCAGCTTGTGTTCAACATACAGGAATAAAAGTGACCGAGCCACTGCCAGGCCCTGTGGACAGTGCTGGCTGCTAGTGGTCAAGTCGCTCCACCCCTCCTGCTCCAACACGCGCAAGGCTCAGTCCCAGAGCCAGAGAGACCGTCCGCGGGAGGCAGAAGTGCTGACCGTTCCGTGTCAGCAGGATCCTGAGCAGAGGAGACAGGGGGCAGCCGTCCTGGGGGGATGGGGGCACAGACCCCCAACAGCTTCACCCCTGAGCCCCAGCTGCTAGGAAGGAAGGGGCAGGAGGCAGAGTGGTGAGCTCGGCAGGGAAGAGGATGGAGGGAGCAGCCGAGGATGCAGGGGGCCAGAGAGTGACCACGGAGCACCCAAAACCCTCTGTGCCCATGGATAGCTTTCCCGTGTTGGCTCAAGAAAAACAAAGCAACTAAATGTTAACACACAAAAGAGCCAAACATCTATCCAATGTCACTGCTACAAAAAATAAGAGAAGAAACAGAATGAACAGCTCTTCTCAAGTTAACGTAAAACTTTTTTTTGCGACAGAGTCTCCCTCTGTCACCCAGGCTGGAGTGCAGTGGTACGATCTCGGCTCACTGCAACCTCTACATCCCAGGTTCAAGCGATTCTCCTGCCTCAACCTCACCAGTAGCTGGGATTACAGGTACCCGCCACCACGCCCATCTAATTTTTGTAGTTTTAGTAGAGACGGGGTTTCACCATGTTAGCCAGGCTGGTCTCCTAACCTCAGGTGATCTGCCTGCTTCGGCCTCCCAAAGTGCTGGGATTACAGGCATGTGCCACTACGCCCGGCCTGGATTTTAAGTCATTATTAGAAAGTCTGGTACTTGTGTTCCCAGCTGGAGTTTACCCTGGAGGATGGTAAAGGCAAGGGCCCCATGTGGTCTTTGCTCTTCAGTTGTTGAGACACCATTTATTGCAAAGCCTATGCTTTCCTCAGTCTCAAAAAAAAAAAAAAAATCCAGAGCCATTAAGAAAAATATTAATCAATTTAACTATTTAAAAAAATAGCTTTCACATAACAAAAATCACAACAAGCAGAACAAGAAATAGCCGCCAGGCTGAGACCACCATTTGTATCCTCCATCACAGATGGAGCTGGTCTCCCCAGGCACCAGGGTTAGCGGAAAATGGGCAGGAGACATGAGCAGAGTCCACTGAAAAAGCAATGCAGACGCCCTCATGCTGTGTAAGAGGTCCTCGTCCTCACCCACGCTGAGACGGAGGTGCTCCCACCCGTGTCACCGAACCCCAGCGTGACACCCTCTGGGGGGGGGCTGTGGAGAAGTGAGCACCTTCACGCCATTGGCAGGAGGGAAGGTGGACGGCCCCCATTGAGGAGGTCACCAAGATTTATCAGCGTGACAGCTGCACCTACCCTCTACCCAGCAGTCTCTCTCCTAGCTGGACGTCCTAAAGATGCGCTGAGGATTCAAAAGGAAGATGCGTGCAGGTTGTTCATGGAGGAGTTATTTATAGTAGCAGACGGTTGGAAATAACTCAGTTTCCATCACTAGGGACTGGCTGGGTTGACCGGGCAGTCAGGAGCAATGAAGGAATTCAGAAGAGCTCTGATCCCCTTGGGTATCGAGAAAACACCAGGATAAATTATTAAGTTTAAAAAAACAAGCAAGGGGCCGGGCACGGTGGCAGGAGCCTCTCATCCCAGCACTTTGGGAGGCCAAGGTGGGCGGATCGCTTGAGCCCAGGAGCTCATGACCAGCTCAGGCGACAGAGTGAGACCCTGTCTCTGAAAAATAAAATAAGTAAATACATAATTAAAAAGCGAGGTACATGGCTGGGCACAGTGGCTCACGTCTGTAATCCCAGCACTTCGGGAGGCCAAGGTGGGCGGATCGCTTCAGCCCAGGAGCTCATGACCAGCCTGGCCAACATGGTGAAACCCTGTCTCTGCTAAAAGTACAAAAATTAGCCGGGTGTGGTGGCATATGCCTGTGATCCCAGATGCTCCGGAGGCTAAGGCAGGAGAATCACTTGAACCCAGGAGGCAGAGGTTGCAGTGAGCCAAGACTGTGCCACTGCACTCCAGCCTGGGAGACAGAGAGAGACTCTATCTTAAAAAAAAAAAAAAAAAAAAAAAAAAAAAAGGCAAGGTACAGAGTAGTGATTCTAGTATACAAGCTATTTTGTAAGAAAGAAAAAAAAAATTATCATCTGGTTGCCCATAAGAGGAGCAGGTCAGTCAGGCATGAGACCACAGCTTTTCTGAGCTCGTCTTTTATAGTTTGGCTTTTGAACCACATAAATATTTTATATATTCAAAAAATACCATTTTAAAAAGAAAAAAAGCACCAAGCCCTAAAATGGAATACAACCAGAGACCATTAAACTTAATGGGGCATCGAACCCAGAGGACAACCCCACACAGAAAGGGGCCAATTTCGATGCATGTGGCCGTCCCCTGCTAGCAGAATGCGTGCTGAAGATAAAAGGGAAGCCTCAGGCTCACTCAGGAGATGGCCCCTGGGTGGTAATATTGTCTCTTGTAATCGTGAACAATTATATGCATATTGTAAGACAACATGAAGTGGGAGATATATTAAATCTCACAGGAAACAAAATAATTGGAGTAGGAGTGGGCGAAGCAAACACAAGAGAAGTGAAGAAAAAACCCTGGGCCGGGTGTTGTAGCTCACTCCTGTAATCCCAGCACCTGTGGGAGGCCGAGGACGCTATCCCCCTTCAGACAGTGACTCCATCCCCCATCAGACAGTGACTCCATCCCCCATCAGTGACTCCATCCCCCATCAGACAGTGACTCCATCCCCCATCAGGCAGTGACTCCATCCCCCCATCAGACAGTGACTCCATCCCCCCATCAGACAGTGACTCCATCCCCCATCAGTGACTCCATCCCCCATCAGACAGTGACTCCATCCCCCATCAGTGACTCCATCCCCCATCAGGCAGTGACTCCATCCCCCGTCAGGCAGTGACTCCATCCCCCGTCAGGCAGTGACTCCATCCCCCGTCAGACAGTGATTCCATCCCCCATCAGTGACTCCATCCCCCATCAGACAGTGACTCCATCCCCCATCAGGCAGTGACTCCATCCCCCCATCAGACAGTGACTCCATCCCCCATCAGCACACGCATGTTGACCTGGAGCAAACAGCTTGAATACAGGTCTTCTAATGATTTGGGTGGCAAAACCACTTATACTGGAAAAAAAACAACAAAAAAAAACAAAAAAACACTAGGTATCTAAGAAATACATCTAGCTACACGTGCCTGAGCCTCAGAAGTCGTGTTGGAGACAAGCTCCTACTGGGTCAGCTCAAAGTAACAGGACTTTGAATTCTCCTTAAATTCACCTGTTAAACTCAATGCAGTTCTGATGCAAATCCGAAAAGCATGTCTCATAAACCCAGGACAGATTCTAAAATGGGCTCAGGGACAGAGGGGGTCCCAGGTCCCTGTGAAGCAGGTGGTGGCCCCAGATACAGGGCGGAATCAAGGCCCCGAGGCCCTGGGGCCAGGCTGGCATTGGGGAGCACGGTCACCGCTGCCCAGGAACAGCGGAGGAGGTGCCTCCTGGAGCTGTCCCTGGAGCCAGCGCCCCCAGAGTCCCAGGCAAAGCCAGCAAGGGCCAGGCCGACACGCAGAGCACCACATGTCTGGGGGGCTCTCAAATAAAATACAGCTCACTTTTATGGCTGGCGGGTAATCTTTAAACATCTCCACGATTCTCATAATGCTGAATGACAGATATCCAGAGGCTGTGAACAGCAGCGGAGACGTGAGGCTGCTTATGGCAATCAGGACCTCCACCTGGAAAAAAAGCATGGGTTGCAGGACCACAGCTAGAGCCTGGGAGCCCAGGACAGGGGGCGTGGCCAGGGCTGGGGGGGGCGGGCATGGCCGGGCACTCATGGGCATAGTCCCAAGCTGGTTCCCTGCATGACTCCTGCTGAAACCTCTGCCTTTTCTTTTTTCTTTTTCTTTTTTTTTTTTTTTGAGACAAGTCTCGCTGTGTCGCCAGACTGGAGTGCAGTGGCACGATCTTGGCTCACTGCAACCTCCGCCTCCCAGGTTCAAGCGATTCTCCCGCCTCAGCCTCCCGAGTAGCTGGGATTACAGGCGCCCGCCACCACACCCAGCTAATTTTTGTATTTTTAGTAGAGACGGGGTTTTGCCACATTGGTCAGGCTGGTCTTGAACTCCTGACCTCAGGTGATCCTCCCACCTCGGCCTCCCAAAGTGCTGTGTTTACAGGCGTGAGCCACCACGCCCGGCCTGCCTTTCTTTCTTTTTTGAGAGGCAGCCTAGCTGTGTAGCCCAGGCAGGAGTGCGGTGGCACAATCTCTGCTCACTGCAACCTTTGCCTCCTGGGTTCAAGCAATTCTCTTGCCTCGGCCTCTTGAGTAGCTGGGATTACAGACATGCGCCACCACACCTGGCTAATTGTTTTGTATTTTTCGTAGAGACAGGGTTTCACCATATTGTCAGGCTGGTCTTCAACTCCTGACCTTGTGATCCACCCACCTTGGCCTCCCAAAGTGCTGAGATTACAGGCGTGACCAGCCTGCCTTTTCATTCACAGCACAGTGCCACAAGTTTTGAAATATTTACCATCTAGGCACGGTGGCTCACATCTGTAATCCAAGCACTTTGGGAGGCCAAGGAGGGCAGATCACCTGAGGTCACGAGTTCGAGACCAGCCTGGCCAACATGGTGAAACCCCCATCTCTACTAAAAATACAAAAACTAACCGGGTGTGGTGGCGCATGCCTGTAGTCCCAGCTACTTGGGAGGCTGAGGCAAGAGAATCACTTGAACCCGGGAGGCAGAGGTTACAATGAGCTGAGATCGTGCCACTGCACTCCAGCCTGGGTGACAGAGCAAGACTCTGTCTCAAACAAACAAAACCAAGAAACAAAAAACATTTACCTGCCATTCTCCACTCTTGAAAAAATAGCCCTTCCGCATGGGTCACCTCCTTCACTGCTCTGAAGTCTGTCCTTTTAACCCACCCCAAATCTTCCTGTTTGACCCATCAAGTCTCAGAGACAGCCTTCACTCATGCCAAGCGTGGGCAGTCACCTTGCAAAGCACTCAGGGCCCACATTTTGGCAGCAGTCATTAACAATCGACCAGTTCGATTGTTTGCGGCCAGTTTGTGGCAGTTTTGGCCAGGCGTGGTGGCTCACACCGGTAATCCCAGCACTTTGGGAGGTTGAGGTGAGTGGATCACCTGAGGTCAGGAGTTCGAGACCAGCCTGGCCAACATGGTGAAACCCCGTCTCTACTAAAAATATAAAAATTAGCCGGGCATGGTGGCAGGCGCCTATAATCCCAGCTACTCAGGAGGCTGAGGCAAGAGAATCGCTTGAACCCGGGAGGCGGAGGTTGCAGTGAGCCAAGATCGTGCCATTGCACTCCAGCCTAGGGGACAAGAGCGAGACTGCGTCTCAAAAAAAACAATCGACCAGCCTTAGGAGGTGCAGATGATGCTCAGACACTGGTCTCCTTCCACGGGTTAGGCATAGAGAGCGCTTCCAGCGTCTACACCACCTTGCTCAGGTCTGCCTGTCCCTGAGAACAGTCCCTGCTGGGCGGGCCAGCCTCCGCCTCCCACAACCCCACCTTCCTCATTGTGCAGGCCCTGCAGCCCAGTCACTGCGCTCTCTCGGGCTGGAGCCTGGTCACATGGCACCAAGGGAGGGCTGGGCCAGGCCCTGGCCCCGCTCGGTGGGTCCCTGGCACCCAGGGCTGAGGGGTTCACACACCAGACACTTGCTGGGACACTCTGCTGCCACATGACTGGCAATGGCACTTGGAAAGCACTAAGAGAAAAGAAAAGGGAAAGATTTTAGAGGAAATAGTCCAAGAAGTCGAATTCCAAACATGTGCCCTCCCACCAGTGACCCCTCCATCCAGGCTGCCTGGCTGGCTTGCTGTGGGGGGCGGGGGGATGGTGCAGTGCCCAAAGGCGCAGCTGGGGCAGGGACGGGTCCACAGGGAAGCAGGGGTAGCCTCTCAGAGGTTTTGTGTGCTCTCTGTTCCTCAACCATTGGTTTAAAATTTTAAGCCTGTAGAAAAGCTGCAAGAGCAGTGGAGGGGGCATCTGAGGCCCCAAAATCACCAGAGTCCTTGACACTCACATCTGTGCTCTCTCCAGCTCTCCCAGATAGCCTGATGCCTGAACACCTGAGAGTGGTGGCTGAGCCCAGGGCACACTCTTGCACACACCCAAAGCAGGACCACGCCCGAGAGACTCCACGTGGGGCCGATGTGGTCCATGCCCAGATTCTTCCAGTTGTCCTCATCATGTTCTTTCTTTTTAATTTTTTAATAATTTCTCTTTCTTCTTCTCCTTTTTTTTTTCTTTAGATGGAGTCTTGCTCTGTCACCCAGGATGGAGTGCGGTGGCGCGATCTTGACTCACTGCAACCTCCACCTCCCAGGTTCAAGCCTCCTGAGTAGCTGGGATTATAGGCACCCACCACCACACCCGGCTAATGTTTGTATTTTTAGTAGAGACGGGGTTTCGCCTTTTTGGCCAGGCTGGTCTCAAACTCCTGACCTCAAGTGATCCGCCCGCCTCGGCCTCCCAAAGTGCTGGGATTACAGGCATGAGCCACCACACCTGGCCCTGGTCATGTTATTTCTAGAGCTGTTTGTTTGTTTGCTCCTGATCCGGATTCAGTCTGCCATTGAGCTCGTAGTCTCCTTGTGGGTCTCTGTTAATCGGGGAGTCCCTCAGCCTCTGTCACCTCTGTTACCTGGTCGCTTCTGGGGGGTGCAGCCCATCAGCTGCAGTTGGGCCTCCGTGTGGGACAGGATTTCTTCACGATGAGCCTTGGGGAGCCTCGGAGGAGACTCTGCAGTGCCCCAGGGTGTGGACTGCCCCTTCCTGATGACGCTGACTTGACTCACTGGGTTAGGGGGATCTGCAGGTTCCTCTGTTGGATGGGCACCTCTTCCTTTTTATAACCAAGAAATGCCCTTTTCCCACTTATTGTGAGGAGCCTGCCTTAGTTCCGCACAATGTGGGCAGACGGAGGATGCATGCTCTTCATCTTCTTCATCCCCCCGAAGGCGTCCAGGTGCCAGCACCCCAGCCCGGCCTGCTGGGGAGGGGGCTGCATCAGCCAGGGGCTGTGGTGAGAGGGTGGGCAGGACAGAGATGGGCTCCGAGCAGGACAGAGATGGGCTCCGAGCAGGGGAGCCTGGGCAGCAGGGAGAAGACTGGGGAGCTGAGGGGCTGCCAGTGCAAAGGCCCCAAGCCAGCTGCAGAGGTGGGTGTGGCCCTGGCCAGGGAGGCTGAGATGTCAATACAGGGGTCTCTCCTGGGCTTGGTGCTTCTGAAGGGGCCTTCTAGCTGTAAGCAGCAGTGAGGGCACAGGAAGGGATGGTGGCTTCAGGGTGGCCTATTCAGGACCCCAGTGAGCCATGGGAGGGCGGGAGTTTCCCCGTTCACCCAGCATGGCCACTCTGGCCCCTGCCCTAGAGGGCCAGGAAGCTCAGCCATAGGGGCTGGGGCAGCTCAATCAACGGCCCTGCCCTGGAAGGGTCCAGGCCTGCAGCCCAGCCCCCATCTCCAGCCCCAAGCACCTGCCTCCAGCCCATGGTGCAGGGCCTGGGCCCCTCTGCCGCACGCAGGCCAGACTCAGGCAGGTGGAGCTGGGTCCCCCACCACGCACGCCTCAGCGCTCTCCTCTCCTCCTGGGGTCTCCTGCCCTGAAGAGAGGGTTGGGAGTGTGGGTGGATTTAGGGGCGCCCAGGAGGCAGCACCTGATGGGCAGGGGGTGCTCTCGGGGAAGATGGAGAGAGCAGAGCCACCCCCGGGGCAGGAGGGGTCTGCGGGATGGGAGGGGCCTCTGTGATGAGGACTGACTGCAGGGACAGGGAAGGGGGTAGGGCAAGTGCCTTTCATTCTCAACTTTTTGGAGGTATGTGGTCTCCGTCCTCCCTCACCTTCGGGATGTAATCCCTGCGTTTCAGACCCCAGGGTCAGTTGTACACACCTGCAGGCGTCATTCTCTCTGTCACAGACCTGCTTGGGTGGGCACCCATGTGAGTTCTCTGTCCCTGGTCCTGCCCCTTCCAGGGGTGTGGCTCTATCCCAGCTCGGTCCTGCCTGGGTCTCTTTCCCTCTCTGAGCACCTCAGCAGCCCACTAGGTCGGGCACTGGTGCCCTGGGGGCATTGCTCTGCGCCTATGCGCCCCCACAGGGAGCTGAACCACAGCTGCTGCCAATGGGATGTGTCCACCCGGCAGGCGTGGGCCCCTTCTCGGCAGTTCACCCGGCCACACCGCTCCCGGGCAGGCGTGGGCCCTTTCTCGGCAGTCCACCCGGCCACACCGCTCCCGGGCAGGCGTGGGCCCCTTCTCGGCAGTCCACCTGGCCACACCGCTCCCGGGCAGGTGTGGGCCCCTTCTCGGCAGTCCACCCAGCCATACGGCTCCCAGGCAGGCATGGGCCTCGGCAGCTTCAGGAAGAGCCCCACTGCTGCCCAGGAGGAGCCTGTAGCTGATGCTGGGTGCTCACCATTCCTGCTCATGCACATAAGAGAGCAGGGGCAAAATCTAAAAATCCACACAGCATGAGACAAACCAGGGGCTGGCCGTCAACACCAGTGTGCAGGCCACTACGCGGCAAGGTGCTGAGAACCTCGCGGGGTCTGCGTCCGGAGGCAGGTGGGTGGTGGCTCTGGGTGGGCTACAGGCTGTGAGGGGATCTGGGGTGTGGAGGGGTTGCTCTAGACTCACTGTTCTGAGGGAACACACCTGTAATCCCAGCACTTTTGGAGGCCGAGGCAGGCAGATCACTTGAGGTCAGGAGTTCAAGACCAGCCTGGCCAACATGGCAAAACCCCGTCTCTACTAAAAATACAAAAAAATTAGCTGGGCGTGGTGGTCCACGCCTGTAATCCCAGCTACTTGGGAGGCTGAGGTGGGCAAATTGCTTGAACCCGGGGAGGGGCAGAGGTTGTAGTGAGGTGAGATTGAGCCACTGCACTCCAGCCTGGGTGGCAGAGTGAGACTCCATCTCAAAAAAATAAATAAATAAAATAAATAAAACAATGCCCATGTATTGAGCATGTGGCATGTCAGGTGCTGTGTGACACATCTGCTGCGGTAACATTTAATGTAAAGCAATAACAGAAATATGCTGCATTGTATGAAACACATAGTGTAATATAAATGCATTATAGATTAGAAAATTATATAGAATAATAAACATCTATAGCCTGACATTCATATGTTAAAAAGATCAGAATAATAAAAATAATTGGTATTTTTTTCAGGAAAAATAATATAAAATAATCACACAAACTAATATAAAAGCAGTTAATACTTTGACTCATTTAATCCTTAACTCCCCAGTTCTTCTGAACTGGGGGGCCAGCAAGGACCCTCTGTGGTGACTCTCTGTCTGAGTGCACCAAGACTGAGCTCGGGGCCCAGCCAGGCAGGATCTGAGCAGTGTGGCCCAGAGCGGTGGTGGGCGGGCCAGAGGGGGTACTCACGGCCACTAGGATCCAAAAGAACGTCACTGAGAGGTGTGGGCCTGAAACTGAGTCATCCACGTTCAGGGCAATGATACCCCCGAGGACGGCAGAGATGCCTGCGATTACCTCGACGACCTGGAGGGGACAGGACAGCATCGGCTCATGAGGAAGTGGAGACACCCCCAGATTCCCAGAATGCACTGTGCAGACATGGACCCCCAGAAGCAGGGTCCGGTGGGCTGGCCCCAGATCTAACCGTGGAGGAGCCCACCTGGATGGACCCCCAGCCTCACCTGGCCCAGACCCCCTCTGCCCTCAGCTGCGGCTTTTCACGTCCCTCCTGGAGTAAAATAGCCAAAGAGGTGTTTCCCCCACTGCTGCTTTTATCCACAGAAACTGAGGGTATTGACCTGACAGTGGTGAGGGCAGAAAACCAAGACCCTCAGACCCCCTTCCCTGTCCTCACAGTGTGGCAGGCGGCGGTGCTCAGACCCTGGACCCCATCGAAGGGACTCGGGAAAACAGTCCTGGGGCAGAAGTAGCTTCCCACAGGACACGCCCACCCGTGCCATGTGGGTTTGCCATTGCCACGGCAACACTGGATGTCACCACCCCTTTCCGTGGCAACGATCCAACCACCTGGACGTTAGCACCCCTTTTCTAGAAATTTCTGCATAATCTGTCCCTTAATTAGCATATACTTAAAAGTGGGTATAAATAGGAGGCAGAGCTGTCTCTGAGCTGCTGCTCGAGGCACCTGCCGGTTGGAGAGCCCTGCTCTACTGCCACTGCAAACAAAGCTGCTGTCTGTCACCTCCAGCTCGCCCTTGAATTCTTTCCTGGACAAAGCCAAGAACCCTGCTGGCCTAAGTCCTGGTTGTGGACTCATCTGCCCGGCACCATCAGGGCCGCAACCAGCACCGCCAGACTCAGGGAGGGCTGGGGAAGAAACACACGCCCGAAAACCTGCTCCCGTGAGGGATCTCTGTAAGGCGCAAACACAGAGCTGTGGCCAGCAGGAAAGCCAGGCATAAGGAGCGGGCCAGCAAGGGCTTGGGGACCAGAGGGGACCTGGGCAGCCAGGCCTCGCGTCCAGAAGGCACAAAACTCCAGATGCACAAATAAAGCTGAATTCCCAGCCAGGCACGGCGGCTCACGCCTGTAATCCTAGCACTTTGGGAGGCCGAGGCAGACGGATCGCGAGGTCAGGAGTTTGAGTACAGCCTGGCCAACATGGTAAACCCTGTCTCTACTAAAAATAACAAAAATTAGCTGGGCGTGGTGGCGGGCACCTGTAATCCCAGCTACTCGGGAGGCTGAGGCGGGAGAATCACTTCAACTCAGGAGGCAGAGGTTGCAGTGAATCAAGATCACACCACTGCACTCTAGCCTGGGCAACAGAGCAGGACTCCATCTCAAAAAAAAAGAAAAAAAAAAGAAGCAGAACGGAAATGGAACCTAAGAGAGGACTGAAATGCTAAATAAGGGGAAGCAAAGGCACTGGGAAACACACACAGACACAGTCAAGCACACAGGAGGCTGTCCCATTGTTGGAGTAAAAAGGCAAAATGTCACCAAATGTCACAAGCTAGAAAACAAGGCCAAGGCGGAGGGAAGGGGGACAGACCCCGCGTGGTCTGTTTATCAAGGAGCGTATTAGAATATGAAGGGCAACCTGAATGCTGAAAAATTTCCCATCCAAAATTAGAGGGAAAAGGAAGGACGGAGCCTCCGCCAATTCAAAAGAAGGCAGGGAAGGAGGGAAAAAGGCAAAATCAGGGAAAATGGAAAACTCAAAAGATGGTAAAAATAAGTAGAAATTTATCAGTAATAACTCTCAGAGGAAATGGGCTACATTCAAAAAGCTAGGGAGAGAGAATGACAAGATAAAGAACAAAATACAGTTACGTGCTGCTTGTAACAATTATACCAAAGTACAAGGCAAGAAAAGTTGAGAGTAAGAAGGAGAAAGAGGCCAGGTGCGGTGGCTCACACCTGTAATCCCAGCACTTTGGAAGGCCTGGGTGGGTGGATCACTTGAGGTCAGGAGTTCGAGACCAGCCTGGCCAACATGCCGAAACCCTGCCTCTACTAAAAATAAAATAATTAGCCGGGCGTGGTGGCATGTGCCTGTAGTCCCAGCTCCTCAGGAGGCTGAGGCAGGAGAATTGCTTGAACCTGGGAGGCAGAGGCGGCAGTGAGCTGAGATCGCACCACTGCACCCCAGCCTGGCTGATGGAGTGAGACTCCGTCTCAAAAAAAAAAAAAATTCCTCGGGGACAACAGTGTCAACTCACCTACGGCAGTAGCAAACTCCCCGTAAAAATTACAGGACACCAACAGCACCTTTCGCGATAAGGAAGGTTATTACCAACGATACCAATAACAGACTAGAGTCTCCACAGATGAGGCGCATGCTGCCATGCAGTGTAGACAGCCAACTCTTCGCCAACTCGGAATCGAAACGTGACGTTTAATACAGCCTCAGTCACCCCCGACAGAGTATGAGAGAAAAGAGAAAGAAGGGAAGTTTTCTTACTGAATAAGATTTCAGGACCCGAGCAGGAAATGGCACTTCGTCCAGAATGTTGGCGCTGTCAGACATGGAGCCCTACGAAGAAACAGAACTGTCACCCCGGGTGCACAGGCACAGGGACTCAGCACTGCTGCTGGTATCCGGCCGCCGTGGGCAGTGGGTCAGGTCAGCCTGCCGTGTAGATGCGAGACCACCTTGGAGGCGCCCGTGGGTCTTCGGGCTTGAGGAAATGTTCACACACATTGTCCTTGCATATGAAAACGTGTTTACAGGTATTTTTAGCAGATGTGGTGTCTCCTGGTGATCCCCTGGGGACGAGCACTGGACTGAGTCAGGCTTAGGGGGAGGGGGAGGGTATAGCATCTGTCTTCACCTCCCTATAGCCAGTGGCCGCCAACCCCTCACCCAGCTCCAGAGCCCCTCCTGGCCGGGGTTTCTGAGACCCAGGAGAGAGGGGTCTCATGGGAATGCCCTGGAGCAGCCCAGATCTGCCCTCCGAGGGTGACGCTGAGACCCACCTCGCTCACCCTGGGGTGATGCCTCTGCACCCCCTGCCCTGCGGGGTCAGAAGCTGCACCCACCTTCTTTTTCTTGCAGTCCTCCTCGCTGGACCGTGCAGCGATGATCACTGTGGCCGCCATGAGCAGCTCCAGCAGGAGCAGCAGGATGAGGTTGAAGTTGATCTGCCGAGGGGCACACACGCTTCAGCACCGGGCCCGCCTTTCTCACGCCACCGCGCTTCAGCGTCCACTGGACCACCTCACGGGCAGGCTGCGCAGGACTCTCAGCCACGGTCCCCACTTTTCCCATCCAGGGCCAGCTGTGAGGCACTGTGGGCTGCACACTCTCCTGCCTCACATGGGCCTTTGGGGTCTTTTAGTTTTTAAAACCATTCTTAGTGCAAAGGCTGTACAAACACAGGCCAGGGCTAGATTTGGCCTTGGGCTCTGGTCTACCGACCCCATTCTGAACACTCCTTGTTCCCACAAAAGCCTTCACGGAATGTTTAGAGTAGCTTCATGCATGATTTTCAAGCACTGAGAACATAAGGTTTTTTGGAGGGTAATGAAACGACTGTAGGCCCTGACCGTATTGGCAGTGACATGAATTTATATGTGTGTTAATATTCATAGAAGCATACATTTTAAAAAGTCAGTGTAGCTGTCTGACAATTTTTTTTTTTTTTTTGAGATGGAGGTTCGCTCTTGTTGCCCAGGTTGGAGAGCAAATGGCGCAATCTCGGCTCACCGCAACCTCTGCCTCCTGGGTTCAAATGATTGTCCTGCCTCAGCCTCCCGAGTAAGCTGGGGTTACAGGCACCCACCGGCACGCCCGGCTAATTTTGTATTTTTAGTAGAGAGGGGTTTCTCCATGTTGGTCAGGCTGGTCTCGAACTCCTGACCTCAGGTGTTCTGCCCACCTCGGCCTCCCAAAGTGCTGAGATTACAGGCGTGAGCCACCACGCCCGGCCTGACAATTTTTAAAATACATTTAAAAAAGAAAGAGTGCAGAAACACATTCAACTAAAGACAGAGCCTCGAAATATATGATGTCATAACAGAGCCACAGGAAGATGTAGATATATCAGCAGAGGTGGGGAAGGACTTGAAACACTTTTCTTAGAAACTGACAGATCAGGCAGAGGGAGGCGGCTCATGCCTGTGATCCCAGCACTTTGGGGGACCGAGGCGGTTGGATCACCTGAGGTCAGGAGTTCCAGACCAGCCTGACCAACATGGTGAAACCCCTTCTCTACTAAAAATACAAAAATCAGCCGGGTACGGTGGCGCACGCCTGTAATCCCAGCTACTCGGGAGGCTGAGACAGGAGAATTGCTTGAACCCGAGAGGCAGAGGTTGCAGTGAGCCGAGATGGAGCCACTGCACTCCAGTCTGGGCGACAGAGCGAGACTGTCTCAAAAAAAAAAAAAAAAAAAGTGACAGATCAAAAAGACAAAAGCATAAGGAGAACTCTAAAATTCAGAAAAGTGTGACATTAACCTTGTCTTTTATTTTCTGTATTTCTGGTGCTTTGACCTCTGGCTCCTTCCTGATCCTGAAGAGACAGCTCCTCCCAGGGCCAGCCGATAGCTACAGTGAGTAACTTGCCTCTGAGCAGTTCAGATACAAGCCACTGACCCAGGGACCACACCCCATCTGCTCTCCGTCTTAATAAAGAAGCGTCATAGGCCGGGCGCAGTGGCTCATACCTGTAATCCCAGCACTATGGGAGGCCGAGGTGGATGGATCACGTGAGGTCAGGAGTACAAGGCCAGCCTGGCCAACATGGTGAAACCTTGTCTGTATTAAAAATACAAAAATTAGCCGAGTGTGCTGGCACACGCCTGTAATCCCAGCTACTCCGGAGGCTGAGGCAGGAGAATTGCTTGAACCCAGGAGGCGGAGGTTGCAGTGAGCCGAGATGGCGCCACTACACTCCAGCTTGGGCGAGAGAGCGAGATTCCTCCTCAAAAACAAAACAAAACAAAATAAAAAGGCAGTGTGGGTGTTCCCACTGGGTGCTCCTGTGTCTGCTCATTTTTCCTGCCCAACGAGAGTGGCCAGGACATACTCAAGGCTCCTCCAGCTTTCCCCAATCATCAAGTGCATTCCACATGTCACACACACAAAGCAGGAGGCCCTCCTTGCAGTATCTCGGATGAGGTCCTGGTTTCCTTTGGGATTTTTGTCTTTTTTTTTTTTTTTGAGACAGAGTCTTGCTCTGTCTTCCAGGCTGGAGTGCAGTGGCGCCATCTCGGCTCCCACAACCTCTGCCACCCACAATTTCACATTTTTGTTTGGAGGTGCATTGAACAACTGTCTTACACAGATTGGATGAAACATGGTATTATGTCACTGTTAATTTTTAAGGACCGTGGCAAAAGACATTGTTTACCAATAAATCTGTCCCGCAGAATCACGAGACTTCAATAAAGACAATTATTTTCTTTGGATGCATAAATCTCTCAACGTTCGTCACACTCACGAGCTGTGAATAACATTTACCACCTATTTCCAGCTCAACAAACATTTGCTGACACCATTCGTGGGAGTGGGGCTGTGGCTGTCAGGCGTCTGCACGAAGCTCGTGTGAACTCACGTTTATTGCTGATGGGTTCAGGACTAGTTTGCATCCAAACCAAATTAAACACGTAGTGGTCACAGCAAACGTGGAAACAAACAATATCTGAAAGTTGGGAATCTGAAAAACAAGGCAGGAGGGGTTTTCCTTCTTTGAATAATAAAACAAAAAAGGTAACAGATAAACCACATTTCAGGCCATTAACTAAAAATTATCCTGATTAGGACATAATGGTGGGGAGTCCTGCGTGCTCAGCCCGCTCTCCCCTCTGTGCGGCAAAGGCTGGGCTGGGCAGGAGCTTTACTGTCTGGGGGGCAACCTCGGGGGCCCCTCTCGGTGCCACAACGTCTGTTTGTGGGCACACACACAAGCACACATGGGCACACTGTCTGTCGGCCCCTCCGGCTTTCTCCCTGGCAGAGGCTGCGTGCAAGCTGGACTCACCACATTGGCGTTCCTCCTGGAGACGGTGAAGCTCACAATTGCCGAGGGGATGCACTGGAATGAAACCGGAATCCCATGAGCCCGCCGCTCACCTGAGCAACTGAGACTCTGAGATACTCTAACATTTGCACTTCCAGAAGGATCTGAATCATATTCACAAAACAGTGTTGCCAGTCCATGCAACACAGTGGGTTGGCTTGACTAGAAGGCCCCCAGGTACTTCTCAGTTTTAATTTTTTCTTGAGATGGGGTCTCACTCTGTTGCCCAAGCTGATCTTAACTTCGGGCTCAAATGATCTGTTCACCTCAGCTTCCCAAAGCCCTGCTATTACAGGCATGAGCCGCTGCACCCAACCCCCAGGTACTTCAAAATAATTTATTCTGAAAAAAGTTTTTATTTTTCTGATGTGCTAAAAAGATATTTGTTAATGAAGGCTCTTCCAGCTGGATAAGCTTTGAAGTCTAGAATGTAACTCACACAGGCACAAGACC
Organism: Gorilla gorilla gorilla; assembly: GCF_029281585.2. NCBI lineage: Eukaryota > Metazoa > Chordata > Mammalia > Primates > Hominidae > Gorilla > Gorilla gorilla. The sequence goes on from NC_086018.1 coordinate 48,130,100, forward strand.
TGGTCTTTGCTGAAAATTACCCAAAAAGGAAAAAGCATCAGCCGGGTGCGGTGGCTCACACCTCTAGTCTCAACTACTCCAGAGGCTGAGCTGGGAGGATCTCTTGAGTCCAGGAGTTCGAGGCTGCAGTGAGCTGTGATTACTCGGTGATAGAGTGAGACCTTGTCTCAAAAAAAAAAAGAAAGAGGAGGTTGGGTGCAGTGGCTCACACCTGTAATCCCAGTACTTTGGGAGGCTGAGGCGGGTGGATCAGAGTCAGGAGTTTGAGACCAGCCTGGCCAACATAGTGAAACCCCATCTCTACTAAAAATACCAAAAAAATTAGCTGGGCGTGGTGGCGGGCGCCTGTAGTCCCAGCTACTCAGGAGGCTGAGGCAGGAGAATTGCTTGAACCCAGGAGGTGGAGGTTGCAGTGAGCAGAGACGGCGCCATTGTACTCCAGCCTGTGTGACAGAGCAAGACTCCGTCAAAGAAAGAAAGAAAGAAAAAAAGAAAGAAAGAGGAAGGAAGGAGCAAAGGAAGGAGCAAGACTGCGTCTGAGGGAGGCAGAAAGGAGTCCCACAGCCTTCTTGTCCTCAGCCTTCTTGTCCCCACAGGGCCACACCAAGGCTAGGAGTCCAGGGCCAGGGAGGGAGGTTGGGACGTCAGGGGCAGGGAGGTGGATGGAGTCGGGCCAGCCCAGGCCTGTGGCCCTTGCCGTGCAGGGCCTTGCTCCTGCAGCCATGGAACCCCGGGCCCTGAGTCGGGGGTGCAGGCAGGGGTGTCTGAGGGGCTGAGCACAGCAGTGCTGGGTGAGGAGGCAGAAGAAGCCCCGTCGGGGCCTGAGCGAGGGGCAGAGCTAGGGCCAGGACAGCCAGGCTCAGCTCAGCACCCACTCAGGTGCCACGAGGGCCCAGGGTAGAGAAGAAAGGCCGGGGGCAGGGCCGAGTGGGGCCAAGGCTGGGCGGGGGTGGGTACTTGCCCATATCCGGCAGCCACTGAGGCTGAAGGGGCACAGCTCACAGCTCCACTGGGACAAGGGCGGCTCCCATGGTGAGGACAAAGGCCACGGAGAAGCTTCCAGATAGGGCAGCAGAGTGGGACGGGTCACCTGCCCCAAAGGGCTTTGTTCTAAGGGAGCAGAGACCCAGGACAGCACGGGGCGGGGCATCCACTTTGTTTTTAAGACATTTCGGGGGCGCTGCTGGGGACAGTCACCAACAGTGTCCCTAGAGAAAGGGCAGGGGCCAGAGACCCAGCAGGCATGTGGAAGCGAGAGGAGGGGAGAGCTCGGGACCAGCGGAAGCAGGAGGGGCGTGGGGTCCGCGGCTTGCGGGCCAGAGGGGCATGGGGCGCGCGGCTTGCGGGCCAGAGGGGCATGGGTCCGCGGCTTGTGGGCCAGAGCCCAGGGGTCAGCCAGCATGGTGCTCTAGCTGCCGGGACGCTGGGGAGGCAGTGGCCGGGGTTCACAGAGGACCAGGGGTCAGCGGTTTTCTGTCCTCCCTTGCTCTGAGGATCAGTGGGTGCCTCCACCGGCCTTGGCACTGTGTAAGGTTCTAAAAACACAGCATGAAGCTTTGGGAGGATGTGGGGCACAGGTCCCAGTCCCCTGAGGGCAGATGCTGCCAGCTCTGGCAGGACGCAGCCGCAGGCTCAGAATCAACACGCAATTCGCTGCACAGGCGTCTGCAGAGCAAGGTTCAGGCCTGCTTCATCAGTAATTCTCAAAGGTGATGAACTCTACGTGAAACTAAAGTCATATGAAGAGTTTTTCGTTTTTTTCTTGTTGTTGTTGTTGTTGTTTTGAGACAAAGTTTCACTCTCGTTGCCCAGGCTGGAGTGCAGTGGCACGATCTGGGCTCACTGCAACCTCCGCCTCCCAGGTTCAAGCGATTCTCCCGCCTCAGCCTCCCGAGTAGCTGGGATTACAGGCGCCCGCCACCACACCCAGCTAATTTTTGTATTTTTAGTAGAGACGGGGTTTTGCCACATTGGTCAGGCTGGTCTTGAACTCCTGACCTCAGGTGATCCACCCACCTCCACCCCTCAAAGTGCTGGGATGACAGCCATGAGCCACTGTGCCCGGCCCATATGAAGAGGTTTGAATGAGGTACAGGTGACAGAAACCTGCACATCTCAGAACAAAGAAACCAGAGCACGTGCCGGCGAGCTTGGGCACTGGCAGAGGCGTGGAGGAAGCTGCTTACAGAGCCTGCAGCACAGCGCAAGTAATCCATCTCAGCCGGGAACACGTTCCCCAGGTACAGCGAAAACCCCGAGGTCACCAGGAGGCAGCTCTGCAAGACAGCGACAGAATCCCAGGTTACAACGCGCCCCGTCCCCAGGCTGGACCCTGACTCTTCAACTTCTGCTTCACTGTCTGTGTGTTGGTGACTCACCCACGCCCCCCAGCATCAACCACACATGCACCTGGGACCCGCCCATCCTGGACTCCTCCTGTAGGACAGACACAGCCCCGCCGCAGTCCAGGACATGGACCAGCCTCCCCCAGCCATGTCGGAGCATGGACCCCCCACGCTGTTATCTGGAGGAGAGAAGGAAGGGGATCTGCCAATATTTAGAGCAAGGAATGGCACCTCTCCCCACAAAATACTCCTGTCCCAACATGTTGTGTGTGCAGTCTTCCGGATCCCACACCCAGGTCCAGACTCGAGACTGGAAAACAACTGCCCATCCCCCTCCATCTGCAGAACCTAATTTCCAGATCTGGAAGAAGATCCCTCCAGGCTGGGGCTCCAGGCCCAGGGGCTCCTGAGCAGGGAAGACCCTAGCAGGAGGCAGGGAGGGTGCTCTCTCTCACGCACAGCACCGCAGGGGTGAGGTGGGGAGGGGGCTCTCCCTCATGCACAGCACCCCCGGGGTGAGTCTGAGGGGAGTCAGTATCAAAGGTCACTGGGACCCAGGGTCCTGGCAGAGGAAGCGAGGTCTGGGGCAGAGGGGATCTGGCCTGGGCAAGGGAGGGGCTGCGACCAAGTCCAGGGCACCAGGCGGAGGAGGGCAGAGCCCGGAGATGGCCACCACCACCTGGGAGCCGCCTCTGTCCCCAGCTCTGAGGCGGACGCCTGTCTTGGTGGGGCATGCTCAGGCCACGGGAGGTGGGCAGGACCACTGTGGGTGCTGCAGGGGCTGCCGGCAGAGGCCAGGGCACAGGGAGGGGAGAAATCACGGCCTGGATCTCATTCTCAGCCCAAGCTACACGGAACCTGGGGTCCCTGCATAGAGGCCTGTCCTGCAGCATGGCTCTGAGCAGCTGCACACACTCAGGCCCAAGCGGCTCCTCCAATCATCTCTGTGCCCACGACTGTGCAGGGAATGGCCAGGACCCCAGGGAAGTCCCTCGGACATCTGGCGCTGCCCGTCCACCCCAGGCCTGTTCCTTTGTTCACCAGCTCCCTCCCAGCCGGCCCCTGAGGCCCTCCCTAGGAGGAGGAGGTACCTGAGGTTCTCTCCGTGAGGGCCAACCTGAAGGCCTGAGACGCCTCCTCCCACCTTTGCAGGTGACCCCTCGGAGGACCCTGGGCCCCCAGAGCCGAGGGTCATGGAGACTCCCGGGGCCCATTCATGGCCCTGGGACTGTCCCTACCCTGGTGGGACTAAGCCACAGCCTGGAGCAGCTCAAGGCTGGCACAACAGACACCCATAAATTAATAAAAATAATTGTGAAAACACAAGCAAAACAAGCTCGTCAGCATCCAAGAGTTCTGCAGCAGCAGGGTTAGTCTGAGAGTTGCTCTCTCTGTCCCACCTGGGGCTCCAGGGCGCTGCAGTCCGTCACCAGAGGGACCAGATGCTCGTGGCCCTCCAAGGGCTTAGTGTAGAGCTACTCACCCCCATCAGCACAGAGAAGACCCACGTCTTGTGGCTGAAGCAGGGGGGCAGTCTCTTCGACAGCTGCAGGTCGCTCGGCTTCGCGTCCGGGGCGTAGCTGGCGGGGTCTTGCCGGCCCCGCTCCAGCGTGGGCATCCGGTCATAGGCCAGCTCCTCTCTGAATGGCTCCTGGGTCATGGCACTTGGGGACACCACAGCTGTGCTCAATGTACAGCCACGTGTCACCAGTTCTTTATCTGGAATAAAATTATCATTGGCTTTGACCACTCTGAAGAAACTTCAATAAGTTGTTTCCAAGAAATATTTTTTAACAAAAGAAATATTGTTCATACTGAAGTGCTCTAAATTTGAAGAAGAAAATGAGCACTTGAATCTAAAAGTGAAAAAGAAATAACTTTCCTAGAAAAACGGACCTGAATAGTCTGGGTTCAGGGTGAGATTCTACACTTTAAATGCCTCATTGATCCATCTGGGCCCTCCAGCTGCAACACCTGACAACATCCATTGGCAACTTCGTCCATGAACACATCACGCCGGGGACTCAAGCACATTAAACTGCTCCAATTGGTAGCTAAACGAGAGATTGCAAAACATGCCTCTACTTAACGGCTTAATGTCTGAGCACTTACCTCCCCCGCTGCTCTGCCGTTGGGAGCACTGGTCTCTGGGTGAGGGACTTCCAGCAAGAAGTATTCACAAATGAAACAAAAGCTCAGCAAACTTGAGCTGAAGGCAGGGGAAGGAGAGCTGCTTCCTGAATATCAATGAGGGGAGGAATCGGGTGGATCCTAGAAATGTTTCGTGTTGGTTGTGTAAACCACTGCCTCAGAGCTGTCAGAACCCAACTAGGAAAGGAAGGGGGCCTGCCTGTGCCACTCGCCACAGAGCTCGGGTATCTCAGAAGAAAGAAGCGTCCCTAAGAATAGAATCCCACCAAGTACACATTCTGAGCAGGCCCTGTTTCTGAAACGTAACCGTTTACTCGAAGGTCTTCTACATCTTTCCAAGCAGGCTTTTTCCATCCCCCACAGTCACACGGTGGGAATCTCCTTCACACGGTCACATAAGCATTCACGCACTCGGCTTAGCTGTGTGGCCCTTGGGTGGCTCCGGATTCGGCCCTGTGGTTTGCGTGGGCAGCCCGGATGGCTGGTGGGCCCGGTCCTGCTGCCCCCTTTATCTCTGCTCACCAAGCAGAGAAAAACCACAGCAATGTGTGTCGCCCAGAGACACTGGCACCCTGACAGCTACAGCGACGGGTTCTTTGTGCACATTGTAAAAAGGCTCAAACTAAAGTTTCTGAAAAACCAGCTCCTTAAACCATGAACCCACATTAAAACTTGAGCAAAGTCATCAGGTTCCAGACCATGGGATGTTCTATTGTCTTCGTCTCCATCAAGCAAGAAGCTTTTAGTAAGCTTTTATTAGCTTTTAGTAAGTTTTTATTAGCTTTCAGTAAGATTACACATACAAGCATCCCTGCCCCAGTGAAAATGCCCACTAAATCACCTCGATCAAAATGCGTAAGTGTCAAGTACGCATAAATGCAGCTCAAAACACTTTGCTCAACCACACCCCCACAGGAAACAGCAGTGATAAATTTTTAGCAATAAACGAAAGTTTAAGCTATACTAGTATTTTAGGGTTGGTTAATTTTGTGCCAGCCACCACAGCCAATCTTCTGTTGTCTTCATTTCAATCAAGCAAGGATGAGAAATAATTTTCAAAAACTATAATCTATGAAGTCAAGAACTCATTTTAGTGGATTGAGAAACCTCCCAAACTTCACTATCTTTTAAAGCGATAAACGGGATTAGTGGGAATGGGTCCAACTGGATCGAATCCTCCTGTGTTTCTTTTTGTTTGGAAAAAAATGTTAATCGGATTTCAACATTTTTTTCTTTCAAAAGTTGTTCTCCACTTAGAAATACAAACAAGCTGCCCTGAACCAGAGGTTGCAGAGCAAATCCCTCAGCTTCCCAGATCATAAGTCATCACTTGAGAAATGCTCCCAAGTTTCTGTTGGCAACACTAGTTTCTAGAACAGGCCCTGTTCTTTCATACAATCTTCCAACAAATTCTTGCTCCTAAAATGCCCTTCGTCCCTCTGCCTGCTGACGTCCCATCATCATTCAACATTCAACAAACATTTATGGGGTGGACAAAGAAGTGACGTCCTTCCTATAGGCTGTTTACATTCATTGGGGGCACAGGAGTGCACAGGATAAACAAATTAGTGTGTTACACAGTGATATGGTTTGGCTGTGTCCCCACTCAAATCTCATCTTGAATTGTAATTCCCATAACTCCTACGTGGGCCCGGTGGGAGGTAATTGAATCATGGGGGTGGTTACCCCCACACTGCTGTTCTCCTGACAATGAGTGAGTTCTCATGAGATCTGATGGTCTTTTATAAGGGGCTTTCCCCGCTTTTGCTCAAGACTTCTCCTTCCTGCCGCCTTGTGAAGAAGGACATGTTTGCTTCCCCTTCCACCATGATTGTAAGTTTCCTGAGGCCTCCTCAGCCCTGTGGAACTGTGAGTCAATTAAACCTCTTTCCTTCATAAGGACTTGACTCTAAAATTACCCAGTCTTGGGTATGTCCTTATAGCAGCGTGAGAACAGACTAATGCATCCAGTGACACACATGATTTCCTCTATGAGGGAAAAGAAGTCAGGGGAGAGAAATGAGGGGCTGCTGTTTGCAGGGGCCAGGGCAGGCCTCAGTGAGAAGGAGGCAGGGAGGGGAGGCTGGCAGAGTTGAAGCAAAGGCCACAGGTGGGGGAGGGCAGGCGAGGACCACGTAAGGGGGATACAGGTAGGACAGCCAGGTGCCAGCACCTGTGGGTATGGAGACGACTCTGCTTCAACTCTGAGACAGACCTGCTGGAGGGGTCTGGGCAGAGCAGCATCCGGTCACTCAGTGGGTGGAGAGCAGGCTGGGGGGTGGGAGGAGCAGGTGCTGCCTGGCACTGAGGTGGCAGTGGGCAAGTGGTGAGGAGGGACTGGGCTCTGAACAGGGTTTGAAGAGCGGACGCAATCTGCTGTCAGGGCGATGTTGCTGAGTTCTGTCTGAGCAGTGAGGACAGAGATGAGAAGACCAGGATGGAGCAGGTGTGGAGCGAGGATCTGGAGTTCCATTCTGGACATGATGAGGCTGAGATGTCTGTGGGCATCTGCCGGGTCTACTGAGTCCAGAATCCCAGGGAGTGGCCCGAGCTGGGGAGCTGAGGGGCAGCCCTGCAGGCACAGCACCCGCTGCAAGCCGCCCTGGCAGGGAGCCCATGAGCCACCAGCCCTCATGCAGCTCGCTCTTGTTTCCAAGCTAATCTCCCACCAACCACTAGGTCCCTGGGACCCTGCTGGCTCCTGTGTGTGTTCCAGCACCCAGCCCAAGACACAGGCTTAGCGGGGATTTGAAATGCTAGGGAGTGCGCCACTCTCTCCCCTCCCACAGGAAGAACTATCGGTACACTCTGCATCCATGGACAGGCAAGGTCCAGGCTGTCATCAGACTGACAGATCTGACCTAGGAAAATAAAGCTATGTCAATCAAAAATAAGTCAGGGCTGGGCGCGGTGGCTCACGCCTGTAATCCCAGCACTTGGGAGGCCAAGGCGAGTGGATCACCTGTGGTCGGAAGTTCGAGACCAGCCTGACCAACATGGTAAAACCCTGTCGCTACTAAAAATACAAAAAAAAAAAAAAAAAAAAATTAGCTGCGCACGGTGGTGGGTGCCTGTAATCCCAGCTAGTCGGGAGACTGAGGCAGGAGAATTGCTTGAACCCAGAAGGTGGAGGTTGCAGTAAGCCGAGATCGCGCCACTGCATTCCACCTAGGCAACAGAGCAAGACACAGTCTCAAAATAAATAAATAAATAAATAAATAAATAAATAAATAAATAAATCGGACCCTCCCCCCAACCAGCAATAGCAGAATACACATTGTTTACAACGCCCCGTGGGGCATTTATGAAAGGAGACCCCATGAAAGGGGAAAGCCTCAATCAATATTAGACACTGAAGTCATCCAGGTGTTCCTCTCTGACCATGAACAAACTATTAGAAATCAATAACAGTAAATTGCCTAGAAAATCCTCCAATATTTAGCAATTAAACAACATATCTCTAAAAAATATTCCATGGGTCAAAGAAAAAATCACAAGGGAAATTAGAAACTGAATGAAAATAAAAATACAAGTCAAATTTTGTAGGATGCAGCTAATCAGAGCTTAAAGAGAAACCTGTAGTCCTTTTAAATGCTTATATTTAAAGTAGAAGAAAGTTGCAAAAGTAATCATCTAATTGTCTACCTTAAGAATCTAAAAAAAAAAGCACAAATTAAACCAAAAAGGTGGGAGTTAAGAAATAATAAAGAACAGAGACTGGGCATGGTGACTCATGCCTGGAATCCCAGCACTTTGGGAGGCCGAGGCGGGCAGATCACCTGAGATCAGGAGTTTGAGACCAGCCTGGTCAACATGCCAAAATCCTGTCTCTACTAAAAATACAAAAAAAAAAAAAAAAAAAAAAAAAAAAGCCAGCGTGGTGGTGCACGCCTGTAATCCCAGCTGCTCTGGAGGCTGAGGCAGGAGAATCACTTGAACCCGGGAGGTGGAGGCTACAGTGAGCTAAGATCATGCCACTGCATTCCAGCCTGGGCGACGGAGCAGGACTCCATCTCAAAAAAAAAAAAGAAATAATAAAAAAAAGAAACCACTGGAATAGTAAAGATATATATATATATATAGTTTTTGTTTTTGTTTTGAGGCAGAGTCTTGCTCTGTCTCCCAGGCTGGAGTGTAGTGGTGTGATCTCAGCTCACTGCGACCTCCACCTCCTGGGTTCAAGTGATTCTTCTGCTTCAGCCTCCCAAGTAGTTGGGATTACAGGCATGCGCCACCATGCCTGGCTAATTTTTTTTGTATTTTTTTGTAGAGACAGGATTTTGGCAGGTTGACCAGGCTGGTCTCGAACTCCTGACCTCAAGTGATCTGCTCACCTTGGCCTCGCAAAGTGTAACGCTATTTTTAAAATAGAGAAAAATCAATGAAATCAAGGGATGATTTTTTTAAAAACTCAATAAAATTGATAAATATAGACTGATCAAGGAAAATGAGAGGGATGAGATAAATTACCTATGTCAAGAATGAAAGATGGCTCATCATTATGGACCATACAGACGTTAAAAGGATAATAAGGAAATATGCTGAACAACTTCATGCCAATAATCTGACATCTAATAATTGGATGAAATGGACAAATTCCTTAAAAGAATTACCAAAGTTTATTCAATATTACCTTGATAACTTGAATAGCCCTCTAGCTGATGCAGAAGTGAATTTCTCATTAAAAACCTTCCCACAAAGAAAACTCGAAGCCCAAATGGGTTCCCCAGCGAATACTACCACAATTTTTAGGGAATAAGTTACACCATCCTACTCCCAGGTCACTGCAGGCCCAGCTTAAACCGACCCCAAACCAGACAGACACAGAAAACGGGAGGTCAGCCACAGAGCAATCTGCTTCACCAGCACCGTCCCCAACCTTGGACAAAGCGTTACCAAGCTGAGCCGGGCAATACACCAAAAGGATAACGAATCGTGACCAAGTGAGTTTTCCAAGGAGAGCCAAACAATGTAATTCCCTATAGGCTGAAATAAAAAGCTACAGGATCATTTGAATACATGCAGAAAAGCGTTGCAGAAAATTTCGCATCCACTCATAAGAACTCTTGGAAAAACAGGAATAGAGGGAACTTCCTCAACTTGATAAAGAACACCAACAAAAAACGACTCCTAACATTACTCTGGGTGGTGAAAGCGCACTTTTCCCTAATGTGTGGGCGGCAAGAAGGCGGACCCGCTCGAAGCTCCGCCCACCCACGCGAGGCCCCGCCCGCCCGCTCGAAGCCCCGCCCACCAGGCGGTCACACCGCCTTGCGCGCTCGGCATGACGTCACTCCCACCAGGCACCTCGCCTTGTCAGGAGCTGCCAGGCGCCAACCGCCGACCTCTGACCGCTACGGGTCCCGGCTCGCGCAACGACCCCAAGGCGCATGCCCAGGCGCGGCGACCCCATTGGTGGCGGGCGGCGGGAGCGGCGCGGGCGCGTGCGGGCGGCGGCAGCGGCGGTGACGGCGGCCTAGGCCGGGCGAGGGCCATGCTGAGCCTCGCAGCCAAGCTGGTGGCCTTCTTCTGGAGGACGGCGGACACCCCTAGGGAGGAAGCCGGGCGGCTGGAGCCCGAGCTCGCGGAAGGTGGCTCGCGGGAGGCGGCCGGGAGGCGGGTCCCGGGCCCTCGCGTGTCGGCCACGAGGGAGCCGCGCGCATAGGTCTTTGAGTGCAGTGCGGGCCGGCAGGCAACGCTGGGCCCGGCCTTTCCTCATCTCCGCTGGCGGGGATCCCCGTTCACCTCAGGAGGCTTCCGACCCCACGGCACCCCGCCGCTCTGGGCGCCCGTCCTCTGTGAGGTCTCTCCGGTGACACCAGCCCCTCTTCCCGCCCTCACTTTGTGTGTTTACCCCGAGCAGCTGCCAAGTCGTCTCTCCACGTCGTTCCTCCCTGTCCGCAGCGTCATTGGCGGTTGTGTGTCTAGAAAGCCCCGAAAAACGCGGCCCCGCAGACTGGGCCTGTCCTTTCAGAACGCGCTGCGCCAAGGCGCGCCATTTCCTTGTCTGGTTTTCGAGCCCATCTTTCTAAAGCCCGGGATGCGCCTGGATTCCCTCACCGTTCCTTTCTCCTGAGGTGTTTGTGTGTGTGTGTGTGTGTGTGTGTGTGACGGAGTTTCGCTCTTGTTGCCCAGGCTGGAGTGCAGTGGCGCAGTCTTGGCTCACCACAACCTCCGCCTTCTGGGTTCAAGTGATTCTCCTGCCTCAGCCCCCCGAGTAGCTGGGATTATAGGCACCCGCCACCACGCCCGGCTAATTTTTGTATTTTTAGTCGAGAGGGGGTCTCGCCATGTTGGTCAGGCTGGTCTCGAACTCCTGATCTCAGGTGACCCACCCACCTTGGCCTCCCAAAGTGCTGGGATTACAGGCTTGAGCCACCACGCCCGACCTCTCCCGAGGTTCTGATGGCTTCTCCCGATGTTTCCTTATATGGGAATGGAATCCACAGTAGTGGGTCCCTGATTGCCTTCTGTGAGAAAAGACAGGAACAGGCTTCAGGAGGGGAGCTTCCTGCTGCAGGCAGCGTGTTCAGGGCCTCTGGATCCACGAGGGCCGATGCCCGGGGGGCCGGCTGTGTTACCTGGAGCACTTGCTCCGTGGATCTTTTCGGTAGAACACGCGCTCAGCGGTAGCTGGAGCTCCACCTCTTGGCAGCACTCAGATCCCATGCCTGTACTGTAACCGTCGCCCCAGGTTCCTCCCGTGGCTGGGAAGCTGCAGTAAAGGCGCGTTCAGGACTCAGGACCGTGGCTGCAGCAGTGGCCAGACGGCTGAGGGCGTGTGCTGCTCCTGGGCCAGACTTGTCTGCCCAGCCCCGAGCCTTTTCCAGCACCATGTTTGTTGAGATTCTCCAGTCTTCTGAGGCTGCTGCTGCTGGTAATAAAAGAAGATAATCGATAGTACTAATAAAACCGTGCATGCTAATGACTCCCAGATGCTGATATAAGTGGCCATTTACATAGCACTTAACTCGTGTCAGCCACTCAGAGGTCCATACATGCACGTGTGTTCTGCCACTTAACCCTTCAGCAGCTCTCTTGGGTAGTGACGATTAGTCTCCATCTTACAGATGGCAACAGGCCCAGAGTAGTTAAGGACCTAGTCCAGGGTTACACCAATGGCAGTAGAAGAGCTAGGAGTCAACCCCATGCAGTCTGTTGTGGAGTCAGGGCTGTCACCTCCACAACCACTACCTGTGCCCTTCAGAGGAAACTGGGCTGTCTGCCTCCAAACCCCACGTTCCAGACACAGCACTCTCTGATGGGATTCTCTCTGTCTCAAGTCAGCCCGTTCAGAGTCAGTACCTCCGAACTGCAAAAAAAGGAGGCTTTTGCACTCTGCCTTTCTCTGGTGGGGTTCACTGTAGCGTGCGCTTGCTTTTATGGCCGAGATAACTTCTTTGTTTATCTACCTCAGGTGACACTAAGCTGAAAACTGTACGGGGTGTCGTGACAAGGTACTGCAGCGATTATGGCATGATTGATGATTTGATCTACTTCTCCAGTGATGCTGTGACTAGCAGAGTGCTTCTGAATGTTGGACAGGAAGTGATTGCAGTTGTGGAAGAAGATAAAGTGTCCAATGGACTGAAAGCAATCAGGGTAAGGTTTGAGTTCATTTGGGAACAGTTTTTCTTCGCCACGGGACTTTGTGTTGTTTTCCTTGTGTTTAATCTATCAGACATGACCCGGCCAAGGGAGAAAGAGTGGAATGTACCTTCAAGGGGATGCTTTTGCTCTTTATGATTTATGTTTTAAAAAATAGACTGGGTACAGTGGCTCACGCCTGTAATCCCAGCACTTTGGAAGGCTGAGACAGGCAGATCACTTGAGCTCAGGAGTTAAGAGACCAGCCTGGGCAGCGTGGTGAAACCTGGTGTCTACAAAAAAAAAACCCCACAAAAGTTAGCCTGGTGTCATGGCACATACCTGTAGTCCCAGCTACATGGGAGGCTGAGGCGGGAGGATCGCTTGAGCCCAGAAGGTCAAGGCTGCAATGAATTATGATTGCACTACCACACTCCAGCCTGGATGACAGAGCAAGACCCTGTCTCGATAAATAAACAAACAGCAGTCTTTGTAAATCATTCAAACAACATAGACATGTATACTTTAGAAAGTAAAGTTTGCCTATGAATTTATGCTGTGGAGAACATAGCAATTATATACCCATTATTTTCTTGCTTTTTCAACAATTTAATGGTTATCACCAAAGTAACATCAATAATATACAAATTTATACTCTTAGGAGCAGAATGAGAGACTGCACTTAATTTGCACTTAAGCCTTAAGTATGGTAACTTTTCTTTTTGTTTTTCTTTTTGTTTTTGTTTTTTTCTGAGACGGAGTCTCTGTCGCCCAGGCTGGAGTGCAGTGACGCAATCTCAGCTCACTGCAAGCTCCGCCTCCTGGGTTCACACCATTCTCCTGCCTCAGCCTCCTGAGTAGCTGGGACTACAGGCACCCACCACCACACCCAGTTAATTTTTTTGTATTTTTAGTAGAGACGGGGTTTCACCGTGTTAGCCAGGATGGTCTCGATCTCCTGACCTCGTGATCTGCCCACCTCAGCCTCCCAAAGTGCTAGCATTACAGGAGTGAGCCACCGCGCCCGGCCTCATGTTTTTTCTATGAATTATTTTTGTGTCCTTTGTCCACATTTTTGTTGAGTTCAGCTGTTTCTTTTGTTAAAGCTTATATATTAGGGAAATCAGAGCTTTTTAAGGAAAATTATTATATGAAAGTGTTAGGAATATTTTCCCCAGGATCATCTTTGACTGTGTTTTATAGTTTCATTTTTTGTAGTTAAGTGTGCCTCTTTTCCATGTAGATTTGGATGCTGTAAGAAGCCTTAGGGAGGCTTATTCCACTTCTTATTCCTAATATTCAAATTTTACTCTGAAAATTGTTTATTGACAATTAGAATTTTTTTTTTTTAATTTTTGAGACAGAGCTTTGCACTGTCGCCCAGGCTGGAGTATAGTAGTGCGATTATAGTTCATTGCAGCCTGGAACTCCTGAGCTCAAGCGATTCTTCCACCTCAGCCTCCTGAGTAACTGGGACCACAGGTGTACACCATCATACCTGACTAATTTTTAAAATTTTTTTGTGGAAATGGCGTCTCACTGTGTTGCGTAGGCTGATCTGAAACTCCTGGCCTCGAGTGGTCCTTCCACCTCGGCCTCCCAAAGTGTTGGGATTACAGGCATGAGCCACTATGCCTGGCCTGTTTGTTGATATTTAAATATTTGACCTGCCTGGAAGTTATTTGGGTGCACAGACTGAGAGAAGGAACCAGACATTGCTTTCCTAATGGCTAGCCAGTCATCTGAGTAGCTCACTTTTTCCCTGCTGATTTGGAAAATTCCTTAATCATGTATCAGAATCCCACCTGCATGTGATGTGGTCCTGGTGCTTGTAAGGGGGCCCCATGGCATGGTTACTGTGATAGGTGGTGAGCAGGTTTCCCTTCCTTGCTCTTGTTAGCATATGGTATTTTTCTGGCTCTTCACATGTTCTGGATGAGTTTGGAATCTTGTTTCTCCCCCTCTTCCCAGATTTGCTTTGGATGGCACTGAGTTTATGGATTTCATTTAGAATAATTGATATTTGGGTCATATGGAGTCTTTTCCATATGTCTGTCCATTTATTTAAGCCTTCCTTTGTATTCTTTTTATAGTTCAATAGTTTTCTTCTTTTAGGTCCTGTAAATTTCTTATTAAATTTATTTTCAGGAGTTTTTATGTGTTCTATTAACATCATTTTCCATTGTATTTTCAAATTAATCTTTTTCTTCCTGTATGGGAAAGCTTTCGATTTTTTTTTTTTTTTTTTTTTGAGACGGAGTCTCGCTCTGTCACCCAGGCTGGAGTGCAGTGGCGTGATCTTGGCTCACTGCAAGCTCCATATTCTGGGTTCACACCGTTCTCCTGCCTCAGCCTCCAGAGTAGCTGGGACTACAGGCGCCTGCCACCACGCCCAGCTAATTTTTTGTATTTTTAGTAGAGATGGGGTTTCACTGTGTTAGCCAGGATGGTCTCGATCTCCTGACCTTGTGATCCGCCACCTCGGCCTCCCAAAGTGCCGGGATTACAGGCATGAGCCACCACGCCCAGCGATTTTTAAATGTAATTTGGAATCTGGCAAACGTATTGAGCTATTAACTACTTTTTAAAAATACTTGAGATGTACTTTATTATACTATTATAGTTAGTACCATCTAATGCTTAGTATCATCTTTCTCAAATTAAAAAAAAGCATACCCAATAAAATAATTCAGTCTAGAATTCCATCATTCTATATGGTAGCCACCACTCATGTGCAGCAGTTTCGATTTATTAAAACTAAATGCAACTTACAGCCAGGCGCGGTGGCATAAACCTGGAGTCCCAGCACTCGGGAGGCTGAGGCGGGAGTTCGAGACCAGCCTGGGCACATAGAGACCCTGTCTCTTAAAAATAAATAAAAGTGTTTCCTCAGTTTCCCTGGCCACATTTCAAGTGCTAACTGAAGCCTAGTGACTACCAAATTGGGCAGCACACATAGAGAACATTTCTGTCAGCTCTGGCTTAGAGACTGTGAATGCAAAGTAGAAGAGCCTCCCTCCACGTTCCCCACCTGCACTTTCATGCTGCAGACCTGATGCTCTTCTGGGTTTCTGTTTCTGCCTTATCTGGTAGATAGTTGAGTCACTTAAACAATATGCTTGTATCTTTTATTAATTCACCAATGTTAGTATTTATGGATTTCCATCATCAGAGATGTACAACTGGCTCATTCACACTACCCTCTTTTCTTCTCCCAATTATTTAATTATATTTTTTCCTCCAAAGATTTCCTTTTGAACTTGAAATTATACGATAGTCCTCATGTTTTTGTGTGTATTTAAAGGAGTACTCTGGGTTCAGAATCTTTGAAAGGGGATCTGGAACCCAGAACCTGTGGAGATGATGTTTACCTCGTTCTCTGAGCTGTGATCGTATACTCACATGCGGCCTTCCAAAGCAGGTTCTCATACCAAATTCCCATTGATTTTAAGATACACCATTAATTTGATAATGAAAATTTAAAATGGAAACGTAGGTTGTGAGACTCATTCTGATCTCAGAAATGTGACAATGTGGAAAAACTGGCCCCTGGGTGTCCAGCAAATCCCAGCCCTCTTGGTGGTCAGCTGCCCTTCACTTGTTCCAATCTTGTAAGGAATGCAGGACCTTTTTTGTTACGGTGAAGAGGGTTCATCTCTACTCACAATCTTGCTTTTATAAATTAGTAATGGATTTTTCAAGTACTTTTCAGTATCTTCCAAATGATCCCATAGTTTCTGTCCCTTTGCTATTAATATGGTGGAAAATACAGTTTCGGTGTTGTGAGCCTTTCTCACTTGATGGGAATGATCCCCATTTGGTATAAACCTGAATGTACTTCTGGATTTATTTTTTATTTAGATATTTTTCTTGTGGTAAAATATGCGTAATATACCATTTTAACCATATTGAAATGTACGGTTCAGTGGCATTAAGCACGTTCACATTGTTGCGCAGCCATCACCACAATCTGTCTTCAGAACTTTTTCAGCATCCCAGTAGACACTCTGTACCCATTAAACAGTTATTCAGTGTTCTACTTTATGTCTCTATGAATTTGCCCATTCTAAATACCTCATATAAGTGGAATCATGTGTCTGGCTATTTGACTTCTGTTTTCAAGATTTGCCCATGTAGCATGTATCAACAGTTAATTCCTTTTTTGTGGCTGAATATTCCATTGTGTGAATAAATCACATTTTGTTTCTCCATTCATCTGTTGATGGACACTTGGGTTGTTTCTACTTTTTGGTTGTTGTGAATTGTGCTGCCATGAACAAGTCTGTCTGAGTCCTTGTTCAGTTCTTTTGGGGCTACGCCTAGGAAGAGAATTGCTGGGCTGTATGGTAAGTCTAGGTTTAACTTTGTGAGGAACCAGATGTTTTCCACAGCAGCTGCACCGTTATATGTTCCCACCAACAGTGCATGAGGCTGCCACTTTTTCTGTATCCTTGCCAACACTTGCTATTTTCTTTTTCTTTTGACAATAGCTATTCCTCGTAGTTGTGAGGTAGTATCTCACTGTGGTTTTGATTTGCATTTCCCTAATGATTTGTGAGGGCATCCTTTCGTGTGCTTATTGGCCATCTATATATCTTCTTTGGAGAAATGTCTACTCAAATCCTTTGCCCGTTTTGAAATTAGGTTGTTTTCTTGTAGTAGGAATTCTTTATATATTCTGGATATTAATCTCTCATCACATACGTGATTTGCAAATACTTTCTCTAATTTTATCAATTGTCTTTTCACTTTCTTCATGGTATCCTTTGATGCACAGATGTTTTAAATTTTGGTGGAAGTCTAATTTGTCTCTTTTATTGCATGTACTTCTGATGTCACACTCAAGATACCATTGACTAATCCAAGATTATGAAGATTTTTTTCTACCAAGAGTTTTATAGTTTTTGCTTTTAAATTAAAGTCTTTGATTCATTAAAAAAAAATTTTTGAGACAGGATCTCACTTTGTTGCCCAGGCTGGAGTGCAGCAGCACAGTCACAGCTCACTGCAGCCTCAACCTCCCAGGCTGAAGTGATCCTTCCACCTTAGCCACCTGAGCAGCTGGGACTACAGGTGTGTGCCGCCTCACCCAATTTTTGTCTTTTTTGTAGAGATGGGGCCTCCCTATGTTGCCCAGGCTGGTCTCGAACTCCCGGGCTCAAGTGATCCGCCCATCCCACGCCTTCCCAAATGCTGAGATTATAGGGGTAAGCCACCACGCCTGGCCTCTTTAATCCATTTTGAGTTAGTTTTTGTGTTTGGTGTAAAACGAGAGTCTAACTTTATTATTTTGCCCATGGTTATTTTCCCAGCACTATTTTTTTTTTGAGACTGCACAATTGCAGTTTATTGAATGGTCCTTGTCAAAAATCAATTGACTGCACATGCAAGGGTTTATTTCTGGGCTCTCTTTACTATTCCATTGGTTTATATTTCTGTCCTTACACTGGTGCCACACTAGTTTGATGACTGTAACTTTGTAGGAAGTTTTGAAATCAGGAGGTATGAAACCTTCAATTTTGTTACTCCTTTTCAAGACCATTTTGCCTATTCATGGTCCCTTGAGATTCCATTAGAATTTTAGATGAGTTTTTCTATTTATATAAAAATAGACCCATAGGACTTTGATAGGGATTGCGTTGAATTTGTTGGGTTTTTTTGTTGTTTGTTTGAGACAGAGTCTTGCTCTGTCACCCAGGATGGAGTGCAATGATGTGATATTGACTCATTGCAACCTCCGCCTCCCTGGTTCAAGCAATTCTCATGCCTCAGCCTCCCAAGTAGCTGGGACTGCAGGTGCTTGCCACTACACCCAGCTAATTTTTTTTGTATTTTTAGTAGAGATGGGGTTTCACCATGTTGACCAGGCTGGTCTTGAACTGCTGACCTCAAGTGATCCACCTGCTTCAACCTCCCAAAGTGCTGGAATTACAGGCGTGAGCTACCACACCCAACCTGAATTTGTGTAATAGATCACTTTGGGTAGTATTGTCATCTTAATAATTAAGTCTAAGATTGTCATCTTAATAATAATTAAGTATTAAGATTAACATCTTAATAATCACTTATAATCACTTTGAGTAGTATTGTCATCTTAATAATTAAGTCTTAAGATTGTCATTTTAATAATACTAGGCTTTCCAATTCATGAACATGGTTGTCTTGCTGTTTATTGAGGTATTTAATTCATTCATTAGTGTCATTTTACATGTCTTCCATCTCCTTAGTTAGGTTACTAAGTGTTCTGAGGAATTAACCTATTAACCTAACAGTGCTGTTATAAATGGAATTGTTTTCCCTTTCTTTGGATCATTTTTCTTGATTTCCTTTTTGGATTTTTCATTGCAAATGTATGGAAATCCGATTTTTGTATGTTGACTTTGTGTCCTGTGCGGATTCATTTATTAGCTCTAACCATTTTTTGTTTCATTTACGTGTGTGGAATCTTTAGAGTTTTCCACAGATGAGATCCTACCATCTGTGAATAAAGATAATTGAAATTTGAAAGTCTTGAAGTAAGCATGGGCATCCTTGCCTGGTTCCTGATCTTAGGGGAAAGCTTTCGGCGTTTCACCATTGAGTGTGGTGTTTGTTGTGAGTTTTTTGTTTATGGCTTTTCTCGTGTTGAAGAGATTTCCTGCGATTCCTAGTTTATTGAGTGTTTGCATCATAAAAAGTGTTGATTTTGTCAAATGCTTTTTGTGCATCAGTTGAGATCATCGTGATTTTTTCCCTCATCTTATCAATGTAATATGTTGACTGATTTTCATATGTTGAAACACTTTTGCATTCCGGGATAAACCCCACTTAGTCATGGGGTATAATCCTTTTAATATGCTGCTGCATTTGGTTTGATAATATTTCATTGAGGATTTTTGCATCAGTGTTCATAAGGGATTGCTGTAGACTCAATGTTGGTGTCCCCCAAAATACGTATGTTGAAATCCTGACCCCAGTGCAATCTTATTAGGAGGCTTTGGTGGGTGACTGGGTCACAAGGGCAGAGCCCTTATGAAACATACCCCAGAGAACCCCTTTGCCCTTTCTGCCATATGAGGACACAGCAGGAAGACATCGACGGTATACCAGGAAGAAGGCCCTCACCAGACCCGGAATCTGCCAGGGCCTTGATCTTGGACTTGCAGCCCTAATGGTCTCAGACAGGCATGCCAGCCTGTAGTTTGCTTTTCTTGTAGTTCTTGTATTATGGTTTAGAGCGGTGTGTTTGTTTTACAGGTAGAAGCTGTCTCTGATAAGTGGGAAGACGACAGCAGAAACCGTGGGAGTCCCTCAGACTGCAGCCCCCGAGTGTTGATTGGCTGTGTGACTTCCCTGGTGGAGGGCGCAGGCCGTATCAGTCAGACCACCTACTTCTCTCTGGAGAGTGTGTGTGAAGGTATGCTCAGGGGTCTATGTTCCACGTTGAAAATTAGGTTTTGTCTTTTAAAGAATTGTTATGGACCAGGCACGGTGGCTCATGCCTATAATCCCAGCACTTTGTCAGGCTGAGACAGGAGGATTGCTTGAGCCCAGGAGTTGGAGGCTGCAGTGAGCTATGATCCAGCCACTACACTCCAGCCTGGGTGACAGAACACAACCCTGTCTCTAGATTTGTGATGGCTACACACATCATTGAAAGGATCAGGTTTGGGCATGCTTTGTTTGTTGAGAGAGTTTCGGGATTAGAGTAGCTTCTCCAGGTGCTGGCTTCACACAGAGGCTCTTGGATATTGAGTGGACTTTGGGAGAGGGCACCAGGTCACTGTTTTGTTTTGTTTTTTTTGTTTTTGTTTTTGTTTTTCGAGATGGAGTCTCACTCTGTTGCCCAGGCTGGAGTGCAGTGGTATGATCTCAGCTCACTGCAACCTCTGCTTCCTGGGTTTGATTGATTCTCCTGCCTCAGCCTCCTGAGTAGCTGGGATTACAGGTGTGCACCACCATGCCCAGCTAATTTTTTGTATTTTTAGTAAAGATGGGGTTTCATCAGGTTGGCCGGGCTGGTCTCGAACTCTTGACCTTAGGTGATCCACCTGCCTCGGCCTCCCCAAAGTGCTGGGATTACAGGCATGAGCCACCACACCCAGCCAGGTCACTGTTTAAACTTGTGCTTTTATGTGTTTTGTGTTCATTTGTTAAATGCAGTCAGTAATTTCTGGGTAGTTGTTGCTTCCATATAATTATAGTGTTATGATCTAAGTTAGTGTTACAGGCATGCTGAGGTACTGTTTAAAGTACTTTAGATGTTTTAAAATAGGGCTTGGGGATGACATAGTACGTTTCCTAAAGTATATATCCTTTTTCTTTCTTTCTTTCTTTTTTTTTTTTTTTTTTGAGATGGAGTCTCACCCTGTCGCCCAGGCTGGAGTGCAGTGGCACGATCTCAGCTTACTGCAACCACCACCTCCTGGGTTCAGGCGATTCTCCTGCCTCAGCCTCCTGAGACTACAGGTGCCCACCACCACAGCAGGCTAACTTTTTGTATCTTTAGTAGAGACAGGGTTTCACCATGTTGGCCAGTCTGGTCTTGAACTCCTGACCTCGTGATCTGCCCGCCTTGGCCTCCCAAAGTGCCGGGATTACAGGCGTGAGCCACCGCTCCCGGCTTTATATATCCATTTTTTATTGCATTTGTTTTTGGCTGATCAAAGGATTTGTTTTTATACCTAAAGAAAGAATATGTGGATGTCATTGACTGAGCTGAACTCAGCAGCGGTTTACTCTACTCCTGCTGCCTATGGTGGTGAAGACGGAGCTGGACTCCATACTCAGGTCTGTTTCTTCTTTCCCAGGAGAAACAGACCTGTGCATACATTGTGGTAGGGCAGGAATTGGAAAAGCTGCCCGGGGAAGTGGCTTCTGAGCTGAAGTCCATTTGCACAGCCCACAGCACTGCCTGTTGGAAGATGAATAGAAGTTTTCTGCTTTAAGCTGGGGGGTGGGAGGTCTGGGGGAGGGGGGAGCTCTGCCCACCAGGAAGCTGCTGTCTTACTCTTTTTCACCTTGATTTCTATGTGTATGTGTGTTTTTATTTTAGTTTTGAGACGGAATCTTCCTCTGTTTCCCAGGCTGGAGTGCAGTAGCACAATCTTGGCTTACTTCAAGCTCCGCCTTCCAGGTTCATGCCATTCTCCTGCCTCAGCCTCCTGAATAGCTGGGACTACAGGTGCCCGCCACCACACCTGGCTAATTTTTTGTATTTTTAGTAGAGACGGGGTTTCAATGTGTTAGCCAGGATGGTCTCGATCTCCTGACCTTGTGATCCGCCCGCCTCGGCCTCCCAAAGTGCTGGGATTACAGGCATGAGCCACTGCGCCTGACCTTTTGTGGGTTTTGTTTGTTTTTTTTTTTCTTTGTTTGAGACAGAGTTTCGCTCTTGTTGCCCAGGCTCGAGTGCAGTGGCCTGATCTTCGCTCACTGTAACCTCCACCTCCTGGATTCAAGCAATTCTCTTGCCTCAGCTTCCCGAGTAGCTGGGACTACAGCTGTGCGCCACCACACCTGGCTAATTTTTGTATTTTTAGTAGACAGGGGGTTTCGCCATGTTGGTCAGGCTGGTCTCGAACTCTTGACCTCAGGTGATTCACCCACCTCGGCCTCCCAAAGCGCTGGGATTATAGGCATGAACCACCGTGCCCAGCCTTGACCTTGGTTGTTAACCCTGGGATCCCCAAGATGAAATTGATAGGTGTCTATTGGGATTTTAGAATCTCTGTGCTGCCAGAGAAACACTCAGTTCTGGGGAAAGGCGCCTATAATCATGGAGGCCCCTCAACCCTGCTAACAGGAAGCCCCTCTCAGGCGTGTCGCCAGGAAATGGCTCAAGAGGAAGAAAACCAGAAATGTTTGGTGTTGCGGATGTTGATGGGGCAGAGAAGAGAAAGTGTCCCCTGAGTAATAAAGATGGGCAGGGATCCGGAGCCCAGGCCAAGGGATTTCCCGGTATAAAAAACTTCAAGTGAGGCAAAGTCAGGTCCTCTTGAGGCTGAGAGAGTCACACTCAGACATGTCAGAATTGCTGTGAACACAATCACAAAACCTAAGGACCACAGCAAAAGAACTTTTTTGAAAGAGAAAATACAATGTGCAAAAAGGCTGATACAGAGTATCTAATGAGATCAGCAAACTGGTCAAGCACCGTCTCCTTCAAAGCTCCTCCCCACAGGATGGTCATACCACGTAGCTGAAAGCAGACATAGCTGTACCTGAGCAAAAGGTGCGGCTGTGTCCTCATAAAACTTTATTTATAACTTCTGACCTAAAGGTGGCAAAAGGAAGAATTATGCTAAATTTTTCATTTGCTTGTGGGAGAGTCAGAAGATGCTGTTTCCTTCTTGACGTTAATTCAACAAATTATTAGAATGCTTGCTCTGCTAGACACTGCTTCAGAGAATTCGCATTTTGAGAGAGAGAACAGACAGTGAGCAAGTGAACAAAGAAAATAATTAGCATCAGGCCTGGCACAGTGGCTCACACCTGTCATCCCAGCACTTTGGGAAGCTGAGGCGGGCGGACCACCTGAGGTTGGGAGTTGGAGACCAGCCTGACCAACATGGAGAAACCCCATCTCTACTAAAAATACAAAATTAGCTGGGTGTGGTGGTGCATGCCTGTAATCCCAGCTACTCTGGAGGCTGAGGCAGGAGAATCGCTTGAACCTGGGAGGCGGAGGTTGCGGTGAGCCAAGATCACACCACTGCACTCCAGCCTGGGCGACAGAGCAAAACTCCTTCTCAAAAAAAAAAAAGAAAAAGTAATTAACATCTTCTGCTCTGCAGCAACCGTCCAGGGTCGTGTCAGAGGACTAGAGTGGGTGGTTTGGACTTCCTTCCTGCGTGTAGCCTTGAGGCTAGGGCAGAGCTGAGCGGGTCACAGGTGTGGCGGGAGGAGGGTCCAGGTAATGCCAGCCGGCCTGGGTCAGGTTCTGTCCTAAACACAACCCTCTGAGGTTACCTAGGTGAGGTCTGACACACGAGGGCAGCAGAGGGGAACACGTGGTTGTAGCGTGGGAGGGAGCAAATGTGGACAGCGTGCTGGGGCACGTGACTGGAGGAAGAGACCGTGCTTGTGCATGTTTGAACAGCACTGTCCCCCAGCCCTGGCTTGCTCCTGAGGTTTGTAGACAACACATGTGAGATGGGAATTCTTAACATCAGTGGTGGGGCTCAGGTTGTTTTATATACGAATGTCTGGTAAACCCTCTGCCATTTGGATGAAGGCAGCTAAAATTGAATTGGACATTTAGCTGAAGCACAGTTTCTCATTCTCAGCGCTCCAACATCTAGGCTGAAGCACTCTCTGTGGTGGGGCTTGTCTTGGGCACTGGAGGCTGTTTAGCTGCGTCCTACCCTGGCCATGTTATGACAACCTAGAGCATGTCCAGATGCCATCAAATGGCCCCTGAGGACAGAATGGCCCCCAGGTAGGATCCACTGGCCTGAAGGTGGGGTCTGAGCTGCGAGCATGTGGTGGCTCTGTCCCAGCCCTCTTCATTCCCGGTTGAGCACTGAGTAGTCTATGGTGAGATCGAGGTTTCACAGGTTCTTATTGTAGTCCGTGTGGCTGCAGCACCCAGCTGGGTCACACATCAGGTGATTTCATTATTTTCAAGTTATACCAGTTTGTGCATCCACTTAGAGCAGCAGTCCCCAAACTTTTTGGCACCAGGGACCAGTTTTGTGAAAGATAATTTTTTCCACAGACCAGGGAGGGAGGATAGTTTTGGGATGATTTCAGTGCATTACATTTATTGTGCACTTTATTTCTATTATTATTACGTTGTAATTTATAAGGAAATAATTATACAACTCACCATAACATGGAATCAGTGGGAGCCCTGAGCTTGTTTTCCCAGAACTAGATGGTCCCATCTGGGGGTGATGGGAGACAGTGACAGATCGTCAGACATTAGATTCTCATAAGGAGCGCGCAACCTAGATCCCTCGCATGCACGGTTCACAATAGGGTTCCAGCTCCTATGAGAATCTACTACCCCTGCTGATCTGACAGGAGGTGGCGCTCAGGCTGTAATGTGAGCAATGGGGAGCGGCTGCAAATATAGATGAAACTTTGCTTGTTATCCCCAGCTCACTTCCTGCTATGCAGCTTGGTTTCTAACAGGCCACAGACCGGTGCCTTCTGTCTACTCTCCCCCAGCCTTCCCTGTGTGGACTGTCCAGCCTTGTCTTTGGTGCTTGTGGAAAGCACTAGCAGAAATTGGCGCAGGGGTCAGGGGAGTGAGTTTGGGAGGGGCACTCCCTGCCTGGTGCCCTTTGGAGGCGTCTGTCCTTCCCATGAGGCCACGGCCCCTCACAGCCGGAGCTACAGCCAGGATGACCATGTGGTTTAGCCTCCAAACTGGTACACGTTTGAGAAGGAAAGGGGATGTCAGAATTAAAATTAGATCATTTTTGAAATATCTATGTATTGGTTAACAGAGTGATTTTATTATATTAGTGGACTTTTAAAGAAGTATTTTTCAGAAACTATTAAAAAAAGGTGAGTATATTAAAAAATGTCATATTGGTTATCTGGACATTATATTCTTGGTACATATTAACATACTTTAATATCTTAGCATCTAAGATGTATTTTTCCGAAAAATGTATATTTTTCAATATGATCTTACTCTTATTATCTCATATAATTGCGTGGCGTTGTCTTCAAAGTTGCATTTTATGGTTGATGAATTTGAAATTGAAATTGTAAACACCTTTGATTGAGGCTTTTTTTTTTTTTTTTTTTTTTTAAAGACAGAGTCTCCCTCTGTCATCCAGGCTGGAATGCAGTGGCTCAGTCATAGCTCACTGCAGCCTCAACCTCGTGGGCTCAAGCAGTCCTCCCACCTCAGCCTCCCTAGTAGCTGGGACTACACACATGCACTTCCATGCCCAGCTAATTTTTGTGTTTCTTGTAGAGACAGGGTTTCACCGCATTGCCCAGGCTGTTCTTGAGCCACAGTGTTTTTAATTGAGGAAATATTAGTAAACTCAAAGCAAAATCTGTAAAATGTAAGATGTTGACAATTCTGTATTTTTTTCTATTGAAATGTATTACTGTTCCAGCCCAGATGTTTTCATAGGTACTGTCTTTTTGCATCAATTCAGAGCCCATAAGTGTTCAAACATTTTTATAAGCTGACATTCATCAAGTAAGTTGTCTCTGTCATTCTTTTCATGTGTAGGCCTTCTCAGCGTCTCAGGGCCATTCACGCCCTTACAGAATATCAGCTTGTCCAGTTTAAGAAAGGGCTTCATCGAAAGATTCTTTTGAAAGTTTGGAATATTCTCAAGTCCAGTCTTAGAATTTCAACATTCATCTGTGGATTCCATTTGAGCTCCTGAGATCTGATTGATTATTTCCTCTATTGTTTTTGCATTTTCCTATTCATCAGCTTTATTTTCAATAACTACAATTTGCAAAAGTTATCAAAAGCTGAAGATTTTGGGTTCTACATGTATTAAATAAAGATTTTCTGCTGACTTGAACAAAGTAAAACCAAAATTTAGAGATCTCACTTAAAAAGAAAGTAAAAGGAACATCATCACAGGACCTTTTGGTTGATTTACAGAACAGTTCCTCAGGTTCAAGCATTAGTAAAATCCAGGTTGGGGGAGCAGCAAAGAGAAAATGAGGGCTGCCAGCCCCCAGTGTCCGTGTGTATGTTTCGTTGTCATGAGCTTTGTCACAGGAGTTGTGCATGTATGTATGTCATAGAAGTTCAGGAACTTGTATGTGCTTGTCTTCCAGCTGGCTGCATGTCTGGAGGATCATGTGTGCACTATAGCCATCTGAGTGCATTTCTGCTGTCTCAGCTTCCTGACCTGCAGGGTCTGATTTGTACTGTGGTGCTTTACTCCGTTAACATCCTGTTATCACTGTAGAAACATATATTTTTATCTCCAGTGTTGAATTTCTAAACTTAATTTACAGTGGCATTCACCATAATGTCAAATATTTCTCCTTCAATAGAAAGGTCTTCTGAAATCTTTACTTTTGTTTGCTTGTTTTTGTTTTTTAGAGACGGGGTCTTGCTCTGTCACCCAGGCTGGAGTGCAGTGGCACAATTGTAGCTCACTGCAGCCTGGAATTCCTGGGCTTAAGTCATCCCACCTCAGCCTCATGAGTAGCTGGGATTTCAGGCTCGTGCCATCACACCCAACTAATTCTTTTTTTTTTTTAGAGATGGGATCTTACTGTGTTGCCCAGGCTGGTCTCAAACTCCTGGGCTCAAGTGATCTTCCCACCTCAGCCTCACAAAGTGCTAGAAATCTTTACTATGATTCCATGATTCTGCTGGAAAAAAAAATTAATTGAATTTAACTTTTTTTCTTTAAAGTAACTGTACAACGTATAGAACTAGTACATTAATAACTATTGCTTCACTTTTCATTTCTGTCCAGGGAAATTCAGAATAAAAATTGGCAAAATTCTGTTAAACAATTGTGGAATAAATGAAGGCATGGTTTACAAAACGCTGTATAAATGTGTCTCCAGAGTTGCACGTATTAAATTGTGGTTTTAGGACATGGTCTTTTTTTTTTTTTTTTTTTTTGAGACGGAATCTCACTCTGTTGCCTAGGCTGGAGTGCAGTGGCTCAATCTTGGCTCACTGTAAGCTCTGCTTCCCGGGTTCATGCCATTCTCCTGCCTCAGCCTCCCGAGTAGCTGGGACCACAGGTGCCCGCCACCACGCCCGGCTAATTTTTTGTATTTTTTAGTAGAGACGGGGTTTCACTGTGTTAACCAGGATGGTCTCAATCTCCTGACCTCATGATCCACCCGCCTCGGCCTCCCAAAGTGCTGGGATTACAGGCGTGAGCCACCGCGCCCGGCCAGGACATGGTCTTCTTAAAATACTCCCTGACCTTGAAGTCAGTGCCCTAGCATATTTTAGTGTCTTCTGTTTTCTTTCTTTTCTTTTTTTTTTGAGACGGTGTCTCGCTCTGTCACCCAGGCTGGAGTGCAGTGGCGTGATCTCAGCTCACTGCAAACTCTACCTCCCGGGTTCACTCCATTCTCCTGCCTCAGCCTCCCGAGTAGCTGGGACTACAGGCGCCTACCACCGCTCCCAGCTAATTTTTTGTATTTTTAGTAGAAACGGGGTTTCACCGTGGTCTCGATCTCCTGACCTTGTGATCTGCCTGCCTCGGCCTCCCAAAGTGCTGGGATTACGGGCGTGAGCTACCGCGCTTGGCCTCTGTTTTCACACAGACAGTGATTTCACCATGGCTCACATGTCGAATGTAGGTGTCAGCTGCTATTTGTGCTGTTACGTGTTCATCACCAGCTTTCTGGAGACACAAACTCAGTATTCAATTATACACTTTTTTTTTGAGCTTCCAGAGTGCTTATTGCAAAATAACAAAAAGATTTTAACTACCTGTACCATGGCAGACCTGTGCAGACCATCTCTCTGTTCTGTCAGCACCACTCAGCCACTTCATGTCACTGAACCTGCAGTTTTCCACCAGCTGCGGGAGGCCCAGCAGTGTCTTGCATCCGGCAGGCCATAGCTTGGGCCACAGCACAGCTCTCTGGCACACTGAGGGGCTGGCTGGACCATTGAGTGCTTCCCTCACACCTGAGTGCAGGTGTCTCTCTGTTCCCGAACACCGTGTATGTGTCCCTGACAGGGAGGTGCCACAAACACTGCAGGACAGGGGAAGGGGGATGCCACCTGCCCTCAGATGTGCCACACGAGGAGGGACTGCCACGAGCATGCACACTGCACCTTCTAGAGCCTGGAGGTGTGAGTGAGAGGCTCCAGCTCAGCTCATTTTGTTGCAGTGGTTAATAATAATACTTCAGGGTTTTTTATTCCAAAATATGTTTCTCACAGTAGTAGAAAGTGCCTTTTAAATGTTCAAATGTATCCTCAGATGTGATAGAAATGATTTCAGTGCACCATGACCTCAGAATGACTTGTGCACTTTAACACTACCATGGCTTTTTTCCTGGCGGTTTTAGGCTTCGAGCCCTGCAAGGGAGACTGGGTGGAGGCTGAGTACCGGATCCGGCCTGGCACGTGGAGCAGCGAAGCCACCTCAGTGAAGCCACTGAGATACAAGCGCGTGGACAAGGTAGCGTGCCGACTAGTGGCTCCTCTCTGTGCTTCTAGCAGACCTGCCATCAGGGGTAACTTGCACGGCCCAGGCTTCTCCTGCATGTGTTGGAAGCCTGGAAAAATAAAGCTTTGTCATGGCCAAAGAGGAGTGTGTTTTCCTATTGACAATGCTGTGTTTCCTTAGGAAACAGTAACTCCTAGTGCTTGCATACCTAAATTCTAAGGTCTGTAGCTTATGCAACAGTGCTAAAATGTTCTAAGGAGAAATGTGTGTTGGAGAATCACTGGACCAGTGCTACAGGATGGCGGACTTGAGCTTCCTGGTGCAGCTTGTGTGCTTTGGGCTGACTTGGGCGTGTGTTAGAGCTGCGCCCTGTCGTCATGCAGCACCTGCTTCCTGTGACGCTCAGCTCTCTGCTCCCAGGTCTGCATCTCTAGCCTCTGTGGAAGGAACGGGGTGTTAGAGGAAAGCATCTTCTTTACCTTGGACTCCTTGAAACTGCCAGATGGGTACACACCCCGGAGAGGTGACGTGGTCAATGCAGTGGTGGTGGAGAGCAGCCAGTCGTGCTATGTCTGGAGGGCGCTTTGTATGACCCTAGTGAAGAGGGGGTAAGAAAACGCTTTTCTGGCCAGGTGCGGTGGCTAACGCCTGTAATCCTAGCACTTTGGGAGGCTGAGGCAGACGGATCACCTGAGGTTGGGAGTTCGAGACCAGCCTGACCAACGTGGTGAAACTCTGTCTCTACTAAAAGTACAAAATTAGCTGGGCGTGGTGGTGCTCACCTGTAATCCCAGCTACTCGGGAGGCTGAGGCAGGAAAATTGCTTGAACCTGAGAGGCAGAGGTTGCCGTGAGCTGAGATTGTGCCACTGCACTCAGGCCTGGGCAACAAGCAAAACTCCGTCTCAAAAAAAAGAAAACGCTTTTCTTCTTTGGGATGTGAAAGGCCCCATATAAGTATATTTTGAAGAGTTACTTTAATAAGCCAAATAGTAGACATTTCAAGCCCTGAGTTGTTGGGGTAAGAGGAGAGCATCCCTAGCACTTCGGGAGGCCGTGGCAGGAGAATTGCCTGAGCCCAGGAATTTGAGACCAGCCTGGGCAACGTAGTGAGACCCCATCTCTACAAAACATTAAAAAATTAGCCAAGCAAGGCCGGGCACGGTGGCTCACGCCTGTAATCTCAGCACTCTGGGAGGCCGAGGCGGGTGAATCATGAGGTCAGGAGATCGAGACCATCCTGGCTAACACGGTGAAACCCCGTGTCTACTAAAAAATACAAAAAATTAGCCGGGCGTGGTGACGGGCACCTGTAGTCCCAGCTGCTTGGGAGGCTGAGGCAAGAGAATGGCGTGAACCTGGGAGGTGGAGCTTGCAGTGAGGCGAGATCGCGCCACTGCACTCCAGCCTGGGCGACAGAGCGAGACTCCTTCTCAAAAAAAAAAAAAAAAAAAAAATTAGCCGAGCATGGTGGTGTGCACCTCTGGTCCCAGCTACACACGAGGTTGAAGCAGGAAGATTGCTTGAGCCTAGGAGCTTGAGGCTGCAATGAGCTGTGATCGTGCTACCGCACTCTAGCCTGGGCAACACAGCAAGGCTCTGTCTTAAAAAAAAAAAGAGAAAGGAAAAGGAGGCTGGTCATGGTGGCTCACGCCTGTAATCCCAATGCTTTGGGATGCTGAGGCGGGTGGATCATGAGGTCAGGAGTTCGAGACCAGCCTGGCCAATATGAGGAAACCCTGTCTCTACTAAAAATACAAAAATTACCCGGTTGTGGTGGCAGGCACCTGTAATCCCAGCTACTTGGGAGGCTGAGGCAAGAGAATCACTTGAACCCAAGAGGCAGAGGTTGCAGTGAGGCGAGATCGTACCACTGCACTCCAGCCTGGGTGACAGAGGAAGACTCTGTCTCAAAAAAAAGAAGACTGTCTTGCCGGGCGCGGTGGCTCATGCCCGTAATCCCAACACTTTGGGAGGCCGAGGTGGGTGGATCACAAGGTCGGGAGATCGAAACCATCCTGGCTAACATGGTGAAACCCCATCTCTACTAAAAACACAAAAAATTAGCCAGGCGTGGTGGCGGGCGCCTGTAGTCCCAGCTACTTGGGAGGCTGAGGCAGGAGAATGGCGTGAACCCGGGAGGGGGAGCTTGCAGTGAGCCTAGATCACGCCACTGCACTCCAGCCTGCACAACAGAGTGACACTCCATCTCAAAAAAAAAAAAAAAAGACTGTCTTTTGGAAGCTTTCAGCCATCTCCATGGTTGACTGAAGGTGGAGTTAGGGGTCCCTCTTCATCCTTCATCTTACCTTGGTGATTGCCGTTTTGGGTGGATTTTTCTGTTTTGTTGTTTCACATTTTGGCATTTAAAAAATGCATTGGATGTAGTTGGTTCTTAAAATTATTGGATTTCTGGCTGGCCACAGTGGCTCACGCCTGTAATCCTAGGACTTTGGGAGGCCAAGGTGGGCGGATTGCCTGAGCTCAGGAGTTCGAGAACAGCCTGGGCAACATGGTGAAACCCCGTCTCTACTAAAATACAAAAAATTAGCCAGGCGTGGCAGCGCACACCCTTAATCCCAGCTACTCTGGAGGCTGAGGCAGGAGAATTGCTTGAACCCGGGAAGCAGAAGTTGCAGTGAGCAGAGATCACGCCACTGCACTCCAGCCTGGGTAACAGAGCCAGACTCCATCTCCAATTAAAAAAAAAAAATTATTAGATTTCCTGTATCTGTGTTCTTCTTTGTGTGCTAGCCATGACGAGGCTTCCCTGAGCTCCCTACTTGTGGGGCAACCCCAGCTCTGACCCACCCCCTCCCTGCCTGCCTTTCCTCCTGTAACCAAAAGGTATGTGAGACAGGTCTCAATCAAGTTAGAAGTTCACTTTGCCAAGGTGAAGGACATGCCTGGGAAAAAGGACCACAAATCCACAGGAACCATCTGTGGTTCATGCCTTTTTCCAAAGATGATTTTGAGGCCTTCAATATTTAAAAGAGAAAAGTGGGCTGGAGGAGAAAGAGGGTGTGGTCACATGACTGAATACACATTTGCAAGAGGAAAGGAAAAGGAGCAGGGAGGGAGAGTTGGTTGTGTAAATCAGCACTTTGATGTAAGAGAAGGTAACATGGAGATGTTTAACCTTGTCTTGTAGCTCTCTGCTTGGGGACAAAGGAAAGGCAGCTTCTTTCATGACTCAGCTTCTGGCTGAGTTTTTTCGTTTTGGCATGGTGAGTGGGGTCCTGACTCTGTCTTTGCTTTTTTTTTTTTTTTTTTTGAGACGGAGTCTCGCTCCGTCACCCAGGTTGGAGTGCAGTGGCGCGATCTCTGCTCACTGCAAGTTCCACCTCCTGGGTTCATGCCATTCACCCACCTCAGCCTCCTGAGTAGCTGGGACTATAGGCACCTGCCACCATGCCTGGCTAATTTTTTGTATTTTTAATAGAGACGGGGTTTCACCGTGTTAGCCAGGATGGTCTCAATCTCCTGACCTCATGATCCGCCCACCTCAGCCTCTCAAAATGCTGGGATTACAGGCGTGAGCCACCACGCCCGGCCCCGAGTCTTTATTTTCTTTTCACACTCTTCACTCACCACCAGTGAGCTTCTGAGACATCTCCTCCATTAGTCCGCTTATTTTTGATCCCGATAGAATGCAGGTTCTGTTTGGGGAAAGCGTCTGCTTTCCAGCCCCATATCTGGTGCCTGGCTGGGCCTCTGGGTGCAGACAGACAGCCCTGTGTGAACTGAGCCACAGGGGTGTGCGGAGCAGTGCGCCCCATGTAAGGGAGCAGCCGGAGGGTGGACTCGGGGCTGTGGGACGTATTATGGGACAGGGCCTGGTGGGCTCAGCCTCCTAGGAGCCTTGCCCTTCGGCCCACTGGCAGATGCTTGTTTGGGTGCTCGGAGCCCAGTTCCCCCTCCCCACTGGACCACGCTTTCCTTTGGGAGGGTGCCTAGGGCCCATCCTGTGGGTCATGGATGTGACGTGCACTGCTCCCGCTGCATCTGACCACAGAAGCCTGGGACGCACAGGAGCTCTGCTTTCAGCCCAGTCTGCTGAGCCTGGCGGTGCCAGGAAATAAGACCTGCACCTCCTCCCTATGTCTGAGTCGGACTCCTCAGGCTTCCTGTCTGTTCTCTGACCTCATCCCCAGGCAGAAGCTGTGGCGTCCCATTCTTGCATCAGGCCCAGGAAGCATGGGCCTGAAGCGTGGCCTGGGGGTCTTCAGGGACTCACTAGGGCCGCTAAGGAGACAGCACAGCACGGAACCTGCGCTTTCCTTACTCTTTAGGCTAGTAATGCTTGAAAAAGACCTGTTTCTGCCCCAACAGCATTTCCCCACTGAGGCCTCCTGACCACAGAGTAGAAGCTGCTGGGGTGGGTGAGCCAGGGAAGCTGGGGTGCCTGTTCCTCAGCTCATGGCCCTGGGTGGGGCAGCCCCTCTGCACTCTAGAAACAGATCATGTGCCAAGCGAGTTCCTGCTCTCCACTCAGCCCCACAGCCTTCCCATGGCAAGAGCTCCGCAGCTTCTCCTGTGGGGGCTGAGCCACGCACCGGGCAGTCGCATCTGACGACTCCTTCCTGCAAAATCCCCACCCCGTCCCTCAGCAACGCTGTGGACTCTCTTTCCCTGCACCTCCCTTGTCATACCTGGGCACACAGAGAAGGGAGAGCCAGACAGGCACCCACCAGGAGGAGCTGCTCTGTAGCTGGGAACCTCACTGAGTTTGCAGCAGGGGCCAGAATTGTGGCAAGCCATTCTAGAGACCCCATTTTTTTAATGGTGCTGCGGACTGGGAAGTGGCATGAGGCAGGTTTACCTTCTGGAAAGAGCTTGTGGAGAGTCAGGGAGGAGAATCAAGCCTGTAGCATCAGTAGAAGAAGGGGAAGTAAGTGGGTCCATTTTTAGGGAAAGGTAAAATCTCATCTTCTCATTTTCTAAAGAGAAAAACTTCTCATTTCACTGTTTGCAAACACTTCAAAGCAACAAAACTCTTTCCAAAGCAAGTTTAGTGGAGCCCTAATAGGCAAGGCCCATGCTTCCCCCACCACCACCTTGGGAGGTGGCTGGAGAGAAGAGGACTGAGAATGCCACCCTAACCCTGCACTCTGAGCAGGAGGTAGGGGAGTGCTGGGGAGCACGTTCAGGACACTGTTCTCAGACTCCTTGCCTGTGGCTGTCCCCTGGGCTGCTCCCTTTTCTCTAGACTTTATGAAGTGCGTCGTTCTCTTCCTTAGGGTTTGCCATCCTCCTTAGAAAGCTAAGTCTGTGGAAGCCCTGCCTGTGGTGAGGTGGTCCTCTGAGTGCCGCCACCAGCAGTCTATCCTCAGGAGCGGAGGCAGGCGAGGAAGGGGTGGTGCTGCTGCAGAGGGATGTCTTTCTGGGGCTCTTTTTTCAGAGACGCCGCCCCTGTTCATGAGGCCACTCATTTCTATGGAACTATTTTGCTGAAGAACAAAGGTGATATTGAAGTTACACAGATGACACATTTTGGAACCCTAAAGGAAGGAAGAAGTAAAACCATGGTGATCTGGATAGAGTGAGTTTGCCACTGAAACATTTTCTATAAAGCTACATTAATGGCTTTTACACTATGACTTAATAATTTCTGTAAAACCAACTTTACTTTGGTCATTTATTTTTTTCTTTATGAAGATCTTTTCTTTTCTTTTCTTTTTTTTTTGAGACAGCGTCTTGCACTGTCGCCCAGGCTGGAGTGCGGTGGCGCGATCTCGGCTCACTGCAACCTCCGCCTCCCGGGTTCACGCCATTCTCCTGCCTCAGCCTCCCGAGTAGCTGGGACTACAGGCGCCTGCCACCACGCCTGGCTAATTTTTTGTATTTTTAGTAGAGACGGGGTTTCACCGTGTTAGCCAGGATGGTCTCGATCTCCTGACCTCGTGATCTTCCGCCTCAGCCTCCCAAAGTGCTGGGATTACAGGCGTGAGCCACCACGCCCGGCATGAAGATCTTTTCAAAATTTTTTACCCAAAAATGACCTTTTCGCTTATATTCATAAGTGTATTTGCAGTCACCACTTCCTAGATTAGGTTCTGTGTTTTATGATAACTGAATATTTTGGTTTTAGAAATCCTGGCTGTGTTCATAGTTAATTGTATTTTTCCAGGAATAAAGGAGACATTCCTCAAAACTTAGTCAGCTGTAAACTGGCTGGCTGGGATAAATCTAAACAATTCAGATTCCAAATGCTGGATAAAGACCAGATGTGCCCCGTGGTATCTTTTGTTTCTGTTCCTGAGAAGGAGAATTCATCAGATGAAAATATTAATTCATTAAATAGCCACACAAAAAACAAAACCTCTCAGATGTCGGAGAGCAGTTTGGTGAACAACAGAGGAATCTCTCCAGGTAGTGGACGTTTCCGCTGTCACTGCGTGAGGTCGGGTGGGCTGGGGGCCGTGGGGTTGTGAGTTCTGGACAGAGGGCGGGCAGCAGGGGCCAGAACACCCGGCAGCTGCAGTGCTTTGTGCTCTGAGCTCTTCGGCTTCAGGCCCTTCTCTTGCTGACGAGGTTAGGGAGAGGGACAAAAGGCAGCTTGACAAATACCAAGAGGTGCTTCAGATGGCGGCCGGCTCCTGAGTACTTCGAAGCAGGGAAAGATTGCTGGGCGCGCGGGGGCAGGCCTTCTATCCCAGCACTTGGTAGTCACAGCCCTCTCCTACTTCCAGCTGCTCTCTCTCTTTATGTTTTTCCAGCCACCATCTGAGGCTTTGCCCCGTGTTTTTGTGTGCATCTGTCTTTGTGTGTGTGAGAGAGTATTCATTTCCACTAAGCATGCCAGCACTGTTAGAGATAATTTACCTTTTGGTCTACTTTTGTATTAAAATTTTATTTCCCAGGTGATTGTACCTGTAAAGGAGAAAATGGAGAAAAAGACAACATTCTATCAAGGAAGCAGATGACAGAGCCTGAGCCTGGGGGGCTTGTCCCTCCAGGGGGAAAAACCTTCGTTGTGGTCATCTGTGATGGAAAGTAAGGGCCTGGAGGTCTGGGGAGAGCCGCGTTTTTAAGTTTCTCTGATACTTCTAGGTTGGGTGTTATAAAAGGTACTCCTTTGTGGCGGGTGGATCACCTGAGACCAGGAGTTCGAAACCAGCCTGGCCACCATGGCGAAACCCCGCCTCTACTAAAAATACAAAAATTACCTGGGCCCCTGTAATCCTAGCTACTCAGGAGGCTGAGGCAGTAGAATCGCTTAAATCCAGGTGACGGAGGGTGCAGTGAGCCAAGATCGCACGACTGCACTCCAGCCTGAGACGGAGCAAGACTCTGTCTCAAAAAAACAAAAAGGTACACCTGACGTTTTTGATGTGACAGAATCCTAAGAAAAAGCATTGG
Source organism: Gorilla gorilla gorilla (assembly GCF_029281585.2). NCBI lineage: Eukaryota > Metazoa > Chordata > Mammalia > Primates > Hominidae > Gorilla > Gorilla gorilla. The sequence goes on from NC_086018.1 coordinate 48,165,611, forward strand.
TCTAGAAGCTGGCTACCAAGTGTGACCCACCTGGGGCAATGGATCCTGTAACTTCGCACGACTCATGAGGGTCCTCACCAGATGGCCTCTCACCCTCACAAAGAAAATAGGGTGTCTCTGAGGCTCTCTGAGGCCTGAGCTCCCTGTGCTTCTGCTGTTCTGAGACATCACGTTGGCTCCTCTTCACTGCCTTGCCTGTGTTCCCCATAGCCAAGCCCTGGGACCTCGGTCATCTCCATCCCGTCACCTGGGCATTTGGCCAAGGCACGGACAGCACAGTGTGCTGAGGGAGGGGCAGGAAGGGCCTCTTCCTAGCTGGGATGCCAGACGCCAACCTCGAGCCCTTCGCTCTCCCTGGTGTGGTTGGTTACATCAGCTGACCAAACAGGCCCTGTCCTCCAGCTCCCTGTGTCTCTGCATCCCTGCCTAAGCTGCCCGACAGTGCGTGATAGCCTTCCAGCTGGGTGTCTAATTCTAAATTTTTTGAAAAACTTAAATCTGATTAAATCACAGCTCATCAACATCAAGCTGTGGGTGGCAAGTGCACAGTCAGCTGTGTGAGGTGCAGCCAGCTTCAATGCTTTTTTTTTTTTTTTGACATTATGACAACATAGAAACAGGTTTTTTCAAAAAAGCCATAGGTGCTAACACGGTGAAACCCTGTCTCTACTAAAAATAAAAAAAATTAGCTGGGCGTGGTGGCGGGCACCTGTAGTCCCAGCTACTCAGGAGGCTGAGGCAGGAGAATGGCGTGAACCTGGGAGGCGGAGCTTGCAGTGAGCCGAGATCGCGCCACTGCACTCCAGGCTGGGTGACAGAGCGAGACTCTGTCTCAAAAAAAAAAAAGCCATAGGTGTGCACAAAGTGTAGTGTGGATGACGTAGCCCCAGTTAGAGCCACAGCGAGGACTGGGCAGAAAGCACATTAGATATAGTACTTATTTTTGGTCATGTCATAAAATTCTGACTTAAAATTGGGAATATCAAAAATTTTTCCTATTCTTTATGTGTTAGGATTACAAAAAAGACTATTGAAGATGCTTACTTTTTTTTTTTTTTTTTTTTTGAGACAGGGTCTCACTCTGTTGCCCAGGCTGGAGCGCAGAGGCATGATCACAGCTCACTGCAGCCTCCACCTCCCTAGGCTCCCACCTCAGCCTCCCGAGTAGCTGGAACCACAGGCACACGCCTCCATGTCCGGCTAATTTGTGTATTTTTTGCAGAGACAGGTTCATCCTATATTGCCCAGGCTGGTCTCAAACTCCTGGGCTCAAGCGATCTGCCCGCCTCAGTCTTCCAAAGTGCTGGGATTACAGGCCTGAGCCACCGCACTGGGCCTGTAGGTGCTTAATTTTATCTTGAGAAAATATTAATTACATAGCTTATTTTAGAGGATCTCTTTTTTCTCTGTAAAAAGAATTATTGAAGACTAAAGATGACTCTTAACTCTGTCACTTTTCTTGTATGTACAAAGGAAAATTGTGTTGACTGCCTATCTTATTTATGACTAAAACTAAATTTCATTTTGTTTTTTTCAAGAAATCCTGGCCGCTGCAAGGAGCTCCTTTTGCTTTGTTTTTCTGATTTCCTAATTGGGCGATACCTTGAAGTAAATGTTATCAGTGGGGAGGAGTCACTAATTGCTGCGCGCGAACCATTTTCTTGGAAAAAGCTTAAAAGTTCACAAGCGTTAACATCCGCAAAAACTACAGTTGTTGTGACCGCACAGAAAAGGTACCATAACTGAAATGAGTGTGGCTCTTGGTCTGGCAGTTTTATCTGTGAAGGAAAAGCGGACGTGCACTGGCAAGCGGTGGCTACCACCTGGCTGGGGAGGTATAAAGGGGATGAAGCTGGGGTTCAAGCCTCTTTCCATGATTGTATTTGGGGGATGGGGTGCATTTTCATGGAGCTCTGAAGGTCAAGTTCTGTCTCTGCAGCTGCCCAGCAGCAGCGTGAAGCCCAAGGAAGACGGCCTTCATTCCCCCAAGCCCCACTCTGCTCTGGCAGTTCCAAGGTGGCTCTCAAAGCAGGCTGGCCTCACCCATCTCCTGCCACCTCTCCCGTCCTGACAAGGCCATGGTGTGTAGTGCACGGCATCCCCGTGTCATTCGCACTGGGGGCAACAGGATTGTGGGGTCACCTGAAGCCTGTTTGAAGATGTGGTACCACTTAAGAATGAAGTTAGGAGAAGCAGTGTGTGATCTGGGACTTGTGGCTGGGGAACATAGGGACCACCCAGATTTTAACTGGAGGGTAGTCTCAGGAAAGCACTTCACATCCATGTGTTCTCTTCTGTAGTTATAAAATGAAAAAGCCCTGAATAGCAGGCTTTTTAAAGTGTAATGACTTTGTCCCGTGTGATGTGACTTTTCCTCCATCGGCTATAATAACTGATGGGTTTGAGCTCTGCTACTACCCCAGACCTCCCTGAGGGTGAGGTGGGTCACTTTTCTAATACTGAAAGATTCTGAATTTCAAATCACGTGTTGCCCCAGTTACAGTTCAAGATGAGGGATTATGGACTTCTACTTAGTTGCAGACTAAAGGGAAAACCTGTTACCAGGGAAGAATATCATGTGGTTGTTTACCTTTTAAGGTTAGACCATTGTTTGAATCACAGCACCACCACCAAGAAGCTGTGTGACCTTGGGCAAGTTTCTTAACCACTCTGAGCCTTGTTCTCATTGGTAAAATGATAGTCCCTGCCTCGTGTGGTTTGAAGATTGAATGAGGTCAGGCATGTAAAATGTGCAGTTTTCTGGCACAAAGCAATCACTCAGTAAGCAAATAAGCAGTCATGATCCCTGGGTATATTATTATTGAGAAAAAGGGGCTCACTGCCTGATGCACTAGGGGCCATTGCTGCGACAGTGGGTTTCTGAGAAAAGAAAAGCTTTGTATTGGAAACCAACCCCCAAGGAGACAGGAGTCAAGCTCAAATGTGTCTCTCTGTGCTGGCTTTAAGGCAGTAATTTTGTCAGAAAACATTTAGTGCGTAGAATCTGGGATTAATAGGTGGTTGGTGGAAGGAAAAGGGAGGTCTGGAAAGGCCTTGGGTGTGTGTAGTTACCTCTTCATGCTACCTCATGGGTCACATGTGCCAGTTCAGAGGGAGTTCGTATGAAACACGGTGGGAATCCAGGCTGTGATGTCAGTAAGCTCTGCACAAACTCCAGTTGTCCATCTTGGTTCCAGCTGATCTCAGCCAGTCCTTTGATCTCATAAGCAGGGGTAGACTCAGCATTGGAGTTGTTTCTTATCACCCATCCTGCAGGCTCAAGAATTTCTGTTAGTCATCGGTTTCTTTAACTCTTTGGGGCACAGTATCAACATCAGGGGGCTGTAGGGATGTAACCCAGAAAAGGAGCAGGAAAGTCCCTCGGCTGCCAGGCAGAGCAGAGTCCCCGAGGATCGAGTTTTAATGACAGGAGCCTTGGAGGATCCCTGGTTCTCATCTAGTGACACACCAAGCAGCTTTCTAGTTATCATTTGGCTTAACAGAAAGAGTGAAATACACAGAGCAACAGCCACAAGGATTTTAACCCCCTGGTCAGTTACTTCCCCATGAATATTAACATATTGTGTGGGAACGTATCTAAAACAAGGACATCAGTTTCTTGCCACTCAGGTTAGTGACCCAGAGTGCCTGACCCGGGTTGGCTCGAGCACACCTGGAGCACCAGGTGTCTGGACCTGCCCACGCGGGCATTGGCGGGTGCCTGCTTCCAGAGCTGTCCATCTGTGGCTGCCTGTCACAGGTCCTGCACTTCCTGCTAGGACCCCAGTGCCAGGCAACTTTGGCTCTTAGCTAGAGCAGAGTGTTCACTTAGCAGATCTGTTCTGGGGGGCTCTGTAGGCCAGCACATTCCCAGCCAAGTTTCTAACCACCCATCATGGTAGGAACCACATTTTGTTAATCCAGCGTGTCTGCTGAGGCCACATGGTTCTGTTAGCTGTTCAGGCTGTTGACCTAAGCCTGTAGTGATCATCCTGGTTTCCCTTTACCTTGTTCGTGTTAGTAATCAATGCTTTCCAAATACACCTCGCATGTGAGCGCTGACATAACCCTCGGCACAAACCATGGGGAATGTCTTCACCCCGTTTCTCCTGTTGAGGGCTGAGCCAGTGGAACCCAAATTGAGATGACAGTGAATGGAATACGGAGAGCAATGTGGGCTTCTCTCTTGGGTGAGACTGCACTGAAATGGAGAGCTGGGAGGGAATGAGGGATAAAGGCCCAACCAACATCCTTATTTGCTGAGTTGAGGTTTATCGACCTCACTCTGGCTTTTCGTTTCCCTGTTCTCTCCTGGCTTCTCCTCTCCTGTCTGTCCCTTTCCCATTGTTTCTGTTGCTGCATTGGGCTTGCCTCCAGAGCAGCGATGTTCTTCATCCTGAACAAACTGAATTTCCCCAGAGAAACCACAGGCTGGGAAACAAAACAAAAACAAATCGAAGGCAGGACCCAGACAGAGCAGCCTTTTCCTAATGTGTGCTTTGCAGGGATAGGCCCAGGTGGAGTCCTGATGTCAAATATAGTAGGAAGAGCTTAGCTCATAGAATGTTAAAAACAGCTGTTTCCAAACTCCTGGTTCCAGGAGATTCTGGGGGTTCCAGCCCTGTTTTCCCACGGCCTGTGCAGCTACACTTACCTGTTTACAAATAGTAGAGCACTTGTGGGAACTGTTTGAGGAAAGGATCCCAGAGCTAAAACGAAAGCTTCAAACCACTGCCTTAGACCAGCTATTCATATATCAGTTCTTCTCAGGAAATGGATGGACTTTGGTCTTCCTAAAATAGGAAAGGATGTTTAGGTAAGAATGTCTAGTGATACCTGGTGATAAAGACTTGTTTTTAACTTGTGAACTTAATTTTTTAAGGAACTCAAGACGACAACTTCCAAGTTTTCTTCCCCAATATCCAATCCCAGATAGACTTAGAAAATGTGTGGAACAAAAAATTGACATCCTGACTTTCCAGCCATTACTTGCAGAGGTAGGAAGTGTCTGATGGCCTGTGGGGTGTTGGCATCTTCTAATGCTCTTGTTTTCTGACAAAGCCAGGAGGTTCCTTCTCAGGTTCAGACCTTCATCTGGCTTGTTTTCTTCACAGGTAGCTGGGATAACGAGGGTCACTGCCTGGCCGTGAGGGATGAGGCACCATAGCACTCACGCTGCCAGACCTGCTGTACACCAGGGGCTGGCATCCCACAGCCTCACTGGGGGTCACGCACAGGGCCTTTGGGGTCTGGAGCAGAAGAACTGAGGGATACCTCTGCCATCAGCCTGGCCTCTCTCGCTAGACTAGGAAGCCTTTGTTATGAGCAAGAAGTGTTCTAGCCTTTTACCATCATCCTGACAGAGCCAGCAGGGCAAGGGTCCAGGGGAGGAGAGCCCAGGTCCCCACCCACATGGGAGACAGAGGAGCACGTTCCGAGTGGGGTGGGTGGAGAAGAAAAGTTCAAGAAGGAAGAAAAGTCTATAAATTCGGCAGTTTGAGGGGAGAACATTGCCCTTTGTCCAGGAGGGTTTTTTTCTGTAGGGGTTTGAGGTGTTCTGAGAGTCCCCAGCTAAACTGGAGTTCCAGTGCCAGAGCAGCTGGCAGCCCTGTCCTAAGGAGAATGAAGGGAATGGGACCTGGGTGTTCACCATGCGCCCTTCAGGGGATCCTTTCCAAATACACCTCTTTGTTTAAAAAAATGTCCTTGTTTTACCAGAAGGACAGTTGATGCCCCATGACCGGGGTTCCTCACACAGGAAACTTATTCTGGCAGACGCCCCAGTGGCTCTCGTCTGACCTGTATCCAGGTTATGCCTGCCTGACTATCTGGCACTTGGAGCCCAAACTTATGTTCCCCAATGCCAGGGAAAACCCGGCCTGGGCAGTGCTGGGTTCTTAGGATGGAAGGCGCAAATTCAATCCACTGCCGTGATAGAAACAAGTTCAGATGTGTTTTACTCACAGATCCTGGGCAGGGAGGATGCCATGAGTCGGGAGCGCAGTCCTCTGTCCCCCAGTCACTTTGAGTTTGTAGGCAAATGCCTGAATGGTTCATCGAGGTGGCAGAAAAAGCTGGACCTGGGTCTGCTAGGATGGAGAGGTGCTCCTCAGCTCCTCCCTCGGGACCCAGGTCTGCTGGGCTTGGAGGGTGCTCCTCAGTTCCTTCCTCAGGCCACCGACTTGATGTTTTGATGCTGCAGCTTTGTAGTAAGTGTTGAAATCAGGAAATTTGAGTCCTCCAGCTTTGTTGTTCTTTGGCAGAATTTATTTTGCTTTTCAAGATCTTTTATACGAATTTTAAGATGCATTTTTCTATTTCTGCAAAATATAGCATTGGAATTTTTTTTCCCCAGAGACGAGGTCTCACTACATTGCCCAGGCTGGTCTCAAACTCCTGGCCTCAAGTATTCCTCCCGCCTCAGCCTCCCAAAGTGCTTGGGATTACAGGTGTGAGCCACTGCACCTGGCCTGTCATTGGAATTTTGATGGGAATTGCATTGAGTCTGTAGATTGCGTTGGTTAGTATGGACATTTTAACAATGTTGAATCCTCCAGGCTATGAACATGGAATGTGTTAACATTTATTTATGTCTTCTTTAATTTCTTACAGCAGTGTTTTGTCATTTTCTCTGTATATGTTTTTCACTTCTTTGGTTAAATTAATTTGTAAGTATTTTATTATTTTTGCTGCTGTTGTAAATACATTGCTCTCATAGCTTCCTTTTCAGATTCTTCAGTGTTGTTTAGAAATGAAGATAATTTTTGTCCTTTGATTTTGTACCCTTCTACTTTGCTGAATTTATTTATTCTAACAGTTTTTTGTGGAATCTTTTAGAGTTTTCTACATATAAAATTATGCATGCCATCTGCAAATAGATAATTTTATTTCTTCCTTTCCAATTTAGATGCCTTTCATTTCCTTTTCTTGCCTAATTGCTCTGGCTAGAACTTCTAGTACCATGATGAATAGCAGTGGTGAAAGCAGGCATCCTTCCCTTGGAAGTTCCTGATCTTATGGGAAAAGCTTTCAATCTTTCACCATTGAGTATGATGTTAACAGTGGGTTTTTCATATATGACTTTTATCATTTTGAGGTGATGGTTTTCTTTCTTTCTTTCTTTTCTTTTCTTTCTTTTTCTTCTTTTCCTTTTTCTCTTTTTTTTTTTTTTTTTTTTTTTTGAGACAGGCTCTCCTGTCGCCCAGGCTGGAGTGCAGTGGCGCAATCACAGCTCACAGCTGTGACTACAGCGGCACACCACCATGCCCGGCTAACTTTTGTATATCATAGAGACAGGGTCTTACAATCCTCCCGCCTTGGCCTCCCAAAGTGTTGGAATTACAGGCAAGTATGGGTGTGAGCCACCACACCCAGCCTGATTTTCTTCTCTTCCTAGTTTGTTAAACATTATCATGAAAGGGTGTTAAATTTTGTCAGATGCTAGCTGGGTGTGATGGCATGCACCTGTAATCCCAGCTACCTGGGAGGCGCTTGAGCCCAAGAGGCAGAGGTTGCGGTGAGCTGAGATCGCACCATTGCACTCCAGCCTTGGTGACAGAGGGAAACTCTGTCTCAAAAAAAAAAAAAAAAAAAATTCAATTGCTTTTTCTGTATTGAGATGATCATATGATTTTTTTTCCTTCTGTTAATGTGTGTTGCTACAGTAATTGATTTTCAAATGTTGAACTATCCTTGCATTCCAGGAATAAATTCCACTTGATCATAGCATGTAATCCTTTTATTTTATATATGTTTTTTGAGACAGGGTCTCGCTGTGTTGCCCAGGCTGGAGTGCAATGGCTCAGTCACTGCTCACTGCAGCCTCGAGCTCCTGGGCTCAAGCAATCCTCCCACCTCAGTCTCCCGAGTAACTGGGACTACAGGAGTGAGCCACCACACCCAGCTAATCCTTTTCATATGCTGCTGAATTTTGTGTGCTAGTATCGTGTTGAGGATTTTTTCATCAGTGTTCATATTGGTCTGTAGTTTTCTTTTCCTGAAGTGTCTCTGTCTGGCTTTGGGATCAGGGTAATGCTGGCCTCATAAGAATAAGTCAGAGAGTGTTCCCTCCTCTTGAATTTTTTGGAAAAGTTTGAGGAAGATTGGTATTAGTTAGTCTTCAAATGTTTGGTAGAATTTAGCTATGGAGCCATCAGGTCCTGGGGTTTTCCTTTTCAGAATATTTATTACTGCTTTAACCTCCTTAGTAGTAATTGGTCTATTCAGATTTTCTTTCTTCATGGTTTAGTCTTGGTAGGTTTTGTGTTTCTAGGAATTTGTCCATTTCATCTGGGTATTGGTATACAATTGCTCATACTCTTATAATCCTTTTTATTTCCGTAGATTCTGTAGTAATGTTCCCACTTTCCTATCTTATTTTAGTAATTTATGTCTTTCCCTTTTTTCTAGTTAATCTACTAAAAGTCTGTCAATTTTGTTGATCTTTTTGGAGAACCAACTTTTTGTTTTCTTGGTTTTCTGTATTGTTTTTCAGTTCTCTCTTTTGTTCATCTCTCCTCTAATCTTTATTTCCTTCCTTCTGCTATCTTTGGGTTTAGTTTGTTCTCCTTTGTCTAATTCCTTGCAGTGCTCATGGGAATCAGTGCTCATAGTCACAAATTCCCTCAGCACTGCTTGTGCTGCTCCCATAAGTCTTGCTGTATTGTGTTTTTGTTTTTATTCATCTCCTAAGTATTTTTTAGTTTTTCTTATGGGGTTCTTTTGCTTTAATTCTTATCTTTGCTCTTTTGCACATAACGTTTTTTCTTAGCTGCTTTTAAGATTCTCTCTTTTATCACTGATATTAATAGATTTGGTTTACGATGTGTGGTGGTAGAGATTCTTTTCTTCCTGTTCTTGTGCTTGGGGTTCATTGGGATTCTTGAATATGCGGCCTTGAGTTTTCTTCAGATTTGGAAATTTTCAGCCACCATGTGTTCAGACGCACTTTCTGCCCTCCCACTTTCCAATTCTGGGCAGGCTGCTGTGAGTTTTCCCCCACCTCATGCTGAGGCCCTGGTCTGGCCCCTCAATGGGTTTTGCAGGATGGTGTCTCATGCATTCCTCAGTGCTGAGCTGATAGTCCCGAGTGGGTCCCCTGACCCTCTCCAGACCACTCTGTGCTGCTTGCTCTTCCCAGCACTCAGCCCCACAGATCAGAGCTCCTCTCCTTAGAGACCATGCGGCATCCCTGGGTCCTCTGTGCTGGGGCCTAGGAGCTCTGTTCAGGCACAGGTGGATCAGTCATGGGGCGCCCATGGATTGTTTCCCCAGTCTTGGGATCACAATCCTTTGCTGCGTGATGTTCATTGTTTAAACACCATCGTTTCTTATTTCTCTGTCTCTTTAAGTTTTTTTCAGGTAGAAGGGTAAATCTGGTCCTTGTTAGTCCACCTTGGCCAGACCTGGAAGTTTGTCCTTTTTTCACAGATGTCTGTGGAAGCCAAATTCTGCCTTCCCAGAATTAACGTGGACAACCTGAAAAAGAGCAGGGAGGGTGGACAGGAGTGGGCAGTGCAGGGAGGGACACCGCCAGCTGGAGCCCCACGGCCTCATGCCAAAAGCCAGGGAGCGTGCTGGAGCCCCATGGCCCTCGTGCTGAAGGCCGGGGAACTTACTGAGGCACCTGCAGACTCCGGCGAGGATCGCCCCACCTGGGGGGCCATCTGCTGAACTGGAGCTGTTGGAGCTTTCCTGCTCCAGAGCTGCTGCTTTCCAGAGTGCTGCTGAGCTGTTGCTGACTTTATAACATTTGGGTGTTTTCCAGCTTCTGAACATGTCAAATTACAAGGAGAAGTTTTCGACTTTGCTGTGGCTTGAGGAGATTTATGCAGAAATGGAACTGAAAGAGTATAACATGAGCGGGATCATCTTAAGAAGGAATGGGGATCTGCTGGTTCTGGAGGTCCCAGGGTTGGCCGAAGGGAGGCCTTCTCTCTACGCAGGTGTGTTTGTTACTCATATGCTTCCCTGGGTGGACTAGCAGAGAAACCATACTTGAGAGAAGATACTCTTTAACTGGCAATATGACAGTCACATTATCGCATTTTCTTTCTTTTGGGTTAGAATTTCACTAAAAATCAGCAACCGATGTACATCAAGCATGTTTCCTTGTTGCATTTCATTATTTGTAAGCAGTTGACCCCAGTAATGTTTTTGTTTGTTTGTTTGTTTGTTTGTTTTTTGAGATGGAGTCTCGCTCTGTCGCCCAGGCTGGAGTGCAGTGGCGCGATCTCAGCTCATTGCAACCTCTGCCTCCCGGGTTCACGCCGTTCTCCTGCCTTAGCCTCCCGAGTAGCTGGAACTACAGGCGCCCACCACCACGCCCGGCTGATTTTTTTTTTGGTATTTTTAGTAGAGATGGGGTTTCGCCATGTTAGCCAGGATGGTCTCGATCCCCTGACCTCGTGATCCGCCCGCCTCGGCCTCTCAAAGTGCTGGGATTACAGGCGTGAGCCGCCGCGCCTGGCCTGACCCCAGTAACGTTTTATTGAACCTCCTCAGTGTTGGATTTTATAGGACAGCACAGAAATTTGTGATTTTGTATTAGCTTTAAACATGGTAATATATTTTTTTAACTAGGTGATAAACTGATTTTAAAAACTCAAGAGTACAATGGACATGCCATCGAATACATCAGCTACGTGACTGAGGTGAGAGCACTCTCTCTTAATGAGTTTGTGTTAGACACACCCTTCTGACACGTTGGAAAGGTAACGTTCTCCCCACAGCTCTTGGGGAGATGCTCCCATATGCATTGGCTGTTTTGGAAAATGTCAAGATACAGTGAATCTTTAAATAATTTTTGATGCATAAAGGAAACTTAATACTATAATTTTCAACCATGTAAAACATATTTATCTTTTAGGTTATATGTAAGTCATGAGGTTTGCGTTGAGTTGTATTTGAGCATTCTGAATGTATTCCAGAAGAGCTCGCAGAGTGGAGGCCTTGAAAGGAAAAATACACCTATGAGTTTGCAGCTCTGATGTTTGCGTGAAGGTGGTTTTTTTGGCTTTGAGTAGCTCCTGGTGCTCCAGATGGTTCTGCATGGGGTGGTCTGTGACTCTTGGGCTGGACTTTACTGGTCATGTACTGAGCATAGCACTGGGAGTGATACTGGGATCTGCATGAGAAGGGAGGTGCTCTATCTGTGCATCAGAGAGGATGAAGCCACACATTATTTAATGTAGAAAACTTGAAGGGAGAATGCCAGAGCCTTTACTGTCAGAAGGAAGAAGGGCTGAGAGAACTAGAAGAGCCTGGTAAGGATCTGGAGAAGAGGCAGCTTCCGACCTTTGATGCCACAGTCACTCTGTGCTACACCTTCATGCAGGGTCCATGCTGTGGCTGATTTCACAGAGTGGGATATTTCCCGGAAGACAACATCTTGGCAGGATTTCAGAGATTTTGTAATGACTTAGGCCATCGCCTGTGGACTGAGATGTGAGACACGAGTGACATGACCTCGCCAGCTCTCCATTACCCACCTTTGCTGTCGACCAAGTTGACATGAGGAGCCCAAGATGGCCGAGTGACCATCTTAGCCTCCTAGACCAGCTGTGCCAAGAAAGGAGGCTTTGCATACCGAAACCTCCAAAGAAGCAGAGCCAGAGATCTCAGGAGGAAGGCACCTGCCTGCCTCCACCCCTGGTTCCTGAGCCATATGGCCGGGCCTCCATGCCATTGATCAAACCCTGGCATCTGAAATGACCTTCCATATCCTTTTTAGCTCCAAAAATTATTTTCATCTTTTCAGGCTTTCTTGGATGCCACCTGCACCTGTTCTCAAGTAAACTAACGCATGTCTCCTGTGTATAGTCAGGACTTGGTCTGTCTTCCTCATCCTCAGGGGAAATGATCCCATGACCCTGTACCACTGTTGCTTCCCTTCCTCCCGGAGCTGGAAGCCATCCCAGGGCGTAGCTTCCCGACCCTCTGCTGGTGTCAGCCCTGACCCTCAGGAAACTCACCCTACCAGGGTGTTGCCTGAGTCACCTGGAGAAGAACTTGAGCTCCTTTTTAGATCAGGGCTTTCCTTCTTATTTTTCTACCCATACTGTCTAGGAAAGAATATGCAGAACTGATCATGCAGGATCTTGCTTTAGCTGGAGGGCTTTTCTACTAAAAGGAGAAGTCTTGTAATGACTTTTTTTTTTTTTTTTTGAGATGGATTCTCACTCTGTCACCCAGCCTGGAGTGCAGTGGTACGATCTTGGCTCACTGCAACCTCCGCCTCCAGGTTCAAGAGATTCTCCTGCCTCAGCCTCCCAAGTAGCTGGGATTACAGGTGCCCAACACCACGCCTGGCTCCTTTTTCTATTTTTAGTGGAGATGGTTTCGTCCCGTTGGCCAGGCTGGTCTCAAACTCCTGACCTCAAGGTGATCCGCCCACCTTGGCCTCCCAAAGTGCTGGGATTACAGGTGTGAGCCACCGCACCCAGCAGACCTTCTTATCGAGGCTTCCTTACAGTAGGTAAGTAGGTACAGTAGGTACAGTAGGTAACACTTGGCTACCCTTGTGGTTGTTTTGTTTGTCCTGTGGAGTCAGTGACCTCCCACACATTCTCTATTCTCAGAGCCTTAGGAGGGGCTACGGCCAAGTGAATAGAAGTTCAGTAAGTATGAGTGTGTAGTGATCCATTTCCTTTTGTTTGTATAATCGAATGGCATAATGATTTAATGCTTTTCAACTAATTTTGCAGATATCAAATTTTAGCTCAGAGCTATAGAATGAATTTTTGATGATGTGTTGCTAGATAAAGATATCACATTATTTCAAGAAATCAGGTATATTGTTTGTTTCTTTTTTAGATTCATGAAGAAGATGTAACTCTTAAAATTAATCCAGAATTTGAACAAGCCTATAACTTTGAACCTATGGATGTGGAATTTACATATAATAGGTAATGCTTTTAGTGAGTCTTCTTTCAAATGTTCAAATGTCTTTTTTTTTTTTTTTTTTTTTGAGACAGGGTCTCATTCTGTTGCCCAGGCTGGATTGCAGTGGCGCAATCTCGGCTCACTGCAACCTCCGCCTCCCAGGTTCAAGCGATTCTCCTGCCTCGGCCTCCCAAGTAGCTGGGACTACAGGTGTCCGCCACCACACCTGGCTAATTTTTGTATTTTTAGTAGAGGCAGTGTTTCACCATATTGGCCAGGCTGGTCTTGAACTCCTGACCTTGTGATACGCTTGCCTTGGCCTCCCAAAGTGCTGGGATTACAGGCGTGAGTCACCACGCCCGGCCATCTTTTTTTTTTTTTAATAGAGATGGGGTCCCAGGCTGGTCATAAACTCCTAGGCTCAAGCGATCCTCCTGCCTCAGCCTCCCAAAGTTTTGGGAGTATAGGTATGAGGCACCATGCCCAGTTAATTTGTCTCTTTATCTTTAATTGGACAGTCTTCTCTTGAGTATGTCTGTTGACATCTAAGTAGTGATGTAGGAGCCCCCACCATGCCTGTGGTTGACGTGTATAGGCCTTGTGGATGGAAGTGGGCTCCTACAGCATTTTTGCATACCCCGTGTTTCTAGCTTTCTTATCAACTATTTTTTGAGATATAAAGGTGCATACATTTGCATGTTTATTCTTTCCCAGATCTCATGTGCACCGGATCTTTGGTTCATGCCTCACTGTCACCGTCAGCTACCAGCTCCTTACTTTTATTTGTTTTCTTGTCGGATGAGGGGTGCTGTGACCTGGCACCCAGCTGGCTTTTTCTTCCTCCACAAAACCATTAACTAGTCATGCACAAAAAATGTATTCTTCAGTTTTAATTCTTTTGAACTTTAGAAAAGGAGTAACTTGCTGTATTTGGTTCCTAGGAGTCGAGATTTTCACTAAACATTGTGTTCCTGAGATGTCTCTGTGTTGTTGTAACTGCTGTTCATTGGTTTGCGGTTGTGTGAATACCCACTGTTTTTCTGTTGATGGACATCTTCATTGTTTGCTGTTACGATTGTTTGCTGCTGTTCCTAGAGCTGCTGTGTATGTAGGGGTGGGATTGCTGGGTTTGGGGTTTTTCCAGCTTTACAAGTGGTTGCATCAGTGACTTTCAGTATCCATGTGTATAACAGCCTGCTGATTGGTGCCCTTTCTGTAATCTGATTTTGTTCGACTTCCTAATTGGTGCCAGTCTGGTAGGTGTGTAATGCATCTCATGATGGTCTTGATTTACTTTTCTCTGACTTATTTACACGGCTGAGAATCTTCTTGTTCGTGGGCCGTAAAATGTTCATCTTCCATGAAATGCTTGCTTGTGTCTTTTGCCGTCTTTTTTATTGAGTAATTTATCCGATTTTCATTGTTGTGGGAGTCCTTTCTGTATTCCTTATGATAAACTATTCTTAGGTACATATCTTCTCCAGATTTGTTCCTTATCTTTTAGCTTTTTAAAAAGTATCTTTTGAGGCTGGGTGTGGTGTAATCCCTAACACTTTGGGAGGCCAAGGCAGGTGGATCTCTTGAGGTCAGGAGTTCGAGACCAGCCTGGCCAACATGGGGAAACACTGTCTCTACTAAAAATACAAAACTTAGTGGGCGTGATGGCACATACCTGTAGTCCCAGCTACTTGGGAGGCTGAGGCAGGAGAATTGCTTGAACCCAGGAGGCGGAGGTTGCGGTGAGCTGCGATCATACTACTGCACTCCAGCCTGAGACAGAGTGAGACTGTCTCAAAAAATAAATAAATAAATTATATATATATATGTCTTTTTATTAACAGAAGGTGCTAGTTTTAATATAGTCAAATTTATCAAATTTTTTTTAATATTAGTGCTTTTTATGTCTGTCTGAGAAATCGGCAGTATTTGGGCTACAGCCAGATTGGAATGTGTTGAGAATGAATGAATGGACTACGGGGGAATGGGGAAATGTCGTTGATTCCTTTTTAAGGCATTTGCCGATGAAAGCAGGGAGGGCAGGATGGAGAGAGAGCGAGAGAAATTGGTGACCAAAGAGATACAGGAGGCCCAGGAGGGGGTGCTTTTTGTTTGTTGTACAAGATGAGAGACCCCAGCATGTGAGTGCCATGAGAAGACCCAGGAATGGGAAGGAAGGGGCAGCTGTGTTGGATGACGTGTGAGGGTTGGCTGGGACCACGGGGAGCAGCAGCGCTGGTAGAAGGCACACAGCCTCCATCATGGCAGCTAGACAGACTGCAGCCGACGTCCAGGCCTGGACTCCTTGACCTGCTTTGACTCTGGAACAGAGCTGATTCTTGTAGTGTGAAGGGATATCTCGTTGTGGATTTAATTTGTATTTTTCTAATGACTAATGATGCTGAACATCTTTTCTTTTTTCTTTTTTTCGAGACGGAGTCTCGTTCTGTTACCCAGGCTGGAGTGCGGTGGCATGATCTCGGCTCACTGCAAGCTCTGCCTTCCAGGTTCACGCCATTCTCCTGCCTCAGTCTCCCGAGTAGCTGGGACTACAGGTGCCCACCACCACGCCCGGCTAATTTTTTTTTTTTTTTTTTTTTTGTATTTTTAGTAGAGACGGGGTTTCACTGTGTTAGCCAGAATGGTCTCAATCTCCTGACCTTGTGATCTGCCCACCTTGGCCTCCCAAAGTGCTGGGATTACAGGTGTGGGCCACCACACCCGGCCGCTGAACATCTTTTTATGTGCTTTTTTGCCATTTGTACAAAATATTTGTTGAAGTCCTTCCTCAAGTCTTTGGGCCCATTTTAAAAAATTGTTTTCTCATGACTGAGTTTGCAGAGATGTTTGTATAGTTTCAGTACAGTGCTTTATCAGATATGTGTCTGTGCAAATATTTCCTCAGACTACAGCTTGTATTTTCATTGTTTTTATAGTGCCTTTTGAAATGCAGAAATTATTAATTTTGGTGAAGTCCAGTTTATGAATGTTTTCTTTCACAGATCTTTTAATGATGCATCTCAGAAATCTGTAACTAATTTGGATCTCAACGATTTTATCCTGTTTAGAAACTTGGCAGCTTTATCCTGTACATTTAGGATTATGATCTATCTCATTAAGCTTTGCAAATTGTTTGTGGGGTATGAATGGAAATTGGAGGGTGGAATGAACATCCAGTTGTCCAAGCATTATTTGATGAAAAAACTGCCCTTTCTCCAATGAATTACTATTGTACCTTTGTAAAAAAAAAAAAAAAAAAAAAAATCAGTTGACCAAATATTTGTTGATCTGTTTCTGAAGACTCTCTGTTGTGTTCCATTGTACACTTGTCTGTCTTGACACCAACATTACAGGGTCTTATTGTCTGTCTTAGTACACTCAGGCTGCATTAGCATAGCATCATAGATGGGGTGGCTTATAAACAACAGAAATGTATTTCTCATGCTCTGGAGGTCGGGAAGCCCAAGGTCAAGGCACCAGCAGGTTCAGTGTCCTGGTGAGACTGCTTCCTGGTTCGTAGGCGGCTGTCTTTTCCCTGTGTCCTCACGCAGCAGAAGGGATGGGAGAGCTCTCTGTGCTCCCTCGTGTAAGGGCGCTAATTCCATTCATGAGGCCCCCACCCTCATGACCTAATCACTTGCCGAAGGCCTCAACTCCTCATACCCAGTAACATCACATTGGGGATGAAGTTTCACCATACGAAGCTGGGGGGAACACAAACCTAGTGTATGATATGTGCCTTTATGATAAGTCTCAAAATCAGGTAGTATCAAGCCTCCAACTTTGTTCCTTTTCAAGGTTGTCTGGCTGTTCCAGGTCTTTCTTCTTACATGGATTTTAGGTCATGTCAGTCTCTACAGAAAGCCTGTTGGGATTTTGATTGGGATTACATTGAACCTATGGGTCGGTTTAAGGGAGAATTGGAGAATTGAAATCTTAATAATAATGAGTCCTCCAGCCCTTGAAAATGGTATGTCTCTCCATTTATTTGCATCTGTTTTCATTTCGTTTAGCAATATTTTATACTTTTCAGTGTATAGGTCTTATATATCTTTTGTCAGAGTTATACCTATTTAAAATTTTTAAATGGCTGTTATAAACAGTAAATTTAACTTAAATTTCTAATTGCTTGTTTCTAGTATTTATAAAAAGCAATTGATTTTTGTATGTTTACCTTGTATCCTGCAAGTCTCCTAAACTGAATAGCTCCAGTAGCTTTTCCTAGAGTCTGTAGGATTTTCTACATATACAATCATTCATTCAAAGAATGACAGTTTTAGGTTGGGTGTGGTGGTTCACGCCTGTAATCCCAGCACTGTGGGAGGCCAAGGCAGGCGGATCACCTGAGGTCAGGAGTTTGAGACCAGTCTGGCCCACATGGGGAAACCCCATCTCTACTAAAAATACAAATAATCAGCCGGGCGTGGTAGTGGTCACCTGTAATCCCAGCTACTTGGGAGGCTGAGGCAGGAGAATCGCTTGAACCCAGGAGGCGGAGGTTGCAGTGAGCCGAGATCACACTACTGCATTCCAGCCTGGGCGACAGAGCAAGGCTCCGTCTGAAAAAAAAAAAAAACAAAGACAGTTTTACTTCTTCTTCTCTTATTTGGATGCTGTGTATTTGTTTTCCTTGCCTTCCTGCGCTGGTTGGAACTTGTGTGCCAGTGTGGAATAGAAGTGGTGGCAAGTGCTGCACTGGCTTCGTCCCTGGTCTTAGGGGCAGGGCTGTCAGTCCTGAGCGAGTTAGTACAGCGTGGGTGGTAGGTTCCGTAGTGGCCCTCTATCAGGTTGAGGAGATAGATTCTTATTTTAGTGAGTTTTTAATCAAGAATGGATATGGGGCCAAGTGTGGTGGCTTATACCTGTAATGCCAGCACTTTGAGAGGCTGAGGTGGGAGGATCACATGGGCCCAGGAATTTGAGGCTTCAGTGAGCTCTGACTGTGCCACTGCACTCCAGCCTAGGCAACAGAGCAGAGTCTCTTTAAAAGAAAGAAAGAAAGAGAGAGAGAGAGAGAGAGAGAGAGAGAGAGAGAGAGGGGAGAGAGAGAGAGAGAGAGAGAGAGAGAGAGAAAGAAAGAAAGAAAAAGAAAGAAAGAAAAGAAAGAAAGAGAAAGAAAGAGAATGGGTGTGGGATTTTGTCCCATGCTTTTTTTTTTTGGCTTCTTTGGTATTCTCTAGTGGTTTTTAGACAGAGTCTCAGTCTGTCACCCAGGCTGGAGTGCAGTGGTGCCATCTCAGCTTACTGCAACCTCTGCCTCCCAGGTTCAAGTGATTCTCATGCCTCAGCCTCCTGAGTAGCTGGGATTACAGGCGTGCACCACCACTATGCCTGGCTAATTTTTGTATTTTTAGTAGAGGCAGGGTTTCATCATGTTGGCCAGGCTGGTCTCGAACTCCTGACCTCAGGTGATCCACCCACCTCAGCCTCCCAAAGTGCTGGGATTACACGCGTGAGCCACCGCGCCGGCCCTCTCTAGTGTTTTTCTGTTCTCTATTTCATTGATTGTTGGATTGTTGCTGTGATTTTTTTATATTGACTTAAAGATTGTATCATAAAATTTTCATTACCTTATGCCAGCCTTAATATTTCTGAATGTAAGGTTAGTTATTTTATGTGGTTTTCTTTCCTGCAGGACCACAAGCAGACGGTGTCACTTTGCACTTGAACACGTCATCCACTTAGGTGTAAAAGGTATTACTTTTATAGAATGATAGTGTTACATCTTCACAGAGTATTTTTGTAGGCTTCATGTAAAATTTTGTGTAAAACAGTCTCTTCAGTCATAATATTAGAAGTAAAACTTCTGTTATATTCATGTTTTTAATTTTCTATCAAGTTTTAGTGTTTTCTTACTATTTCAACTTAGTGAATAACTAATAATAGCATGCTTAAATAACTGAAAATAAATTTATCTTGCTCGCTTTTCCTTTCATAAATGTAATTCATTTTTGTTTTTACAGATGGGCAAGTAAAGGGCTTTGTTGTGAAGAATATGCAGTACTAATAATGCTATAATTTAGAAACAGTATAACAGGCAGGTTAAGAAAGGAAGGGAATAGAATATTAATTGCTTTAGGGTCAGCCATAAACAACCTCTATTAATATTTTTTTAGCTTTTTAGTTATACCCGTGCTCTTACCATTTTTTGTTTTAAAAGTGTTGTTTCCAGAAGAAATTATTTTACAGTCTCCACAAGTGACGGGAAATTGGAACCATGCACAAGACACCAAAAGCAGTGGACAGTCCACCAGCAAAAAGGTAGTGCTCAGCAATGTGGCTGTCTCTACACAGGGGATGGCTCAGCGACGTGGCTGTCTTTACATAGGGGGTGGCTCAGCGGCGTGACTGTCTCTACACAGGGGATGGCTCAGCGATGTGACTGTCTACACAGGGGGTGGGCGTTTCCTTCTCGGAGTATTAGCGCTTAGTTGACTGGAGTATTAGAGCAGTGTGGTTCACAAATAACTCAAAATTGCAGTTAAAATAAAGTGAACTAAAATATTCAAAAATAGATTTAGTGTAAAGTTTATATGCAAGGGCTAAGATGCAGGGCTAAGATGGCTACAATATATTAAATAGGGGAAGCAAAGTACAGATGTTTATATGACCTTAGAGTTGGGTTTTTTCTTTTTCTTTTTTCTTTTCTTTCTTTTTTTTTTGAGACAGAGTCTCGTTCTGTCACCCAGGCTGGAGTGCAGTGGCGCAATCTTGGCTCACTGCAACCTCCGCCTCCCGGATTCAAGTGATTCTCCTGTCTCAGTCTCCAGAGTAGCTAGGACTACAGGCATGTGCCGCCACATCCAGCTAATTTTCGTATTTTTAGTAGAAACAGGGTTTCACCATATTGGTCAGGCTGGTCTCAATCTCCTGATCTTGTGATCCACCCTCCTCGGCCTCCCAAAGTGCTGGAATTACAGGCGTGAGCCACCACACCCGGCCTTAGAGTTTTATTTTTAAATTATATGGTTTATGTATACACTTAGGTACATTTATCTGATTGTGTATGCATGGAAAATGTCTGGAAGGATACACACCCCGCAAATTGTTAACATTTGCAAACTTTGTGAATGTTGCAAAGATATTTTATAAAAACTTCTAGGCCGGTCGCAGTGGCTCACGCCTGTAATCCCAGCACTTTGGGAAGCCGAGGCGGGCAGATCATGAGATCAGGAGTTCAAGACCAGCCTGGCCAAGATGGTGAAACCCCATCTCTACTAAAAATCCAAAAAATTAGCTGGGCGTGATGGTGTACACCTGTAATCCCAGCTACTCAGGAGGCTAAGGCAGGAGAATCACTTGAACCCAGGAGGCAGAGGTTGCAGTGAGCCGAGATCACGCCACTGCACTCCAGCCTGGGCAATAGAGCGAGACTCCATCTCAAAAAAAAAAAAAAAAAGCTTCTATAACCCAGTCACTCCATAAATAGTAATATAGTGCCTATTACATGCCAGGTATTGTCCTGGGCTCTCAGTATTTTTTTGTGAATACAATAGAAGTGGTTTTATTTATCTTCATGTTTCTAGTAACAAGAAAATCATCTATGTCATGGTGGAGCTTACAACTTATTTTGTGCTATTCAAATTTGGTTTTATGAGCATGTTTTCAATGTATAACATGAATTTTTAAATTATATCTAATACTCAAAAATGCTCACCATTTTATAGTTCCTCCCCCAAAATGCAAAAATGATAGGTTTAGAATGCCTACACAATCATGGAAAATACGACAAATGAAGCAGCAAGAGGTTATCCTTGAAAGTCATCTGTGGCATATTTCATAGTTGATCTCTTTTTTGTTCTGCAAATAGAAAAGAGTCTTCCTTGGACAGTGCTTTTCTTCTCCGTCATCACCTCATTACTGGTTCATTCTACTGCCTGATTCTCGGGGAGAGTCTGTGGTGCAGATGGCATGTGAGATCAGGGAGGTGTTACTATTTAGGTGGGCACATTCCTAATTGACTGTAGGTTTTAAAATATGAAACATTATCTTCTTATGGATTAACTAGATTGAAAATAAACTCAAGAATATTTCATATGTCAACCAAGATAGAATTTCAGGGACCAGATTTATCTTCCTTCCTGAAACAATAAAAAATCAGACAAACTATATGGAACAACAATTTCAGACATTAACATCAGCTATCATAGGATAGGGATTCCTGAGAGAGGAAACAAATGAGGTGACCTCATGGTTTTCCCAACTCACAGCCTTCCGAGAGTGTCTAGGCCAGAGAGCACCAAGAGGGAGCCCAGGCGGAGTGCAGTGACCTATCTGAGTACAGAGACAGCATTTGGAAGGGTGGGGAGGACAAGGGGGATAAAGCTGACAGAGTAGAATGCTGGGGAGAGGGCAGGGGACAGAGAGCAGCTGGGCACCTACAGAGATTCCTTCTTGAGTTTTCAGCTGAGCATTGATCAGTGCATGATGTGAGTAAAATACCCAGGCCTGGAAAAGAACCAGCTGGAAGGAGGAGCAAGAACAATCCTTAAAGTTGACACAGTGCCAGAAATAGCCGTGCCCACAGCCAGAGAAGAAGAACCTCGTAATTCACATGTAGAATCTGTGGGAGGGTGTTGTCTCAGGAGTGTAGAAAGCCCAGCCCTTGACTGAAGGCTGCTCCGGCCCAGATTGACAAAGTATGATAGCCTCAAAAGAAGCAAGCTGTTCCCAAATAATTGGATTACATCCCAGAACAAAGTTTAAGAATATTTATAGGAATATAAAATTATCCAGCACCCAGCAAGGTATAAAATGGACACTGACATCTGGTTACAAAATGAAAAAGTGAAAAACGTAACCCAAAAGGAGAAAATTTAGTCAATTGGAACCAACCCCCCCAAAATAACATGGTGGAATTAGCAGACAAGGACATTAAAACAGTTATAAATATGTTTCATGTGTTCAAGAAAGTAGAAGACATGAGCAGGTTAAGTGGAGACACGAAAGATATATAAAAGACAATTTTATCTTCTAGGAATGAAAAATTCAATGCCTAGAATGAAAAATATATTGGACAGAATTATCAGCAGACTAGACAATGCAGAAGGAAAAATTAGTGAACTTGAAGATGGAGCAATAGAAACTATCTAACATGGAACAGAGGCGGAGGCTGCAGTGAGCCGAGATCGCGCCACTGCACTCCAGCGTGGGCAATAGAATACAGCAAGACTCCGTCCCAGAAAAAAAATTAGCTGGGTGTGGTGGCATGTGCCTGTAGACCTAGCTACTCAGGAGGCTGAGGCAGGAGAATCGCTTGAAACCAGGAGGTGGAGATTGCAGTGAGCCGAGATCATGCCACTGCGCTCCATCCTGGGCGACAGAGCAAGACTCTGTCTCAAAAAATACATATGTATATACACATATATATATTTTATATATATACATATATATAAATATACATATTTTATATATACACACATATATATTTTATATACACATATTTTTATATGTATACATATATTTATCTATGTATATGACACATGTATATGAGACCAAGAGGGTTCATCCCAGGAATGGCTTAACTTCCAAAAATCAATGTGTAATATACCATATTAACAAACTGAAAAGGAAAAACCATATAATCATGGTAGTAGACTTGGAAAAAGCATCTGACAAAATCCAGCATCCATTCCTGATCAAAATTCAGCAAACTAGAAATAAAAGGAAATTTCTTTTACCTACAAAAACCTACTTAGTGATAACTGAATGTTCTTTGCTTGTAAGATCAGGATCAGGGCATGTTTACTCAGCATTTCTGCCCAGCATTGTGCATTGTACACAGGCAATGAAGCAGAAAGAACAGGCATCCACATCCTGTAGAAAGTCTGATGGAGGCCGAGTGTGGTGACTCATGCCGGTAATTCCAGCACTTTGGGAGGCTGAGATGGGAAAATCACTGAGAACAGCCTGGGCAACATGCAAGACCCTGTCTCTATTTTTAAAAAGTTTAAAAATTAGCTGGGCATGGTGGCACACACCTGTAGTCCCAGCTATTCAGGAGGCTCCCTTGAACCTGGGAGGTTGAGGCTGCAGTGAGCTGTGATTGTACCACTACACTCCAGCCTGAGTGATGAAGTGAAACCCTGTCTCAAAAAAAAAAATAGAAAAGAAAAAAATCTGATGGAATCTAAAATGAAGCTGTTAGAACTAATAAGTGATTTTGCAAGATACAAGATCAGTGTAGAAAAATAAGTTGTATATATATTTCCAGTAAACACTCAGAAATTGTTTTTTGGTGTTTTGTTTGTTTGTTTTGAGACAGTCTCGCTCTGTTGCCCAGGCTGGAGTGCAGTGGCAGATCTCGGCTCACTGCTACCTCCGCCTCCCAGATACAAGCAGTTCTCCTGCCTCGGCATCCTGAGTAGCTGGGATTATAGGTGCGTGCCACCACACCCTGCTAATTTTTGTATTTTTAGTAGAGATGAGGTTTCACCATGTTGATCAGGCTGGTCTCAAACTCCTGACCTCATGATCCGCCCACCTCAGCCTCCCATAGTGCTGGGATTACAGGCATGAGCCACCATGCCAGGCCTGAAATTTTTTTTTTTTTTTAAGTAGCACCTAAATGTTTTAAACATTAGGGATACATCTGACAAAAGATGGGCAACAAAAGACGTAAATAAATGGAGGGAGATATTATTTGTATCTCTTGGGTCGGAAGATTCCATATTATCAAGTTGCCTGTTTTACCTAACATGATCTGTAAATGCAGGACACATGCAAAAACATGAACCTGGATCCATATCTCACAGCATAGACAAAAACTAACTTACTCTGTGGTTTATAGCCGTAAATGTAAAGCCTAAAACTATGCATCTAGAAAACAGCATAGAAGAACATCTGCACGTCCTTTGTTTGGACAAGGATTTTTTTTATGTGACACTAAGAGCATGACTTACAGAGAAATTGATAAATTGGACTTCAGTGAAATTAAATATTTTGCTGCTGAAAAGACATTGTTAGACAGTAAGGCACAATGGCATACACTTTTAGTCCCAGTGACCCAGGAGACTGAGGCTGGAGGATCTCTTGAGCCCAGGAGTTCCAGGCTAGCCTGGGCAACATAGAAAAACTCTGTCTCAAAAAAAAACAAAGAAAAAAAAAAGACACTGGTAAGACAATGAAAAGTGACAGACTAGAGAAAATATTTGCAAATCACATCTGATCAAGAACTTGTATTCGGAAAACATATTAAATAAAGTACTCTACAAACTGCCTAAGAACTCAATTTTTTATAATGGATCAAACACTTGAACACTTTACCAGAGAATACATACAGATGGTAATAAACACGTGAAAGATGTTCAACATCATTAGTTGTTAGGGAAACACAAGTTAAACCACAATGAGGTACCACTGAACACCTACTAGAATGGCCAGAAATTGAGTTGGGCCATCTGCGCGTTGGTGAGCTCGTGGGGCTGCTGGCACGTACCCTGCTGTGGGAATGGGGAGTGGCACACCACCGTGCAAAAGGTGTTTTTAAGAAGCTGGACGCGCACCTGCCATACAACCCAGCCATTTCTCTCTAGAGAGATGAAGACATAAGGCCACGTGAGGACCCATACACAAAGTTCACAACAGCTGGGTTTTTAATCACCAAAAACGAAACAACCCAGTGTCCGTGAGCAGGTGAATGGATAAGCAAGTTGCATTGTGTTCGTACAATGGAACATGACTCAGCAATACAAGGAGCAAACTGTTGACATGCAACAACACGGGTGGCTCTCCAGTGAATCACACTGTGTGCATTTATATGAAGTATGAAGTTCGAGAGCATGTGAGCCAGCCAGTGCCACTGGAGGGGCTGCGGCACAAGGCGGCTCTGGGGACTGACAGGTCTATTTGTCATCTTGATTGTGCTGATGGTTTTATGGGTATGTGCACATGTCAGACTTGTCAAGTCACACACTTTAAATATGTGCACCTTATTGTATGTCAGTCACGCTCTGCAAAACACAATGGTTGTGGGAGGAGGATATAGGCATAACCTTCTAGACCATGGGTGTCCAATCTTTTGGCTTCCCTGGGCCACATTGCAAGAAGAATTGTCTTGGGCCACACATAAAATTCACTAACACTAATGATAGCTGATGAGCTGAAAAAAATATGTATCACAGAAAAATCTTACAGTGTTTTAAAAAGTTTACGAGTTTGTGTTGGGTTGCATTCAGAGCCATCCTAGGCTGTATGTAGTCCATGGGCCGCTGGTTGGACAAGCCTGTTTTAGACTAAAACTTAGCAATGTGTGTAAATTTTTTAATGTGAAACTTTTTTTTTTTTTTTTTTTTGAGACAGAGTCTTCCTCTGTCCTCCTAACTGCAGTGTAGTGTCCCAATCATGGCTCACTGCAACTTTGACCTCCTGGACTCTAGCAGTCCTTCCACCTCAGCCTCCTGAAGTGCTCAGATTATAGGTGTGAACCACTACCCCTGGCCCCAGAACTTTTGATTTTATAGATTCCAGAATCTATACTATGAAAATAATGAAGTTATTTAACAAAGAATTACAGATCGTAATGAAAAAAATTGAAAATCCCACTGGTTCAGGACAAATACCACTTACATTGGAACACACAGAAAACCAATTCTTGTGTAGGATCCTTTTTTTTTTTTTTTTTTTTTTTTGAGACAGAGTCTCGCTCTGTTGCCAGGCTGGAGTGCAGTGGCACGATCTTGGCTCGCTGCAGCCTCCACCTCCCGGGTTCAAGCTATTCTCCTGCCTCAGCCTCCCGAGTAGCTGGTGGCACCACTGCCAGCTAATTTTTGTATTTTTAGTAAAGACAGGGTTTCACCATGTTGGCCAGGATGGTCTCGATCTCTTGACCTTGTGATCTGCCCGCCTCAGCCTCCCAAAGTGCTGGGATTATAGGCGTGAGCCACTGCGTGCCGCCTTTTTTTTTTTTTATGAGTTGGGGGGCGTCTCTGTCACCCAGGCTGGAGTTGGTTGCGCAATCTCCACTCACTGCAGCCCCGCCTCCTGGGCTCAAGTGATCCTCCCACCTCAGCCTGCCACGTAGCTGGGACCACAGGTGAGCACCACCATGCCCGGCTAATTTTTTTTTTTTTTTTTTTTTTTTATTTTTGCTAGAAACAGGGTTTCACCATGTTGCCCAGGCTAGTCTTGAACTCCTGGGCTCAAGTGATCCACCTGTCTTGGCCTCCCACAGTGGTGGGATGACAGGTGTGAGCCCCGTGCCCGGCCTGGTGCAGGATCTTGCCTGACGTCAACAGGCAGCACTGGCACTTTGCACACTCTCCAGGCCCGTGAGACCCAGAGCCCTGGGCTGTACCCTTGACTGTCGCCTGCAGGTTCCCCGACTGTCCAGCCTGGAAAGCAGGTAGGAGGTACCAAGGGAAGATGATATTATTAAAATAAAATTTAGTCCTGTGCTTTGGTTTCATCACAAATTTTAGTTTATTTCTAAAAGCAAGTTTAAAGAAAAAAGCACAAACTTTTTTAGCAGTTTTTTATCTGATAGTTTGTTTTTTCTTTATTTTTCAAAGGGTCTGACCTGTGATCCATCCAAAGAGCTGTTAAATAAATATAATAAGTAGAACACTAGATGTTTACGTTTGCTCTTTCAACCAAGCCAGTGTAAACACAGCTGTTTTTTTAAAACATTTTTCTGCCTGATAATTTCTAGAATAGGAAAACAATGACGGACCAAGCTGAGCATGGAACAGAGGAGAGGCGTGTTGGTGACAAGGACCTGCCGGTGCTGGCACCCTTTACTGCAGAGATGAGCGATTGGGGTATGTGCTCATGAGGGGCAAGGAGAAGAGCAACTCTGAGACTGTCGCCTGGAAAACGGGGACTTTGAGGAGTGGGCTCTCGTGCGGAAGGAAGAACAGTAGGGGGCGTGTGGCCTGTGACAGGCGGCTGCTGTCTCCACCTTGACTGGAGACTTGGTGTTTTAGCTTAGATACTTTAAGAAGACTTTTAGATTCTGGGTTGTTTTTTCCAGGTACTCTTTGCAGATGTGGACATTTTTTAATCCGGTCTCTAATATTTGAGCGTGATCTCTAAAGCCGCAGAATCGGTTGACAGCCTGTCATTTTCCTCTCAGCAGCTGCATTCGTTCTCCTGACCCTCTTTAACAAACCACAGACAGGTTGAGTGCAGGGCTCGCACCTGTCATCCTAACACTTTTGGGAAGCTAAGGTGGGCAGATCATATGAGCTCAGGAGTTCGAGACCAACCTGGACAACATGGCGAAACCTTGTCTCTATTAAAAAAAAAAAAATACAAAAATTAGCCAGGTGTGGTGGTGGGAGCCTGTGGTCCCAGCTACCCGGGAGGCTGACGTGGGAGGATCGCTTGAGCTCAGGAGGTGGAGGTTACAGTGAGCTGAGATTGTGCCACTCTACTGCAACCTGGGTGACAGAGCCAGACCCTGTCTCAAAAAAGAAAAAAAAATGCAAACAGATTATTAAAAGGAATGCCCTGTGCGCATCTTACCCATGGTCACACTGAAGATCTACTCCCTGTCTGTGACTCTGATTTAGCCTTTGCACAGACGTGCTGACACCTGACCTAGGTGAGGACGTGTCCACAGCTGTTGAGAGCTGTTTGCATCTAACTGAAACTTTCTCCACTTTGAATACAGTAGATGAAATTCAGACCCCTAAAGCAAGAAAGGTGGAGTTTTTCAATCCAGTGCTAAATGAAAATCAGAAGTTAGCAGTTAAAAGGATTCTGAGTGGTGACTGCCGTCCCCTCCCGTATATTCTCTTTGGACCTCCTGGGACTGGAAAGACAGTGACAATAATAGAGGCTGTTTTACAGGTAAGGACAGTGGCGCCGCGGGTGCTGTGGCTCTGTGCTGCTGTTCACGTGTCGTCCGTGTCTTCAGGAAGTGTGAGTTTAGATTGTAGAATCGGACAGTTGGAAAGAGCTTGAGAAATACCAGTTATTTCATAATGTTAAGTCTGTTTTTGTGGATATGTAGGGATTTAAAAGCTTATTTCATAGGTTTAGAAGGAAACTCATTTTTAGCCTGGTAAACTATTTTATCTGAATCATGAAATTTTGCCGCAGAAAAGAAGTTACTCTTATAGTAGCTACAGCCACCATTCCTCAGAAGTTTTAGATATCTTCATTTGTAATTGAAGTTAAGTTTATGAAACTATTGTCTACAGATGCTTCTTAACTTTTGATGGGGTTACAACCCAATAACCCATCGTAATGGGGTTTGGGAAGCCTGTTTCAGGTTCATCAAGGCATGATCCCTTGTCAGGTGAGGAGCAGACTGACTGGGGATGGTCTTCACACCATCATAAAGTCAAAAAAGCGTTAAGTCAAACCATCATAAGCCGAAGACCATCTACATTTAGCATCATTCAGGATTCAAATTAGCAAACAGGTATTGAGCGCACAATTGTACCACACGCCAGATGTGTGCAGATGAATCTGACTCTGTTTCTGCCCTGAAAGGTGGTTTAGAATCTTAGAGAGTGCGGAGAACCTTCCCACCTAACCCATGCTTTGGCAGCAGTGTGATGAGGCAGAGTCGTGGCCCAGGTCTCAGTGTGTTGGGGGCTGGCATCTGAGCCCATGCAGCTGAGTCCCTGCACCCGAATGTGTGTGTTGAGGTTAGACTCCTGGTTTCCACCTTGCGGTGTGGATGTTGAGCCTTGGTCTCTTGTGTGTCTTTGATGAAGGTACACTTTGCCTTGCCGGACAGTCGGATTTTAGTCTGTGCGCCCTCCAACAGTGCTGCTGACCTCGTGTGTCTGCGGCTGCACGAGAGCAAGGTGCTACGGCCGGCCGCCATGGTCCGGGTGAACGCCACCTGCAGGTTTGAGGAGGTGAGCCCTTGGTGCAAGCAGTGGGGGGCACCAGAACCCCTCCCTGGAACGTAGGAAATGCCAAATGGACAGGGGAGGGCAGGGGTAGGAGGCTGGGCAGAGAGGTGCCACAGAAAGATGTGTTTGAGAAATGGCTCTGCCATGGGCCCTCCCTCACCGCTAAATGGTGGAGCTTGATTGCTGACTATTTCATCACATTCTAACTCTGTGTGAGTTATCACACCTATTGTGGGCATTCATAGCATTGTAAAATTATCACATTCCTCTTTTATTTAATCACCAAACGTCTTGTTACTTTTTAAGTAGTTTTGTTTTGTTGGTTTGGTGTTTTTGTTTTTGTTTTTGAGACGGAGTCTCGCTGTGTCGCCCAGGCTGAAGTGCAGTGGCATGATCTCGGCTCACTGCAAGCTCCGCCTCCCGGGTTCACACCATTCTCTGGCCTCAGCCTCCCAAGTAGCTGGGACTACAGGCACCCGCCACTGCGCCCGGCTAATTTTTTGTATTTTTAGTAGAGACGGAGTTTCACCGTGTTAGCCAGGATGGTCTCGATCTCCTGACCTTGTGATCCGCCCGCCTTGGCCTCCCAAAGTGCTGGGATTACAGGCGTGAGCCACCGTGCCCAGCCTGGTTTGGTTTTAAGTAGTCCTTTAAGTTGCTGGTTTGGTTATAGAGCGAAGTATTGCTTTTATTTTTTTTTGTTTGTTTGAGACAGAGTTTTTGCTCTTGTTGCCCAGGCTGGAGTGCAGTGGTGTGATCTTGGCTAACTGCAACCTCCACCTCCCGGGTTCAAGCAATTCTCCTGCCTCAGCCTCCTAAGTACCTAGGATTACAGGTGTGTGCCACCACATCCAGCTAATTTTGTATTTTTAGTAGAGACAGGGTTTCACCATGTTGGTCAGGCTGGTCACGAACTCCTGATCTCAAGTGATCCACCCGCCTCTGCCTCCCAAAGTGCTGAGATTACAGGCTTTAGCCACTGTGCCCAGCCTGAAATATTGCATTTAAAAAAGACATTGAAAATAGCTGGGCGTGGTGGCATGCGCCTGTAATCCCAGCTACTCGGGAGGCCGAAGCAGGAGAATCGCTTGAACCTGGGAGGCGGAGGTTGCAGTGAGCCGAGATTGCACCATTGCACTCCAGCCTGGGCGACAGAGCAAGAGCAAGACTCCCTCTCTAAATAAACAAACAAACAAACTGAATAGAAAATGTACAAAGTTGTTTTGGGGAAGGATCTGCAGGATTATGTGTTATATTTGTGGCTCTAGAGTTGATAAAACATGGACTGAATTGATAAGGAAGTATGAAATATTTTGAGAAAAAAACCTTAAATCATGACTTAGACGTAACTAAGAAGTGGTACCAGGGCAAGGTTCCCTTTTGGAATTCTGCTTAATAATTGGAGGAGTAAACTAACTCTACGCCTCCTTGCCCCCAGATAGTTATTGACGCCGTCAAACCGTATTGCAGAGACGGAGAAGACATCTGGAAAGCCTCACGCTTCCGGATAATCATCACCACATGCAGCAGCTCAGGGCTGTTTTACCAAATAGGAGTGAGGTGAGCCCCGGGCATGGAGCGCGGCATGGGGCCTCCCAGGGCAGAGGTCGGAGTCCTCTCCTAGCTTCTGTCTGAGGGGCGGATGACCCAGAGACTCAGTGCTCAGGGAGGGAGGCAGGGCTGTGGGCGAGAAAGGCTGGTTGGGGAGGGCCGTGCCTGAATGGAGCTGGGGAAGCTGAGACCCCAAGGACTCGAAGGAGCCAGCAGTGGGATGGGCAGGCAGATGGACTGGCCCATGCAGAGGCCCCGCGGTGGGGGAGCACTGAGGTCTCCCCAAAGGAGACTGTAGAGCCAGAGCCTCGTGAGCAGGAACGGCCTGAAAGGGGTGGTGAGGGGGCGGCCTGGAGCCTGGGCCTGGCGGGCTGTGGAGGGGCCTTTGGACTGACCTCTGGTGAGCTGGGAAGCCAGTGAAGGGCTTCTGAGCAGGAGAGTGAGTCTCTTGGAGTGGGTGTGGGGAGGCAGGCTGCCTAGGAAACGGCTGGGCTCTGTAAGGTCAGACCCTGGGGGGCCATTTGTGCCCCTGGCGCTGGGGGCTCTTCAGGGGAGACAGGCGGAGGAGATGGATTGTGGGGTGCCGGCTGTCATAGGAGGACCTCCCCTGGGGGCTGGGAGGAAGAGCTTCGAGCCCAGGGAGGCTGAGTGAGGACCAAGGCACTCTCAGACCCCAGTGCAGGGGGGTGGGGTCGGGGAGGCAGCAAGCAGCTCCCTCTCAGTGCATAGAGCCAGACAGTGTCGGGGGCACAGGCTGAGGGTGAGAGAGGGAGAAGCCAGGGCCTCTGAGGGAAGCCCCACCCTCCCTGACGGCCTGGAGACAGGTCGCCCTGGACAGTGTCCAGCGTCACGGTGGTCGTGAGGGTGACCACAGGAGGTGGTCCGTCAGCTCCACATGGAGCAAAGGCACAGCCAGCCATGTCTATCACAACGTGTCACGGATGGTTTCATCGGCGCATTTAACTCTCTCACATACATGATGTCCTTTCATCATGAGATTAGTAAAACGTGATTGATGAGACACTTTACATTTTTTTTGGTTCAAGTCTTCAAAATCCACCATGTATTTTACACTTAGAGCGTGTCAGGTTTCAGACTAGCCACTGTGCGGTGCCCGAGAGCCGTGTGTGGCTACTGGATTGGACAGCACGGATCTGAACAAGAGAGGGATTTTTTTTTGTTAATGTGTGTTGATGAGTCAAAGGTCAAGAGCCGAAGAGCCGGTCCTCACTGGGGTGCAGAGGGCTCTTTGGGGGTGGAGCGGGCACTGCATGGACCCTGCACCCTGGAGCTGATGTTCAGGTAGTGGGAGGAGGTGACCCGCTAGGGCAGGCCGCTCTCTCAGAGACGCTCTGTGCAGAAGCAGGGAGGGTGTTGCAGCCCAGCTGCAGAGGCCCCACAGGGTTAGTTGGCCACTGGGGGCGGCTGGAGTGGGGAGGGGCACTTCAAAAGGGCAAAGAAGTAGCAATGTCATCTGGCAAAAGTGACATTAAATAACTGCAATTAATACAGAATTGAAACCTAAATACTTACATTCTAGGAAAGATACATAATGTTAATTTTTTTCAACAGAAATAGGGACATGAGATGGGGAAATGGCAGTGTGCTGATTTCCACATCTTTCACTGGGAGGGGTTCACGGTGTCACTTGTGAAATCCGTGTCTTGAGAGTTACACATTGAGACCTGAAGTGAAAGGTGTCAGCTGACCGTGAGTGGATGCAGGACATGTTGGGCCCAGCACTGCTGTAAGCAGGAGCCCGCCCCCGCACAGGTCTGACCACAGGGTCTCACCCCACAGTGGGACACCTGAGGCTCAGAGGTGATGGATTTGCCCAGCATCTAGGGTTGGAGAGGGGAGATCCTGGAATCAGCAGTGAGAAGGGTAAACGTGGGCTCGGCAGTGAGAACGGTGCGGGCCCAAGGTGCGTCCTGTTGAGTGTTGGCGTGGCTCCGGACACTTTCTTTGCCCCATACCTGCTTCCTCAGGCATCAGGACATGTTTCTGCCCCAACAACATTTCCGCACTGAGGCCTCCTGACCACAGAGCAGAAGCTGCTGGGGTGGGCGAGCCAGGGAAGCCGGGGCACCTGTTCCTCAGCTCATGGCCCCAGGTGGGGTGGCCCCTCTGCCCTCTAGAAACAGATCATGTGCCGAGCAAGCTCCTGCTCTCCGCTCAGTCCCACAGCCTTCCCATGCAAGAGCTCCGCAGCTTCTCCTGACGACTCCTTCCCGCAAAATCCCCACCCCGTCCATCAGCAACGCTGTGGACTCTCTGCTCCTGCACCTCCCTTACCTCCCTTGTCAGAAGGAAGAGCCGGACAGGCACCCGCCAGGAGGGCTGCTCTGTAGCTGGGAACCTCACTGAGTTTGCAGCAGGGGCCAGAATTGTGGGGAGCCATTCTAGAGACCGCATTTTCTTTTTTTTTTTTTTTTTTTTTTTTTTTGAGACGGAGTCTCGCTCTGTCGCCCAGGCTGGAGTGCAGTGGCGCGATCTCAGCTCACTGCAAGCTCCGCCTCCCAGGTTCACGCCATTCTCCTGCCTCAGCTTCCTGAGTAGCTGGGACTACAGGCGCCCGCCACCACGCCCGGCTAATTTTTTTGTATTTTGAGTAGAGACGGGGTTTCACCGTGTTAGCCAGGATGGTCTCGATCTCCTGACCTCGTGATCCGCCCATCTCGGCCTCCCAAAGTGCTGGGATTACAGGCGTGAGCCACTGCGCCCGGCCAACCCCATTTTCTTAATGGTGCCGCAGATTGGGAAGTGGCTCCCAGGGCCTCAGCCTATTGGCATGCAGGCCAGGCAGTGCCCAGCTGAGAGTGGCTCACAAGGATGAGTCAGGAGGAAATGCGTGGATGGCAGGAGAGGCCGCCATCTGTGGCCGCCTGCATGGCCGGGCCTGTTCTCAGCGCTTTACAGCGGCCAGTTCAGCTGCTCTCACCTCAGCCGCCTCCTGAGAGACACGTGGGAGGTGGAGGCTCAGAGAGGGGAAGTCAGGACTAGAGCCTGGGCATTTTGATACTCACAGGAGTGAGACGCAGGTGGAGAGCAGGCCAGGAACCTGCGGCGCTTCTCATGTGAGCTGCCCCCAGGAGGCGCTCGTGTGTTGCCCATCGCTCCCACCCCTTCTTCCCTCCACATCTCTAGAAATAGACACTGCGTGCAAAGCACTGGGTGCTAATGTGGCTTAGCAGGCATCTCCCGACACCTGTGGCCTGTCCTCCCTCCAGCCGGGTGACACCCAGACCCCCAGCTCCTGCACACCCCGGGCAACCCCGCTGTGCCCCCGGGGTGCTGAGCGTGGCTTTGCCGGTGTGTCAGAGGCATCAATTGCTAAAACAATTCGGCAGAAATTACCATTTAGAACATCTTTGCTCTAGAGTTGGGCACTTCACTCACGTGTTTGTGGACGAGGCTGGGCAGGCAAGTGAGCCGGAATGCCTCATTCCTCTGGGGCTGATGTCGGACATCAGTGGCCAGGTAAGTCCCGACTACTGTGTGTGCTGCTTCCTCCTCACCCCGTTCTCCTGAGGGGATGCGGGCTGCGGTCCTGCCGGGAACAGTCACAGCTGTACAGGGGTCAGGTGGAAATGCCAAGGACCCCGAGGTTCTGGGGGCCATGGGTCTCTATTGTACTTTATTCCTTTTGGACTAGAAGTGAATGTCTTGACTCATTTACTTGTAAAACGGAGGTAAGAGCCATTCTAGGTGTTGGGGATACAGCGGTAAAGTCAGGAATATGGTCCCTGCTCTGGGTGAGCCGGCTGTTCAGTGCCTGGAGGGGCGGACAGGGCCAGTGCTCCTGCATCTGACCCACTTGCCCCTCAGGCTGCCCTGGCCTCCAGCTCTGTGCATCCTCTGTTCTCTGCTCCCACCTGCTTCCTCCCCGGGTGCTTCTGATGGTGGCGTGGGTGTCACCTTGAACTTCCCTGGTTCTCTCACTGTGGCTCATCCAGGCGAGCTCATCCAGTGTCCAGCACTGGACATTTCAGGGTCCTCCTTGGCACCCATCCTAGATGTCTGTCCAGTCACCAGGCACTGTGGGGCGGAGCATGAAGGTGACGCCTAGGGAGGGAGCAGGGACTGGTCCAGGCAGAGCAGTGGCATAGGGCGGCCTGACCAGGTCAAGGCAACCATGGGCAAGAGGCAAGGGGCAGGTGGGATGGCGGCCAGGGCCAGCCATGCAGAAGCTTCCAGAAGATAGACGGCATCCTTGGGGCTCTTACCACTTTGAGAGATTTGCAGGAGAGAAAACCAGGCTGCAGAAGCCGGGCAGATGGCAGGACTTCGGGGAGGCAGATGGCAGGACTTCAGGGGGAAGCGGGGAGAGACAGCTCCAAGCCCTGTCAGCATCCCCTGGTCTCCCAGTCCCTCCCGTCGTCCCCTGCAGCAAGAGTGAGCATGGGGCCGTCCTGCGCACAGCCCCATTACCACCTGAGCCCGTAGGAGTGGCAGCGGCACCCTCCCTGCATGAGCTGAGACGGGCCCTCTGTGTGCAGATCGTGCTGGCAGGAGACCCCATGCAGCTCGGCCCAGTCATTAAGTCCAGACTCGCCATGGCCTATGGGCTGAACGTGTCCTTGTTGGAACGGCTGATGTCTCGACCCGCGTACCAGAGGGACGAAAATGCTTTCGGTGCTTGTGGCGCACATAACCCCCTGTTGGTGAGTCACAGACTCCAGCGCGTTCAGGTCCCCAGCTAAGCAGACACAGGCTCCGGGGCAGTCGAGCAGCTCACTCTTCTGTCCACCTGAGTCATCTCCATCCGTGGGCAGAGTGCAGGGGAGCACCCACCACAGCACCTCCCCCGTCAGCAGAAACTGCAGCCTGGTGCTGATGGCTGAGACTCTGGGGTCAGATACAGTAAAATAAGTTAAAATCTGTGTTACTCTGTTAACGTTAAGAAAAGCAGGATATAACTTTTGTGACTTAAAAAGCCTGCCCTAAAGTGACTGCAGGCAGTGTCTCCTCAGTGGTCTCTGACCCCAAGGTCCCACTGAAGTGCAGGTCTGGGCTCTCAGCCAACCTTGTCCCAAATTCTGAGGGATGGGCTTTGGGATTTGCATCTTTGGAGCCCCCAGCACTCTGAGCTTGGGCTTCCAGGGCCCATCATTAAACAGTAAACCAAGTAGCCTCAGTTTGTAAGCCCCTGTAGCCCACAGAAGAACAGTCTCCATCTGATTCCCATTGCCAGTATTAACATCAATAGAAAATGAGCGGCAGTTACCATGGGCAGACTTTCAGGGAAAAGGACTGGACCCCATTCTTGGTTGTCAAGGGTGGGGAGCAGGTGGGGGTCTTCAGGCCAAGGAAGGTCTCACGAGGGACTACCCGCAAGACAGGTACCGGCTGTGCCAGGAGGCCATGAAACTGCCCCCAGGAAGATGGCCGGCCGTGAGCAGCTGCTGGGCCCAGAGGGCGCCTGAGAGCTCTGCTGTCCCCCGGAGGTTCGCCTCATCCTCCAGTGCTGCTGTGCACCTGCACCCGCTAGCTGCTTTGCTGGAGGTGTGGGTGCAGGTGACGTGGCCGCAGCAGGAGAGACCAGCACACTGCCGTCCCCACCACACAGCCTTCAGGGCAGGTGCATGCAGCACAGGGCCACAGGTACAGAAAGACCCTGCCGCACGGGAGGTGAAGGCCTTGTCCTGTGTGGGGCCTGGGCAGTGTCCTGCACCCTCCAACCAGAGCGGCTGCCACAGTGACCCCAGGAGGCTGCATGCTTCCTTTCTCTTCCCCAGCAGCTGCCCATGTCCAGCTAAGGCAGAGGTGCCGTGACTCTAGATCACATTTGGAGTTTGGAGTAGCACGTTGGAGGCTGGACACATTCTAGTTAGGCTTGACAGAGTCGGGAGGACTCACGGGGCCAATCATGGCGTTCTCGTGCCAGTGTCATCTGGCGAGTAACAGACAGCACTGCAGGAACACAGGTTTTCACCAACAGGGGCTTTGTTAACTCATCCCAAGGAGGGAGAGCCCTAGGCTTGTTCTCCCCAGCAGTGTCTCCCCGAGGGACAGTCAGTGACAGGAGGGCAGAGGGTGCAGCATTGCATAGAGAGGACGGCTCCCCGCGGCACAGACGCAGCGAGTCCTCATGCCAACACATGGGTCACGTGATGAGCAGGGTCAAGACTGAGCATTGCTCTGACTGGTTGAACTCCTGTAGTTGCTGGAGACCCTCTCTGGCTGCTTACACCAGCACCAGGGGAAGAGCACCTGCCCTGAGTGAGCTTCCCGAGCAAGTTGGAGGCAGACAGTAAAGGTGTCCCATGCACTGGTGATATCACAGTCACCCTCAGCCGCATCAGTGAGGTCACAGCCAGGCCCGCCCAGGGCTGGCCATGCCCCCAGAGTCACAATGTCTATGCTCTCCTGGTCCAGGGGCCCAGGAGCTCTTCCTTCCCTGTGGCCAAGCGGAGGCAGGGCTGTGTGGGCCAGCAAGATGCTGTTTCCAGGGTGAAGCTCTCAGCACACGAGGGAGGCATCCACCTGCCTTCCACCCGGCTGCTGGGTTCCAGGTGGCAGGAGCCTTTTAAGAGGCCCCTCAGTGGCACCCAGTCCCAGGAGAGGAACAGAGGGCAGCCGTCACACCCTTTTCTTCCTGATGTTTCCATTTTCTATTCAGATGGACCCTTGGCTTGACCACCATCCAAGGGCTTGGTCTGGGGGCAGGCGACACACAGGGGCGCAGGAGCAGAGTCAGGCTTGGAAGTCAGGCAGGCCTCACGTTTGCTGTGCAGAGCCGCTTTTCCTTCGACAGAAACTGTGCCGGGTACCACCTTCCCCTTGTGACCCATCACCATCTCCTCGCAGGTCACAAAGCTGGTGAAGAACTACCGGTCCCACGAGGCCCTGCTGACGCTGCCCTCACGGCTGTTCTACCACAGGGAACTCGAGGTCTGTGCGGACCCCACAGTGGTGACCTCCTTGCTGGGCTGGGAGAAGTTGCCTAAGAAAGGCTTCCCTCTCATCTTCCATGGTGTGCGGGTGAGTTGTGTCTTGAATCCGTAGGTGACCGTGTCGGGTAAGGACAGTATGGCAGGAGGTCCTTCCTCCCAGGTGAGGCTCTGTCACCTGCCTGTGGCGGGGCAGATGTTCTGCTGGTCTCCAGAGAGTGAAAAGCCATCGGGGGCTTGTGCCCCCCAAGATGGATGCTGACTTCTCCTGCCAGATGAGTTGTGCCTGGCACCAAGGAGGCATCACGGGCACCACTCTCAGGTGGTCACAGCAGACAAGCACTGGGCTCCAAGAGAAGCGAAGCTGCCCAGTGAGCTCTGGAGGGCCTGGGGAAGCTCACAGGGCCGTGTGGCTGGGGACACCTCAGGGCCACAGGAAGCTCCCAGAGGCCACCACCGCCTCCCTCCTGGTGCTTCCCTCGAGGGTTGGAACTGTCAGGAGAGAGCCCGGCAGGGAAGGCAGCAGCTGCGAGCCCGAGCCATGCGCCTGGGGCCTGAGGAGTGACGGGCCACCACCCCCTCTCCAAGGCCTCGCAGAGGGACAGAGTTAGATGCTGAGTGACCAAGCAAACTTACAAGCATTCACTAAAATGAGATAGTTTGTATTAGGAGTTTAGTTAGAGCAGAAATCAAGTTTTGCATTAACCCCCTGCCCCAGAAGAAGGGGCATTCAAGGTATCTGCAGTGAGGGCTGCACCCGGGCCACACGGGGAACCCTGGTGCCAGTGCCCCTTCCATGCCACGGGCCCCGGAGGACAGGGGTCCAGGTTACACCATTTGGCTGCCTTGGGGCCTCTGCATTCCATGCCCTACCCAGCAGTGGCCCCAGTTGCTCTTCGTAAGTTCCTGAGGGAGAAAATCTGTCTGTGATCTGTCCAAAGTGGTGGGATGGGATATGTGTATGGCGGCTGTGAGGTTCTCACATTTGGAAAGGAAGGGGTCCTGAGGAGAATCTGCAGTGAGCTGGACACCTCAAGACATGGTGCACTCTGAGGCGGGTCCCTCCCCAGCAGTGGTCTCCCGCCATCTGTCCTGCTAGCTCTGCCCATCCTCAGAAGCTTTCCTGGGTATCAGGAAAACACATTAGTGGCCAGGCACAGGGGCTCACCTGTAACCCCAGCACTTTGGGAGGCTGAGGCAGGAGGATTGCTTGAGCCTAGGAGTTCAAGATTAGCCTGGGCAACATAGTGAAACTCCCATCTCTTAAAAAAAAAATTTTTTTTTTTTAATTAGCTGAGCATGGTGGCATGTGCCTTTGGTCCCGGCTACTTGGGAGGCTGAGGCAGAAGGATTGCTTGAGCCCAGGAGATTGAGGCTGCAGTGAGCTATGATTGCACCACTGTACCCCAGCCCAGGCGACAGAGTGAGGCCCTGACTCTAAAAACTATATAAATAAATATAAATAAATGCATGGAGGCTGTCACTCAGCAGCTCTGTGTCCTGGCCTAGGATCTGTCCACCTGGTAGGCCGTGGCGGAGAAGAGTCATGAAGCCTCTCGTTCTCGTTGTGCTCCTCATCAAATTATACTTGGGTTTCTGATCGTTCTTGTCTTACGAATTTTAACTGCTGTGTTTCATGCATGTAATTTATCACTGCTTTATCTTCCTCATTATGTAATATCCTTCCATACTGTCATGTGTATTAGTCTTAAATTCCACCTCGTAATATTAACATTGCCACTTTTTTCTTTTTACCTGGTATGTCTTTGCCCTCTTCATTTTTTATTGTTGTATTTCTTAGGAGCAGCTAGGTTTTTATATTTAATCCATTTTGGGAGTCAGTTTGCTTTTAGTGACATAAATCAGCCCAGTCTATAGTGATTTCACATGATTTCTTCTTTATCTTTCTTAGTCATTTTATTTCCTGATTTTTTCTAGTTGATTGGTTGCTATTCATTGAATTGTTTCTCAGTTTAGAAGTTTCTGCTATAAGTTTCCATCCCATTAATCTTTTAAGTTTCTTCAGTCATTTATTATTTACAATAAATGAGTAAGTTAATGGTTTAACAACAACAGCAAAATTAATTCTTACTGCTTTATCTGGTCACTTTTTTGGGGTTTGTTTTGTGGGTTTTTTTTTTTTTGAGACAGAGTTTTGCTCTTTCACCCCAGCTGGGGTGCAATGGCGCCAATCTCGGCTCACTGCAACTTCCGCCTTCCAGGTTCAAGCGATTCTCGTGCCTCAGCCTCCCAAGTAGCTGGGACTACAGGCGCCTGCCACCACGTCCAACTAATTTTTGTATTTTTACTGCTTTATCTGGCGGTGACTTTTTGGGGTTTTTGTTTATCTGTTTTGTTTTGAGACAGGGTTTTGTTCTGTCACCCTGGCTGGAGTGCAGTGGTGCAATCTTGGCTCACTGCAACTTCCGCCTCCCATGTTCAAGCAGTTCTCATGCCTCAGCCTCCCAAGCAGCTGGGACTACAGGCATGCCCCACCACGCCCGGCTAATTTTTGTATTTTTAGTAGAGACGGGGTTTCACCATGTTGGCCAGGCTGGTCTCGAACTCTTGACCTCAAGTGATCTGCCCACCTCGGCCTCCCAAAGTGCTGGGATTACAGGCGTGAGCCACCGCGCCTGGACTCCGTTTTTAAGTGTAAAGTTTAGTAGTGTTAAGTATATTCACATTGTTTTGCAGTCTCCAGAACTTTTATCTTGCAGTATTAAAATTCTATACCCATGAAACAGTAACTTTCTTCCCTGCAGTGCCTAGCAGCCACCATTCTAGTTTCTGACTGTATGACTTCAGCTGTTCTAGGTACTTCATACAAGTGGAATTAATCATGGAGTGTTTGTCCTTCTGTGACCGGCTTATTGCACTGAGCATCATGTCCTCAAGGTTCATCCATGTTGTGGTGTGTGTCAGAATTTCCTCCCTTTTGGGGGCTGAGTAACATTATATTGTGTGTGTACACCATACTTGGCGTATCAGTTCATCTATCAGTGGACACATGGGCCGCAGACGTTTGACTGTTGTAAGTAGTGCTGCTACAACGGGTGTACAAATATCTATTTGAGACCCTGCTTTCAGTCGTCATGGGTACATACCCGGAAGTGGAATTGTTGGTAATTCTAGTCTTAATTTTTTGAGAAACCATCATCTTGCTTTCCACAGTAACTGCAGCATTCCACACCCCACCAACAGTGCCGCAGGGTTCCAGTTTCCCCACATCCTCACCACCACTTATTTTCTGGGTTGTTTTATAGTAGCCATCTTAGTGGGAGTGAGGTGTAGCTCACTGTAGTTTTGATTTGCATTTCCCTAATGATTTGTGACATTGAGCAGCTTTTCATGTACCTGTTGGCCATTTGTATGTCTCCTTTGGAGAATTCAGGTCCTTTGCCCATATTTAATTGGGTCGCTTTTTGTCAGTGAATTTAAGACTTCCTCGTAGTTTTGGATATTAACTTCTTATATACTATTTGCAAAGGTTTTCTCCCCCTCCGCAGACTATCTTTTCACGTTGTTGATTGCGTCCATTGATGCCCAGACATTTTCCATTTGGATGTAGTCCAGCATATCCCTTTTAGTTATTGCCAGTGGCTTTGGTGTCGTATCCAAGAAATCATTGCCAAACCCAATGTCATGGGGCTTTTTCCCTGTTTTCCTCCAAGAATTTTATGGATTTAGGTCTTGGGTTTAAATCTTCGATCCACCTTGAGTTTCCATTTCCAGGTGGTGTCAGGTGAGGGTCCGTCTTCATCCTTCCCATGTGGCTCTCTAGTTTTTCCAGCAGCGTTGGTTGAAAAACTGTCCTGGCACCCTTGTCAGAAGTCATCTGGCCGTATATGCGAGGGTTTATTTCTAAGTTCTCCGTTCTACCCTGTTGATCTATGTGTCTGTCTTTTATGTCAGTATATCTCATTAATGTTTTCTAAGGAAGAGTATTTTCAAGATGAGAAGTAGCTGTATCAAAGGTCTAATATCAAAAAAAAAAAAAAAAAAAAAAAGATGAGAAATACCAGCCAGCCCTCCACTCCAGGGCTCAGACCTGAGTGGCGGACTCGTGTGACCCGTCCTCCTCTGTAGCGTTTAGCATGACTGTGAGCCATTTCATCATTATTTAACATATGCCATCTGCCCTGCTCACATGTAAGTTCTGCACGAGAGCAGGGATTTATTCTGTCATATTCAGTGTGTATTCCCAGCACCGACTTCAGCTCCTGGATTGTAGCCTTCTGGTGAATATTCATGAAGTAAAGTAGGTTTTCTCTCCTCATCAACCCAGGGCAGCGAGGCACGGGAGGGAAAAAGCCCATCGTGGTTCAACCCGGCCGAGGCCGTCCAGGTCCTGCGCTACTGCTGCCTCCTGGCCCAGAGCATCTCCAGTCAGGTGTCTGCCAGCGACATTGGCGTCATCACGCCCTACCGGAAGCAGGTACGCCCTGCCCAGGCACGCCTGGTTCTGTGAGGTCCCCGCAGCCCTGCTCCTTGGCTCCTGCAGCTCCACAGAGGCAGGAACAAGCTCCTTGTGAGCAGCAGCAGGTTTTTAAAGGAGCAGGACCGCACTTGAATGTCGTTCAACATGAGAGGTCACCCAACTGCCATCCATGGGCCAGTTCCAGGCAGCTGCCAGCTTTTCTACGGCCGGAGCCTCGAACAGTTTTTACATTTCTAAATGGTTACATTTATATGTCCCTTGATATTTGGCCCTTTGGGAAAACATTTGCCAACCCCCAGCTCTAACCCAGTGTTTCTCAAAGGGGGCACTTTGGGTATGTTTGAATGGGACGCTTCTCATTTCGTATGACTCTGTGATGTGATTATAGGAGAGTTAGCATCCCCAGGCCCCAGGGGCTGGTCCCAGGAAGCATCTCCACACGTTCATAATGGCTCTGGAGCTCTGGTGGGGACACAGGTGCCTCCCATGCCAAACACCAGGTTTCATTCGTGAAGCATGTGTCCCTGTGGTGTTCACACCACCAAGCAGAACTTGGAAAGAACCCCCAAAATACAGAAGAAAAGGTGAGTCCCCTAGGCCATCACAGTAACAGATCACCTGTACCGCGTGTGTGCTGACCGCAGAGCCCGTCAAAGATGTTATGTTTCCTTTTTTCTGACCTCGGGGACTCGAGAGGTGAGTGCTTAGTTCTCCCAGAGGTACAGAGATTACGAAGGCTTATGGAGACAAGTAAGTTGCCAAACATCACACAGCCAGTGTCCTGGTGTCTTAACCTCAGCTTGCAGGTGCCATCCTGCTGAGACATCCAGCTTAGAGCTGCCATCCTCAGCTCTAAGCAGCAGACACGCATCTCGTTTCTCCTGAAGGATTTCCTCCATCCTTGATGTGTGCTTGTGGGGAGGGAGGATTTTCCACATGAAACTTGGCTTTCCTAGTAAGCATTGTCCCCCGTCCCCAGTTTACTAAAACTGCAATTTGTGTTCTAATCAATTCAGATTAGAAGAAAGCAATAAAGAATTAAAAAACAATATTGCACCTTGGCCAATATTTGGTTTATGCTGTGATGTGTAAAG
The DNA here is from genome assembly GCF_029281585.2 of Gorilla gorilla gorilla. Taxonomy (NCBI): domain Eukaryota; kingdom Metazoa; phylum Chordata; class Mammalia; order Primates; family Hominidae; genus Gorilla; species Gorilla gorilla. The sequence continues at coordinate 48,208,278 of NC_086018.1, forward strand.
AAATGGATTTGTACATGCCGGGCGTGGCATTTTGTACATGTACAGAAATGGATTTGTACATGTACAGAAATGTAAAGAAATGGATTTGTACATGTACAGGCTCACACCTGTAATCCCAGCACTTTGGGAGGCCGAGGTAGGCGGATCACAAGGTCAGGAGTTCAAGACCAGCCTGGCCAATATGGTGAAACCCTCTCTCTACTAAAAAATACAAAAAATTACCCGGGCGTGGTGGCAGGCACCCATAATCCCAGCTGCTCAGGAGGCTGAGGCAGGAGAATTGCTTGAACCCGGGAGGCAGAGGTTGCAGTGAGCCGAGATCACGCCACTGCACTCCAGCCTGGGTGACAGAGTAAGACTCTGTCTCAAAAAAAAAAAAAAAGGAAAAGAAAAGAAATGGATTTGTACAGTGTTATCTTTAGTCTTTCTTTTAATCTGTTCTCAAGGTGGAGAAAATCAGAATTCTTTTGCGTAATGTTGATCTGATGGATATAAAGGTTGGATCAGTAGAGGAGTTTCAAGGACAAGAGTATCTGGTCATCATCATTTCGACCGTAGGTATCCCTGTTCTCCGTGGGGATGGCCAGTCAGGTGCTTGTTGCCCTGGGGGTTCTGGGGGCTTCAGATCTAAAGGGGCAGAGGCTGATTCCCAGCCCAGAGAAGCAGCTGCAGGCGGAGACTCCCTAGGTCCAGGAGCCATCGTAAGCAGTGGCTGTGGGAAGGTCTTTTAAAACAATACTCAAAGACTAAGACACAGGAGAGTAAAGAGAAGGGACCCAGGAAGACATGGTGAATGCCTTGGAGAAGGAGGGACACGAAGTTGGAAGAACAGGCAGCTGAGAAGCAGAGAGTGGGAGGGCAGGTACCCGCAGGAGAGCCCCTAAGACCCCGCCATCCAGACAGCCACAAGCGTGAGGGCTCCCTGTCTGCAGATGGAGTGCCAATGAGACCCACCCCTTTCTGCTGCCCTTCCTCCTCCCCCTTCTTCCCCTCCCCCCACCTCCTGTTTCTTTTTTTCTTTTTTTTTTTTTTTTGAGATGGCGTCGCTCTGTCGCCCAGGCTGGAGTGCAGTGGCTCGATCTCGGCTCACTGCAAGCTCCGCCTCCCGGGTTCACGCCATTCTCCTGCCTCAGCCTCTCGAGTAGCTGGGACTACAGGCGCCCGCCACCACGCCCAGCTAATTTTTTTTTTTTGTATTTTTAGTAGAGACGGGGTTTCACCGTGTTAGCCAAGATGGTCTCGATCTCCTGACCTCGTGATCCTCCCGCCTCGGCCTCCCAAAGTGCTGGGATTACAGGCGTGAGCCACCGCGCCCGGCCTCCTGTTTCTTTTTGAACCAAAAATGAGGTCATTCTGCTATTTAACATTTTTAAATGTTTTTATATATCAAGAGTTTCTCTTCATGCCCCCCAAAAACTTCAAGTGCCATTTTTATTCATCTCTGTGTGCTTTTAGGTACGGTCAAATGAAGATAGATTTGAAGATGATCGATATTTTTTGGGTTTCTTGTCCAACTCAAAAAGATTTAATGTTGCAATCACCAGACCCAAAGCTTTGCTGATAGTGCTGGGAAACCCCCATGTTCTCGTTCGAGTGAGTTTTCAGGCACTGGGTGGGCTGTGATCACTTAAGGAGGGAGGGTCCGGGTCACTCGGGATGAGACGTACGAGGCACCAGGAGACATGGGGCCTTCACTTGCTCTCACACCAGGCTAATTGTTATTGCCAACAGGACCCCTGTTTTGGTGCTTTGCTGGAATACAGTATTACAAACGGTGTTTACATGGGATGCGATTTACCTCCTGAACTGCAGTCTCTGCAAAAGTGAGCGTTTCTGCTGTCTTCCTCAAAGACAGGCTGGCTCTAGAACGTGCTCTAGCCTGCCCTCCCCTGCTCCCCTCACCCCCATCCACTTACCCACCTGCAGCCTTAGCCCTCTGCCGGCCACCGTCCTCACCTCATCCTGGGCTGCAGCAGCCACTGTTTCCTGGACATTTGGGGTCATGTCACCTTTCCCACATAGGCTAACAGGGTAAACTAAGTCCCCTTGTAAAACCCACATTGGGAAAAGAGTGCAGCTCCCAGCCCACTGTGGGAGCCTGACTCACTGGCCATCCGCTTCTCCTCTGTCTACAGCTGTGGCGAGGGGGTGGCAGACCCCTCCTACCCAGTGGTGCCAGAATCCACAGGACCAGAGAAGCATCAGGAGCCCAGCTGATCTGCAGTGGCTGACAGCAGGGAGGCCATGTGCTCAGCCTGGCCACGTTGCTGTTACAGTCTGCTCCGTGGCTCCTGTGGCCTGCCCTTGTCTCGCAGCCAGGCAGGGTCGTGTGTGGGTGTGGGGCTGCCAGGTTGGACGCAGCTGCTGCTGCCCTGACTTTGGCATATGCCAGCCTGTTCCTGCCACAGGGCAGTCACTGCCGCCTACCCTGAAATAAACCCTCGAGTGACCCCCAGAAGCCTTTCCACCTCGAGATGTGTGCCCGTGTCAGTGGTGACCAGGGTTTCATGTGGCCTCTCAGCCCTGCTGGCGCAGTTTTTGGAGATGGCTTGCTGTCCACTTCACCTGAACTAGCCATGTGTCAGGCTCCAGGCAAGGCTGCCAGCTCCACTCAGCAGAGCGCCAGGGCCATGGACCAGGCATGCAGAGCCCACAGGGCCTGAGGCTGTACATGGGGCCAGGGTTGTGAGGGTGGCACTCAGGCCTGCCCTAGGCCCAGTGCTTCTGGGAGTTTGCAGCTGGGCGGGTTCCTGGGTGCAGGCCTGCACCCTAGGGGTACTGAGTTTAGGGGTCCTTAGAACACATCTCTGGGCCAGAAATAAAACACGTGGAGATGGGCAACGCACCTCAGGCCAGGAGGAGCAGAGCAGTGGCAGGAAGAACACTTGGGGTGAGCCCCGCACTGTCCTCAGCCTGGTGCAGGGTCTCAGTACAGCACCCCGGCCGGAACACAGGACCCCCAGGCTCGGAGATGCCGCCTGCATACACCCAGGGCCCCAGAGGAGGCCAACGCCGCTTTACGGGGGGTCTTACCTGGCCTATGCCCCCATCCCCACAGCGAGACACAGACCAGCAGCCGCCTAGAAGGGTGCAGGCTTGGCCCACCTCAAAGTTTGGGAGCCTTGCCCTGCACCCTCCCCCACCCCCTCCCCCATGATTTGCTCCCAGGAAACAAATGCTCAGTGTCTCCACTTAGATGTAGCGTCTGCCTGGCAAGCAGAAACCACTGTCTCCTGAAGGTCTCAAGACACCAGGGATCATGTCTGTTTACTAAACTTGTGGGTGATGCTAAGATCTGTGGTCACAACTCCAGGGAGTACTTGATGTAGGAGGAAGCGCTTTCCAGACAGGCGGCGTCATGTCAGGGCCCAGGACTGCATGCGGCATCACCTGCTGTGGCTTCTGCATGAGTTGTGTTTAGGAACTGAAGGGTTTCTCCAGGCAGAGCTGTCATTGCTGTGCTAAGGGGTGCGTGGAGGCCGCTGTGCCCAGTGCTCCTGCAGCCAGCGTTTGCTGGACTCTCTCTGCAGAGCAGAAGTCCTAGGGCAAGGATCTCTCCATCCTGTCAACCCCAAATCGAAGGGATGCCCCCCACGGAGGCTGGGGACTTTTCTGACCCAGGTGAGGGGAGCATTGGGGTCAGCCCTGACACTGAGAGGCCACCTCTTTGGGCTCAGTGACCTGGATGTCCTGGCAGGTGGGAGAGACGCAAGAAGCAGGTGTGGGGTCCACACCTGAGGGAGTGCTCTTGGGCAGAGACGTGGGGAGCCAGTGTTGAGGTTGGGCAGGTGTCCTCAGTTGGGGGGACACCTCAGCAATGATCTGGCGTGTGCCCAGGGTGGCAGGAGACAAGGCGGGGTCATTCTATAAAGGACTCGGGGCACCTGTTTGCTGGTGCAAGAGTGGCAGGGAGGCTGTCAGGTGACAGGGAGGGAGGGGAAGAGAAGGTCAGTGAGGAGGCTGCCCTGGAGGGGCCCAGGCTACAGGGAAGGCAGCACTGCTCAGCCAGCCATGCATCCCTGCAAAGCAAGGCAAGGGAAGCAAAGGCAAGTGGGGCCTGCAGGCAGGTGTCGTCTGCACAGGATTTGGGGCTTTTTTTGAGACAGGGTCTTGCTCTGTTGCCCAGGCTGGAGCGCAGTGGCACAATCATGGCTCACTGCATCCTCACCCTCCCAGCCTCAGGTGATCCTCCCACCTCAGCCTCCCAAATAGCTGACACTACAGGTGTACGCCATCACACCTGGCTAATTTTCTGTAGAGACAGGGTTTCGCCATGTTGCCCAGGTTGGTCTCGATTTCCTGGGCTCAAGTGTTCCACCCACCTCAACCTCCCAAGTAGTTGAGATCACAGGCGTGTGCCACCACAGCTGGCTAATTTGTTTATTATTATTTGTAGAGACGGTCTTGCTATGTTGGCCAGGCTGCTACACAGAGGTCTTAAACTTTGGTGCTTGGAGTCCCCTAAATGAAACCTTAAGGGAGTGCATCTCTTCCCTCGTTTTTTTAGTTATCTAAGATTTTTCTTCTTCACATTTTAAACGTGCTTATGATGTAAGTCACAGCTTATTATAAATCTTGCCATTTCATTTATTTTTATTTTTTATTTTATTATTATTATTTTTTTTTTTTTGAGACAGAGTCTTGCTCTGTTGCCCAGGCTGGAGTGCAGTGGCGCGATCTTGGCTCACTGCAAGCTCCGCCTCCCGGGTTCACACCATTCTCCTGCCTCAGCCTCCTGAGTAGCTGGGACTACAGGCGCCTGCCACAACACCCGGCTAATTTTTTGTATTTTTAATAGAGACGGGGTTTCACCGTGTTAGCCAGGATGGTCTCCATCTCCTGACCTCGTGATCCACCCACCTCGGCCTCCCAAAGTGCTGGGGTTACAGGCATGAGCCACCGCGCCCGGCCCAAATCTTGCCATTTTCCTTTTCAGTGTATCCAGTGCAACAAAAAATGCCATTACAGTTTGATACCATCATCCACTTAGAGGACACCAGCAAGCTGTTCTTTCACAGCTAGAAAGTTTATTTCTTCTTTTCCTTGAACTCATATTTCTATTCCACTCCCCCCCATATTTGTATCCTAATGCAAAATGTGTTAGGTTTGAAAGGTGTGGGCATCACAAATATTTTCTGTTCCTCTCCTGGGCACAGAACGGGATTTCACCCCCACCTCCCTCACCGCCACAGGTGTGTAAAGCCAGTGACATCGCTGATGCAAAGGCTCTGAAGGCAGAGGGCAGCTCACCCCCCACTCCCCACTGGACACCGGGGGCGAGGGCCGCCACGTGTCAGGCTGAGGATGGCGGGACAGAGCCCCCAGTCTCCCTGTGAGCAGTGTGTGGGGCCAAACAACCTGGGCTGTTGTTGACGTCTATTACTGTGGCATGGTCTGGCCTGTCCCTACCAACACCAGTCTCAGCGCACCCTGACAAAATACAAGCACTGAGGCTTAACATGGGAACAGTCTGGCCGATTGTTATTCTTACGATTATTATAAATACCCAATCAAAATGATATGCATACATTTCCAATTTTCATAATAAACAAAAATAAAATTGAGCTAGAAATGCTTTTTTTTTTGAGATGGAGTTTCATTCTGTCGCCCAGGCTGGAGGGCAGTGGTGCAATCTTGGCTCACTGCAACCTCCGCCTCCTGGATTCAAGCGATTCCCCTGCCTCAGCCTCCTGAGTAGCTGGGATTACAGGCATATGCCACCATGCCTGGCTAATTTTTGTATTTTTAGTAGAGACGTGGTTTCACCATGTTGGCCAGACTGGTCTTGAACTCCTGACCTCAAGTGAGCTGCCCACCTCAGCCTCCCAAAGTGCTAGGATTATAGGCGTGAGCCACCACACCTGGCCAGAAATGCATTATTATCCGTATGGGGCTTATTTGCAAATAGTTAATGTCATCATGGGAAGATATTACTTAGGGCGGAAATGAGACAGGTTGTCAGTATTTTTTCCTGTTTTTCATCTTCATGGATATAGAAGCTCAGAAAGCTTGTTCGCTTAAAGAGAGAGATGGGAATACAAGCTTTGCACAGCACGCGTCGTCTTCAAGATCCTTCCATGTGTTGAAATCTCAGGTTAATGTATCACCAAGAGAAAGAAGCAGCTGCTCCCACAATACAGGATTTGGGAAGACTGTCCTCCAGTCTGGGCCACTGGAGTGTGAAGACCGCAGGGGTGGACCCTTCACTCCTGCCACACATCCTCCTGAGGAGGGTAACAGGCTGGGCGGCCAGGGTGTCATCATGGACCTTTGCTCACCGTTCCACTCACCGGGAATGAGGATGGCAGCCAAGGTGCCGAGTTTTGAGTCCAGGCCCTGGCTCTGCCACAGGTGTTCTTCTTGTCAAGCTCCCACCGCTTCCTCTGCGAGACAGTGACTGGCCAGTGGTGCTCAGTGGTGCTCAACAGGCAGGCAAGATCACACCCACTCATAACCATCATTGTTCACTGAAAAGGTGCTGTGGCCCAGATGCTGCCCCAGGCAGGGGGCAACATGCAAAACAAATGCAGCAGGTGCAGTGGCTCAAGCCTGCAATCCCAGCGTGGCTCACGCCTGCAAGCCCAGCATGGCTCACGCCTGCAATCCCAGCGTGGCTCACACCTGCAATCCCAGCACTGTGGGAGGCCAAGGCCGGGTTGGGTGGGGGGGTGGGGGGATCAGGAGTTTGAGACCATCCTGGGCAATATAGTGAGACCCCGTTTCTACAGATAAAAAAATTTTAAGGCCAGGTGCAGTGGCTTATGCCTGTAATCCCAACACTTTGGGAGGTTGAGGCAGGAGGATCACTTGAGCCCAGGAATTCGAGACCAACCTAGGCAACATGGCGAAACCCCATCTCTATCAGAAAAATTAGCCAGGTGTGGTGGTGCATGCCTGCAGTCCCAGCTACTCAGGAGGCTGAGGTGGGAGGATCCCTTGAGCCCAGGAGACGGAGGATGCAGTAAGCCAAGATCCCACCGTTGCACTCCAGGTTGGGCAACAGAGTGAGACCTTGTCTCAAAAGATAATAGTAAAAATTGCTGGGTGCGGTGGCTCATGCCTGTAATCCCAGCACTTTGGGAGGCTGAGGTGGGCGGATCACGAGGTCAGGAGATCGAGACCATCCTGGCTAACACGGTGAAACCCCGTCTCTACTAAAAACAAAATACAAAAAATTAGCTGGGCATGGTGGCAGGCGCCTGTAGTCCCAGCTACTTGGGAGGCTGAGGCAGGAGAATTGTGTGAACCCGGGGGGTGGAGCTTGCAGTGAGCCGAGATCGCGCCACTGCACTCCAGCCTGGGCAACAGAGCAAGACTCTGTCTCAAAAAAATAATAATAGTAACAATTTTAAAAAGCTGGGCATGGTGGCGTGCATCTATAATGCCAGCTACTTGGGGGGTCAAGGTGGGGGGATTGCTTGAGCCCAGGAGTTCAGGGTTACAGTGAGCTCTGACCAGTGATGCAGTGCTCAGGGTTTGAAGAGAGCGTGCACACAAACCGCTAGAAATAAACTCAAAGCACCTGGAAGCTACACCTGCCCCCCCTCCCCCCCAGAATGGCAGATACTAGAAGGTGGATAGGGCTGAGAGCTGGAAAGAAGACAGGGATGGTGAGAGCGTGGACTGGCCCAGCACTTCTGGAAAGCATGGAGAGGCACCCATGCGAAAGCAGAAAGTGCATCTGAAAAACAAAGGCAGCCACCCAGCAGCCACACTCGGGGCGCTCGGAGGGGCTGGAACTCACTGCACTGGGTTATCTGGGAGTGACTGAGTTGTCGGGGGGGGGGGCGGGTGACTTGGTTATGTGAGGGGTGGCTGGGTTCTCTGGGGTGATGGTTATCTGGGGGTGACTGGGTTACACGGGATGGGTTATCTGAGGGGTGCCTCGGTTATCTAGGAGATGACTGGTTTATCTGGTTACCTGAAGGGTGACTGGGTTATTTGGGGATGATTATTTTATCTGGGATGACTGAGTTATCTGGGGGTGACTGAGTTATCGGGTGAATAGGTTATGTGAGAGGTGACTGGGTTATTTGGGGTGACTGGTTTATCTGGCAGTGACTGGGTTATCTGGGGTGAATAGGTTATGTGAGGGGTGCCCGGGTTATTTGAGGTGATTGTTTATCTGGCAGTGACTGGGTTATCTGGGGTGAAAGGTTATGTGAGAGGTGACCGGGTTATTTGGGGTGACTGGTTTATCTGGCAGTGACTGGGTTATCTGGGGTGAATAGGTTATGTGAGGGGTGCCCGGGTTATTTGGGGTGATTGTTTATCTGGCAGTGACTGGGTTATCTGGGGTGAAAGGTTATGTGAGAGGTGACCGGGTTATTTGGGGTGACTGGTTTATCTGGCAGTGACTGGGTTATCTGGGGTGAATAGGTTATGTGAGGGGTGCCCGGGTTATTTGGGGTGATTGTTTATCTGGCAGTGACTGGGTTATCTGGGGTGAAAGGTTATGTGAGAGGTGACCGGGTTATTTGGGGTGACTGGTTTATCTGGCAGTGACTGGGTTATCTGGTAGGGGTGACTGTTATCGGGGGGTGAGTTGGTTTATCTGGGGTGCCTGGGTTGTCAGGGGTGACTGGGTTATCTGCCAGGGGTGATTTATCTGGAGGTGCCTGGGTTATTTGGGGTGACTGGGTTTATCTGGGGTGACTGGGTGGTTGGGTGCTGGGATTGGATGTAGCTGAACTGCCTGCCTCAGGATGAAGTTTGCTAGAAGCCAGGGGCTGGCATCCCTCAGAAAACATGCAAGGATCTTTAAAAACGCAGACGGCGTGAAAGCTCAAAGCAGACACATCCCCTCCGCAGCCCAGGGAGGCAGGGGACCTCCTGGTTTGCTCACAGCAGTGGCCGGGCCTGTGAACACGGGCTCAAAATACATTTTTGGAATGAATTATTGAATGAACTTAAAACTCCAATCACACTAAATCTTTTATATGAAAGATCGTGCACGTACGTCCTGGTATAGTGGGAAGGGGACCTGCACGAGGGAAAACGGCTGCCTCGAAGAGGGCCCTGTGGGCAGGGACCACGCGGTATGCGCCCGCGTCTGAAGCCAGACCCCCGGCTGCCCGAGGGAGAACAGGACGGAGGGCGGGGCTGTGGGGAGCGGAGGGAATGAAGGTCAGGGAGGCGGCGGGGAACCCCTGAGCTGGCACAGGCCCCGGGAACGTCTGTGGAACGGGACGGGATGGGGCGTGAGGGGAAGGAGGTGCGGGCTGCAGGAGCGGGGGTGATGGGGTCACTCACGGCGGCGGGACTGGGGGTACTGGGTGGGGGGGTCGGGTGGGGCCGGGGCTGCAGTGGAGGGTGTGGGGCGGGGAGATGCCCTCATTGTCCAAGCACTGGCGCCCGAGCCCAGAGAAGAGAGCGCCGGCTTCCCCACCAGTGGCCGCAGCATCCCAGGAGCGCGGGAACCTCCGGACCCACAGCGGGGCGCGGCCGGGGCAGGTGGGGGGCCCAGGCGAGGAAGCCCCCTCTGCGCCCTGGGCTGGGCGAAGGGCCCTGCGATGCGACGGGGGCAGCCCCAGCGCGCGCCCAGTCCTCACGTCGCCACCGAGCGGCGCCCCCGCCCCAGCCCGGAGCCCCGCAGGGCCGCCCCCACCCCTGCCCACCCTCCCGCGGGCCGGGGCAGCCCCCCCCCCAGCCACCCCGCGTTCCCAGGAAGAGGGACCGGTCATTACTCGTTCATTTCATTTCATTTCATTTCAATATTTTCTGCAAAGTCATCGCCCGCGCCGCATCTGCGTGGCGGGGGGCGGGGTGGGGGCGGAGCCACGCCGCGGAGTCGCCGCAGGTAAACAGCCCCCTCCCCGCGGCGGGAGCGGGGCCGCCGGCCCCAGGCAGGGACAGCAGCCGCCGCCCGCGCTCCGGGCCGGGGTCCCGCCGCCGCCCCCGCCGGAGGCACGCGCCAGGGCGGGGGCCGGGCTGCGGCGGAGGCGGGCGGCTCCTGTGCCCCCCACCCCCGCGCCGGCCCGGGCCGCCCGACCCCTGACCCCGGGGGCGGCGGCGGAGCGCCCCCCAAACCCCGCTGCGGGCTCCGCGCCCGGCCAGCCCCGCACCCGCCGCGCGCCTCCGGCTACTCCCATCCCCCGGAGCCCCCCGCTCGGTCCCGGCGTCCCCTGCCACCCTCTCCCGCGGCCCGCGTCCCCATCCCCGTCCCGCGCCCCCACGCTCCCCGATCCCCGCCCCCGCGCCGCGCGTCCCCTCCCGCCGGCGCCCCCCGCCCCGCCCGCGCCCCCCGCCGGGCCGCGCCCCCCGCCCCCCATGCACCACCTCCTGGAGCAGTCGGCGGACATGGCGACCGCGCTGCTGGCGGGAGAGAAGCTGCGGGAGCTGATCCTGCCGGGCGCGCAGGACGACAAGGCGGGCGCGCTGGCCGCGCTGCTTCTGCAGCTGAAGCTGGAGCTGCCGTTCGACCGCGTGGTCACCATCGGCACCGTGCTGGTGCCCATCCTGCTGGTCACCCTGGTCTTCACCAAGAACTTCGCAGGTGAGGCCGGCGGCCGGGGCGCGGGGCGCGGGCAGGGGGGCGTCCGCAGGTGTCCGGGAGCTGGCGCTTCCCGCGTCCCCGGCGGCTCCGTCCAGCCGCGCCCACCGTGGCCTGGCTGCGTCCGCGGCGTCCCAGGCACCTTCCACAGCCGCCCCCATCCTAGCAGGTGTCGCTGGTCGCTGGTCGCCCAGACCCCTCGTCTCTATTTTATTGTTGTTCTTCCTTCCATTCGTCCGCCCATGGCCGCGGGTGGGACTAGGCCTGTCTGGACCCGGGGGTCCCAAATGTCATGAGACACGGGGTCTGGTTTGGAGAATGTCACAAGCAGCCCCTGAGGGGATGCAGGGTGGCCAGGTGGGGACCAGGAAAGGCCGGGATGGGTGTTGACAGCAGAGAGCTGATTAGAGGGGCTGGTGGAGCTGCCGGGCAGGGTTCCCAGGCTGGACTTGGGTGGAAGGAGGGCAGAGAGAGTCTCTGAGAGGCCCAGGCCCTCCACTCCTCAGGCAGGGCCAGGCCTCTCCGGGGGCACTGGGGGCCTCCGAAGGTTTGAAGCAGGGGGGCTAGCATGGGGCAGGGCCACGTGTCAGAGCAGGGAGCCTGGAGCTCCTGCAGGGAGATGGGGGCTGGACCAGGGCAGGGACCCGGGCTGGTTAGATCAGGACCTGTGGGGGCACTTGAAGCCACCCAGGCGAGGCAGGAAGATGGACAGAGCAGCCAGCCTGCCTGTGAGCCTCTGCGGGGTGGGGTCCTGGTGCCTCTGCCCTCCCCAAGGAGTGGGGCGAGACAGGTGGAGCCGAGAACTTCCTCCCCTGGGGTCTGGGCCAAGGCAAGGGGGATCAGGGTCTCCTGGCCTGTGTGGCCCAGAGGTACTAGTCTGCAGCGGGGAGGGGTGTTGGGACCCTGGGGCCCTCTCTTCTGCAGCCTCCAAACCTCAGCAGACCCTGCCTCAGCACTGGCGCTTCCCAAATCTCCCAGGTGCCTTGCCTTAAGGAGTCCCCGTGGCCTGGAGACACCAGGCCTGAGGGTGGACATTGGCCAGGCTGTCTGATCCCACCCAGGGGTGGAGGAGGCCTCTGCTGGTCTCCTCTTCGACACTGGAGGCCAGACCCCGGGGATTAGAGGGCCGCTGGGGTGGGCACACAGCGCACTCTGCAGAGCAGGGAGCCCAGGCGTGCGGTGGGGCCTTGGGGCAGGCCCAGCATGTCCAGACACCACGTGTGTTCTCTGTGTTTGTAGCAACCAAGTACCACAAACTAGGCAGTTTCAAACAGCAGACATTTATCTCTCATGGTTCCGGAGGCCAGAAGTCCAAAATCGAGGTGTCGGCAGGGCCCTGCTCCCTCCCACAGCTCTAGGAAAGGGACATTCCAGCCTCTTCAGCCTCTGGTGCTGCCGGCAATCCTTGGGCGCCTTGGCTCGTGGCCGCGCCACCAGTCTCTGCCTCTGTCTTCTCATGGGCTTCTTCCCTCCCTGTCTGTGTCCAAATTTCCTTTTTTTTTTTTTTTGAGACAGGGTCTTGGTATGTCGCCCAGGCTGGAGTGCAGTGGTGCGATCTGCAACCTCCACCTCTCGGGCTCAGGTGTTCTTCCTGCCTCAGCCCCAAGCCTCCTGTAGCTGGGACCACAGGCATCCGACACCACACCCAGCTAATTTTTGTGCCATGTTCCCCAGGCTGGTCTCGAACTCCTGGGCTCAAGTGATCCTCCCATCTCAGCTTCCCAAAGTGCTGGGACTACAGGCTACAGGCGTGAGCCACTGTGCCCTTTTCTTTTCTTCACCACCCCCCCCCCCCCGCTTTTTTTATTTTTATTTTTTGAGACAAAGTCTCGCTCTGTCACCCAGGCTGGAGTGCAGTGGTGCGATGTCGGCTCACTGCGACCTTTGCCTCCCGGGTTCAAGCGATTCTCCTGCTTCAGCTTCCCAAGTAGCTGGGACTACAGGCACCCGCCACCACACCTGGCTCATTTTTTTTTGAGACAGAGTCTCGCTCTGTCACCCAGGCTGGAGTCTAGTGGCGCGATCTCTGCTCACTGCAAGCTTCGCCTCCTGGGTTCACACCATTCTCCTGCCTCAGCCTCCCAAGTAGCTGGGATTACAGGCGCCCGCCACCATGCCTGGCTAATTTTTTGTATTTTTAGTAGAGACGGGGTTTCACCGTGTTAGCCAGGCTGGTCTTGAACTCCTGATCTCAGGCGATCCGCCCGCCTCGGCCTCCCAAAGTGCTGGGATTACAGGCATGAACTACTACACCCGGCCCAACTTTCTTCTTTAAAGCGGAAAGGAAGCGAGCGCTCTGCCCCCGAGCACCCTCCCAGGAGCCTATGGGCTGGTTCCTCTTTTTGGCTTCATCATCCTTGGAGGGCCGAGCGCAGCCCCCGATGCCGCAGGGCAGGGTTGGGCCTGAGGGCCCGTGTGGCCAGCTGCTGTCTCAGGATGCGGTACCCTCGAAGGTTGGGGGCCAAGTCCCAGGGTCTCCAAGGTGGGCTGGGGAAGGGTCTCGGCCCCCCTCAGCCTGCAGAGTGGAGAATGTAGCAGGTGCGCAGCCGCCGCCAGGATTAGCTTCCTGTGGCTGCTGGAACAAACCTACAAGTCAGAAACCAGATGCGAGTCTCATGGGGCTAAAACGAAGGTGTCAGCAGGGCTGGCTCCAAGGGGGAACCCACTTTCTGCCTTCTCCGGCCTCCAGAGGCCTCCACGTTCCTGGCCTTGCAGCCCTTCCTGCGTCCTCAGAGCTGGCTGCGTGGCGTCCTCTCTCCCAGCCCCACTTCTGTCCTCACATCTCCTCCCTGACTCTGACCCTCTTAGAAGAACCCTGCAATTGCTGCCCACCAAGACCCCCAGCCTAAGCATGTCTGCAAAGTCCTCGTGAACCGGGAAACGTGACACTGCCACAGGCTCCGGGGTTGGGATGTGGCATCTTTGGGGGCCATGATTCTGCTCACTGCAGACCCCATGTGGAGGTCTGTAAGGCCAGGGGAGTCGGGGAAGGGCCAGGGCCTGGCCTTGGCTGAGGGCTTCCAGGATGTGGCAGTGGTCTGGGATGACCAGACAGGGTTTGGCCAGCAGGCAGGAGGAGGCTGCGCAGAGCCAGGGTGTCCTGGAGAGGTGCCCCCACTCCCCAGGTGGGAGGACAGGGGTGGAAAGGGCTGTTGGGAGGGACCCAGCTTCACCCTTGGGGGGCACCTTGGGGCCATGTGCAGGCCAGATCGCAGGGGTGGGCTGGAGACGAGCTTGGGGATGGCAGAACCGAGGAAGGGCAGGACTGGGGGAGGGCCAGGGGGGCTGGGCTTTAGCCTCGGGCCCTGGGGACAGCATTCTGAATATGGGAATATGGGCCGTGTTGGGGTGTATTCAGACACCCGCTCAGAGGTGCTCCAAGCAGCACCAGGCCCCTGGCTGCCAACTCTGATATTGTCACTGGGGCTCTGAGGGCTGGGCGTGGACAGGCTCCTTGGCTGGGAAGCCAGTGTCCTCTCTTGGGGCATAGCTGGCATGGCCAGGATCCACACAGCAGTGTCTTCCAAGAAACGGGCCCCTGGCGGCGGCTCTGTCTGCCCTGTTGGATGGGCCAGGCCTTCTTGCCTTCCGTTTGGACACCTGCACTGGCCCAGGCAGGGTCCCACTGTCCCTGGAAGTCCCAGAGGAGGGCCTCGGACAGAGGACCTGTAGCAGTCGCTGTGTGTGGGATGGGCCCATGGATTTGGGCTCAGCAGCCCTTCTCTGCTGCCCCACCCCGAGTCAGGCCAGCACCCCCGGCCCTGGCAGCCCCTGCTAGAAGCTGTGGCGGCATCCACCGCGAGAGGCCCCGCTGCCAGCACAGCTTTGAGTCCGTCAGGACCTGCTGAGGCTGCCAGGAGCACCCTGTACCCTGCAGGTGCAGCGGGTCCAGGGAGGAGGGAAGCCTTGCTGGACATGCCTTGGGGCCCCCAAGGGGCCGGGCCAGTCACCTGCAGTGAGTCAGGGCAGTATCCTTGGTTGAGCAGATGAGGAAACTGAGGTCGGAGTGGCAAGCAGGACTTGTCTTCCCTTGCTGCCGCCATCTGGCAGGGAGACAGTGACAGGCGTGAGGAGTTCGGGTCCAAGTGGGGCTCCGCACAGTGGGGGCAGCTGGCCAGACATGTGGCTCGATGTGGGGCCCCTGCTTTCATCCACCTTGGAGGAGGCCAGGCCGTCCCCTGCCCCAGAGCCAAGGATCCCTCCTTCCCGTCTCCCTGCGGCCCCACTGGAGTCTGGGTCCAGGGTTCTGGGGCCTCTCCCCACCCATGTTGGCCACACATGCCCAGCAAGGGTGGCTGCCAGGGATGGGCCCAGCTCAGGACGGGACACAAACCTGTCCCTGTTCTCTTCCCCAGGGTGGACGCTCTTCTCTGGCTCCTGGGATTGGCTGTGAGGACAAAACATAAGTAAATAAAATATGCCATTTTCTCAACCAAGAGAGTGGATTCCTTTGCCTTGTCCGGTTTGCTCTTCTCTGAGCCCAGCTCATCTCCAGCTCGATGTCCCCACCGAGGACTCGGGCCTCAGGTCCCAGCTTTTCCTGCCTCTTCCCAGGCTCCCTCCCAAACCCTCCAGAGTCCCCAGGACCCTCAGGGGGATCTGATGACTCATGGGAACCCTCCCTGAGTAGGCTGTCTGGACTGGTAGATGTGCCTCAGTGGTGATGATGGCAGCCGGGAGCTCCGTGTGGGGTCTGAGGGGCTCGTTGCTGAGCCGGGTTCAGGGCTGGAGGTGCCCAGCCCCTGGGCCCCTGTGGGGCATCAACAGTGAATGCTGCTCTTCCCAGAGTGGGCAGAGTCTCTAATCCGCCTCGCTTTCCGTCCCTAATTCAGGCCTCGGCACAGACGGACAGGCCTGTCCCTGTTGCTTCTGGCCTGTGGGGAGGGGATTGTGCTGATGTGGGCCCTGCCCTGGGGCTGCTCTTTGGGGCTGGGAGACAAGGCTGAGGCTGGTGTGGGCCTCCGTGCCTGTGCTGTGTGAAGGGCTCAGCCTGAAGAGACTGCACGGTGGCTGGAGGCCCCCAGGCTCTGAGCCTTCCTGGGAAACGTTAGCAAGATCCCAGCCGCTCAGACCCCACACTGGGCCAAGGCGCGAATGTCCTGAACACTTTCACTGCCGTTCGTGTCATTGTCACCTGCAGGCAGAGACAGACTCTTGAGGGAAAACACAGAGTTCAGTAACGACCATTTGCCTGCAGTTCAAGGGACTCGCGCTTTTCAATTTTAGCGGCAGATACCGCAGTCCAGCTGGTGACATCCCCAACCAGCCCCACCTGGTGTCTGGTGTCCCCAGGCTGGCCAGTCCCCAGAACAGTGGGTCTTAGGGAGGCGCCCCTCACCCTCAAGGGTGGGCAGAGCCCACCCTGCCTTCCCGGTGCTGTGGAAACCACCCTGCCAGCTAGCAGCACCTGAGCCAACCGCCTTCCTCCCAGGGGAGCCCCGGGCTGTACATGGCCTGTGGCTGGGACCTGGTTTGGGTCCGGCTGTGTGTGGATAGAAGAAGGACCCTGGCTGGGAGTCCTGGCCTGCCTTGGCCCTGTCTGGGATTTGGTTTCCCCTTGTGCACACAGGGCTTTGTGACATTTGGAGAGGCGCATGGCTCAGGTGGTTTCGCAGGCGGTCATGGCTTCCACCTGCAGGTGCCCCGCAGCTGACCTCGTGGGGGTAGTCAGGGCGGGACCCCCACACCACCGTGGTGGGGGGAGGGGGTGGGGTTCATCTGGGGAACCGCAGGTGCTGTGTGGGAGGAGGCTGGAGAGGCTCCTGGGAGAGGGGTTCGGCAGGGACGTGGTCAGGTCCAGCCCGGTTTCTTCAGCCCAGCCCGTGCCGCCTCCCCGCCCCAGCCCGTGTCTCCTCTTTGCCCCCAGAGGAACCCATTTACTGTTACACCCCGCACAACTTCACGCGCGACCAGGCGCTGTACGCCCGCGGCTACTGCTGGACGGAGCTGCGGGACGCGCTGCCCGGCGTGGACGCCAGCCTGTGGCCGTCGCTGTTTGAGCACAAGTTCCTGCCCTACGCGCTGCTGGCCTTCGCCGCCATCATGTACGTGCCCGCGCTGGGCTGGGAGTTCCTGGCCTCCACGCGCCTCACCTCCGAGCTCAACTTCCTGCTGCAGGAGATCGACAACTGTTACCACCGGGCGGCCGAGGGCCGCGCGCCCAAGATCGAGAAGCAGATCCAGTCCAAGGGCCCGGGCATCACGGAGCGCGAGAAGCGCGAGATCATCGAGAACGCGGAGAAGGAGAAGAGCCCGGAGCAGAACCTGTTCGAGAAGTACCTGGAGCGCCGCGGCCGCAGCAACTTCCTGGCCAAGCTGTACCTGGCGCGGCACGTGCTGATCCTGCTGCTGAGCGCCGTGCCCATCTCCTACCTGTGCACCTACTACGCCACGCAGAAGCAGAACGAGTTCACCTGCGCGCTGGGCGCGTCCCCGGACGGGGCGGCAGGTGCGGGGCCCGCGGTGCGCGTGAGCTGCAAGCTCCCGTCCGTGCAACTGCAGCGCATCATCGCGGGCGTGGACATCGTGCTGCTGTGCGTCATGAACCTCATCATCCTCGTCAACCTCATCCACCTCTTCATCTTCCGCAAGAGCAACTTCATCTTCGACAAGCTGCACAAGGTGGGCATCAAGACGCGCCGGCAGTGGCGCCGCTCGCAGTTCTGCGACATCAACATCCTGGCCATGTTCTGCAACGAGAACCGCGACCACATCAAGTCGCTCAACCGGCTGGACTTCATCACCAACGAGAGCGACCTCATGTACGACAACGTGGTCCGGCAGCTGCTGGCGGCGCTGGCGCAGTCCAACCACGACGCCACCCCCACGGTGCGCGACTCGGGGGTGCAGACCGTGGACCCCAGCGCCAACCCCGCCGAGCCCGACGGCGCCGCCGAGCCGCCCGTGGTCAAGCGGCCGCGCAAGAAGATGAAGTGGATCCCCACCAGCAACCCGCTTCCGCAGCCCTTCAAGGAGCCGCTGGCCATCATGCGCGTGGAGAACAGCAAGGCGGAGAAGCCGAAGCCCGCGCGCAGGAAGACGGCCACGGACACGCTGATCGCGCCGCTGCTGGACCGCTCCGCCCACCACTACAAGGGCGGAGGGGGCGACTCGGGCCCAGGCCCCGCCCCTGCCCCCGCCCCGCCGCCCGCCCCCGACAAGAAGCACGCGCGCCACTTCTCCCTGGACGTGCACCCCTACATCCTCGGCACCAAGAAGGCCAAGGCCGAGGCGGTGCCCGCCGCCCTGCCCGCCTCCCGGAGCCAGGAGGGGGGCTTCCTGTCCCAGGCGGAGGACTGTGGGCTGGGCCTGGCCCCGGCGCCCACCAAAGGTAGGGGCCGGGCCGGAGACAGGGGACGGGGGGACTGGGGATGGGAGGGGCGTCCACAGCCACAGCGGCCCACGGGAGCCTGGCCAGGGCGCTAGGGAAGGGAGGGGGCCTGGCTTGAGGCCCCCTCAAAGGGGGAAGGGAGGAGGCCGAGGTTTGAACCGGCTCCATCAAACGGACTTACTGTCAAGGTGAGCCTCAGGCCAGGCAGGGCCCTGGAGACCCCCCGGGAGGCAGGTGGGGAGGATGCAGGCTGGAAGCGACGTGCTCCTGGTCAGCTTCCTGGAGCTCCGCGTGCGTGGTGGAGCCAAGTTCCTCGGGTGAGGAAATTCCACCGACGGCACTGCGGCTCCGGGACAGTGGGGCGGGGGGTGTTCCCAGGCCAACTGCTGTGTGCAGGGGCGTCCAGGCCCTGCGTCTCCAGGGCGCTTCAGAGCCGTGAGCCCTGCTCCCCCGCCAGCCTGCACTGGGTGGGCGCTGGGGGCGGCGCAGCGGAGGATGGTGTGAGATGTCTGTGCTCTTGGCTGTTTGCAGATGCTCCGCTCCCCGAGAAGGAAATCCCGTACCCCGCAGAGCCAGCCCGGGCAGGGCTTCCCTCGGGGGGCCCGTTCCACGTCCGCTCACCTCCCGCCGCCCCTGCTGTGGCCCCTCTGACACCAGCCAGCCTGGGCAAGGCGGAGCCCCTCACCATCCTGAGCCGAAACGCCACACACCCGCTGCTGCACATCAACACGCTGTACGAGGCCCGGGAGGAGGAGGAAGGGGGCCCCCGCCTGCCGCAGGATGTGGGGGACCTCATCGCCATCCCTGCCCCACAGCAGATCCTCATCGCCACCTTCGACGAGCCGAGAACGGTCGTGAGTACTGTGGAGTTTTGAGGGATGGCACCGTCCAGGCCGCCGAGAGCCCCTCTGCCTGAGTGTCGTGTGGCCTGGCCAGCCTCCCGGTGGACACCAGCCCTGCGTGGACGTGGCCTGTGCTTCGCCCGCACTGCGCGCATCCCCAACCTCTGTCCGCATGCCTGGGGCCTTCACCCCCACGCGCTCGACAGGGGAACCCGCCCGGACGGCATCGCCAGGCACTGGCTGGGGTGGGGAAAGGTGGCCCCGTGGAGCCGGTGGCCAGGAAGGCTGAAGCCCGCCTCCCATGCTCCTGCATCAGGTGTCCAGCCGTGGGTGGGGGCCCTGAGGTGAAGAGTTTATTTTTTTAGTCCGTTTCGTCCTGGCCCCGGGCTGTGGCGAGACAGCCCAGCTCCCCCAGCCCAGCTCCCCCAGCCCAGAGCCAGGGAAGAGGAAGGTGGGGCCAGTCCCACCAGTGGGGTGGCCACGCCCATGGGGTCACATGCTCAGGGGTCACCCCCTGCAGGGACCTGATGCCCTCGGGTGGGAGGGACCGAGGTCCACCCTCGGGTCAAAGATCAACGTGCACTTTCTCCTTGTCACCTGACATACATTTTATTTTACTAAGACTGCTGTACCGAACAAGCATATTTATCATCAGGAGACAGGATGGGTTTAAAGCAGGATGGTGTGTGTGTGAACGGGCATGAGCAGAGGTGGGCGTGAGCGAGTGGGTGTGTATGTACGAGTGTGCACGTGTGTGCGTGTGCACAGAGGGTGTGGTACCAGCTTGAGTGGGAGTGTGTGAGTGTGAGCAGGCGGGCGAGTGCGTGAGTGCACGCCAGCGCGTGGCCCATGTATGACGAGTGAAGGGGCCCAACGCAATAACCACGTCCCCCACCCGGGCCCCCCGCCGCGGCTGAAGCCACATGGCTTCCTGTGGGAGCCCCAGCCGGCACCCGGCTGGTCTCACCCCAAATACCTCAGCCATGGAGACCGTGTCATGCAGAATTAACAAGGTATTACCGAGCATATCAATAAATATTATTCTGATAATCACCTGTGCTCCGCCGGGGACTTCGCCTCCCTCCACGCCCGTCCCCTGACTCGGCACCGTGCGTGGGGGTGCTGGGGGACGTGGGGCAGGAGCCGCCTTCAGAAGCGTGACAAGGGGCCCCTCTGCACCCACAGTGAGTGTCACACTTGGAGCAGGACATGCCCTGGACTCAGGCTGTGGGCACGGAGGCGATTCAGCTGTGGCCTGAAGCCCTGGGGCACACAGGCTCGGGAGACGAATGCACGACCCCCTTAGTCTTCCTGCTCCTGCAGGGGAGCGAGGAGGGGGAGTGTGAGGCACCCTCTAGGAGAACAGAGAGCTGGCAGGATCCAGGAAGGCTTCCTGGAGGAGGCGCCCTCAGTGTGGTCTGAGATGCTCAAAACAACACAGAGATCCTGAGCAGGTTGCCTTTGCTGGGCCCAGGACTCCATGGAACAAGGCTGGTCCCGTGGGTGCGCCATGGAACCACATGCCCTGTAGACCCCGGCAGGTGACCCTGACAGTCTGAACAGAGGCTCCTTGAAGACAGGTGGCTGGGCAGCTAGGACAGAACCCCATGGGGGCTGGAGTGGGGTTGGGGGTGTAGGCCGCTAATTGCAAGGGTGGGCTCGGCTGAGATCAGAGCGGGCCCACCTGCCACCTGGCCTGGGCTTCCTGGGAGCCCCATCGCCAGGCCCCTCCTGGAGTAGCCCTGAGCGGGCAGGCCTGGGCTCCCCAGGTTCCCAGGAGTCAAGAGGAAGGGTCTATCCAGGGTGTGGCCCCCACAGCCAGGGCCTGGCGTGAGACACACAGGGACACAAGCTGGAGGGTGCATCCCGCTCTCCACATTAAAACGGAGGTTTTTATACTCTTCTGGGCTGGCGAGGCCTCTTGCCATTAAAAGAGCTGGGCCAGGCACCGGGGCGTACGCCTGTCATCCCGGTGCTTTGGGAGGCTGAGGTGGGAGGATCGCTTGAGGACGGGATTCGAGGCTGCAGTGAGCTGTGATTGCACGACTGCACTCCAGCCTGGGCGACACCGTGAGACCCTGTCTCTAAAAAAATTTAAAATCTACTCAGATCCCCAAAGGAGGGGCACCCCATGCCACCCAGGGCCACGCGGGAGGGCACTGGGGTCGTCGCAGACACAGGCAGTGGGGGGGAAGCATGGGCAGAGCCTTCACTGTGGTTCCACCAAAGGAATGGGCAGGGTGGGGCCGCAGGCTCGGGACTCCAGAGTGGACACCCTGGTGGGTGCTGGGCAGGGGCTGTCCCTGGCTGTCGGGTACATAGCCCAGGGTGACAAGAGCAGGGGGACAGGGCCTAGGGTGTGACAGCCCACAGAGGAGGCCTGGAGGGGGTGTGGGCCCTGGACGCAGGAGCTTGCACAGGAAGTTGTTTGCTGACAAATCGGTGGGCCCTAGGAGAGGCAGTCTCACCAGGGCCAGCAAGGCCTCAGAGGTCAAAGCAACAAAGCAGAAAATAAAAGGCACAGTTCGGCCGGGTGTGGTGGCTCACACCTGTAATCCCAGCACTTTGGGAGGCCAAGGTGGGCAGATCATGAAGTCAGGAGTTTGAGACCAGCCTGGCCAACATGGTGACACCGTCTCTACTAAAAATACAAAAATTAGCTGGGCATGGTGGTGCGCACCTGTAATCCCAGCTACTCAGGAGGCTGAGGCAGGAGAATCGCTGGAACCCAGAAGGCGGAGGTTGCAGTGAGCCAAGATCACACCACTGCACTCCAGCAGCATGGGTGACAGCGAGATTCCGTCTCAAAAAAAAAAAAAAAGTAGCAGTTCTTCACGCTCACCTAAGTCAGGACAGCTCCCCAGCCTGCATGCCCATGTGCCCAGCATTCCCACGTCCAGGAGAGGGACCCGGTGTCCACAGATCCTGGCCCAGGCCAGCCTGGTTGTGCAGGGAGGGCTGAGCCCTGGGCCTTGACAGCATCACCTTGGTGCTGCACCCACAGACCAGCTCAGTGGTGAGGGTGGGCAGGACATGGCAGCTGAGGAGACCCGAGGGATGGCGGCCTCCAGAGGTAGCGTTTGCCATGGGCGTCCTTGCTGCTCTCCAGCTGGGGCTGGGGACCCTCCTCACCCTCACACGTGCACCCCGCCCACCTGCACCTGTCCTCCCTGCCCCAACAGCCACCCAGCATCCCGCATGGCTCGGCTCAGGTAGGGAGACGTCCAGTAGTCCTTGGGGGCAGCCGGTCTGCATGGTGCTGAGTCCCGCAGGCCCTGCCTCCCAGCTTGTGAGAGGAGCTGTCGCTGCCCAGAAAACGTCTAGGCCGAGGTGGGGCTTGAGCTGAGCCGGGGGACACAGGAGGCCTCAGGTGGAGCCACATGGAGACTTCAATGTGACCAGGGACATGGGCAGCAGCCACACTGCCCATCCCCCGCCTGTGCGCCTCAGCCTGGCAGGAGGTATGAAACCAACTCCTGTCTGGAAAGAGGTTCATGCCTCAAGTGAGCACCCTGCCCTGTGCTGGAGCTGGCCCTCCCTCTGTGCGGCCCGTGCTGGGGAGCTGGTGTCCGTCCTACAGTGAGACGCTGGCTCCCGCCTCTCCCAGGCGACGTCACCACCTTATCCCCAGACCTGTTCCTCTGGCTGTGTCCTTGCCAGCTGTGCCACGTTCCTAGAGGCAGGCGGGCAGAGGCCTGAAAGGGTGGCACTCACCCTTGGCACTGGGTCAGGGCTGAACCGGCCCCAACCGCCTTCCCCCACAGGGCTCCCTCCCTCCCCTTGCCCCAATGCCTGCTTCTGTGGGATCTGTCACTCTGCTCCGAATGGGACTTGGCCCTTCCTCAAGATCCATCCCTTGAGGACAAAGCCAGCTGGGGACCAAGACGGTCCCTCCCAGCACAAATGGCTTCACACAGTTTGTTTCTGTTCCTGAGGGCCCCCACCCTCCCTAGGACTCCTCCTCACTCCCCCCAGAGCACCTCAAGAAACCCTCTTCTGGCTGCTCTAGGAACAGGGCATCCACATGGCCAGCCCCCCGGGGTCAGGGCCTCAAAAGCTCCTCCACCTCCACCTGACCCTCTTCCCAAGGCAACCCCGCCTGCCCCCCACGGCAGAAGGGACAGAGCCTGCCCGGAGAAAAGCAGGCTTGGGAGCAGAACTTTAGAAGACAAGCCCAGCCTGAGATGTGGGTGGTGGCCCAGGGCCTGCGGCTGAGGTCCTGCCTCAGTTTCCCCAGCACGCTCCCTGAGGACTCAATCTCCCCCTTTTCTGCTTCTCGCCCCTCACAGCCTAGTGCAGCCCTGCAGGGGACGCCAGCCGGATCGGAGGGCAGTTCTGCTTCTCCACTGTCTGCTGCCCACCGGGGGCTGGGATCTCGGACACTCTCCCCTCCCTGACTGGCCACCTTGCCCAGGTGAGTCAGAGGGTCGTTCTGCAACCCGGGGGCCAGCGCTGGTTTGAAATAGTGCCCCCTCCTGCCCCTCCCCCTCCCTGAGCATAAGCAGGCCTGGCAGGTGGACAGCACCGTCCCTCTCGTGGAGAAGGAGGGGCTCCAGGAGGACCTTGCACCCATCCCAGACGGCCAGGACTGAGAACACAGGCCTCCAGCCCCCAGGCCAGGGATCTTCCCTCCACACCAGCCCAGCACTGAGAAATGGGTGAGGTGGAGCCGGGGCCACTGCCACCCGCTGCCCTCCTGTGAGGATGTGGCCGAGATGGTCGGAAAGGCAGAATGACCACAAAGGCAGCGAACAATGAGAATAAATGGAGAGGATGTGAGCCAGAGGCCCTAGGGCCCAAAGTGAGCGTCCTTCACCAAGGAGGACAGAGGCC
Source organism: Gorilla gorilla gorilla (assembly GCF_029281585.2). Classification (NCBI taxonomy): domain Eukaryota; kingdom Metazoa; phylum Chordata; class Mammalia; order Primates; family Hominidae; genus Gorilla; species Gorilla gorilla. Next base: position 48,231,775 of record NC_086018.1, read on the forward strand.
TCTCTAAGCCCAGGCCTGGCCATTTGGGGACCAGGAAGCTGTAGGAGGGGGCGGGGCCTCTTGTGTAAGAATGCTCAGTGGGCAGCCAGCCCAGCCTGCTGCCGTGTGGACAGGCATTTTCACCCACCCGCCCCACCCCGGGAGGACCACCTGCAGACTCAGGACCAGGGACCTGAGGGGACCCCTGCAGGCCACCCGAGCCGGGGCAGCTCCTCAGAACCTGGGGCTGGGGCCGGGGCCTCCCTTCCTGGAGCCTGGAAGGAAGCAGGCTCCCCAGCACCGAGTCCTGGTGGACGGCCTCAGGCAGACCCAGACCAAGCCTGGGCGCTGCGTTGGACTCTCCCAACCCCAAGCCTGCTGGGTCAGCCTTCCAGGCTCGCTGAAGGTCCCTGCGCGGGGCAGCCCTCACTGAGGTCCCCCCCTGGCTCCAGAGAGTAGCTAGTCCTAGGGCACTCGAGTAGAGAGGTGCGCCCTCCTCCCTCTTCTAAATGGTTCCCCAGCTGGGCCCCACCTGGCCCCTTTCCCCAACTAACTCATCAGTGCCTGGCAGGAAGACACAGCAGCCCTCCCCCAGTGACTGGAGTCCTGGCCCCAGGGCAGGCCCCGCTCCAAGAACCTGATCCTTTGGCTGGGGCAGGGCCGTAGAGGTGGGCGCAGAGCTTCGGGGAGCTGGCTGTGGGGTCCGCGCATGCAGCCCGCAGGCAAACCATTGCCACGCCCACGCCTGCACTAAGCCCAGCGCCAGCGCCAGGTCAGCCAAGAACCCGGGGTCGTGGAGGACGAAGGAAGTCGTGGGCCCGGGATGCGCGGCCGGACCATTGCAGGAGAGCGGGGCAGGCGGACGGCGGGGCAGGCGGACGGCGCAGCAGCTTGCGGGCAGCGAGTCGTCTGCATGCGGCGGCGAAGCGCCCGGGACCCCCGCTGCGCCCGGGCCCCCGTCCGCGCCGGTGCCCGCAGCGCGCAGCAACTTGGCCGCCGGGTCCCGGCCGCCCCGGTAGAGGCTGGGTACAGCGAGGGGGCCGGGCGCCCGGGCAGGACGGGCGAGGCGGGTGGGGCCAGGCCGTCTCCCCCTGCCCTCGGGGCCGAACGCGCACAGCAAGAGTCTAGCGTCGGGGTGGCTGCGGTCAGCCGGGTCCCCCTGGAGGCCTCCGGACGATCGGAAGTGA